>NC_044560.1:43481029-44687279 GCF_007565055.1 Rhinopithecus roxellana | reverse complement strand
GCAAGAAACCATTTCAGGGCTAGGTTGAGGGAAGGGGATAGGGTAGTGATGGAAAGTTGCCTATGGCACCTCCCCTGAGTTGCAGCCAACAATTTGAAAGATATACAGACCTACAATATTTTATTTAATTTGTTTATAGAACCTTTTTCTATATGCCCCATCCCTCCTTTTGGATGCAAAGCTGTCTTGCCTGAAGAAATGTTTTAAACCACCTTTTTCCTCTCTTTCACACAGAGCAAGGCTAAAGAGCTGCCTCTTTCTGCTGTACGCTTTATGGAAGAATTGGGTGAATGTGCCTTTGGAAAAATCTATAAAGGCCATCTCTATCTCCCAGGCATGGACCACGCTCAGCTGGTTGCTATCAAGACCTTGAAAGATTATAACAACCCCCAGCAATGGACAGAATTTCAACAAGAAGCCTCCCTAATGGCAGAACTGCACCACCCCAATATTGTCTGCCTGCTAGGTGCTGTCACTCAGGAACAACCTGTGTGCATGCTTTTTGAGTATATGAATCAGGGGGATCTCCATGAGTTCCTCATCATGCGATCCCCACACTCTGATGTTGGCTGCAGCAGTGATGAAGATGGGACTGTGAAATCCAGCCTGGACCATGGAGATTTTCTGCACATTGCAATTCAGATTGCAGCCGGCATGGAATACCTGTCTAGTCACTTCTTTGTCCACAAGGATCTTGCAGCTCGCAATATTTTAATCGGAGAGCAACTTCATGTAAAGATTTCAGACTTGGGGCTTTCCAGAGAAATTTACTCTGCTGATTACTACAGGGTCCAGAGTAAGTCCTTGCTGCCCATTCGCTGGATGCCACCTGAAGCCATCATGTATGGCAAGTTCTCTTCCGATTCAGATATCTGGTCCTTTGGGGTTGTCCTGTGGGAGATTTTCAGTTTTGGACTCCAGCCATATTATGGATTCAGTAACCAGGAAGTGATTGAGATGGTGAGAAAACGGCAGCTCTTACCATGCTCTGAAGACTGCCCACCCAGAATGTACAGCCTCATGACAGAGTGCTGGAATGAGATTCCTTCCAGGAGACCAAGATTTAAAGATATTCACGTCCGGCTTCGGTCCTGGGAGGGACTGTCAAGTCACACCAGCTCTACTACTCCTTCTGGGGGAAATGCCACCACACAGACAACCTCCCTCAGTGCCAGCCCAGTGAGTAATCTCAGTAACCCCAGATATCCTAATTACATATTCCCGAGCCAGGGTATTACACCACAGGGCCAGATTGCTGGTTTCATTGGCCCGCCAATACCTCAGAACCAGCGATTCATTCCCATCAATGGATACCCAATACCTCCTGGATATGCAGCGTTTCCAGCTGCCCACTACCAGCCAACAGGTCCTCCCAGAGTGATTCAGCACTGCCCACCTCCCAAGAGTCGGTCCCCAAGCAGTGCCAGTGGGTCGACTAGCACTGGCCATGTGACTAGCTTGCCCTCATCAGGATCCAATCAGGAAGCAAATATTCCTTTACTACCACACATGTCAATTCCAAATCATCCTGGTGGAATGGGTATCACCGTTTTTGGCAACAAATCTCAAAAACCCTACAAAATTGACGCAAAGCAAGCATCTTTGCTAGGAGATGCCAATATTCATGGACACACCGAATCTATGATTTCTGCAGAACTGTAAAATGCACAACTTTTGTAAATGTGGTATACAGGACAAACTAGACGGCCATAGAAAAGATTTATATTCAAATGTTTCTATTAAAGTAGGGTTCTCATTTAGCAGACATCGCAACAAGTATCTTCTGTGAAGTTTGACTGTGTCTTACCAAGCAGGACAGACACTAGGCCAGAAAAAAAAAAAAACAAAAAACATTGTGGGATGTGCACTCCATTGGAGTGCATGACATGGCATTGGGATTGGAACATGTGGTTTCAAGTACTGAAAACTGCACACCAGTGAAGAGGAAAAGAACCTTGTGATTAAATATAAAACCAAAAGTCAAATGGTGCTTTGTGTTTTAGCCTTCAGTCACCATGACTGGTCTCTCCCCCAGATGTATATATACCATAGCATTTGTCTACCTGCTGTCTTTTCTTCAGGACAGATGTTCAGGAATTATATTGATTCGGTTTAGACTCTGCACATGTTCTTATGGAAATGATGTTCAGAATCAACGAAGAAACTTCAGGCCAAATTTGAAACCCTGGAGGGAAATGAGCCATAAGACAAGTATAACAAGCCCTGAAGCCTTCTATGTCATTGGGCTTCTTTGAGAAGGTGTAGAGTGTGCCTTTTTGTGAATCCTCCTCTGATCATGAGGGTCTTTCCCAGATTTTCTCACAGTGTGCTTACACTGCCCTTGGAATAACACAGGGCATCAGACCATAAAAAGGTTAGATGTGGATGCTAGAATTGATTGTTGGTTGATAGTTCGCTTTGGTGGATTAGGAATGAGGCGCCAAAGGAAGCACAGCCAGGAAAATGGCCCCACAGCCTAGATCAGCTTCTGTGGGAAAGGAAAAAGGGTTCCCATGGGGACAGCCCCCAAAGGAGTTTTCTGGAACCAGTAACACTGAAAAATAAGTGTGTGGCTACAGATGAGCACACCCACCCCTTGCAACTCCCTGTTTACAAGTTGTCCGAGGCATTGGGGTGCTTATGGTCAATGGACTCTAGGGAAGTAGGAAACTCCATCATGATACCAATGTCTAGTAATTTTAAAGTTTCTCTCCCTTTTTTTCTGTGCTGGTAATGTTCACAGATTTGATTCCCGCCCCAAGAATTACAACAATTTATTCATACAGTTAGTTGGAATCCAAAGGCAATTAATTCTATTTTGCAAAATATGATGGTCTTCCTAAAAAACAAGTACTGAGTTCTCATTTCAAAAGTTACCAAGAACTGAATTCTTTAAGCTAGCAAACAGAAGCAACATGACCATTTTTGCCTTAGTGGGAGGTTTCAGATGTGCGGCTCATGGCATTTACCTGCCAACCATCTTTTGCCAAGTTTAGAATTCTTACGCGTTTCAAGTTCTATATAGAAAGTAATTTTACTTTTGATTATTTTCTTGTTAAAAAAAAACCTCCTTGATTCTAAGAACAGTGTCTCAAAGTCTCATTTTTACTTTAAAGGTATAAGAGACTTGTAAAGAGACTAAGGATATAAAAGTAATTCCCGGAAATGATATTTGATGAGGAGAATATAAGAGAATTAAAAACACATTGATGTTTTCATTTTTACAAAATACAACTAGCATGAGAAATCAAGAAAATATGTTTACCAAAATGCATTGCAAGTCTTCAGATAACAAACATGAACTTACAGGTACTGTGAACTCGAAGAATTGGCTATATCCAGATTTCTGGGAGATAAATTAAGACCTATTTTTGTGGCATAAATAAGCTGATTCAGAAGTTATGTTTCTTAACTTTAGGTCGAGGAGAATATTTGTATCCTTTTGTTGCTATGCAACTGTTTAATGATGAAGCTTCAAACCACAATTTTGTATATCATATGACAATCAATTGTTTTCCAAGAATATTTATTATTTTAAGTACACAATTTCAGTGAATCTGAGTTTTTCTAGAAGTCCCTTAAAGGGAAATTAGCATTCCATGAGCCAGTAAAATACCTACTCTGGTAAAACATTATTATGGTTAAAAAGTAAATTCAAGTTAGTTTTTTATAAAGAACTATAACATTTATTGTAAACATTTTATAATAACTGAAAACATTAAAGTGAGCAAATGAAATTTCAAAACCACTTGTAATAATGTATTTTATAATCACACTGTGATACTATATAACACAGTCTCTTTTGTATTAAAATAGTATTTTTTTCACAAACTGAAAAATATCTTTTCCTTTGCTGACAATGTTGTGTAAGATGACCTTGTTTTCAGATCTTTTTCTCTTTTTTTGCACAAAACTATGCTTATGGTTTGTGTCACAGAAGTGAAAATATATCTTTGCATTTTTATATCTGGTCTGTTTTTCTTGTTTCCTTTGTTTTTAACTTGATATAGATTTTCTTCAAATATATAACGGCAATTTTCAGATATCTCACCCTACCATATCTTTCCTTATTTTCACTGCATGCATTTAATCACTGTATTACTTAATGTTTGATTTGTTATTATGGGCATTTCAAATAGACAAACATTGAATTGTAATGACAAAAAGGCTATTTTATATTAAGGATATATGCATTTGTATTTCACACACCAGAGATGATATTAAACACTGATTATTTTATGCTGCTGTTTATTAAAAATGTTTACTATAAAATATTATTTCCTGAATATTGCTGTCATAGAGGTATTTGGGATTTTTAATATTTATATTTTATAGAAAGAGAAATCACAATTCCTATTTGCTGTTATTTCATTAATTTTTTTTTCAGTAGGCTTTTAAAACAGACTTGGGCATTATTTTGCTAACAACCATAGGTGGAGAGGGGAATCCTAATGATTTCATAACTGAATACTATCCACCTATATATGGCAAGCTTTGAATTTTTAAAATCAAAATAATATATTGAATAGTTGTAACCAATGGAATATAAAAAATGTTTGATTTTAAGAATACAGTTGCATCATTTTCTGCCTTGATGTTTCCATATAACCTTAGATATCAAAAGTCACCTCTTTGGACTCTAAAGAAGAAGAGGCTGTGTACATCTTATCATGTCCAACTTAGCTTCCAACCATATTGATAAAATAAATATGGCCATTTAATGGTCACAGCTTATCTTTATGACCTTATTTGCCCAAAAGAAAGAGTTCCTCATCTGGCAATTAATACACATGATCAAGGAAAATGAGTACCATTATGAAAGTTCAAAGAAGTTGTCCATATCTGCTATTTAACACAGAAAGGAATACATTAAAACCTTCAGGGCCTTGTCCATCTGTTTTAGGTACAACTCTTGTCACCACCTCAACAGTCAAACTCAATAAAGCAATCCCTTCACATGGCAGTGAGATCCATGTCAGGCTGGGTTTCTCCCTCTCACTTGAATTCCTCAGCCTGCCTTTCACTCCCATTTCCTTCTTTTATCTCCCAGCTCTTGGCCCTCCCACTATCCCCAATCCCTTCAACTCAGAGATTCCCTTAATTCCCTAATCACCAACATCTGCAAACTCCTAGCATCACCTTCCCATAATGCCTACTACAATACTGAATAAAGAGAAACTCTTTTATCCACACATCTTCAAAGATGATTACCTATCCCAGTAGTTCTCAAAGTGTGGTTCCCAGAGCGAAGAAACAGCGGCACCCTGGAACTGGTTAGAAATGCAAATTATCAAGCCCTACTTTGAAGTACTGAATCAAGGGATCCAAGGGAGGTGATAGCGGTGAAGTTCATCCTCTTAATTTAGACAGCATTTTTTTTTTCCTGCTAATAGCTCAAATGTTAAAGAGGAAATTCTGGGGATGAGACCCAAAAATTTGTGTTTTAACAAGCCTCACATGATTCTGATATACTGTAAAGATCAAGAACTGACTTAGGCCGGGCGAGGTGGCTCAAGCCTGTAATCCCAGCACTTTGGGAGGCCGAGACGGGTGGATCACAAGGTCAGGAGATCGAGACCATCCTGGCGAACACAGTGAAACCCCGTCTCTACTAAAAATACAAAAAAAAAACTAGCCGGGCGAGGTGGCGGGCGCCTATAGTCCCAGCTACTTGGGAGGCTGAGGCAGGAGAATGGCGGGAACCCGGGAGGCGGAGCTTGCAGTGAGCTGAGATCTGGCCACTGCACTCCAGCCTGGGTGACAGAGCAAGACTCCACCTCAAAAAAAAAAAAAAAAAAAAAGAACTGACTTAATTTAAAGGCATGGGTGATCATTACATTCTTAGTAATGTGTATATAAGCATTTAATGACATTTCAGCCCCTTTATTCACCTTTAAAGAAAATCAAGTTTTACTGTAAAATTCAGCACTAAAAGCTGTTTGTGTTAGCCATTTGACAATTAGCTATATTTTTTGAAGTGGTTCCCTTGGATAGAAAACTGACAACATCTAGTCTTTGTCAAGAAGATATTCCTCATCCAGTTCACCCGAGACCTAAATTCTTGGATAGTGGCCAAATGCTTTTTCCTTCATATGGACAAACTCAAAGAAGTTGGTCTCTTAGTACACGTTGTTTTGACCCTTGAACTGATGATTGACAAAACAAAACAAAACAAAACAAATCCCTTCTATGTTGCAACTTAACAAAGTTAAGGTCAAGGATAGGCTGGTCTTTGGGAGGACAGGCTCAGCTCTAGTAAGCATCAAGCAGGAAGCTGCTGCAGGGGCTCCCTTCCCTCCCTTGCACTTCCTGTGATGCCCTGACCCAGCTGGCTGGATGCAGACACCTGTGGCTTGTTCTGCTGTTTTCCTTGGCCAGCTGCAATCCATTTTCAGTCCCTGGCTGGCCATGAGTGCTCCTCTGCTCAGACTTTGCTCTCCTCTGGCCTTTAAAGGGCTGAAAGCTCCGAGGAAGGACAGAAAGAGGGATCCAAGGGAGGTTCTGGGGTGCAGTTCATACTCTTCTTAATTTATACGCATTTTTTTCAGCCAGTAGCTCTAATGCTAAAGAGGAAATGCCAGATTAGAGGAGAAGGAACAAGGCAGCACACACAAGAAAGGGTTTTTGCAGCCAAAATATGACTGCACTGAAGTTTGTTACCATAAATGCCAACTGTATTAGGACACTGTTAGCTCAAGAAAAGGAGAGTCTTACAAACCATCAAATCATGAAGGTCAATGTAATCCTCTGGGAAATTAGGCTGGGAAGGCTTAAAAATATAGACATATAGAGGGAGAAGGTCTGCTGACGTATTTATGACTAGTTGAATCTTAAGCACATATGAATTGCTTACTCACAAATGAGTACCATAACATTTGCTGACCAGGATTGGCAAGATACCTTACCAAATGACTATGTTAGTAAATACAGTCATGCATTACTTAACGAAGGGGATACATTCTGAGAAATGTCCTTAGGTGATTTTGTCACTGTACAAACATTATGGTGTACAATTACACACACTTAAATAGTACAGCCTACTACAAACCTAGGCTATATAGAGTATGGCCTACTGCTCCCAAGCTACAAACCTGTACAGCATGTTATAGTACTGAATACTGTAGGCAATTGTAATGCAATGGCAAGTATTTGTGAATCTAAGCACTTATCATGAATGGAGCTTGTAAAACTGGAAGTTGCTCTGGGTGAGTCAGTGAGTCAGTGGTGGGTGAAGTGGTGGGTATTGTACACTATAGTAGACTTTATAAACACTGTGCACTTAAACTACACTAAATTTATTTAAAAATTCTTCAATCATAAATTAACCTTTGGATTTATGAACTTTTTAACGTTTTGACTCTTGTAATAACACTTAGCTTCAAACATGTACAGCTGCACAAAAATATTTTCTTTATATCTTTATAAGCTTTTTTCTATTTTTAATTTTTTTAATTTACTTTTTAAACTTTTTTGTTAAAAACTGAGATACAAACAGACACTAGCCTAGGCCTACACAGGATTAGGATCATCAGTATTGCTGTCTTCCACCCCCACATCTTGTCCCACTGGAAGGTCTTCAAGGACAATAGCACACATGGAGCTGTCATCTCCTATAACAGTGCCTTCTTCTGGAATGCCTCCTGAGGGATCTGCGTGAGGCTGTTTACAGTTAACTTTTTTTTGTAATAAGTAGAAGAAGTACAATCTAAAATGACAAAAGTACAGTACAGCAAGTACATAGTTGTTTATTATTATCAAGTATTATATACTGTACATAATTGTATGTGCTATACTTTTATGTGACTGGCAGCACAGTACGTTTGTTTGCACCAGCATCTCCACAAACGTGAGTAATGCATTGCACTCACAATGTTATGATGGCTATGACATTACTAGGTGATAGGAATTCTTTAGCTCCATTAGTATCTTTTGGGACCACTGTTTTAAATGTGGCCTGTTGTTGACTGGAATGTGATTATGCTGTTGTTACTGAACTGAATTCTTACCTAACAATGCTTAAGAGAAAGGCCTCTCTTTAAAATTAGATGGGACGTTACTTACACTTTGAAAAAGGACAATATCTTGACATCCTGAAATAAAGATAATTCAGAGAATATTCAATTTGAAGGAAAGGAGTTTTAAATGTTTCATGGACTTGTGCTCCCAATTGTAAATCCAAACACACACAAAACAACAGAACTACCTACACAAAGCCATAGATTAATGCTTAAGCTCTGCCCAACCTTATAGGCATAAGGACCTTGCATCAGAAATAGGTCCAGGACAGATCCCATCCTATGGCAGGTGCTCCTTACCTACTGCAATCCTTGGGCATTAGAAAAAAATCAGTCCGGTTACCATTTGGGCCCATTTTAGCACAATTCCCTGAAGGGCTTCTTTTGGGTCTACATGCATTAAAATCACTTAAAAGGGACTGGAACTCCCTAATGGCATAACCTAGGTAGTTTACCAACAGTCAGTCTAATAAGACTAAAACTAACATTCAGACAAAATGACAGTTTAGGACTTATTTTTCTTTCCAGAGTTCACTGGAATTGATTTTAACTGATCGATTTCAGACAGATCAATTCCAAATTGGCCAACATTGATTGTATTGGTCAGCTTGGCTGCAGTAATAAACAACTCCAAAATCTCAGTGGCTTGCCTTTCAAGAGCAAATGTTTCTTTCTCACTCATGTCTATCAGCAGAGGTAGGTCTGCTGCAGTGGCCCTGTCTCCAGGTGTCTGAAGGACAAAGTGTTCTCATGACAGAGGGACACAGCAAGAGGCAGAACTGAAACACAATCACTCAAAAACTTCTGTGCAGACAAGTCAGCTGTCATATCCTCTCAGTCAACACAAATTCTGAGGCCAAACTTGACTGCAGGACATGGACATATCTCCACCTGCAGAGAGGTGCAGCAAGTTGCATAGTCATAAGCAGAAATATAGAATCTTCTTGCAGGGAAGGAAGTGAATAGTTGGGAACAAGAATAAGATCCCCCAGGCAGCTGAATCCCTGAGTGAATAGAGGCTGTGTAGCAAACCCAGATGGAAGGGAAATGGCTGTGCTTTAGTCAGGAGTAGGCCGAGGCGGCCTTCCGATGCAGCATAAATCAGCAGGTTTGGAGCCCAGGTGCACAATCCCGCATGTTATGTAACCATGCCATGTGAGGCACATAAGATGATCACCCATGTGAGCTTGTGCTTGGCTCAGAGCTGCTATTGTCTGTAAAACGTATAATTACCCTGCTAACGCTGTACATACAGCTCACTCGTGCCCAGAGAGAAAGTCATGTTAAAACTGTCTAAAATTCCTTGAGTGTTTTTCCAGCTACCTGCCACTCAACCACCAACTCCCCTCAGACTTCAGTTAGAACGTGACAATTGGCATCACAAACAGGATCCTGAGGTGAGTGAGCCTTTGGTCCCGTCTGATTCTGGGTTGGCCATGTGGTCGCAACATGGGTTGTGGTACCCGGTGGCAGCTGTGCTGCTCAGACAGGTTCCAGTGGAAACCTGGGAGGCAGTAGATGGGTCTGTCATGAGCATGGAGAAGGCGCTGAAGCAGTGAAAGAGCACAGCACCAAGAGGGAGCAAGCTTTTGCCTGCAGAGTTGGATGGGCACTTTTGACTGTGCTACAAGAAGTACACACCCAGTCCCTGAGGGATACAGCACTGGTAAGGGCCCTCCAGGCACAGGCGGGGCACCTAACACCTGGCTACACAGCTCAGAATAAGAGTTAGAAGCTGCCATCAATAGGGACTTTCAGGTGCAGATGGAGCACTTGGAGGCTGGCTACAGAGCTTGGAAAAGTAATTAGAGGCTGCTGTGAATCCAGGCCTGGGTCTGCTGTCTTGGCTGGAGACCCCCCACTGAGTCTGATACCGAGGAGGAAGAATCCCCGTTGTGGGCTTGCCCAGTGGTTCATTAGAAGGTAGATCATGAAGAGCTGTTGCAGCCCCCAGGGCAGGCCCAGGGACCCCCTGCCATAACACAACATACTTCATATACTGCCTGTACCCCAACTGAGTTGCAGGAATTAGGCAGGCAGTGCCACAGCATCCAGGGGAAACTGCCCACATGGATGCTTTGTTTGTTGAATAAGGGAGCAGATAGTATCTCCTATTCCACGTCTGAGATGGAAAAGCTGGTCTTTATCATTATTCTCTCCTCTCTCTGTCAACAGCTGCAAGTGAGTAGGTGGTTGGCACAAGGGCAAGGTGGCCGCACCCTGACTAAGTGGCTAAGGGCAGCCATATGGACTGTGTGGAATGATGCCTGTGAAACACCCCAAACCATGAGTAAATGGCAGTCGTATACCGATTTGGTGCAAGTCAACTGGGAGATGGGTGTGCAGCAGGCTGTGTTTGGCCTGAATACCCAGGGTCCAGATGATGAATGTTTCACCTACCACATGAGGGATCTCATATTGGGTTCTGTCCCCCTGAGTGCCTTTGGCTTCCTAGCTGCTGTCCTCATCCAGTACATAGGGCACAGCATACTTGAAGTGACCACTGCTATGGCAGCTCTCAGGGAAGCTGAAGGCCATCCACAGTACTAAGGGGTCTGTGCCATAAAGAAGGGGAAGATGCTCCACCTGAAGGGCAACCCCATAGGAGAAAAGGGGGCCCCAGTGAGTGACACATTCAGATATGTGGATAGACTTGATTTTGGCCAGGGTTGACTGAGGGAAAATCCATAAGCAGCCCAATGAAGGACTCTTAACTTTGTGGAGACAGTTGTCTCCAGAGCAGCAATTCCAGAAAATGTCCAAGGGAGAGAAGGACATTGCTGTGTGACCCAGTCCCACCCAGGCGCTTCAGCTTAAAGACTACTTGCTGCAGCCAGGCAGAAATGTAGAGCCTTTTCTCTTCGATTAGGGAAGCGGCCAAGGTGCCCAGCCTGTGTATGCCGCCCTTCAGGTTTGTGAGAATGTGACAGGACAGACTGTAGTCATCACACAGATGACTTACCCAATAGCAGAATGGGTATGTTCATGGGTAATGACCTCCCGAACTGGGATGGCACAGACATCCACTTTGCCAAAGTGGGGTGCATACTTAGAGCAGTAGAGTATGCTGAGTACAAGTCCCTTAGTAGCAGAGTTGCAAGAGGTCTTGAAAACTATAGTCCTAATGTAAGATAAGGCCATGAGGCCTAAGGCGCTCCTAGACCCTGAGCCTTCACTATTTAGGGAAGGGTGTCTCCCTATTCCCGATGGGGCATGGTACACAGGTGGGCCTAGTCAAGGTGCTACTGCTGCTTGGACTGCTGTTGCAATCCAACCTAGTACTGACACCATATGGTTTGAAACCAGGTATGGACAAAGTAACCAATGGGCTGAACTTAGAGTAGTATGGATGGTGATCACCAGGGAGGTGACACCTATAGTAATCTGTATCGGTAGCTGGGCAGTCTATCAAGGCTTAGCCTTATGGTTAACTACCTGGAAAATACAGAAGGGGTTAGTCAGCCACTGACCCAATTGGGGCCAAGTCATGTGGCAAGACCTTTGGGAAACGGGTCATCAGAAAGAGGTAACTGTTGATCATGTATCAGGCCATACGCCTTTGGCTACCCCCGGCAATGATGAAGCAGATGCCTTGGTTAACGTCCGGTGGTTAGTCGGCACCTACATGAGATGTAGCCTTGTGGCTACACTGGAAACTGGGACATGCGGGAGGTAAACTGATGCAATGGGTCAATAAGCATTGGGGTCTATTCTTGCCCAAGCAAGACATTTGGGAGGTTTGTCAGAAATGCCCAGCATGTGCTCAGGCATACCCTAAATGGAGGTAGCTACCCAATGTTACACAACAAGCGACAATAGGGTGAGTGCCTGCAAGTAGATTACATTAGGTGGCTGCTGAAGTTGCAAGGGTATACACGTGTGTTAACAGCTGTGGACACAGTCATGAGCCTGTTGTTCACCTACCCTTGCAGAGTGGCCAACCAACAGAACACCATCCATGCCCTGCAACACTTATGGGCCCTATATGGTCACCCTCTGGCTGCTGAGAGTGATAAGGGAACATGTTTCACTGGACAACAGGCACAAAAATGGGCATAACAAATGGACATAAAGTGGGGATTCCATGTACTATACAACCCGCAAGCTGCACACATAATTGAGTGGTATAAAAGGCTCTTAAAGAATGGGTTACACTTGCATGTCACACCCCTGTCTTTGTGGGGCTGGAGTTCCAGGCTGGACCTGGTACTTCAAATCTTGAATGAACAGTCACAGAAAGTTGACCTGGCCCTGGTGGAGGCTTTGTTACACTGGGCCGCCATCCCCATCCAGTTGCAGATACATACCAAGGGATGACCTCCTCCAACCAGGTATGGGGATGAACGGTAACCTGTTGTTACCAGCCCCGATGCCCTTGAAGGCAGGGGAACAGAAAACCTGGCTGTGGCCATGGACCCTCCAAGCCCCCCACTGCCAGTGGTTGGCCAGCATAACTCCCTGGGGGTAGGGCATACACCATGACTTGCATGTCACTCCTTGGGTATTCAATACATGGCCCCCATGGTTGACAGTTTTGTAGGGGAATGGCCAGGGCAGGAACCCTCCTCCAGGGAATATATGTATTGCTTGTGTGACCTATTATGAGTTCCCCCATGACTCTGGCACAGATATAGGACTCAAAAGAACCATGGGGAGCTGAGAAGATGTGTTATTATCACCCAGGGCAAAATCCCTTGGTGGCTGCATTGTTATCCAGGGATGAAAGGTTAGCTTATATTTTGCTTGAGAGATGTGATTTACCTCTGTTAGTACCTGTGCATGCTCTGTCATTTCAACCATAGGTTAACATGCTCCAACTGCATCGTGAACTGGGCCCACACCTATGCTGTGGTGACCAATATTTCCAACTGTTGGATCTGCACCACCCTTTCAGCAGCAGTTGCAGACAACTTGCCTTGGCGCATGCATTCAGCATCTGCAGAGAACTGGACATGGCTGGAGACTTGGGGTCCCATGGCTGACACCTGGAACGCAGTGTGGCAAGCTTTGGACAAAAGACACTACAAGACCCATGGCGCACCTACCTCTGGCTGGCCCATAGCATTTATGATAAGTGGGGCTAGCTAGTGGGGGAACATGTAGTACCCTAGCCCAGGCGCCATGGTGCATCGAGCAACATTGGGGTAACACCACTGTGGGATGGGTACCTGTCATGGCCTGTGTAAATATAACACATGTCACCCCACTGAAGTTATGGTGGGCATTCCTGGGCTCTGGCCTATGCTGGGCCCTAACAGTCATAAGTAGCATAACTGAGATCCTAGTAGTGAGCTGTTGCTCTCTGTATTGTTGCTGTGGGCTATGGATTCAGGGCTCTGCCCTATGGGCATGTGTCCCTGCCCAGAGGATGCCCTTAGCCTAGGGGGGTGGAGTGTATGGGAAATGGCTGTGCTTTACTCAGAAGTAGGCCGAGGTGGCCTTCCAGTGCCGCATGACTCACGGGTTTGGAGTGCAGGCATACAACCCTGCACATTATGTAACCACACCACATGAGGCATATTAGGTGATCACCCACGTGAGCTTGTGCTTGGCTTGGAGTGACTATTGTCTGTAAAACATATAATTACCCTGCTAATGCTGTATATATGGCTCGCTTCTGCCCAGAGAGAGAGTAAAGCCATGTCGAAACTGTCTAAAATTCCTCAAGTGTTTTTCCAACTACCCACCACTCACCCACTAACTGCCCTTGGACCTCAGTTAGAACCTGACACCAGGGCACCCATGCCCTTCTCTTTCCTCAAATTCACGTCAGACATCACTAATTGGCACTCTTCCAAGCTGAACTCAGATTTAGCCTTAAAATTTTCAACATATTTGCCTATATAACCTACCACTCAGAAATGGCACTAGAAATAAAACTTGTTAGCCATCCCTGGGCTGGAGCAATAGTTGTCAAACCAGGTTATTATCACCATTGTCTGGGGGAGAACCTAAAAATTATAACTTCTCAGGACCATTCCAGAAAGTACCAGAAAACCTTAAAAATCTCCTATAAATCCCTGACAGGTAGCATATAGCACTGTAAAATCTAGTTTTTCCTCCTTCCTGGAACTTGGACAAAGAGAATGTGAGCATACAGCATGTATTTTTCAACTGCACTGGCAGATAAACTAGCTGACCTTGAGCAAGTAAGGCAATCTCTATTATGTTATGCATCAAATGGGGTAAACATAGCATTGACACTATTCTGAACACCAAGGGTTCTGATGTCAGATTGGCTTAAATCTCCCCTTCACTCTTTGGTAAACATGTGAACTCAGACAAGTTACTGAACTACTGTTTCTTCACCTGAAGTATCTATTTTACAGAATTGTTATGAGATTTAAACAAGATAATTCATGTAATCTGAATAGAAGAGCAGCTGACATAAAGTCCTCAAAAAACACAGTCTATCTAATTTTATGATTTTTTTCTATAATACTTATCTCTCAGAATTGGTATGAGCATTTAATGAGAATATATGTGAGTATATGAGAGGTATCTGGGCATGTAGTAGATGCTCAAAGAGTGGTAAGATTGTTATTATTCAATGTGTTTTAAACAACTTTTACCAAGGGATATATTATTTTCTAGTATGGTAAACAGAGCACAAAATATTCCGTTTAATTATTCATGTATATGCCATCACATAGAACACCCAGAGGACTGGTGCCAAGGAGGTGCAGGGTGGGCTTAGCGAGCTCCTCATTCAGCTCTATCATCTCCCTTCAAACCACCCCTAATAAACATATGCTAACTAAAAACAGCTTCCAGACACATCCCTAAGCCATCCCTAAACCATATGTCATCCTTTAACCCCCTCTTCCAAGCTGATTGCCACCTCAAAGTCTCTCCATCGTCCAATTCCATAAATACCCTTGGGGGCAACTGAGAGCACTATAAAAAGGTATATTAAATTGATATATATGAAAAGAGCCTAGAATAATTACATCTTTTAAACACCTGTATACACACACTGAATAGTCACAATTAGATGTTATTGAATGCAGTATCGCTCAACAATTGAAATTCTCATGTGGGGAAATGAATGGAGAGCTGATTTTTCTAAAACACTTCAGTGCACGTAAAGTACGCAAGCAGGTACTGCTTTCCTTCATCACAGACACCTTTAAAGGTGAATCATCTCGTAACACAATTCTGAGCAAGACTTTTTATAACTTTAATCATGGGCTTTGGGCATCAGCCTGCCACGGAAACCAAACTGGGTGCCTTTAAACACCAAGATCCCAAAACCAGTAAACAGCTCTTGCCGAGTTGTTTACACAATTCCCACCCTAAAAATGTCCTTGATGCCCAAGTTAGTCCCAGCCGGTTTGCCAGGGACTGTCCCAGTTTCAGCACTGAAAAGTTCTTTGTCTCAGGCAAACCAAGACTGTTGGTCACCCTAGCTAAAGCAGAGACAGCAAAGTAAAAGCCAGTAAGTATTTATTCTGAATTCCTCCTTGTAAACACAAATACAGATACAATTAATGATTAAGTGGCCTCTGCATGTCAGGTGCCTTACAGAGAGAGGCCTAATTATTTTGTACTTAACACACTTCTGAAATGTGGGGGAGTGTACAACTCCAACTTTAAAAAGAGGAACCAAGCATTTCTTGAGCCAAGGCTTTTATAAGCTAAAATAAAATTTTTAAATGAGAAATTTCAGGAACTCAAGTCACTGAACTATGCTGCCCACCTCTTTCTTCCTGTTTGATCTTTGAAGATTAGCGTTCAGTATTTTTCATGACGTTTATATTGAGGAAGGAATATAAGATTATTAAAAGCAGAGAAACTCAATATTGGGAACTCACATCAAAAGGTCTTCAAGACAAAGAAGAGATCATAGGATTTGAAACCAGAGTTACTAGAAGCATGTGTGCTGCACTTCATTTTCTAGTTAACAACATAACCTACGTCAAAATATGATTTAAAACACTTCTCACAGCTGAGTTGACATTTGGCAATCCCCAGCCTTCTTTTGCTCTCGAGGATGGGGGTTCAAATCCACACGACGTTAGCACTTTGTACTGCTACATATTCCTGGTGGAGGAGGAAAACAGTCTTTTAGTTTAAGTAAAATGAAAACATCTGTTTGAGTCCTGAGGGAAAGAATTATTTTTACATAGTGGAGAGAGGATGCCTGGTTGTTAAAGCTGGAGTCAGCCTCAGTAACATTACAAAAGGGAAATAGTTACACTGTTAGTTGCCTTGCCTTGCTCACTCTGTCCGTCTGAACTGGGCATGGCTTGACTAGATTCTCTATGCAAGGTCTTACAAGGTATTGGCTGGGTTCTGCTGTGATCTGGAATTCAGGTACCTTTCCCAGCTCATGTGGTTGTCGCAAAATTCAGTTCCTTGGAATTCGAGGACTAAGGCCCCAATTCTCTTGCTGGCTGTCAGCCAGTGGTCACTCTCAGCGCTTGGAGGCTACCGACATTCCTTGCGTGGCCCCTTCCATTTCCAAAGCTAGCAACAGAGAGTCTCCCTTACATAGAATCCCTCTCATGCTTTGAGTCACTGATTTCAGGAAGGGTCTAGTTCCATTTAAGGGCTCACCTGATTAGGTCAGACTTACCCAGAATAACCTCCCTTTCTTCAAGTTGAATGTGCTACATACAACTTAACCGCAGCAGTAAAATCCATCATCTTCACTGTCCTGAGGATTGTACAGGGAGTAGGGATCCTGGAGGTCATCTTAGAATCCTGCCTACCATAAAAATACAATGCAAGATTTTTCTTTTCAAACTTGTAGTTCTATTTTTAGGGGGAAGAATTGGGAGAGAAAGTCCAAGAAAGCATATAGTAAGACTTAATTAAATCTACTTTCCCTTAAGGGTACAAATTTACTAAAAGTTAACATTTTAAAATTATTTTTATAAATAATAATCGTGGTATTTTCTGAGCTACATACAGAGTACTATAAGTGTATTCATAAGTTGCAGAGGTCAAACTCAGTTCTCAAGATATTTACAATCTGAAAGAGAAGATAGGATACACATTTAGTTAACAGATATGTATTTGGGCACTGGTTTTTATTTTTTAAGTTTTCAGACTTTATTTCACAGGGATCAACACAGAAATGTACTGGAGTTAGTAATGCGGTGCCCAGCCTTCCCGCCGCCTGCTTTATCTGATCCTGCTCCTAAGGTGACTGGGCTGGGGCTGGAGATGGGATGGCACATTGCAGTTTAAGACATTTCTGGCTTAGAAGCCATCCCTGTCACCCCTGCACCTGCCCCTTGACCTTGGTCAGACACGGGCTGGCCCTTGGTTATTCTGAGACAAGGACGACCATCACTGACACTGGAGGAGGGTTTGCAGTGAGGCAATTCTCTGCCACTCTCGGCCAAGATGGGAGAGATGAGACCCACCACTCCAGGGGTCAAATAAAATCAACACATGAAGAACACCGCTGGTGGCCAGGCCCAGATACCCAGGCAGAGGTTAACGCCATGGTACAGTGGGCTCCTCTTGGGGACTCCTCACAGGGCCTGGGGTGAGACAGAGGGACAGAGCCGTGTCCAGGGTGGCTGGGTGGCTGGGCAGGGCCAGTTGAGGGTCAAGGTACCCAGACTGGCCCTGATCTGGCCACTGTTCCCCAGCAGCCTGGGGCTGGCGCAGGCAGCACAGGGAGGAACATAGAGCTGCCCAGCAGTAACATTGTTTCTAAGTCACAGTATTGGCATAGGAGGCTCAGCCGGGCCCCAGGGTCCAGCCAGCCTAGGGGAAGGCCAGCCAAGGATGGGCGCTATTTTATACAGCAGTGGTCTGGCTTTCTTGGGTTTACATTTTAATAGCAGGTAGAAATGCAGTCACAATAGTCAACAAAAACAAAAATAACAGCTGGACAAAAACATTCTCACAACTATTGAGAGTAGCAATAATTTACTGAAGAAGACCAGAGAGCTCACTTAGTAAAACATGAGATACTCGTGAGGCAGGGTAGCTTAGTGGCTAAAAGTATGGACTCAGGTTTGCATCCTGGCTCTGTTGCATTCCAGCTGTGTAACCTTGGACAAATCATCTAGTGTCTCTGTGCCTTGGTTTTCCTCATCTGTAAATTAGAATCCTAAGAGTACCTAGTGTACAGAGCTATTAGTGAGGATGAAATTAATTCCCATACAGCACTTAGAACAGCATGCTCAGCACATGGAAAGTGCAGGTGTTTGCTAGTACTTACTCTATGCCAGGTGTGACTGAGTCATTGGCAGGGATTATATCTTTTAATCCTCATATGATCCTGCAAAATAAGTATTACTATTGGCTCCAAATTACAGATGAGAACATTGTAGGTACGGGGAAGCTAAGTAACTTCTTCAAGATGATCTTTACAGGTTAATAAGACACAGAACAGAACCCAGGTCTGCCTGCAAGTCACATTCTATTTATCAACAGACTTACTAATAAATTAAAGCAGTGGAAGGACAGAAGATGGGAATTTATTTTCCCATTTGAGTTGGTTTGTCTAACCTACAACCAAACACAACAAAGCTGATGAACAAGGTGGAGAAAGACAGGGCTCAGGAGTGAGAAGTGACAGGAAGATCATGACAGCAATGATATCATGTATGTGAAAAGTTTACTAAAACTAACATTTGTTGTAATAAATGGAAGGTGATACCATGCAGAGAAAATATTTTCAGATGGGCCTCTCCTTATAAATTTCCAATTTTGAGTGACTCAGATGGCTGAAGAGCTGATGCTATTAGTCTTCAGCTCCTGCTGCTATAATATTAATTGTAGGAGGCAAAGCTGGCTGGTTGCTACACAGATGCTAGATGCTAGGCACACACACACATGCACACACGCACACATGCACACACGCACACATAGGATAAGATATGCTATGATTGCACCAAGGCACTCCAGCCTGAGCAACAGAGGAAAACTCTCTAAAAAACAAAAAGAGAGAGAGAGAGAAATACAAGATGCTGGCCAGCCAGTGAGTACATCTGTGATCTTGTTTAGTTAGCATCTCCAAACACAACAGTGCCAAACCCCCACATTGGCAGGAAGCTTTTTACTTCTCAAAACATCCATTCCCAAAATATTTCTGGAAACTTTAACCTGTTTGTCTCCTCAGCCCCTCCGGGTGCGGTACCTTCGTAAGTGTCTTTCCCTTCCTTTTTGGCGACCTGGGGATTTTGCTTATAATCTGTGCCCTGGCTGCAGCTCTGCAGCCCCTTCTGCTCTGGTGGCTCTTGCTCTCAAGGGTGCTTCTGCTTCACTGTCTACTCTGTCACTGTCCTCCAGATTTTAGCCTCCTATATGTCATGGAGCTAGCTGAGCTTCTCTATATCACCCAGCTCTTCACATCTCTGCAACCCTCTTCCTTGGCTTACGCCTAGTTCTTTCATGGAAGGTCACTCTTCTGGCCTCAAAACTTTCTATTCTGCTAAGTTCAATTCAATCAGAATATACTGATACCGCCTCTGAGCCAGGTGCTTGGTGCCGGGAATACAGCGATGAATAAACAGGTCTCCATGGCCTTAAGAAATGATATTCTAGTGAGAGAGAAAACCCCATAAACAAATAGTTTCAAAATAATGTGGTGATAATATACAAAGATGAACCCAGGTCAAATGAGAACACAACCCATTCGGGCAGTTCAGGATGGCTCCAAGGAGGCATTTATGTCTTTCAGGATGTGTTAACAGTTTTTAATTAGATTTAAAAAGAGGAAGAAAGGTCAGGGAGAAAAGATAATGAGCCTAGGCAAGATGGGTACATACAGGAAAAAGATACACAGTTTAATGGAGTGGGTACCTCAAGTATGAAGCAGCGTGAGTGTCAATAAAAGTAGGGATAAATAGGAAAATATTATGGAATGCTCTGCTTTGCCATGTTAAGAAACTTATATTTAATTCTGTAGTGTGTGGTTTATCAAGCAAAAAAAAAAATAAGTCCATTTGCATACACATACAAATGTACAGAGAGACACATATAAAGTTGTCCGTGATTTCAGCCATCCCACCTACACCCCTGGAAGTAAATCCACATGTTGAAGATGGGATAAGCTGGGGTGAAGGGAATCCCTTGAAGTATTTTAAGTAGAGAATTTCATGATCACATGTTAGTTTAAATACATTACCATCAAGTTTCATGACAGGCAAGTCTGGAGTCAGGGAGTACAATACAAAGATGTTCTGTATCTAGGCAAGAGATGACAAGGTTATGAAATTGTGCCTTAGTGGTAAGGCTTGAGAAGAGGCTATGACAACAGCATGTCTTGTGAGTCATGAGGAAGAAGAGGAGTCAGAGATGACTTCAAATTTCCAGCTGGGACAGAAGCTTGGTTGGGAGAAACAGTAATTAGTTGATTTCAAACGTTTGAGTTTGAAATGTCTTTGGGACAAGACAGCTGGGTGATAACCAGGCAATTGGATATAAATTAGTAGGTATACTAGTCAGAAATCCCAAGAAGAGGTCAAAGCTATTAATATAGGTTTGTTGTGGGGAGAGACATATGAATATCTTCCAACTTGATTTTCATTGTGCTAAAGTATCATATAAATGCCATCTTCTAAAAATTCACAACAAAAAATGTTTTTCTTTACCTTAATTTTCTTTTCCTTTACTTACTTTTATCTTTCTCTTACTTTAACATAATTTTCCCTAGAATGAAATTTTAAACAAAAGATGGAGGATTCTTATTGTATGACATGATGACTACAGTTAATAAAAATGTGTTGTATCCTTGAAAATAGATGAGAATAGATTTTACGTTTCCTCAGCATATGAGATAATGCTTATGTTAGTTAGCTCAATTTAGCCATTCCATAATGTGTACGTATTTCAAAATATCATATTTTCCATGATAAATAAATATATATATATATTTTAAAATACAAAAGATTCTGAATTCATTATCACAATAATCCATTAGGGTGGAAGAAAGGATTGTGGGACCACAGTGATATGGACAAACCTAGTTAGGATCTCCAAACTGGGTCTATTCCCTTCTCACTGAAGGTCTATTCCCTTTACTCACTTTCACCTGACATTCCAGTCCTACACAAGACCATGTTAAAATCTGATGGGATGGAAAGAAGAGCCAAAAAATTCAATCCCAGATACTAGTTGATGTTTTCACAGGAAAAAATCCTTAACATTTAGTTATATGAAATATAGAATAATAGCATTGTATTGTACCAACATTTTAGTACAGTTAACATGTTGTTGGTGATTGTTGGTGATGCTGCCATACCTGGAGATGAAATTTACGTGGTATCCTTCCAGGTGGTCTCCCCAAAATTCATTCTTCGTAGAGCAGCCAGAGTAATCATGTAAATATAAATCAGAGCATGACACTCTCCTGTTTAAACCCATCCAATGGAATCCCACAGCTATTCAAATAAAGCCCAAACTTCCTACTGTGTAGTGCCCTATCTTTATCACACCCCTCCCAGGCTCCTCCACAACCTCAGCGACCTTCCCTTGTTCCCTTTTCAAGACAAGATCTTTCCTGACTCAAAAATAAACTGTTTTCCTCTTCCTAGAGCTCTCTGCCCTCAATATTTCATATAACAGGCTCCTTCTCATCTTTCATGTATGAGTTCAAAAGTCCATTCCTTACAGAGGCCTTCCCTGACCACCATTTCTAACCCTTAATGACCTACCCCACTCTCTATCATGTTACTGTTTTATTATTGTCCACATAACGTTTATCACGATCTGAAATCATGATTTTTGTTTTGTATACTGGTTTATTGTGTATTGGAGCCATAAAGACAGTTACTTCATTTGAATCTTTCACGTAAAAGAAAGTATTTAATAAATATTTGTAAAATGAATGGACTAAAGGAACATCCGGATTCCATAAAATTAGTAAGTAAATAGTAAGTGAAAAAAGAAAGCACTCTGAACCAAGTTGCCAGGCTCTGTAGTTGGCGCTGGCAATGGAACCGTGTGGTGAAAACAATAGACAATTGTGATGCCGTATGACAAATGCTAACTAGGAGGCAAATAGAAGGTCCTGTGGGATCACAAAAGAAAGGATCCCTTAAAGAGTCGTTAAAATCTGAAAGATGAGTGAAGGGGAAATGAGAGCTGAAGGGGTGGAAGGAATGTGGTAAACCCCTAGGTAGAAGGAACAGCAAGTGCGCAACTCTGCGGGAAGAGATGGGAATCTGAGAAATTTTAAGGAGTTCCCTGTTTCTGGAGCACTTTTCTAGGATGATCGTAAGATTTGATGACATAATAGCATGCACCACTACTGTGAATGGTAACTCGCCATGTAAGTTAAGATATTGTTATGAATAAGCACAGACCTGTACCTACCATTCATTTATTATATCTTTTGATATTCAAAGGAAAAGGAAGGATAATTTCGAAGAGGGACATTGTGTGATGGCTTCTATGACTTACACGCTGGGTCCTGGGAACTCACCCCTTCCTCTACATTAGTTGTGTAGAGTCCATGTTGGTGGGCTGAGAAGGCGTGGTGTCGCCTTGACCACGAATCTCATTGGCCTTTCAAAGGGAAAACTGTTGTAGGATTGGCTATGGAGAGATCAAGAGGCCTGCCCCCTGTCGCTGATTGGGTGACAGCGGCCAACCCCCTGCCCCCGTCTCTCGGCTGCCCCACGGGGGCCTGTTGCTTGGCAACTGATTTGCTTCCTCCTGTGAATGGCTGCGGGGTTGCACCTGTGAAGCGGAGACAACCTGCTAGGATCTTGGTAGGCGTACACCGCTCACTCCCACTCACGCGCCGACGACTCGGGCTTGTCTCCGTTGCTCATCCAAGTTTGTCTTGAGACTGGGCTTTGAGCTGGCACTGCAGCGAAACGCCGCAGATGAGGAAGTGCCCAAGTTTTCCTTGAGGAACTGCTCATTTCGAGGAGTCAGGAGACAAAGTCATTGTTATATCCCAGATTTAGAAGCCACTTATCTTGGGAGCGTTCCGAGGTTCTAAAAAGCAAGTAACTTATGTCAATTTACTAAGTGTGGGAAAGTGACCCATAACTTCAAACATCCGCTTCAGAGTAAACCTGAGGCATTTGGGGACAAGTGCCAGACCCTCCGCTGCCTATCATGCACGGCAGAGCTTACCTCTTGCTGCAAAGAGACTTCTATGATCTCAAGGAGAACAATTATAAGGTAAGTACTGGGCACGTAGAGGGATGTGTTTCATTGTGCAACAATTTTTAAGATGCAGTTTAACCAATGTTTATTCTATAAGTAATAATTTAGTTAAACCTGATTTGCAACTACAGTATTGTTATTTAATGAATCCATTTCACTAAAGTAATGTATTTCATATAAATAACAGTTATTATTACTTCAAAATAATAATGCTTAACTTTATTGAACATATTATGCGGAGTAATTTAGGTGGATCTAGGCACTGAATATCAGGGTCTGTCATGTAGTTAGTGACTAGTAGGTGCAGGCTTATGCTCATTAATTCTAATACTATACAATAAGTAGTACTTCATTTTACCTACCAAAAACCTAAGACTTAGAAACATTCTGTAAAGATTTGACCCCATGTTTCCATTATAGGGTTTTCGGACTTCAAAGCCCTAGTTCTTAATTCTTGTGTTCCACTACTTACTGTCTAGTGCACTTTTACCAGCATGACACATAAATGCCTTCCCTTTATAGTTTTAACACAAAAGAAGCAATATCCTTGGCCTTAAATGCCACCAATGAGGTTATCAGTGTCCATGGGTGCTACAGGCTGATTTACGGAAAATGAAAACTGGAAGAGGGGGCGAAGAGGGAGTGCTTAAGGGAAATAATAGAAAGAAAGCTGTCCATGGAAGGTATAGAGTGCTTCCCACAGTTGCTTCAGGTGTAGTTCAGTGGCATTGTTCAGTGTTTACCTGTGCTATAAAAGTACTGCCTTCACTGGAGATGTTAGGAACAGTTATGGAGTCCAACAGCAAACATTCCAGGGGCATGGACCTAACATTTGATATTATTTCTGCTCATCCTGAGCTTTGTAGTTCTCTGTTGAAAGAGAATCCAATGAAGGAATATGTAAATGTAGATAATAGAGAGACAGTGCTCACCCAGACAAGCACTAACATACTTAATAACTACGTGGGTGCTCAGAAGTGTTTTTGTGTGTATGTAAATGTGTTAGTTAACATAGTTCATAAGGTTTTCTATGAAATACATTCTTGTCCCTCCGTTGGAACAATTCCTCAAGTATAGGAAAACTTCGCTTTTATATACAAGTGTAATTTTGGATTTTTTCTTAATGAAAATGTTCCCACTTCATGCCTTTCATATAACATTCATATAGCTATAAAATGTTTTGAAGAAACATGCACTTTCCAACTATTTCTTTCTTTTAAAATTTGAATCTTAAATTGGTTATTGATTTACACAAACAGTGTATAAGCCACACATCCTAATCTTGACTTTCTAGTCCCACTTGTGATTTCCACACTTATGATTTATTTTTATTTACTATTGTATATGTTTTCTTGGATCTATATTAACTTCTGTGTAATAAGACATATAACACTTCCCCACAGCAGCAAATAAATAAAGTTATCAAGAAAATTAGAGTTTTTAGAATTCATTGTGGCCTGGTATATGATTTTCAAAACTTCAATAAATACTTAATAAGTTTTACCTGATTTAATTTTGTTTTTAACTTCAAGGGCATCACTGCTAGTCCCGTAAGTGAAGACATGATGGAATGGGAAGTCGAAATTGAAGGTCTACAGAATTCAGTCTGGCAGGGTTTGTATTTTCAAAACCAATCTATTTTTTTTTAAGTCTTTATACCATTA
Source organism: Rhinopithecus roxellana (assembly GCF_007565055.1). Classification (NCBI taxonomy): domain Eukaryota; kingdom Metazoa; phylum Chordata; class Mammalia; order Primates; family Cercopithecidae; genus Rhinopithecus; species Rhinopithecus roxellana. The sequence continues at coordinate 44,662,513 of NC_044560.1, read as the reverse complement.
TTACCCATCCTCTTTTTATGTAGGATAAGGTTGCATTATATAAATTTCCTGAAATTCTTCTTTGTATGCATAATAAGTTTGTATTATACCAGTTGTCTAAAATTCTAAAAATATTCCCATTATTTTTTCATTATGTGACTTTTTTTTGCCATGTGTCAACACAGATGGAAATTTGGGGTATTTTTCTTTATGCCAAATCTTAATTTTATTACATTTTTAAGAAGCAGACACAATAAAGAGTATCAATTGAGAATATCTTCTGTCTTCCATTAGCTCAGGTACTATCAAAATTCCTATTGGCTTTGAAACCCCGCAGTTACTTCTCATTTTTTCCTTTATGACTTTCCCCCAAATTTTCATAAATCAAAACTCAACAACACTAAGCCACTATAAACTTTAATGATCATGTTTTCTTTCAGTCGTGGATTAATAAGATAGATTCCTTGAGTGAGGTAGGGGAGAGAAACACATCAGCTGATAATTACAATAAAATATACATTTTATGGATTTTGAACAGAATGCCAAAGAGGAAGAGGATTAGTTAATTATGCCTGAGGGAGTCAGGAATGTCTTCCCAAGGAGATCACATTTGAGTTGAGTCCTGAAAAATGTGTAAGAGTCTGCCAGTTTCAGAAGAAGGAGAAGGAAATTCGGGCAGAGTAAACAGCACAGCAAAGACTTGTAGACAAGAAAGGGTGTAACAGATTCTGGGAATGTGAGTTCAGTCAATACGAGATACAATAGAGGGGGTGGATGTTAGAGGGACAAAGGTAGTAGATGTAAAGGACTAGTGGGAAAGAGACTGAAAACATATGATTATAATAGATTGTGAAGTGTCTGTTATACTATCCAGAGGAGTCTGTACATTCTATGAATCAATTTACTTAAAAATAAAACTGTGCAAAGGCTAAACCATATGGAGAAACTCCAGTGTTAATCAGGTTACGGTTAATCAACACAACATGACACTTTATTAAAAATGTTTATTTCTATATTATAGGTTTAGTCTTCCAACTGACAATACATTTTACGTCGGAGTACAACTATGCTCCTCCAGTTGTGAAATTTATAACAATTCCTTTTCACCCAAATGGTAAGAACTAAATGACATTTTTATCATTAGAGGCTTTGTCCCTATTATCCTTGTTTCTTATAATAATCATGTTTCTTTTTAAGAACTTTATTATGATTCTTAAAGTAAGAACTCTCTTTGGGGAAAATATGAAAAGGCTGGAAAAAATTAACAATCACCTTAAATCCTAATGCAAAGAGAAAATACTGTCAACATTTTGCCAAATTTATTTTCTTTTTTTCTATGTATGAGTTTTTTTCTATACAGTTGAGGTATTACACATGAATTTTTGCCTCTAGGTTTTTAATTTTATTTATTTTATGGTGTTTTTTTGAGATAGAGTCTTGCTCTGTCGCCCAGGCTGGAATGCAGTAGTGTGATCTTGGCTCACTGCAACCTCTACCTCCCAGGTTCAATTGATTCTCCTGCCTCAGCCTCCCCAGTAGCTGGGACTACAGGCATGCACCACCACACCTGGCTAGTTTTTGTATTTTTAGTAGAGACAGGGTTTCACCATGTTGGCCAAGCTGGTCTTGAACTCCTGACCATTCACCCGCTTTGGCCTCCCAAAGTGCTGGGATTACAGCCAGGAGCCACTTCACCTGGCCTAGGTTTTTAATTTTAAAACTATACGTCTTTTTTCTGCACTATTAAACATTCTTCAAAAGATCATCTTAAATGGTTCAACAATACACTTCACCATTCCTGTACTGTTCAATATTTTAGTTGGATCTAGTTTTTCATCATTATAAAAAAATGATGCACTGGACAGATTAACTTTTTTTTTTTTTTAAAAAAAGGTAAGTTAGATTGCTACTTAAAGTTATACACAAAATGAATTCCTGAAGGATCAAAAATCTAAAAATTTTAAATGCTGGAAAAGAAGGAAATCTAATAGAATTTTTATGGGCTTGGTGAGGAAGACCTTTCTCTTCATGATAAAACCCAGTGACTGGGTTTTAAATATGACACATTAAACTGCAAAACCTGTTAAAACTTCTCTACAGCCCAGGACATTATACTCAGAGGTCAAAGACATTGACTTTTGCAAACTGAGGGAAAATATTTGCAACAGGATATATATATCATACGAAGAACACTTGTCAATCAATAAAAAACATAAAGCAATAAAAAAATGGATGAAGGCTATAAACAAACACTGGATAGAATAAACAACAAAAATAAACATAAAAAGATTATCAATCTCACTAGTAAGAAAATAAAAGCAAATTAAAACAAAAAATATTGTTATTTACCACATATTCCTAAAATGTCAAACGATAACATACATATTTAGTAGGCATGGGTAGACATTTTTCCTCTGATATAATCATGACCTTTTGAGGAAATAGTGTGACAGTTTCAAATCAGGTATAAAAGGCATATATCCCTAAATTCCCATAATACCATGTTTATAAACTATTCTGTAGAAATATTGGCACAAGTGTGCAAGAGTATGTTATATTTAAAGATGTTTATTCCCACCAGGCTCAGTGGCTTATGCCTGTTATCCCAGTACTTTGGGTGGCCGGTGGGGAGTATTGCTTGGTTCCAGGAATTTGACACCAGCCTGGGCAACATAGTGAGACCTGTCTCTACAGAATATTTAAAAATTAGTTTGGCATGGTAACATGTGCCTGTAGTCCCAGTTACTTGGGGGACTTGAGCCCACGAGGTCAAGGCTGCAGTGAGCCATGATTGTGCCATTGCATCCAGCCTGGGCAAGAGAGCAAGACCCTGTCTCAAAAAAAGAAAAAGATGTTGATTCTCAATAGCAATGTGAGAAAAATGGAAATAACTTCAATCTCCATTAACATAGGAATTTTAAGTGAAATATCCTACAGTTACATGTATTGCTTCTAAACAGAATGAGGAAGGTCTACGAACCTTTTAGGTCTAGGTCATTGCTATATCCTTAGACTCTTCACTGCCTGGCATATAGTAGGTATTCAGATATTTTTTGAATAAATATTTATGTCCAGAAATATGTTGAAAATACATTGTTAAGTGAAGAAAGACTTTGGACAATAAAATTTAAAATATACTTCCATTTAATAAACACACACATATGGGTGTGTATACATATGTGTTTGTGTGTATATTTGTGTAGACCAACTGGTAATATTGGTCTTAAATAGTAGAATTAGTAGGCAGGGGAACATTCACATTTTACATTAGATTTTTTATGTTATTTTTTCCCAAGTACATTATTTTATTATAATTAAAACCTATTTTTGGTATCTACAACACAAAATTAATTACGTACATGTGCTTTTATTTGTTTAAAATAGTTAGAATTATTGGATTAAACTTAATGCGGAGGATATTCTTATCCCCTAGTCCTCATCCCTCCCACTTCCATAAAGTAGAGGGAACTTTAGTCTCTAGGAGGGAAGGTATAGGAAACTTGTGACTGCTCTTTTTTTCCTCCATCACTCCTCCCAGAAGTCACTTATCTGATTAGGGAGATGAAGGAAGTAATTGAGCATGCGTGGCCCAGAATTTTCTCAACACTCTCTCTTTCTAACCATCCTGGGTACAGTCTCTTTTTCTCCAGGCAGGAAACTTAGGTAGGCTTTCGGTTTGGGAGTTAGGTTCAAATCAGGGGGACTTTTGTGGAGCCTGATTAAAGCCATTCATCAAGTGCATTCTCCATTTCAGTCTTATGTATGACGTAGCTGATGTTTTTACTTCCACCTTTCAATACTTTGATCTATTTTATAATTACATATGAACTTGTGGGGAGAGAGGGGTTAGTTACTAGCTTTCAAACACCCAAACACCATCCCCTCCCCCCCGCAAAAAAGGATGGCTATGTACAGTTTTAAGTCTTTATATAAAAAGCCAAATTGCCTTTCGGTGGTATTTATACTCCCACCAAAAACTATATATAAAGTTCTTATTTTAGCACCTTCCAATTCTGGCCATTGAAACTTTGAAGAACCTTTTTTTGCCAATTTAATAAGAGTCTTGCTATTATTTTAATAAGCACTTCTTTGAATACTTGAGAAGTAAACATTCCCTACATTTGTTGATTCTTATTTTGTGACTTATATGGTACAATTGACAATGTTATCACATTGTCCTAGATGTTGCAAATTTTCCTCTAATTTGTCATTAATTTTCAATTTTGTTTATGCTGTTTTTTCACATGTGGGATTTAGAGATTTTTGTGATTTAAAATAAATTTATATTTAAGATATATTAGTTTTGTTCTTTGAGGTTTTTGCAATTGTCTTTCATCTTAGATGATCCTTTCCCAAAAGAAAATCAAAGTCATTTTAAGTTTCTTCTAGTCATTCTAGAGTTTTTATTTTTCTTATTTAACACTATTCTTTTATTTTTTTCAAACACTAAATTGATTAACTGTGTTAGGGCATAGGTCAAGCTCCTGTACATCTTTCTAACTTAAGGTAACAGGCCAAGGCTGGAGGGAAGTTGTGCCCATCCTCAATGTGAGGATTTCATTTCTGGGACTAAGGCATTTACTGTTTGTCACCATTTCCAGTCGGGGGAAGGGGAAAATAAAAGAAGGAAAACCAACTTCCTTTAAAAAATGACTCAGAAATTGCACACTTATCCTTATATCCCACAACAAAAACTTAGTCCCACAAGGCCACATCTTGCTAGAGGAGAGGATAGGAAAAACAGTAGGGGCGCATATGTATTCAGCTAAAACAACATGGTAATAGGTGGGAACCAGGGATGGGTATAGTGCTTCTCATTACAGAGAGAAGAACTAGGAAAAAGGAAGAGTAAATGCAGATAAATTTTCTGGCTTATCATTTTGATGTTTGTAAGTTTTAAATAATAATTTATTGTATATACCAATATTAATGTATTATTTTAATACAGTAGACCCACATACAGGTCAGCCCTGTATAGACTTTTTGGACAACCCTAGGAAGTGGAATACGAACTATACATTGAGCAGCATCTTACTTGCTCTACAGGTAAGGACGGATTTCATATAATCCTCACTTTAATACTTTTAATTACCCTAATTATTCAAACTATAAGGATTAAAATATACAATGAATATTTAAGTGTTTAAAGAATTTGAGACACTTATTTAAATCCATACTTCTATATGAAGGCTACAAAGTGGAACTTACTTAAATTATAAAGACTATTATTTTAGAATGAAATAGATAATTAAGGTCCCTCAAGACCAAAGAATACATATCTTATACAAGAAGAAAATAATTATTTAGATGGTTTCAATTCTGAAAAATATAACCTTAGGTTTTCTTTTGGCTGCTAACTTCACTTCCTGGTGTTGAACAAGCTTTTTAGATCGTTCTTCACTTACAGGCCTTGCCTTCCTGAGAGAGGTGGATCCAGTGACTACAACTTAAAACGTTCACTTTTGTTTTTAGTTTCTGACAGTGCTAGTTAGCTACTTTCTGTCTCATTAGTGTTCATATCAAACCCAGTGAACAATTATACTAAGGATTTTCTCCTCTCCTCAGATGCCTGTTTCTCAAATGCCACATTTACCCACTGGACCCATGGTCCTTAAAAGCATTAAAAGCAGTGTTGTACTATTTCTTTTCTTTTTCTTTCTTTTCTTTTTTTTTTTGAGACCGGATCTTGCTCTGTTGCCCAGGCTAGAGTACAGTGGCACAATCATGGCTCACTGCAGCCTCAACCTCCTGGGCTCAAGCGATTCTCCCACCTCAGCCTCTCAAGTAGCTGGGACCACAGGCATGTCCTACCATGGATGGCTAATTTTTAAAATTTTCTCTAGAGACAGGATCTCACTATGTTGCTCAGGCTGGCCTTGAACTCCTGGGCTCAAGTGATCCTCCCACCTCAGCCTCCCACGATGCTGGAATTACAGGCAGGAGCCACCACATCTACCCAGTGTTGTGTTGTTTCTGATCCTTAAAAAACTCTTCTTTCTCATCTGATGCTAAAATGAATTATTTCAGTGACACTTGCTTTGACCACTTAGATCTAGCGTAGCAATAATCTATCCACGGACCTACTTATCACTAATAATATCTGGAGATAAATAATTACATTTTGATTATCTAGAATACTTGGAATATAAAATATTCTGGCATCATTGAAATTTTTAATATGAATTATAATATAAATTGCATTTCTTCTATTTCTTATATTTTAAAATAAATAAAACTTTTCTGGCTAGTCATCTTAGCATACTAAGTAAAATATAATCTTTAGGAAAGATTCAATGTTCAGTTCATTCATTCATTCTACAAATATGTATTGAGGATCTACTTGTGTGAGGCTGTGTTCTAGGAAAGGGACATTTGAGCAAAAGCTTTAAGGGAGTGAGTGAGTGTGATATGCAGAAATCTGGGGTTAATCCTTTGAATGCCTTTAAACTGAGACATACTCTGACCTCATCCACCTAAACTAGAGTCTGCCCTAAGAATAGCAAAATGATCCCAAAATGTAATGAGTAAGGGCAAACCAAAATGAGATGGTGAAAATTTTGAATTGAAGAATATTTGATAAAAGGAAAGTGTGGGGCTCTGAGTTAAGATTGCCTGGCTTCACATCCTGGTTCTGTCACTTGATACCTTTGTACCATTGGACAAATTTTCCCACTTCTCAATGCCTCAATTTATTCATCAGTAAAACGGGGCTGTTGTTACCTCATGTAACCTGTGATGAGGAAATTAATTAATGCATGTAAAGAATTCAGAACTGTCCCTGGTCCAAGAAAATAACTCAATAGTTAATACAGGTTGAGTATTTCTTACCTGAAATGCTTAGGAATTGGGAATTTTTCCAATTTCTGAATATTTGCATTATATATACTTACCATTTGAGCATCCCAAATTTGAAATTTTGAAATCTGAAATGCTGCAGTGAGTATTTCCTTTGCACATCATGTCAGTGCTCAAAAAGTTTTGAATTTGGGAGTATTTAGGATTTCAGATTTTCAGATTTAGGATGCTGAACCTCTAGTTAGTTAATAATATGATTGTTCTTTCTATTAAACAGTAATGCAAAGTGACACCAAAGGGTTGCCAAATATATCATGGAAAGCCAGTAGATAACACAATTTTGTCTTTTTATTTTTCAAAAGCATTAATAAAACAAATATGCCCACATTACAAAAGCTTTTTAAGATAATGGGAAGGAAAGGAAAATCACTGATAATTATAAAGAAAACCCTTAACTCTACTGTTACTAGGAAAGAGCTTTCTGCACTTTTCTCCTGTGTTTCTGTTTGAAATCTTTTGGTGGATCCCACCTTCTCCACAGGTGTAAGCTCTAGTTCTGTTGCATATCTAATCCTCACACCTAGACTCTCCCTAACCCACCAGGCAATCCTGCTCTACTTATATCTTCATGGTTTTCTGCACTCACATTGCTTGGTTCAATTCAGATCAAAAAACATTCATAGAGTTCTAAAGTTACCTTAGAAATGGCCAGTCTCCAGTTCCCCTCTGCCTGGCAACTCATTTTCTCCTCCCCTCTTCCTCAGTCTGTCCAGCAAGCAGCTGTTCATGTTGTTGTGAGAGTTAGATCAAATGAGTCTTCCTCTAGGATACCTTTTCTGATTTATTTTCCTAGGCAGAATTAATAGCTTTGGTTTTGAGGGAGCTTCCTTTGCCACACACCCAACAGTACCCTGAGCAGATTTCTGTTAGAACGCTAATACTATAATGCACACACTGCTTACATATCTGTCTTCCCCATTGGACTACAAGCTTCCCCAAATCAGGAAACAGGTCTAATTCATCCTTGATTTCCCAGAGCGTACCAAGGACAATGCTGACATTTGGTAGATATGAAATAAAATGAATGAATGAATGAATGGACCTGAATTTTTACATCGTTGCGATTATGGTGTGGATATTGCCACACGCTTAACAATAAGAATACATTCTGAGAAATGAGTTGTTAAACATTTCATCATTGTTTGAAAATCATGGAGTGTACTTACACGAACCAAGATGGTATCGCCTGATACATACCTAGGCTATGTTATAGCCTGTTGCTCCTAGGCTACAAACCTACACAGCATGTTACTGTACTAAACACTATAGGCCATTGTAACACAATGGTAAATATTTGTGTATCTAAATATAGAAAAGGTACAGTAAAAATTTGGTGTTATTTTACAGGACCACCATGATATATGCCATCTGTTGTTGAGTGAAACATTGTTATGTGGCACATGGCTATATAAACCATATAGCCTGTTTCTTTTTCACTTAACATTGTCTCTCAAGTAACTTCCATATGATTATAATCAATATTTTAATAGCTCTTCAATATTCCTTTGAAGGTCATTGCTGCACAGTAGAACTTTCTGCATTGATGGAAATATCCAATATATCTGCACTGTTCAATACAGTAGCCACTAGTCATATGTGGCTACTGAGCACTTGAAATATTGCTACAATGACTAAGGAACTGAATTTTTAATTTTATTTAATTTTAATTATTTTAAATTTAAATAGCCACCTGTGACTGTACCTACAGTGATGGGCAATATAAGTTGAGACCATAATTACTAACTACTTCTTTCTCAATAACAAATGAGATACATTTTCAATTATCACACTGTTATTCAAGGGGAGTGTACTTGAAATGTTGTTTAAAATATTTTGAAGTTTAAATACACTAACCACCATCAACTAAAATTTTTATAATCTTAATTTAAATTCAATTTAAATGTATATGATAGGAAGGAATAAGTTACAGAAAGGAGCTTGTAACTTTTTTTTGATCTATCATGGTTTTATACAGTACATTCTTGAGCCTAATGTTAGGTTTCTTGAGAGTACAGACTATGTCTCATGTCATTTTTTAATCTATCTCCAGATCCATACTAGTAAGCATTTAATAAATGCTTATTGAAAGTTGTATATATTGGTTTGTCTTTTTGCTCTAAAAAAGTTTACTTTTGAAATTATATGTTGTCTGTGTTTTCCTATAGGTTATGCTTTCTAATCCGGTGCTAGAGAATCCAGTGAATTTGGAAGCAGCCAGAATACTGACTAAAGATGAATCTCTGTACAGAACAATTCTAAAACTTTTCAACCGGCCATTACAAAGTAAGAAGTACCTACTTTTGTCAGCTGCAGTGGCTCACGCCTGTAATCCCAACACTTTGGGAGGTCGAGGTGGGTGGATCACCTGAGGTCAGGAGTTTGAGACCAGCCTGACCAACATGGAGAAACCCTGTCTCTACTAAAATACAGAATTAGCCGGGCGTAGTGGCGCATGCCAGTAATCCCAGCTACTCAGGAGGCTGAGGCAGGAGAATCGCTTGAACCTGGGAGGCAGAGGTTGCAGTGAGCCCAGATCATGCCATTGCACTCCAGCCTGGGCAACAAGAGTGAAACTCCGTCTCAAAAAAAAAAAAAGTAACTAGTTTTTGTTATTTGGTAATTATCAATTATACATCAAACATTTATAGCATAGTGATCTAGGAAAAGTTGTTATATAAGGGAATATTTGAAATATTTTCTGTATCCATTTTCAGTAATGAAATGGTATTAAGATCTCTCATACTGTAACTCTTTGTCAAACCAACCAATGTGATCCTTTTTTAAAGAGCTCTTAAGCTGAGTGTCTTTGAATGCTATGGTCATATGTATGGATGGTGCCAAATGAAACTAGTCTACCCATCATAAAGATATGACATCTAATTTTAACTCTTCAATCTGTAATGAGCATTTCCCAGACTTCACCTGCAGTACTCCAGATCCTACTGATTTGCACCACTTTTCTTCTTGATTAGCAAATGTCAACTTTTTTTCTCCAGAGAGTTCCCTCCCCAGGAATTCCTTCTAAGAGTCCACGTGGAAATAGAGCCTGAAGCTCTTCAGTCTTTCTGCTCTACTGGGCAGTGTTTTCCTGATACCCGTGGTGTCCTGCCAGCAGCTTCGTTGTGACTCTTAACTCCATTGCCTCCATTGCCCCTGTGCTCTCTCTGTCTCTCTTTCCAGGTAGTAGAGCACTGCTTCTGGCTTTTTGTGCACAGAAGGATTTTCCACAAATGAGAGCTGGGCCCCTACTAACATAGTTATTTCCTTTATATCCTGCCCCATCTTCTTCTGGTAGCACACAGCAACCTTGCATAGTAGCTGATATCATTACCTTCCCAATCAACAGGCCTTGATTTCTTACAGTACTTTTTCTCTCAGATTTCCATTGTTTCTTTGTCTATTTCCCTTCTAGGACTCCCAAACCATTAGCTAGGTCTGTATAATTGTGACTGAGCTCAATTGCTCCTCCTCCTCAGGGTTTTTGGGTCTGATACAAATCAAAGGGTGTTGATCAAGCATCTTTTCCAGTACCATAGAACTTTATTCTATGACAAAGTTCTTGAGGGAGCTATTTGATCACAAGCTTAATGCAAAGCAGTAATAGAAAATTCCTTTCTTCCAAGTATGTGTTATATAATAATTTAACCCTTCTCTGGCTTGGTAGGCTTTCATCTGGAATACACTTGGAGCCTCACATTTCTAAAGGCTGAAGAAACTGTATATGTTTAGCCAATGGAAGAAAAGATAAAGGGCAGTTGTAAAAGCTGTTTTCAAATATTTGAAGGGATTTCCCATGGAAAAAGGAGACTTCTTTTGGGTTGCTTGAGAAAACTAACACAGGACAAACACTAGAGCTACAAATCAGTCATATTTTCCCAGGCCTGCTGGGATATAGCAGAACTGAAGTTCAGAATACGCAAGCTTGGCCCTGCCTTGTGTCAGAACATACCTTAAATATATCAGGGACTTTACTACATCATCAGTGGTCTGGAATTAATTTTATTGTCCTAAGTCTAAGCCTGGTATGTGATATGCAGACATGTAAATGTCGCTCATTACCCAAATTTTCCCCAACATTTGTTATGTTTGCCTACCCTGAACAGCTAGGTCTTTGCCTCGGTGTATTGGCAAGAAAACCAAGTTCTAAGCTCAAATCCAGTGTGGAGGTCCGATGACCTTCCCATTTCCTGACAGCCTCCTTTCCTTGTGGCCTGGCCCCTTTTCCTTTCTTAGAGTGCTCACATACCCCAGACTGCCTGAGAACAGTCCTGGTATAATTATTTCCAGTGCCTCCTTTCGCTTACAATGTACCAGTTTGAACAAACAATTATATGGCCAGTTGGGTGCCCAGCTGATCTTTCCTAAAAGCAAATGACTTTATAGTTGGGCCATTCTCAATGGTAAAGTCCATCCAGGTCCCCAGTGGGCCAAATAGGAGGAAGAATTGTCCTAAACAATTCAAGTTGCTTAAAAGAATGGACAAGACCAAACTGGCAGTTAGTAAACTCTCTATTACGAAAGGTGTTCTTTCGCAGCTCGTGTTTATTTGATAGAGCTAAACGACCATTTTTCAGAGATGTTATCAAAGGGCCTCTTTGATAAAAAGCTCTGGTGCCAAGAATTGGATAAGGGGACCTTTTAAATACCTTCCAAAGTATTGTTCAACTAGTTTATAAAAACTCAGAGGAGGAAGGTCTGGAGACAATATATAACAACTGTTTGCCTCATAGATTCTGAGTATTGCTACTTACTTTCTAATTTGTTATGAGCTTTCATATGAGGTTTCATGTGAGCAATTATCTGCCCCTTTTTTCAGTTCATCCTTGTGAATTTTGATTTCTGTATAGTTGTATTATCAAGTAATATTTACCTTCTGTTTGTCATAGTTGTTTCCATAGTTTAAAACAGAAGTTTCATATAATTTTTAAAATCTTTGGTTGAAGAAAAATGCAATAGTATAAAAAGAGTAAAGCTGAGTGATGGTAGCTAAGCCTGAGGTAATTATTTTTTCCTAGCCAAGTATATTCCTATAGTTTTTCTTTTTCTTTTTTTTGAGATGGAGTCTCGCTCTGTCACCCAGGCTGGAATGCAGTGGCCGGATCTCAGCTCACTGCAAGCTCCGCCTCCCGGGTTCACGCCATTCTCTCGCCTCAGCCTCTGGAGTAGCTGGGACTACAGGGGCCCGCCACCTCGCCCGGCTAATTTTTTGTATTTTTTTTAGTAGAGACGGGGTTTCACCATGTTAACCAGGGTGGTCTCGATCTCCTGACCTCGTGATCCGCCCGTCTCGGCCTCCCAAAGTGCTGGGATTACAGGCTTGAGCCACCGCGCCCGGCCTCCTATAGTTTTTCATAAAAAGGAGGATCATCTAACACATTTCAGATGCTTATCTAAATAAGCTATAATTGGCATGAGTCATAATACTAGAATAAAGGAGAATAGAGAAATATTAGGGAGATTATAATACTAATTTGTGAGATATACTTTTTAAAAACCTGATAATTCTACAAATACATCATCTTCTGCTTGTGATTAGGAGAATGTTGTGACAGACATTTGATTCTTCTCCAATTCAAGCTCCCAATTCATTCACTGGGTTTTAAAAAATCCTTTTAATAATAGAGCAATTTTAAAGCAAATTGTTTCTACAATTGAAGCAGGAGGTGTCTCATAGGATTCCAGGCTGCCATTTCTTTTTAAAGTGAGTGTACTTCTTTGGTTAGGTGCAGGAATACCCTTCCCCCGAGAAATACACTTTCTGGGTGTCAGGGGAAAACAAAATTTAGTCCAGTAGCATTGCTCACTTGTTACAAGAAAATGAGCTTCAGCACCACCATTCAGAACCAGTTTTGTTGTTGATGATTACAGTTTTGTTACAGATATTCTGTTACTTACAAATGTCATAAGATACTGAAAAACTGAGTTTAACAGCGTGGCAGAGTGTGGATCTATTTGCTTGGGTTACATACCTCTTTTTTCCTGTCTGTATTTCGTTATACCGGATAGTCCAGTAACTTTTCAGCAAAGTTTCTGAGTTGCTAGTTTTAACGAGAAATGTTAAGTATTTATTTTCTATCAAAAACTATATGTTTATAGTTTTAGAGGACACATAATAAGAATCAGTTTTTAATGAAATATGTCCTCTATCCCTGAGTGTTGCCTGCCAGAGGCAACAATAGCTTTCAACACATTTAGCTGTTTTGTCTGGCATTTACCACCACATTTCTAAGTTGATTCTATACTAATATTTGTAGGCTTTTCGGTTTTAGATATTATTTATAGACTTCATCTTATAAAATACAAAGATTTTGCTTTTATACTACGATTCCTACCCACATTTCCTCTTCCCCATCCTCCTAATATGAGTCAGTTACATTAATATGACTTTATAAATACTTGTCACAGATGAACCATAAATGGTTATCTTTCTTATCTTGTAGAAAATCTTGATTTTACATTCCTTTGTTTTTTGTGTGTACACTATCTTTTCTTCTTCTAAACTTTCTGAGAAAGCTGTAAAACAGCTCCTAGGCATTCAGTCAGCATCGAGTCTGCTTTGTTTTTGGAGCCCTCTTTCCTGTGGCGCTCCATCCTTCCTCTTCTTTTCTGAATTGGCAGTTCTCTTGCAGGTGTGCTGGAATGGCCTTTCTGGTGCCTGCTGGGTAGGAGCTCCTGCTGGCCGCTCAATCCCCCATTTTCCTTGTGGTTGGTTTTGCTCCTTTGTTTTGTTGGAGCACATCTTCTAGGAGCTTCCTAGTACCTGGAAGCTTAACCTTTTACAGCTTCGCATGCCTAAAAATGTAATTGCGTTACTCTCATATACTCATAGTTTGGTTAAATTTTAGGTTGGAAATAGTTTTCTTTCCAAATTGTAAATACTTTACTACATTTTAGTTTCTAGTGTTGCTCTTGAGAAGTCTAATTTCATTCCGATGTCCAATTTTTCACATGTGATTTATTCCTTTTTTGTGAAAACTTTTTAAACCTTCTTTTTATTCCCAGTGATTTGAAATTTTGGAGAATATTTCTTTTTTGTATCCTCCCCTTCCCTGCCCCCACATTACATAGGGCATTTGATAAGCTATTGAAATCTCAATCTCTAATCGTTCAGTTCTGGAAAACTTTCTTATGTGATTTATTTTCTAATTTCTTCTCTCTTCATTTTCCCTATTGTCTCTTCTAGATCTGCTCTGATTTGGATGTTGGGTCTATTGATCTGATCCTCTAATTTTTTGAAACCAAATTTCTCCTATTATCCATCTCTTTGTTCATTGTATATTCCGGAAGATTTTAAGAAAAATATTTCTGTTTCCTATTTTTCTCTTTTTTGTGGTTAGGATTGTTCCCTTTTATGGTATTGACCTTGCTCAAAATATCTAGTGATCTTTAACTATTCATTCTTATGATGGACATGTGATGAATGGACTATTAAAAAGACTGAAAGTTCTGAATACAGGCTGGGCTTGTTGACAGTTTTATTTCATTGTAGAATTATTCAGTGAGAACCTGGCCATTTCATTAGACTTAACTATTTCTCCTGAGAGGAATCTGCCAGTCTTATGGGGGGAGAGAGAGAGAGAGAGCACAAGTACAAGCGAGAGAGAGAGAGAGAGCACTGCTAATATGCTGACAGCTGGACAAGGGGAGAGAATTAGGAGTCTTGTCTGTTCAACATGATTTATTCCATTTTCGGTTTCTTATCATACTCCTATCCTGTTTTGTTTCTACTGTCCTCCAGTCCTGAGTCTCTCTGGCCCAGTTTTTCCAGAGGTTAAATATCTTCCTTCCTGCCTGAGCAGTGGTCATCATCTGATCGCACAGGATGAGGGTATAAGTCTTTGGTGTCTGTGCTCTGCCTCTCACCCCTCCTTCCAGAGGTATCTGGCACCTTCAATTCCTGTACTGTTTCTCAGGTTCTGAAGTGTGAATCCATTTACTTTTTATTGGTCTCTTCTCATCATGCAGTTTTTTGTTTTCAAATTTCTATGGCCTGCTAAGACAGTTACCACTTGACATCTGCTTTCTATCTTGAAAAATTTTCTTGTCATCTTTCTTTGCTCTCCTTGAGATTTTATACCTTATTTTTATTCCTTTATTACCATTTTACTGAGGCTTTGGAAATAGTGCACATAAAGCCATATATTCCATCTCCAAGTAAACCAGAATCTTTTCATATTTTTTCTTTATAGTGAAAGATGACAGCCAGGAGTTACCTAAAGACCCACATAAATGTATCGGGTAAGTTTTTCTTTATACAATTTTATGTCGATTTATTTACCAAAAGGACTATTGAAACTATGTTTTTCATCATAATTAAATCTTTGTTTTTAACTTAGAAATATCTTATAATATCTTTTTAAAATATTGTTTTCAGAAAGAATGTGGAAAATTTTGAATTCTTTCTAGTTGAACTAAAATTAAATGTAACTATATGATATATGATCTCACCTTTTTTTTTGAGATGGAGTTTTGCTCTTGTCGCCCAGGCTGGAGTGCAATGGCTCAATCTCAGCTCACTGCAACCTCGGCCTCCAGGGTTCAAGTGATTCTCCTGCCTCAGCCTCCCAAGTAGTTGGGATTATAGGCACACACCACCACACCCGGCTAATTTTTTGTATTTTTAGTAGAGACGGGGTTTCACCATGTTGATCAGGCTAGCCTTGAAC
This sequence comes from Rhinopithecus roxellana, assembly GCF_007565055.1. Classification (NCBI taxonomy): domain Eukaryota; kingdom Metazoa; phylum Chordata; class Mammalia; order Primates; family Cercopithecidae; genus Rhinopithecus; species Rhinopithecus roxellana. The sequence continues at coordinate 44,647,013 of NC_044560.1, read as the reverse complement.
TGCTGACCTTAGGTGATCCACCCGCCTCAGCCTCCCAAAGTGCTGGGATTATAGACATGAGCCACCGTGTATGGTCAATCTTGCCTTTTTTTTATTTTTAAAAAGAGAAGAATGTACTGTTAACAAAATCAGCACAGACCATTATAGATCACAAAAATTCAAGCATTTAGGAGAAGATAAAGTCTAGATAAAAATGGTAAGAGTTAGGGCTGAAGCCATTGTACCTTTTGGGAGACAGCCTATAAATATGGCATCAGTTCACCTTGAACACCTGAACAAGGTATAGGCTCAGAAACACACATATGGTTCTGCGGCATTTAATTTCTTGAGCATTTCCATCAGCTTTATCTTGATAGTTGATCAGATTTAGACAACAGCCAATTAACTAGTATTGTAACAGTGTTTACTTTAGCTCGTATTTCCTTGACTAGCTCTGTATAAAAATTGAGTAAAATTAGATAACTTATGGCTGGGAGTGGTTGCTCACGCCTGTAATCCCAGCACTTTGGGAAGCCAAGGTGGGCAGATCACGAGGTCAGGAGATCAAGACTATCCTGGCTAACATGGTGAAACCCTGTCTCCACTAAAAATACAAAAAATTAGCCAGGCGTGGTGGCGGGTGCCTGTAGTCCCAGCTACTTGGGAGGCTGAGACAGGAGACTGGCATGAACCCTGGAGGCAGAGGTTACAGTGAGCTGAGATCACGCCACTGCACTCCAGCCTGGGTCACAGAGTGAGACTCCCTCTCAAAAAAAAAAGAAAACAAACAAACAAACAAACAAAAACTTAAGTGGCTTATCTTCATGAAAATATGTTGAAAAATTGCAGAAAGGTAACCATAATCTAGTTACTGGTACACTAAGTTGGTATTCAATAGAGAGCATTGCTGCCCCTTAAATGCGTCAATGTGTTTGACCATCCTGGCACAAAATAGGCCTATGATAAATAGTCATTCAATGCATAATGGCGGGTTTATCACCTAAAACATCAATGTCCCTAAATATCAAAAGTTATTACTCTTTATGGTATAGTTATTTGCAGTTCATAAAGATACAGTGCCAGTGGTTACTAATAAGGCAGTAAGAACACAGCAGAAGACCTTCTGTGGTCTCAGCTTCAGCAGGTCCTCTAAGCCAAACCAAGAATAAATGGTGCTAGAGTCAGGTCTGATTTGTGGTATTCACCTTGTGCCAGCCTGAACTTCCTAGAGAAGACTTACTAGTAGTACTTACCTGAGGCAATGCAGCCTAGATTTCAAAGATACTCTAGACTCATGCTGTGTATCAGGCTGCACTTTATTGTGTGTCTGTGAATTCCAATGTTTGCCCCTGGTACATTTGCTCTGAAATAGAGCTCAGCTATGTCTAGTTCTCAGTTTTTAAATAATGCATTCACAATGAAGTCTTGCAGAAATTATTCAAAGAAAGATGCTGCTGTTAATATTGTGTGTCTAGTGCCATATGCTTAGAACTTTGCGTTACTTCATGGGCTGGAAGAACTGGCATGGCTGTAGAAATGTATTCCAAAGATATATCCAGGCAGTTGGACCCCCTGTTTCTAAAACTCAGGCAAGGTCTATTCAACTGGGTACAATATAGTTGGGGGAATCTAGTTGATGTTCAGGAATTCAGGGTGACTTGAACTTGTGCTAGTCATCTGGGATATTTGCAGTGGTCTATAGGATACCACTTATAAGCAGGTTTTCAGTCCTTGGGAGAACAGCTACTTAGCCATGTACTTAGAATGAATTCATTGAGCATATGCTGTATGCCAGGGACTGTGCCCCAGTGTGAGGACACACACCTGATTAATATGTCATCCCTAACCTCACAAGATTTATATTCTAGCATTGGAAGGCCTCTTCTTTTTTTCCCCATTCCATAAATGCAAATTATTTGTTTTATTTTGTATTAATTGTTGCATGGTATCAGAAGATGTTCCTCTTCTGAAAGGGAGTCAGTGCAAGAAGTAGGCCTGTCGATCCGTTTGGTCAATATAGACAGTATTTGCCACCAGAGAATGTAGTTGGAAGACCACAGGGAAGGTATCAAGATCGTGGCTAAGGGAAGAATGCTGAGGGCAGATTGAATCATATCTAAAATGAGTCATATTTAGCAGAAACCTTTTCCCATGTGGCTTTTATTTTTTCTAGGCTTCCTTCAGAGGCCTTCAGTTTTTCACTAAGTCATCCATCTCTGGAACCACCTCTTATAAATAACAGCCTCTTTTCAATGCAATCAACATTTTATTGGGTCATGACTGGTTATTGTTGTGGTACATAAATATAATATAGTAAGTGCTATGATAGAGGTAAGATCAAGATGCTGGGGGAGCACAGAGGAAGAAACATCTTACTCAGGTTTCACAGGCATTGGGAGAGGAATACATAAAGACAAGCTTTCAGAGGAGGTGATGCCAAAGTGACTTCCAAAGGCAGAGGAGGGATTCACCTATGCACTGTGAGGCCAGGGGATCCTAGACAGAGGGAACAGTACCTTCAACGGGAATGGAGCTACAACAGGACACCTTCCCAACAGTCTGACCCAGGGGAATGCACTTTGACAACCTCAATAAAAAGTTAAAATGAATCATGAATGCCAGGGGCAACCAAAATAAGATTATCAGGAGCTGATATAAAAACTAGAAGAGGAGAGGGAGGGGAGGATTGGTTGCTCGATAATCAAGAGAGGAGATGAAAATGAAACATAGCTGGTGAACATGCTAAATATACAATTGTGTGAGAGTGACTAAATCATTTAAAGGGGCAGGCACAAGACAAAACTTGAGGGGCACAGACAGAAGAGTGTAACATTTGCATTTCATATTAAAAATCCTAAAACAAATGTGTGCCTTCAACTTCTAGAAACTTATCTTTAAAGATATATTTAAACAAATATAGAGAGATTCCAAAAATGTTTATCATACATTATATATCATGAGAAATTGAAAATGGAATGTCCAACAAAACTGACTGATTTAATAAATATTGGTTTAGGCAATAATGTCCAAAAAGCAGCCTTTGGATATGATTCTGGAGACATATTTGCTAACATGAAAAGTAAGCGGGCCAGGTGCAGTGGCTCATGCCTGTAATCCCAGTACTTTGGGAGGCCAAGGCAGGCGGATCACCTGAGGTCAGCAGTTTAAAACCAGCATGGCCAACATGATGAAACCCTGTCTCTACTAAAAATACAAAAATTATCTGGGCATGGTGGCGCATGCCAGTAATTCCAGCTATTAGAGAGGCTGAGTCAGCAGAATTGCTTGAACCCAGGAGACAGAGGTTGCAGTGAGATTTCGCCATTGCACTCCAGCCTGGGCAACAGAGCGAGACTCTGTCGCAAAAAAAAAAAAAAAAGTAAGTGAAAAGTTGAACACAGAAATTCAGTGTTGCAAGATGAAAAAATTCTAGAGATCTCTTGCACAACAACGTAACTACACTTAACACTACTATAACACTTAGAAATGGTTAAGATGGCCGGGTGCGGTGGCTCAAGCCTGTAATCTCAGCACTTTGGGAGGCCGAGAAGGGCGGATCACGAGGTCAGGAGATCGAGACCATCCTGGAGAACACCGTGAAACCCCGTCTCTACTAAAAATACAAAAAGTTAGCCGGGCGAGGTGGCGGGCGCCTGTGGTCCCAGCTACTCGGGAGGCTGAGGCAGGAGAATGGCGTGAACCCGGGAGGCGGAGGTTGCAGTGAGCTGAGATCCGGCCACTGCACTCCAGCCTGGGCGACAGAGCAAGACTCCGTCTCAAAAAAAAAAAAAAAAGAAATGGTTAAGATGATAAAGTTACGTGTTTTGCCACAATAAAAAAGTAAATGAAAAGAGTGCATTATAAAATACCGTATATGATATTATCTCACACATACACACACACACACACACACACACAACTGAAAGGCATTTCTATAATAACAAGCAAGAGAATCCCAATTCTTCCATTTACTATGTAACTATGAAAAGTTAATTTCTCTGTATCTCAGTTTCTTTATATATTAAATGCTGGTAATAATAGTACTGATTTCATAGAATTGCTGTGAAGATTAAATTAGTTAAGTACATAGACAGTAATTATAATAACTTCAGTCAAAGATAAGTCAAGAACCATTATGAAGTAACTTGTAAATGGTATTATCTTGAAAAATCAAGTTTTGTGAAATTGAAAGGAAAAAGGAGTAAAAACTTGGGAGAGTAATGTGAAGACCCTCACTTGAGTATTTGCATGGTGTGGTAGAGAATCAGTAAGAAGGCTGCTGTTGCTAGAACACAGCAAGGGGGAAAAGAGAAGAGAGGTAGTTGTAAGTAAGAGAAGTAGGCTGGGCCAAATCACTTAGGACTTTATAAACTGTGTAAGGAATTTAGATTAATTTTATTATACCAGGTAAGGAAATTGGGACACTCTTGAACAGCTTTTAGGAAAGGGAGAGAGAACCAGATTTAACTTTTAAAGGGAGTACTTTTAACTGCTATGAGGGCAATATTTTGTGAAGGATCTAAGGTGGAAGCAAAGAGAAGAGTTATTAGGTTATTTTGGTTGACCGGGGCCAGACAGTGGTGGTTCAGTCAAGAGTTTGGGCATAGGTATGGAGGAGAAGAAATGAGTGGATTCAAGGCTTGCACTGAAGGAGAATTACTGATTCAATGTGGGGTGTGAGAAAAAGTGGGACCAAGGATAATTACTAGATTTGGGAGTGAACTGGGTGGGTTCTGCTGTCATTTACTGAGATGGAGAAGATTGAAGGAAGACACCATTGACTCAAATTAAGATGAATAATTCCATTTGTTGGTAAAGATATGGAGTCATTGGAGCTTTCACACATTGTTGCATATCTTGTTTTATCACTTTACATGCCCACAACCAGTTTGAAACACAGTTTAAGTTTCTTATAATGTCAAACATTACCTTTCCTATAATCCAGTAATTCTACTCCTATTTACCTAAAAGAAATGAAAAATATATGTTCACAAGAAGACTTGTACACAAATGTTCATAGCAGCTTTATTTATAATATCTCAAACTAGAAACAACCAAAATGTCCATCAACAGTTGAATACATAAATAAATTGTGCTGTATTAATATATAGAATACTATCAGCAAATAAAAATGAATTAATTATTGATACATGCAACAATCGGGAATAAGTATGCAGGCATTAAGTTGAGTGAAAAAAATAAAACACAGTAACAAAAGAGTACATACAGTATGATTCAATTTATATGAAGTTCTAGGACAGGAAAAACTAATATGTCAGACTAATCAGATCGGTGATTGCCCAGAATGTCAAGGGAGATTGACTGGGAAGGGGCAGTAGGAAACTTTCTGGAATAATGAAAATACTCTGCATCTTATATGAGGTAATGGTTATGCAGATGTACACTTTCATATCAAAACTCATCAATCTGTACACTTAAAACATGTATTTTATTGAGTGTAAATTATGCTGCAATAAAATTTATTTTAAAAAGCTATTCAAGCCAGGTGAGACGGCTTGGGCCTGTAATCCCAGCTATTTGGCCAAGGTAGAAGGATTGCTTGAGCCCAGGATTTCAAGACCAGCCTGGGCTATGTGGTGAGACCCATCTCTTAGAAAAAGAAAAAGATAGGCCGGGCGCGGTGGCTCAAGCCTGTAATCCCAGCACTTTGGGAGGCCGAGACGGGCAGATCACGAGGTCAGGAGATCGAGACCATCCTGGCTAACACGGTGAAACCCCGTCTCTACTAAAAAAATACAAAAAATTAGCCGGGTGAGGTGGCGGGCGCCTGTAGTCCCAGCTACTCAGGAGGCCGAGGCGGGAGAATGGTGTGAACCCGGAAGGCGGAGCTTGCAGTGAGCTGAGAGATCCGGCCACTGCACTCCAGCCTGGGCGACAGAGCAAGACACCGTCTCAAAAAAAAAAAAAAAAGAAAAAGAAAAAGATATTCAATTATCTTTAAAACTGTCTTATATTTCTGAAGTTGTTTCAAAATAAAACTTTTTTTTTTTGAAAAAGGTATTCAAACCTTTTCAGTGAGTAGAGAAAATGACTATATTTCCAAACCTCCAAACTCAGATTCTAAAATCTGAGATTACTACAAGAAAGGAAATTATAGGTCAACACCTTTTATTAGCATAGGTGCATAAATTCTAATCAAAATTTTAGTGAATTGAATCCACTGATAAAATGGGATAACAATGACCAAATGAGTCTGATTATAAGAAAGCAAGGTTGGTTTAATATTCAAAAATCAATTTGTGTAACACATTTACTAGCCAAATAAAGGGAAAAGCCATAAAATTATTTCAGTGAATCCAGTAAAAGCATTTGTTAAAATTTAACACCCATTCATGATAAAAATTCTTAGCAAACTGAAATAGAAATTCCCTTATTTCAGTAATAGGAATCTACAAAAGTCCAACAGTCAACCCCTTAAAATGTGAAACGTTGAATGCTTTTCTCCTGAGTTTAGGAATAAGGTAAATATGTCTACTACCACCACTTCTATTCAACATTGTACTGGAGGTCCTAGCCAGTGCAATGAGGCAAGGAAAAGAAATAAAAATTTTAAAGTTTGGAAAGGATGAAGCAAATTATCTTTATTCATAGATAACATGATTATGTGCATAGTGAAATCCAAATGAATATAAAAAAACTTGAAAACTCATTAGTGAATTTAGCAAAGACTCATAGTATAAGATTAAAGTTAAGATTAAAAATTAACTGTGTTTCTATATACTCATAATCAATAGATAGAAACTGAAATTTTAAAAATACCACTTATGGCCAGGCGCTGTGGCTCATGCCTGTAATCCCACTTTAGGAGGCCAAGGTGAGCAGATCTTCTGTGGTCGGGAGTTCGAGACCAGCCTGACCAACATGGAGAAACCCTGTCTCTACTAAAAATATAAAAGTAACCAGGCGTGGGTGGTGCATGCCTGTGGTCCCAGCTACTCAGGAGACTGAGGCAGGAGAATCGCTTGAACCCGGGAGGCAGAGGTTGCTGCCGTGAGCCGAGATCGTGCCACTGCACTCTAGCCTGGGCAACAAGAGTGAAACTTCATCTCAAAAAAAAAGAAATACCATTTACAACAGCATCAAAATGTAACGAAACATGTACAAGACGTCTATACTGAAAACCACAAATATTTCTGAGAGAAAATTTAAAAGACCTAAAGAAGTAGAAATATCCAATGTTTGTGGCTTGGAAAAAACTCAATATTATTATATTGTCAATTCTTCCCAAATTAAACTGTAGATTAAATTCAATCTCAATCAAAATCTCACCAGTTTTTTTTTTCTGGAAATTTGTAAGCGGGCTCTAAATATATATCTAAAAGTGCAAAGGACATAGAAAAAGAAGGCAATTTTGAAGAACAAAGTTAGGGCATTGATACCCCTAGATATTAAGATGTACTAGAAAACGACTATAACTTTGCTCTAATTGGATCTTTTTAGGCCAAGTTCTTGTTCCTGAATTAGGCACCATCGTCAGACAGCCCTGAACCCATCAGGCTCTAATTTGGAGCCAGAGGTGGGGTCAGTCCCATCAGAGTGTATGGTATCTACATAATGGGCGAAGAATGCAAGAGCTGTTGAGGAGGCAACCACAGTGTCCACTATGACAACCTTCAGATGCAAAATATTTTTACTGGACCCAGACTTTGATGAATAAGAGTTTGACAGGCACAGAGGAGATGAGTCTCTAGAACAGCTTTCACAGAAAGAGGAGTGTAATACCATGGTATGCTTGGATTAGTAGGAAATTCTGTGTGATGGAGCCTCTGGATGTGGGGATGGATAATAGAAGAAAAGGATGGAAATGGCCAGATGGTGAAGAGCCTCAAGTTCTATTTGAAAGTATTTAGATGTTTTCGTATAGAATTACATAACCAAATATGGTTTTCTTTTTCTCTCTCTCTTTTTTTTAAGACAGAGTCTTGCTCTGTCGCCCAGGCTGGAGTGCAGTGGCATAATCTCAGCTCACGGCAACCTCCACCTCCCAGGTTCAAGCAATTCTCCTGCCTCAGCCTCCCGAGTAGCTGGGATTACAGGCATGTGCCACCATGCCCAGTTATTCTTTCCTTCTCTCTCTCTCTCTCTCTCTCTCTCTCTCTCTCTCTCTCTCTCTCTCTCTCTCTCTCTCTCTCTCTGTTTGAGTCGGAATATCACTCTATCTCCAGGCTGGATTGCAGTGGCGCGATCTCGGCTCACTCCAACCTCCGACTCCCTGGTTCAAGCAATTCTCCTTCCTCAGCCTCCCAAGTAGCTGGGTTTACAGGCATGCGCCACCAAGCTCAGCTTATTTTTGTATTTTTAGAAGAGATGGGGTTTCACCATGTTGGCCAGGATGGTCGCGATCTCCTGACCTCGTGATCCACCCACCTCAGCTTCCCAAAGTGCTCAGACTACAGGCGTGAGCCACCGCACCCGGCCTAATTTTTGTATTTTTAATGGAGACGGGGGTTTCACCATGTTAGCCAGGCTGGTCTCGAACTCCTGACCTCAGGTAATCCTCTCACCTCAGTACCAAATGTGGTTTTCAAGCAGAGGTAAGATAACCTAGAATAGGGAGAGTCAGAGGTAGAAAAACTACAAGGAAGCTGTGTAGAGTTAATAGAGAAATGATGAGGTACTTATCAATGCAATGGAGACCAGCTGACACTTAAGTGCTGAAGAGGCGCTAAACTTGGCTCTTTTCATGCATGATTTCATCGAATGCTCACAACAAGCACTTGAGAAAGTTTTATCTCCTGATTTTATAGATGGGGAAACAGACCTCGAGAGGTTAGGTAACTTGCTCCAGAGCCACACACCTAACAAGTCGAAGTGCCAGAGGGTTTTAACCCAGGCCAGCTGATTCCAGACCCTGTACTCTTATCCATGATACTAAACAACTAGGTCATGATAGACAGGAAGGTTCCAACCACAGATATTTAGGTGTTTAATTGTTAGGCTTTGGTTGTGGCTGGGATGTTGCTTCCATGAAATAGTACTGCCATGATTTTCTTCTTCCCCTAATGAACCTTTCTCTTTCCTTCACTGGCTCCTCTTAATTATAAGTTGGTTTCTGCTCTTCTTTTCAAAATACTTACTAACTTTTTTGGAGGTGGATTTTTCTAGTAGCTTCCTCTATCAGTGATTTTGTTGATTTGACCCAAATCTCTTATTTCTAATCTGAGTGTCTTAATCACACTCCTGAAGATCATTTTGACTTGTCTGTACTATAATCACCTGAAATCTAGAGCTAAAATTAAACTCATATTTTACTTCAGTTTCTCTTGATGCTTTCTATTAACAGCAAAACTAACCAGATTTCTGGGCTTTAGAAGAATATTTGACTGTAATATTCCTTCACTTTTCACACACTGTCAGGCAACCAACCAGTCCAGTCAATTTTTTAGCATTGCCTTCAACTCATCTCCTCCCTTTCATAACCTTTGCTGAGACTCTGCTATTAGCTCTCAGTAGCTCATCCTTGAATTACTGCGTTTGCTTCCTATCTGGTCCCCTGGCATTTAATCTGCCTTCTATACTCCACCCTGCTTATTACTTTCAAGGAAAAGTCTTGCTCCAACATGGATTTCATAATTTACTTGCCTTATTCGAGAACTACTGATGGCTGTCTATTACCCAACAAATCAAGATCAAGATTACTAAATCAACTCTAACCCGTTCTCTGCCTAAATTTGTGGACCCTGCACTGCCCAGGTTCACTTATTTTATCAATTCCAACTCCTGTGAATTTGAAGTCTCCATTCTAGTCAATTGTCCTTTTACTATAATTTCTTCCCCCAACATCCTCTGTATGTACGTACGCACACGCCATGCTCTCTCCCATCTGAACAATTACTAATACTCTTCTCTTGGCCTACAGTGCCCCCTTATTTTTTTTCCAGACCTGTATCCCAAATGACTGTTTCCCTGATGACTTAAAAAAAAAATTACATCTCCTTCCTCCGACTTCTTTGCTTATTACCACTGCCAGAGGAGAGAAGTGTCTGTTCTTGTATTCTCCAAATGTCTCCGTTAAACCATATGACACTTTATCATGTTAATAAAGTTGTTTAATTCACTAGTCCAGGTATATATCTTATTTTTTCCAACAGGGTAACAAATTCTAATGTTCATTTTAAAATTATGTCTTCTACTTTTTGTATTCATAATGTCAATGATAATACTCAGTAAATTCCCATCATTGGGTGAAACTATAAACACATGTATTTTTATGCTGCATGTATCCCTGTAAGCTTACTTTATCTGAATAATAGTAAAATATAGTTACTGTTCTCTTTTTTTTAAGGGGCTGTTTCCTTTATAGAATTGAAAATTCAAATACTCCCAAATGTGTAAGACATTTTGCTTTGTATATTCAAACCACACTAAAGTTATACCTTTTAGGGTAATATTTTTAATTATTATGGAGGAAAAAACAGAAAGCCCCTGAAGGCTAACAGTTTGAAATTGAACAGGACACCCTGGGAAGGGAAAAGGTCATGGGTCGTGGTCAAACAGACAAAAAACAATGGAGACGATTGTGCCTGAAGATGGTGTATTTTTTTTCACAAGACAGTGTGTTGACAGTTTCCTTCCTCTTGAGTCATTGTTGTCTGCTAAATGATCTGTGACAGCAAATTGATCACAAGCTTTTTCATGCAGGAGATATAATGCAGCCTTTCATTTTGTTGCCTCTGTTGCCAAATGCTGAGACATTTCATTGGCAAATTCATGTTAGTTTAGTATATCATTTAGTCGTCTACAGCACAGCACGCAGCTCTGGAAGCAATAATAGTAATGATTAATTTATCTTCCTCAAGTTTCAAATTTCTACTTAAGTGTGATTGTAAAAGTAATAACACATTCAAAAAATGTTAGTCTTAAAATTAGATGTGCATAATTGTTGTTTAAATAAATTAGTAAATTAACACATTTAGATAACACCTCATTAATTTAAAAGTTGAGTCAAATAGTTAATTTAAGGTACCTATGATTTACCTATAAAAACTCATGCTAATATACTTGTTCTGACTGAAAACTTGCTCCTTCTTCCAAAGAGCTAAGAACTTAAATTGGAAAACAGGCATAAGGCATATTGCACTGGATGTTTAAGCATCTGTTACAGCCAGTTAATTAGTGATTTCACATGTCTGAAAAAATACGCTAAGTAATGTTTTGTTTATAGAGTGTTGAGAATCTCTGCATTTTAAAAGTTTGTGGGAAAAATGCTTGGAAATGTAGTTATTTAAGGGACTGCTTTATAGTTTTCATTTAACACCTTATAACAACCTTTGCTCTCCATTAGGACATAGCGATATTAGCGCAGGGAGGGGAAAGTAGCAGCCAGGAGTATTAGAAAAGAGCTGTTTTTCTCCTCTTTGAAAATAGCCAGATTCTCTGTAAAAACTAAACTAATCTCAATTCTAATACTTGTATTCTGTCCTCATTATGAGAAATAAGGGTTTTTTACTAGAATTTGGCATTGAATTTCAAGAAAAACATTTATTGCTTCTTATAGAATGAGAAATTGAAAGGTATAATGCTTAAAGTTCTTTTTTAATGTTAGTCATGAAAGGCAGATGTCTTAAACCCATATTTTTCTTTTTATAATATGCACATGGGTCCATATTTACATTTATTATTGAAAAGTGGTTGGGACATTTTCTTTTTCGTTATTTGTATTCATTATTGGTGGAATCAATATACTGGATACAATTGTTAAAAATATATGTTACAATTTGCAAGGCAGTTTAATTTCTTGTGACAAGATGTTATGTGAACAGTCGGTATAGCAATACAATAATTTTAAAAAGAAAATTTACAAACTGCCCGTTGTCTGATTTTTATTTATATTTTCAGACCAATTAAAACAACCTCATTTAGTGATTACTACCAGACATGGTCCAGAGTAGCTACATCAAAAGCCACAGAATACTACAGAACTCCATGTAAGGTGAACTATCCTTGTCCTATGTCCTTTTGGTATATGTTAATCTGTTAACATTTATCTTGCTTTCAAAGACCAATTGACACACATCTGCTATGTAAGAGTGATAAACTTCTCTGTAGGCTCTATATACTATTCATTCAACAACTATTACTTTAGTTCTTTTTTTAAAAAAATTTTTAATTTTAATTTTTCATCTTAGAGACAGGGTCTAACTCCGTCATCCAGGCTGGAGTGCAGTGGCATAATAATAGCTAACTGCAGCCTCAAACTCCTGAACTCAAGTGATCTTCCTGCTTCAGCCTCCTGAGTAGCTAGGATAATAGGCAAAAGCCATCATGCATGGCTAATTTTTTAAATTTTTACTTTTTAGAGATAGGGGTCTCACTATGTTGTCCAGGCTGGTTTGGAACTCTTGGCCTCAAGCAATCCTCCCGCCTCAGCCTCTCAAAGAAGAATACAAAGTCTTTTGTATAGAGCCCTGGACTGAAGTCTGACTAAAAGTCAGAAAGAAAGATATTCAATTGGAGGAATAACAGAAAAAGTTCCCAATCTTATGAGGTTTACTTTACTTCCTTTACCCTACAGAAAAGCTTTCACACCAGAGAGAACCTTTTAATTTCTCCTCTAAGCCACAGGAAATATTAGGTAGAAATTCAGCAAGAAAACCTAAGAACATAGGGCTGTTCAATTATATCCATCGAAAAGGAAAAATCATCTGTTACCATCATACATCAGGAACTAGAAAGACAGAATGAGAGAGCTGGACAACTTTCTGGCTCCATTTAACTGGATCTTTAGAGTACTATTTCATTATCTGGATGAAAGTAGGTTGTCTAGTCTGCATACACTTACTGAAATATGACTTTGCTGCAGCCATCCTTCTAAAGTGGTGCATCCTGTAGTAGCAGAGACTTCTGAATTTCCAGAGGCCCAAATTACGTTTTAGTCCTCTTCTTACTCACACTCTCATTAGCTGTGCTCTCCTTGATTTACGTGATACCATACATCCATGGCTTTTCATTTCCCTTCCTAAGCACTCTGCTGCCTCTTCCCTTGGCAATATCTTCTTCATTCAGTCCTCTCTACTTACTCTCTCTGAAAGACCTCTTCCACTACCATGGTTTTCATTTGCCTACAGGCCAGTGATTCCTAAAGCTGCATCTCTAGCCAGACCCCTCTTTCAAATTTTACATGCATATTTATAACTGTGCAGGGGACATCTCAACTATTTGTATTATAGGCTTCTCGTATTCAAGATGTCTCAAAGTGAATTCATCATCTTGCCCCCGAATCTATCCTTCTTCTTTTATTCCCTCTCTTGGTTAGTGGTAGATCACCATTTTTACATTTTCTTACCGAAACCAGAATCTTAGATGTTTCCTACATCTCTTTATCTCTCTTATTAAACCTTGTTGATTTTATCTCCTGCAACATGATGAATGCTTCCGCCCTACTACACCCCCATGACCATTGCCTTAATTTGAGGTCTCATTATATTTCATCTCATCATTATGACAGTTTCCTATCATGAAAAATAGTATCAACTTTTAAGGTACAAATGAGGGCAAAAAAGAGTACTAAGCTTAATAAATATCCTTAAAAGGTAAATTCAATCAATAACTTTTAAGAAATCACATGTTCTTTCAGGAGGTTGGCTATTAATTATTTTGTGATTATATATTACCATCCTAACTCATAGGTCAATACAATTTAAGGTACATCGAGATCTACAATCTTTAGCAGCTCTCTCAGTATAAAATATTAGTTATTTTTGATACCAGAGTACTTGAATGGTTAATTCAGATCAAAGATTTGTTGTTGAATGCCGCCTAGTCAATTCAGCAAACACATCTGCTGTGTGTACCTACTATGTATGAGGCACTGAGCAGCTCATATAGGCTGCAGGGGCAATAACCCTTAATTACACAAACACTGTGTTGAGAGACATTAATTGGCACACTCTAGGGAACCACTCAGAATCAAACTCCTTCCACCAAAAAACAGATTGGTACAGGATGGTGCTTTCTAGAATAACATGTAAATATATAGGGCCACTTGGAAACTCCAAACTGCTAGAGGGGAAAAAAAAAAAACAAAAACAGAAGCATGTGCCAAAACTTAAGGAGATTTGGAAATAATTGCCTTGCAATAAAGAATAATTTAAAAATGGAAGGAAATAATGAGGCACCACTGACCACAGTTTCTTCCTCAAAAAGAGTTTGGCCCCCAAATGTTTAATTTTGTTGTTTCTACATCTTTCACTAACCTAGTATGTAATTCATCCCTGTTTGTAAAGGCAATAACTGGTCATCGTTATCTCTAGCCCAAATGAATTTCTGAGACTTTGAATCTAGCACTTGGTGAATGATTTCAAAACCACCCTGCCTCTTCTTCTCCTAGGGAATTGCTATAAGAATGTTTCAAGAGCTTTCCTTGAATAATAACCAGCACTTAATTTTAAAAAATTAAATGTAAACTTTACATGTGCTGCTGGCCATTTTATCTTTTGATAGCTCAGCTGGATGAGATCCAACACTATCTTTTTTAATGGCCTAATTTCCTGGCAATAATAAAGATGAAGCTTTTAGATTATAGAATGCTTCTTCAACAACTCAGAAATAAAAGAGAAACTCCTAATAACTTCATTTTCTACAGTTACATTCTTAGCATTGGAAAGATTATTAAACTCTTGTACATATTTTTAAGAGCTTTATCTTTTATGAGTAGTGGTAAGTAGTTAAATTTTGATTTGGGGCATTAACTCTTTTCCCTATCTTGTGCCACAAATCTATACATAGTCGTTGGCATCATCATAATAGTAAGTTTATTCTTGTATAATGCAGTTTATGAAGTATGCTCATATATACTTTTAGGCATCCCAATCTATCATTGTTTTATTCATTTATTTAACCAATATTATTAAACACCTCATATATGTCGTGCACGGTGGTATATCAACCCTACGTGCCAGGCACTATTATTTTTATTACTTTGTTTTAAGATGAGAAAACTAAGAGCAGAAAAGCTAAGTAATTTACCTAAGGTTATACATGTGAGGGAGAATATCATATGTTGGTAAAGAATATACATCCTGGAGTCAGATTTACCAGAGTTTCATCCTGGCTCTGCCATTTACTAGCTGTGTGACTTTGGTTAAGTTTCTTAACCTCTCTGTGTCCCAGTTTTCTCATCCATAAAATGAGAATAATCACAGCACATGCTTTATAGGGTTGAAGCACTGTAGTGAGTTCTCAATAAGTGAACAATAAGTTCTCAATAAGTGTGTTATCAATTAATTCGGTAGGCTGTGGTCCAGAGACTTGAATCACATCCTCTCACTGCATGTTTGTTGCTCTTTCTCTGATACTCTACTGCCTCCATCATATGACATCAAATTGTTATTTCTGTATGTATGGGATTTAAATTCAAACTTGGAAGTACAGGAGCATATTTGTAAATAATTATAATTTTCAGTTCATAAGCATAGGCAATTGTATGGAAAATGTACCAAGAATCCACTGTTCTCTCTCCATTGCTACAGAATGGCAAGTAAAATGTTTGGCAGAGAACAAACCAATACATATGATTGTGGGCAACAGAGCCTTAATGACAGAATATGATCCCCATAAGGAAATGTTTATGTTAGAGGAAAAGAATTCCTCCAGACCAGTGTACTCTGTAATACTGAGCCTAGGCTTCCTGATGTTTGTTTGCTGTCATCAAGACAGACCAAACAGCCTGAAGCATGATGGGGATGTTTTCTTCACCCTAGGAGACTTTTATTCTTTGAGTCTTTAAGCCAGCAGTAAGGGCAAGTTTAGATGCACATTTAGATGCAAGAAGCAGTATCATCTGACTCTAATGCAGTGGTTCTCAGTCTTGACTGCTCATTAGAACCACCTGAGGAGCCTGTAAAACTTTCAATATAGAGAGCTCACCCAAGACCAATTACATCAGGATCTCTGGGAGTAGGACCAGGCAGTAGTAGTTTCTAAAGCTCCCCAGGTGACTACAATGTGCAACCAAGGCTGGGAAGGTCCTAGTGGGAAGAGCATGATGTCAGAAGTTAGCAGCTCCTTAGCCCTGTATCAGTTTTGCCACATGAAGATAAGTGAATTTAAGGGAGTCACCTAACTCTTTGTACTTTGGTTTTCATTCCCATTGATTGACAAAAATATTCCATCCTACTTTATGTTGCTCTGTGGTTAGCATGAGATAGCATGTGTGAAAATAGAACATGCTGAGGCAAGTTAGTGCTATTGATTTTTTTGGATGTGACCATCCTAGCAGTGGAAAAAAAAAATTCAGGGCAACCTCTACAGATGTTGGATGAGAGGTGTATCACAGGAAAAAAGAAGCAGAGTAGAAGCAATGCCCTGGACTCTGCAGAAGGCACAACAGAAAATGAATAACTATATTGTGGATGCAACAGAGGATGCTTTCCTACCACAGATTACAAAACTGCCACGAATGCAAGATATCATAGTGATGAAGGAATTTCAACGTGCAAAACTTCTGCTAAAATTACATGATTCCTTTCTTCTCTCTGTCTCTCTCACATCCTCATTCTTTCATTGTTTCTCTCCAATCAGTGTCATTTGTTGAGCACCTTCTATATCTAGACAATTGGCTGTGTGTGGGAGACAAGAAGACACATTGTGGTAAGCTCTTCAAGGAGTTTACGGACAAGTGGTAAGAGACAGATGAGTGAAAAAAAAATCATAGGGATAAAATATGAGAAGTGTTAAAAGTTTGTACAAAGTACTGTGGCATTTTCATCTCTCGGATGATGGAGAAAGCAATGAAGAAAATGAGTCCATGATATAAAACTAATGGGACTATTCAGGAAAGATGACCTTGTCATTTGGGGTTTCATAATATATAAGGAAGAGACAGCCATACATATTCAAATGTAAAACGAGGAAAGGCAATCTCAAAAAGTTTAAGAAAAGATGTGAATTATCCTTAAATAGAAACCTCAAAAGGAAATAGCATTTGTGAGAGATTAAATTTTAAATTTTGGCTAAGAGTAATGAAGAGTCCCAATGAGAAGACATTACTCAACCTCTCTATGTCTGCTTGACCATCTGTACAGTGGGCATTCTAACAGTAACCATATCTATTTTATGTGTGCCCAGCGTATAATAAAAATTCTGGCTGGACACAGCAGGCTCACACCTGTAATCCCAGCACTTTGGGAGGCCAAGGCAGGTGGATCAGTTGAGACCAGGAGTTCGAGACCAGCCTGGCCCACTTGGCGAAACCCCATCTCTACTGAAAATACAAAAATTAGCCTGGCATGGTGGCGCATGCCTGTAATTCCAGCTACTTGCTGGCTGAGGCATGAGAATCACTTGAACCTGGGAGGTGGAGGTTGCAGTGAGCCAAGATTGCACCACTGCACTCCAGCCTGGGCAACAGAGTGAGACTATCTAAAAAAAAAAAAAGAAAGAAAGAAAGAAAGAAAGAAAAATCTGCTAATGTTAATTGTTATAATCATCTAAAGGAAATAGTAAGGCCTCACAAGAACTCTGGGGAGCTAAGATTTACTTTTTTAATGGAAGGGAGGAGCATATATCCAAATACCGATAAAAAGTATTAATAAAGTCTATAAGAATATGTATGTATATGTGCTTACATGTGTTTGAAGCAAGAAAATTAAGGAACAGACAAAAACATTGCTGGTGAAAATCATGTAAAAAAGGAAACTATTCAGTTAAAAAAAATTGTTTATATCAATGGCAAATGTCATCAAGCTAAAAGGGGTAAATTCATCATTATTAAGAAGAAAGCCCAGGCTGGGCACAGTGGTTGACGTCTGTAATCCCAACACTCTGGAAGGCCAAAGCAGGAGGATTTCTTGAGCCCAGGAGTTTGAGACCAGCCTGGGCAAAATGGGGAGACCCTATCTCTACAAAAAATTTTAAAATTAGCCAGGCGTGGTGTTGTGTGCTCATAGTCCCAGCTACTTGGGAGGCTTGAGTGGGAAGATCCCTTGAACTCAGGAACTGGAGGTGGCAGTGAGCTATGATCATGCCACTGCACTCCAGCCTGGGTGACAAAGTGAGACTCCCATCTCAAAAAAAAAAGAAGAAGAAGGAAAAGAAGAAAGCCCCAGACAAGGGCAAGACTGGTGGACAGCATCTAGCTGGTTAAATAGTTCAAGACTATAAGCTAAGCCCAGAACAATAATAAGAAATAGGAAAATAGATAAAAATATATATGGGCATATGATCTGGCTTAATATTTCATGTAAAAATTACCAGTGCCTTAAACATAGTAGGTTTTTAAAAATTATTATACTTTAAGTTCTAGGGTACATGTGCACAACATGCAGGTTTGTTACATATGTATACATGTGCCATGTTGGTGTGCTGCACCCATTAACTTGTCATTTACATTAGGTATATCTCCTAATGCTATCCCTCCCCCCTCCCCCCTCACCCCACCCCTCGACAGGCCCCCATGTGTGATGTTCCCCACCCTGTGTCCAAGTGTTCTCATTGTTCAATTCCCACCTATGAGTGAGAACATGCGGTGTTTGGTTTTCTGTCCTTGAGATAGTTTGCTCAGAATGATGGTTTCCAGCTTCATCCATGTCCCTACAAAGGACATGAACTCATCCTTTTTATGGCTGCATAGTATTCCGTGGTGTATATGTGCCACATTTTCTTAATCCAATCTATCATTGATGGACATTTGGATTGGTTCCAAGTCTTTGCTATTGTGAATAGTGCTGCAATAAACATACCTGTGCATGTGTCTTTGTAGCAGCATGATTTATAATCCTTTGGGTGTATACCCACTAATGGGATGGCTGGGTCAAATGGTATTTCTAGTTCTAGATCCTTGAGGAATCGCCACACTGTCTTCCACAGTGGTTGAACTAGTTTACAGTCCCACCAACAGTGTAAAAGTGTTCCTATTTCTCCACATCCTCTCTAGCACCTGTTGTTAAACATAGTAGGTTTTTGATAAATCTTACGTGAATTTGATTGAAGGTGTAGGCTTGTAATTAACCACAAAGTTAAGAGCCAGTGGTGATGTAATGTGAGTTCCAGAAATACTAATGCAGGTCTGAGCTGAATTGATAGTGCACAGAGCAAGGGAGGTAGTAAGCCCATTTGCATCTTTGCTTCAAACCATTTCAAGGTCCTGATGCAGTTCTGAACACAAACTTTTATAGGAACATCAAAACAGTTTATCACCAGGACATTAAGGATGGTTAAGTATCTAGAAAATCATATCCTAAGAAAAAGTTGAAAGAACTGAGGCTTCCCCGTGAGCTGTTAGGGGCTGTCTCTCGTGGGAGAGGGGTGAACTTAATATTGCTCCAAAGGTTAGAACTAAGGCCAGTGGAAACTCACAGCAATCAGATTAAGGAAGGACAATGTAACCCTTATCTGCCAATGGAATGGGCAGTCTCCCAGCTACAAAGTGGTGCATTTTCTGTAGTTGGCAAGTATTTCATTCAGAGCCTGGATGATTATCTATTGGAGATTCTTGCTTTGTGAAGGATCAAGCAAGGTCTTTAATGTCATTTCCAACTTCAAAATTTCAATTTTCTACTTGAAAAGTGCTGAATTAGAATTTTGTTAAACTATGATGTCTGGGTTTTATATGAGTTATTTTAATACTTTCTTCATTATTGTTGCTAAAAACAAAATTTCTCTTTTTAAATTTTTATTTATTTTTGAGACAGGGTCTTACTCTGTCACCCAGGCTGGAGTGCAGTGGCGCAGTCTCAGCTCACTGCAACCTCTGACTCCTGGGTTCAGATAACCCTTGTGCCTCAGCCACCTGAGTAGCTGGGATTACAGGCATGTGCCACCATGCCTAGCTAATTTTTGTAATTTTAGTGGAGATGGAGTTTCTCCATGTTGGCCAGGCTATGTTTCAACAAATTTAAAGATCTAATTGGCTTGCATTAGTGATTCATGAATCAGGCAGCGTGTCATCTTAAAAATAGATAAGTGGTCTACTGAGCATGGCAGAACAGTTAGTTTTTATAAGGTAGCTAGAGCAGGAATAAGAAAACAGAATAATACAAAAAATGGATTGGTTAACATAAGGCACTTCAGTTACTTTCCTTGTAAGGGTTAAAGCATAGGGGACTTCCTTACCATGCCACTTCAGGTTGACTGGGCCCCTTCTGACTGGTGGCTGTGAATCTCTTCTTTTGAAAAAACTGATCTGTTTAAGATTGTCTTGCTTCCTTAAAGTTTCAGTTTTATTGCATGCCACTTAGCATGAGTGACTCCATTTTGGTTTGGTCTGTTAATGCCTAGGGTAGGCGCTCAGTCCAAAACAATGGTGTCCTATAAATTTTATTTAACACAATAAATGATATATAATGTTTTTCATTATAATGAAAGTAACTTCCAAGTCACAATCTACTATTTCAAACAATATCTAATATTATGATGTTCCAATAAAAGCAAGTAATTTGGAAAGTTTCTAAGCATTGTAATAGGACTTGAATTATATAGTGTATGTTATTGCCACATGTCAACTTAGTGAGAAGTGAATGATTTTTAACTTTTAACTATTATTAAAGAATGTATGCATAGCTTCTTTTTTAATATTCTAATTTCAGTGCTCAAAGATCCAAATTTCATTGGACAGTATTACAAATGGAAGAAAATGGATCTACAGCATCATAAAGAATGGAATTTAAAGTAAGAAACATTAAGTGCCTTGAATGTGTACATTAACTTGAATTGTCTATTATTGCACTTTCTACTATCCGACTTGGAAATAACAGAAGAAACCCTTGGAAATAACAACTTACACCCTTTTATCTGTATAAGAACAAGAACAAAAGAAACGATCATTCCTTGCTTTCACATGAACCCAGGTAGGCAATATCTCTGCTACATATTTGCTGCCAAAGATGGAGATAGAACATGATCCACAGTGGAGAAATCTCATAATATCCTCCCCATTATTTCTCTTACTCTCATTTCCATCATCCTTATCAATATGTGACTTAGAAATGACTTTCTTTAAAAAAGAAAAAAAACAGTAAACTATATATCATCAATTAGCTTTTCATCCTTTTTTTTAATCCTTTTTGTAGCTCCAAACATTGTTTCTTCTCCCCCAGATTTCTCATTCAAGAACCAAATATATTAAATCTAATGAGGAAGGATATAGTAAAACACAAACAAAAATTAGTATATCTTTAGAAATCATTGACTCTTAGACTACATTAAAGAAGGAACCTTAATCTCATCTTTGGTCTCTTGACCCCTGAAGGCAGTATTTCTGCTTCATCATGTTAGAGTAAAGATGCCATTTCAGTTCTGTGGTATTGGCTGTGTTGTGCTAGTCATTTGTTCTGGTGTGCTTATTCCAAGGTACTCAATGAGTGTGCTACCATAAAGATAGGGGAATTAAAGATCCTATTCTTTGCATTTGTCTTATTTATCTCAATTTTTAACTCTTCAATTTACTGTTAACCATGTGCCCTCTTTTCTAGATGGAAATATATGATGAATAAAGATAATGTGCTGTATTTTGAATTTGTGAAACAATTGAGGAATTGATATATTACTTTCATTGAGTATATTAAAATATACTTCCCTATCCTTTAGCATCATATAGTTCAGACTGAGTTTTTCGGTTGTATTTTCTTTCTTCTGTTGATTCTGTAACAACTTTCAAGCTAAAGTAGAGAAGAGCTTTTGCATTGGATATACTTTTCTGCTTGCAGGGTAAATTACAGGGAGTAGGAAGTTTTTATCAAGCAAAATTTGAAGGAGTATAAGCATGTTTTTTTTCTTAAAGGCATATTTTAAGTTTCTTTTAGAGTTGAAGAAACCTGCTTAGAATATAAGGTTAATTTTGCTTTGACGTGACTTTCTTTTTTATTTCCTTTAACAGAACTGTTTTTTTTGTTTGATCATCCATTCATTATGTAATGCCAACATCCCGCAGAACCCCAAAATTTAGAAAAAGTAGAATCATGTCATTTTCAATTTATCCATCCACTTCTACATATGGCTAAAATAATTGTGAGCTGTTTGAGTGCTGGAACATTTTTCCAAATACATTATTTCAAAGTTACAGGTCAAATTATCATGTGCATAGTGACCCTGTCAAAATAAAACCCTCACACCTTATGCCATCTGGTGGTTGATGAGAATATATTTAGATCAAATGGTATTTGCTGCTTCAAAACGCTGGTGTTGATTAGTCAAAAACCCCACTATTTAAATAGTTTTAAAAATATATTACATTTATCTGCATTTTATTGTGGCATAAATATTGACTATGCAAATGTTAGAGGTATAGTAAAATCTAAAAAAATCTAAAGAATGGCAAAATTAAACTTCTTTTCAAATTATCAAAAGTCGTGTTCGTCAAAATACATGGGGTATGATAAAGAGGACAATTCACAGAGAATCAAGTAGAAAATGTTTGGGGATCTATGCACATTAGTAATATTCTGCATGCCATATTATGCATATCTCAGTTTTTAATCTTTGAAAATGCTTTCCTCACGCTGCAATTTCCTATTTCACAAAAACAGGAAATGTAAATTGAGATCCCTTTATTTGCATAGCATTGAAGAAAAAGAGAAACCTGTCTCTCCTGCTACTTCCTTCCCTACCCTCATCAATCAATACCCTATTCTTAAGCCGCACTGAATTCTCTTTTCTTACAATTACTTGGGGACCTAAGACCTCTTTACCACTTTGTACCTTCTGCCTCGGATCAGCGAGGTCTTTGCTGCTGGTCTAGAGCTAGGATTTGGTTAGTTAAAAGGTGGAATGTGGAGCTCTTAAGCGCAGGGGCACTGGAGCCAGACTGTCTGGATTTGAATTTTGGCTCTGCCAATTACCAGCTCTGTGACCTTGAGCAAGGTCACTGATTTTTTTTGTGCCCCAGATTTATCTGTTAAGTGGCAGTAATAAGTGTACCTACCTCCCAGGGAAGGTGTGAGGATCAAATAAATATATGTAAAATGCATCAAACAGTATCTGGTGCACGGTAAGCACTCATAAAGTTCGTTATTATTCATGCTTTTAAAACTTTACTGTGGCCCTCATTCCATTTTCAGATGAAAAATCTTTCTTTGGAAGCAGGATAGGGGAAGAGCATGAGCTTCAGAATCAGACAGATCTTGGAGAAATTCTTTCCTAATCTGTTTTCTTATCTGTTAAATGGAGATAACCTTACCTACCTTGCAAAGTTGTTTTGCATTTGACACTTATTATTTTATATATAGATTTCATTCAAGAGATATAAATATATGATTTCATTCAAGAGATATAAATAAAAAATTATATATAATGTATATATAATATACATTATATATAAGTTATATATATATAATAAAAATTAATATAGCATCACACATAGGCATTCGATACATTTTAGTTCCTGGGGAGAGGAGGAGATGAAAGTTCATGCCACCCAACTTTTCAGAGAATAAAAACAATCTGTTGGAAACATGTAAAATTTGTCTTTTCTCAGGTTAGAAAACAACACCTGTCATAACCACGTTTATTGTAGTTCCTATATGCCTCTGGTTCTTTTTCCTTCTCTACTCCACCTCCATCATTTCTTCTGCCTGGTGAAATACTTCACAAAGGTGGTGTGAAGAGCTGAACCAAATGTCTTTCTGTGGAGACAGTCACTGACAAGCTCAGGCATTCACAGTTACCTCATCCTCTCTCTCCATATTCTCTGTTCCAATGTCTTCCAGCATGTGTGATGTGGAAATTCATCTGTTCATGAAGAGGGACCAGGGCAAGGATGTGAGTGTCCCTTTGCATTCTCTGTATCTAGCATGTGCCTGGCAAATAGTAGGCACTCAATTAATGTTAGTCGAAAGATGCGTCCACACCCTGTTTTTTTCAATTAGTATTAGCATTAAAAGTGAAGGCAGTTAATTTTAGAAAAATAAAATTTAGTTGCAGACTTTTAAGGTTCATCGTAATGTAAAGATTTAGGGTTCTATTTTGGGAGTTCTAAGGTGTAGTTGGAAACAGTGATTGAAAACTGGAAATGTAAATGGCTGTCATGAATGTTTTATGCAAAATCTCTAATTTGGCAAGTCTTTGTTACTATTAATAGAAACATTGTCATTATAAGCAGCTCATAAATATTCATTAATCAATTATTTGGTATGGTGTTCCTTTCTAAGGCCTTTTTTCTTTCCTATTGCCTTGAGTGTCTTTTGTATTTATGAAAATGCTTTATTTCCGCTAAAGGATATGAATCTGTAATCTAATCAGTAGTTTGTATTTAAGTTCTCCAGAGAAATAGTAAAAGATATAAAATCAGAAAGCAATGAAAGCTTTTCTTTTGAGTGTTCTTGGTTATGCACATATAAAACTATGTTTGTGCCATACTCTAGCTAATGATTGCTTCTGTGACAACAGAAAAATCTTTATCAGTATTCTAAGCTTTGGCAGCTAGCAAGTTGTCTAAATAAAACTTATCGGTTCTGGTGGCGGTTTACATTCGGTGTCGCTTTAGAAAAGAATATTGATTCTTGTTTATACCGAGGAGGTATGGAGGGAACCGGAACTAACATGGCTGAGTACTTCCTGTTTGCCCGGTATTCTCCCTTCATTTCGTAATTCATGCTGGCCATCCTGTGGAGTTGACAGTCGCGTGTGTAAGTGTAACCCACAATAATACCCATCAGCCTCCTTCCAAGCCACAACAAATCAACCTGTACTCCAAGTCAGACCACTTTGCTTGCCTTGCTGACAGCCCAAGACCTGATTCCTAACCTCCTTTACAATGGATGACCACCCCTAAGACCATCCCCCAACCCCTGATGCTCCAGCCATTCTGTAAAGGTAGAGACAGATATTATCCCCCGTTTACCAGGAGAGAAATGGAGGCACAGAGATTAGCGAGTTTTCCTCAGGTTATTGATAAACATAAATTTTATTTGCAAATTTAAACTGTTTCTTACTTGCCTCCTAATATGTACTTATTAAAAGTTTAAATTGTTCAGGTAAGTGTAAAAATATTGCCTACCCAATTGCAAGTACAATCAAGTCTACCTTTTGTGGAAAAGTCGTGTTTTTTCTCAATATTAAATTCTATTATGAAACAATGTTAGTTCTTTTTTTCTTATATGTAAAAAAAGAACATCTGTGCAATATCAAATACCAATAAAAAACTTTCTTATATTTGTAAATCATACTCTGGACTTACTTGTCCTGTCTTTTAAATTAAGGGGCTAGTCCATATTTTTTCTGCATTTCTTTGGTGTCTGATTTTGTGAGCATGTTTTAACTCACAAAAGATAAGTAATCTTTCTTTTGGTATACCTATGTTTGATCCCCTTTATATGGAAAATATTCATGCTGAGTAGATTCTTTTAATATATGTTTGTGCTGTCCTTTCTGGTTATTTAATTTAAACATGGTTTTTATAAGTTTCCATAATTATATATTTAATACATTTTTAAGTAGTGCCAGCTTGGTTTATTCCCCAAAATTAAACCTTGACTGCCATCTTGTGGTTAATAAGTGAATTAGCATTAGAATGGACATTGCCTGTATTTTTAAATACAGGCGTGGGAAAAATTATAAACAAAGGGGGGAAAATCCTTTAGGAAAAAATGACTTTTGCCAAGCAACTATTTAGTCTCTGCTTGGATGTTTTTAAAGATAGGAAGCTTGGTAATTCAAGAAGCATTAAATAGCTCTAATCCTCTTCAGTTCTAGCTTATATCTAACACCTTTTGATAGTCAACCATTCCAGAAATGAGAAATTATCTCCATTTCATAAAGAAGGTGTGCAGAAAAGGTTGAAGAAAATTCCCTAAGGTTATATATTTAGTAACAAAGCTGAAAT
Organism: Rhinopithecus roxellana; assembly: GCF_007565055.1. Lineage (NCBI taxonomy): Eukaryota > Metazoa > Chordata > Mammalia > Primates > Cercopithecidae > Rhinopithecus > Rhinopithecus roxellana. Next base: position 44,621,257 of record NC_044560.1, on the reverse strand, counting down.
TCAAATGCAGGCCTGCCAGATACCACAAGCCACGCTTTTTTCCTTAAATCAAGCTGGCATTAGTATACCAGGCACCATGTCAGACACTGAGGACCTAGAGATGGCTTTGGGGATTGGTGGAAGGCAGGATTCAAAGGAGGCTATTAAGGCAGAAAAGAAAATATTGCCACTTGTCCTTGGAAACCACACAAATAAGGCCATTTCTGCTTTGTGAAATTGCCCTGGAAGCCTCAGAAGATAGTTATCATGTCTTTCTCCTACCTCCTCTTACGTCTCTTTTTTGGAATAAACACACTCCGTTCCTTCAGCTGATTTTTATGAATTCAGTATTCTTTATTGGTTCCCTCTTATGGATATAATTCATTCCATCAATTTCTCTCTCCAGTGTAGCCTCAAAATGTTACCACCGATTTCTGGTTGTAGCACAAAATCCAGTGGAACCACCCCTACTATAAACACCGTGGCTTAGGGCTTCTCCCTTCCTCGCTCCTTAAAAAGAGGAATTTTAGTATGAGTCACAAACATATATGGTGCTAGTTTAGATGTTCCCCAAATCTCATGTTGATATTTGATCCCCAGTGATGGAAAATAGGAGGTGTTTGGGTCAAGGGGGCAGGTCCCTTATGAAGAGACTAATGCCTTCCCTTGGACAGGGAAGGAGGGCGGAGGAGTATGGCGGATAAGTAAGTTCTCCATTAGTTCCCGGGAGTGCCAGTTGTTCAAAAGAGCTTGGCAGCTGGGAATGGAGGCTCAAGCCTGTAATCCCAGCACTTCGGGAGGCCAAGGCAGGAAGAATGCTTGAAGCCAGTATTTGAGACCGGCCTGAACAATACAGTGAGACCCCCATCTCTACAAAAAATTTAAAAATTAGCCAAGCATAGTGGCACATGCCTGTGGTCCTACCTAAGTGGGAGGCTGAGGTGAGAGGAACATTTGAGCCCAGTAGGTCAAGGCTGCGGTGAGCCATGGTTGTGCCACTGCACTCCAACCGGGGTGCAGAGCAAGACCTGTCTCACAAAAAAAAAAAAAAAAAAAAAGCTTGGCATTTCCCCTCCCTCTCTTGCCTCCTCTCTCGCCATGTGACCTCTGCACACACGGGCTCCCCTTCGTCTCTGGTCTCTGCCGTGAGTGGAAACAGCTTTTACCAGATGCCTAGTCTTCCAGTCAGCAGAATTGTGAGCTAAATAAACCTGTTTTCCTTATAAATTACCCACTCGCAGGTATTTGTAGCAACACTAAATGAACTAAGACAGTTTTAATATGAGTCACAAATACATATGATTTTTTCTTAAGAGAACTCTTTCCTTGGTGTTGTGCTCCCACATTTTAAGAGGTTCTTTCTCCCTCTATGGCCTTCCTCCCTCTCCTGTCCCTCTTTCTCGCCCCTCAGTCCCCCTCCCTGTGACCAGAGAAATCCGATACATGGGTTGGCTTAGGTCCTGCTCAGGTTCTCTGTCTGAGCAGGGTTAAGGCGGGAAGGGCTGTATTCCCCGGAGTCGTAAGAGATTGCATTTTATCAGAAAAAGGCAGGAATGAGAAGGAAGCAAAAAACTTCCCTTAGAAAATGTTGCCAAAAGTCAAATTACTAATGGAAGGATACAGTAAGTTTTATTCTTCTTCTTACACATGTAAAGCTCCTTTTCAAGAACATGTTGCAATTTATGGTGCACCAATCCATGTGAGAAATTAAAAAATGAACAAGCATTAGGGTTTTTCATTTTACTTTTCTTTTTTACTTAATATTACGACATTTTACTTCACAGTCATTTGATTTGCATTTTTTAGTAACATTAAAAATTTTTGTTTTTATAATTTGTGGTTTTAATTATATAAAGGCAAATGGTTGAAGAAGGAAATACTGCTTATATGTTTTTTTGAAGACAAAGATTTGTCAATAGAGAAGAAAAGGTATAAATCAAGTTCTGTTGTTTTCTAAAATCATATTTGCCCTGAGGAAAATAAAATCCTAATGGCTTTTTAAAACTTACACAAGCCTCACAAAGAGCTGGAAATCCTGCCAGCTAGAGTGGAGAGACATTATAATTTAACAGACATTGACTAGAATTTAGAAGAGCTATGCTTTATAGTAGGGCCATATTGAGCATCAAACTGATTTTCACAAAAAACTGAACTGTGTGCTAGAATGAAGAACAATCAGATTTAAAGAAACATAACAAAATTTAGCACCTAACAACCTAAAATTTACAACGTCCAGCATCCCATTAAAAAATCACCAGTCAGCGGGTGCGGTGGCTCACGCCTATAATCCTAGCACTTGGGGAGGCCGAGGCAGGCAGATGGTCAGGAGTTCAAGACCAGCTTGGCCAACATGGTGAAACCCCATCTGTACTAAAAATACAAAAAATTAGCCAGGCAAGGTGGTGGGCACCTGTAATCCCAGTTACTCAGGAGGCTGAGGCAGGAGAATCGCTCGGACCCGGGAGGCAGAGGTTTCAGTGAGCCAAGATCATGCCACTGCACTCCAGCCTGGGTGACAGAGTGAGACTCTGTCTCAAAAACAAACAAAAAAAATCACCAGTCGTACAAATAAGCAGAAAAATATGACCCATAACCAAAAGAAATTAAATCAATACAAATAGATCCATAAGTGATAAAGAGGATAGAATTAACAGATATAGGCTTTAAAGCAGCTACTATACATCTTATAAAATATACTCAAGTATCTAAAGACAAACATGTATATGATGAAAGAAATGGAAGATATACAAAAGACCAGTGGAATGTCTAGAGATAAAAATTAATCAAATATTTAAAAATATATCTACTTAAGGGGAAGAACAGCAAGTTAGACACTGCAGAAGAAATGACCCATGAACTTGAAAGAGTAGCAATATAATCTCTTTTTAAAAAGATAGGAAAAAAGACTGAAAAGAAACAAAAGAGCCTCAGTGAGCTGTGGGACAATATCAAGTGGTATAAGATACATATAAATGGGGTTCCAGAGGAGGGAGAGATATTTGAAGATAATTATTTGAAGAAATAATTATGATTCAAAATTTTCCAAATATGATGAAGCCTGCAAATTCACAGACCAAGAAGTTCAATGAATCCCAAGAAACAGAAATATAAAGAAGCCATACCAAAGCACATCATAATCGAATTGTTGAAACTGAGAAATGAAGAGAAAAATCTTAAAAGTAGGAAAGGATAAAAAGAAACCCCACATGTTACACATAAAGGAGCAAAGATAAGAATAAGCAAAAACTTCATGTCAGAAGCCTTGCAAGTCAAAATATAATAAATGACAACTTCAAAGTGCTTGAAAGAAATTATTAAACATAGAATTTTATAACCAGTGAAAAGATCTCTCTAAAATGAAGGTAAAATAAAAACTCTTTTTGACTAATAAATCCAACCACATAGTTGAAATGAACACATTTCTTGAAAGGCAACAGCTACCAAGGCTCACTTAAAAAGAAATGGATGGGCCGGGCGCGGTGGCTCAAGCCTGTAATCCCAGCACTTTGGGAGGCCGAGGCGGGCGGATCACGAGGTCAGGAGATCGAGACCCTCCTGGCTAACACGGAGAAACCCCGTCTCTACTAAAAAAAATACAAAAAACTAGCCGGGCGCGGTGGCGGGCGCCTGTAGTCCCAGCTATTCGGAGGCTGAGGCGGGAGAATGGCGGGAACCCGGGAGGCGGAGCTTGCAGTGAGCCGAGATCGCGCCACTGCACTCCAGCCTGGGCGACACAGCGAGACTCCGTCTCAAAAAAAAAAAAAAAAAAAAAAAAAAAAAAAAAAGAAATGGATAACCTGAGTAATCCTATATCTAATAAAGGAATTTATAGTTAAAAGCCTTCACACAAAGACAACTTTAAACCCAGATGGCTTCACTGGAGAATGTTCCCAGACATTTAAGGAAAACATTAACATACGCAAACTCAGAAAATAGAAGGAAACACTTCCCAGCACATGTTACAGAGTCAGCATTACCTCAATAACAAAACCAAAGACATCACATGAAAATTACAGATCAATATACCTCACAGACATATATGCAATAATTTTAGTATATTTAATCTAAATATATGTGTAACATGTATAATATAGTTTTAAAATTTGTTAGTTTTTTGAATGTTAAATCAAGATTACATTCCTGATATAAACTATACTTGATCATGATTAATTATGATAAATAATTATAAATAACTATGATAATTCATCTTGACTATATGGAGTTTATACTAGAAATGCAACCTTGGTTTAACACTTGAAAAATGCAAACAATGTAAATTAGTATAAGAAAGAAGAACCATATGATCCTCTCAATAGATGAAAAGAAATTCAGTATCCATTCCCAATCTAAAAAAGAAAAAACTCAGAGCAGGGAGTGAATTTGGCACCTTCAAGTGAAGTATCGAGGTTCTCACATTGGGACTGACCAGGCAATCAGTGCAACCTGTGGAGAGCAAAGAAAAGCAGGGTGAGGCAAGAGCCCACCCGGGAGCGGCGTGAAGCCAACAAAATCCCCACCCCAAGACAAGGGAGGCGGTGAGTGACTGTGTGACCCCACCCAGGAAACCATGCTTCTCCCATGGATCTTTGCAACTCGCAGATCAGGAGATCCCCTCATGAGCCCCTGCTACCAGGGCCTTGGGTCCAATATACAGAGCTGTATGTAATCTCAGCAGAACAGCCGTGCACACATACAGAGACCCAGGTGTTTTACATAATCTGGTCCTAGAATCCCCCAGTGAGGCACCAGATCCATCCATACATTCCCCTAGGAAGGGGGTTGAATCCAGGGAGCCAAGCAGCACTGTCCTGGGGGTCCCACTTTCACAGCACCTCACAAGTTGGGACCCACTAGCTTGGAGCTCCAGCCAACCAGCAGCAATAGGCTGAGTCTGCTTAAGACAGGAGGGAGTTCCTGGGGAAAAGACAGTCACTATTTCTGCAGTTCTGTTGACTCAGCATGCCAGTCTGCCAGCTCTGGAGAGTCCAGGCATTCCAGACGAGAAGGGGTCTCCCCACCAACACAACACACCTGCTTTACCAGACTGTGTCCAGACCTCTTCTTTAAGCAGGATTCCAGTCCATTCCTTTCCACTACCTCCTGTAGGGGGCTTTCAGTCACTCTAGCCAGGCTTATCTGGACAGAACTCTGATCTCACCCTGGGATGGAGCTCCTGGGGGGAGGAGTGGCCACCATCTCTGTGGCTCAGTTGACTCAGCTGTTTCAGCCTGCTGGCTCTGGGGAGGCCAGGTGGTCCGGATGAGGAAGGGTGCCCCCCAGCACAGCACACCTTCTCTACCAAAAAGCAGCCAGATGGCTTCTGGAAGTGGGTCCCTGATCCTGTTCCTTCTGACTGGGTAAGACCTTCCAACAGGGGTCTCCAGACACCTCCTACAGGAGTGCTTGGGCCTGCAGTAGGTCAGTACCCCTCCAGGATGGAGCTTCCAGAGAAAGGAGCAGGCTGCCATTTTTGCTATTTTGCAGCCTGCACTGGTGATACTTCCAAGTACAGGAAAAGTGGAGGCAACTAGGGTCTGGAGTGGAGCTCCAGCAAACCATAGCAGTGCTACGTTTGCTAACAGTCAGTGGCCTACCTGTTAAAAGAAAAACAAACAAACAGAAAACAACAAGACCCCACAAAAACCTCATTCAAAGGTCAGTAACCTCAAAGATTGAAAGTAGATAAGCCCATAAAGATGAGAAAAAGTCAATGCAAAAATGCTGAAAACTCAAAAAGCCAGAGTGCCTTTTCTCCTCCACATGACTGCAACACCTCTCCAGCAAGGGTACAGAACTGGGCTGAGGCTGAGATAGTTGAATTGACAGAAGTAAGCTTCAGAAGGTGGGTAATAACAAACTTCACTGAGCTAAAGGAACAGGTTGTAAATCAATGCAAAGAAGCTGAGAATCATGATAAAACAATACAGGAGCTTATAATCAGAATACCCAGTTTAGAGAGGAACATAACCAACCTGATGGAGCTGAAAAACACAACATGAGAACTTCACAATGCAATCACAAGTATCAATAGCAGAATAGATCAAGTGGAGGATAGAATTTCAGAACTTGAAGACTATCTTTCTGAAATAAGATAGGCAGACAACAGAGAAAAAAGAATGAAAAGGAATGAACAAAACCTCCTAGATATATGGGATTATGTAAGGAGACCAAACTTACCACTGATTGGCGTTACTGAAAGAGATGCGGAGAATGGAACCAAGTTGGAAAACATACTTCAGAATATCATCCAGGAGAACTTCCCCAACCTAGCAAGACAGGCAAATATTCAAATTCAGGAAATCCGGAGAACCCAGTAAGATATTCCACAAGAAGATCAACCCCAAGACACATAATCATCAGATTCTCCAAGGTTGAAATGAAGGAAAAAATGTTAAGGGAAGACAGAGAAAGTCCAAGTCACCCGTAGGGAAGCCCAGCAGACTAATAGTGGACCTCTCAGCAGAAACTCTACAAGCTGGAAAAGATTGGGGACCAATATTCAACATTCTTAAAGAAAAGAATTTCCAACCCAGAATTTCATATCTTCATAACAGAAGGATATAACAAGATCCTTTTCAGACAAGCAAATGCTGAGGGAATTCATCACCACCAGACCTGCCTTGCAAGAGCTCCTGAAGGAAGTACTAAATATGGAAAGGAAAAATCATTACCAGCCACTACAAAAACATACTGAAGCATACAGACCAGTGACACTATGAAGCAATCACATAAACAAGTCTGCAAAATAACCAGCTAGCATCATGATGGCAGGATCAAAATCACACATAATAATAGTAATCTTAAATGCAAATGTGCTAAATGCCCCAAATAGAAGACATAGAGTGGCAAGCTGAATAAAGAACCAAGACCCATCGGTATGCTGTCTACAAGAGACCCATCTTAACGCAAAGATCCACATAGGTTCAAAATAAAGGGATGGAGGAAAATTTACCAAGCAAATGGAAAACAGAAAAAAGCAGGGGTTGCAATCCTAGTTTCTGAAAACAGACTTTAAACTAACAAAGATCAAAAAACACAAAGAAGGGCATTACACAATGGTAAAGGGTTCAATTTGACAACAAGAGCTAACTAGCCTAAATATATATGCACCCAATACAGGAGTACCCAGATTCATAAAGCAAGTTCTTAGAGGCCTAGAAAAAGACTTAGACTCCCACACAGTAATAGTGGGGGACTTTAACACCCCGCTGACAATATTAGACAGATCATCAAGACAGAGAAATAACAAAGATACTCAGAACCTGAATTCAGCTGTGGGTCAGGTGGACCTGATAGATATCTACACAACTCTCCACCCCAAAACAACAAAATATACATTCTTCTCATGGCCACACAGCACTTGCTCTAAAATCCATCACATAATCAGAAGTAAAACACTGCTCAGCAAATGCAAAAGAACTGAAGTTATAACAGACTCTCAGACCACAGCACAATCAAATTAGAACTCAAAATTAAGAAATTTACTCAAAACCACACAACTAAATGGAAATTGAACAACCTGCTCCTGAATGACTCCTGGGTAGATAATGAAATTAAGGCAGAAATCAAGAAGTTCTTTGAAGCAAATGAGAACCAAGAGATGATATACCAGAGTCTCTGGGATGCAGCTAAAGTAGTGTTGAGAGGGAAATGTATAGCACTAAATGCCCTCAGGAAAAAGCTAGAAAGATCTCAAGTTAACATTCTAACATCCTAACTAAAAGAACTAGAGAACCAAGAGCAAACAAACCCCAAAGCTAGTAGAAGATAAGAAATAACCAAGATCACAGTGGAACTGAATGAGATAGAGACACAAAAAACCCTTAAAAAAATCGACCAATTCAGGAGCTGTGTTTTTGAAAAAAAATAGTAATAAAATAGACCACTAGCTAGACAAAGAAGAAAAGAGAAGAATCAGATAAACACAGTCAGAAATGATAAGGGAGATATCACCACTGATCCCACAGAAATACAAACAACCACCAGATAATACTATAAACACCTCTATGCATATAAACCGGAAAATCTAGAAGAAATTGATAAATTTCTGGGCACACACACCCTCCCAAGACTGAACTGGGAAGAAATCAAATCCCTGAATTGACCAATGAGTTCTACCATTGGTAGAACCAAAAAAAAAAAAAAAAGCTCAGAACCAGACAGATTCACAGCTGAATTCTACCAGAGGTACAGAGAAGAGCTGGTACCATTTCTACTGAAACTACTCCAAAAAAATTTAAAAAGAAGAGACTACTCCTTAACTCATTTTATGAGGCCAGCATCATCCTGATACCAAAACCTGGCAGAGATACAACAAGAAACAATAAAACTTCAGGCCAATATCCCTAATGAACATTGATGCAAAAATTCTCAATAAAATACTGGCCAACTGAATCTAGCAGCACATCAAAAAACTTATCCACCACGATCAAGTTGGCTTCATCCTTAGGATGCAAGTTTGGCTCAGCATACACAAATCAATAAATGTGGTTCATCACCTAAACAGAACCACTGAATAGGCAAAGGCTGGAAGCATTCCCCTTGAAAACTGGCACGAGACAAGGATGCCCTTTCTCACCACTCCTATTCAACATAGTATTGGAAGTTCTGGCCAGGGCAATTAGGCAAGAGAAAGAAATAAAGGGTATTCAAATAGGAAGAGAGGAAGTTATCTCCAAATTATCTTTGTTTGCTGATGACGTGATCCTATGTCTAGAAAACCCCATCATCTCAGCCCAAAAGCTTCTTAAACTGATAAGCAACTTCAGTAAAGTCTCAGGATACAAAATCAATGAATCAATGTGCAAAAATTGCTATCATTCCTATACACCAATCAACAGGCAAGCAGAGAGCCAAATCATGAATGAACTCCTATTCACAATTGCTACAAAATAAAATAAAATACCAAGGAATACAGCTAACAAGGGAAGTGAAGGACCTCTTCACAGAGAACCACAAACCACTGCTCAAAAAAATCAGAGGACACAAACAAATGGAAAAACATTCCACGCTCATGGATAGACAGAATCAATATTGCGAAAATGGCCATACTGCCCAAAGTAATTTATAGATTCAATGCTATTCCCTTTAAATTACCATTGACATTCTTCACAGAATTAGAATAAACTATTTTAAAATTTGTATGGACCATAAAAGAGCCCAAATAGCCAAGACAATCCTAAGCAAATAGAACAAAGCTGGAGGCATCATGCTACCCAACTTCAAACTACACTGTAAGGCTACTGTAACCAAAACAGTATGATACTAGGACAAGAACAGAGACATAGACCAATGGAACAGAACAGAGAACTCAGAAATAAGACCACACACCTACAACTGTCTGATCTTCAACAAATCTGACAAAAACAAGCAATGGGGAAAGGATTCCCTATTTAATAAATGGTGCTGGGAAAACTGGCTAGCCATATGCAGATAATTGAAAGTGGATCCCTTCCTTCCACCTTACACAAAAATTAACTCAAGATGGATTAGAGACTTAAATGTAAAACTCAAAACTATAAAAACGCTAGATGAAAATATAGGCAGTACCATTCAGGACATAGGCACGGGCAAAGATTTCATGATGAAAATGCCAAAAGCAATTGCAACAAAAGCAAACATTGACAAATGGGATCTAATTAAAGAGCTTCTGCACAGTGAAAGAAACTATCATCAGAGTGAACAGACAACCTAAAGAAAGGGAGAAAATTTTTGCCATCTATCCATCTGACATCTATCCAGCATCTACAAGGGACTTAAACAAATTTACAAGAAAAAAAAACCATTAAAAAATGTGCAAAAGACATGAACAGAAGCTTCTCAAAAGAAGATATACATGCAGCCAACAAACATATGAAAAAAAGCTAAACTTGACTGATCATTAGAGAAATGTAAATCAAAACCACAATGAAATACCATCTCATGCCAGTCAGAATGACTATTATTAAAAAGTCAAAAAACAACAGATGCTGGTGAGGTTGCAGAGAAAAAGGAATGCTTTTACACTGTTGGTAGGTTTGTAAATTAGTTCAACCATTGTGGAAGACAGTGTGGGTGATTCCTCAAAGACCTAGAGGCAGAAATACTATTTGACTCAGCAATTCAAATCCTGAGTATATACCCAAAGGAATATAAATCATTGTGTTATAAGGACACATGCATGCCTATGTTCATTGCAGCACTATTCACGATAGCAAAGACATGGAATCAACCCAAATGCCCTTCAATGATAGACTGGATACAGAAAATGTGGTACATATACACATGGAATACTATGCAGCCATAAAAAGGAACGAGATCATGTCCTTTGCAGGGTCATGGATGGAGTTGGAAGCCATTATCCTCAGCAAACTAACACAGGAACAGAAAACCAAACACCTTGTGTTCTCACTTAGAAGTGGGAGCTGAATGATGAGAACTCATGGACACATGACAGGGAACAACACACACTGAGGCCTGTTGGTGAGGGGGGTGTGTTGGGGAGGGAGAGCATCATGAAGAATAGCTAATGGATGCTGGGCTCAGTACCTAGGTGATGGGATGATCTGTGCAGCAAATCACTATGGCACACGTTTACCTATGTAACAAACCTGCACATCCTGTACATGTACCCCTGAACTTAAAATAAAAGTTGAAGATAAAAAAGGTTAATTATTTGTTATGTGAATTTCACCCAAACAAACTTTTCATGTAAAATTAAAATTAAAATCTCTCAAAGATGGGAGAGAGTTAAATAAAAGATTTTCATACACTGGGAAAAAAAACCTCTCAGTAAATTAAGAATAGGAAAGAACTTCCTCTACCTGATAAAGCATATTTATGAAAAAACTATAGCCAGAATCATATATAATGCTAAAAAAATAGAATGTTTGCCCCAAATGTCAGGAACAAGGCAAGGATGTCTGCTGTCACTACTTTCCCACAACATTTTATTGGAGGCTTTATTTTCATTATAGCATGTATCACTACTGATTTATCTTGATTTTTATATTTGTTCATTTTTGTCTCTTCCATGAAGTCAGAGACCTTGTCTGTCTTGTTCTTCCTGTATTATTAGCTCCTAAAATAGTGTCTGGCACAAGGTTGGTGTTCAATGAATATTTATTAAATGAATGAACTTTCTGGTAGTACTGTATAAGTGAGGTACACTTGTGTGACAAAAACATTTCTTTTTTTATATATACTTTTAAGTTCTAGTGTACTTGTGCTCAGCATGCAGGTTTGTTTAGGTATACATGTACCATGTTGGTTTGCTGCACCCATTAACTTGTCATTTACATTAGGTATTTCTCTTAATCCTATCTCTCCCCCTGCCCCCTACCCCATGGCAGGCCCCCATGTGTGATGTTCCCCATCCTGTGTCCAAGTGTTCTCATTGTTCAATTCCCTATGAGTGAGAACATGCGGTGTTTGGTTTTCTGTTCTTGTGATAGCTTGCTCAGAATGATGGTTTCCAGCTTCATCCATGTCCCTGCAAAGGACATGAACTCATCCTTTTTTATGGTTGCATAGTGTTCCATGGTATATATGTGCCACATTTTCTTAATCCAGTCTATAATAGATGGACATTTGGATGGGTTCCAAGTCTTTGCTATTGTGAATAGTGCCACAATAAGCATACGTATGCCTGTGTCTTTATAGTAGCATGGTTTATAATCCTTTGGGTATATACCCAGTAATGGGATGGCTGGGTCAAATGGTATTTCTAGTTCTAGATCCTTGAGGAATTGCAACACTGTCTTCCACAATAGTTGAACTAGTTTATACTCCCACCAACAGTGTAAAAGTGTTTCTATTTCCCCACATCCTCTCCAGCACCTGTTGTTTCCTTACTTTTTAATGATCACCATTCTAACTGGTGTGAAATGGTATCTTATTGTGGTTTTGATTTGCATTTCTCTGATGATGACCAGTGATGATAAGCATTTTTTCATGTGTCTGTTGGCTGCATAAATGTCTTCTTTTGAAAAGTGTCTGTTCATATCCTTTGCTCACTTTTTGATGGGGTTGTTTTTTTCTAGTAAATTTGTTTAAGTTCTTTGTAAATTATGGATATTAGTCCTTTGTCAGATGGGTACATTGCAAAATTTTTCACCCATTCTGTAGGTTCCCTGTTCACTCTGATGGTAGTTTCTTTAGCTGTGCAGAAGCTCTTTAGTTTAACTAGATCCCATTTGTCAGTTTTGGCTTTTGTTGCCATTGCTTTTGGTGTTTTAGTCATGAAGTCCTTGCACATGCCTATGTCCTGAATGGTATTGCGTAGGTTTTCTTCCAGGGCTTTTATGGTTTTAGGTCTAACATTTAAGTCTTTAATCCATCTCGAGTTAATTTTTGTATAAGGTGTAAGGAAGGGATCCAGTTTCAGCTTTCTGCATATGGCTAGCCAGTTTTCCCAGCACCATTTATTAAATAGGGAATCCTTTCCCCATTTCTTGTTTTTGACAAAAACATTTCTATGCCACCTACTTTTCATCAAGAAAACTTTGTTACCAAAAGTTTTCTTTTCATCATGTATTCCAAAAAGTAGTCGTCCCCCAAAACAATTTTGTAAAATTTTTCATTTCCATATGTAAACTCCTTTTCCAAGGAAATGCTCTAAGAGCTTGACTTCGACTCATTGATGTCTCCCATAAGCCTGTTGTTTTATCCAGGATGAGTCATGAATTTTTCTGATAGAATTTCTCCCTTGTGTAGTGGGTTGAATCATGTCCCCACAAAACAAACACCTGTCCCCCCAAAACCTCAGTATATGACCTTATTTCAATATAGGGTCTTTGTAGATATAAATAGTCATTAGTTAAGATGAGGCTATACTAGATTCAGGTGGACCCTGAGTCCAGTGACTGTTGTCCTTATAAGAGGAGTAGAATGACAGAGACCCACCTAGAAAAGGTCATGTGACATTGGAGGCAGAGACTGGAATGATGCAGTGATAAGCCATATGACGTAAAGGATTGCTGACAGCCAGCAGAGGCTAGGAAGAGGCAATAGAAGATTCTTCCTTAGGGCTTTCCAAGGGAGGGAGGCCCTGCTGTCACCTTGATCCCCAACATTTAGCCTCCAGAACTATGAGAGAGAATACATTTCTGTTATTTTAAGTCACCAAGTTTGTGGTCATTTGTTAAGGCGGCCCAAGGAAACTAATATAGCTTGCTATACCACATGATGTTTTTACTACTTTTACAATAGTAAACTTATGTCATATTCATTTGCTTTTCCAACTTCTATTCTGTTGGAAAGCACATACTGAAATAATTTTATTTTACCATTAAATTAGTCAACACTCAGAATGGTTCCATATTCAAAGCCTATTGTTCTACTTTTATGCTTCATTTCATTTGTTTCACGTATTTTTCTCAGAAGTAAATATACTCTTACCAAAATTCATTTGGGAATTTAATTTTTCTTTTTCTCTTTCTAGGTATTCTGTTATCAAGTGTTGGCTTGCTAGAAAAAATAGAATGCCTCATGAAGTCAGACACTCAATGGAAGGAATTAAGCTCTGCCCAACTCAAAGTAAATCGATTCACTCTATTTGTTTAGCTTTTGCAACTAACATGTTACGCACAATATGCATAACTTTAAACTTTTTTCCATTTAAATAAGTTGGAATACATAAGGGCTAATCCTTGTGTTCTCCTTTTAAGGTTGCTTTAACTTCTTCTGACTTTCCGAATTAATTTGGTAAATTACTCACATAGGAATTGGAACTTTGACAAAATTGAGTTACTTATATTTCCAAGCTTACTACCCTTTAATAGGTTGATATACAATTTGAAATTTTAAGGTTAAGTTTCAAAATATGAAAAAGCAGCCAAAACACACAGAGCACTAATAAACTGATCCCTAAAACTCATTGTATATTCAAAGATATATACAATATGGCTGAAAAGAAAGAAACAGTGCTGAGTTGTTTTTTGTGCTCTTTTAAAAATTACCATTTACTTGTTGGGATAGGTTGAGAGTGACTCTTCAGTGGGGTAAGCTGGTAACTTACCATGGAAGTCAGCTGGTATAGAGGGGAAAGCATGACATTTGGGGTTAGAGAACTTAGGTTCAGATCTCAGTTCTGTACTATTATGGAAAGGTCACTCAACCTCTGAACTTAGTTTTTTCATCCTCAGCTACTACTGTGTACGTGGAAGATGTTCAACAATTGCTAGTTGCTAAAATTCTGCCCTAACTCGCAGGATTCTTATGACTAAATGACTCCGTGTGTATACAATTTCTTTGTGAACTGAAAAGTACAAAAAATAATAGTTACTATTTTTTCCTGTCACCTGGCCACTAAACATAACAGCATATAAATGCCAGGCACAGGCAATCACCTTCATTCAGTGATTCTCCAAGGGCCCTGCCCCCATATCTCCAAGTTTCTTTTCCCTGCTCAGTATCGACCACTCTCCCTCCTACTTGTCTGGTGTGCCACGCAGATTTTCTCCTCTGTATTAGCAGCCTCAGCCTTCTCCATTCAACTCTGCCTTCTTCCAGATTTCAGGGTACCTGCGAGGTAGGAAATGTTGCCTTCTCCAGCCTTACTCTTTGCTTTCTCCATGATTTCCCTACTCCTCTCTGCAATCTGTGTCTTTCAACATCCCCACCATCTTCACCAGTGGAAGAGATCACTTGGGTAAGTTGTTGTGATTACAGTAATTTCTGTCTATGCTTTGTCAGACTGGTGACAAAGCTATGTCTCTGTAGCTCAGCTCTGCTTATGTTTTTACCAGATCTAAAATACTTTAATTGTCTCCCATTTTCCTTCAGGATAAAATTTAGACTCTTTGACACAGAAAATCCTTAATGCTCTAATACTTATCTCTGTCTTTGCAGTGACATTCCCTGCCACTCCCCTTCACACCCTAAATGCTATACTAAGCTAGTGGGTCATGATCGTTTGTTCCCTATCTCATTTCATTAAAAAGCTTGAGCAGCACACTGTGTTTTCTCTTACCCCTACTCTAAATGCTCTTCTCTCCCCTTCTTTACTTTCTAATGCCTAGCATCCTTTAACATTCAGTTCAAGTATTATCTTCTCTAGGAAACTTTCTCTGTGGGTTATCATGGCATTTCTACCATAGCTGTATCATGCTCTATTTGTTTTCTATTGCTGTGTCACAAATTAGCACACATTGAATGGTTTAAAACAACACACATTTATTATTTTACTGTTTCTGTGGGCCTGGAGTACAGGCACAGCTTAGCTGGATCCTCTGCTTAGGGTCTCAGAAAGCTGCAATCAAGACATCGGCTGGGCTGCATTCTCATCCCAGTGGTTTGAATGGGGGAGGAATCTGCTTCCCAGCCCAGTGAGGTTGTCGACAGAATTCATTTTCTTTTCTTTTCTTTTTTTTTTTTTTTTGAGACGGAGTCTCGCTCTGTCGCCCAGGCTGGAGTACAGTGGCCGGATCTCGGCTCACTGCAAGCTCCGCCTCCCGGGTTTACGCCATTCTCCTGCCTCAGCCTCCCGAGTAGCTGGGACTACAGGCGCCTGCCACCTCGCCCGGCTAGTTTTTTGTATTTTTTAGTAGAGACGGGGTTTCACCGTGTTAGCCACGATGGTCTCGATCTCCTGACCTTGTGATCCACCCGTCTCGGCCTCCCAAAGTGCTGGGATTACAGGCTTGAGCCACCGCGCCCGGCCAGAATTCATTTTCTTCTGTCTTTAGGAATGAGGGCCCTGGCTTCTGGCTGGGTATATGCTGGAAACCTCCCTCACCTGCCGAGGGCTGCACACGGTTCCTTGCCATGTGGGCTCTCCTAGCATGGCCTCTTACTTTATCCAGCAAGAGTCTTTAGAGCAAGTCTGATAGCAAGATGGAGTTGTATGTGATGTAACATCATCATGCGAATGAGACCTTATCACTTGCATCATATTTCATTGGTTAGAAGTCACGGGTCTTATCCTCACTCAGAAAAGAGGAGTTTACACTAAGGTGTAAATACCATGATGCAGGGATTCTGGGGGCCACCTGGGAGTCTGTCCAGCACGCATGCTGTGTTATCATTCTTTTTACTGCCTGTCTCCTTTGAAAAAGAGTGAGCTTCTTAAGGGAAGGGACTGCTCACCTCCCAATCTTCCACAGCACAGTGGTTGGCATACAGTAGCTATCAATGCTCATTTAAAAAATGAGTAAGTAAATAGTAGGATGAAGTAAAATTGTCATGTTTTTATCTGCCTTGTGATTATGGGAAAAAAGGGTGAAAACCCATGATGAGTGGGAAAAAGAAAGGCAAGCTGGAAGAGGCAACATTTTAAGTTTAATGTCCAGAAACTGGTTAGCTCTTCAGTGCTGAGCCTTGTTCTCTTTGAACATGGAATAGACTCTTCTTTCTGTCTACTCTGGAAGAGAGTATACCTGAGACGTTGTGGTAAATTTGATTATTGTTCAGAAATATTCATTCCTGCTCCACCTACATGAACAGAATATATTTCCTTGCACCTTGACTTTGAGCTTCTCCTTGTGACATGTTTTCATCAATGGAATATTAGTGGGTGCAGTGTGCCCCCAGGGTTTGGAAAGGGTTTGCATGATTTGGCTTGCTCTTTTTCTCTTCTGCCATCATCACAAGAGCATGCCTGGACTGGCCCTCTGATCACAGAGAAAGATTCAAGGCATAGATCTGAGCTTGCCCAGCCACGTTTCCCAGCCATTCCCCAGCCAAAGAAGCCAACCACCTATTGATCTGCTGACATGTGACCGAAACAAATACTATTGCTGTATGTCACTAAGATTTTGTGGTTGTTTATTATATAGCAAGAGAGTTATTTTGTAGCAAGAGTGAACTTATATACCATATCAAAGGGAAGTGTGACTCAGAAAAGGAAAGAACTGTGTGCCTCTCTTTTGCAAAGAAGGATGGCATGTCATAGTTTGCCAATGGGAGAAACTCACCAGAGATTTGGCAGGTGGGAGGGAAGTCGAGGCCGTTAGCCTTGGGAAGTTGCTCATATCAGGCATGGTGGGTTCCTCAGATACGGCATTTTCACACATCTTTCCACAGCCTCACTTCACAGATATGGTGGCTGCACAGATATCCCCATGAACTCCTCGTTTTTGTCACACTTTGGGTGGCTAAATGTGTGCAGCTCCTTGTACTCCATGAGCTTCTGGTTTCCCACTCATGTCCGTGCATCAGGATCACGACTTTTTTCAATTCTCCAGCTGTAGCTTCCAGATCTTCACTCCCCTGGGTCCTCCCACACCTGGATAATCCCAAATTCCTGTGTTAGACTCTCACTCTTGTGTTACTTGTAGTGGCTCTGTTTTCCTAACTGAATCCAGACTGAAAACAGGACTGAATAGAGATAAACCATTTGGCAATCATCAGAGCCCATCAGTCAGCACAGATTTTAATATCTTTACTAGCTAAACTATTTTCAAATTAAAAAATAAATTATCAGAGGTAGAGTTTCCATGATCCAACCCAAGAAAGGCATGGAAAATATAAGGCAGTTAGAATTTGTGCTTCCATAACTTATTTTGTTAACATAGTAACAAAATCCCCTCCTTTATTACTGATTCCAACCACCAAATCCAAGGTGTCTCAGAGGGATTTATAAAGCTTAAGATTTCCTGGAGGAGAGAAATTCAAAATAATCTATGTTTTTATGTTCTAAAGAAACATTTCTATATTTATTTCGCATCATACTCTGTTGATCTAGCCAGGTTTCTTTTTATGCTTCCTGGGAGATTTTAACAGGGCAGGAAGTAAGAGGGCAAATAGTCAAGGTGGTTGATTCCCAACTTTCATTCCACGCCAGCAACTCATGTCAACCAATCATGGTGATCCCATTTCCCTTCCCAGTAACTAGTTTGGAAATGGGGTGGGGTGCAGTGGCTTACACCTGTAATCCCAACACTTTGGGAGGCCAAGGTGGGCAGATCACCTGAGGTCAGGAGTTCGAGACCAGCTTGGCCAACATGGTAAAACCCCATCCCTACTAAAAATAATAATAATAATAATAAATTAATTAATTTAAAAAAATAGCTGGGCGTGGTGGTGAACGTCTGTAGTCCCAGTTACTTGGGAGGCTGAGGTGGGAGAATCACTTGATCCCAGGAGGCGGAGGTTGCAGTGAGCTAAGAGCATGCCACTGTACTCCAGCCTGGGCAACAGGAGTGAAACCCTGCCTCAAAAAGAATAAAATTAAATTAAAATAAAAGAAAGGGCATGTGACAGGATCCTCCTTGAGGGGAAATATGCTGGGTGCTTTAGGGGATGGTTTTCCCATCCACTCTTAAAAATGAGCTCTTGGTGAGAAGACCGCCTTTTCCTCTGGATGTTGCTGTACCTGGTGTGGTTACTAGAATAGCTGTAGCTCTCTTGCTGTGCACTGTGAAGATGAAGACAACACCTCAGTTAGCAAAGCAAGCAGTGAAAAGAACTGTGTCCTTCGTGACATTGTGGAGTCACCGCAACATTCAATCCTGCCCTCCACTCTGGCTTTTATCTTATGTGAGATAAAACATTCTCCTATTGTTTAAACTGGGTTGACTTGGCTGTATATTTCTTGTAATCAAAAGCATGTGGACTCAGAAAGGCCCAAACATGGTTAGAAAGAACTGGAGTTAGTCCATCAATAATATGTTCATGGAAAATAAAGTAGATGCTTTTCTCAAGGCACAGACAGAATTTAGTTTTAAATTAGTTACAACTAAATATTAGTATCAAAAGTATGAAAATTAAAAATCACTGGGGGCCTCAGGATACCCATAGGATAATGGTGACTGTGTAAACTCAAATCTCTCTGTGTATCTCTCTCTCTTTGTTTTGTTTTGAGATGGAGTCTCACTCTGTCACCCAGGCTGGAGTGCAGTGGGTCAATCTCAGCTCACTGCAACCTCTGCCTTCTGAGTTCAAGCGATTGTCCTGCCTCAGCCTCCAGAACAGCTGAGATTACAGGCTCCTGCCACCACACCTGGCTAATTTTCATATTTTAGTAGAGACAGGGTTTCACCATGTTGGCCAGGCTGGTCTCGAATCCCTGACCTCAAGTGATCCACCTGCCTTGGCTTCCCAAAATGCTGGGATTACAGGTGGAAGCCACCATGCCTGGCCTCGCTGTGTATCGTTCTATAAACCAAAGAGAGAAGGAAAACAAGTCACTTGTAGCCTGTGTCTATAACATTAGAAGACAACAAATATTACAGAGTTTATTTCATATGTAAGTGAGGGAAATAAACATATAAGGCAAACAAAATTTGTCCTGGAACCCATAATCGGCAGTGAATCTGGTGACAACTAGGAAAAATGGGAGAGAATGCAGTAAGGTTTTAGAGTTAACAGAACATAAATAGCACCAGCTAGAGTTCATCCCCAGAAAGCAAGGTCCCCATGCTGTGTGGAAATATACATCTAGAAATATAGACATTATATCTATATTCTTCTTTTGAAAAGTATAATCAGTTTATTTCCCTGTTTACAAGGCCTGTAAGATAAAGATGAAAGTCCTTTGCATGACATATGAGGCTTTCCTGATCCGGCTTCAGCCTCCCTTCCAGCTCCACGAAACTTTCTGTATACTACAACATTGTGGTTGTGGATAGACAGATCTGGGATGAGTCTTGTTATTAGCTGGATATCTTTGGTCAAGTTACTATAGGTCACTCAGCCTTAGTTTCCTCATCTGTAAAATAAGAATAATAATACCTGCCCATCACAAGGGTTGTGTCTGAGTTAAATAATATTATAGCTGTCGACTGCTTAGCCACCGCACCTGGCACAGTGGAAGTGCGGGAGAATCCACTCTGATCACCCCTAACCCTGTCAAGTCCTCTCATACCTTTGTGCTTATATGATGTGTGCTGTTTCTTCTTTCTAACATGTTCTGACC
The DNA here is from genome assembly GCF_007565055.1 of Rhinopithecus roxellana. Taxonomy (NCBI): domain Eukaryota; kingdom Metazoa; phylum Chordata; class Mammalia; order Primates; family Cercopithecidae; genus Rhinopithecus; species Rhinopithecus roxellana. Next base: position 44,601,444 of record NC_044560.1, on the reverse strand, counting down.
TCCCTTCTCTGTCTAACAAACTGCTCCTCCTGTTTCAAAGTCCGAGTCTGTTTTCACTTAGACATAGTGATTCCCTCCCTGTGCTCCCAAAGCAGCTTTTCCCTTGCACATCAACCGGCCGTTAGCAGGGACCCAGTAAATATATATGTTAAATGAACAAACTAACAAAGCATCAAAAGACTGAGCAAGATGGAATGATTTATGACAAATAAAGTTACTTATAAAACATGAAGTTTAGAAAGTGTACAAAAGATTGCTCGCATTCATTCAGATGGTCTTTGGCATTATCCTACAAATTCAGGAACACTCTTTTCATTGTTTTTCCTGTATGTCTATTAAATTTCTGTTTTTTATAATTCCCACCACAGATGAAATTTTTCTTGAGTCACCAACTGCAATAAATAGTGTCACAAGCATTTATGAAACAGAAGAGGAGGGGTGGAAGAGTGACACTTCATTATATGAAAATGACATAGATGAGCCCAGGGAAGAGGAAGTGGAAGAGCTAATCTCCTGGACCAACACTCTCAATACAAATACTTTAGAAGATTAAGCAGAACATTATCAGATTAAAAAACTAAACAGCCTCTGCCATAGCCCAGTGTTGTGGAGCAATTTTGGAAGACTCTCAGAACTTGGATTTCATTTTTTTCAGGCTGTTCTCACCCGCTCACTGCAAGTACAAGCAAGTACAAATTACAAATATAAGTACAAATCAGTAAAGATGTTGCTTTGACTTTCTTTAGAACTAAGTTACCAAAGTTAGGGATGTTCATTGCCATATGCCAATCAATGGTGTGACACTCCCACAGTTGTTAGGCTACTGGACACAAGTTTTTGCAGGCAGAGAATGGGTCAGAAAGAGGCTGGGATAGGAGAGGAGCAATTAAGAGCTTCAGAGGCTGGACATGACCTCAAATAGCAGGATCTATACATGGACCTACATCTGCCTGCTTTCTTGTCTTGTTTCCTCCATATTCAAGGAATGAGATGTCGCTATTTACTAATGTTTCCCTCCTGTTTTATCCCAGAGTACATGGAAACATATCTGTCACCCCAAAAGTCTCCCCCTGCTTCATGGTAATACGTCTCTCCTGCTCCTATTTCCTGCCCTTACTTTTCATAAGATCAGTCAGTATCACTGATCTGCTTTCTGGCACTGCAGATTAGTGCACAATTTCTAGTTTTATATAAAGTAGACCTTCTATCTCCTCGTATTGTTATAACTTTAGTTTCTCTGTCTCTTTTTGCCATGTTGTCTCAACCTATACGTATGCTTGGGTCTCTCCTATTCTAAAATATGTCTCTGCCTTTGACCCCATCTCTGCTTACCTCACCATTATTCACTCATTTTTCTCAGTCAGATTTATTGATGGTAGTCTAACATTCTCTCTTTATTTCTTTCATTCATTTCACATTTGCATCCACTGCACAATGAAATCTATCTTCCATTCTACTTCACTAAAATTTGCTGGGATCACCGTGATTTTCTTACTGCCAAAACTCATGTTTGATATTATTGATCATCTTCTTATTTTGAAGTGTTTATTGCCGTGGCTTCAGAGAGACCTATTTTGAGGCCTACATACCTACACACGTATGTCTTCTCAAAAATGCCACAATGATCTATATGTCTGACCTTGGATGTAGTTATCAAATAGGTCTCTCTCTCATTTTTAGGGAAACTGATTTTAGTTCCCATGAAAAAAAGAAAGCTCTACTACATGTATCTGGTCTCTTTGCACTCTCCTGGCAAGCTAAATATTTCCAAGTCTCCCTCTGGTAGTTCAGACAGTAGTGTCCCAACAGACTGTAGTACCTACACTTTTGCTATCCCCCTGTGACCAGAACCACAACATTCTGAGTCTCTCTTAGACCTCTTTTATAAGAGCACAGATTCCATTTATGAGGGTTTCACTCTCGTGACAAAATAATTTCCCAAAGGCCATACCTCCAAATACCATTCCCTTGGGGGTTAGGGTGTCAATATGTGAATTTTGGGAGGGGACACAAACATTCAGGCTACAACATTGTGTCTAATATTACTGAACTCCTTGTACTTCCCCACACGTAACAGCATTTTCCTGCTTCCCTGCCTGTGCTTATGCCATTTCCTCTACCGAGAATTCCTTTTCCCCTCTTCAGTTGGCTAACGCCTATTCAGCCCCTAAAACTCAGCTCAGGCATCACCTCCAGAGTTTTCTCTGCACTCCACATACCCTACTCCAGGCTGGGTCTCTCTCTGGCTCTCTGGCTGTCACTCTGTGGGCACCATGTAGTATGTGTATGTGTCTGCCATTCAATTTTATTGAAATTGTCTGTTTGCACATTTGCTTCTCCCATTAAACCTTCAAAGTAGAAGCCAACCAGACAGACTCCATCCTAATGATACTCAATAATATAGGACTACATTCCAACAGCTGCCACAATGTCTCAAACAAAAGCTCCTGTTTCACTGTGTTAGAGTTTACTGTTAAAAAATAAACTTGGAAATCTTAGCAAATGAGTGAATTCAAAAGTAACAAAAAAAGAACTTTTAATAACAAGCAGAAATACCTTGATAGAGTTGATTCTGGAAGAAGGCACTAGGTTTTTAAAAATAGCTTTATTGAAGTATGATTGACGTAGAAGAAGTTGAGCAATTCAAAGTGTACGATGTAAGTTTTTATATATGATGCCTTCATGTAATCCTGCTACTATCAACATTGGGAACACATCTGTCACCCCAAAAGTTTCCCCTTGCTTCGTGGTAATACGTCTCTCCTGCTCCTATTTCCTGCCGTTCCTTTTCATAAGATCAGTCAGTGTCACTGATCTGCTTTCTGTCACTGCAGATTAGTGTGCAATTTCTAGTTTTATATAAATGAAATTATGCAGGCTGGGCATGGTGGCTTGCGCCTGTAATTCCAGCACTTTGGGAGGCCAAGGCGGGCAGATTACGAGGTCAGGAGTTTGAGACCAGCCTGGCTAACATGGTGAAACCCCGTCTCTACTAAAAATACAAAAATTAGCCGGGCGTGGTGGCGGTTGTCTGTAATCCCAGCTACTCAGGAGGCTGAGGCAGGAGAATCGCTTGAATCTGGGAGGCAAATGTTGCAGTGAGCCAAGACCGTGCCATTGCAGTCCAGCCTGGGTGACAGAGTGAGATTCCATCTCAAAAAAAAAAAAGAAGAAGGAAGGAAGGAAGGAAGGGAGGGAGGGAGGGAGGGAGGTAGGGAGGGAGGGAGGAAAGAAAAGAAAAGAAAAGAAGGAAGGAAGGAAGGAAGGAAGGAAGGAAGGAAGGAAGGAAGGAAGGAAGGAAGAAAGGAAGGGGAAAGAAAGAAAAAGAAAGAAAGAAAGAAAAGCAGGAAAGCAAGAAAGCAAGCTGTGTGGCTGATTTCACTCAGCACAATTATGTTGAGATTTCTTTATCTTTTGTATATCCATATTCATTTTTATTGCTGAGTAGTATTCTACTGTATGGATATACCACAATTTGTTTATACATTCACCTGTTGGTGGACATTTGTGTTGTTTTCAGTGTGAGACTATTACAAATATAAAAGTTACTGTGGCAAATCCATCCTAAGATGACCAACAATGAGTCAAACCCTTACACAATCCTTGAGTGTAAATAGAACCTGTGTCTTCTAGTCAATAGAACATAGCAAAGTGATGTGATGACGCTGCTGTCATTACATTATGTCGTATTAAGACTCCATCTTAAGCAAACTAGAGAGAGATTCTCCTGCTAGCTTTGAAGAAGTAAGCTGTCATGTGGGAAGGCCACCTAACAGGAATTGCTGGCAACTGCAGGAGCTGAGAGGAGCCATTGGCTGACAGTCAACCAGAAAATAGGGACCTTGGTCCTACAAACTCAAGAAATTGAATTCTGTCAACAACCATGTAAGCTGTTTTAACCTGCTAACTTTGGGGTAATTTGTTGTGTAGTGATAGAAAATTAATACAGCTTATACGAACAATGTGTTTAAGTCTTTATATGGACTTACGTTTTATTTTCTCTTGGGTAAATAGAACTGAAATGGCTGGATTATATGGTAGGTATATGTTTAAGTTTTTAAGAAATTGTCAGGGCTGGATATGGTAGCTCACACCTGTAATCCCCACACTTTGGGAGGCCGAGGCATGAGGATTGCTTGAGTTCAGGAGTCCAAGACTAGCCCTGATCAACATAGTGAAACCCCTGTCCCGATTAAAAAGAAGAAAGGAAGGAAGAAGGGAAGAAAGAAAAAAGGAAGAATTTTTTTGTTTGTTTGTTTTTGTTTTTGTTTTTTAGACAAGGTCTCACTCTGTCACCAGGCTGGAGTGCAGTGGTACAATCATAGCTCACTATAGCCTCAACCTTCCAGGTTCAAATGATCATCCCACCTCTGCTTCCCAAGTAGCTAGGACAACAGGCACACACCGCTGTTCCTGGCTAATTAAAACAATTTTTTTTATTATTTTGTATTTTTTTGTGGATATGGGCTCTCACTATGTTGCCCAGACTGGTCTCAAACTTTTAGGCTCAAGCAATCCTCCTGCCTCAGCCTCCCAAAGTGCTAGGATTACGAGGGTGAGCCACTGCGCCTGGCTTAGTCAATCTTTTAAATGTTAGCCATTCTAAGATACGTAGAAGAATCTCATTTTAATTTGTATTTCCCCAAAGACTATGATGATGAGCATTTTCTCATGTGCTTATTTGCAGTCCTTGTATCTTCTTTAATGAAATGTTTTGTCCAAATCTTTTGCCTATTTTTTTTTTACTGGGATGTTTGTTTTCCTATTATTAAGTTTTGAGAGTTCTTGTGTATCCTGGATATAAGTTCTTTATCAGATAGATGATTTACAGATACATAATTTGGAAACTAGCGATAAGTCTGTTTTTGTCTTTTCATTACTTTATTTATTTTTGAGACAGAGTCTCACTCTGTTGTCCAGGGTGGAAAGCAGTGGTGCAATCTCAGCTCACTGCAACCTCCACCTCCCAGGTTCAAGCAATTCTCTTGCCTCAGCCTCCTGAGTAGCTGGGATTACAGGTGTGTACCACCACGCTTAGCTAATTTTTATCTTTTTTTAGTAGAGACAGGGTTCCACTATGTTGGCCAGGCTGGTCTTGAACTCCTGACCTCAAGTGATCTGCCCAGTTAAGCCTCCCAAAGTGCTGGGACTACAGGCATGAGCCACCATGCCCAGCCTGATTACCTTAATAGTGTTTTTCAAAGAGCAGAAGTTTTGAATTTTGATAAAGTCCAACTTATCAAATTGTTTCTTATATAGATTGTGCTTTTGATGGTATATCTCATAAATCATTGCCTAATCCAAAGTCACAAAGATTTTTATTGTAGAAATTTTTTAATTTTAGGTTTTACATTTAGGTCTGTGATCCATTAAGAATTAATTTTTATATGGGTGCAAAGAACCAGCCATATACATTTTTATATAGGTGCAAGGATTGGTGTTCATGTAGATTTTTTGCCCTCCCTCTCCAGCTTTTTTTTTTACTTCCTTCCCTCTCCTCTATTTTTGCATATTTAGTTGTCCCAACACCACTTGCTTAAAAGACTATCCTTTCTCCACTGAATTGTCTTAATACCTTTATTGAAAATCAATTATCCATATATGTGTGTGTCTATTTCTGGACTATCTATACTGTTCTACTGATATGTTTGTCTGTCTTTATGCCAGTACTGCATTGTCTTGATTACTGTAGCTTTATTATGTATCTTAAAATAAGGTAATGCTAACCCTCTAGCTTTGTTCTTCTTTTTAAAAATTGTTTTAGCTATTCTACATCTTTTACATTATGATATAAATTTTAGAATCAGTCCTTCAGTGCCTACAAAAAATCACGTGGAGATTTTGATTGGGATTGTATTGAATCTATGGCTCAATCTGGGGAGGACTGACATTTTATAGACTCACTATGTTGAGTCTTGCCACTCATGAAGTCTTCATTTATTTGGGTCTTCTATAATATCTTTTAGCAATGCTTTCTAATGTTCAGTTGTCCACATGTTGCGTACCATTTGTCAGATTTTTCTGTAAGTATTTTTTGGTACTGTTCTAGATAGTGTTACTCTTAAATGTCAAATTATTATTTGCTAATATATAGAAATACAATTGATTTCTGCATATTGATCTTGTATCTTGCAATATTACCAGTCTCGTTAGTTCTAGTGTCTATGTTGTAGATTTAAAGACAATTTTGCTTCTTCCTTTTCAATCTAGATGTACTTATTTCTTTTTGTTGACTTATTGAACTGGCTAGAATCCCTAATATGGTATTGAAAAGAATCAGTGTAAATTCATGCCTTTGTCTTGTTCTTGAACTGAGGAGGAAAGCTTGTGGTCTTTTATCATTAAGTACAATGTTAGCTGTAGATTTTTCAAAGATGCCTTTTATCCAGTTGAGGAGGTTTCCTGCAACTTCTAATCTGCTATGAGTTTTTATCAGAAATAGAAGTTAGATTCTGTTTAATACTTTTTCCACGTCTATTAAGATGAATATAAGAGTTTTCTTTTTTAATTTATTAATATGGTAACTTACATTGTTTTTTTCTTTTAGAATGTTTACATCTCTATTCTTGAGAGAAATTGGCTGTAGTTTTCTTTTCTTGAAATGTCTTTGTCTAGGTTTGGTATCACAGTAATGCGAGCCTCATAGAATGAATTGGGAAAAATTCTGTCCTCTTTAATTTTGTGAAAGAGTTTTTGTAGAACTGGTATAATTTCACCCTTATATTTTTGGTAAAATTCACCAACATGTCATAGAAATTTTTCATTACCAGGCTGTAGTTATATTTTCTATTTTTAGGTTCAAACAGAAAAAAAAAAATAAATGAAGACCAAAGTAGAAGTTTCTTTTTAATTCCAATTAAGAATATTTCCAACTCTTTAACATAGGAGAGGCAGCATGGGAGGGTGTTTAGGAGCCCAGATTCTACAGCCAGACTGCCTGGATCTGCCCCCTGCTGACTAGCTGTGTGACTTTGGGCAAGTTACTTCACCTTCCTTCACCTTGGCTTTCCTCATCAAGTCAAGAATAGATAATAGCCAGGCATGGTGGCTCATGCCTGTAATCCCAACGCTTTGGGAGAACGAGTTGGAAGGATCTCTTGAACCCAGGAGCTCAAGACCAACCTGGGCAACATAGTGAGATCCCTGTCTCTACAAAAATTTTTTTTAGGCCGGGCACGGTGGCTCAAGCCTGTAATCCCAGCACTTTGGGAGGCCGAGACGGGTGGATCACGAGGTCAGGAGATCGAGACCATCCTGGCTAACACGGTGAAACCCCGTCTCTACTAAAAAATACAAAAAACTAGCCGGGTGAGGTGGCAGGCACCTGTAGTCCCAGCTATTTGGGAGGCTGAGGCAGGAGAATGGCGTAAACCCGGGAGGCGGAGCTTGCAGTGAGCCGAGATCTGGCCACTACACTCCAGCCTGGGCAACAAAGTGAGACTCAGTCTCAAAAAAAAAAAAAAAAAAAAAAAAATTTTAATTAGCCAAATGTGGTGATGTGGTGGCACATGCCCATAGTCCTAGCTACTCAGGAGGCTGTGGTGGGCGGATTGCTTGAGCCTGGGAGATTGAGGCTGCAGTGATCTGTGATGATGTCACTGCACTCCACCCTGGGCAACAGAGCAAGACGTTGTGTCAAAAAACAAAACAAAATAAACACACCTAGGTTGTTGAGAAAACCAAATAAATGCATCAATATATTAATATTTGTAAAGTGTTAAGAATAGCGCCTGGCCTATAGTAAGCACTATTTATGTGTTTGATAAAATAAAAAACAAATTTTACTTCTATTTAGTTAATTGATCCCATGCACTATGAAAGAAATTCAGATTCAGAGGGCCTGAACTGAAGTCTATAAACCTGCAGTTTTAAAAATTACCCCAACTGGTCGGGCGCGGTGGCTCACGCCTGTAATCCCAGCACTTTGGGAGGCCAAGCCGGGAGGATCACAAGGTCAGGAGATGGAGACCATCCTGGCTAACACCGTGAAACGCTGTTTCTACTAAAAATACAAAAAATTAGCCAGGCGTGGTGGCAGGCGCCTGTAGTCCCTGCTACTCGGGAGGCTGAGGCAGGCGAATGGCGTGAACCCCGGGGGAGCTTGCAGTGAGCCGAGATGGCACTACTGCACTCTAGCCTGGGCGACAGAGCAAGACTCCGTCTCAACAACAACAACAACAACAACAACAACAAAATTACCCCAGTTGATTCTGATGAAGATGATCAGTGGATGACACTTGGAGACACAATGTAATTCTGAGATTAATTTCAAATGTGATTAACATGGCATGCCAAATCGTGCCATTTGATAACGGAGTGTGTCATGTATAGTAAAGCTCCACAACTGACTCATACCCTCCATTGGATATGATGTCAGATCTGAAGTTAAGGTTCTATAGGAACGTGAAGCCCCAGCCCCCTTGTGATCAGTCTGGATGGATTCTGAAAAGAGAGGAGAAGAGAGAGGCAGGAAATTTCATTTTTAAAAACGTTCTAAATTAGCCGGGCGTGGTGGAGCATTCCTGTATTCCCAGGTGCTACGCAGGCCTGGGGCACGAGAATCGCTTGAACCCGGGAGGCGGAGGTTGCAGTGAGCAGAGACCGGGTCACTGCACTCCAGACTGGGCGACAGAGCAGGACTCCATCTTAAAATTATAAAATAAAAATAAAAATACATAAAATAAATATTCTAAAATTTTGCATATACGTCATTGTCAAACAATATTTTTTAAACTTGCGCTGTTGTTTAGACTCCACTTCCCCTCCAGATGGCGCCAGTTAGCTATTTCATGCACTTAAGAGACCCTTCACTGGAAGCCAGGCACCAAGCCTTCTCATGCTTTTAAAGGCTAGTATGGCACACGACCACTTTATAAGAGCGGAATACTTTGTTTTTCCTCCCAAGAAAGATGTTTACTCAGTACTAGGAAAGGTTTACTAAAAGAAAAAGAGCCCAGAGCTTACAAATTATTCACGTTGATAAAATCATAGAGCCAACTTGGAGAAATCAGTCAGTCCTCACCACTGGCTTCAGGCAGGACCACACAGAAACCACCCTCTTGTACATGAGAATGAGCCTGGTTTTTGTTTAATGACTTCCAGACATCAGTGCATCCACTGAGAGCTGCTCCCCCTCCTACCTGAGGGAGGGAGGAACTTCCCTAGGACCTGACAGACAGTTAGAAGGCTCCAGGGCCTGCCCGCCACCTAGGCCTCCTTTGCTTCCCTGCTGCTCTCTTACAGGCCATGGATGCCCCTAACGAGGAAATGGAGCGATGGTGTCGGCTGGGAGATGATGGGGGATCCTGTGCATCTCTGTTATTTGGAAGCTTAACTAAGAATATACGGAGACCCAGAGTTAAATTTAAGCCAATCTCTCCAGAGAGTGAGATCTCAAACCTTATCTAAATATTCAACGCTAGTATTTAACCACCTCCCAGGAGAGAATTCTCTTTGGCTAATCTGATTCCCAGATGCAAAAGTATAAGCCCACTTGATTTGGGGTTTTCATCATAAAAGATGGAGCGCAGCTGGCTCTCATTTTCTGAGCAATATCCCTTAATAGATCTGAAGGCTAATTTTAAATGTTCTATACCCTTCTGCGATCTGTACTAACCAACCCCAGACCTTTTCATTCTTTGTTATGGCCTCTCAATGTTCAAACCCTCTCCCCAACTCTTCATCTCACTTTCAAGTTCTAGGGACCAGACTGGAATCCAAATGAAAAGTGATCACTTGAAGAGCCAAGGGTAATTATATTTACAAGTTGAATTCTGTTTCAACAAATACAATTACAGCATCCATCCTGATCTCCTGAGGCTTTTTGCATGTCTTAACAACTAGCTCATGTTAACAATGCTTCACTGATAGAAAAAAAAAATGTTTTCTGTAGCGGAGAAAATTATATATACTAGATGTGTTCACAAGTTGCCATCCATTTTAAAATAAAACTTCGTAACTAAGATATTGTTCTCATTAAGTGTATGTATAATAATTAACTTAGAGTATGTCCAAAATAAACCTCAATGTCACCAGTGAAGGCTACTAATAAGATATTACTTTAGTGTTCAAAATTGTTTAAATAACTCTGAGTTCTCATATTGTGTCATATGAGTCAACTTTTTCCTATGTTCCGTGGCAAATAACATTTGGATTAAAGAGGTAGGGACTCATTTTTTTTCACAAAATAAGGAGCCCTTAGGTGGGCAGTTGCTGGCATTGGTTCAGCTAGTTGTGCAATGAAGCCATCAAAGACCAAGCTTTTTCTCTTTCCACGCTACCATTTTTAGGATGTTGGCTTTTGTCTCCATGGCTCTTGCTTCTTGATTACAAGATGGCTGCTAGAAAGCTGGGCATGGTGGCTCATGCCTGTAATCCCAGCACTTTGGAAAACCAAGGCAGAAGGATTGCTTGAGCCAGAGTTTGAGAACAACCTAGGCAATACAGTGAGATCCTGTTTCTACTAAAAATATTTTTTACAGTTAGCCTCACCTCAGGAAGGTGAGGCAGGAGGATAGCTTGAGCCGAAGAGCTCTAGGTTGCAGTAAGTTATGATCATACACCACTGCACTCCAGGCAACAGAATAAGACTGTCTTAAAAAAAAAAAAAAAAAAAAAGACTGATAGGGTTCCAGACTTCATCTGTTTATTCAAGATAGGAAGAAGGGGAGAAGAGGGAAGGGAAGCGATGCTGGCTGCTACTTCTGTTCTAGAGCAAAGGGTGACTCAGTGTCCTCAATGCTAGAAACCAAACTGGTAGCAAAATTTTAAAAAGTCAGTTCTGTTAATAATATAGTTTATCCATACTCATGTAGTCATTTATTGATGATTCAATGGGTAGTTTACAATAGCCTTTACCACATTTTAATATGCATTAATAATTGATAAATGAGAGAAAGGATAATTTTATATATTTTAAAAATATTTTACATTATTGTATTTTTGCACTTGCAGAAATGTCTGACTCACTTTGAAGAGGACTGGAGACAGAGAATTCTAGGCATTTACATCTTGGTTAGTGACCAAATATCCTGGGTAGGCTAGGACAGGGGTTTCTACGATTTTCTGTGAAATCAATAGACATAAAAAGGGACCTAATCCTGAGTTTTCCTTTAAGTACTTTCTTCCAGTCTTAAAATAGATTAGCATAAATGAACTGTGGGATGATTAGGCCCACACTGCATTTCAGAATTTGTAGGCTTCAGTGGTATAAACAGTCCATTAACACTTCGTAAATTAGGATGTTCCTAGGTCAGAGCACAGTGGAACACAAGTAGCAGCAGTCCGGCTGGTCAGTCCAGGTGGTCGCAGAAAGAGATGGCCTAATGTCAGCCTTCAATGTAACATGCAGGTCTAGAATCCAAGAGACCTAGATAGGGCCTGGGAGAACAGGTGCTCTGTGATCAAGAGCAATTTGGTTAATATCTAAGGGCAGTAAACTATAGTGTTCTGGACCTGGGGGTTTGGTGGGGAATAAGATTCAACATTCAAGACTTTGCCATGTTAGAAAAGCTCTGAGCTGCACAGTTGATTACATTCTATCAATCAGAACGTTCCGAGACTTAAGTATCCAGTTCCTCTAGACCTGGGGACCCCCAGTTGTTAGCCTTACTGATAAAATTTTAAGTCCTGTGCCACTGTCCCACATAAAACATTTAATTCTCACAAAGAAAGAATCAGAAAAGTTCAATAATTCTTTTTTTCTTTAACTTGGGGTTGAATATATTAATTTTATTAATTTGACCAAAAGTGAGAAGAGAGCCATATCAAAGGAAATCTAAAGAATGTTCTCAAACTTTCAAGAAAGCTTAAATGGACGTGAACCCCAGGAGCATGCTGTATTGTTTGGTTTGAGCATCTAAATGATATCCTGTCTCATTCTGGCAAATAAATAAATAAATACACAATTAATTATGAATAAAATATTTGGACTTGTTTTTTAGTCTGAATTTTATTACAAAGCTTGGGAAACTTAGAACCAAGTAGATGGAATCTTCCAAACTCTTTGTCTTTCAGTTTAAAAAGAGATCATGTGAATTTCAAGAAAAACATTAATTTCTATGCTTTAAAAAACCAGCTCACGATTTTCCCCAAATCTGAATTTTCCCCACATTCAGTTTGTTCTAAAGTTAAGTCATAAGTACAATCTTTCTGTGAACAAGGGTTCTCTGGTTTTAGATATACACAGATCCTCATTAATCCATCCTAACATCTACAAGGGCATGGCAGTGGATTTGTTGATCACAAAAGCTAACTTTTGCTGTGTAACAAACCACCCTCAAATTTTGTGACTCAAACAACAGTCATTTATTTAACTTGCAATCCTTCATATCAGCAATTTGGGTCAGAGTCAGCTTCTCAGATTGTAGCAATGGGGCTTGTCCACGTATCTGCAGTCAGCATCCAGCTTAGCTGAAGTCTCTCTGGTTTAGGGGGACTCAACTGGGACAGCTTGTCTTTGTTCGTCTTGGTCTTCATCCTTCAACAGACTAGCACAGGCTTGGTCATGGGGCAACTGGACTGGTATCCAGAGGGAGAGAGGAAATGTTCAAGGTCTCTTGAGGCCTGGGTTCAGAACTGGCACATCATTACTTCTGCTAAATTATTGGCCAAAACAGGTCCAGACTAGACTTGAGGGGAGGGTGAATTGAGTCTTTACAGGAAGACTCTTTTTAGGAAGGACCACAAAGCCGTATTACCAAGGACATAAATGCAAGGAGGAGTGAAGAATTTTGTTCACTTTTGCAATCTAGTGCAGAAAGCATAGATAAATCAATAGAAACCTCTCTCTACTACTAGAGTGAAAAAAGTCTCCAGTTGTTCAATTATGTGCCAGGCCTTGTACTACGCAATAGGGATGGTCCAGGAGATACTTCAATAATGATCATTACTATGCAATGTGAATTGTGAAAGGATAGGCCTGTCCTAGATAACTAGAAGTAACTTGCTCCCAAATTTTATGCCAAGACAGGTTCTTTGTCTATTTGGTAAAAAGTAAGACACTTCTAATTTTTAATATGTATAGATCATTTTTAAAAAATTGATCATAATAACCATATTTGGAGATCTGCCTTCTTTTCTCCTGGCTCTAGCATTTATGTTCCACACAGACTGGAATTCTGTTTTCCTCACTGCTGCAGCCCTTATGCCTTCAACAGTGTCTGACATGTATTAGGTACTCAATAATTACTTAAATGCTGCCTTAAAGTCCCTTTGTAATGCAGCTATGTGGACAGCAGACAAGAGAGGCAATGACAATGGTGCTTTCGTGGTGGAGGCAGAATCATTCTATGTGTTCTCATTGGTGTACACAAGTACCTTTGTTCTTTTTTGTTGCTTACTTAATCTTTTTTTCTGGTGTTATGATTTAATAAGAGGAAGTGTAGCAGAGTAAATATTGCTCATCTGATGCAGTGATCACCATTCCCAGCTGTGGTTGGCAGTAGGGTGAGATTGATGTAGGATAAGGGATTGGCCTCATACATTTTTGGTGTTTGATCAATGTGTTTGTAAACTGGAGAATAGGCAGTCATAGCAGAGAACAAACAGAAGAGCAGACACTCCATTTCTCTTCTTCAGGAACTTCAAGTCTAGGTTTTACTTTCTCACTCCTGACCAATGGCAGTGACTTTGGAGGGGACATGGGACCATTGGCTCATTATTTTGTTTATTCACTCGTTTATGTACATATTCAACATATATTTATTCAGTTGGAATAAAGAGAAGTGGTACGATGGGCGAAGTTCAAGCTGGGTTGGGAGTCATGGGAGCAGGACGACACTTAATCTAGATTTAAGAGCTCAGGAAAAGCTTCCTGCATGAAGCACCATCTAATCTGAGTTCTGAAGAATAAGTGGAGCTAACAGGCAATAAAGAGAATTGGGGAAGAGTGCATGGGTCAAGGGAACAGCTTGCCTTGCAACCCACCAGATATAGGTGAGGGGATACAACACCTGAGAAGACCTGAAAATAGTTGGCTGTAACTGTGTTGCAGAATTGATAGGCAAGAGATGAGAGAAATGAGGTAAGAGAAAGAGGCAGTGGCCAGACCAAGCTTGAGACAGGAACCCAGGTGAGAAGTGATGGAGAACTGCCAAGGGCAGAGCAGAGAGAAGACAAAAAGCAGATGGATTCCAGGTTGTGTAGAAGGCAAAATTAACAAGATTTGGTGATGAATTGGACTCCAGGAGAGAGGGGTCAGGGATTATGGTTGACGTGAGGGATGATGGAGCCTTTTACTAAAATAAAGGATTAAGAAATTTTGAATGGGGTAAGATATTGCTAATAAGTTGAGATCCCCACAGACAGGCTATTTTTTCCTTCCAGGGTCAAACTTAATATCCATCTTAATCTGATCGTAAATGGAAAAACCTGGGTTCTGGATTCAACCAGACTCAGTTCAGACCTGTGCACCAGGCTATATGATGTGGCTCTGGACAAAGGATTCTCTCTGAGCCTTACCTCCCTCATTGTGAAATGGAGAAAATAATAGTACTTATTTCACAGAGTCATTATTGGAGTTAAATAATAAAATGCATATAAAGTGCTTCACACAGTGTCAGGTTCAGTGAATGCCAGCTAGAATTATTGTGTCTGAAGATGGTGGAAAGAAGAGGCAAGAGGATTAGGCGCAGAGGCTGCTCAGAAAACTTAAGAGGGGTGGAGCTAGGCGGGAAGCTTGGGAAGTAGGGAAGAGGCCAGGCCTGGGGAAATGTAGTGGGCTCTGACCCCAAGGCTTTTGCCAAGGCACTTCATCCCAATGAAAGTCTGATTGCAAGATGTGCTTGCTCCCTACCCCAGAACAATCTGAGCTGCTTCTCCTCCTCAGTCCCTTATTACTCCTGCAGTATCTGTCTTTTATCTGTTTCCCAAATTCCCAGCACTGCATTAGATGCTGATGCTCTGAAAAGTACACATTAAAAACTTCCTTCTTTCAACAAGAAAGAGTTTGGGTTCTACAGCACTGCATTCACGTGTACAGCTCTGGAGCCACACTGCCTGGACTCCCCTCTGAGCACCACCAAACATTGGCCGTGGGTGAGCAACACCTCTCTGTGGCCTGGTTCCTAATCTGATAAGAGTAGTAACCGCTAAGAAGTTTTATGTGAGGATTAAATGACTTAATAGTTCTAAAGCACCTAGAGCAATTGCTGGTCCAAATTCAAGTAAGCCCTGAGTAAGTGTTAGCTATTATCACAGTGTCAGAAGAAACCCAGGAGAGCCAGGCCAGTGCCTCTTTAGGCTTTGTGCTCTGAACCAAAGCAGCATCCAAACCAGTGGTTAATGAGAGGCAGCAGTTGCCTGGCTTAGCCCATCCTGTGGTGGAAGGAGATAACAATGGCAATTCTTATCAGTTCTCAGTTGTTATTTCATTTAAGTTCATAATTCATGGGGTGGGTATTATTCCCCTTGTAGAGATGAGGTAACTGAGGCTCAAAGAGGTTAAGGATCTTTGCTGACATTAGAACCCAAGACTCTGTAAGCGTATTAACATTTTATTCTGCTGGGAAAAATCAGACATTTTGAAATATAGTTTGGGAGCCCATGAATGGCCAGAATCCAAATGGCACACCCCAGAAAACCTAAAAATGTCAGAGAGTGGGAAACCACAATTTTGATGTTCTTGATGGAGATTCTTTTGTTTGTATGACAGTTGCTTCTCTAGGATCCTGCAGTGCTCCCTGCCCCCCGCCTGGCTTGAGTAGGGGCTGCAGGATCACATCTGCTCATCTCCTTCTCTTCCAGCCCGGCTGACCTGGCAGGCTGCCAGTCTAACAGCCAGGGCATTTGGGGAGGCCTGATTTTAATAAATTCTATTTCCTGTGGAAAACCGGTTTTTTCAGTGGCTTTGTAACCCAACCATTTTTGATCACATCAGGACTAAACCTGGCAGCCAGCTTGGCAGCTTGTGCACAAATTGCATACAAAGGCAGATTGTTTAGCCTTTATTGTAATTCAAAGCAACTTAAGGAAAAGGGAGGGACAAAAAGAAAAGAAAAAAGTGAAAGAAAAGAAATAAATCCAATCATATTATATAATTACGTAACACAGTGAACTCCTAATTCTCTTTAAGGAAAATACAGAATCAATTAACCTTTCTGTCTCTCTGTTTCCTTTTTCTCTCTCTCTCTCTCAATGTTTCTCACACATGCGCACACATGCGCGTGCGTGCACACGCACCACACACACACACAACAGTAGAGCTGACAAATAATGAATTCCAACTTGAAGTCTTTTTTCCCTGTCTTTTTTTTTTTTCTTTACCAACCCATCCCACATTCAAGCAGGGTTGGAGAAGTAAAAATCAGGAATATCCTGAGGGGAAAGAGCATGTTTAAAAGATTCTAGAGACAAGGAAAAGAAATAAGAGTGGGTCTGAGAGAGTGAATGAGAGGATGAAAAAACTGAGTAGCAATAAGAGTCAGCATCTTAAAATCATTAGATTAAGAGAGTTTGTGAAGTTAGAAATTATATAAATCAAATTATTAGAAAGTATTAGACTTCTAATTCTCAGAAAGTGTTACATGGCAAGCTATGTTTTGGGTTTCCCTTTCTCAACTTGACCAAATATCTCTGCCCTTTTCTGTGTCCTTCTTGGGTCATGAATGCTTGTATGTCAGAGTGCCTATTAGAGTCTCTGCCTATGTGCCAGACAGGCCATCTGACTAGAGCCATGTTTTACACTTACGGCCTTCTTCTCAGCTACCTGGATAAACCAGTGTGTTCATGAGGATGTTAATATGCTCCCATGTCATATTCGCATTGATCTGGAGAGAAGATGTACAGCCATCATATTAGAAATTCTAGGCACCTGAGCAGGTCTGTTGGGGAGATGTTTTCTGCATGAGCACTCCATGTGTTTGGTCATATCATAGGGTGATCCATGATTCATTTACAGCAGAATAGACTTTGTTGGGTATATATAATTAAGAAGGGCAATGACCAGGTGCAGTAGCTCATGCCTGTAATCCCAGCACTTTAGGAGGCCAAGGTGGGAAGATTACTTAAGCCTAGGAATTCAAGGCCAGCCTGGGCAACATAGCAAGACTCCATCTCTACTTTTATTGAAACAAATAAATTAAATTTTTAAAAAAGAAAGACAAGCACAGAGGCTTATTGGCATTGAGGGTCAATGAATGGCCTGAATTATTAGGGTGTGCAATTTGAAATAATGTAGGATTCCAATGGGGGTGGGTTTTGAAGGCACTGACTATGGATTCCAGGGTAGGGAGATAGCTAAGCGGGCAAAAGACACAAGTGAGTTAAACCAAAAGATTGGACACATGGCCAGGTAGAAGGGTAGTTAGGCAGAAAATGAGTAACTAAGTTATAAAGTGAGTAAATAAGATATCCAAACGAGCTAATCATAGTTTAAACTTGAACCCAGGGATGGATAAGGAAATAAAACAGAAATTTTAATTCAACTGAACGACCATTATGCCATTATGTCCTTGGCATGTGTTGGATTCAGAATTATAAGACACAGTGCTTACCATCCATATTTTGTTTTCTTTCTTTTCTTTTCTTTTTTTTTTTTTTTTTTTTTTGAGACAGAGTCTCGCTCTGTGGCCCAGGCTGGAGTGCAGTGGAGCCATCTCAGCTAGCTGCAAGCTCTGCCTCCCGGGTTCACATCATTCTCCTGCCTCAGCCTCCCGAGTATCTGGGACTACAGGCATCCACCACCATGCCAGGCTAATTTTTTGTATTTTTTAGTAGAGACAGGGTTTTGCCATGTTTTTTTTTTTTTTTTTTCTTGAGACGGAGTCTTGCTCTGCCGCCCAGGCTGGAGTGCAGTGGCCGGCTCTCAGCTCACTGCAAGCTCCGCCTCCCGGGTTCACGCCATTCTCCTGTCTCAGCCTCCCGAGTAGCTGGGACTACAGGCGCCCGCCTCGTCGCCCGGCTAGTTTTTCGTATTTTTTAGTAGAGACGGGGTTTCACCGTATTAGCCAGGATGGTCTCGATCTCCTGACCTCGTGATCCGCCCGTCTCGGCCTCCCAAAGTGCTGGGATTACAGGCTTGAGCCACCGCGCCCGGCCGGGTTTTGCCATGTTAGTCAGGATGGTCTTGATCTCCTGACCTCGTGATCTGCCCGCCTTGGCCTCCCAAAGCATCCATATTTCAGTCTCGTTTGGGGTGGAAGTATGAAGTTGTGGACCACAGTGTGTACATTATACAGGAAACAAGTAGAAATGGGTTTTTAACTGAGGCAGGGATGGGAAAGGGAAGCATAAGAATCACCTAAGAAGCTTTTTTGATATGTATCCTAGACTTAATCAGAATCTCTGAAGGGAGGTGGAGATAAAAATGGGTTTGCCTGGTTTGAAAAGCTTCCTGGAAGATTCAGATGTGTTGAATTAGACTGGTACTTGCCAGCCTTACCTGATTAAAAGAATCACCTGAGGACCTTATAAAACTCTGGATTTATGTAGTTCCACCTACCTCCAGAGTTACCGATTCAGCTGGTCTCAGAGCACAGAAATGCATATTTTTATTTTTCTAAAAATGACAAATAAAATTATATATATTTATTGCATATGGAATGGCATTTTGGCATACATATACATTGTGGAATGGCTAAATCAAGCTAATTAACATATGTATTTCCTCACATATTTATCATTTTTTTGTGGTGAGAACACTTAAAATCTAACCACTTGACAATTTTCAAGTAGACAAAATATGTCAGTAATTATAGTCACCATGATGTACGATCTTTCTTGAACTTAGTCCTCCTCTCTACCTGAAGTTCTGTACCTTTTGATCCACATCCCCTCAGGTGCCCCCAACCCCTAGCATCTGGTGACTGCCATTCTGCTCTCAGCTTCTGAGTTCAGCTTTTTTAGGTTCCCATGAAAATGAGATCATGCAGCATTTGACTTTCTGTGCCTGACTTACTTCACTTTTTTTTTTTTTTTTTTTGAGACTGAGTTTCACTCTTGTTGCCCAGACTGGTGTGCAGTGGCACGATTTCTGCTCGCTGCAACCTCTGCCTCACAGGTTCAAGTGATTCTCCTGCCTCAGCCTCCCAAGTATCTGGAATTACAGGCATGTGCCATCACCCCTGGCTAATCTTTGTATTTTTAGTAGAGATGGGGTTTCACCATGTTGGCCAGGCTGGTCTGGAACTCCTGACCTCAGGTGATCCACCCGCCTTGGTGTCCCAAAGTGCTGGGACTACAGGTGTGAGCCACCGTGCCCAGCCTTCATTTATGTTCTTTATGTTCATTTATGTTGTTTTAAATGACAAGATTTATTTCTTTTTAAGGCTGAATAGTAGTCCATTGTGTATGTATCCCACAATTTCTTCATTCATTCATCCCTGATAAACACTTAGGTTGATTTTAAATTGTGGCTATTGTGACTAGTGCTGTAATGCACACGGGAGTGCAGATCTCTTCGACAAACTGATTTCATATCCTTTAAATATATACCCAGAAGTGGAATTCCTGGATTACATGCTGGTTCGGTTTTTAGTGTTTTGAAGAAACTCCATACTGTTTTCCCTAATTGCTGTACTAATTTCTGTTCCCTCCAACAGTGTGCAAGGGTTTTCTTTTCTCCACATCCTTGCCAACATTTGTTATCTTCAGTCTTCTTAATCATAGCCATTCTAAGAGGTGAGAGGAGTGATACCTCATTGTGGTTTTAATGTGCAAGAAATGTGTATTTTTAACAAGTGTCCAGGGTGATTCTTATAAATGGGTAAATTTGAAGAATACGAAATTAGGTAATACTCACTTATTCAATAAATGATCATTGAGCACTGTCTATCCTGTTGAATGCTGGAAAACAGAGGAATTATTAATAGATCCATCTAATGAATGTGTATGCTGCAAAAGACTGAGAACAGAGAACTGGCATGGGAGACTGAATGAATGCCTCTTTTTTAGGAAGGTGCGGTCATCACATCCAGTGACAGTGTCACAGAGTGGTGAGAGCATGGGGTCTGGGCCACCCTGCCTGGGTCATCATGTCCAGTGGCAGTGCCACAGAGTGGTGAGAGCATGGGTTCTGGGCCACACTGCCTGGGTTTGACATCTAGCTGTGCCACTGCATGACTGTGTAACCAGGATGCCTTATTTAACCCAAGTGTACCTCAGTTTTTTATAAAATGGAAATGGTAATAAGTCTTCTAGGCTGCTGTGAGGTTTGGATTCATACAAGTACTCAATAAATGTTAGTACTATTATTGTATTTTACAGTGCCTACTGTCTAGAGTGCTTTCACAAGCATGGATTCATTTGATCTTCACAACAACGTTGAGAGATAGGCATTACTATTAATCTCATTATACAAATGAGACAATTGAAGCTAAAAGACATCAAGAAATCCAAACAAGCTAATCATAGTTTAAACTCGAACCCAGGTCTGTTAACACCACGTACTCTACTCTTTCTCTTATGACAAAATGAGGGAAACAGATTACAGAAGAAGCCTTGAGTACCAATTTTAAAAAGTTAAACTTTATTCTGCATCTGTTAGGAAACACTTAAGCAGAAGACAGACATGTTGAAATTAGGGATGTGGAAAGTTGAATCTTCTGGGGATACATGGAAAATGGATACCAGCGAGGACCTTGAGAGGGAGAGCTCAGCAGTTGATTCTGAGGGTAAACAGGGTGAGGTTGGTGAGTGCAAATGGAAACAGAGAGACAGAGACTGAAAAGCAAAGGAAACATGCCCTAATAAGCAATGACAATTGGTATACAAAACGCTTGCCAGGTGATTGTCCAACATTCAAAATTACAGCTGCTGTTTTTACTTCTAATTTTTAGGATCGAAAACTGAGAGAGTTATATTATATATATTATCTTGTTTATTCTGCATGCTTGAGTATTCTTTCTACAACTTTGCCTAGAGCTTTATATTTGCCAAGTGCTGTAGTCGTTATTATTTATTGTTTCTCACATCAAGGGCCCAAGGTCTCAGCCCTTAACTCTAAAAAGTGATGTTAGAATGCCTTAGGGACCTGACTGTGGAGAAAGCTTTTCAGCATCCTAAGCATAAATATTTTCCAAGTAAAAGCATTGATTGGGAAGCTTGAATGGATAAAATTAACTGCTGTAATCTTAAAGATGTCTGGTTCACATCCTGGGTAAAAAGGGAAGAAGCTTTATGGAGCCTATTAATGTCAATATTAAATGACATGAAACAGCATTATGCTAACGTCCTCTCCAAAATCTCGTCTATTCAGTTATCTACTATCCCTTAGCATGGTTCAGTGTCCAAAAAGGTTCCCCATTGCACAGCCAGGTGGGAGTCATATGCTGCCTGCCTCCTTGTCAAGTAATGGATGTGATTTCTGGAGAGATTAAATTGATAGCTAAAGGTCACATAGCTAGTAAGTTACAGAGCCAATATTCAAACCAAGTCCTCATATCAATCTTTATTGCTCTTTTAGGCTTTCTGAGAAACTTGGCATTGAAAAATAATTTTAAAATAAAGTAAAAATGTTTAATTTCCATCATTTAAAATAATGATGAAAAAACTCGAATAGCTAAGAAGTGCTCAAATCAGAAAGCAAAATTCCCTCCCACGTCCCCCAGAGATAATCACCATTCCAAGCTGATGACATCCTACCAGGTACCATCTAATGTGTGTAAGCATGTGTACACATAAATCTATGTAATGTTCTCTTTGAAAAAAATAAGAAGGACCATTCTATTCATATATTTCTACAACCTGCTATTTTTTTCCTCAACACCAGATCCGAGGCAGCATTAACATAGAGATCTGCCTTGTTTGCTTTCAAAGTTGTTTTCCAATACAACAAAATCTATTTAACTAATTCCCTATTGATGGGCATTAAGGTTATTGTTATTTATTTTATTCTTGAAAAAAATACTTCTGTAACTGTTGTTGGCCATATTTCTTTGTGAACTAGTATTGTTATGATGGAAACTCCTAGAAATTGAGTTGCTGGAGCAAAGGGAATGTTTGTGTTTTATTTTGATGGATATTTCCAAGTGTCAATTAGCTATCTAAAATAATTCATCCTCCAACTGAGTATAATGCTAGTTCTCCATATCCTCACCATTATGAAGTATTATTAATCTTTTCAAGTTTTGCAGTGTGATAAGTAATTTGTTCATTCATTCATTCATTCATTCAATCAATCAACACATATGTACTGAGTGCCTATCATGTGCCAGGTACATTTTAGTTCCTCCAGATACTTCAGGGTAAAATACTAAGTTTCTGTCCACACCAATATTAATTTTGCTTTAGTGGTAAAAGAGGTAATAAATGTAATAACAAATATATTATGTACTGTGTATATAATAGATCAGGTGGTAATAAGAGTTGTAAAGAAAAATACAACTAGATAAGCTTTGAAATTGTTCCAAACACTTACATAGTTCACTACATGAGTGACAACTTTTGCTGTGATAAGAACTTGAAGTGTACTCTCCTTCCCCTTGAGAATGTTATGTCACAACTTATCAGACCACATGCATGAATTACTGACCTTAACTCATCCATGAGTTACTGACTCCAAAATACATATAAACTCAAGAGCTTGGCAGACATTGAATGCTCAGCCTGTGGCAGTACACACTCTTGTCAGTCGCTTCTTCAAGGTTTCCGGCTCAGGCTGTAACAAGGCCATGCTTAGTTAGCCTTTGAGCTTTAAAGCCTCCTCAGTTAACACTAGCACTGCCCTCTAACGTCGCAAGACCTTAGGTGCCTTCATGGATCTCTACTGTGTTGTTCAAGTCATGTCTCCTGAG
Source organism: Rhinopithecus roxellana (assembly GCF_007565055.1). NCBI lineage: Eukaryota > Metazoa > Chordata > Mammalia > Primates > Cercopithecidae > Rhinopithecus > Rhinopithecus roxellana. The sequence goes on along the minus strand of NC_044560.1, from coordinate 44,578,714 downwards.
AACCTCTCTTATGACAGTATGCCTCAAATGTCACTTAGACTTTACTTTCCACAGAGGCCTGCTTCTATCCTAATTGAGCAACTAGACTAATAACTGGACTCTAACAAAATTGGAACTCACTATGTGGTTAACGTACATCATCTATCAAGTGTATTCCCTCTAGATTTGTTCTTATTATTCTTCCCTTCTTTAGGCGATACAAAAAGAAACAAAACATCTTTGTATGGCAATACTCTATGTGATTTGTGAAATCATATTTTGATTATCCCTTATTTTAACTATACAAAATAAAGTGATAGGAAATGCAGGGAAAGAAGGCTGGAACTTAGTAGGCTATGCACAGGACACTCATCTTAGGCGCTTGAACAGAAACCCGAAGAAAAAGAATGGTCCAAGCATATGTCTATGGGAAGATCCTTCCTGGACTAGAGAAGAGCAGGAAGGAAAACCATGGGGCAGGAGTCTATCCGTGTGTTTTATAATAGAACAAGGAAAAGGCCCACATGGCTGAGGCAGAATGAACACAGTGAGGTCAGTGGCAGGAGGTCATGTAAAAACCCTGTAAATTTTTGAAATGTTAATCAAGTGAAATGAAAACCTTTGGAATGTTTTGAGCTGAGGTAGGACATGATCTGACATAGTTTAAAGGATCCCTCCAGCTGCTGGGTAGTGAACAAGCTGTAGAGGCAAAGCTGTGAGATGAGTTAGGAGACTAGAGTAAAAATCTAAGGGAAGGATGGTAATGGCTTCAACCAGGGTAGTAGCAGTGAAGATGAGGACAGTGGTCAGATATGCAGCGTTTACAAGATTTCTAATGGTTTGGATGTGGGATATGAGAAAAATAAGCAAGTCAAGAATGACCCCAAGTTTTTTGTCCTGAACAATTAAAAAGATAGAATTGTTTACTGAGATAGGGATTGCTGGAGGAACAGGTTGAGAATTGGGGAGAAATCAAGTTTAGCTTGGGTCATGGTAAGTTTGGGAGAAGATGAAAAATATGGTGAGCCAGATGGCTTCAGAGGTTCTCTTTGGGTTGCCTAGTGACTCAAGTGGCACAACAGACCCCCATTCCTGAACAGGGATTGTAGGTGCTACTATCAGTACAACACCCCTTTTCTCAATGAAGTAGGAAAAAAAAAAAAAAAAGAAAAGGTACTAATTGACCATCTAGGAGAAAGGAAGGGTAACTGCTGGAATAGAAAAATAAAGTAATAGGATTACTATGTTACTCTTATTTGCATTGTTTGCATTAGTAGTGAAATTCAGCATCGTGTATGAGTATGTGTGTAATAATTACACCTTAGGGCCGGGCACGGTGGCTCACGCCTGTAATCCCAGCACTTTAGGAGGCCGAGGCAGGTGGATCACGAGGTCAGGAGATCGAGACCATCCTGGCTAACACGGTGAAACCCCGTCTCTACTAAAAATACAAAAAAAAAAAAAAAAAAAAAAAAAAAAAAAAACCAAAAAATGAGCCAGGCACAGTGGCGGGCGCCTGTAGTCCCAGCTACTCGGGAGGCTGAGGCAGGAGAATGGCGTGAACCCGGGAGGCGGAGCTTGCAGTGAGCCAAGATCGCGCCACAGCACTCCAGCCTGGATGACAGAGCAAGACTCCGTCTCTAAAAAAAAAAATTAAAAAAAAATAATTACACCTAGGACTGACCTAGACAATTGTTTGTGTTTCACCTACCTCTAATTATCTGCTTCTAGGAATAAAGCATCTTTGATTTAAACTTTTTATAATATTACTATTCTCTTTTAATAAAAGTATAATTTGCTTATTTCAACATTTCAGGCTACCTCTATTTAGTTGCCTCTTCTTTACTAGGAAGATTTTACTGTATTATGTCTTTACTACATCCTCCAGTCTAGACTAAGGGGGATGGCAGACAGACTGATGTAACCAGTGAGCAACTTCTCTTATCTACCAATTGCCACCCTTAAAATATAAAAGACCTATAATGGTCTGTCATATACTGTCCTGAGCCTCACTTCAGGGGTGATTATATTTTTAATGAACCTGGTCATTTGTACAGCCCTCAGCACTTTCTATGTGAGAGGTATCAGAGAAAAATAAAACCTAGTTCCTGCCCTCATTTGACTTATAGTTTAATAAAGGAAAGAGGCTCATAAACGTGAGTATACTAAAATGAGGAAAATACGATTAGCATATTATGGAAACATGCAGGATGAAAACGTAACTGATTCTGGTAGAGTCTGAAAAACTTCCAATAGGAAGTAGAATAGCCGAGTCTTAAAGATGATAGGAGGTTGTCCAGTTAGATGGGACAAAACTACATTCCAGGCAGAGAAGACAACTTAGGCAAAGGCAATAAACTATGTGAAGTGCATGAGGAACTGCAAGTACCAATGTACTGCAGGAGCTCAAGGATGAGAATGGCGGACATAAAGCCAAAGTTTCCAGCAAAAACCACCAGTGATGGAGGGCCTCATTTACTAGGTCCAAGAATTTGGACTTCATCCAGGGCTTGAGAAGCCAGTAAAATGATTTGGATGTGACATAAGCAGGTCAGCCTTCCCTGACAGGACAAATGCATATGTTCTTGGACTTAACATTTGCTTTAATGAGTTTGGGCTGCTGTAACAAAACACCATAAACTATATGGCTCCAATAACCGGCATTTATTCTCATAGTCCTCGATGCTGGGAAATCTAAGATCAAAGTGCTGACATATTAGGCACCTGCTGAGGACCCTCTTCCTAGTTTGTAGATGGCCACTTTCTTGCTGTATCCTCACATGGTGGAGAGAGAGGGCTCTGGTCTCTTCTTCTTTTATAAGGGCACAAATCTTATCATGGGGCTCTACCCTCATGGAGATAAACTTAATTATCTCCCAAAGGTTCCCAATGGGTCCCAAATGTCCCACTTTGAAATACCATCACATTGGAAATTAGGGCTTCAACACATGAATTTTGGAGAAACAAAAATTCAGTCCATAGCATTACTTAAAGAGAACTCACTAATGCCCTGTCCTTTCATGTTATATACAAAAAGCAGAATAATACAGAGAATTGTGTGAAAGACTTGAAGCCTGACTCTCCTTATTTGTTACATAATCTTAGGGTAGTCAACAACTCTGAACCACAATGTTCTCTTCTGTAAAACTGAGATAACAATCTTCATATACTTCATGGATTTTTGTGGGATCTAAATGAATAAGAATGGAACATGAAAGTCCTTTGTAGACTGTATTAGTTCGCTCTCACACTGCTATAAAGATAGTACCTGAGACTTGGGAATTTATGAAGAAAAGAGGTTTAATTGACTCACAGTTCTGCATGGCTGTGGAGGCCTCAGGAAACTTACAATCATGGCAAAAGGCGAAGGGGAAGCAAGGCACATCTTACATGGCGGCAGTGAGTTGGTGGCAGAGGGGGTGAGGGTGAGCAGGGGAACTGCCAAACACTTTTAAAGCATCAGATTTCATGAGAACAACAGTATGGGGGAAACCACCTCATGATCTAATTACCTCCCACCAGGTTTCTCCTTAACACATGAGGATTACAATTCAAGATGAGATTTGGGTAGGGACACAGAGCCAAACCACATCATGAACCATAAAAGCATAATTGAAATGAAAGTTATTATATTTTCACAGGTGCCCATATATCAATACCATTTTTGTATGCATTTGTCTCTATCATACTATGCAATCACAGAACCATTTATCTATCTTTGTATCCTCATGTGCTGCATCTTGTTCTGTCTTCACTGAATAGGTGCTTAAATAATGTTTATCAAATTAAATAAACGTTGGTGGTCACTTATCCTCCTTGTTGCTAAATTTTATAATGTGTGTATAAGAAAACTGCTTAGCTCATTGAAGGGTAAGTCTAGTTAGTCATATACAGAACAATACTCAGATGTTTTCAGGGAAAATGAGTCATATGCATTTGTTTGTTTGGCTTTCTGCTTAGAATTAATTCTCTCCCTCTTCCAAAAAACCTAGAGACATATTGCACAATTAAACAAAATATTTAAGGACAATTAACATCAAAACAAAATTAGTCCCATTAAGATGAACAAAGGACCCCAAAGAGCAGAGGAATATTATTAAGCACCTGAAATAGGTTAGTTACTACACTGGAAGCAATTAGTGCTGAAAGCATTAATATTTTTCTTTGTTTTATTTCTTCCTTAGTGAACAGTAGTTTTCAGGGAGGGGGAACCATTGTTTCATCTCACATGCCAAAATCTCAGATTTGTCTTTGTTCTAAGCATTGATCAATTAAATCTCTATATTCCACAGCAACCATGTATAACATGTTTGAGACTTCCCATTCCTGGCCCTGAACATACCATCTCCGTTGGTATCAAGCTATACTCATCCTTGAAGCAATAGTGCCTTAAAGTCATGGTATGGTAATTGTTAAACACTGCAGAATTCCCTTGGAAAAGCATATTAGAGCCTTATTAAAACCACATTAGTTTATCATGATTTTCAGTAAGAGGACTAGGAAATGAATTACTGAGTAACTTCTTGTTAACACAAAAGAAGCCAGTCACACTACATTATATACTGTAATTTAAGACATTAATTGTAGGCTTTTCAAGTAGAGTATACAACAATGCTCTTCAATACAAATGCTCCACTACCCAAGAATGGTCATAGGCTTCCTGAGTGTTAGTGTCTGCAGAAAGATGTACTTCCCAGTTAGGCTCTTCACAAATTATTTATACATAAATGAGATTTACACAAAGTTGTTATAATAACTATATGAATATGTGCAGGGCCTGGTATGTTTCTATGGATCGGACCCAATGAGGTTTCAGTCTGCTTAACATTTCCAAGGATCAAGTTCGTATTGGCACAAGTAAAAAACTCAGAAAAAGAAAAGAAGCCAACAGCTATAGAGAACCTACCAGCACAGCATATACATCTGATTTACTCTTCAAAACTACTGACTCAGTGTATTAGTCTGTTCTTGCATTGCTCTAAAGAAACACCTGAGACTGGGTATTTTATAAAGAAAAGAGGTTTAATTGGCTCATGGTTCTGCAGGCTGTACAAGAAGCATGCTGCTGGCATCTGCTCAGCTTCTGGGGAGGCCTCAGGAAACTTACAATCATGGCAGAGGCAGAAAGCAGAGGGGAGCAGGCACATCACATGGTGAAAGCAGGTACGAGAGAGAGAAGGCAAGGTGCCCCACTTTCAAACAGCCAGATCTTGTAAGAAGTCACAGCACCAAGTGGGTGGTGCTAAATCATTCATAAGAAGTCTACCTCCATTATCTAATCACCTCCAAGCAGGCCCCACCTCCAACACGGTAGATGGGATTTCAACATGAAATGTAGATGGGGCAAATATCCAAACGATCTCACTCAGCAACCTATTTTTAGAGCCAAAGAAACTGAAGCACAGAGGGGTTAAAAATTGGCCTTCGGCCAGGCATGGTAGCTCATGCCTATAATCCCAGCACTTTGGGAGGCCGAGGTGGGTGGATCACCTGAGGTCAGGAGTTCGAGACCAGACTGACCAACATGGTGAAACCTCATCTCTACTAAAAATACAAAATTAGCTGGGCATGGTAGTACACGCCTGTAATCCAAACTACTTGGGAGGCTGAAGCTGGAGAATCACTTGGCGGAGGTTGCAGTGAGCCAACATCACGCCATTGCACTCTAGCCTGGGCAACAAGAGTGAAACTCCATCTCAAAAAAATAAAAAAAAGAAGGAAAAAAAATTGACTTCATTAGGGACAAAGTTGAGAAATTCAGCTTGATCTCTGTCTGATTCCAAAGAACATCCTTTCTCCACTTTCCCATATAGCTTTTATACTGCAACACTTCCTTTACCCATGATGCTTGGAAGGAGAGGTGTATAAGATCAAGTTTCCCCTTTAGGCACAGATAATTAAAAATGGAAATATTTTTAAAATATGTTGCTTTTCTACCATAATAAACAGGATATATTGAACTTAGCTTAACTTTTTTTTTTTTTTAACTAGAAGACAATTTTGCTTATTATACTGTAGATGTAGATTGACTGGAACTTCATGCAGACCTCATGGTGAGCCTGGACTATGAAGACAGAAGCAACATCTTACAGAAGGTTAAGTGACAAGATAGAAAGATCCTGGGGCCCTGAGGACTTCACAAAGCAGAGCCCCTATAACTGCTCATGTTTACACAAAAGAGAAATGGCTATACCAGGGGTTGGGAACTTTTTTCTGTAAAAGATCAGATGGTAAATATTTTAGGCTTTGCAGTCCATACAATCTCTGTCACAACTACTAACTCTACAACAGCTACAGACAATTCATAAAAGAATGGGTGTGGCTATATTCCAATAAAAATTGATTCACAAAAACAGGTAGTGGTCCAGATTTGTTCCCAAAACCATGGTTTGCAGACTCCTGATCTATATAATTGAAAGCATGTTATTTTAGGTCTGTCAAAGTAGTTGAATATACATTCTGAGTTATTTAAGTGCTAATCTGAAGTTTGTTAAACCTGTTTTTCTTACCATCTGGTTGCTATCTTGCCATTTTTTTCCTCATAAAAGTAGAGAGAAATTTCAGTTGCAGGACCTTTTGTGTAGAGTAACATGACCATCTTTCTGTAAAATTATTCATTGAATGAAAGATAAAAGTAGCTTGTTCTTTCACTCAAAAGAATCATCATCTTCAGAGTCCTTATCAGTTTCTTTTGTTTATTTTGACAGAACTCAAGCATTATGGTTTTTCAGTATCAGAATCCCCTTTACAAGCTTGTCAGCTCCAACCCATTTTCTTTTATTTATTTTATAAACATTTTTAGGCATACATATGTCAGGCACTGGGCTAATCCTCTTTCTTTCACTTACTGCTCTGTAAAGTGAGATTAATTTTCATGGTAAAATTTTACTCCTTATGGATTTTTTAAAAAGATTTTGCCCTAAAACCATGAGAGCCATTTTTGGAAGTGTATTATTAAGACTTCCCATCTTAGGTAACATTTATAGTGTCTAGTTGTTTGAACCTCTTTGGTTATATCCAAGTTCATTCTGGTAATCTGAGAATCTAAGATTTCTATATATATATTTGAGGTTTTATTGTAAGACAGAACTAATGATGGCTTTATGAGGGAATATATGAGTCATGTATGTGGAATCTTTCTACATTTAAAATTAAATTAACTGTGGTTATAATGGAGTAACTTGCAGCAACACAATCAGATAAGGAAAAAAAGCTATATTAAAAAATATTCATGAAGTCATAAGAGTTGAAGAGGCATCCAGGATATGAAGGATCAAGATCCTAGAAAGAAGGAAATATTGCTGACTTGAACCTGACAATTGGATCAGGACTTTCTCCTATTTGCTAAATATTAAAGAGTGAGATGAGAGGCTAAGAAGATGGGTGGAAGACAGCTAATAATAGAAAGAGAACACAACAGAGCTTCCAGCAATGTCATGAGACTGAAGAAGTAAAAGTTGGGTTCACATGTCTATGGGAATTGACACCTGAGGAGCTCAGTGCCATATGGAAAGAGTAGGTGGGAGTGCTTCTCTGTTCCCCTCACTCCTCTGACATTCTGCTGACTGCTAAACTGTTGGGGAGCTCCTCTGCCCTCATGACCCAGGGCAACACTGTCAGTGGCAATTTGAGGATTTCCCAAGGACAGAACCAGGTGTCCAGCCCACTCTGGTGGGTTCACACTCCCCTCAGACCCAAACTGAGATGGTGGGTGCTATACTGGTGGTGTCACTGCCCCACCTGGGGATTTTACACCCTTAAGCCACCACACCACCAGATTCCCCACAAACATAACCCGCAATCTGCTCTGACTTTGACAAGCATGGCGGGGCGCTGGGGAGTTGTGAGATCTAACCTTTGGTGTGGGCTGTCCCTAAGAGGGGAAGGAGTGCAGCTCACCAAAGCCCCCTTTAAACAAAGGAAATATGAATGCAGCACCAACCACTGAAGGCAGCAACACCAAAGTCCAGGAACAGATGTGGGGAGGGGGTCATCTCTTGCCTCCACCCCCATACACTATTGTGGATGCAGCAGTGGTTCTTTCTGCTGGGGACAGGGAGCATGCACTCAAAGAAAGCACTTGCCACACTTTTTGCAGTGGCTCCACCCCTGTTGAAGTGTCTGCCTGGACTTCCATGAAGAATGAAGCCCGACTCCCCATCCCTACATAAAGCAGCAGCACCCCAACAACAAAGGGCAGGCTGCAGAGTTGTGTGCCCTGGAGGAAGAGGCTCTGCCCCAAGCCCCATATTAGTAGTATCACTCAGAGACACGTACTCATGACCCCTGGCCACAATGCAGCTGGGAATCAAAAGACAAAGCCTTTATAAACAGGTCATGAGCCCTGTGGCAGTGTCATAATAGGAAAGCAGATCGTGTTCCTGCCAGCTGAGGGCAAAGAGCTGGTGCATCCCTCATCCTTCCCCTGAGACCTTAGTGCACCCCATCATCATCTCTTCCTACCACCGTAATCAGAACAAGTGCTTCCACTCAGCACCAGCCTTCATTCTAGCTCTTACTCTTAAGTGTCTGGACTGTAGCCTGAACTGCACTACCAAACAAAAAAGCCTGCTATCACAAAGGTTTTGTGCTAATCCATGAGATAAGCCTCCTGAGACCTCTACACCCTCAACCCTGCAGGCGATAGTGTGTCAGCTCTTCCATCTAATACATTGCTACAAGCAGCATCTGAGAAAGGAACACATACAGAGCTTTGGCTCCCTGAAAACAACCAGAAGCAAAGCCAAACAATCATACACCATACAACACATGCCATATACAATATACACCTTAGTCATACCCTGAAGGGAAGAAATAATTTAAAAATTTTGAAAGCCCAATCAAATGACAGCAAATTCAAAGATAAGAAGTGGTAGCTTCCTCAGGTGAGAAGGAATCTATGCAAGAACTCAAGCTGTATAAACAGCCAGAGTGTTTCAATACCTCCAAAGGATCACACTAGCTCTCTAGCAATGAATCCTCACTAGAATGAAATGTCTGAGATGACAGAAAGAGAATTCAAAATATGGATTACAAGGAAAGTCAACAAGACCCAGACAAAATTGAAACTCAATACAAAGAAATCAGAAAAATTATTCAGGTTATGAAAGACCAGACAGCTATATTAGGAAAAAAACAAATAAAAATGTCTGTAATTGAAAAGCTTACTATAGGAAGCTAGAACAACAGACTAGACCAAGCAGAAGAAAGAATTTCAGAACTTGAAGACCAGTCTTTCAAATTAACCCAGTAAGACAAAAATAAAGAAAAATATTTTTAAAAGGACAAAACCTTTGAGAAATATGGGATTGTATAAAGTGACTGAACCTATAACTTAATAGTATTCCTGAGAGAGAAGAAAAAGCAACTTGGAGAACATATTTGAGGGAATAATTCAGGAAAATTTCCCTAATCTTGCTAGAGAGATCAACATCTGGATACGAGAAATTCAGAGAGCTTCTGTGAGATACTATTCAAGATGACCATCCCCAAGACATACAGTCATCAGACTATCCAAAGTCAATGCAAAAGAAAAACTCTTAAAGGCAGCTGTAGAAAAGGGCCAAATGGCTTGAAAAGGAAATCCCATCAGACTAACAGCAGACTTCTCAGCAGAAGCCTTATAAGCCAAAGGAGATTGGGGGCATATTTTTAGCTTTCTTTAAAAAAATGCCAGCCAAGAATTTCATATCCCACCAAACCAAGCTTCTTAAATGAAGAAGAAATAAAGTCTTTTCCAGACAAGTAAACACTAAGAAAATTTGTCACTACCAGACCAGTCCTATATGAAATGCTCAAAGAAGTTCTAAACATGGAAACAAATAAATAATACTTGCTGCCATAAAAGCACACATAAGTACAAAGCCCACAGACCCTATAAAGCAATTACACAATTAAGGCTACAAAGCAACTAGCTATCAACACTATGACAGGAACAAAACTTTACATATCAATATTAACCTAGAAGATAAATGGCCCAAATGCTCCACTTAAAAGACATAGCATGACAAACTCAATTAGAAAAAAACAAAATGGAATCTTCTGCTGACTTTAAGAGACTCATCTCACATGTAATTACATCCATAGGCTCAAAGTGAGAGATGGAGAAAGTTTTATCATGCAAATAGAAAACAAAAAAGAACAAAGGTTTCTATTCCTGCATCAGATAAAACATATTTTAAACCAACCATAGTTAAAAAAAAAAAAGACAAAGAAGGGCATTATGTAATAATAAAGGGTTCAATGCAACAAAAAATTTTTTATTTGAAATGGAGTCTCTGGGGGAGCGGGGAGGGATAGCATTAGGAGATATACCTAATGTAAATGATGAGTTAATGGATGCAGCACACCAACATGGCACATATAAACATATGTAACAAACCTGCACGTTGTGCACATGTACCATAGAACTTAAAGTATATAATAATAATAGTAATAATAATAATAATAATAAATAAAAGAGAAGAAAGAAATGGAGTCTCTGTTGCCCAGGCTGGAGTGCAGTGGCAGAATCACAGTTCACTGCAGCCTTAACTACCCAGGCTCAAGTGGTCTTCCAACCTAAGCCTCCTAGTAGCTGAGATGACAGGCACAGGACAGTATGCCCAGAAAATTTTTTAAAAATTATTTGTAGAGCCGAGATCTCACTATGTTGTTTAGGCTGGTCTCAAGCTCCTGGGCTTAAGCTATCCTCCAGCGTCAGTCCCCCAAAGTGCTGGGATTACAGATGTGAGTTACTGTGCCTGGTCCAAGAAGATTTAACTATTCTAAATATGTGTGCACCCAACATCAGAGCACTCAGATTTATAAGACAAATACGACTAAACCTAAGAAAAGAGATAGTCATATAATAGTGGAGGATTTTAACACTCCACCGACACCATTGGACAGATCATCAAGGCAGAAAACTAACAGACTCTGGACTTGAATTCAGCACTTTACCAAATAGACCTAATAAATAGACATCTATAGAATTATCCACCCAACAATCAAAGAAGATAAATTCTTCTCATCTGCACGTAGAACATTCTCTAAGATTGACCACGTTTGGTCATAAAGCAAATCCCAATAAATTCAATAAGATTGAAATCATCTCAAACATCTTCTCAGACTGCAGTGGAATAAAATTAGAAATTAATGCTAAGAGGAAGTCTCAAAACCACCATGCCTGCCTAATTTCTGTACCCAGGTTGAGATAATTTCTGTACCCAGGTTGAGATAATTTCTGTACCCAGGTTGCAGCTATTGTTGAGGTATTATTAGAGCCTGAAATGCATATATTAGAAATAAAGGGTGAAAACAATCAATAATCTAATTTTTAACTTTAAGAATATAAAGGGGGCCGGGCACGGTGGCTCAAGCCTGTAATCCCAGCACTTTGGGAGGCCGAGATGGGCGGATCACAAGGTCAGGAGATCGAGACCATCCTGGCTAACACGGTGAAACCCCGTCTCTACTAAAAAATACAAAAAACTAGCCGGGCGAGGTGGCGGGCGCCTGTAGTCCCAGCTACTCGGGAGGCTGAGGCAGGAGAATGGCGTGAACCCGGGAGGCGGAGCTTGCAGTGAGCTGAGATCTGGCCAGTGCACTCCAGCTTGGGTGACAGAGCGAGACTCCGTCTCAAAAAAAAAAAAAAAGAATATAAAGGGGCTAGGGGAGGGATAGTGTTAGGAGAAATACCTAATGTAAATGATGAGGTGATGCGTTCAGCAAACCAACATGGCACATGTATACCTATGTAACAAACCTGCACGTTGTGCACATGTACTCTAGAACTTAAAGTATAATAACAATTTAAAAAGAATATAAAAACACAACAAAGTAAACCTAAAGAAAATAGAAGACAACAATAATAATCAGAGAATGGATTAAATAGAAAACAAACACAAAATAGAGAAAATCAAGAAAACCAAATAATCTTTGAAAACCTTTAGCAATGTAATCAAGAAAAGAAAAGACAAATTACCAAATCTGAAATGAAAAGGGGATCATTACAGATTCAGTAGACGTTAAAAAGATAATATGGTAAGTACCTGATACCATCAAATTTGAAATTTTAAATAAAATGGCCAATATCTTTGAAAAACACAGCCTAGCAAACTGGCACAAGAGGAAATAAAAAATCTGAATAGTTCTATTCCTAATAAAGAAATTAATTTTTTACTTAGAAACATTCTCACAATTAAATATCCAGGACCAGCTGGCTTCACTGGTAAATTCTTCAATTATTAAAGGAAGAAATAATATCATTTTGCACCAAGTTTCCTATATAGTAATACTAAAGGGGAATACTTTCCAAGTCATCTTATGATGCCAACATAGCCTTGAGATAAAAAACTACAAGAACATTACTTATAAGATCAGAAAATTCAGGCCAATCTCTCTCCTGAACATAAATATAAAAAATCTTAAAACGTTAGCAGATCAAATCCAGCAACATATTAAAAGTATGTAATTATCAAATCAGATTTATTCCGGGATTGTGAAGGTGGTTTAATATTGAAAATCAATGTAATTAATTACATTAATAGAATAAAGGAAAAAATCATATCATACCTATAAATACAGAAAAAGCATTTGACAAAATTCAATACTCATTCAAGATTAAATATATTAGAAGGGGAATTCCTTAGTTTGATATGGCATTTATAAAACAAAAATGAAAACAAAAACCTCATCCTCTACAGTATTTAAAACTTTTACTCTGAGATTAGAAATGAGACAAGGATGTCTTCTATTCCTACCTCTAGTCAACATTTTCTTGTCAGAAGCTGAGGACTAGAAGAAACAGTAGGTAGCAGCCGGGTGTGGTGGCTCACACCTGCAGTCCCAGCACCTTGGGAGGCCAAGGCGGGTGTATCACACTTGAGGTCAGGAGTTTGAGACCAGTCTGGCCAACATGTTGAAACCCCATCTTTACTAAAATACAAAAATTACCCGGACATGGTGGTGGGCACCTGTAGCACCAGCTACTTAGGAGGCTGAGGCAGGAGGCTCACTTGAACCTGGGAGGTGGAAATTGCAGTGAGCTGAGATCGTGCCACTGAACTCAGGCCTGGGTGACAAAGTGAGATTTGTCAAGAAAAGAAAAAAGAAGAGAAGAGGAAAGGAGAGGCGAGGAGAGGATAAGAGAAGAGAGGAAGGGAGGGAGGGAGGGAAGCAGAGAGAGAGAGAGAGAGAGAGAAAGAGAAAGAGAGAAAGGAAAGAGAGAGAGACAGTGAGAGGAAAGAGAAAGAAGAAAGAAAGAAAAAGAAAGAAAGAAAGAGAAAGAAAGAAAGAGAGAGAGGGAGGGAGGGAGGGGGAGAGAGAGAAAGAAGGAAGGAAAGAAAGAAGAAAAGAAAGAAAGAAAGAGAGAGAAGGAAGGAAGGAAAGAAAGAAAGAGACAAGAAGAAAGAAAGAAAAGAAAGAGAAAGAAACAAAGAAAGAAAAAGAAAGAAGGAAGGAAGGAAAGAAAGAAAGAAAAAGAAAGGAAAGAAAGAAGAAAGAAAGAAGAAAGAAATAAAGAAAGAAAGAAAGAAAGAAAGAAAGAAAGAAAGAAAGAAAGAAAGAAAGAAAGAGAAAGAAAGAAAGAAAGGAAGGAAGGAAGGAAGGAAGGAAGGAAGGAAGGAAGGAAGGAAGGAAGGAAGGGTAGCAAAACTTCCGGAATACTGAGTGATTAAGTTGTTTCCCATTCCTACTTTATGTTCCCCGGTATTATTTCATATATATTTCTACCATAGCACCAATAAAATTATTTGATTGTGTTTATCTTATGTGCAAGTTGACTTCCATTAAGTGATCTGGAAGCTCCTTGCAAATAGGGGTCTCATCTGACTGTTTGCTGTAATCCCCAGAATCTTGTATAGTGCCCAACATATAGACGACACTATATTAGTTGAATGTTTCTTAAAATTGTAATGTTCCCTAAGCTCATCGTTCCAGTTACTGGTGCTGTGGGACAACTCAAAGTTTAGAGGATTAAAACATTTTCCACTTTATTACATCTTATGGATTCTGTGGGCAAAGAATTTCAGTGGGACATGGCTGGGTCACTCCTCTGCTCCCTGGCTGCAGTACTCAGCTGGCAGATGGGCTAGTCTGAAGAGCGTGAGACTGTTTCATTAACATGCCTGGTGCCGTAGTGGGGATGGCTAGAATACTAGACACTTCTGTGATTGTCAACTGAAGTGTCTATATGTGGCCTCTCTAGCACAGAGGTCTCAATGCTCTTTCCAAGGCTTACTCAAGGAGAGGCCCAAGAAAGCCAGGTGGAAGATACAGGATGTGTTTCGACTTAGCCTTGGAAATTACACAGTACCACTTCTGTTGCGTTCTACTAGTTACTAGTAACTGACTCATAGACCAGCTCAGATTCTAAGTGAGAGGCTTTACCTCTTGATGGGGAGCATGGCAAGGTCACATTGTAAAGCAGCAGGTGGGATGGGAGACACTGTGGTGACCATCTGTGGAAAACACAGCGTACCCCTTCTGTCTTGTCTCAGATGGTCTCCGCTACAATAGACCAGAGTTTATGACATTCCATCATTAAAAATATACTTAAATAAATATTTATAATATGTTCAAAATAAAAAATAATAGTGTAAAAAGTATTTGGAATTAACTAGGTTGTACCCTTAAAAAAAAGTAGATAAGATTTTTCTCTAAGAAACAGACACAAAATCAGCATTTTTTTTTTTCGAGACAGTCTCATTCTCTCGCCCAGGATGGGGTACAGTGGTGTGATCTTGGCTCACTGCAACCTCTGTCCCCAGGGTTCAAGCAATTATCCTGCCTCAGCCTCCCGAGTGGCTGGAATTACAGGCATCGGCCACCACGCCTGGCTAATTTTTTTGTATTTTTAGTAGAGAAGGGGTTTCACCATGTTGGCCAGGCTGGTCTCGAACTCCTGACTTCAGGTCATCTACCCACCTCAGTCTCCCAAAGTGCTAGGATTACAGGCATGAGCCACCGTGCCTGGCAAAATCAGCATGCTTTAATCAATACACCTTCTGTATGAGGAACTTGACTTAGCACCGATAACATGAAAGCTGATTCCTTTCTTTGCTCACTTCCAAATCAAAGTCGCATGTTGTTGTGTCTGATATCAGTGTATGGAAACAGAAATTATAAGCTTAAAATATTTCTTTCGGCCTTCACTAATATTAAATGAAAATATATGATTGTCTCAATAGATGCAGAAAAGGCTTTTGACAAAATTCAACAGCCCTTCATGCTAAAAACGCTCAATAAATTCGGTATTGATGGAACGTACCTCAAAATAATAAGAGCTATTTATGACAAACCCACAGCTAATATCATACTGAATGGGCAAAAACTGGAAAAATTCCCTTTGAAAACTGGCACAAGACAGGGATGCCCTCTCTCACCACTCCTATTCAACATAGTGTTGGAAGTTCTGGCTAGGGCAATCAGGCAAGAGAAAGAAATCAAGGGTATCCAGTTAGGAAAAGAAGAAGTCAAATTGTCCCTGTTTGCAGATGACATGATTGTATATTTAGAAAACCCCATCGTCTCAGCCCAAAATCTCCTTAAGCTGATAAGCAACTTCAGCAAAGTCTCAGGATACAAAATGAATGTGCAAAAATCACAAGCATTCTTATACACCAGCAACAGACAAGCAGAGAGCCAAATCAGGAATGAACTTTCATTCACAATTGCTTCAAAGAGAATAAAATACCTAGGAATCCAGCTTACAAGGGATGTAAAGGACCTCTTCAAGGAGAACTACAAACCACTGCTCAGTGAAATCAAAGAGGACACAAACAAATGGAAGAACATACCATGCTCATGGATAGGAAGAATCAATATCGTGAAAATGGCCATACTCCCCAAGGTTATTTATAGATTCAATGCCATCCCCATCAAGCTACCAATGACTTTCTTCACAGAATTGGAAAAAACTGCTTTAAAGTTCATATGGAACCAAAAAAGAGCCCGCATTGCCAAGACAATCCTAAGTCAAAAGGACAAAGCTGGAGGCGTCACGCTACCTGACTTCAAACTATACTACAAGGCTACAGTAACCAAAACAGCATGGTACTGGTACCAAAACAGAGATATAGACCAATGGAACAGAACAGAGTCCTCAGAAATAATACCGCACATCTACAGCCATCTGATCTTTGACAAACCTGAGAGAAACAAGAAATGGGGAAAGGATTCCCTATTTAATAAATGGTGCTGGGAAAATTGGCTAGCCATAAGTAGAAAGCTGAAACTGGATCCTTTCCTTACCCCTTATACGAAGATTAATTCAAGATGGATTAGAGACTTAAATGTTAGACCTAATACCATAAAAACCCTAGAAGAAAATCTAGGTAGTACCATTCAGGACATAGGCATGGGCAAGGACTTCATGTCTAAAACACCAAAAGCAACGGCAGCAAAAGCCATAATTGACAAATGGGATCTAATTAAACTAAAGAGCTTTTGCACAGCAAAAGAAACTACCGTCAGAGTGAACAGGCAACCTACAGAATGGGAGAAAATTTTTGCAACCTACTCATCTGACAAAGGGCTAATATCCAGAATCTACAAAGAACTCAAACAAATATACGAGAAAAAAGCAAACAACCCCATCAAAAAGTGGGGAAAGGATATGAACAGACATTTCTCAAAAGAAGATATTCATACAGCCAACAGACACATGAAAAAATGCTCATCATCACTGGCCATCAGAGAAATGCAAATCAAAACCACAATGAGATACCATCTCACACCAGTTAGAATGGCAATCATTAAGAAGTCAGGAAACAACAGGTGTTGGAGAGGATGTGGAGAAATAGGAACACTTTTACACTGTTGGTGGGATTGTAAACTAGTTCAACCATTATGGAAAAGAGTATGGCAATTCCTCAAGGATCTAGAACTAGATGTACCATATGACCCAGCCATCCCACTACTGGGTATATACCCAAAGGATTATAAATTAGTCTACTACAAAGACACATGTACACGTATGTTTATTGCGGCACTATTCACAATAGCAAAGACTTGGAATCAACCCAAATGTCCATCTGTGACAGACTGGATTAAGAAAATGTGGCACATATACACCATGGAATACTATGCAGCCATAAAAAAGGATGAGTTTGCGTCCTTTGTAGGGACATGGATGCAGCTGGAAACCATCATTCTTAGCAAACTATCACAAGAAGAGAAAACCAAACACCGCATGTTCTCACTCATAGGTGGGAACTGAACAATGAGATCACTTGGACTCGGGAAGGGGAACATCACACACTGGGGTCTATCATGGGGAGGGGGGAGGGGGGAGGAGGGAGGGATTGCATTGGGGAGTTATACATGATATAAATGATGAATTGATGGGTGCTGACGAGTTGATGGGTGCAGCACACCAACATGGCATAAGTATACATATGTAACAAACCTGCACGTTATGCACATGTACCCTAGAACTTAAAGTATAATAAAAAAAAAAAAAAAAAACAAAAAAAAAAAAAAAACAAAAAAAAAAAAAAAAAAAAAAAAAAAGAAAATATAGGCCATAAGGCACAATGGCATTTAATCAGAAGGCTTGAGAAGAAATCATCTTGTTGACACAGGTACTGGGCTAGTCAGTCCCCTCCTCAGTGAGATAAGGAAAGGCAGCTGGAAGACATTTACATTTTGGTGTCCTCAGAAGCACAAGGACCCAGAGTCTAGACAGGTGGGCCAGAGAATGTATTTAACTGTAATACAGCCTGTTTACTTGTGTATGCACGATATGTCTCTGACAGAATGGGTAAAAAAAAATTAACAGAAGTGATTTCCTGTAAGAAGGGAGAGTAGGTGACTTCTACACAGGTAGAAAGGAGACCTATCATTGTTTTGCCATTTATACTTTCAATTTTTTAATCATGTGCCTATACTACCCACATAGCAAATGATAGATTTAGAATGATACATTTAAATAAATATGACTTTTAAAAATATTACGTTATCAAGAAGTATCAAGAAGCTTCTAGGGCCGGTTGCAGTGGCTCATGCCTGTAATCTAAGCACTTTGGGAGGCCAAGGTGGGAAGATTGCTTGAGCCCAGTAGTTGGAGACCAGCCTAGGCAATATGGTGAGACCCCATCTCTACAAAAAATTTAAAAATGAGCTGAGTGTGGTAGCACACAACTGTGGCCCTGCCACTTTGGAGGCTGAGGCAAGAGGATCCCCTGAGCTCAGGAGGTTGAGGCTGCAGTGAGCCACAATCACACCACTGCACTCCAGCCTGGGCAACAGGGTGAGACCATGTTTTTTTGTTTTTTTTTTTTTTTAAAAACAACAGAAGGTTCTAGTGATATTCAAGATTTCAAAAAATTCTTCTAAGACTCTTCATTTCAGACTTCCTGTTTAATCTAACAGGAAAATGACTTCCAACTATAAAATATGGAATGACCACAAAAGCTGATAAGCATCTTATTGTTCATTAATCTCCCAGAATGATTGTTGTAGGAAAAAAAATTGTTCTCCGAAACTGCGAATCAATCAACCATTCTTATGTTAAACCAACCCATCACTATATAAATCAGGAAAGCCCTTCTCTTAGTTAGAAAATGGCTAAGAGACCTTAGACCTTAGACCCTTCGATCTGTATTTCTTTCTCTATCTTTTTCTCTCTCTCTTTTTATTGTACAATGGAGACTCAGTAAATCAACAAATTGACATTTGGGTTTATATTTCAGCCTTCTATGAGCTTGACAAATATAAATAAATTTCTGAGAGATTGATAATGCTACCCTAGCACTTAGCAGCCAGGCAGCCAGTGCCTCCTAGTGTCAAAAATTCTATATGGGCCAGGCACGGTGGCTCAGGCCTGTAATTCCAGCACTTTGGGAGGCTGAGGTGGACAGATCACTTGAGGTCAGGAGTTTGAGACCAGTCTGGCCAACATGGCAAAACCTCGTCTCTACTAAAAATACAAAAATTAGCCAGCGTGGTAGTACGCGCCTGTAATTCCAGCTACTCGGGAGGCTGAGGCAGGAGAATTGCTTGAGCCTGGGAGGTGGAAGCTTCACTGAGCCAAGATCGTGCCACTGCACTCTAACCTGGGTGACAGAGTGAGACTCCGTCTGAAAAATAATTTTTTTAGAGAATTCTATATGTAAGTAAACCATTCTTTCAACTATTTAGAAATTTGGATGTCTATAAACAAGGGCTGAAGGATAATAGGGAAATAAAATAGTGGTGATAATAATATTAATAACTTCCATTAATTGAGAATGTACTTTGTGCTAGACATCATGAAGAGCTATATTATGTTCTCATTTTCAAAACAACATTAAGCAGGAATTGTCACCTTATAGATAAGGAAAATGAGGCACAGAGAGATTGTGATTTTCCATACTCACAGAGTGAGCAAGTGCCAGAGCTGGGATTCCAACCCATGCCTGTCCAAAGACAGTGACCTCAACCAGTAAAAACAGAAAAACAGAGGGTTAGGATGAAGGGGTTGTGGGAAACGTTTTGTGTTTTACAAAAAACTTTAAAACCTTTTCAACATATATTCAGGCTTAAAATTGAAAAGGAAAGAAATGTTAACTGCGAGATTTCTAGTAAAATTGTAAATACATCTGAAGGGGGAGTATCAGTAAATCCAGCGGAAGCTGTAATAGACTAGTAAAGCAGAGCTATTCTGAGAAGTCACTGTCAGCATCAGAGGCCAGGATAGGGCTTCTGAGGACCGGAGCCCAGTGAGGTTAGAGCTGAAATGGGTGTCGGCGAGACAGTCCCCGAGAAGGGGCCCATGTCCAGGGCGGGCTAGCTCTTCCATGGGGCTACCGCACGTAGGGAAGGCAGACAGGGGCAAGAAGACATGAGACAGCACAGGAATCAAACTGTAGTCCGTCCGGGCGGTGACTCATGCCTGTGATCCTAGCACTTTGGGAGGCCGAAGCAGGCAGATCACCTGAGGTCAGGAGTTCGAGACCAGCCTGGCCAATATGGTGAAACCCCATTTCTACTAAAAATACAAAAATAAAATTAGCCAGACATGGTGGTGGGCACCTAATCCCAGCTACTCAGGAGGCTGAGGTAGGAGAATTCCTTGAACCTGGGAGGTGGAGGTTGCAGTGAGCCGAGATCACGCCACTGCATTCCAGCCTGGATGACAGAGCGAGACTCTATCTCAAAAAAAAAAAAAAAAAAAAAAAAGAAAAAGAAAAAGAAAAAAGAAAAGAAAATTGTAGCATTTCGCAACATGATCCAATGAGTCTTCACTTTGTCCTCCCCTCTGCCCCTTGCCACACCATCCCTATACACCATGACCACAGACATGGCACTGAAGTGGGGGCGGCCATAGCCCAGCAGCACTTGCCCAGGAGTTCATTGGTTAGAATAAGAAGAGGAGGTCTTGATGCCTGTACGTACCCTCAGACAGGGTCTCTGGCCTCTGGAGACCCTCATTCTACCAGAGATTAAATATTTTTATTAGTAGTATAAAAAATTCAAACATACAGTAAAGTGAAATAATGTTACAATGAACACCCATACACCCACCACTTAGATGCCATTATTAACATTTTGCTATGTTTACCACTTATCTATTCATTTCTCTATTTACCCACAATTGAGTCTTTTTTGTTTTTTTGTTTTGTTTTTTTGAAACGGAGTCCTTTTCTGTCACCCAGGCTGGAGTGCAGTGGCCTGATTTCGGCCCACTGGAATATCCGCCTCCTGGGTTCTAGCGATTCTCCTGCCTCAGTCTCCCAAGTAGCTGGGACTACAGGTATGTGCCACCACACACAGCTAATTTTTGTATTTTTTTGTAGAGATGGGTTTTCACTATGTTGGTCAGGCTGGTCTTGAACTGCTGACCCCAGGTGATCCGCCCGCCTCAGGCTCCCAAAGTGCTGGGATAACAGGCATGAGCCACCACACTCGGCCAAAATTGAGTCTTGATTCTGGAAGTTTGAGATGGAGCAGAAGAGAGACCCATCCTCAGAAAGGAAGCATCCTTCCATCAGAACATCTGTCGAACCGCTCGGTCCTGTTGGTTGTCTTGGGATTTTAGCCCCTTCCCAACTCTTCAGCTCTGGCTACTCTCAGCCTTTCTTTCCTTTTCCCATCAACAATGGTTCTCAGCATCTTCACTTGTAAGATGTTGAATCCATAAAATCCTAAGCAATAAAAAGAATTTTCAAGGTCAATAAGGTCCAATTTCTAGAGAGTAAGACACCTGTCCTTGTGTATTTACATTCTCAGAGGGACAAGTCTGTACCATAATAACAGCTTGCATTTGCACAATGCCTTGGAGTACAAAAGGCTTTCATGTACAATCTGGCACTCAGAGAAAATGATGACATCTATGAAGTACCCTGGGTAAACTGAGATAACTAGTCCATGGGTCTGGCACACCAGGCTCTGCCAGCCACCCCTAAGTTTAGAAAACTGGTATCTCAGCATATCAGTAACCTATTCCAGGTGTGGTCGGGAAGTTCCTTTGCTCTAGGAATTAACATCATAGGCCACTTACTAATTATGGAAGTCATCCAATATCCCTAAATTTCAATTTTCTCTTCTGAAGAATGGGGATATAGTTATTAACCACCTCAAACAATTACTGTGAAAACAAAATAGGATAATTCCTTAAGCCTCTCGTTTTTTTCCTTTTTTTTTTTTTTTTTTTTTTTGAGACGGAATCTCGCTCTGTCACCCAGACTGGACTGCAGTGGCACAATCTCAGCTCACTGCAACCTCGGCCTCCCAGGTTCAAGCAATTATCTGCCTCAGCTTCCGGAGTAGATGGGATTACAGGCGCCTGCCACCATGCCCAGCTAATTTTTTTGTATTTTTAGTGGAGACGGGGTTTCGACATCTTGGCCAGGCTGGTCTTGAACTCCTGACCTTGTGATCCACCCTCCTCGGCCTCCCAAAGTGCTGGGATTATAGGCGTGAGCCACTGTGCCCGGCCTGAGTCTCTTGTTAACCAATGTATTTCCCTCATAATATTTAATCCTCTCATCAACCCCTTGTGATAGAAATAATTACTTTCCGGGCCGGGCGCGGTGGCTCAAGCCTGTAATCCCAGCACTTTGGGAGGCCGAGACGGGCGGATCACGAGGTCAGGAGATCAAGACCATCCTGGCTAATACGGTGAAACCCCGTCTCTACTAAAAAATACAAAAAACTAGCCGGGCGAGGTGGCGGGCGCCTGTAGTCCCAGCTACTCGGGAGGCTGAGGCAGGAGAATGGCGTAAACCCGGGAGGCGGAGCTTGCAGTGAGCTGAGATCCAGCCACTGCACTCCAGCCTGGGCGACAGAGCGAGACTCCGTCTCAAAAAAAAAAAAAAAAAAAAAAAGAAATAATTACTTTCCGCATTGTAAAGATGGGGAAGTTGAGGATCAAAAATGTTCAAATAACTTTGCTAAAGTCACATAGGTAAGCCAGGGTCAGTGCCGGCACTTGAACTCAGACTGGTCTGGCTGCAATGCTTACCCTGTTAACCTCTACCCCAGTGGTTCTCAATCAGGAGTGACATTGCTTGCCAGGGACATTTGGCAAATGTCTGGAGATATTTTTGGTTGTCACACTGAGGGGCATACTATTGGCATCTAATGGATAGACACCAGGATGCTTCTAAGTGTCATGCAATGCACAATAGCCCCTCACAATGAAGAATTACGCAGTGCAAATGTCAGTAGTGTCAAGGTTGAGAAATCATGTGCTATTTTTATTCCCTCCAACTAGAGGAAAAACAAAAATCCAAAGAGGAAGCATAGGTTTGGAAACACTGATTGCTGTTTTGGGACAAGCCACTGAGTAGGAAGTTAGGCCCCCATTAGGACAAATGTTCCTGTGGGGATGCCAACAGCAGCTCCCCCATCAGGCATATCCCCTGTGAATCAGGCACCCCTCCTCACGCTGAGGAGCCACAGCTCTCATCTGCGAAGCCACATTCATCCATTTTCTATAGTGTCTCAATTCCCTTGTCAAGTGGTTGAAAGCATCGCTTTGCTCTGAAGTTCTGGGTGCTAGATAATTAGAGACAAACCAAGAATTCCATAAAGAAGGAACAAGACAAGGCAGCCAAGGAGCCAAAAGAAATTTCCGTTGTCACTTTCTTTCAGTGTGATTTTCCGGCAGCTGGTTTCTGCAAAGCCTCAGCAGGAAGGTCGTGGCGGAGAAGGGTTGAGCAGCCTCTGGGCAGTGGGCGGCCACCTTGGTGCCCAGCCCCAAGTCTGTGGAGGCTTTTGTTCAATTATTGATGTCTCAGGGAAGGAAGCCCGCCTGACTGGCTGGGCTAGACAGGCAATCCACATGAAGCAGGAAAATCATCAGGAAGCGAGAAGAGGGGGAAGTGAGTGTCAGGGCTGTCTGTGTTTATCGACATATAAAAACATGTCTGGGAGAGGTGATTAAGTGAAAAAGCAGGTTACACAACAGCTCCAAGGATGAGATCATTAAATGAGAGATGTGTGTGAGAGAGGGGCTTTGGGTTCACCAAAAAAGTGAGTAGTAGCTAGTTCTGAGAGGTAGGAGTTTGAATCATTTCTATTTTCTTTAGGCTTTTCAGAATGTCTTTACTAAGAAGTCATTATTGCTTTTAGAACCTGAGACAGCTATGATATTTGAGGGGATGGAGAGAAGGAGAATATGTACGGAAGGGTGTGTGGAGTCCCAGAAGCCAGCCGTCAGGCTCTCAGACACTACTGGGACTTAATTGCCCTTCAGGGCCAGAGGAGCAGTGTCCTATGCTGTGTCTCTGACTGTCACCAGAGAGAAGCTCATTAACATGCCCAAGGAACTGGCCAGCTCATCATGGCAGGTGGGAGGAATAAACACTGTTTATTGAAACAAGAAAGGCCCTGGTTCCTGCCTCCACACTGACAGTGCAGGGCCCATGCAGCCAGCGTCTTCTCATAGCCTCTCTCATGCATAGGTAGCTGGTACAACTGTGTGTTCTGAACCAGGCATGCCTTCCTCACCAGAAACAAAGAGCCGGCTGAAAACTGTCCAGGCCCCAATCCAGAGTCACAGGATCACAAAACCTCAGGGTGGAAGCCACACCAGAAGTCATCCGTGGTCACTCCTGCTCCTCCTGAAGCTTGAATTTCCTCTGTCACGTGGTTGATTATTCTGGGCTTGCACGGAGCAAGTGCCAGGGAATCTTACAATTCAGGAATCAAGTTGTTCTGATTTTAGACAGCATTAGTTTAGGAAGTTCTTCTTTTTTCTGAGCTCAGATTGCCTCCCTGTAATCTCCACCCTTTGGTACAGACAAGACAGTTTTGTCCCCTCTTTCTCTTACCTGCTTTTAAATCGTTCTGAGAGCCCTTGTCACCTTCAAATACAGTTTAAGCTCATGCTCTGGGTGGACAAAATCCCTAGGAGTTTGGAGCAAGTGCCACATATCAATGGGCCCTAATATAAGAAGGAAATGGGGGAATTGGGAGGCCCTCACAGACCTGAAGGCTGGAATACAGGGATCTGCTGGGACCTAGAACAGAAGGAGCCTCATCGTCAATCTTCCCTGTTCTCTCCTGCACTTATAGTTCTTTTTCTGTCAAGACCAGGTGTCTCAAGGCCACAGGTGGGCAGAATGTGGCTCCCACCGTTTCTGATAGTACTCCCTTTAGTTGTAACAGTCCCATCCAGACCAATCCAGAACTTCTCCGTACTAATTCAAAATTCCTGAAAGATTACTATTGGCCCAAGTTGGATCCAGTTCAACAAACTAGGCCGGGGAGAGGGGTAAAATGTGCACATACATAGATCCTGAGAGTCTCTGTTTGAAAGAAGCACTTAAAGGGGTTACGTGAACTTTGCAGACACACAAAATTCGTTATGATCTGGGCGCTGAAGACCTCTCTTGTATCATCTGTTAGCTCCTCCCTGTCTTGCTCATTCCCCTACCACTTCCTTTCCTTTTTAGAAAGTCAGTAAAGCATAGTGGTTACATCACAAGTTCTACAGTCAGACCACCTGGGTGTAAACTCAGACCTTTCATTGGTGGCTGTGTGGCCTTGGGCAAGTTACTTACCCACTCTGTATCTCCAATTCATCTTTTTTTAACTGGTTACAATAAAAATGCCTACACCGTAGAATTGTTATGGTAATTAAATAAGTTAATAGAAGTAAGGCACTTAAAACAGTGCCTGGGGTGTGATCACTTGATCAATGTTAAGCATTATGATGATTCCCTGTACCCATCCCACAGCTCCAGGAATACTGGAAGTATTAGTCAGTGTTCTCCAGGAACAGAACCAAAAGAATATATAAGAATATGCATACGCACACCCAAACATGTATAAATGTGCATGCACCAACCAAAGTCCATATGTTTTATATGCTATAAAACATATAACATATAACACGAAAATACATATGTATATATGGAAATAACTTTATTAATTGGCTCACATAAATATGGAGGCTGAGAAGTCCCAAGATCTGCAGCTGGCAAGCTGGAGACCCAGGAGAGCTCATGGCGTAGTTACAATCTGAGTCCCAAAACCTGAGAACCAAGAGAGCCAATGTTGTATGTTCCACTCCAAATCTGAAGGCCTGAGAACAAGGAGAGCTGGTAGCATAAGTTCCATTTCAAGGGCAGGAAAAGATGGATGTTCTACCTTAAAGACAGGCAGAAGTTCTCTCTTATTCAGCCATACCAGGGTTTGTTCTATTCAGGTTTTCAGGATACAGTGTCACAGTAGCCTAATCTCAAAATACCTATGAGTAAGCCAAGAAAGAAAGGTCTGCCTTGCAAAGAATGTTGAGTGTAGTTTTTGTCTAATGGAGTGTGCTATACTCTTGCACAAAGTTTCCAAGGGAGTTACATTAGCATGAACTAAAACAGACAGTGACAATTCAAAATAAAGAGAAGTTTCTTTGCTCCTGAGTTTTTAGGAGTGAGAGGCAGTCTGAGGACACTACTCAGCTGTAGACATGGCTATTTCTTATAGAAAAGAACGTCACAGAGGGCTGTCGGTCATGAACCCAGGGTTAGCAGCTGAGAGTGAGTGCCTCCCTGAACAGTGCATCCTGGGTGCCTTGCTCACCCTACCCCAGCCCTGGCCCTGGGTTCTAGCACCACTTCTGTCACTAACTATTGTATGTTCATAGCAAGTGACTATCTTCCTGGGCCTCTCTTTTGTCAACAGTAAAATGAGAGATGTAGACTAGTGAATCTTAAAGTTCTCTGGGAAATCTTTAAAATAATGGGGTCCTCTCTGCCCCAGTCTTACTCTAGAGCTCTGATGATGGAAAAGTCAGACATAAACAAAAGAGGGAGAACATGTGCCCAAAAGACAGGAAGAAAATGGCTAAATCAATTTAAGCTCTCTTCTAAGCAAGAGTGGAGAGAATGCTTCGCAGTTATCAATTTGGCTGTAAGTAGAAAACAAATGATTAGGGTGATAACAGAGTTAGGATGGTGTCAGCCAAAGGTTCCTAATCACCACATACAGGTAAATGAGGTCTTGGACCAGGTTTCAGAATATTATGGTGTGAGCCTCATTGTGAAGCAAGGCCTGGTTCAAACACGGGCCTTTTATTTATAAACAAGTTCCAGCAGGAGGGGGAGAGTATGCTGTGGATTAACTAGGAAATTTCATTGACTCAAGCAAAGTTTAACTGGTAAAGGGCATGAGGATAGGCATTCTGCCTCACGGAATCTTTCAGTGACGGAGACTGAGGGAGGCTCTGCCACTGTCAACACGTGGCTTCTGAGGTCCCCCTGGGAGCAGATATCCAGCCAGGAGACAGGGAAGAGAGAAAGCAAAGTACTGGAACTGATGTGGCACACAGCATTCTCTCTGCCTCAGAGAGAACAATTTGGAGAGGCCACCTGCCAGCACTCAGTCACATGGCCACTCATGAGCACACAGAGGGTGGGGGCAGGTGGTCTAGCCAGATGCCTGGGAAGAAGGGGAAATAGGTGGATGTGGTGGTGAGAAACAACTGGGAGAAATTCTGAATGACAATGGAGTGGAGTGCATTTCAAACTCATTATCACAATCGATATGGTTTCGATATTTGTCCCCTCCAAATCTCATGTTGAATTGTAATCCCCAGTGTTGGAGGTGGGGTCTGGTAGGAAGTGCTCAGATTATGGGGGCAGATTCCTCATGAATGGCCTTGGTCCCATCCCCTGGGTGATGAGTGGGTTCTCTCTCTGAGTTCACCTGAGCTCTGGTTGTTTAAAAGTGTATGGCACCTCCCCCTCTCTCTCACTCCCATTCTCTCCATGTGACACGTCTTCACCCGCTTTGCCTTCTGCCATGATTGTAAGCTTCTGAGGGCCCCACCAGAAGCAGATGCCAGTGCCATGCTTCCTGTACAGCCTGAGAGCCACAAGTCAGTTAAACCTCTTTTCTTTATAAACTACCCAGCCTCGGGTACTTCTTTATAGCAATGCTAGAGCATCTTAATACAACAATTATTATAGTTTTTGCTTTGAAGCTTTAAAAAAAAAACAATGTTATGTAGAATCTAAATTTATAAAGCATATAAAAGCAGAGTGTTCTCTTTGAAGCACAGGTTTTGGAATAGGTAAAACTGGGTTCATAGCTAGCTTTTGCTCCATATGTCCACTCCAGGCTTAAGAGACCCTGAACCTAATGGTTAAGAGCATTCACTTCAGGGCCAACCAAATCTGGGTTAACTGATTATATGACAGTTCTGCTATTTATTATCTGTGGGAACTTGCTCTATTCTTGTAGATCTCAGTGACCCTGAATGGGGACTATAAAATGGGGACTATGTTACTTTATCTCATGGGGTTGTGACGAAAATTAAATGAATATTATTATATAAATTGTTTACTACCTACCTGACACATTGCAGGGTAATCAATAAATACTAATATGTGTGTTATTGCTCTTAAAAGGCAGTAACTCTGAAAGAATGCAATTCTCCAGTCAGCAGTGCCCCAGGGTTGAAAGCTGAAAGCCTTGGTCAAGATTTACTCAAACACTACCAAGTCAAAGACATGGCCTATACCACTAAATGAAATAAAAGGCATTCCTGACATTTCAATAGTAGAGGGCTACTCGTGCAGGTGCCTGGGGCTGCCTGTGACTACAGTTATACTGGAAACCTCAGTCAGATTCCCAGCCCCCACTCCAGATGGCCTCACTAGTGGAGTCTGCTGCTTCTCATTAAAGACTAGCCAGACCACACTTCATGAGCCTTCCTCTTTTTTATTGTGAGGGTCTTAATTCCTCTCCATTCTCCCCACTTTCAAGTGAAATATATCTTCGAGGATAAAAGGAGATCTGATGTGGTATGCTTTTTAGAAGTGCAACATCTTATTGGCCATATAATGAAACAAAGCTAACATTGGGAGATGGAAATAATTACCAAGACAGATGGGAATGTGGAGTTTTTTGTTTTTTGTTTTTCATATGCAATGATATAAATGTCCTTGCATTGGTTGATGTTAGGACCAGAGGATCCTTAGTACCATCTAGTTGGATGCTGGGATTTCAAGCCATGATATTGAGAGTCGAGTCCTGATTCCACCACTTGTGGTAATGTGACTTTGAGCTAGCTTTATTTTCCTCAGATGTAAACCGAGGTAATAATACCTACTTCTCGCAGTTCTATGAGAGTCCAATGAGATCATGCACATGAAAACTGCAATGTAAACTGTAAAAAGCTATGTGGACATTCAATGTTATTTATATTTTGTATCCTTTCAGTTCCACAAGTACTGTGATTTCTGAGACTCTCTGTTGGGCACAGGAGATGCGAAGATGAAGGAGGAACTCACAGTCTGGTGTGGGAGCAATGAAACTGAAGTTGATCCAAAGTCAGGAAAGGATGAGTACCAAAATGGTTTTCCCATTCTACCCCAACTGCACTCTGCCAAAGGACAGGGACTGGCCTCCACTGTGGGATCGTTACTCACAGATGATCAGACCAAGCACCTTCCCCTGGCCACAGGTGGGTCAATCATATTTCCCTCACAAGACTGTGGAATTGGGGCACAAATTGAGTTAGTGAGCGGTGGGAGATGCACCTGTGAAGTTATGGGAACCAAGGCAGGGTTGTGTTTTGGTGGGTGGGCTGCATGTTTTGGGGCTTTGTATATTAAAGAGCAAGTAGAGAGAACTTGTTTGCAAAGAGAAATGAGAGGCAAGCAGACATGTAGCAAGAAAAATCAAAGATAGAGCCAAACAGAGAGAGAGACAGAGAGAGAGAGAGAGAGAGAGAGAGAGAGAGAGAGAGAGAGAGAGAGAGAATTCTCCCTGGGCTTTTCCAGTTATGAAGCCAGAATGCTTTTCTGTTCTTGGGTAAAAGTGAGGTATATATTCCTAGAGTCGTGTAATATGTACTTCCCCTTACCTCTCTAAACATTTTTTTAAAGACAGTCTCGCTCTGTCACCCAAACTGGAATGCAGAGACATGATCACTGCTTGCTGCAGCCTTGACCTCCTAGGCTCAAGTGATTCTCCCACCTCAGCCTCCAGAGTAGCTGAGACAACAGGCTTATGCAACCGTGCCTGCCTGGCTAATTTTTTTTTTCTTTTTTTTTTTTTTTTTTTTTTGTAGAGACAGGGTCTTGCTGTGTTGCCAGGGCTGGTCTCAAACTCCTGGGCTCAAGTGATCCTCCCACCTCGGCTGTCCTAAGTGCAGGGATTGTAGGCATGAGCCACCGCACCTGGCCTCTAAACTGATTTTGATTGGGTTTCTCTTACTTAAAATCAACAAACCCAAAGTAAAACAAGATAACCCTACAAAATGTCGTGGGACCATGAAAATAGCACTGCATTCTCCCAGGACAGGCTGAAGTTGAGAGCAGCTTAAGGAGTCTAACTCCCTCTTCTTCTTAAACTGGATACTGAGACCCAGACTGAGGTGAAGTGAGGCCCCAAGTTCACATACCCAGTAAGTGCAAAGCCAGGACTTCAACCTAAGTCTGCACCCCTAGTTCAAGAGAAAGATTTGGCTCTAGGCTGTCCGTCAATTAAGGGAATAAGTACAAAAAAGAAGCTGCCTGCTACCTCCTGTCTGCTTATCATATTAAGCCTCCCCTGATCTTTGTGTTACCCTGGTACTTCCTTTCCCTCTTATTAGGTCTCTTATCACGTGCTTCCTTTCATTGCTCTTTGGGGTCTGGTTTATTCCCCCACCTCACCTGTTGGATGAAAATAACTAAATCTTTGTTCTTTCTCTGGCTGGCAAGTATGTAAAGCAAAGAAACAAGTCTTGAATCTTTCACCCAGCTGGAAGGCAGAATTATATGTAGAAAGGGCAGAGGGTTTTTTAGTCTTTTCTGGGGTCTTTTTTTTTTTTTTTGCTTCTTTCTTATTTATAACTATTTTATTTACATTATAGAAGATTTGAAAATCCATCAAACAAAATTATTATTATCCCACCATCAAGCAATAACTATTTTTAACAGAGTGGTATCTACTTCCCCATATGCATCTCTTTCCCCAGCTGCATATTATGCATGTATGTGTGTATATCATTTGTATTGTTTTTCCAGATCTATTGAGGTACAATTGACAAATAAAAATTGTAGCTTGGGCATGGTGGCTCATGCCTGTGATCCCAGCTACTTGGAAAGCTGAGGTATGAAAATAGCTTGAACCCAGGAGGCGGAGGTTGCTGTGAGCCAAGATCGTGCCACTGCACTCCAGCCTGGGCAACAGAACAGGACTCTGTCTCAAAAAGAAAAAAAAATGTATATATTTAAGGTACACAATGTAATGTTTTGATACATGTATATATTGTAAAATCATTGCCACAATCAGGCTAATTAACATATCTATCACCTTAGAGAGTTACTGTTTCTGTGTCTGCACGGTGAGAATTCTTAAGATCTATTCCCTTAGCAAATTTTGAGTATATGATATGTTATTATTAACCTTAGTCATCATACTGGACAGTAGATCTCCAGAACTTATTCACGTTATGACTGAAAGTTTTTACACTTCGACCAACATCTCCCTATTTTCCCCACCCCCTGACTCCTAGTAACCACCTTTCTACTCTCTGCTTCTATGAGTTCAACATTTTTAGATTCTACATTTGTGAGATTATAAGGTGTTTGTCTTTCTGCGTCTGGCTTATTTCACTTGGCATAATGTTCTCCAGGTTTATCCATGTTATCGCAAGTGGTGACATTTTTAAGATTGAAAAATATTCTATGATCTATATCACATTTTCTTTAATCATTCACCAGTGAACACTTAGGTTTTCTTCACATCTTGGCTATTGTAAATAACAGTGCAATAAACATGGGAGTGCAGAGATCTCTTTGGGGTAGTGATCTTATTTTCTTTGGATATATACACAGGAATGAGATTGCCGGATCAATCTCATGGTAGTTCTACTTTTTACTTTTTGTGGAACCTCTGTACTGTTTTCCATAATGGCTATACCAATCAACATTCTCATCAACAGTGTATAAATGTTTCCTTTTTCTCTACATCCTTGTCAACCCTTTGACTTTTGATAACAGTCATCCTAATAGGTGTGAGATGGTATCTCATTGTGGTGTTGATTTGCATTTCCCCGATGATTAATTATGTTGAATGCTTTTTCATATATCTGTAGGTCATTTGTATATCTTTTTTGGAAAAAAGTCTATTTGTTATGGTTCTTCTCCCATTGAAAACCTTTTTTTTTTTTTTGCTATTGAGTTATATGAGTACCTAATGTATTTTGGACATTAACCCCTAATTGGATTTATGGTTTGCAAACATTTTCTCCCATTCCATGGTTTGCCTTTTCGTTTTGTTGATTGTTTCCTTTGCTGTGCAGAAATGTCTTAGGTTGATGTATATGATCAAATTTTGATTCTGCCTTTTACTAATTGTATGATGTTGGGACTAATGCTGGCTAGCTATGATGATAATTATTTACTAAGCATTTTCTATTTGTCAAATAACATGCTGTGTGCTTTATATGTTACCTATTTAATATCCATAACAACTGCGAGAAATAGGGGAGGTTATTCCACGTTCACAGAAGAAGAAACTGAAGCCTACAGAAGTGACATAGATAACTACACAGTTGGCCGGGCGCGGTGGCTCAAGCCTGTAATCCCAGCACTTTGGGAGGCCGAGACGGGCGGATCACGAGGTCAGGAGATCGAGACCATCCTGGCTAACATGGTGAAACCCCGTCTCTACTAAAAAATACAAAAAAGTAGCCAGGCGAGGTGGCGGGTGCCTGTAGTCCCAGCTACTTGGGAGGCTGAGGCAGGAGAATGGCGTAAAACCCGGGAGGCGGAGCTTGCAGTGAGCTGAGATCTGGCCACTGCACTCCAGCCTGGGCGACAGAGCGAGACTCCGTCTCAAAAAAAAAAAAAAAAAAAAAAAAAGATAACTACACAGTTAAAAAGAGGCAGAGCTGTGATGGAAAACACCAGCTCCTCAATTTCTATTCGGGATCAGGGGTTGCAGCCTAGTTGAAAAGGAAATTGACTTAAATCCAAATGTGTGTAACACATTACTTTAAGTTAGAATGTGTTACAAATTAATAAAAATTGCAAAACTTATTTCTACAAATGCTTTGACTTGATTGAGAAAATATCGAGTTCCCATATCAAAAACTAAGGACACCCAAATGGGTGGCTTTGGGGGTGCTGAAGACCACGATGTAGCCCTCTCAGAAGTGTGGCCCTGAATTCCTGCTCTCCTTGGGGCAGCATGGTGCTTCTCCAAGACTGCCCCAGATGTGCGTGATGGAGTGTCTGTTCCCAAAGTAAAAGACAGGAACAGAGAAGTGTGTGAGTATGTTTGCTCCAGAAACAGCAAGGGAAAAAAATCATGAGGTCAGTTGAAATATTTCATCTGTGATTAATCACTGGCAAAAAACATTTCCCAATAATTAGACCAAGTTAATGGGCCTAGCAAAGCCCACAGTCTCTGCTCTTCATCTGTTAGTTATAAATAGAGCCACAGAAGCCTCCGGGGCTGGAGCTGTGGCCTGAGAAAAGCCTCAGTGTTTACATTATTGTTTTAATATTTAGCAAAAAAAAAAAAAAAGTATCTCAATCTTTGGTCATCATTCAGATGTTAGCATTCAGAGCCTTTATAGACTCTGCATTTGTTTCTATTTCCAGTCCTCCAATTTAAACAGAGACATCAGGAGGGAGGCTGTTGACAAGATGATGGTTATGCCAAGTCCAAGTCTACTAGTGTTCTTCTGGGGCCTGCCAGGCCATCCCCACTGTAGCCCTTCACCTGGGGTCCTGCATCTCGGCCTTTCCCTCTAACCTTCTAGACCCTTCCTTGAATTCATGTATCTTACTCTTCTCTTGCTCCTCATGTTTCCCCTCCCAATTGGGCTAGTCACATGTCACCATGTATGTTGAAGTATTTTGTGATTGGTATTGAATAAAAAGAGTCCCCCCTTCTTAAGTATTTCCTGGATATTTTATAGGTTTTACTTAATTTAATCCTCACCACAAGCTTATAAGGAAGATTCTATTATCTCCATCGCGAGGAGAAATCTTCATCCTAGTCAGGAGGCTAAATAACTTCCCCAAAGTCACAGATCAGACATTCACACCTAGGTTTTTAGAATTCTAAAACTCATGATCATACTGATTGACTTATGCTGTTGTTGTCACTACGAATAATAGTTACTGTTAATAGTTAACGTTATTAAAAACAAGACTAATAATTCTTTCGAAGATCTTAACTATCTGTGATGTGAATTTTTAGCCCTCCAAAGAATATCATATCATAATAAGCAAATGCAAGTTCCCTTTAAGATTAGCCCTAAGAATCTGAAAGCATCGATCACCTATACCAGATAATGTCTTTTGACGGTCAGTATGCTCCCCATCACTGTCTTTTGTACCACAAACACTGAAAATCTAGAAATTACATTTCCCAGAGTCCCCTGCCAGCAGGGCCTCTGCCAATGAGAGATGATCACATGAAATTTGGAAGAGAAATAAGAGGAAGACATTGTTTTCCGGAGGCAGCTGTGGGGTTTCTAGGTACCATCCTGAGAATCATCACTAGGTGCTGCAGGTAGCCTAGATCCTGGTGGTGGCTTTACCAGGATTATTGGTAATCAGATTCCTTGGTAGTGAGCAGCAGTCTTCCCAATCATTGCTCCTCAGCCCTTCCAAAGATTGTGTAAGCCCCTATCTCCTCATACTAAATTCACCTCCAACCTGAAACGCCTACAGTAACTTCTATTTGCCTGACAACCCTGACTGATACATTGCCCAAGGTAATGAATCATTAATAATAAAATTAAAGCAATCAAAAATTAAGATATATTGATTACCTACTATGTTCAAGACATTGTTTTTGATGTTGGAATAGCAACATTAATAAGAAAGAGTCTTTTCCCTTGAATAAGTTGTTTTTATGCTTCTAAAATATTCATTGAATTGATGAATACAGTGAAAGAAAGATAAATTTAGAAACTCTATTGTCCAGAACAATAGAATGAGTTTGGACTAGAGGGCAAGAAATAACTGGAATCACGTCCTGGTTCTGCAATCCACTTACTGGTTAACTACGGACTGTCACTGCAGAGCCTCTTCACATGTTTTCCTATCTTTGATCTCACCCTGTGGAGGCTACGTGGGTTTCGGCTTTGGGTGGACCAAGATCATACTCATGTCATGTCATACTCCATGACATAGAGTAATATTTTCCATCTGCAAAGTAGGGTTTAAAGGCACCAAAATGGGCATATAAAGACAGAAGTCAAAATTGTTCAGTTTTTGAGCAGCAAAGCATTTAATGAATGTGGCCTGGAGTGAAAAGTTTTAATTCTTTCTTCAGGTCTTCCGCAAACATTTAAGGATCTCTGTGATGGCTGGCCTCCAACGCCCCAGGTGATTCTCACTTCCTGGCATTCATGCCCTTGTATAGGTCCCTTCTGCCAACACCAGAGAGGACTGAATTCAGAGATTGCTGAAATGACTGTGTGTGACTTCTGACATTGCCACATCCGTCTTGCTATTTCCTGGATTACTCAATCTTGGGGGGTGCCAGTTGCCATGCCATGAGGATGCTCAGTGGAGAGATCCATGTGGTGGGGAACTGAGGCCTCTTGCCCACAGCCATGTGGGAAGATCATCATGAAAGTGACTCTTCTCAGCCTAGTCAAGCCTGGCCAACACCTCCCTGCATGATGGACTCTGAGCCAGAACCTCCCAGTTAAGCTACTACCAAACCCCTGACCCACTGAAACTGTGTGAGATAAATATTTATATTATTTTAGGCCAAGTTTTGTAATACTTAGGTACATATAGATAATGAATACAGGGTCCAAAAATTCAATTCACAGAAATGCACTAAATCCCTTGCCCTGTCCTCTGCTCTAGCACTCCATTCTTGGGAGCCTCTTACCCTTCTGCCCTAACAGAACCTTCTCACCAGCTTTCCCTGTTCCAGCAGGTTATACTCACATCCATCCCCTTTATCCTTGCCACAGCCACTCCCACATGACAAGTGCCTGAGAAGTCACATCTTCTCACAGAGAACTGCCTGTCCAGGGATTGTATTTCTTCTGTTTTCATTGCTTTTCCCCTAAAAAAATCTGTTTCTGCCACTTTTATCTTTTCTATACTTAGAGATGGTGGGAGGATGGAGAGTGGAGAATGATGCCAAGTGGCCTAAGGAGGAGTAACAGCTGTGAAGTGGCTTATCCATGACAGAACACATCAAGTCATTGTAGGAGTTAACAGTGGTTTATCCATCACAGAACACATTGGGTCACTGTAAGAACTAAACAGGGTGGTGCGTTTACCATGCCCGGTAGCGTGTCTGACAAACACCCAGTCTGTCTTAGTTCCATCCTGTCTTGCCAGGCCCTACCACAGAGTCTCTTACAGCCATACAGAACCACTTGGAGTTCACCTCCATCTTTCACATCTACTTGCACTGGGATTTTCTGTTCCCTCTGAAAGGAATGCTGTGTCTGTTCTTGACTATTTGGTGACCTCTTAGGCAATCTACAAAATCAGCTCAAGTTCTAACAGTTTTGGAAAGCCTTCTTTGTCCTCCCCAGGCCAATAATACTGTGCACCTCTCTGCTGTGTTCCCATTTCTCAATTAATAGCTTTTAACCATTGCTATAATTACTGTTCTTACATGTCACCCCTTGACTGGCCCAGGAGGGCCTCAGGGGCAGGAAATATATTCTCATGTTTATAGCCTCTGCTCCTCGCACAGAACTTGTCATAGAGGGGAGAGGTAGAGAAGATAATAAAGAAAGAGAGGAAGGAAGAGAAGGAGGTAGTATACATTGGTTGGTTCCTCTCCAGCATCCGTTTCCCCTTCTCTCTCCAGCCTTCCTATGTCAGCCCTGGTGATTGAGTGTGATTGATGCCACCCCCAGGAGTGGGTTTGATTGGCCCAAAGAATTCGCCGGGCATGGTGGCGGGTGCCTGTAGTCCCAGCTACTTGGGAAGCTGAGGCAGAGAATCGCTTGAACCCAAGAGGCAGAGGTTGCAGTGAACTGAGATCTCACCATTGCACTCCAGCCTGGGCGACAGAGCAAGACTCCTTCTCAAAAAAAGAAAGAAAGAAAGAAAGAAAGAAAGAA
Source organism: Rhinopithecus roxellana (assembly GCF_007565055.1). Taxonomy (NCBI): domain Eukaryota; kingdom Metazoa; phylum Chordata; class Mammalia; order Primates; family Cercopithecidae; genus Rhinopithecus; species Rhinopithecus roxellana. Next base: position 44,542,269 of record NC_044560.1, on the reverse strand, counting down.
AGAAAGAAAGAAAGAAAGAAAGAAAGAAAGAAAGAAAGAAAAAGAAAACGAAAAAGAAAGCACAGTATTCCAATTTCCTTACTACCGATCGGTTCAGAGAGGGGTATGTAAACCAGTCAGGGACATTTTCTGAGGCTGCAGGTAAAGATGAGCCTCCTTCTTTTATGAAAGCTAACAGAGATACTCTTCTCTTCCTACTGAATATGAATAAGGCAGAAGGTAGCCCTGGGAGCTGCTGGCACCATTTTGTACCTCAAAGGGAAACCTGTCTGAGAATGAAGCAAACATTTAGCAAGAAAAAACAAGGATGGAGAGGATGGAACAACTATGTTCTGATGAGATTGCCTGGGCTCCGAAACAAACCACACCTGTAAATGTGAACCCAATGCTTTCAGATAAGAAAATTCTCTTATTATTAAAGCCAGTTTCAATTAAGTTTTCTACTACCAGGAACATAAAGAGTTCTAACTAATATAAGAAGAAATTAAAAAAAGAAGTTAAATTTTCTCATCTAAAATGTCTAAGAAGTATAACTAGATATTTAAAGGAATAAATTTCATTTATCTGGGAAATTCACTTATCTAGAATTTTTTTAATCCTCCAGTGATGTCCAATGAGAAAGACATGCTGTACCTATCTGCCCACCTAGGTGGTAAGCCTATTGAAGGCAGAAATTATTTCTTCATTCATTTACTCATTCAGCAAGTACAGATCATCTTCCAAAAGTTAGGTATAGAGCATCTTCTAAAAGTTAGGCACTATGCTGACACAAAAAGAAGATAAGGTCCTTGTCCAGTGCAGGAGACAGACACATCTGCCCATCCTCTGTGGTGTCTGGGAGGGACATCGGGGTGGCAATTAAGATCAACGGATCGTTTCATGACTGCTTAAGTGCAGCTGCACCTCAGCTAAGAGTGGGTTACCAGGAATAGGAAGATCAAAGAAGAGAATAGGAAATTGGGGCCTGGAAAGAATGCTAATTTGGTCCAGGTTGAAGACACTGTAAAGGGAGTTATGAAAGAGAATGCCAGTTGAGAGACCTGGTCAGTTAGGAAAGAAGTGCATTCAGGGATCAGCTGAAGGAAAGTCTGACTCATTAGGAACTTGCCAAGAGAGTGAGAGGAGCCCAGAAAGAAAGGACAGTGGGTTCCCAATGGTCAGAGTGAAGAAAGTGTTTGGGAGGCTTAGGTGGGTGGATCACCTGAGGTCAGGAATTCGAGACCATCCTGACCAATATGGCGAAACCCCATCTCTACTAAAAATACAAAAATTAGCTGGGTGTGGTGGCATGTGCCTGTAATCCTGGCTACTTAGGAGGCTAAGGCACATGCATCCCTTGAACCTAGGAAGCGGAGGTTTCAGTGAGCCAAGATCACGCCACTGCACTCCAGCTTGGGTGACAGAGTGAAATTCCATCTCGAAAAGAAAAGTAAAAAAAAAGAAAGAAAGAAAGAAAGTGTGAGGGGACCAGGCTAGGGAGGCAATAGCCAGACAGCTGTTAACCCCTAAGCATCCTCAGAAACCAAGTCAGATGGAGACAAAGAAGATTCTGTCTGCATTCCCTACCCGCAGCTCTCCTTGAGGCCCCATCCACTAGGCACCCTGACGCCAGGATGCCCTTTCTTCAGAGTCCTGCCTACAAGCTTTCTGTGGCCCTCCCCTGCCTGCAGAATAACCTCCTTCATCTGGCATTAATGCCTGCACACATCGGTCTCCAACCAATATCTAGACTTGTTTCCGACCTTCGATCCATGTAGAATTTGGTTAACCATATTATATATTTTTTGCATATTTTATCTCTCCCACTGTCCTGTGGGCAGGGTCTGTATTGTATTCATCCCTGTGACCCAGCACCTAACTCAGCACTTGCTAAGTGACTGGCGAGGCAGTGTGGTCACATGACCAAGTGGTTAGTGAGGGCGCCCAGGTTTGATGCCTGGTTCCTGCACTTAGTCACTGTAGAATCTAGGTTAAGTTATCTGACTTCTCTGCATTCAAAATTCAGGGTCTTAGCTGTGTGTACCTCTTGGTTGTTATGATGTCATATGAAAGAATACATGTAAAGCAGAAAGATCAGATGCTTAGCACAAAGATCTTTTTGTTTTGTTTTGTTTTGTTTTTGTTTTTGTTTTTTGTTTTTTGTTTTGTTGAGACGGAGTCTCGCTCTGTCGCCCAGGCTGGAGTGCAGTGGCTGGATCTCAGCTCACTGCAAGCTCTGCCTCCCAGGTTTACACCATTCTCCTGCCTCAGCCTCCTAAGTAGCTGGGACTACAGGCGCCTGCCACCTCGCCCGGCTAGTTTTTTTGTATTTTTTTAGTAGAGACGGTGTTTCACTGTGTTAGCCAGGATGGTCTCGATCTCCTGACCTCGTGATCTGCCCGTCTCGGCCTCCCAAACTGCTGGGATTACAGGCTTGAGCCACCGCGCCCAGCCGGCAGCACAAAGATCTTAATTAAAACTTGATATTATTACTAACTAAATTCGGGAAATTCAAGATTAAACTCTGACAACTTTCAAAATCCCAATCCAACTTTAAGAGTCAGATTCTATAAAACCAGTCATCATAACAGCTAATAATACACATTTTTATGTAGAGCATTTTGTGATTAACAAGGCATGTTTTATCCTTTTTCAGCATCTCTAGTCCAGCACCAGCAAGCGGGGAACAGACTTTTAATAAATGTCTGTGCAACGGGATACAGAAAGCTGATGGCCTCTTCTCAACGTGGGTGGACACCAGGTATTAGCTTCCTAGGGCCGCTCTAACAAATCACCCAAACCGAGTAGCTTAAAACAACAGAAATTATTCTCTCACATTCTGGAGGCCAGAAGTCCAAAATCAAGTTGTTGACAGAGCTTTAATCTTTTCAGAGGCTCTAGAGGAGAACTCCTTCCTCACTTCTTCCAGCTTCTTGTGGCTTCAAGTGATTCTTGGCTTGTGACAGCTTAACTCCAATCTCTGCCTCTGTCTTCACATGTCTGTGTCTTATTGTCTTTTACAAGGACACTTGTCATCGGATTTAGGGCTTACTCAGGTAATTCATGATGATTTCATCTCAAGATCTTTAAATTATTTATATCTGCAAAGGCCCTTTTTTCAAATAAGGTCACATTCACGGGTTCCAGATGGACATAACTTTATGAGGTAAATAATATTATCCCATCTTGCATGTGAGCAAAGTGGGGTAACAGAGAGTAACTTGCCCAAGGTCATGTAGCTAGTAGGTAAGCCTGAGATCTGAATTTGAACCCAGGCAGTCTGGCTCCAGAGTTTGGGCTTGTCTCCACTACACAGTCGCTGCCAGTCATGCTGGTTATGATGGAGAAAATGAGGGAATCTCATTTATGGTTTCGTTTTTCTTTTTGAGACAAGGTCTGACTCTTTCCAGGCTGGAGTGCAGTGATGCCATCTCAGCTCACTGCAACCTCTGCCTCCTGGGCTCAAGCGATCCTCACACCTCAGCCTCCCAAGTAGCTGGGACTACAGGCACACACCATCACCCCTGGCTAATTTTTGTATTCTTTTGTAGAAGCAAGGTTTCACCATGTTGCCCAGTCTGGTCTCAAGCTCCTGAGTTCACGTGACCCACCTGCCTCAGCCTCCCAAAGTGCTGGGATGACAGGTGTGAGCCTCTGCGACTGGCCTAAGGGAACTTCATTTAATCCTGACAGCTTCCCTGTAAAATAAACAAAGCCAGGGCTTATTTCTCCCTTTGCAGATTAGAAAACTGATGCTCAGAGAAAGTGAATGACGGTTAATATCAATCAGCTAGGCTATAGCAGAACCACTATTTGGACTTGGATCTCTGGGCCCAGGCCAGGGCCATTTCTGCTTCTCTATGCTGCCTTCCCTTGAAACAGCTGCTTTCCTCACACCATGTTGAAATGCTTTTACGTCCTGTGCACATATCCAGCAGCTGACTTCCCTCAGAAGGGCATGTCCAAGAAAAAGAAAGAGGGAAGGCTGGGTTTAAGGCATTGCTGTATCTAGTGCTGACACCCTCACATCTTCTTGGCATCCTGAGTTACCAATGAATTGAATGAACATTTATCAGGCTGCTGCTCCACACCAGGAATGTGGAGAAATTGGAAGCTCCATGTCTGGGAATGTCCTGGTCACCAGACCCCCTACCACAGAACCAGCCTATGAATGCTTTCAAAAGCCTGTAAATCCTCAGTCCCAGCCAAAGCCTTACTACTGATTGAAAATGACAGCCTGGATGAGAGAGAAAGCTTAGGGACATTGGATTCCAGCTCCAGCCCTGACCTAGTAAGCCTTATAGTCTCTCTGGACCTCAATTTCCTCCTCTGTAAAATGAGAAAATTGGGCTTAGCAATCTCTGAGACTATCATATGCTAGCTTTCTAGTTACATACACATGCACAAAAAGGACTCCGTGATCTCCTAAGTCAGTGTCCATGCCTCAGCCTGTGATGGAAATTGATCTGTCGTGACAATAACGTTGTCATGACACCACATAACGCTGTGATGTGGTTATGACTGACTATCACATCACATGTATTCTCACAATCACTCTATGAGATAAGTATGAGGCTTAAAGGGTTATGTTCTGACCCTGTAACCACACAGCCAGCAAGATTTGAACTCGGGTCTCCCTGATGCCATAACACAGTACCCTGGCTCAGAACAACTCCATTCTGTCTACCCATCCTCACATGGCCCCATATGGGCTGGTGTCCACACCCAGCAGCCTGACCCCATGGGGCACTGCTAGTCTTGTTAGGCTTAGTCTGCCTTCTCATTGAGCTAAAAACAAAGAAACAAAGAAACAAACAACAACAACAACAACAAAACACAACAACACGGATATGTAGTCACCTGTCAGGGCTAGGGCACCCAGCTTACTGAAGAAGAGTTTTCCATTCCTAACTACATTATGGAGGTGAGTGCTTTCCACTCCTGATTTCTGCTGGGCTAGAGCCCCATGCTAGACCCAGCCAAATGGCCTTCTTGCTGCCAGAACCCTGGCAGATGCCAGTTCCAGAAGGTTACCAACTACAGGTTTTGAGGTTTGCTCAGCTTTCAAGTCTGGCTACATTCAAGCCTTCACTAGGCCTCAGGCAAGCCTCAGGAAATGCCTCTGCAGCTGGAGCTGCATTCAAATAAAAACAACTCCTTGATGACCAGTGAGAGCCCAATCCACATGGCTGGGCTCTGGACCCCGCAGACACCTGGCAACCTCAAGGTCCAGCTCCCTGGTGAGGGATGCCAGCAGTCTAACACTGGGGCTGCCAATTTAGGGAAGCTCGGATCCAGCTGGAATTGTACACACACCCAGAACTGCAGCCACATGCTTCCCTGGGCCCCTTTCCTTACCATTCACCACCTGGGCCTAGGGTGGAATTCAGCCAGTTGACTCATCCCTCATCACCAGCCCCTATAATCTCCCTTCTTCCTGGAAAAGGAAGCCACATAGTGGAGCAGTTAGCTCTCCTTGTCACCACCACTTGATTGCATACAAGCTACTCTTCACTGCACTCATTCATCCCTGACCTGCTACTTACTAGTGATGTGGCTCTGGGGAACTCATTTGATCTCTATGTGCCTCTGTTTCCTTATCTATAAAATGGGGGTGACAGTTGTGCCTCAAGGAGTTGTAGTAGGATAAAATGAGAGAATGTATATAAAATACTTAACACAATTCCTGGTACATAACATACAGCCTGTGGTGTTAACTACTGGTAATCTACAGATACCAATTCAATCATTCAGTAACTAAACATCTACATTCTGTGTATGAATACTTGCCAAGCTAACTGTGTGGTGGACTCTGTACTAGGGGTTGGCGGTGCAGCTATGAATGCCACTGCTGTAGTGTTTGCCAATTTCCATAGTGTAAATCCTCCCTCCATGGCCAATTTCAAGCTGCCTCCATCATGTCCCTGAACACAGACTTGAGAAGAGGTGCTCACAATCAGCTCTTGAGCCAGTGTCAGCTGTGCCAGCCACTACTTCTGGTGGACATCTAAGCTGCTCCTCCTGGGATTTGAACCCGAGTGATGAGAGAATCGGGACTTCAGTTGAGACTGAATTGAGGCTTCTCCTTCCAACTCTGGGAACTGCTTGTGCTTCTCGTTTCTACTTTATCTCAACATCCTTCCCTGGAGAAATTTCTCCTGCTTACTTTATGCCACAACTTGACCCAATCTGAGGGCTTCTTATCTTAAGGCTATCTAAGGTTTCACAGCTTACCAACTCAGCCTCCCAGAGCCCACTTTCAGAAATCTGATCACCCGTCTTATCTTTCAGGGTCAGGCTACGTGAGTCACTCTATTCTCTTACGCTGGTTTACATTCTTTATGACACATAACATGTGTACATTTATTACCTGTCTTCCCATTTGAATGTAAGGTTCATGAAGGCAGGAACACTATATGCTGGTGCCTAGGATAGTGTCTGTCACTCAATATGTATTTGTTGAATCGATGTATAGATGAATGATTGATCACAGGCCACTGGCCAGACAGTGGTGTCCCAGCCTTGTGTCAGTTTGCCTCTCTAATCCATTGTCATGGTAAGCAAAGGCCATGTGACTCACAAGGCATATTGTCATGGACATATCTAGTTCACTCATCACTTGGATGAGGTAACCTTCCCCACAGAAATAACATGCATCCCTGGAAACTCGCACCCCAAGAATTTAAATAGCCCAATAATATGTCTCAGGAATATTCAACCAGAACATCTATAAAATAGCCCAACAATATTTAAATAGGACATCTCACCTGTAGAATGTGGTCATTTCCTGGTTTGAGAAATTCTAGTTTGAGTGTGATCAACCCAGCATACATTTGTGGGATTTACACATTTTGTAGGAGACTTCTATCATATTATCTGCCTAGTACCTTTTCTTTTATTCTAGGAACAGAATTCCTTTTATTCTAGGAAATCCTCCTACTCCAACAACATCTACCCTTCTGAGTGACTGTCACCATATTCTTGCAAAACCCCTTTCAGTTCATAGCTAGGTGCACCATGGGTAAGCAAATTACTCAAGCTGAGTCCCTTGATTTTTTTTTTTCTTTTTTGTTTATAAGGCTGTCCTTTGGAATATTTTTTTTACACCAATGAGAGAGGAGGTGGTTCGATCTTTTTCTGGTGGTAGAAAGAAGTGTGAAATTTGGAAACTGTTAGTAGCCAGAATTTCCACTAAGCCAAGAAAGCTAATCTGCAGGAAAAGCTAATGAACCCAATATGCAGAAAACTGGAGACTACAGAGAGCAAGAATCCTGACAGCATGTGGTTAAGAGCCAGATAAATGTGTGTTCTTACTATTATGTGTTCAATTCTTCCACCAATCATTTAGACCTCCCCCAGTCCCACTCCCATCACCATCCCTCTTTTGGTTGAAAGGAGTTTGCTGTGGTTTGCGGCTAGTGCTGCAGCTCCAGAAAGTATAAATTGTAAACCTTGGTGGCATCTACATGGTATTCATTCTACAGGCTTGCAGAAAGTGAGAGGTGTGGAGGCTTGACAGCCTCCACCCAGATTCCAAAGGATTCAAAAGGGGCCCGGCAGAGACTTGTCGCAGGGACAGAGCCACCATAAAGGGCCCCCACTAGAACAATGCCCAGCAGAAGTGTGGGCTCAGAGTTGCTGCAGAGACTCCCCGCTAGGACAATGTCTAGTGGAGCCATGGGAACGGGACTACCACCAGGATCCTAGAACTATGGGGTCACTGGCAGGACGCAAAGCCCACCTGGAAAGCTTCTGGCACTGAACTCCAATCCCTATGAGCACCCACGTGGGCTGCACTCAGCAAAGTCATAGGGGTGGGGCTGCCTGAGGCCCTTGGGGCCCAACTCCTACCCCAGTGTGCGCACGGAGCAGCACATGGAGTATAAGATGACAGCACATGGAGTCAAGATTTAATGTCTGTCCTCCTGAATTTCAGCCTTGCATGGAGTCTGTTACCCCTTTCTTTTGGCTGATTTCTCCCTTTTAGAATGAGAATGTTTACCCAATGCCTGCACAACCATTGTTTCTTGAGAATAAATAACTTGGTTTTGATTTTATAGGCTCATAGCTACAAGGAACTTTCCTTGAATCTCAAATGAGACATTGGACTTTGGACTTCTAAGATGATGCTGGAATAAGTTAAGATTTTGGGGACTGTCGGCCGGGCATGGTGGCTCACGCCTGTAATCCCAGCACTTTGGGAGGCCGAGGTGGGCAGATCACGAGGTCAGGAGATCAAGACCATCCTGGCTAACACAGTGAAACCCCGTCTCTACTAAAAATACAAAAAGATTAGCCAGGCGTGGTAGCGGGCGCCTGTAGTCCCAGCTACTCGGGAGGCTGAGGCAGGAGAATGGCCTGAACCTGGGAGGCGGAGCTTGCAGTGAGTGGAGATCATGCCACTGCACTCCAGCCTCCAAAAGTGCTAGGATCATAGGCGTGAGCCACCGCACCCGGCCTTGACTGGATTTTTGCTGATTCAAATGCCCATCATATTCCTTCCCATTTTTAAGATTGAACACACTCCTGAGGGCAACCAGAAAGGTTCCTCTCAGTCAGCTTTCTAGAAACAAACCTGGAAATTACAGCACTAGAAGCAAACTTGTGGTCAGTATTTGAAGTGGGGATGGGGGACAGAATATGAAAAGAAAGAGTGAGGAAACTATTTACAGAATATCTATTTTATGCCATGCATGCTAACTTATTATGTCATTATTCTTCACAATAACTAAAAGAGGAAACATTATTATCCTCATATTATGAAAGATAAAACTGAGGTTTGGACGGATTAAGTAATTTGCCTAAGACCAATCCATGATTAAGGTAGAGCCAGGATTTCAAACAAATTCAGCTGGCTCCAAAGCCCTTATTCGCTCCACCCCACCTGTCCCCAGGAGTTAAACCAACAGGAAAATCCAAGGGTCTCTGAGGGAAGAGGAACAACCCTCTCCCTGCCTGCTTCAAGGCCAGCATTTCCCCCTGCTGCCCGGTTCTGCCTGACAAAGAGAGTGCTCTGCTTCTCTAAGCGCTCACCTTTCTTGTTCCATGTGTTTTCCTGCCTCCCAACTCTGATTTTTTTCTCAAGGGTGCCTATCCAGGTGCACTACCACAAAATTACCAATGGATAGGTGTGGCCAGAAATGAGCAATCCGTACTTGCGTCTCCAGGCCTGCTTCACCTTTCAGCACTTTAAGCAGGTAAGTATCCAGCCTATTGAATGAAAGAGTATTAGAGCAAGGGATTATGTATCCAGCTTTAGTAATAGTTCTCAGTTCTCTGCAGTTCTTAGAAATGAGTTAACTCTCATAAATACCCAAAATCACTCTTGCTGCTGCAATAAAAGCCGGGATGAAAAGTGCATATCTGCTAGAGTCAGGCAGATGTGAGTGCAGATACTGGGTTTACCTCTCTGTGTGATCCTGGGCAAGTTACTTTATCTTTCTGTGTCTGTGCCTTGATTGCCTCATTTAAAGAAAAAAAAATAAAGGCCAGGCACAGTGGCTCACACCTGTAATCCCAGCACTTTGGGAGGCTGAGATGGGCAGATCACTTGAGGTCAGGAGTTCAAGACCAGCCTGGCCAACATGGCAAAACCCCATCTCTAGTAAAAAATACGAAAATTAGCTGGGTGTGGTGGCAGATGCCTGTAATCCCAGCTGCTCAGAAGGCTGAAACAGGAGAATTGCTTGAACCTGGGAGGCGAGGTTGTAGTGAGCTGAGATGACACCACTGCACTCCAGCCTGGGCAACAGAGTGAGACTCTGTCTCAAAAAAAAAAAAAAAAAAAAAAAAAAAAAAAAAAAAAAAAAAGAGGATCATATCCACCTGAGAAGATTCTAGTAAAAATTATATGACATAATGTGTGAAAACACCTGGCTCACAGTATCATGAATGTTATTGTATTCTTGTCCTTCATGGAAATAAAGTATATAACCATATAAGAATCAAAAGAATATGTTTCTCCAAAAATGAAAAAAAAATTCCTCAAGAATGTCACTCGGATAAATTCACTTCTCTGTCATCAAGGTCTGGTGCAGGCATGGGAGGGGATTAAAATATATAAACTCCTCTGATTATTCTTTTTCTTAATCAAGAGACCAAGATGGTTTTTGAACTCAAGTGAGGAGACCTTCAGATGAGTCTTTGCTCTAGTTCTTCTCGTATGGATGGATGTCTTCTTCTAAAAATCTTCTTTTTTTTTTTTTTTGAGACGGAGTCTTGCTCTGTCGCCCAGGCTGGAGTGCAGTGGCCGGCTCTCAGCTCACTGCAAGCTCCGCCTCCCAGGTTCTCGCCATTCTCCTGTCTCAGCCTCCCGAGTAGCTGGGACTACAGGCGCCCGCCTCGTCGCCCGGCTAGTTTTTTGTATTTTTTTAGTAGAGACGGGGTTTCACCGTATTAGCCAGGATGGTCTCGATCTCCTGACCTTGTGATCCACCCGTCTCGGCCTCCCAAAGTGCTGGGATTACAGGCTTGAGCCACCGCGCCCGGCCCTAAAAATGTTCTAATGCAGTAGCTTTCATACACTTTCAGTGGTGGAATCCTTTAATCAAATGAAAACTTATGAAGAACTGAAATATCTAAAACATTAATTCATTTATTGAGTGCCTGTTTTGTGCCAGACTCTCTTCTAGGCACTGATCGAAACAGAGGAAAGTGGAACTTCCTGGGGTCAAGGTGATGAATGCCTGAGGTCGGCCCATTTCTCTTCCCATTTTCACCTAATGGTCCCTGAGATATTCCCACAAATTCCAGGGGTTCCATGGCCCACAGTTTAGAAACTACCTTCCCAAGACACCTGTGGAAGGTAGCTTCTCAGAGCACTAAGGGACAGGAGGAGGAAACTCATGTAGTTTCCACTGACTATGGAGGGAACTTTCAGCCTTGTTCCCTGTAGAAGACAAAGTCTAGAATTGATAAATTATTTTCTAGAGTGTTCTGAACAAAGCAGTTGAGTTGCAAACTTGCCCTCCCCTTACCTGCCATTCCCAATGAACTGTGCCTTTTCTCTGGAATTTATGTTTTGTATTCTGGCTGCCTCCTAGAATGGAAGTCCTGTGCTGGCTCTTAAACCATTTGCTAAAGCTCTGATCTCTTGTCCACTTCCTGTTGGATACTGAAATCTCCAGTCATGGGCCATGGGCTGCTCCAACCAAGATTCTACTAATCACCGATCATGAGACCCCTCTGATTCCTTAATACAATGGCCATCCAAGACAAGTAATGGAAGAAAACTCTTCACAGAGGGAGAGGATGCTGGCCACTGTTGGTGGCTGATCTCCTTCCCTTGGAGGTTCTACTAATATCACTGTACCACCACACTGACCACATGAGGTGTTGCTGGCTCTTTGATGCTGAAGCCCAAAAGTGGGCCAAGACAGAAGTTGTCCCCTAAGTCTCACTAGCAAAGATGGCACATTCAAGCACACTTTTCCTTAAGGCCGATAAGAATAAAAGAAAAATCACACCAAAGAATGGCAGATAGCCATAGAATCTGGCTTATAAGATATGGTCTACTCAGTCCAAGAGCCCCTATAGTGCACCTCTGCCTGGTTCTCAGACCTCACCCTGGAGCAGAAGCCATCTCTCTCTCGCCACTTGTAAACTCTTTAACATCCAGATCCCAGAGAGAAAGAACCAAATGAAAACAGCTATCCCCTTCCTTGTCTCCCTGACTGCCTAAACCTGTACGTTCTAAATTCTGGTTTCCTGTCTCTTATGCTCTATCTTTATCCAAAAATTACACAGGACATGGCTCCATGCTCTCACAGAGAATGATCTTGTCCTAGGTCTTCAACAGAAAAGGTGTGTCTTTAAAACAATACAAAAAATATCAGCATTACACAAAACTGTACTATACATACACATTATTGAGGTTAGACTAGGGAGGGGATTGAGATTGTCCTTTCACAATAGAATGGAATTAATGTTGCTTAGGAGCCTGTTATGAGTCAGACATTGAATTATCTGCTGTCAATTTTTTTTCTTCCCCAGAGACAGGATCTTGCTCTATCACCCAGGCTAGAGTACAGTGGCACCATCATAGCTCATTGCAGCCTCAAACTCCTGGGCTCATGCAATCCTCCCACCTCAGCCTCCCTAGTGGCTAGGACTACAAGCACGCACTAACAGACCTGGTTAATTTTTTTTATTTTTGAAGAGATGGTATTTTGCTATGTTGCCCAGTCTGGTCTCAAATTTCTGGCCTCAAGCAATCCTCCCACCCTGGCCTCCTAAAGCCCTGGGATTATAGACATGAGCTACCATGCCCAGGCCTTGACTTTTTTATCCTTCTACCCCATAACCTGACACAGTGTCTCCCTTGGTGAACCCTCATACCACTAACTTCCTTTGTCTATTATGTCCCTTCACATATATTGTCCCAGATTGCAGTTGTTTGGGCACTTGTCATATCCACTTCAGTGGATCATACTTTTTTTTAAGGTCAAAGGACTTTACTCAGAAAACTTTTTGTTTAATGCTAGTAGAATCTCAGCGGCTCTTCCAAACCTTGGCTGCTAAGCTGCCCTGTGTCTTCATCTCCTTCTCTCAATAGGTGTTCTATTTTACCAGATAAGGAGATGTAGGGACCATTAGGTATGAACATGCTCAGCCTCCAAACTGATCAATATCTTCTTGTGCCTTGTCTTCAAGGAAGTAATGAGCCACTTCTTGTACAAAGCATGCACCTTAACTTATGCTCTTAGATATGTTTTTAGAGAGCTGGTCAGTACAGCCTAATGGTTAAGAGCATGTTCTCTGAAACTAGACTGCCTGAGTTTGAACTTCCAAGCCTGTCTGTACTTTAGGTTCTTCCTCTGTCAAATGAAGACAATAGCAATAGTCCCTGCCTCCAGGGTGATACTAAGGATTAAATGAGTTAGGAAGTGAAAACTCACTACAGAGAGTGCTTAGCACCTTCCATGAATGCAGTAATGGTTAACTGTTATTATTAATTACCTCCTATCACCTTCTATGATTTCTTCAGGGATCTTTTTTCATGCCTTTCCTCAATCTTACTCTCAAGTCTTCCTCATCCTAATAAAGTTCTTTCCCTTTACCCTACATCTGCTTAACACACCGCCTTCATGGGCTTCTGTCCTTTATGATAGGACTTCTGGGAACAACCGTTCCTATTCGCTGGCTTTATAATCTCACTTCCCATTCCCTCTCTGACCATCTGCAGACAATCTAGATTCTACACCCAACGTTCTACTGACTACTCTGATGAAGCTCATGAAGTGACCTTGTTGGTGCTTATCCTACTTAATGTCTCTGAAATGTAACCCTCCTCCCTCCAGAAAAATCTCTCCCCACCTGCTCAACTTCAGTAACCATACTCTCTCAGTTCTCTTGCTACTTCTCTTAACATTGCCTTCTCTTTCGCTGGCACCATTTCCTCTACCAACTCCCTAAATGTTAGTACTGTATTTGGAATTATTCTCTCCTTTACCTCTTCTCTTTTCATAGGGTTTGTGGGCAGATCTGTGTCTTCAGCCCTGACCCCTTGTCTGAATTTTAGACTCATAGAACCAACTGCTTCCTAGACAAACCACATGCACCTCCAAATCAACCAGACCTCCTCCCTATCTCAGAGTCTTCCCAACTCTCCAGCCAGTCACCCAATGTACATATCCCAAGGCCATCCTAGCTTCATTACTCACACAGCCAATTAATTATCCCAACCAGATTGTGCCTCCCTTATTCATAGTGAGGTAGCCTCTCCTGTCCATCACTGCTCTGCAAGTCTAGACCCCCATCATCTCTCCAATTTGGACTATTGAAGACATTCACTATCAGGCCTTCAATCTCTGGTTTCTTACAATAGATAACACAGTCTGTACATAGTCTGTGATTACAAAACACTGATCTGTTTGACTCCATTCTGAATAGAAGCTGGCCACATCTTCCCATTGCCTATAAACAAAGCCTATCTCTTTAAGCTCATATCTAGCAAAAATCTCACCAAGTACTCTGAGACTGAGTTACTTTAGACTATCTTTTGTTCCCAGACTCACTACAGTGGTACTTTGTACTTTGTTGTGTGTAATTCACAGTCAAGCTCAGGCCTTTCTCCTTGTAACATAATCATTAGGACAGAAAAGGTGGGCCCTAGGATGATGCCACCAAGCTATATGATCTGCAGTGACAGGCTGTGCAATGACAGTCCGTAGTTAAACAGTAAGGGGACTGCAGAACCAGGGTGTGAACTCAGGTATTTCTTGCCTTCTAGTTCAAACTCATTCTATTGTTCTAGCTGGACTAGTGTTTCTAAATTTCTCTTTTTCTCTCACTGTTCTCAACGCTGAGATAGGGCCTTGCTGTGTCCCTCAGGCAGAGTACAGTGGTGCAATCATAGCTCACTGCAACCTAGGGCAATAAGTGTGTGCCACCAGGCCTGACTAATTTCTAAATTTTTTATAATTTTAATTTTTTGTAGTGGGTCTCACTATGTTGCCCAGGCTGGTCTTGAACTCCTGGCCTCAAGCAATCCTCCTCCCTCAGCCTCCCAAAGCACTGGGATTACAAGAGTGAGCCATTGTGTCTGGCCTGCTCTCACATATTTTTAAAAGTTTAAAGTAATCTTTAAAGGATATAATTGGCAGCTATTAATTCCCCTTTTACAGAGGAGAAACTCAAGGTTTGGAGAAGATAAGAAACTTGCCCAAAGTCCTTTGCCAGCAAGTGACAAAATGGAACCTTAAACCCAGGTCACTAACTCCAGAACTAAGGCTCCAAATGTTAAGGCTGCCCAGAAGCTCCTGTGACTGAGCTCCTAATTCTGCATTGGTTGTGTGAATGGACACTGCAATTGAGTCCTACAAGGCCACTCTACCCCAGTCCGAGTGTGTAGGAGTAATCCTCCTTGCCAATGACGGGTTCAGGGACAGGCAGGCCATTTTGTGCCAATGATTAAGAAGGAGAAATTTACGGAACATTTTTAGGAAAGACACTTTTTCTTAGTCTTAAAGAGGAAAACCATAGGAAGCCAGGCTCTCTCTTTGCTACTAGGTGAGAAGAGGGAAGCGTATACCCTTGATTGCTAATGACAGGGGCCCTACAAAGATGGAGGAGATAAGCCTTGGGGTGTAGCCAACACTGTGGACCTCAGAGTACAGAGACAAAAGGGCCCTAGGTCCTTGCTAAGGTCACTGAGTCTCTTGATCATCCAACCCTAAAACTTCCCTGCCCCGGGGCTTCTCACTGGTGAGCTAATATTGTTTAAGCCATTTTTAGTTGGATTTTCTGCTGCCCAGAGATAAAAGCATCTTCACTGATACAAACACTGATACTAGAGTTACTGTGCATTGTCATTTGGCCCCTGGACCTCATCTAGCAGAAGAGCAGCTGTGCTTTCCTGTTGGTGCCCTCACCATCAATATGATACAGATTAAGCATCTCAAATCTGAAAATCCAAAACCCAAAATGCTCCAGGGAGCATTTCCTGTGAGTGTCACGTTGGCACTCAAAAAGTTTCAGATTTTGGAGCATGCTGGATTTCAAATTTTTAGATTTGGGATGGTCAACTAGTGGATATATATAATGCAAATATTCCAAAATCCAAAACATTTCTGCTCTCAAGCATGTTGGATGAGACATACTCAACTTGAATAATGATTAAAATCTCTAGCTCTGGAGTCCAAGTTTAAATTCTATCTCTTCCACTTCATAGGTGGGCAAACTTTCCTGGCCAAATTTGTTTTCACATTTGTAAAACAGACATAATGGTAATGTTACTCTCGAAGGATTGTTGCAAGGATTAAATGAGATAAAGCACAGGGAACTCTTAATGCAGGACCTGGCACTGTAACCATTAGAAATTGCAGTGACATATCAGGTTGGCCCCATCTGTTTCCACTGTCCAGTATGCTTTGCAGCAGAAGTCAAGTGGGTAACAGCTGGGGTGACCATATAATTTATCATCTAAATCAGAATGCTTTTTTCTGGGATAAATGCTAAACTAGAACACAGGGACAGTCTGTCCTAGGGAAACCTGGATGTATGATCACTTTGGTAATGTCAAATTACCAAATGGATAATTTGGTAATGGGTCCTGGAGCGTATCATTTTCCAGGGAGCGTCACCAACCTAAGATATGATTATTGGGTTCAGCAGTAACTTCCCAGAGGATCCAGAAGTATAAAATTGTGATCCATGATGAATGGGAGTTCTTTACAAGGAGGCCATTCTTAGAAGAGCTAGACTTCAGCATAAAGCTAACATCCAGCATATTTCCTTTCTGCATTTATAACAACGGAAACTTTTTACAAGCTCTTTGCAGAAAGCTCTCAGCTTTCCTCTAATCCCATATCTGTAATGCATTTCAGAGCAATGCAAGGAGGACAGCATTTGAGGACCCATCTTAATGTAATTATATGAGATGGATTCTTACCCCAAGTTGAAAAGATGACTCTCTTTTTCTTTATTGTGTGCCAAAGAAAATGTCAGGAAATGAGTTCAAGCTGGAATCTTCCCTGCTGCCACCTCGGCAGCTGTATGACAGAGCCCCAGGACCGAGATCACATGCCCTGGCCAGCAGCACCAGGGTAAAGCTGGCCATCT
The DNA here is from genome assembly GCF_007565055.1 of Rhinopithecus roxellana. Classification (NCBI taxonomy): domain Eukaryota; kingdom Metazoa; phylum Chordata; class Mammalia; order Primates; family Cercopithecidae; genus Rhinopithecus; species Rhinopithecus roxellana. Next base: position 44,525,730 of record NC_044560.1, on the reverse strand, counting down.
GTGAGGACCATAAGAAATCCTTTTATACTTCAAACAAGGCCCTTCATTTTTCACTCTGCAAGTTTTCAGGGGAAAAAACTGCCTTACTTCTGGTGCAGTTTGAGGGGAAAGAGTCTTTCTTATGAAGCTGTCAAGTTGTGTGTCCTTAGAGGCATGCCACAGGGAAGTGCATTTGCTCTTTCTCAAAGGCACCTCCAGTGTGGCAGGTAATTTCAGAACTTCACCCCAGAGGCCCTTCCTTGATATTACCAGATCAGAAGGGACCCAGTTTGTGGAACAGTTTAATTCAGTCCCCTGCTATGCTAGACAGGTGGGTGTCTCCACAGTATCCATTCCACACACAGACCCGTGGTGTTACTGTCATGCTGTTTGGACGGACTTGATCCCATTAGCTCCAGAGCTCCAAGACCCTCAGAATTGTCTCATTGCCGTTTGCCACTGTGGTTCAGGAGTGGACATGTGACCTTACTTGGCCCAAACAGAGAGAGGCTTGGGGCTTTTCTCTGAATGTATGTGAGAGTATCTCTCTCCTGACTGGACAGGGAAACGTGTTGCCTCAAGAGATGCTGGCAGCCATCTTCATACCTTGAGGGAAGCCAGTTAGGATGAGGCAGCCTCACAGAGGAGGCCCGTATGGAGAGAATGGCAGGGAAATAAAACCGAATTCCTGGACAAACTATACCTAAACTTTCCCTACTTCAGGACTTTTGATTTCATGTGCCTTCAAACACCACTTAATGTTACATTGGTTTGAATTAGATTTCCTCTTCCTTGCACATAAAAGCCTCCTAAGTCTCTTCGTCTTAAGAGAAAAATCACAGGAAGCCAGGCTAAGTTGTGTATTTCTTCACAGGCACTTATGTGGGTGGGCAGCCCCTTCTGGCCCCCACTTCTGGCCATTAAGGAAAGTCACAGCTGCTCTCCTAACGGTTCCTCCTTTGCAGCAACAGAATTGTCATAGCGCTTTAGAGATGTTCTTAACTTGAATCATATGCAATTGCCAATACTTGGTCATTTTTGGCCCACAAAATGGCAATTTCATATGGTACAACCCATTAGCAAGAATCAGCTGCTTTTTTTTTTTTTTAATTTTTTGAGACAAGGTCTGACTCTGTCACCCAGACTAGAATGCAGTGGTGTGATCATGGCTCATTGCAGCGTTGACCTCCCATGCTCAAGCAATCCTCTGGCCTCAGCCTCCTGAGTAGCTGGGACTACAGATACGTGCCACCATGCCCAGCTAATTGTTTTTATTTTCAGTAGCAATGAGGGCTCACTATGTTGCCCAGGCTGGTGTTAAACTCCTGAGCTCAAGTGATTTTCCTGCCTCGATCTCCCAAAGTGCTGGAATTATATGTGTGAGCCACTGTGCCTGGCTGCAGCTGCTTTTTATAACTATAGCTAAGGGGCTTTGCTTTACCTACAAAAATATCTTTTCTATCCTTCCACTTCTCTTCATCCCTGTTACCCTCACCCTGGCCCAAACCAATGCCATCTCTGCCCTGGAGGGGCTACCATTAGCTCCTAAGCATCCCCACCATTGTTTCTGTCCTCCTCCAATTCACTCTCCATTTTGCAGCCAGAGGGACCTCTTCAAAATGGAAACTGATCCTCTCCTACTTGAAATCCTTTAATGATTTCCCATTTATCTTAGAAAAATGTTTCAGAGTCCTGGTGCAGTGGCTCACGTCTAATTCTAGCACTTTGGCACTTTGGGAGGCCAAGGTGGGCAGATAGCTTGAGGTCAGAAGTTCGAGACCAACTTGGCAAACATGGTGAAACCCCATTTCTACTAATAATATCAAAAAAATAAAAATAAACAAATTAATCAGTCATGGTGGTGTGCACCTGTAGTCTTAGCTACTCAAGATGCTGATGCATGAATATCACTTGAATCTGGGAGGTGGAGGTTGCAGTGAGCCAAGATCACACCACTGAATTCCAGACTAGGCAACACAGCAAGCCTTTATCTCAAAAAAATATGAACATTTTAGAATCCATAAAATGTCTTAAGGCTCCCTGCAACCTGAACTCCTCCTGCATCCCTTGACTTTCTTAGCTATCTTCACTTCCTCAATTATAACATGCTCACTCTTACCTCTTTTTCTCTGCTCATGCTATTTTGTTTGCCTAGAGCATTCTCCCTGTCACCTGTTGAGATGGGTTGTCTGTCATCCACTAGGCAAAGCCATGCCTGTATAAGAATAGGAACTACATATCACACAACTCTCTTTCTCATTGACAATGAAATAAATTCATGTCAGACTTTGAAAGTGGAAATGAGGGAGTCCTTTACTCTCCCAAAGCCATGGCAGCCAAATATGGTGGCTATTTGCTGGTAGTCCATACATGGAGAGCTTGCCACATTGGATGCTTCACAGGACACTGTGTTTATTTTCACCTGTCATCTTTCATTTTGTATGCACATGTTGAACACCTTCTATTTACAGACACTGTGCTAGTTTCTGGGGAAGAAAATTCAATAGGTTCCAGTCCTCAGGAAACTCTAAGTCTACTGGGGAAGACAGACAGGTAAACAGACAGTTACAGGACAATCTAGAACCATAAGTTGAATTGGTTATGATGAAAGTCTAAACATCTCAAACAAAGACAGCCAATAACACAGTGGCTTAGGAACAAGAAGTGTATTTATCTCTTATGTAACAAATCCCCAGTGCAGAAGTTTCTGCCCCACACTGTCATTCAGGGGCCCAGGTTCCTTCCATTCTATTATTCTACCAGCCCACGTGGTATTGTCCTCATCTGCGTGGCTGAAGGTGAGTGGCAATATGTCTGTGTTCCCACTTGCAGGAAGGGGGACAGTTATGAAGGAGCATGAGCAAAATATTTTAAGGCTCAGAAATGGAAGTAAGCATATCATTGACATGATATTGACGTGAACTTAGTTACATGAACACACCTAACTGCAAAGTGGGCTGGGCAACACAGTTTCCGGCTGCAGGTCAGGTACCACAGGTCCAGGCTCCACTCCATTGTTAGAGAAGGAGAAAAGAGATGTTGTGGGCAACTAGCCTTCTCTACCAGATAAGTGAGAATGCAATTGAAACACATGAAAGATGTCTTGTTCAGTGTGAGGGAATGAAGGAAGTAATGGCAGAAGAAATGTCCCTTGAGCTGCATCTTGAAGGATGAGTAGACTTGGTCATTCTGATAAGGTGGCAGAGTGTTCCAGGCACCTGTGGAAGACCCCTAGTTTAGTAGGATCATCATTCAAGAAGATGGATGAAGTCAAATCATATTTCATAGTTTTTTCGGTTTTTATGAGATGACACAAAGTCCAGGCCAGTCTAGTCCAGTATGTAATCAAACTTCAAACTCAGTCACTGCAAATTTTCTCCCCTGCCCTAGACCTTTATGATGACAAGAGAAGGATGCATGACTGTGTCTTTCCTCTTTCCTTGCTCTACTTCCTCCCCCTCTAGTTGGTTGCTGCTGGGCCCTGCCTGGATCATAAGAAGGAAGGAAGAATAAGTAAGGGATAAGAACTGTCTTACTTGGCTGATATAGTTGTGCTCTGGCTTTGGGCTTTCCCAATGTGGCAGAGGCACCATTGCTGGCTCTTTCTTCTGTAAGACACTTTGGTGGGTCCCTTGGAGATTACCTGCTGGAGACATCCTTTCTAAAGACAAGCACTGCCTCCCTGAGATTACATTGCCTTCTCCAACTGGCCATTAGGTGGTCCACCCCTCTGATGAGTCCCATTATCACTCCAGGAAGTACTCTTGGGATAGGTCCTTTTTTTTTTTATTTGTAGAAGTCTTCCTCTGTCACTCAGGCTGGAATACAGTGGCATGATCTTAACTCACTGCAACCTCCACCTCCCAGGTTCAAGCGATTCTCCTGCCTCAGCCTCCCAAGTGGCTGGGACTACAGGCATGTGCCACCATGCCCAGCTAATTTTTTTGTATTTTGAGTAGAGATGGGGTTTCACCATGTTGACCAGGCTGGCCTCAAACTGCTAACCTCGAGTGATCTGCCCACCTCGGCCTCCCAAAGTGCTGGGATTACAGGCTTCAGCCACCACACCCAGCCAGATCCATTTTTTAAATAATCCCAGGATAGTCCTTTCATGAGACCTTTATCTAGTCCATAAGAACTACACCCCTTGACTTTCCATAGCTAGAAGTGCAGCTATCGGTATATCAGTATAGGTCTTTCGGTATTTCATTCTTCCACATCCAGCAGCCTTTACATTTCTCCCTTGAGAGTTGCTGGGTCCTGCAAATTCCAGGAAACCCATATTAAGTTGTCTGAATGACTCTCTGGAAACTCTCTTTTCACATGGTCCAATGTAAGGGTAAAGTACCACAGGTAGGAAAGGCAAAAATCAGCATACCTACAACTGTCTCCAAAACAGTCCTTCCAGATGACCTCTTCAACTTGCTCTTCTAAAGGTTTGACGTGGGTTATGACCTGGTGCCAGGAGAACCTCGTCACAAGTCGGGCACAGATGTTCTAATATCTCTAGGATGTGAGAGTGTTCTTAGCCTTTAGTCCTCTAATGAAATTCCAACAAATCAGGAAAAGTCTCTTTTGACATCCCATTAATATATTCAATGAAGTCTTTTTAAAATAGGTGATATTTGAAATTTTTTGATATTGCTTTTATGGTATACTTTTTAACTCATTGGCTCATCAAAATAGTGGATTATCATTTAACTGTGGGACCACTGTTAAACAGATGCTACTTTCCAAATTAAATTGAGAATGAGGATAATTCACATGCTAACCCACATTATAGAGAATGCTTGCTATTCCCTAGCCAACATTGTGCACCCTCTTGGTTAACCACCCCACTTCCTGACGCTTGGTTCTCCCCTCACCCCTCCTCCAGTCTCAGGAATGTCATTCATCTAACATTTACTGAGCACCTACACTATGCTGGGTACTGTCCTAGGTGCTGAGGATACATTTGTGTGTAAAACAGATAGTTAGGGCAAGATAATAAACAAAATAAATAAGTAAAATGTATAACATATATTAGCATGTGATAAGTGCTCTAGTAAGCCATTTCCCACGTGTCGTTCCAGATGTGGGAGAGATTTATAATGTAAGACACCATAGTCCTGAAAGCTGGCATTCTAGAGAAGAATAGTATGTAAACACAATTATAATACAATGCTGCTTAAGTGAGTCAGACAGCAGGGGTTGTACTGAATGCTAAGTGACTAACCCTGCTTGAGGGCATCAGGAAAGGTTTCACAGGCTTTCTGTTTAGAGAACACAGTATTGTATTATAGAGAAATAGCGATAACTATCTTCAACTATAAGCTCCTGGCAGCTTTCCCCAGAGCCCCAGGCAGTTACCACCCTCCCAGCGCTTGCTTCAGCTTGTGCCTTCGTTCCTTTCTCAGGTTCAACACTGAGGCCAGAAGCAGTGCTAGGTGGAGAGTTCCTTCTTCCAAAGAGGTAGCACTCTGATAAAACAAACAAACACACACAAACAAAAACAAAAACAAAACAAAACAAAAAAACACCTTGAAGGAAGCAGAAGGAAATATGACCTTATGTCTATGGTCAGTCCATGAGACCCATAAAGGAGGTGGTGAGCTGACATTTGTTGTGATGATTAAACAAAGTAGTAAGATGATGCTTAGCACAGGGCCAGGCACATAATACTAGCTCAGTACAGTGGTACTATCACTATTATCAAGGCTAGAAACTACCAGGAGAGTGGTTTGAACTCATTAAGAAATAATAAAAAGGCCGGGCGCGGTGGCTCACGCCTGTAATCCCAGCACTTTGGGAGGCCAAGGCGGGCAGATCACGAGGTCAGGAGATCGAGACCATCCTGGCTAACACGGTGAAACCCCGTCTCTACTAAAAAATACAAAAAATTAGCCAGGCGTGGTGGCGGGCGCCTGTAGTCCCAGCTACTCTGGAGGCTGAGGCAGGAGAATGGCGTGAACCCAGGAGGCGGAACTTGCAGTGAGCCCAGATCGCGCCACTGCACTCTAGCCTGGGCGACAGAGTGAGAACAATAAAAAGCTATTTAATCATTACAATTCACCAACAGTCTAAATGTTTCCTTTGAGAGGTAGTGAGCCCTCCATCACTGGAGGGATTCAAGTAGTAAGACTGAATAACAGTTTCTACATCAGAAATTTCTGTACTTTTGTGACAGGTAGGAGTAGCTATGCATCTTATTCCTTGCAAGGTAAATTCAGCTGAGGTTGATTCTGGAGGAGAGATTAACAACTGTGAACATGGCCTTTGGAGGCAGCCAGCCTGGCTTCAAATCCTGTCTCTGGCACTTTACTAGCTCTGTAACTCAAGGAAAGTTACTTACATGTGCCTTAGTTTCCTTTTTTGTAAAATAGTGATACTAATGGAACCCCAGCAAGCAGAATTATCACGAGGATTTAAAAAGTCATTATTTTGTGGACAGTGATCCCTCATCTTCTGGTCTCAGGCAGACAGTGCCTCCCAACATCTGCATAGTGACCTACTCTAGGAATCAATGGACTGTGACTTGCTTAAGGTCTCAGCTAGTTCCCCTCCCCATAAAATCCACACTTTGATTAAATTGAATCGTTAAAAAAAATGTTAACAAAATAGAATCAGTACTTTGGAGGCAAATAAGCAGAATCCACGTGAAAGTTTTGACCCCTGGGAAATGCATGAAGAGGAGAGCTGTCCAGTGCCTTCCAGTCTCCTGGCAGCCACAACATGTTAATGCAGTACCTCCCAGAATAACCCCTCCCACCCCCACCCTTCCTTAGCTCTCAGCAAAGGTAGCTTGTTCATCCCATGGGATTTTGTCAAATGTGTTTGCAGAGCAATCTCCCAATTAAAAAGCCCCAGGAGAAACACTCCTTTACATAATGCCAGCATTTACACACACATACACACACACACACACACACCTTATCTTAAGAATATCATACTGAGTGAATCACAGCACTGGGAGTTGTAACTAAGACACTGCTGAGACCATTCATATCACCCCGTGCATTCAAGGAAAACGTAGCCAGCTTAAATGGAATGGTTCACATCTCGAAGCAAGTCCTGAGCATCCTTGGCCTCCTTTTCTATCCTTCCTTTTCCCTAATCCCAAGAATCCCTGGCTACATCTTAGGGCCCTTCTATCATCTTGCCCACTACACCCCTTTCTACCAGAAGAGAAAAAACTTAGACACAGTTATCAATTACCTGAAGACACTTTGCCTGGCACTCCAGCACACTAACGTGTTCTCTCAACCAGATGCTGAGCCCCAGGAACAGGGGCTTAAGGTCTCTGTGGGGCCTGCATCTAATTCCACTTTTCCAGAAACAGCATCCCTATTTTCCTTTTTAAATTTGTTGTTGTTGTTGTTGAGATGGGGGTCTCACCATGTTGCCCAGGCTTGTCTCAAACTCCTGGGTTCAAGCAATCCTTCTGCCCTAGCCTCCCAAAGTACTGGGATTACAGGTGTGAGCCACCATGCCTGGTCCCAATTTTCCTTTAGAGACCCCCTCCTCTTCAACCCTAGACCATATGAATCAGTAGACTTAACTCTTCTGGAACTCAGAGGCGGGCACATTACTCTGACACGATATATAGGAGTACCACATGCCTACCACCACAGAGAAAAGTCAAGAGGTTGGCACAAGACCCATGCTGGCCAATGAAAGCTAATGAACATCAGCCTTAGGAGTTTTGTGACAGGCTGTCATCCTAAACTGCTAGGGATGAAGCAGGAGATGATCCTGTAGATAGAGCTCATTTGAGAATGAAGCCAGCACTAAGGGAAAAAGATCTGGGACATATAACAACACTAAGTTTCAATGGCATTGCTTGCACTCCCAGATCCAACTACGTCTGAAGCTTATTATTCTTGAAATTTTCATTACGTGAGCCAACAGATTTCCATTTGCATGCACGGAAAAAAATTGACTTTTGAATGGAGGGTTTTTCTCTTTGTCAAAAAAATTAATTATAGGAAAACTATGGATTTTTTTTTTTTTTTTTTTTTTTTTTTTTTTTTTGAGATGGAGTTTCACTTCGTCACCCAGGTTAGAGTATGGTGGTGCAATCTCGGCTCGCTGCAACCTCCACCTCCCAGGCTTAAGTGATCCTTCCACCTCAGCCTCCCGAGTAGCTAGGACCTCAGGTGTGCACCACCACACCCAGCTTTTTGTATTTTTAGTAGAGACAGGGTTTCACCATGTTGCACAGGCTGATCTCAAACTCCTGAGCTCAAGCAATCCACCTGCCTCGGCCTTCCAAAATGCTGGGATCACAGATGTGAGTCACCATGCCTGGCCATGGAGGTTATTTTTTAAATGTAGATACATACTGAGAGGGTAGCCTGCTGTGTGATCTGCCACTGCCTGAGAGAAGAAGCCTATCTTAAGAAGATATTACCTGATAAAGACCCAACGCCTGGGTAGGAACTGGGCAGATGAAATACAAAGCCCAGTGGAGAGAGTTAAGGCCCAAATAAGGGACATTAGAAAGCAAAGAAGAAATACCTAATGGGCAGATTCTTTTCATAGAATAATCACTTCCCCTTTATAGCAAAGTATTTAGAAAACACCAGACACGTAGCAGCAGTGCAACAATTATTATTATCATTACTTTTGTTAGTATTCTTTTTGGGTAGTGACAGGGGCATAGCAACCCAAGACATCCAGGCATTAGTCAGAGCTCATGGGGTTCAAGTGAGAAAAACTCAACTCAAGCTAGCTTAAGGAGGAAAGGAGATTTTGTTAAAGGCTCAGGAAGGGGCTTAGGTGGCCCTCAAGGCAACTGAAACCATGGACTAAAACCCCATAGAATTATTTCCTACACTCACCTCCATTTCCTCCTCTACTAGTCTGGACTTATTCAAACAGCGGGAAGAAGTCTGGAAGTGACATTTGTTCAAACTCTTTATTCCCAAGTTCCAAAATTCCAGGGCAGGCATGTGATAGGCCCACCTTGAGTCAGGCACAGAAGACTGAGGAAGGACCCAAGCTTGGCAACCTATGGCGGACACTGTCAGTGTCTGGCCCAGCTCTTTCTAACAGTTTACTTCCAGCTTGCTAGCATCTGTGTCCCTGTTTCCAAGGGCTTTACTTTCAGAACCATGAAAGGCTGCTCTGGGGACGTTAAGCCCTTGGAAATGGCCCTCAACAAAAGACCATCTGGAATTGGTGTATAAATACTCCAACTCCCTGGCTCCTTGGAGAGAATAATTCCAAGGCCTGTGGTTTGTTCCATTTCCCAGAGATTCCCCAAGGAGTGGCACTCTAGTTGCCCCCTGGGGTAGCTGACTTCACAAGGCACACAGTGTTGTCTGCCCTCCCTTCCCTTCGTGATTCTCTTAAGACAGTCCCTTCCACCTCCCAATTAAACTACTGGCTCAAGCGCTGCTTCTGGTGAAACTCAAGCTAACACACAAGCCAAGGCAGAACCCAAATCAAGTACCCAAAGGCCAAATACAAAGCCAGGAGAATCAGGAAAGCGGGTTCAGCACATCAAGAAGAAACTGGTCCTGGGCTAAACACCTGCAGTGGGAGCTGCTCTGCAGTACTGTGGGGCATTACCAGAGCCGGGACAGACATTCCAGTGCATTTTGTTCCACTAAATTCTGGACCTGAGAGTCCCCACAGTCCAGGGAGTGTGCATATGTCTGGTTTGTAGGGGGTGTGTGTATAGGTGTGGGTATGAGTGTGTTCAGCAGGGTGATGGGGGTGCAGGAGTGGTCCTCCTCACTTTACCTCTGCACATACAGCAGCAGTGACTACTATGAGATGCAATCATTTCATCAGGAAGGGAGAAAATGAGGCCCTGGAGATGGGACAGGAACTTTGAAGGCTGTGGTGCTCCATCTACCTGTCAGGAAAACCTTTAATAAATAAAAAAGAAGAGGGGGTGGTGTGGGGTGATAGCAACAGGGAGAGAAAGATGAAATGTGAAAGCTTCTGTCCCTGGCTCTGAAGCAAAGCATTTTTGTTTCCGAAATGAAAGGCAGTGAAAATGGTTGGTGGCCAGGCCTCCCTCTGTTCTGCAGCAGCCCCCAGGCCCTCGGCAAGTGCAGCTCGCACCTTCCTGCACACTGGGAGAAGCAGGTGACCTATTTTCCCAGGGAAGGTCTTGTCTGGGGCTGCTGATGTAGAAAACTCCCTACAGGGAGGGGGCCTGTAGGAAACATAGGACATGCCCCTGGTCATGCTGGTCGTGTGTGTGTGTGTGTGTGTGTTTGTGTGCACATACATGTGCTATGTGCATGTGTGGTATGTGTGTGTGGGTGTGTGTGTGGGTGTGTATGTGTGGTACGTGGGTGGTGTATATGTGTGTGTGGTATATGCGCATGTGTGGTGTGTGTATATGTGTGTCATGTGTGTATGGTATGTGTGGTGTGTGTATGTGTATTGCATCTGTGATGTCTATGTATGTATATGGTGTGTGTGGTATGTATATGTGTGTGTGTTTGTGGTATGTGTGGGGTGTGTGTGGGTGGTGTGTGCAATGTGGTATGTGTGGTGTATGTGGTGTGTATGTGCAGTGTGTATGTATGTGTGATGTGTATGTGTGTGGTATAGTGTGTGTGGTGTGATATATGTGTGTGATGTGGTGTATGTGGTGTGTACGTATGGTGTGTGCATGTGTGGCGTGCATGTGTGCATATGTGGTGTGTGTGGTATGATGTGTGTGCTGTAGTGTATGTGGTGTGTATGTGTGCTATGTGTGTATGTGTGGTGTGTGGTGTGTGTGGTGTGGTGTGTATGGTGTAAATGTGGGGTGTGTGTGGTGTGTGTGTGGTATGGTGTATGTGGTGTGTGTGTGCGCGCGTGTGCCCTGGGGCAGAGATGGTGCCTAGCACTCTCTGTTTCTAAAGAAACAGTTCCTATTTGCCTTTTGCCAGACCTGATCTTAAAATCAGGAACACAGCACATCTGCACTTTGATTTGACTTCGCCGGCTGTGGGGCTTTGAAGCTGAGCATTTTCCTTCATTCGAGTTCACTTTTCCTTGTTGGTAAAATGCGGGTTACAATACCTGGCCTGCCTACTTCATAAGATTGTCATGAGGATTGTCATGAGGATGACAGTGACACACCACTTGCAAAATGACTTTTTAAACCGTAAAGCTGCTCAGCCCTCCAATTATTTCATGTATAGGGAGTCTCTCCAAAAGTTATAAAAACTTCTCCCTACTACAAATAATAGAAATAAAAAGAGCTTCCATTTATTAACCATCTACTACGTACCAGATACTTTTCACTCTTCCATCATTCATTCACTAATTCATTCCAGATATATATATATATACACACACACATATATATAAATTCCATGTGTTATGTGATTATATGGTGGATCAAACAAAGTCAGAAGCCGTCCCTGCTCTCCTAGAGATGGCTCTTCTATAAGGGAGGCAAACAAAAGAAGAAAACAAAGACCCATATTAGGACAAGTAGTCAGAATTTTATGAAGAAAAAGATCAGGATATGGTGGGAAGTGTATTGAGGATGGGTTTGGTCTGTATTAGCTGGAAGTACCCAGCGCTTGTTAGACTTTTGAACATTTCTTTATTCCAAGTATAATGGGGGAAGTTTAGGGTTTTTAAGCATGCACGTATGATCTAATTTAAGTTTCAGAGAATGGTGAGCAAGAGAGACCGCTTATGAGGCATTTACAATCAATACATACAACATTTCCTTGTGATTGGTTTTATTATTCCCATTTTCCTGGGAAACAGGTTGAGAAAAGTGAGATGATTCACCCAGACTTTTCTAGTAAGTGTCACAACTGGGACTCCCAGCCAGGGGTCTCCCACTGGAGCCCACACTTAACCACTGGCATCTCCATCCTCTAATTTCTTACAGTTCTAATTTCTTACAGATTCCTTTGTAACCACCTTCTCTATCCTAATTCCTAGTCATTCCCAGTACTGAATACCGTACACCGCTGGTTCTGGAAAGATCTGTTGAATATATTTTTGTTTTGTCCTTTAAAATTCAGTTCCCTAAAGAAAGCCCTAAAGCAACCTTTCCCAGCTCTCTCCAGGTCCAGCCCCCTCCCCAGACCCAAGATTGCTCTCACATCCTCCTGGCTGGAGGAGGAAGAGGGAGCATTCCTGGGGACTGCTGTGCCCCCTTCCCACCCAACTGCTAACAAGGCTTTGAAATGAAAATGAAATCATAAAGTCTCATCGAATCCACTAAACTTCCTGTCCCTTTTCATCCGCCTTTCCATGGATATTCAAGAGCCAAGCCTCAGCAGGTTGTAAATCTGCTTGGGGGCTGCAATCAGAGCGATTTCACAGGCAAGAGAGAAATTCTTCCCTCCCAGGAGCCTGTCCCGCCCCTTGCAAGCCCTTGCAAGCCTCCTTGGCGATGCCAGGGAAGGAGGTCTTCCCCACGCCTGGCAGCCCCCTAGCCTAGCCCAAGGAGTATGGGATCCCACGCTGCTGCTGCTTCCCCAGGGTTCGGTTTCCCCACCAGGGCCTCAGTGGTGTCTTAGGGCGTTCAACAGTGCCTCGCAGAGGAGACACTCCATAAAGATGTATGAATTAACTAGTTTGGCTCTGAAAAGTGGGCAATAATAGTAGGTACCTCACAGCTTCGTTGAGGCATTAAAGGAACAGAGCTGGAAATTCCCAGCAGAGAGCCTTCCTTCCTCCCTTCCTCCCTTCCTTCCTTTCCTTTCCTTCTTCCTTTACTCCCTCCAGGCCATTAGGAGCCACATCTCCTTGAGCCCCTTTCTGCTTCCTGCTTTTGAACCACTTCCTCCTGCTGCTATTTTTATCAGGAGAGGTCTCTACCCTGGAAGCTGGCAGAGGCGCTGAGAGCAAAACTTTTCAAAGCAACCCCACCCCTCACCCCCACCCCCACCCCCACCCCTGCTGCCCCCAGGGTCAGGGGCCTCTTGATAGTCCTCCAGCCAGGTGTGGGAAGATCTGGGCGCTCAGGAGAGGCCTTCCCTGGGTGTTTCCCACCGCCTGTTAGGGGCTGGTAGAGGGTATGCTGTTCCTTTGGCCTTTCTTGCTGGAAATATTTCAGGGAGCATGAGGACACAGTAACGTTGCTGACTTGGTTTGCCTGTGGGAAAACACAAAACTGAACTTCACTTGCCACCCCCATCTCCAAACATAATGAATTGTAAACTGATCTTGCATTCTACTGGCATTCATCAGCCCCAGCTCTCTATTTTAGTATTTATGACTGAAACAATGGTTTCACTGATTTATAATAGATGCTTGTCTCTCCACCAACTCAGAGTTTCTTTAGGATAAAGGTTTGTCTTTTTCATCTCAGTGCTAGTATCTGGTATACTAGTGGGTCTCAGAAAAAAAGCCTGTTGAATAAATGAGTTTGTTTAGTGCCCATTATATCCAAGACCCTGCTATATAAAGGTGAGGGCAAAAAGAGTCCAAAACTCAAGAATCTTGCAATCTTCCAGGGGAGACACATAACACATACACGAGTAGCTGTCATTTTAGAACAGTAGATGCTATGTTACAGAATCTGGAATTCAGAACTAATCAGTCCATCTATCAGTACTTACTCCTTGTAGTCAGCATCTGCCTTAAGAAACCCATTTCTCATCAGTGGGGACAGAAAAGGTGTCATGAGAGTTGATCATTTTGCAGTTTTTATAATATTATGCTGATGAAACCAAACCAAACTGACAACTTTTTGCCAGGTGAGCCGGCATTCCAGAATCTATTAACACTTAATTGGTATTATTTATAATATGGGGAACAATGTTGCCTAGGAATGGAGTGATAGACATAAGTCAGTTTTAAAATTACCTAGGTGTAGTATCATTCTCGAGATTTCTTTTGAATATGTATTTAATGATTTCTGTCCCTCATCTCCTCCTACTTCATCACCATCATCGTGAAAATAAATCAAAAGTTCTAAGTCCTGCCAGAAGCTTGCTGGGGGAACTGTCTGCCTGTTTCTTACTACATTCTTTCTTTGAGGTGTCGATGTAATCTTTAGTTGTTGTCAGCTCTAAGAGGAAAAAAAACCAGTATGGTATTGTGTTGAAATCCATAAGGGATGTTTTTCAGTTGCCTCCTTGGAGATTGGACCTACAGGTTGGAAATGGACCGTGAAGCAGTTACATACTCCGATTTTCAGTCAGGGACTCATAACTCATGTTGTGATCCGTGATACATGGCAGGAGAGCTTGTGCTACAAGAAGGCATGTTAAAAATAAGGCATGAAAGGTCATAACAGTGGATTCCTCCCACTGCAAAACTAATCAGGCATCCCCAACGGGTTTGGCATCTTAGTAACAAAAGAACTTGGGGGGAAAAGCCACTAACGTATTCAGACATGAAAAACTTGTGCCATCTCACTCTTCTCTAGAAAGATTAAAGACTAGTTTCCAGGATAGGCCCAGCTAACAGTCAGGGACACTGTCTGTAATCAATTTCAAATAAAAGTTTACAATCAGAGAACCTTCTAGAAACCTGGCCAAGGTTAGTGATAATCTTATTCTTCACTATCGGGGCACCAAATATTAACACCTTTGCCTGACAGCTGCTTTCATGTTTTGTATCAAGACTAGAATGGTCTCATTCTAGTCTTAAGCCAGTGAATTTTCTAGAACAATAGTTCACATTTGGTACAAGAATTCTCACCTTTTTACTAGCTTAAAGTATTTCTCCAAACTTCCCTGGCTTGCATCATGGTAGTTGCCCTCTTCTGTTTTAACTTTGGGACTGCTCTCTTGGCTTAACCCAAACAGATGACCTGTATTTTAAAGAGTCTCTTAGAAGCAGTTTCACCTCTGAGTCTTTGGTTTTCTCATTTATAAAGTGAGTACAACAATACCCTCCTCACAGGGTCATGGTGAAAATTCTTAGCTTTAAATTTGGCTCATGGCAGGGAATCATTAAAGGTTAGCATTTTCACAACTAATTGTTCATAAAACAGAAAAAGACGGCCAGGCATGGAGGCTCACGCCTGTAATCCCCTTTGGGAGGCTGAGGCGGGTGGATCACCTGAGGTCAGGAGTTCGAGACCAGCCTAGCTAACATGGTGAAACCCCATCTCAACTAAAATTACAAAAATTAGCCGGGCGTGGTGGCAGGCGCCTGTAATCCCAGCTACTCAGGAGGCTGAGGCAGAAGAATTGCTTGAACCCAGGAGGCAGAGGTTGCAGTGAGCCAGCCAAGATCATGCCATTGCACTCCAGCCTGGGCAACAAGAGCAAAACTCTATCTGAAAAAAAAAAAAAAAAAAAAAAGCCACACACAGAAAGAAAAGAAAAAGGGATCAATTATTTCTGTTTCATAGCTGTGTCCTCAGTTAAAAGAAAAACAGTGTCCACACATGGTGGCTCATGCCTATAATTCTAGCTCTTTGGGAGGTCAAAGAGGGAGAATCATTTGAGGCCAGAAGTTCAAGACTAGCCTGGGCAACACAGTGAGATCCCATCACTACAAAATATAAAAAATTAGCCAAGTATGGTGGTACGTGCCTGTAATCCCAATTACACAGGAGGCTGAGGCAGGAGGATCACTTGAGCCCAGGAATTTGAGGCTGCAGTGAACTGTGATGACACCACTGCACTCCAACTGAGTGACATAACAAGACCCTATGTCCAAAAAGAGAAAAAAAAAAAAAGAAAAAAAAAGACATACATTTGCTGTTATTGTTTGCACATAATATAAACTGTTAGAATAAATAAACTCAGCAAAGTTTCAGAATAAAAAATTAATGCACAAAAATCTGTTGCATTTCTATACACCAAAAAAAAGGCAAATAAAAAAGGAAATTAATTAAGCAGTTCTATTTACAGTACCATCAAAAAGAATAAAATACTTGGAAACAAACAATCAAGGAAGCGAAAGACTTATATACTCAATACCAGAAAATTTTGCCAAAAGAAATGAAAGAAGACACCCATAAATGTAAAGACAGCCCACATTCATAGACTGGAAAACTTACAAGTGTTAAGATGTTACTACTATGCAAAGTGATCTACAGATCCAATGCAATCCCTATTAAAATTTCAATGATGTTTTTGCAGAAATAGAAAAACCATCCTAAAATTCATATGGCATCTCATGGGACCCCATATAGCCAAAACAACATTGAACAAGAACAATATTGGTCTCACATTTCCTGATTTCAAAACTTTCTGCAGTGCTACAATAATCAAAACAGTTTAGTACTGGCATAAAGACAGACATATAGAGCAATGAAATAGAATAGAAAGCCCAGAAATAAATCCTCCCACTGAAGGTCAAATGATTTTCAACAAGGGGTCCAAGACCATTCAATAGGGAAAGGACAGTCTTCCCAACAAATAGTGTTGGGAAACTTGTATATCCACATGCAAAAAGTTGGACCTTTACTTTCTGCCATGTATAAAAATGACCTAAACATAAGAGCTAAAGCTATAAAATTCTTAGAAGAAAACATAGGACAAAACCTTCATTGTATTGGATTTAGCAATGATTTCTTGGATATGAAACCGAAAGTACAAGCAACAAAAGAAAAAAAATAGATAAATTGGACTTTATCAAAATTAGAAACTTCTGTGCATCAAAGAACACCATCAACAAAGTAAAAAGGTAACCCACCAGAATGGGAGAAAATATTTGCAAATCATATATCTGATAAGGGATTAACATCCAGGATATCTAAATAACTTTTACAACTCAACAACAACAAATACACAAATAACCCAGTTCAAAAATGAGCAAATATTTGAATAGACATTTCTCTGAAGAAGATATGCAAATGGCTAATAAGCACATGAAAAGATGCTCAACATTTCTAATCATAAAGGAAATGCAAATCAAAACCACAATGAGATACCACTTCACATCCACTAGAACGATTATGGTCAGAAAATAACAAGTGTTGGCAAGGATGTAGAGAAAATGGAACCCTTGTGCATTGCTGGTGGGAACGTAAAATGGTGAAGCCACTGTGAAAAACAGTATGACAGATCCTAAAAAACATAAACATAGAATTACCATCTAATCCACCTACTCCACATCTGGGTATATACCAAAAGAATTGAAAGCAAGACTCAACCTTTGTATATCAACGTTCATAGCAGCAATATTCATAATAGCCAAAAGGTAGAAAAATCCAAATGTCAATCTACAGATGAATGAATAAACAAAATGTGATGTGTACATACAACAGAATATTCTTCAGCCTTAAATAAAGAAGAAAATTTCCAGCCTGGGCAACATAGCGAGACTCTGTCTTTAAATTAATTAATTAATTAATTAAGATTAGCTGGGCATGGTAGCTTATGCCTGTAGTCCTAGCTACTTGGGAGGCTGAAGTGGAAGGATTGCTTGAGCCCAGGAGGTTGAGGCTGCAGTGAGCTGTGATCGTGGCACTTCACTCCAGCCTGGGTGACAGGGTGAAAAAGAAAAGGAAGGAAGGAAGGAAGGAAGGGAGGAAGGAAGGAAGGAAGGAAGGAAGGAAGGAGGAAAGAAAAAAAAGAAAGAAAGAAAAAAGAAAGAAGAAAGAAAGAAAGAAAGAAAGAAAAAAGAAAGAAAGAAAGAAAGAAAGAAAGAAAGAAATAAGAAAGAAAGAAAGAAAGAAAGAAGCCACAAGAGGGGGAGGGAAGAAGGAGGGTAGGTAGGAAGAAGAAGTAACAGAACGATGGAAAGAGAGCAGATAGAAAGTAAGTTCCGCCGTCCTTCTGTTCTACACATACTATAACATAGGTGAATCTTAAAGACAAATAAGCCAGTCACAAAAGGACAAATATTGTATGATTCCACTTAAATGTGGTACCTGGAGTAGTCAAATTCATAGAGACAGAAAGTAGAATGATGGTTGCTAAGGGCTTAGTGGAGAGGAGAATTGGAAGTTGTTGTTTAATGGGTATAGAGTTTCAGTTTGGGAAGATGAAGTTCTAAAGATGGATGGCGGCGATGGTTACACAACACTGTGAATGTACTTAATTCTGTTAACCACTACAGTTAAAAATGTTTACAATGGTATAATTAATGTTTATGTACATTTTACCACAACTTGAAAAAAAAGATAACTGTGTTATTTGGAAGGAAAAACCTACTCAGCCTGTGGCCACTCTTGGACAATAATAAAATCTGAGAAGAGTGAGAAATTTGAATTTTATTTGGTACACAGTTTCCCCAGATATATCTATCCTTGAGAATTCTGTGAATTATACCTCTGCAAAATACAACTGTATTTCATGAATATATTTTGACTCAGTAGGACAGTGGGTGGCCAGTTTGAGTACAAAATGGCATGTTTTTCTTTTTAAAAAGACAGCGTTTATTAGAGAACACTGTGAAATGACTTGGGAAAATTCTAGAGACAATCAAACTCCTTACAGAAATGCATGAGAATCCTCTTTAGAGATACTGAAACCAATTGTAGATGGTAACTGCAGGAGAAGAACCTTATATTATTATATATACAAATTATATATCTAAATATATAATATATAATATAAAAATTATATAATTATATAATATTATATATATTATATATAATGGCAGAAACCACAATTACATTTACACCAATCTAGATTAAGTGGTTTAAGCCTTCATTAAAAAAAAAAAAGATTGTTTACATAAGGAACAAGAGGAATAGAAATGGAAATCCTGCCTTAAGGTATGGGAGGGTAAGGCACACTCACTAGCTCTGCCCGTGCACAAAGCAATTCATGGGCACACATACTTTTCTCGTGGGAACAGTAACAGCCCACCTCTTGAAAGGCCTGACTGCTTGGTATTCATTAGCTTGGTTAGATCTCCAAGGGCCAGATTCTCTTCCAAGCCTTGCCAGCTTACATACCCGATGTGTCCCCACACTAACAGATGGTCCAGCTCTCAGGAGCTGACTCACATTAACTCTGCTCATGGAGTTGGGGTATGGAAAAGAGAATGCCAATTCTTGAACTTAGTGTGATGTAGAAATGTCACAGGGAGCAAAAGTATTCAAAGTCATTTTAACCCACACATTTTTATCCCT
Organism: Rhinopithecus roxellana; assembly: GCF_007565055.1. Classification (NCBI taxonomy): domain Eukaryota; kingdom Metazoa; phylum Chordata; class Mammalia; order Primates; family Cercopithecidae; genus Rhinopithecus; species Rhinopithecus roxellana. Next base: position 44,506,808 of record NC_044560.1, on the reverse strand, counting down.
GTTAAACGAATCTGTGTGGGAAGCCAAATATTAATCAGAGAAGATTGCTTGGTGAGCATGAAATCAGAAGTGAGGCATTCAATGTTCATTGACATCAGGCTAAAGCAGTGCTTCTCAATTCTCAAAGAGTTTGATTTGATTGTTCTGGATTTCAGCCTGGGCACAGGTTTATCTTCAAAATCTGCCCGGTGATTTTAATAAAAAAGCTGAATTTTGAACTACTGGGTTAATATATGCTTCTGTGCCACCAGGACTAGGGACTGCCTGCTAGATGTCCTTTGGCAAAGTTTCCCTGTCTGAATAGTGCTTGGGTACTGCCAGTGTCTGCCTCTGAGACTCTTTTGTTCTGTCATGGATGCCAACCCCTCTCCCTTTTTTCCTTCTAAGTGCTTGTTTCACAGAAGCATGGAGAAGCCAAGTGACTTGCCTAAGGCTATACAGTTAGAGGCAGAATCAGAACTAAAATTACAGTTTCTCTGAATTTCATTCTAGGCTTTTGCTTTTTCACCTGGCCTTCAAAGAGATCTGCAGGGACTTTACAGCAGAGGGTTGCCTTGAACAACCCATAGGTCACATGTCAGGTCAGGTCTGCATAGTTCACATGTCAACTGCTTTTAGTTTCTTGAGGTATGGGTTCAGGTGAAGACAGAGTTAATTACTTTAAGTTGAGACATATTTAAAGTGATTGAATTCTACGGGGTGCCTCTCTGTTCTCCCCACTGTATTGTGTGTTCATGTCTCTCATACCAACCAGTTTCCTTGTCTAATTATAAGTCCATCATAGTTCCTGTCTTATTTATCCTGGCACCCCTAATTTCTGGCAGGTGCCAGTTTCATGAGTTAGCCATGCTGTCATTCTGCACTGGATGTGAGTCCTAGAGCTGAGACAGAGAGGTCAGGGCTGAAAATGTCAATAGAGACAGCCAACAAATTGTGTGAAGGGTGAGATTCCATCAGGGAAAGCACCTATCTTATCTTCCAGGCCCATAAAGCTGACCCTGCTGTAGTCTCTGAACCTATTTTATAAACCTGGAGAACATTACTGCCTTTTGGGGTCATTTTTTAGTGAGGGAAAATGGGGAGTTCGGGTGTGAAATTGTTCACAAGTGGAGTGATGTCAGCATTCAAAAAGTGTTGGATGTGGGGGCATTTTGGATTTTGGATTTTCAGATTAGGGATGCCCAACATGTGTTTGTATTTAATGGTTCAGTCCTCTCAAGCACTCTTCTGAGACACACAGGTCATGAAACTGAAAAGTTTCCACAGTCCTTCTTATAATTATTTTTTTCCAACATTATTGGGATATAATTGACAAATAAAAATTGTATGCATTGAAAGTGTTGATTGATATATGTATACATTGTGAAATGAAATGATTGCCACAATCAAGCTAGTTAACACATCCATCACCTCACCTAATTACATGTGTGTATGCGTGTGTGTGTGTGTGTCAAGAACACTTAAGATTTATTCTCTTAGCAAATTTCAAGTATACTATACAGTATTGTATAATATTATAGTCACTATGCAACATATTAGATCCCCAGAATTACTTTTATTCTTTCAAAAAGGTACATAGATATATTTTATTGGTTTCTTTAACTTTAGTTTTCCTATTGTCTTAAATTTCAGAATGAGAATATTTACATTGTTTTTTAATTAAATTTTTTATTAACTAGTATTTGAAAGTCATTTTTTAAATCAGAATTTTGTCTGTAATGGCCTATAAAAAAGTGTGATAAAAAGGAGATAAACATTTATTTTCTCCATTTAGGACAAGAAAAGCAAGAGCTCTACTTCACAAAAGAATTCATCTCCAGTTTCTGCAGTAAATTAAAATGCTATGGTTCATAGAGAAGCAGTGGACCAGATTTCTGGGTCTTCATTAAGCAAAGCACAGTGCCAGTTTGGAGGATCACTTTCTTCTTTTCCTTCTCTTCATTCCCATTGGCACAAGGGCAAATACATACTTTAAAAAGTGAGATTAAGTTGAGATCTTAGCAGCAGTCATATAACACTATAGCATCAAAGAAACTCAGGAATAATTAATAGAGCATTTCGCTTAGGGATGGCAAAAATGTGATGGGTGACGTAGTGTCGCACCCCTACCTTGGCAGACATCACTAATCAATTATTGAGCCAAAATGTGGCCCAACAGATCTTTTCAACATGATGCCCTCAGGAGCTAATACCATGTAATTGGAGTTGCCAGTGAGGCCCTACCTAAGCTAATCTAATCATTTTACATTATGAGAACGTTGAGGCCCATAAAAGTGAAGTGATTCGCTCAAGGTCATTTAGAGACATGCAGAGCTGGGACAGGAACCTTAATTCTGTATAATGCAAAAATCCATTCTATCTTATAAGCCTTGTGTCAACTGACAGTGGCCCTGAATCCAGCAAGGGCACACAGGAATCTGTACATAATGGATCATTTCAACTTGGAAAGACAGACAAGTGTCCATGGCATCAAGAAACTCAAAGGAGCAGCTAGGGACAGATGGCAGAACGTTACTGTTCCTCCACCTTTCCCAGGGAGAAGCAGGGGATAGAGAAGGAAATGGAGATCTCTCCAACAGCCTTATAATTGTGGAGGGTTTTGTTTTTGTTTTTGTTTGTTTGCTTGCTTGCTTTTGAGACAGGGAATCACTCTGTCACCCTGGCTGGAGTGCAGTGGCACATTACGGCTCACTGCAGCCTTGACTTTTCAGGCTCAGGTGATCCTCCCACCTCAGCCTTCCCAGTAGCTGGGACTACAGGCACAGGCCACCATCCCTGGGTTAATTTGTTCTTTATTTTCTGTAGAGATGAGGTTTCCCTATGTTGCCCAGACTGGTCTTGAATTCCTGGGCTCAAGCAATCTACACACCACAACCTCCCAAAAATGTTAAGATTACTGGGCTCAGCCAATTGTGGAGTCTTTGAAGCTGTCCCATCAGGTATCGGGGAGGAAGGAAGATGTCCCTATATACAAGTAGCAGTCCACAAGAGGGGCCACCCAACTGCCTTGCTACTTGTTCAGGTTCCCACAACCAGGGTTTGGAAGTTCTTTAGAAACTATTCACTTTCTAAAAACCTGTTCATTCTTTGTACTAGAGCTGGAGATAATGAAATGGCTGGTTGTGGTGGGACTTTGATCAGACATAGGGATAAGAAGTCACCATGTAACATGGTGAAACCCCGTCTCTACTAAAAAATACAAAAAACTAGCCGGGCGAGGTGGCGGGCGCCTGTAGTCCCAGCTACTCGGGAGGCAGAGGCAGGAGAATGGCGTAAACCCAGGAGGCGGAGCTTGCAGTGAGCTGAGATCCGGCCACTGCACTCCAGCCCGGGCAACAAAGCGAGACTCTGTCTCAAAAAAAAAAAAAAAAAAAAAAAAAAAAAAAAAAGAAGTCACCATGATGAGGGGTCTGGCTGGTTGTGAAGCCATTTCTGAAAAAGCAGAGCTCCCACGGCTGTTATTGTACCAGCTCCAAAAGTCCCCAGAGAAGATGTTTGGTCATGACAGGAGGGTGTGAAGTGGGTTTGGCAGCAAAGGCACTAAAGCTGATTTTCTCCTGCCTTTCCCTTTGAACTCTAGGTGGGGTTTATGGTCTCCGTAATTAAGAGTGAAAATTGATGGGCAGCAAAGCTCTGTTGGAGAGCCCCCAGGGGCTTGAAACCCAGCCTTTGGGTGCTTTTAAAGGACTGGGGGAAAGGCGGCAATGGGGCAAAGGCAGATTTTGGCATGGTTCATTTTTATCCAATTTCACCTGCCACCATAAAGTGCCATGAAACTGCTCTCCACGGAACAGAAATAGACGTTAGAGTGCAAACATAAACAGCACTCAGAGGCCCTGAGGGGATTAGGAGAAACTGTGGAGAAATATGTGAAAGACTCCGGAGAGTAAGACCAAATTGTCCTTCCCCTAAAGACTGTGGGGGTGGAGAAATGTTGTTTCCAATTGGGATAGTCTAAGTATGGTTAACTTTTTTGAATTAAAGTCTCACCTTCCCTCGGAATTCAAGGATTGGCAAATGTAATGGCTGTGAATTGAATAAAAGGAAGGGAGCCTCCTTAAACCTATTTGGCACAGGGTGGCTGTTTACAGGCCCACAGACATTCCATGCCAGTTGATACAAGGATTTTGGTTTGCCAACATAGTCATATCTGAATCTCAAAAAAGGAAAAATGATTCCATAGACTTTGTCCTCTGTGGTTCTTTGGGGGATGTCGCTTTCTTTTGCCCAGCTTGGAAGGACCAGAAATTAATTTAATATGCACTCAGGACAAGAACACCTATTACTTTTGCTATTTTTATGGAAGTATTACCATGTGCTGAGCACATAAGCAGTTTACATGCACACTCTCATGTTCATCCTCACAAGACATTCTTACTGTGGTTGGGTATTACTGCCATTTTCCAGTCAAACACTGAGGCTCAGATAGGTTAGGGTCCCAGACCAAGATTGCACAGCTCCAAGAGTCAGAGCTGAGACTAGAAGTCAGGTCTGCCTGATACCACACCTCAGCCCTGACCAGCGTAACCATTCAACAGTCCTAGTTGAGATATCAATTTTCTGTGAGAAACTAACATTTTTTAATAACATGGAAAAAATTAGGAACAACAGACGACATCCGACATAAAGACTAAGTATTGGTTTGTGATACATTTGTTTTCATTACATAGATGTGTATAGTATCCTTAGTAATGAGATAACATTGATTTCTTACTGTGGATCATGGTCAAAAACATTTTAAGGCCACTGTCCTAAACCACTTGGCAATCTTGCTTGCATGGGTAACGGAGGGTTATCAGATCCACTTACTGGGCTTTTAAGGAAGATTTGTGGAGTGAAAGCAAAGGGTGGACTCCTCAGAAAGCACAAAGAGTGGAGGTGTTAGTTTTTGCCTCTGGAACTGGGGTCGGGAGAAAGCAAAGGGTGGACTCCTCAGAAAGTGCAAAGAGTGGAGGTGTTACTTTTTGCCTCTGGAACTGGGGTCAGCAAACTTTTTCTTAAAGGGACAGATAGTAAAAACTTTAGGCTTACTGGCCAGACAGTCTCTGCAGCCACTACTCAATTCTGCAAAGCAGCCATAGAAAATATGCAAATGAATAGGTGTGTCTGTGTTCCAATATAAATCCATCGTTATAGAAACAGACAGCTGGCCTGTGGGCTGTCATTTGCTGACTGTTACTCTATAGTCTTAGATCAAGAAACTACTTGTATTGCCACAGTATTGGCCTATAACAATTGAATGTCTCCCAGTTTTAAGAACAGCCCAATTTCAAATGATCTAAGATGAAATGTTCAAATTTTTGCCCCAATGTTGTCATTCCTACATTATTAGGTGTATTAGTTATATATGACTATATGAAATATTTACCCCAAAATGTTGTAGCATAAAATAGCAAATACTTATTATTTCATAGTTTCTCTGGGTCAGGAATCTGGGCCTGGCTTAGCTGAGTGCCTGCGCCACAAAGACTCTTACAAAGCTGAAATCAATTTACATCAGCGGGGGCTATGGTCTCATCTGAAAGTTTGACCGATGGGAGATCCTCTTTCAAACTCACTCAGATGTTGGCAAGATTAAGTTATTTAGAAGCTTCTCTCAGTTCCTTGCCATGAGGGTCTTTCCATGGGGTAGCTCACAACATGGCAGCTGGCTCCCATCAGAGGGAGCAAGTGAGACAGCAAGAAAGGGCAAAAATATGGAAGTCAGAGTCCTTGTGCAATAACCCAATCTTTGTAACATCCCATCACTTTTTTCACTTTGTATGAACCATAAGTAAGTCACTAAGTCCAACCCATACTTGGGGGGAGGAGATTATACAAGGGTCTGAATACCAGAAGCCAGAAATCATTTGGAGCCATTTTAGAGGCTGCCTACCATGTAAGGGCTAGGTATTTCATTCATTCCTTCACAAATATTTATTGAGCACCTATTATATGCAAGGCACTACAGTAGGCAGTACATAGAACAGAAAAAAATTGCTGTTCCCATTCTGGTGAGAGAAGACAGATGATAAACAAGAAAAGGGAATTAATACAAAATGTCAGCTAGTGTTACAAACTAAATGTGCCCTCTCAAAATTCATATGTTGCTAAGAATGATGGTTTCCAGCTGCATCCATGTCCCTACAAAGGACGCAAACTCATCCTTTTTTATGGCTGCATAGTATTCCATGGTGATCATGGGGAGGGGGGAGGGGGGAGGGATTGCATTGGGAGTTATACCTGATATAAATGATGAATTAATGGGTGCTGACAAGTTGATGGGTGCAGCACACCAACATGGCACAAGTATACATATGTAACAAACCTGCACGTTATGCACATGTACCCTAGAACTTAAAGTATAAAAAAAAAAAAAAAAAAAAAAAAAAAAAAGATTAGAAGACAATAGCTGAGCTAACTAACCAAACTGAAAAAAAAAAAAAAAAATTCATATGTTGAAGCCCTGATTCCCAGTGCGGCTGTCTTTGGATGGGGCTGCTAAGGAGGTCATTAATGTGAAATGAGGTAATAATGGTGGGTCTGTGATCTGATAGAATAAGTGTTCTTATAGGAGACACCAGAAAGTTTGCTCACTCTCTTATCTCATGGGGAAAGGCCCCACATGAGGACACAGTGAGAAGGCAGTCATCTACAAGCCAGGAAGAAAGCGCTCACCAGAACTGGAATTTGTTGGCATGCTGATCATGGACTTCCAGCCTCCAGAACTGTGACAAGATAAATGTCTGTTATCGGCTGGGCATGGTCACTCATGCCTGTAATCCCAGCATTTTGGGAGGCCGAGGCAGGCAGATCACGAGGTCAAGAGTTCAAGACCAGCCTGACCAACATGGTGAAACCCTGTCTCTATTAAAAATACAAAAATTAGCCAGGCATGGTGGCATGCTCCTGTAATCCCAGCTACTCAGGAGGCTGAGGCAGGAGAATCGCTGGAATTCGGAAGGCAGAAGTTGCAGTGAGCCAAGATTGCCCCACTGCACACCAGCCATCTGGTCTAGGGTATTTTGTTATGGAAGCCTGAGTATGTAAATTTAGGTGGTGATAAGTATCATGGAGAAAAATAAAGCAGGGTAGCACTGGAGAAGGGTTTGCAACTTTAAATTGGGTAGTTAGTGTAGGTCCCACAGAGGTGACATCTGAGCAAAGTGTGTAGGAGGTGAAGGAGTGAGCTAATACAAATATGGGAGTTTCAGAGGGAACAGCTAGCGCACGGACCATGAGACTGGGAGCATGTTGTTCAAGGAGTGGCAAGGACAAGATATTTGGGACAAAATGTATGTAGGGGGTTAGGAGGAAAACATGTGGGGTACTATCAGTCATTGTAAGAATTTTTGCTTTTCCTCTTAATAAAATAGGGAGTCATTGCAGGGTTTTCAACTGAGCAGTGCTGTGATCTAGCTGATATTTTAATGTGGCCCTCTGACTGCTGTGTGGAGAAAAGATTAGGTAGAAAGGCAAGATTGAATGCGGGAAGACCAGTTAGAAGATGATGGCAGCTTGGTGGGAGATGGAGGTGGTAATGGGTGGAGATAATAAAAAGTCAACCACTCACTTTCACTCTCAGAAGCAATATGCTATTTTAGAAGCCTCTTCATTAGCAGAGTCTAATCAATAAATTTTTGTTTGTAAGGGGTGACACGGAAAGAGCCCCAAACCTGAGGCCGAGAGACCAGGTCCTAGTCTGGACTCCAGCAGTTTAGCAGAGTGATAAAAGACGAACAGTCAACCTCTGGATCTCTGTGTCTCCCTCAGTAAAATAAGATGTTTGGACAAGGTCCTCTCTAACTCTACAAGTATAATTTTATGAGACTCACTGGAAAGTAGATTTGGAACAAATGAACAGTTAGATTACTGTTCACTTTAAGCTTGATCATTCCTTGTGAGGGAAGAAAAAACACAGAAAATTGCAGAGCTGGGCCTTCAGGAAAATTAAAAAACAAATACCAGCAAAATAATATCCTTGGGAAAAACTCCATGTTTAATCTGTAGGTAGCCTGGGGCCTAAGTAGATTGGGGGATGTACATCAGTGAATTTTCCCAATGCAGATGAACAAAACAAAATTCAACCCGAAATCAGACAAGCTCCTACTCCTTAAGGAGGGAAGTGACATAATAGTTTTACAGAGAGTTCAGTGATTCTAATCTCTCTCCGTGTTTCCACATGTCAAGTCCAATGCACCTTGACAAGGTGTTGCCCCTCAAATAGAGGGATTAAGGATTATTACTTGCCACCCTCTGGAAATGCACCTGAAGAAACTGGTAGGAGCCAAAGAAGGCATCCTTAAACACTCACATGAAACAGGTTGAGACTTAGTGACAACTGCTTCCAGAGCACCATCAGGCAGTTATCTAAGCAAAAACCACATCCATGCCACCAAATATCTTTGTTAGTAACAAACTTACAAGTTTTAACTGCTGGAGGGCAGTGCAAGAAGTTGCCACTAGCATTTTTGGACTGCCCATTGCCTACCAGGTGTATGCAGATGTTCACTCACTTATTCCTCACAATGATTTTGGGAGGTAAGATATTATTATCTGTTTTGCAGAAGTAGGAACTGAGCCTGACTTGCCTAAGGACTTGCAGCTAGGAAGTGCAGAGCAGAGATTGCTTACAATACCCAAGTTCTCTGCTCCATGATGCTGCCATGCTAACGTGTTTTGTCTCGGGGTTGGTGCTGATCACTACATTCTTAATATTTACTGAGCACTGAATTGAACATCAGTCACATATTATTCATGTTCTAGTTGTTTTTATTCTCAGAGCTAATGTCAGGAGTGCATTGGGAGAGTTTAAGAGCACCAAATAATTTCAGAAACTATGCAAGGCTGTAGAACTGTAAAATAAGTGATGAGTCTGTAGGGAATGATTTAGAGGGTGATAGCGGCCTCTGCAGTTCAACTAATCTATACTCAAACTTGTAACTCCACCACTTAGTAGCCATGTGACCTTGGTCAAGTTACTTCACCTCTCTGAGCCTGAGCTTCTTCATTTGTAAAAGAAGAGCAATAATGGTGTGTGCCTCATTAGGTTCTAGGTACATATATAATATGAAAATTCACATAAATTACTTAGAATAGTGCCTAATACATGGTAAATACTCAATAAATATTGTAGAGTATTATTGTTTACCTAGAAAATAACCTTCTTTGAGGTTGCTGAAGCTATTTCTTTGTCCCTGCTGACTTTTCAGGCTGTGTGTTTCCTGAATTTATTTGTTTTTTAATAACAAATCTGAGACCAACTGATATAATTCTTTCATTCCAAAATTATAACTAGTCTTGATCTTCATGGTCAAATTCTCATTGAATTGGTGGTATATTGCTTGTCAATTCAAACCTGACATAGAAAAATAATCTGTCCCACAACTCTGGTGTTAAATCCACCATGGCTGGAATTATAAGCAAACTTCCATTTAAGGACTTTCCACAATGTGATGCTCTAAATGGCCTCCCAGGAATGTGCTCTTGTCTTTCCAGAGGCTTTTCTGGTCTCATAAATAAGCAGAATGACCAGGGTAGCAAGCGTTGCCAACCGAGGAGTACATGAATTGTCCGAAAGAGTTTCTCACCAAATAACTTCTGATCAGTTTTTGCATTGACTGGCCTAATTTTTCAAGAATAGCCAGAAATGCAGATTTTGAAATTTTTGTGTGTGGCAAAATTTCTGTGCTTTCCAAATGCTGGCAACTGATTCAGATGAGAGGCACAGGCGAGCAATTAAATATTGCTAACTAATTCAGTGTTGACAACTAACCGAGATGGGATGCAGAGGCCATAGCTCAAAGGTCCCATCTGGTTTGAAAATTTGAGATGATTAATAAAAGAGTAAAACTTAGAAGAATGAAAATAGTCTCAGCAAAATGGATTTAAAATTTTAGGAATGTTTTCTAGACATATTGGTTTGGATCCAAAAAATTACCAACAGGGAACTGTTCTCCTGATGATTTTGCCCGTACAGAACCACTTGAAACCACATGGCAGGGGTCACCTTGAGCTTGTAGAAAATAGCTTGCCACTCCACAGTTTTCAATTTAACTTGAAAGCAGAACGGATCTCTGATGATTGGTGATGATGAGCATCTTTTCATGTGTGTATTGGCTATTTGTATGTCACCTTTGGAGACATGTCTATTCATACTTTTGCTCATTTTAAGATCAGCTTATTTGATGTTTTTGTAATTGTAGGAGCTCTTTACATATTCCGGATATTAACCATCATTAAATCTATGATTAACAAATATTTCTTTTTACTCCGTAAACTTTTTTTTTTTTCAAGTTTGGGTCTCACTCTGTCACTCAGGCTGGCGTGCAGTGGCATGATCATGTCTCACGGCAGCCTTGAACCCCTGGGTTCAAGCAATCCTTTTGCTTCAGCCTCCCAAGTAGCTGGGACCACAGGCACACACTACCACACCTAGCTAATAAAAAAAATTTTTTTTAGAAACAAGATCTCACTATGTTACCCAGGCTCATCTCAACCCCCTGGCCTCAAGCAATCTTCCTACCTTGGCCTCCCAAAGTGCTGAGATTACAGGTGTAAGCCACCATAACCAGGCTTGTAAATTGCAGTTTCACTCTCTTGTGCTCTTTAAGGCACAAAAGTTCTTAAGTTTGCTATAGTTTCATTTGTCTGTTTTTTTATTGTGTTGCCTGTACTTTTGGTGTCATATCCAAGAAATTCATTGCCAAGTTCAACGTCATTAAATTTTTGCGCCATGTTTTCTTCTAGGAGTGTTGTAGTTTGGGGTCTTATGCTTAGAAGGTGCTACTTTGAGATATAGGAAAGATCCTGTTCTTTTCATTTGAATAACTATCTGCATCCATCAGCTTAATGGATCATTTCCACCCTCAAGGCTGATATTCTAAGGGGAGCAAGAGTATTCCCCTTATTCTAAGCTAACTTATCCCCATCATTGCCCCACCTGTGACCAAATCTTCATATCCAATAGCCCTGCTGTTTCTTTGTGCAGTTGCAAAGGGGAAGATGTATGTCAACAGTCTCTTGAGAATGAAACGCTGCCTACCTGCCTGCCTGCCTCCCTGCCTCCCTGTCCCTCATATCTTTCTAATATATAAAAAGATATGGGCCAGGCGAGGTGGCTCGTGCTTGTAATCCCAGCACTTTGGGAGGCCAAGGCAGGTGGATCACCTGATCTCGGGAATTTGAGACCAGCTCGACCAACATGGAGAAACCCAGTCTCTACTAAAACTACAAAAAATTAACTGGGCATGGTGGTGCATGCCTGTAATCCCAGCTACTCAGGAGGCTGAGGCAGGAGAATTGCTTGAACCTGAGAGGCGGAGGTTGTGATGAGCCAGATCCCGCCATTGCACTCCAGCCTGGGCAACAAGTGTGAAACTCCATTTCAAAATAATAATAATAATAATAATAATAATAATAATAATGAGTGATAAGATGACTTGAAGCCCTCTCTCTTCCTCTGGTTGTTGGAAGAGAAACCTCGTGTTGAGAGAGAAGCATTTTGCACCCGGTGCTATTCATAATACAGTGATTTGAAGAAATTTGATAATGAGACCCGGGATGGAGAGGATATGATTATGCCTACTTTCATATGTAGGCCCAAGGTCTTGGTTCTGTTCCAGAATTGTGACCTTCCAGATAAGTCTAAGATAACCAATTTATGGAAGACAGCACATTTCTATGACAACCAACATATAAAAGTATAGGTGAAGACCAGAAGAAGGGCCAAAAAGATGATGCATTGTAATAACTTCCTGCTCTTTCAGGGACAAAGGAAAAGAGATTCAACTAATCCCAGAACTTTGGTAACAAAATTCCAGGCAAAGTTAATAAGTATGTTACAAGTGTGATCCATAGGAATAATGGCAAAACGGTGAGACTTTCACTAAGTTGGAACTGTTTTTCTCCTGAAATAGCTAAAACCAACACAATATGCAATTACAAGTATTCCTCTATTTTGTGAAGATGATGCCATCTAACCAATATGAGAAATTCATATTACTAACATCAAGGATGTGGGGGCAGGTGCAGTGTCTCACACCTGTAATCCCAGCACTCTGGGAGGCCAAAGAGGGAGGATTGCTTGAAGCCAGGAGTTTGAAATCAATCTGGGCAACAAAACAAGACCCCATCTTTACAAAAAAAAAAAAAAAAAAAAAAAACTGTTTAAGTTAGCCAGGTGAGATGGTACACATCTGTGGTTCCAGCTACTGGAGGCTGAGGCTGGAGGATCATTTGAAGCCAAGTGTTAAAGGCTATGATCATACCACCGCCCTCCAGCCTGGATGGGAGAGTGAGGCTCTGTCTTAAAAAAAAAAAAAAAAAAAAAAAATGAAGAAGAAAAAAAAAGTCAAACCTATTTCTTTTTTTAATTTTTAATTTCTGTGGGTACATAGTATACATAGTAGGTGTCTATATTTATGGGGTATATAAGATGTTTTGATACAGGCATGCAATGTGTAATAATTACATACTGGAGAATGGGGTATCCATCCTCTCAAGCATTTATCCTTTTTACACACCACCCAATTATACTCTTTTCATTATTTTAAAATGTGCCAATTAAGTTATTATTGACTACAATCACCCTGTTGTGATCTCAAATAGTAGGTCTTATTCATTCTTTCTATTTTATTGTACCCATTAACCATCCCCATTTCTCCCCACCTCTAGCCCCTCGCTACCCTTCCCAGCCTCTGGTAATCATCTTTCTACTCTCTATGTCCATGAATTCAATTGTTTTGATTTTTAGATCCCATAAAGAAGTGAGAATATGCAATGTTTGTCTTTCTGTGCCTGGCTTATTTCACTTAAGGTAATGATCTCCAATTTCATCCATGTTGTTGTAGATAACAGGATCTCATTCTTTTTTATGGATTAACAGTACTCCATTGTATATATGTACCACATTTTCTTTATCCAGTCATCTGTTGATGGACACTTAGGTTGCTTCCAAATCTTGGCTATTGTGAACAGTGCTGCTGCAAACAGCATAGATATCTCTTTGATACACTGATTTGCTTTCTTTTGGTTATATACTCAGCAGTGAGATTGCTGGATCATGTGGTAGATCTATTTTTCATTTTTTTGAGGAACTTCCAAACTGTTCTCCATAGTGGTTGTATTAATATACATTCCCACCAACAGTGTAGGAAGCTTCCCTTTTCTCCACATCCTTGCCAGCATGTTATTGCCTGTCTTTTGCATGTAAGCCATTTAAACTGGGGTGAGATGATATCTCATTGTTGTCTTGATTTGCATCTCCCTGATGATCAATGATGGTGAGCACCTTTTCATGTGTCTGTTTGCCATTTATATGTCTTCTTCTGAGAAATGTCTATTCAAATAGTTTGCCCATTTTTGTATTGGATAATTAGATTTTTTTTTTTCCTATAGAGTTCTTTGAGCTCTTTATATATGCTGGTTATTAATCCCTTGTCAGATGGGTCATTTGCAAATATTTTCTCCCATTCTGTGGGTTGTCTCTTGATTTTGTAGATTGTTTCCTTTGCCATGCATAAGCTTTTTAACTTGATGTCATCTCATTTGTTCATGTTTGCTTTGGTTGCCTGTGGTTGTGAGCAAGAAATCTTTGCCCAGACCCCATGTCTTGGAGATTTTCCCTGAGGTTTTCTTGTCATAGTTTCATAGTTTCAGGTCTTAGATTTAAGTGTTTAATCTATTTTAATTTGATGTTTGTATATGTCAAAAGATAGGGATCTAGTTTCACTCTTCTGCATATGGATATCCAGTTTTCTCAGCACCATTTATTGAAGAGACTATCTTTTCCCCAGTGTAGTTTTTGGCACCTTTGTTGAAAATGAGTTCGCTGTAGGTGTGTGGATTTGTTTTTGGGTTCTCTGTTCTATTCCATTGGTCTATGTGTCGGTTTTTATGCCAGTACCATGCTGTTTTATTTCCTATAGCTCTGTTACATAATTTGAAGTTAGCCACTGCAGTTTTGTTCTTTGTTCTTAGGATAGCTTTGGTTATTCTGGTCTTTTGTGGTTTTATATAAATTATAGGGTTTTTTTTTTTCTGTTTCTGTGAAGGATGTCATTGGTTTACATTGAATCTGTAGATTGGGTGGTAGGGACATTTTAGCAATATTGACTCTTCCAGTTCATGAACATGGAATATCTTTCCAGTTTTTGGGGTCCTCTTCAATTTCTTTCATTGTTGTTTTATAGTTGTCATTACAGAGAGATCTTTCACTTATTTGGTTAAGTTGATTGCTAGGTATTTAATTTTATTCATGGTTATTGTAAATGGGATTACTTTTTAAATTTTTTTTTCAGATTGTTCACTGCTGGCATATAGAAATGCTACTGATTTTTGTATGTTGATTTTGTATGATTTTATTTCTTGTGAAATACTAACTCTGGCCATTATGTTAAAAATGATGCATTTGCCCCTCTTCCTGCTCTGAGTTCCATTACAAGTATTCTTCACATTCACTAACAATGAATGGTACCATTATAAAATGTCTTATTTCTAGTCCGTAAATTTCTTATCTGGCCCTAGAAGAAGTTAAAGGAGTGGATAGGAAAAAGCATGTAGTCTAATACACATGTGTAGAGAGAAAGGAAATCCCATAGTAGGTTGGTGGGCTGGGTGGGATAGGATTGGGTACCTTGATGTGAAACTGAGAAAGTTAGTCCACTTCTTTCCTGATACTTTATTCATATAATTAAACTTACTACAGGTCCTTACAACCTCTCTAAAAGTCCAAATTCCTTACTGACATTTCTCAGTTTGGACCTGTAATATTTCAGCCCACATCAACTTTTCTCTATTCTGCTCTATAATTCTAAACCTGAGAGTCTACATACTACTTTTCCCAGAATTACTTGACAACTGGCTGTTGTTGTTGTTGTTGTTATTTTCTGCCCATAGAAGACACTGGCAGGATACAGAAAATTAAAAAATGGAGAATCCATTCTTCCTCCTCCCTATCTGCTTCTAGACCTCCTCTGCAAGTGACTATATCCTTCTGCAACCCACATTATCTCCATAGTAGCAGCATCAGCCATGAGTTCTAGCATAGCCAAACAGCCCTTCTCTGCACATCTGGACTCTGGTAACAGCATGTTCATCCTTTTGTCTCCCAGACCTAAGAATTGTAGTTGCTTCATGAGTTACTCAACTGTTGTTTACTAACCACTCCACCCCCATTTTATTCTAAATCTCTCTCTCTCTCTTTCTCTCTCTCATTCCATTACCCATGTAACCAATTCCTTGTATTAAATTCCTTCTGTTTAAAATATCTAGAGATATTTCTGATTTTTTTTTTTTTTTGGACTCGGATCCTGATTAACTCCAACCTACCTTTCTAGTCTTATCTCCTTCTTACCACTAAAATCAAACACTACCTCTTACACTGACCCACATATCATATGCTCCAGTTATACTGTACTCGCTCCCCTTTCACCTAAGTCATATGCCACTTAAAAAAAAATCAGAAACAACTTGGATCAAACAAAACTAACATTTTAGATTTACCACAGGAAGAAAGAATATTGCCATGATAGAGTCTTTGTATTATTAATCCACCTTCAGTTAATAATTTTGAAAGTTTTGTTATCAGATTAAGAATTTGTGGGACTGGGGCTGAGGAAGACTGAGGATATAGCTACTTTTAGTTGTAGAGAAATAAAGAAAATTACATTTGCACCTGTGAATACTTATTGAAAATCGTACTTGTACCACCCCACATCAAATTAATTTCCTTTTTCTCTCTTTCCATTGCTCTCCCTTAACCTTGAATTTTAACATATACTTTGGCATAATAAACTTATTGTTCCTCAGTTTAATTACTCATGAAAAAACTCCAAGTTCTATGACATGGCAGTTGGTAATTTTGCTCTGATGTGAATTTGATCATGAATACTTTGCAGATGGTGCAAAACCAAAATGGCTTATTGATGAGTGAGGCTCACAGAGCAGTGGCTTCCATATTTCTCTATAGGAGGGGCTTAGAGTATACAATCTGGCTTTTAGGGATTGCTTAGCCAACATTCCATTAACTTTGATCAAGGAAAATAGCAACATTTTCCTAAGACACATATATTCATTCTTTATATTAGAATCAGAGAATGTCAATTGTCCGTATCAAATAATTCTTTTTATTATTATTGTGATTAATTGAGTGCCTTGGAAGGGGACTTTCAGAAAGGGAAGCATTTGCTCTCTACTGCTATTACTGCTAGCCAACCCCGAGACCAGAATCCAAGCTCAATGTGGCTCTGTTATTCTCTTCTCATTGCCAAGTATATAGTAGCTTTAAGGATGTAACAAAAATATTCTGTGTGAGAAGAAAGCCAACTAATAGTGCTGATGATGGCAATAAAGAGAACTAAAGTCTGAGAAAGTGAAAGTATTCACATATTGAGGATTAACAACTGTTTCAGATATGTCGCCTGTGAATGTCAAGAAACTAAAATGTAGACTGCAGAAAATTTGGAATGAGGAGGGGCACACCCATAATCCCATAATTCCAAAACAGCAAGATGAACATTTTGGAATATATATTTCCAGCTGGTTGGTTTGCTATGTGTTTTGAATATTGAGGTGATAGTATCCTACCTTTTTAATCAAACATATCAATAAAATCACTGTCAACAGATAAATTTTTTTTTTTTTTTTGAGACGGAGTCTCGCTCTGTCACCCGGGCTGGAGTGCAGTGGCCGGTTCTCAGCTCACTGCAAGCTCCTCCTCCAGGGTTTATGCCATTCTGCCTCAGCCTCCGAGTAGCTGGGACTACAGGCGCCCGCCACCTCGCCCGGCTAGTTTTTTGTATTTTTTAGTAGAGATGGGGTTTCACCGTGTTAGCCAGGATGGTCTCGATCTCCTGACCTCGTGATCCACCCGTCTCGGCCTCCCAAATTGCTGGGATTACAGGCTTGAGCCACCGCGCCTGGCCAACAGATAAATTTTAACAGACATATTCTATTCCATTGTGTTGAAGTAATACAATTTACTTAATAATTGTCCTAATCAACTACTAATTTTCTAATTTTATTATCATCATAAATAACACTGTAGTGACCATTTTATAAATAAATTTAACTGAAATTTCACAATCTTAGGGATATGTGTGTGTATGTACACATACATGTGCATAGATATACATATATATGTGTAGGTATATATATATACATACATGTATGCATATAAGTGGAACTATTAAATCAAAAGATTGTGAATATTTTAAAATATATTAATTCATATTACAAAATGCTTTCCAGAGAGGTTAGTTTAATTTGTATCTCCAGTAGCTGTATAAGAGAGGATTTATCTCACTATAATCTTGCTAACATTGAGTATTATCACTTTTAATAATTAGATCTTAGTGATGATACGACAGAAAAATCTAATTCATTTTTATCTAAATCTGCTTTGTAATGTTTTAATAACTATTTGTTGAATAAACCATTCTTTCACCACTGATTTATCTCTTTTATTCTTAAATGATTGCATAGAATTGGGTCTTTACGGACTCTTCCTGTTCTATCCATCTAACTTTCATACCGATACCACAAACACTGATTTATTATAATTTCATAATGTGTTTTACTCTCTGATAGCACGTCATTGGTCTTTTTAGCATAGTTCTAAGCTAATTTCAACTTTTTAGAACACTTTTGGTTTTACTTCTGCTATAGCACACTGTGTTTTACCTTAAATTATGACTGCATAACTTATCTCCCAGAAGAAACAGAAAATTCGTTGAAGGTGGAGATTTTAAAATCTCTTTTACTGTCTCCCTTTCCAAATCACAGTTATTTACTCACGAAAATACAGCAAAACCTTTCAACTGCAGGTAAATGGTTTGTTAGAATCAACTTCCAAACAGTCTGTACTCTCCTGCTTTCTGAATTTCCTGGAATCTTGAAGAAGCTCTTTTGTAACCTCTATTTCACTTCCCTCAATCGCCCTCCAGTCACATCCAACAATTCCTTAAGCAAGAACATAAAGAATTGACAATTGCTTCTGAGGGTAATTTGTTCGACACACTGACCTATATATATCCTACTCACTAATAAGCACTACTGAAAGACAGACTAATAGATCATTATTATTATACAGGATAAATGGAGATACAGCTAAATAGTAATGAATTTTATTTGGTAATTGCCCACATAGGAGAAAAAATTATCATTTAAAATAACTGTAGTTACTAATTAGTTACTAACTCTACCTGTCATCTGTGCCTTTTATTGTCTTTAAAAATAATGCAGAAGTTCACTGGGGACATTCACAAACCAAATAAGTGGTCCTGTATTTGTTTAAGAAATTACTTTGATCAAAGAAGTAGTTTCTAAATCAAAGTATTGTTTAGAAACACCTAATGATTTAAAATGTAGATTCCTTGCTACCATAAAGAAAGTTTGACTTCATAAGGCCAGGGTTGGAACCAGGAATCTGTTTTTTTTTTTCCTTTTTAAATTCCCTAGATGATTCTAATATAGCTGTTTGGGAACTACTAGGTTAGAACATGTTATTAATGAGGTTGAGATCATTGCAATACATTTATTCTATTTTACATATTATTCTTATTTTGGGAAAGCATCTGGCTCTGTTGTCCAGACTGGAATACAGTGGTATGATCATGGCTCACTGCAACCTCAAACTCCTGGGCTCAAGCGATCCTCTCACCTCAGCCTCCTGAGTGGCTGGGACTGCAGGTGTGCACCACCATGCCCAGCTAATTTTTGTATTTTTTGTAGAGACGGAGTTTTGCCATGTTGCCCAGGCTGGTTCGCTCTATTTTTCCAAGACATAAATATTCTACAGGATGCTATTCAAAATCATTAGGTGTTATAGGGGGCCCAGAGGAGTTGATTCCCAGGTAACTTGACATTCTCATAGAAATGACAAGAAAAATAGACAAGGGGCATCCATGTTGGAGTCATTTATCTTTCAAATCTTCATACAATGTACTTTTAACTTTTGGATCAGAACAGCATGCCTGGAACTGGTCTTCATGTAAGCAGAGGAAGGAATTCCAGATTGAATTGAAGGATACCAGATAGGTACCACCCCTTCCCATCCACTCCCACTCCACCAGCCTTTTTGGCAAATGATCTCCCTTATTGCCAGTATAACAGATATCTTATATTTAAAACTTGATTCCTTCCAGTTACTCCTTAATTATTCTATTCACTCTATATCATAACTGAACATCCATAATTACTAGACAGCATGCTAATCTCTGGCAAGAGGGCTATAAGCAACTCAATCCCGATCCTCCTCGGGGAGTTGAAATCCAGAGTGGGATGCAGCCCTATTCATCTGTAACACAACAATGACACGTGTAGTGAAAGAAGAAGGCTCTGAACCCAGATGAGAAGGTGAAATGACGTGAGAACCCACAGGCACACCATATTAATTGTGCTCTGCTTTCTTGCGCTTCATTGTATTGCACTTCACAGACACTGCATTTCTTTACAAGTTAAAGGTCTGTGGCAATGCTGCATTGAGCAGGTCTATTGGCATCATTTTTCCAACAACATGCTCAATTCATGTCTCTGCCATATTTTGGCAATTCTTATAATATTTCAAACTTGTTCATTATTATTATATCTGTTAAAATGATCTGTGATCAATGATCTCTGGTGTTTCCATTGTAATGGGCAGCATAGACCACACCTGTATAAGATGGTGAACTTAACTAGTCAATGCTGGGTGGGTTCTGACTGATCCACTGACCGACTTCCTCCCTTTCTTCCTTCCCTCAGGCCTCCCTATTACCTAAGACACAACAGTATTGAAATTAGGCCAGTTAATAACCTATAATGGCCTCTAAGCATTCAAGTGAAAGAGCCACACAGCCCTCATTTTATTTTTTATTATTTATTTATTGAGACACAGTCTCGGTCTGTCACCCAAGCTGGAGTGCAGCGGCACAACCTTGGTTCACTGCAACCTCCACCTCCCCAGTTCAAGTGATTCTCCTGCCTCGGCCTCCTGAGTAACTGGCACTCGCCATCATGCCCAGCTAATTTTTGTAATTTTAGTACAGATGATTTTACCATGTTGGCCAGGCTGATCTCAAACTCCTGACCTCAAGTGATCCACCTGCTTCAGCCTCCTACAGTGCTGGGATTACAGGCATGAACTACTGTGCCCAGCCTCATCTCTCATTTTAAATCAAAAGCTATAAATGATTAAGCTTTGTGAGAAAGGCATGTCAAAAGCTGAGATAGGCTGAAAGCTAGGCCTCTTGCACCTAGCAGCCAACTTGTGAATGCAAAGAAAAAGATCTTGAAGGAAATTAAAAGTGCTACTTCAGTGAACACATGAATGATAAGAAAGAGAAACAGCATAACTGCCGATACAGACAAAGTTTGAGTGCTCTGGGTAGAAGATCAAACCAGCCACAACATTCCCTTAAGCCAAAGCCTAATCTAGAGCAAGGGCCTAACTCTCTTCATGATAGCTGAGAGAGGTGCGGAAGCTGCAGAAGACGTTTGAAGCTAGCAGAGGCTGGTTCATGAGGTTAGAGGAAATAAGCCATTTCCAAGACAGAAAAGGTGAAGTAGCAAGTGCTATTGTAAAAACTGCAACAAGTTATCCTGAAGATCTAGCTAAGGTCATTGATGAAGGTGGCTACACTAAAGAGATTTTCCTCTTCCCCACGCCCCGCCCCCACCATGGGGGTTTTTGGATGAAAACCAGAAAAACTGCTAGACAAATTCTAAAAGAGCTATAACACTGCCGGGCGCGGTGGCTCACGCCTGTAATCCCAGCACTTTGGGAGGCCGAGGTGGGCGGATCACAAGGTCAGGAGATCGAGACCACGGTGAAACCCCGTCTCTACTAAAAATACAAAAAATTAGCCGGGCGCGGTGGAGGGCGCCTGTAGTCCCAGCTACTCAGGAGGCTGAGGCAGGAGAATGGCGTGAACCCGGGAGGCAGAGCTTGCAGTGAGCCAAGATCGCACCACTGCACTCCAGCCAGGGGGACAGAGCGAGACTCCGTCTCAAAAAAAAAAAAAAAAAAAGAGCTATAACACTAACAACAGATTTTCAATGTAGGCAAAAAAGTCTTCCATTGAAAGAAGATGCCATCTAGGATTTTCATAGCTAAAGAGGAAAAGTCCATGTCTGGCTTCACAGCTTCAAAGGACAGGCTGACTCTCTTGTTAGAGGCTAATGCAGCTGGTGACTTTAAATTGAAGTCAATGCTCATTTGCCATTCTGAAAGTCCTAGAGCCCTTCAGAATTATGCTAAATCTACTCTGC
The DNA here is from genome assembly GCF_007565055.1 of Rhinopithecus roxellana. Taxonomy (NCBI): domain Eukaryota; kingdom Metazoa; phylum Chordata; class Mammalia; order Primates; family Cercopithecidae; genus Rhinopithecus; species Rhinopithecus roxellana. Next base: position 44,485,580 of record NC_044560.1, on the reverse strand, counting down.
CTGTGCTCTAGAAATGCAACATCAAAGCCTAGATGATAGCACATCTGTTTATGGTATGGTTTAATGAATATTTTAGGCCCACTGTTGAGACCTACAGTTAAAAAGAAAAAAGATTTATTTCAAAATATTACTGACCATTGGCAATGCACCTGGTCAGCCAAGAGTTCTGATGGAGATATACAAGAAGATTAATGCTGTTTTTGTTTTTTTTTTTTTGGAGACAGAGTCACTCTGTCACCCAGGCAGGAGTGTAGTGGTACAATCTCGGCTCACTGCAAACTCCACCTTTCAAGTTCAAGCAATCCTCTTGCCTCAGCCTCCCAGGTAGTTGGGATTACAGGTGCATGCTACCACACCTGGCTAATTTTTGTGTTTTTAGTAGAGACAGCATTTCGCTGTGTTGGCCAGGCTGGTCTCAAACTCCTGACATCAGGTGATCCACCTGCCTCAGTTTTTCAAAGTGCTGGGATTACAGGCGTGAGCCACCATGCCTGGCCTAATGTTTTTTTTATGTCTGCTAACACAACATCCATTCTGCAGCCCATAGACCACGAAGTATGTTTTACTTGCAAGTCTTATTATTTAAGAAATTCACTTCATAAGGTTGTAGCTGTCATAGTGATTCCTCTGATGGACTTGGACAAAGTAAATTAAAACCAAAGCATTCGCCATTTTTTTTTTTTTTTTAAAGCAAAGCAGCAAAAGTGTATCACACACAGTATTACACTCTCAAAGGGAAGAGTGAACTGTGAACTGACCTCTGCGAAATGGGATCAACCCAGTCTTGTGTAGCCTGGGTCTTTTTATATGTTTCTTTTTTTCTCTTCTCTTCCTGAGCTGCCTAATTTCTAGCCAGTATCTGCCTAATTTCTAGCCAGTATCTGCCTTTTGACTGATGGGTGGGTTGCTTCATTACTTTTGCCCTTGTGCACTTATGCTTTGCCTCTATCCTGTAATTTTAAGTACATGCATAATATGTAGTCAATATGTATGACCCTTAAATAGCTAATTACCATATGGGGTCATTTTAAGAATACTTTTTCTCTCTAATGTACATGTGCATCTCTGAGGAGCTACCCCTGACAGGTTTGGAAGAGATCTAGCCACCCATGGGGGCTCCTTACTCACTTCTTTTTTTTTTTAATCTTCAACTTTTATTTTAAGTTTGGGATAATGAGCAGGATGCGCAGATTTGTTACATAGGTAAACATTTGCCACAGTGGTCTGCTGCACAGATCATTCCATCACCTAGGTATTAAGCCCAGCATCCATTAGCTATTCTTCCTGATGCTCTCCCTCCCCAACCCCAACGGGCCCCAGTGTGTATTATACCCCCATGCGTTCTCATCATTCAGCTCCCATTTATAAGTGAGAACATGCAGTGTTTGCTTTTTTCTTTTTCTTTTTTCTTTTTTTTTTTTTTTTTTTTTTTGAGACAGAGTCTCGCTCTGTCACCTAGGCTGGAGTGCAAGTGGCGTGATCTCGGCTCACTGTAAGCTCCACCTCCCGGGTTCACGCCATTCTCCTGCCTCAGCCTCCGGAGTTACTGGGACTACAGGCGTCCGCCATCAAGCCAGGCTAATTTTTTGTATTTTTAGTAGAGACGGAGTTTCTCCGTGTTAGCCAGGATGGTCTCGATCTTCTGACCTCGTGATCTGTCTGCCTCGGCCTCCCAAAGTGCTGAAATTACAGGCGTGAGCCACTGCGGGCGGCCCAGTGTTTGGTTTTCTGTTCCTATGTTAGTTTGCTAAGGATAATGGCCTCCAGCTCCATCCATGCCCCTGTGAAGAGCATGACCTTGTTCCTTTTTATGACTGCACAGTATTTCATGGAGATTCACCATTCTTGATGCCATTAAGAACATTTAGGATTCATGGGAGGAGTTCAAAATGTGAACATTAGCAGGAGTTTGGAAGAAGCTGATTCCAACCCTCACGGATGACTTCAAGAGGCTCAAGACTTCAGTGGAGCAAGTAATTATAGATGTGGTGAACATAGCAAAACAAATAGAATTATAAGTGGAGCTTGAAGATGAGGCTAAACTGCTGCAATCTCACGATAAAACTTACACCTGTAATCCCAGCACTTTGGGTAGCTGAGGCGGGCGGATCACGAGGTCAGGAGTTCAAGATCCAGCCTGGCCAACATGGTGAAACCCCGTCTCTACTAAAAATACAAAAAAAAAAAAAAAAAAAAATTAGCTGGGTGTGGTGGCAGGCACCTGTAATCCCAGCTACTCGGGAAGCTGAGGCAGGAGAATCACTTGAATCCGGGAGGCAAGGTTGCTGTGAGCTAAGATCGCACCACTGCACTCCAGCCTGGGTGACAGAGTGAGACTCTATCTAAAAAAAAAAAAAAAAAAAAAAACCAAAGAAGAAAAACCGTAAAGAGATGAGGAGTTGCTCCCTATGGATGAGCAAAGCAAGTGGTTTCTTGAGATGGAATCTACTCCTGGTGAAGATGCTGTAAACATTGAAACATTCGTACAATGACAACAAGGGTTTTAGAATACTACATAAACTTAGGTGATAAAGCAGCATTAGGGTTTAAGAGAACTGACTCCAGTTTTGAAAGAAGTTGCACTGAGGGTAGAATGCTATCAAACAGCACCACATGCTACAGATAAATATTTCATGAAAGGGAAAGTCGTTTGATCTGGCAAACTGAATTGCTGTATTATTTTTATTAAAAATTGTTATTAACAACGTATTAATTGTCACAGTTATCCCATCCTTTAGCCACCATCACCCTGATCATTCAGCAGCCATCAACATCAAGGCAAGACCCTCCACCAAAAAAGATTACAACTGACGGAAGGTTCAGATGGTCATTAGCATTTTTTAGCAATAAAGTATTTTAAAATTAAGGGATATATATTGTTTTTTAGACATTATTTTTCACAGTTAATATACTACAGTATTATGTAAACGTAACTTTTATATACACTGGGAAACCAAAAATTCTTGTGACTCACTTTATTGCAATATTCACTTTCCTGCAGTGTTCTGAAACTGAACTGGAAGTATCTCTTAGGTATGCCTCTAGCAGCCCTGCTGTTAAAATTTTCAAAATTCTGGTCACCTTGTCTGGCAGCCAGTAAGGTTGTCACTGCACACAAAAACAATACAGTTTGCTTGATGTTGTTGTCATCGTTACTGCAGTTCAAGGGTCCAGGGGTAAGTGGGCCAAAATCTCAGCTTTTGTCTCTTTTTGGTTCCCATTTTCCAAGGCTGTCTGGCTACAACCTCCAGGCCAAAGCCCTGTAACCAGGCAAATGGCCAGAAGCTGCTGGGATAGACCAATTATGTTTTTATGAGGGCACTGTGCTGCATGAATTTAAGAGCTGGACTTGAAGAAGCGAGTAGGAGCGAGACGGGCTGGAGTTGGAAGAAGTCTTTGAGATGATGAGGGCGGGGTCAATAGAGACCGTCAAATTGCAGCAGGTAACCAGGGTGGTGGTGTGATAGGAAGAGTGAGATCATCAAGTCTTCTCTGACACCACTGAATGTTACAAAGGAAGGGATGGATGTGTGTCTGGTGACAGCCTGCCCTGAACTGTTCTGGAACCTTCTCTGTTAGCCATTTTCTAGGTTTCTGACCTCCAAAGGATTTGTAAAACTGGACTGTAATCGATTCCATTGTCTTCTCCAGAAATGTAACCAATACATCACTTCGCTGTAACATGATATTAATGTTACTATCCCAGACCATACAATATTTTTCTTGGGCATCTTTATCTGCATAAACACTCTGAGCTGCCTTTTTATCTGACCCAGGTGGTCTATAATAATTTCCTATTAGTCTTAGATTCCTTTTATCTTTTATTTCCATCCAAACATATTTTGTCCCACTGCCAACTTATTTATTATGTGACATTCCTTCTCCCTTCAGACACAATATCCGCCTTGACCCATGTTGGCATAATTCCCCCTAGCCTGTTGTGTCTATTTCTTGCATAAACTTTCCATATCCAAATTATTCCAAGTCTGTTTCTGGTTTTAGCCCCTCCTTAGTAATCCTTGTTACATAATGTGTCTATTATATCTCTTGGTTTTGTTTTCTTTTAGTTCACTTCTTACCATGCATATGAAAGTCATTTGTAAGGGGAGCTGTTTAGCATTTACTTTTATTTTTTCTTTGGTTTCTTTTAGGGTTCTGCCTCCATCCCTGGAGTTCTTTTAATCTCCGACCCTCCTCTCTCTCCCAAGCCCCCTTCATTTCCCCGTAACATGCTAGTTTATGCCTTCTTCTCAGATGTATGCAATTTTTACCATTGTGGCTTTGTGTGTTGCTGTGTGGTTTTACAGAAAAAGCTGGCTGTCCTTCAGTAACTTTCCAGCTCCCACCATTCATTTGTTTAGCAAGAGCTCCACTCAAAACCAGTTTTATTCCAATCATTATCATGAGCCTAGAGCCTGAAGGAAGTCTCATAGAGACTTTTAAAAGTGCAACAGACTCATTTTATGTTTTCATGAGACTTCAACAGTCTACAAAAAGTCCAGATCCATTGGTTGAAATTAATATTATTTTAATCAACTGCCTATTTGGTCTATAAGGGGTCAAATAGTTTGAACTGTATTTCTTCTCATTAAATTCTTAATTCTATTTCCCCACTCCCTCACTTAATGGCCCTTTTGTTCTTGTTTGTGCATGCAGGTCTACATGAGAGTTTACATCACCTATCTACTTCCTTCGCATTTCTGGAAAAGCTATCAAATAGGACATCACAGATATACCTGTACTTCCTATGTCCTTCAATACAGACAACAGTGGGGAGGTGGTCATAGCGGAAGGTGGTTAGATAAAGCAGTTGGCATGACTGAAAGTCTAGAAGCAACTCTTAACCATTTTCCAGAGACGTAAATTTCCTTAGGGAGCAGCTGTGACCTCAGTTGTCTTTGTTAATCAGCCTCCCTGGGGCTCAGTTGAAAATAGAGACAATATTAATAATATCTACTCAATGGGACTTTTATAAAGATACGTTTAAAATACTCTCTAGGGGCCGGGCGCGGTGGCTCAAGCCTGTAATCCCAGCACTTTGGGAGGCCGAGACGGGCGGATCACGAGGTCAGGAGATCGAGACCATCCTGGCTAATACGGTGAAACCCCGTCTCTACTAAAAAAATACAAAAAACTAGCCGGGCGACGAGGCGGGCGCCTGTAGTCCCAGCTACTCGGGAGGCTGAGGCAGGAGAATGGCGTGAACCCGGGAGGCAGAGCTTGCAGTGAGCTGAGAGCTGGCCACTGCACTCCAGCCTGGGCAGCAGAGCAAGACTCCGTCTCAAAAAAAAAAAAAATAAAAAAAATAAAATACTCTCTAGGAAGAAACATTCCATTAATGGTAGTCTAAATAACAAGACGTGACCATGAAAGTCACCCGCGTATCATTCAGTAAATTTTTGTGCCAGGGAACTAGTGAGTAATTCAACAACCTTAAGAAGAAAGTAAATTTTTCCTATGGGAGGAATTTAGTGCCTTAGAGAATCCAAATGAACATAATTACCAGAAATCATTGTTTAAAGTACCTGAAGGCAAAGTTACCCATCCTGAGATCCCATCCTGACAGCAGTATGGTTCCAAGTTCAGAGGGGTCAGAACCAGGAGAAGAGATTCTAGTTTAAACATTCCACTGTTGAGACTCATTTTTGTTTAGGTCAACAAAATTTCCAAAACTATTTTTGTTATTAAAATCATTGAGGCTGGGCGCGGTGGCTCAAGCCTGTAATCCCAGCACTTTGGGAGGCCGAGACGGGCGGATCACGAGGTCAGGAGATCGAGACCATCCTGGCTAACATGGTGAAACCCCGTCTCTACTAAAAATACAAAAAACTAGCCGGGCGACATGGCGGGCGCCTGTAGTCCCAGCTACTTGGGAGGCTGAGGCAGGAGAATGGCGTGAACCCGGGAGACGGAGCTTGCAGTGAGCTGAGATCCGGCCCCTGCACTCCAGCCTGGGCGGCAGAGCAAGACTCCGTCTCAAAAAAAAAAAAAAAATAAAATAAAATAAAATAAAATAAAATAAAATAAAATAAAATCATTGAGTTAGTTGTATTTTCACTGCATTCAGAATGTGAAATTTAAAGGGAAAGAAATCTTCAAATTTATGTTTTTTGGATTAGGAACACAGATTTGGGAGTCACGCTGTCTCCATGAAAATAACAGCAGAAATATTTGCTGGTTGCGTGATTTTAGGCAAGTTACTTAACCTCCCTGAGCCTCCATTTTCTCAGATGTAAAATAGGGAAAAAATCATAGCACCTATCTAATAAGGCAGCTTGAGGATTCTCCTGATGCTTGGCACATAGGAAGCACTCAGTAAAAACTTTTTGTTATCATTACTTTATTTTTTAATTTTTATTATTTTTCTAAATTTTTAATTTTGAATTTTTTGGGTACATAATAGATGTATATATTAGTGGGGCACATGAGATATTTTGATACAGGCATGCAATGCATAATAATCACATCGTGGAAAATGGGATATCCATCCCCTTAAGCGTTTATCCTTTGTGTTACCAACAATCCAATTACATGATTTTAGTTGTTTTAAAATGTACAATTGAATTATTATGAATATAGTCACCCTGTTGTGCTACCAAATACTAGGTCTTATTCTTCTTTCTAACTATTTTTTGTACCCATTAACCATCGCTACCTCCCCCCAACCCCCATTACCGTTATTTTAGAAAGTTGAAGTCCAAAGAGAATGTCATTTGCCCAAAGTCTCACAAATGCACTCTGCAAAGAACAAAGTCAATGTTCATCCACTTAATGTCAACTATCATAGCTTTTGCCACCACTCTGCTATGTCCTCAATATGTGCTCTTTGTGTTCACCTTCTTCTCTGACCATTTTGTCACATCTAGTAGTCTTTTATCATTATGTAAATTATTCATGGAAGAGAGAATAGTTATTATTTCAAGCAGATCCTTTGGCCATGGGTAAAAGCCACTGACTTGGGTAAACAAGTTTGCCATTTTTACAGGAGACTGTCATGTGCTCTCTTAGCTGCTAGTCACCATTGCTCTCTCACCTTTCAGATGGTAAGCTCATTGAGGCAGGATCCATGTCTTATTTATATGTACAGACTCCTCAGCCTTGCCAACTTCTAACCATTACCTATGTTTTCAAAATATGCTAGAAACTCAGCAGTAGTATAGCAATCATATATATTGCTAACTGCCTAGCATTTTTATTATACATATTAACTCTTTTATTTCTCACTACCACACATTTACAGCTGAGGACACCAACGCTCAAAAGAGGTTAAATAACTTGTCCACGGTCGCACTACTAATAACCGCCTAGCAGGAACACAAGCCAAGAGTCACTGACACCAAATCTTCATTAGCATAAGAAAAGGTGGGGGCGGGGAATTCACACACTGACTACCTGTTCAGACAGTTTAATCTGATTAAAAATTCACTTCTACTAGAATACATACACACATTTTGTGACAGAAGTACAAACTTCACATGGCTCAATTTATCTCAAGCATAGGCAAGCCCATTTGCTAACACAGAATTAACTATTTCTTTACAACATCATTTATTCATTTCTTTTTCTCAGATAGTGGGTTCTGGCTGATGTTGAAGCACAAGAAAGGAGCTCAACTTCAGCTTAGGATAGTGTGTGTTTAATTCAATCCATAGCACTATTTAATTATAGAGGAATCAAAGCTATCTTTTATGTGACATTTTTTCTCTCTTCAAACATTCTGTCTGTTTTGATCCATCTTGGATTCATGTTGGGATTAGGTTTAGAAACTGTCAAAAACACTTTTAACTAGCTTGTTATAAACCACTACTCCGAGAGAATCAGTTGAGTAAATTAATGTTTCAACACAAGAAAATATTCTGAGATATTTTTAGTGTTTGAAAACAAGACCTGGAAAGCTATGACAAAAGAGAGAGGTAAACAAAGCATAATGAATTCATTGCAAATTTTTTACATCTGAAATAATTAATAATATGTACATTTTGTGAACCATCATTACCTTTTTCACCAGCCATACTTCATGACTTTGTGCAATTATATAAAAGATTTCTCAAAATCTTGAAGTCTATTCAAACATTGAGGTTAAGGGATTATGTATCAGATGAGTAACGAGAGCTCTAGAAAAATAACTTGACAACAAAAAATCCTTATCATTATGCATTAAATATCAAGAAAATCAATGGAAAATCTCTGTTACTTGTGATTAAAAACCATACATGGTTACTTTTCATGTTACTGTAGAGCTTTGCCTCAACCTGACCAGTCACCGTGTGAGTTATTTTGTTTCGCAACCTGGATATTAAACATTCCAGAGTCTTCAGCTTTCTTATCAGCACAGAAAAGGCAATTTATAGCACAGTACCTTTATAAACAGAGACATTTTATGTAAGTAATTCGCTACAGAATTCTCTCTCAAAGCTGATTTGATCCTTAAAGAGAATTCTTCATTGTAGATTACTGATTCTACAAGTACGAAAAAAATATCAGGCTATTATCACTCTTGAAGAGAGACCTTCTATGTCTAATTTCATATTTTCCTTCCCAAACAGGGGGTTTATGTTATTCTATTTTCACTATTTTGACATGACTTTAGGACATTAATGGGTTGGGCAAGGCCACCAGGATTTTATTTGTCAGGGATTGTGCTATTTTTGCAGAATTGTTCAAAAGGACACTGGAATGGGTTACATCTCTAACAGGGTGAAGGAGACCCTAGTATAGAAGAATTAATGGGATCCCAGAACAAAAAAGAGCTTAGGTCCCACAGAAGGGCTATAATCAATCCCTACCAAAATCTAGTATTCCCAGATTCCTGAGCCTTTAAGGCCTCAACAAAGTAGATGGAATGCAAAACATAGTCCTCATACTATAGCTCAGAGAAATGAAAGAAACTGGTACCAGAGAAGATGGGAAGAGTGACAAATCACAAATGGAAAGAAAGAGAGAAAGATCATGGTAAGTATGTAAATATATGACATCACAAAAAAAAAAAAGAAAGAAGAAAGAAAAAGAAAGAACAAAAGACTACACCATGCAAATGAGAAAAACATATATGGAGCATTCTTAAGAAAATACAACACAAACAATGTGAATAAACGTCCCATAGTGCTTTATGTCAGCAAAGGATTTAATAAGACTATGAGTTTAATAAAAGAAGAGTTCAGTGACAATACGATACACAATAAAAAATGAAGAAAATGCAAAGCTAAGTAGACAGATTAAGAAACCAAATCATACCATTAGAAACCCAACAAGAGAAAGAGTAAAAAGAAAATTAATATAATATTAAAACACTTTGGCTGGGTGTGGTGGCTCACACCTGTAATCCCAGCACTTTGGAAGGCCGAGGCAGGTGGATCACGAGGTCAAGAGATCGAGACCATCCTGGCCAACATGGTGAAACCCCGTGTCTACTAAAAAAAAAAATACAACAACAACAACAAAAAAAATAGCCCGGCGAGGTGGCGGGCGCCTGTAGTTCCAGCTACTCGGGAGGCTGAGGCAGGAGAATGGTGTGAACCCAGGTGGCGGAGCTTGCAGTGAGCCAAGATCATGCCACTGCACTCCAGCCTGGGTGACAGAACAAGACTCCTTCTCAAAAAAAAAAAAAAAAAAAAAAATTAAAACACTTTAAATCATCAACATGAATGTAAAAGAACAAGGCAAAGAGATTAAGATAACTAGAAGAAAATGATAGATGTGAAAGATAATGAAGATCTGACATGATAATAATTCAGATAATAATAGAACCTATCAAATAAGACATTAAAAATGGTCAGGGATATAATGCAATACATGTTCCCTGAAATAAAGAAAAAAATTAAATTTAATTCTTTGGAATCCCTAAAAAAACTGCTACAGACCAAGTTATATGAAAACATTTCCTGGTGAAGTCATAAAAATTCTAGAATTCCCTGTGAATTTGGACATCCCCTAAGTCTCCACCCTGCCCAAGTGTGGCGGGTCTACAAATGAGAAAAAAAAATCATCCTACTTTATTGCTAGTAGCATTGAATGCTAGAAGACAATGGGATGATGTCTCTAATGTTCTGTGGGAAAGAAAAAATATTATATCCAGCCAAATGATGATTCAAGGATAAGAGCAACACAGAAGTACTTCCATGTTCTAAAACTCAAAAGTACGTAAGGGATACAGCACATTACTCGAAAATCCACCAAAATGCAGGAGCCACAATAAAGGAGGCACCTATGATCATTGTAATCATTTAAATAAAGAATTATGTTTAAACAACCAGAAGGATTATGACTACAAAACAAAAAATAAATTCGTAAACTATGACTAGGTTAAAATAAATCTACAGATGGGAAAGAAGGGTAAGAAGAATTATAAGAGAGCTCATTTCCGCATCTTTCTTAGCAAGTAGTCAATCCATCTTGGCTAAAACTGTAACATGTAGGTAAGGAAATAAATGACTCTCCCCTCTTAAAGGTTATTACTTTCTGGCTGCCTAACCATTTGTCCATCTATCATTCCATCCATCCATCTTCTTACATGAATGCATATGAATATATCTTAAATAATGACATTCATCAAATGTTAGCATTACTTATTTTTGGATGATGAAATTTGGGGTGATTTATAGCCTTCCTTTTTTGCTCCTCTGTATTGCTTGAATTATAAAAAGTGATCATTATCACTGTACTAGACTAAAATTGGCCAGAAATTCTTTGCAGATCTTCTCATCAAGAAGTGGAGTCTATCTCTCACCCCTTGTATCTTGGCTGGGCTTGTGGCCTGATACTGACCAACAGAACTCAACAGAAGCAATATAATGAGACTTCCGTGCTCACCCTCTTGAAATGCTGAAACAACCATGCTGTGAAGAAGTCCCAGATGAAAGACAACATGAAGATACAGTCCCAGCCACCCCCACCATTCCAACCATCCTAGATAAGGCCCTGGACATTTGAGTGAGACCAACTCACCCTTGCTGAGTTATCTATATCTGCACGAGAGAGCCCAAGCAGAACAAGTAGAATATTCTAGCCAATCACAGACTTATGAGACAGAATAAATTATTTTTGTTTTAAGTTACTGAGCTTTGGAGTTGTTTCTTCCATAGCAATAGATAACTGATATACTCTCTTTTATTAAAAAAAGAATAAATTCAGTACTCTCAAAAATCTTTTTTAAAAAATGCTGAAGTCTGCAGAGTATTCCATGGTATATATATGTGCCATATTTTCTTAATCCAGTCTATCACTGATGGGCATTCGGGTTGATTCTATGTATTTGCTATTGTGAGTAGTGCTGCAATGAACATATGCATGCATGTATCTTTGTAATAGAATGATTTATATTCCTTTAAAATAAAAATAAAATTTTTAAAAACAACCATTGAACATCAACTGTATACCAGACTATTTAGTAAATCTTGAGAAGAAAAAAATAAATAAAATAAAATAAAAGTGGAGAAAATGTTTCAAAAAAAGAGATGCTGAAGTCTCCCTTCTATATAGTAGGGGGAGTTCTCTGTAGCCTGTATTTTTTCAAGGGGTTCATGACTGCCCTGTCAATAGGTGCCACAGCCTTCTTTTCCACTGTTAACTACTGACATTCCCTATTACAGACTTTCTTATTCTCTATTACAGGCTTTATTATTCTCTCTCACCAGCCCACATCACCCACACTGGATCTAACTCAGTTGCCCTCACATTACCACTAACACAAAGCTTGTATATATTGTATATATCTCAGATATTTACTAAAGGTAAAAGAGGAGGTAGCCCAAAGATTTTAAATTATGTATCTATTACTGTATAATAAATGACTGCAAATCTTTGCAGCTTCAAAAAATTAAAGATATCGACTGGGCACAATGGTTCATGCCTGGAATCCCAGCACTTTGGGAGGCTGAGGTGGGCAGATCACCTGAGGTTGGAAGTTCTAGATCAACCTAACCAACATAGAGAAACCATGTCTCTACTAAAAATATAAAATTAGCTGGGCGTGGTGGCGCATGCCTGTAATCCCAGCTACTTGGGAGGCTGAGGCAGGAAAATGGCTTGAACCCGGGAGGCGGAGGTTGCAGTCAGCTGAGATTACGCCACTGCACTCCAGCCTGGGCAACAAGAGTGATACTCCTTCTCCAAAAATAAATAAATAAGTAGAATAAATAAAAAGATATTTATTATTTCATGCAGTTTATGTGGGTCAAGCCTTTGAGAGCAATTTAAATCAGTGGTTCTGTTTTGGGTCTCTCATAAGGTTGTAGTCAAGATGTTGGCCAGGACTAAGACATCTCGAGACTTTGCTGGGACTGGAGAGTCTGTCTGTAGATGGCTCACTCACAGGGTTGTTGGTAGGTGCTCTTCTTAAGGTTGCTTGAGAAGCCTCATGATGTAGCAACTTGCTTCCCTCAGAGCAAATGATCCAGGAGGCCAAGAAAGAGGCTGCAATATCTTTTATGGCCTATCCTTAGAGGTCCATTATTTCTGGAATATTCTATTGATTACAAAGTCACACCTATTCAGTGCAAGAGGGGACTGCACAAGGGCGTAAATATCAGGAACTGGGGATCACTGGGGACTATCTGTCACAGGCCGCTTAGAAAGAAAGTGATTCACACCATTAGGAATCAATGTCTAGGGTCTTCATTTTATTAGTACACCAAACTACAAAAAATGTCAATAAAATTCACAAAACAGGGTCACCATATAGAGTTCTATAAGTTGTTGGTCATGTAAGAGACCCCAGTACATAGATATGAGCCTTGTACCTTAATGCAGGGCTATGTCTACCCAAAAAAACAGGTGTCTTTTTCTGGACTTCACAAAATTTCACTTGAAAGGTTGAACATACCTTTGGTACTAAAGAAAACAACAGAATTTAAACATTCATAATAAAACAAAATTATGCCAGTTATGTCTCCAAAATAACGTGAGACTTTTGAGAAATCACTGGAAAGCTATTAATATGGAGTTCATTTCTAGTATTTGCTGCAAATCAGCAACTTACTGAACTTGTTTTGCAAAATTTGACCTCTTCCAAACTTAACAGCTCATCACAGTGTCTAAATTACCCACCCCTTTTTAGTTCAGAGTTTGTATTACTCTGGAATTTTCCAGTGCTTTGAGGAGATTTCTTTTTCTTAGACTCCCTGGTGTAACTCTATATTTCTATGATATCCTATTCTAGTAATCAATCGAAGATAAACTCATAGAAAAAATTCCTATAGTGTTTTACAATCATATATCCAAGTGGAAAAAACTTGAAATGTGAATTCAGGGATACCAATAGCTTTCTATACTGTTGCATCAATATTCTTGGTATTGGTCCTACCAAACATAAGGTATTTGCAATATGTAATGGCCTAAGCCAACCAAGTCAGAGTCCACTGTGTTTTTGATTCATGTGAAAGATCTATTGCTGGCCAGGTGTGGTGACTCATGTCTGCAATCCTAGCGCTTTGGGAGGCCGAAGTGGGTGGATCGCTTGAGTCCAGGAGTTTGAGACAAGTCTGGGTGATACAGAGAAATTCCATGTCGAAGAACGGAAGGAAGGAAGGAGGGAGGGAGGGAGAGAGCGAGGGAGGGAGGGAGAGAAGGAAGGAAGAAAGGAAGGAAGGAAGGAAGGAAGGAAGGAAGGAAGGAAGGAAGGAAGGAAGGAAGGAAGGAAGGAGAAAGGAAGGAAGGAAGGAAGGAGAAAAGAAAAGAAAAAGGAAGGAAGGAGGAAGAAAGAAAGAAAGAGGAGAAAGAAAAAGAAAGAAAGAAGGAAGGAAGGAAGGAAGGAAGGAAGGAAAGAAAGAAAGAAAGAAAGAAAGAAAGAAAGAAAGAAAGAAAGAAAGAAAGAAAGAAAGAAAGAAAGAAAGAAAGAAAGAAAGAAAGAAAGAAAGAAAGGAGGGAGGGAGGGAGGGAGGGAGGGAGGGAGGGAGGGAGGGAGGGAGGGAAGGAAGGAAGAAAGAAGGAAGGAAGGAAAAGAAAGAAAGAAAGGAAAAGAAGCAAGCCGGGGCGATGGTGCATGCCTGTAGTCCCAGCTACTTGGGAGGCTGAGGCAGAAGGATTGCTTGAGCCTGGAAGGTACAGCCTGCAGTGAACCAAGATTGCACCACTGTATTCCAGCCTGGGTGACCCCTGACTCAAAAATAAATAAATAAAAGAGCTATCGCTGAGTCATTTAACTAACTGGCTTTATGAAAGAACTGTGTAGAGTTGGAGACACTCCCATGAAGTCACTCTCAGAGTGTCAAGTGGTAGTTGTCTTTTGAGTCTGCTTGATTCTAAAATAAACTTAAACTTTTATTTCTCATCATCAGTGCCCCCTCTTTTTATGGTACTAGAGCTGTGCTTATCTGCAAGAATGCTAAATATGAATGTCACAGGCCACAAATCACCTTTATTTTTCATAACTAAATGTAATTTGTGATTGTAAGTTAAATTATTGATTCCTCAGTCAAATTCCCTTTCTAAGTGTTGGGGAAGCCTTGTATTTCTCTGATTGTTTGGATGTAGTAAGACATCTGGCCCAGAGTCATCCTCTGTCTCCTGCTGGTATCTGATGAACTGCACCTCTTCCCATCATTTTTTGGTCTTAACCTCTATACAGGTCCACCAGCCTCTGTTAAGATTACCTGTGTCCCACCACAGCCTCCAGCTCACAAGTCCTCCTTACCTAATCATGAGCCTTCTTTGAGTCTATAGGCCTCTCTAAGCCAGAGTCACACCCCTTTCATAAGTACAGGGCTGTCTTCCTGCTTCGTTGTGTGCTTAAGATGTTAACGTAAGTGTCCTCAGAGCCATCTGGAGAGTTGCTTCACTTGGACATTTCCTGCTCTAAGGTCTAGCACTATGCTTCATAGAGACTTGTCTCAAAGACTTGATTCTTCCCAATCACATGCTGGGTGAAGCCCTCTTTCACTCTATTCCCCCCGACACTTTTGTTTCATCTTAAAGACAGCATCGGCCTCCCAAAGTGCTGAGATCACAGGCATGAGCCACTGTGCCCTGCCAACTGTTATCCTTCTTTAAAGATCATTATAGGTTCTTTTCAACTTCTTTATTTGCCATATTAAATTTATGTACTAACTTTTACAGTACTTGTCTTTGGATTTTCAAAGCCAGGTTTGAGCATGTGGAAAATATTTTCTCTTTCAAGGATTCCAGGTCTTACAAATCAAAAGGTCTTTGGTTTTTAAGACTGTTGTTTCTGTTTAGATTTTAAATGTACTAGTTTGCTAGGGCTGCTGTAACAAAATACCACAAATCAGGTGGCCTAAGCAACAGAGATTTATTTTCTCAGAATTCTAAAAGCCAGAAGTCCAAGATCAAGGTACTGATGGGGCTGGTTGCTTCTGGGACCTGACTCTTTGGCTTGCAAATGGTCACTTTCTCACTCTGTCCTCACATGGTCTCCCCCCAGTCTGGGTGTTGTCTGTGCCCTAATCTCCTCTTCTTACAAAGAAATCAGTCGTATTAGATAGGAATGCATCCAATGACCTCATTTTA
Organism: Rhinopithecus roxellana; assembly: GCF_007565055.1. Lineage (NCBI taxonomy): Eukaryota > Metazoa > Chordata > Mammalia > Primates > Cercopithecidae > Rhinopithecus > Rhinopithecus roxellana. The sequence continues at coordinate 44,470,118 of NC_044560.1, read as the reverse complement.
CCTTAATTACCTCTTCAAAAGTCCTAACTCCAAATACAGTTGGATTCAGAGGTACGGGGGCCAATACAAATTCAATATATGAATTTGGGGGTTACAAGGCAGCCCGTAACATTAAATAATCTACTTAGATATTTGGTTGACTTAGGAGTGTTCTTTTGACACTTTTGTGTCTTCTTTCCCTGTGGCAAATGAATACAGGTTATGGTGACTGACTCAGTGGATGGAGGGAGGGTCTCAGCAATCTACACTATATTCATAGATTACAAGGCCCTTCACACTCTGGCTACACTTACTCCTCCAACCTCTTCTCTCAGCTCTCCCTACATTTCTCTTTCTCTCTTCCATACGAGATGTCCTTCAGATTCTCAAAATCCCCACTGCATCTCTCATTTCTGGACCTTCAAAGATGTTGTTCCTTCATCTTAAATGCTCTTCCTCTTTCTACTTTCCTTTACCTTGCTAACTCCTATAAATCATTCATGTCTCACATTCAGCTTTTCCTGGTACCTAAAACTAGGTTACACTTCCCTATTTGTTAACCTTCCCATAGCACATAACTGTATTTACCATTGTATAGATCTCGGTCATTACACGTTTCACTACTTACATAGTATCTGTGTTTTCTGCTAAACTGTAAGCTCCGTAGTGGCAAGGACAGTGTCTGTATTGGTCACTGCTACATCCAGTATCTGTTGCAATGTCATGTTATGTTCAGTGTCTGCCACAAAGTAGATGCACAATAAGCATTTGGTTTTTTGTTATTGTTGTTTTTGTTTTCCATCTTTATTAAGGCATAATTGACAAATAAAGATTATATATATAAGGTTTGAACATTGATGTTTTCATACACATCTACATCACGAAATGATTACCACAATCAGGTTAATTAACATATGATCGTCTCACATAGATACCTTTTTTCACGTATGGTAAGAACACTTGAGATCTACTCTCAACAAATTTCAAATATACATTATTATTAACTATAATCACCATGCTATACATTAGTCTTCAGAACTTATTCATCTTATGACTGAAAGTTTGTACCCTTTGATTAACATCTCCCCTTTTTCTCCACCCCATGAAAACTGCCATTCTACTCTCTTACTATATATTCAACATTTTTTAAGATTCCATATCAGATAAGTATATGCTGAATGAATGAAAACTAACTCTGTGACATTGTTGGCTTAGTGCACAAACAATTCTTCATACACAAGAACAATATGTGGAATTACTCCCATTTTTTAAAGACCTTGCTCTATTTGTCAGTCAGGATAATTAGTTGGAAGCAACAAACATTTACTCATGCTAATTTAAGCAGAAAAGCTTGCAGTATCTTCAGGAAGACAAGAGATCCAGGTTTGAAGGCTACAGAGCCAGGTACAATGCCCAAAATCACAAGGCAAAACTGTTTCTACCTTTAGGCACCCAATGCCACAGGTGGCACTGACAGTATCACTAGACATTGGGCACTAGAGGTGCCACTAAAATCACTGTCCCTGCTGCCTCTAGAAAGTAACCCCTATTGCATAATTGCCTCCACCACCAAGGCAGCCACTATCATCACTACCACCCCTAGAGCTTCCACTGCCCACATTAATTTCCCTGCACCCTGTCCTCACTGCCCCACAACTACCTCCATCCCCACTGCTCCACTGCCCCTGCTGCCACCTGCATGGATTCTGGGCAGACCCTGCTTCTTCACATCAGCAGCTTTCCACTTAAAATCTGCTTGCCAGAGCCTAGGCTAAGTAGCCCATTCCCTAGCTACAATGGAGGCTGGTAAAGAAAATGCCTCTTTTCATTTCTATAGCACGTTACTGACTATGCCTCATAATGTGAGAAACTCCCAAACACAGGAAGGAGGTTCAGACACTGGAAGGCCAAAAAGGATGACAAAATATCCACTGTTTTGTTATTGCAGAAGCAAGAAGTTCCATGAACCCCAAAGAACTGTGTCTTTAGAGAGAGAGAGAGAGTGTGTGTGCGTGTGTGTGTGTTTAAACATCTTTCCAATCTTTAACATCAACCTTGTTGCAGCACAACAGCAAAATGTCCATCGAGATGCTAACACCAATGTTCAGCTTTGCAAACTTGTAGATGATCAGTTTCACCTTTCACCCACAGTCGATGTTCATGCCCATCCCAATGGCCCAAATTCCCCAAATTCTTCCACTTCCACCTACTTTTCCATAACCATTGTTTTCTTCACCATCTTCCATTCTACCTTTTATGTACTTGAATCTTCCCAGTGCAGGAGAGCAGAGGCCATGTGCAGTGATGGTGGGGATCTAGTGCTCAGATCGGGGTTGTACACACAGGCCCTCTCTTGACAGCCAAGTATCACTTGGAAACATCAGAGAGGCCCCTACCTGCCCCATGCCACCTCCCTGCAGTACTGGATTCTCCTCAGTGGTTAGGGTTTCTTGCCTTGACTGTGTCACTACCATAGATCTCAATTTACCTTTCAACACTTTCTCAAGCAGTTTCAATGCCAGGAAACCTCTTTGCCCTATGTCTTTGAGCTGCTTGATCACATCTATGTTCTTAGATCACAGCACCTTCAGTCAGCATGGGGCCTTCTCCCTCTACCCTATCCCTCGGCCTCTCTATTTTAGACCTTCTGTGGTTTCTCAATCCTTTTAATTCTGGCCCCTTTCCACCAAAATCCTGCCCCCTCTGGTGTTCAGCCTCTGAGTCATCTCCTCTTTTAGGAGCTGCTGATTAATATAGAAAAATGAAGGTCAGGACCTGAGGAGATCTGGAAGAAATGGCAGGAAAGTATTCCTCATAATGACCTGGTCTTACCTGAAATATATTTTCAAAAAAATCTGTAAAGACCTCTTATCCTGAGGCTAACCTCTTGTTAGCATAGCTACCCTTCTTTTTATGCTGAAAGACTGTCTGTCCCCTTTACCACCTTCAGTTGCATTACAAAAAAAAAAAAAAAAAAAAAAAAAAACCACTTCTATTAAATATAATTGGACGTAAAGGCTCCAGAAAGGAAGTTACAAGTAACCAGGCATTGTTCTGTCACAGGGCCAAGGCTTATGCCTGAGCCAGCTCATGAGCCGCCCTCAGGTCACTCTGGCCCACACTGGAAAAGACACACCACCATCAGTCCCTCAGTCCCCCATGCAAAGGCTGGGACCCTCATTCTGAGCAAGAGGTGGGTCATGTAAAATACCCTTTGTCCACTAGGTAGAGCTTCTCCCTGTGGAGGCAGAAGATGGAGGAGGCATGTGGCCCTCAACAGCAACCTGAGTAATCTGCTTCAAACACAGAATGCTGCTATTGAAGTCTGCAGAATAGCGTCACATATGCCAAGCGACCTGACGCTTTGCCCAAGATCCCATATTGACTGCTTTTCGTTACTTAAAAAATTGTGTGTTGAGACCAATTCCCAGCACATAAAAAGCTTTAGGAACTGCTGGTTCCCTACTGTCGCAGCAATCGTAGACCATGTGGCAGTTATTTGCAATGCAGGGATGGTCAGACCCCAAAAACTTGATCACCATTTTCAAAGGCTGAGTTTGATGAATTTGCAATCAGAAATTCTGTTCACTCTGTATAAGCAACCACCACATTGCTACATTCCCCTGTGATAAATGGCCAGAGTTGGAGAATGATGTAGCTCATCCTCCGGGTATGTGGCACCCACTGCCTGGTTTATCATGACCACTCATGTCATTACTGCTTCTGAAACAGGAATCAGTGAAACTGAATGACTGTGCTGACCACCACTCTCCAGGTGACAACTCAGGTGACAACTCGCCACACACACACGCCATTTCAAATCATTTTTTGTAAATGGTTATTTTAAATAAATAAGTAACAAGGGCTTTCTCTGGAAGTGTTGTGTGAACACCTGAGGTTAAATCATTTATACCACAAAAGCAAGTGATTTCTTCAAAAATCCTGTGATTTCTCTGGAGTTGGATCAAGATGGGGTTTGCCTTTATGTGAGTCCACAGGACCAAAAGTTCTGGAAAAAAAAATAATACAAGTTCCAGGAAAACATTTCTCAAAGTGTGCTGCTCAGAATAAGGATTTCTCAGGAAATTAACAGGTGTTATGGAAGAAGAATGTTCTGTGGTCAAGCAATTTTGAGAAACACTGCATTAAACAAGGTTAACAAAGTTAAATAGGTCTCTTTACTGCAGGACTTCTCAGAACCTTTGATATACTAATGTGCATTGCAAATTACAAAGAAAAAATGTGTATGTTGTATTTTTAAATGAATTTCACCACAGAATACTTGTTGTTGAGCATATTACAAAATGTGCTTCATGAAACAGACTTGAAGCCTTGTTTAGAGGGTAGACATTGCCTTATTGCTCAACTTTCTTCCTCCTAAGGCAGAAAAAAATCAGCAAACTGTGAGAAGCATGTCTTTTGGAGCCATCTGGTGTTAATTTCTCATTTGTCAGCTGAAATATCTCTGTCCCCATTTGAAAGAGATGTTCCTTGCCACAAAGTGTTTTGTCTGACCACTGTGAGCAAGCACAGACCTCCCTGCTTGTTCCTCCACTGGGTCTCCTAAGACAGCTCCAACCCAGCCCTGTTTCTGGAATCTACTCCTCATGGCTTCACTCACCCCCTTGGCTTCAACCTTCATGACTTATTATCTCCATTGGGTTCTTTGCCTTGGCCTTTTGGTGGATGCCATTCTTTCCAAGAAACTATTTTCTTTCTGGCTATAAGACTTCAATCCTGCATCGTGTTTTGAAAGAACTCTGCTTCCTGCTCCAAACATTACTCTCCCATTCCTCTCCACCTACCCTCATCTGCCCTCTTCCTTCCTTCTCCCGATGCATACTTTCCAGCCTCTCTGTAAATGCTAGTCCTAGCCCTGTCCTTGACCTTCGCCTGTGGCTTTGCCCACAGCTATATTGTAACATTGACTACTGGGGGTTGCCAGGACCACAAAATATTGGAAGGACTTTTCTTGCCACATAAAAGGTCAACCCAGCTGCAGAAGGAGTGCACATGAGTGCTAAGCCTCAATGTTATTGTTTGGGTTCTTTTGAGTTCCCTATGGTTTGCAGGTTATACTGCATTAGTTAATGTGTTTCCTGGAGTCATTTTCACCAACAAACAATAGAGTTAGTGAAAACTTGTTCTTCCTATATTTTTAATATTTTTTTTTCTGCTACACAACACTCCACAAACCTTGCTTATTTACATGTAATTAAGAGTCATGGTAGCTCTCTGCTTGTCGACCAGAGATTATGATCAGTCTGTCATTTTATTTGATCTTCTTTTGTTTTTAGTTATTTTTCTGTTAAAGTGCCCAGAGCCCTGCAGGCAGAAGTGCCTTCAAATTAAAATGTATTGTTAATATTCTGGACCACACACACTGGGTTCTTCATGTGACTTTGAGTTTTGCTGCTGAGATAATTGTGCATGATATTCTGATGTTGAGAAAATGTGCCCGACTTAGCCTATTTTGCAGAACTCCTTTGTTCCCTGAGGCAAATTTGGCATGATCTTGTTGAAGGTTCAGTTGGGATAACCCATATTTTTTCCCCAAGGTCACTTTTCAAATTCCTTGTCAATCAGTTTAATGAAAAGTAAGTAAATACCTGACTTCAGACCAGCCAAATAACTTCAGCATCTTGGGGCGAACATGTGTGTGCATGTGCATGTGTGTATATAAGTGTGTGTATGTCTATGTGTGTGAGCACGTGTATGTGTGTGGGGAGGGTTGAAGGGAGATAATAAGACCTTCATTTAGTGACATCATGAGACAAGAACACCTAAATGTCTTATAAAATTGTCAAGGTTATTTATCAGTTGAAACAGGTACTATCACACACAGGCATCAGAGAGGTATCTCAGTGCTTATTTTCATCTACCTGGATGAGTGTGTCTACAAAGGACTTAGTGTATGTTGTAGATCATATTTTTAAGGAATATGAATTCCCCAGGCTGAAGGGAACCAAGTTCCAGAAACACCCTCAGGGATAGCTGTTCTTGTCCACCCAAGCCTGTGTTTGTTCCTTAGACTCACTCCATCCTCTAAAGAACATGCATCTTCAAGCCAGGACCATAGGCTGTTCCAAACTGTCCTGTTATAGCTTGGCTGATCTATCCATACTATCTCTATCTTCCTCTGGGTGTATCCACACATGATCCTTGTCTCTGAGTCAAGAGCAGTTGCCAGCTACTGCCCTTCATGGATTGACTCGCCTTCTTCCTTCTCACCTAGCCAAAGCTTACTCATCTCTCAATGTCAAATTCACACCATGAAACTTCAATTCTAAACTCCAAAGGGTAGAGGCCATGTCTGTTTTATTTCCAGTTACTTACCCAGTACTTGTCATATAATAAATTCTCAAAAAATATTTGTTGAGTGAATAACAAAAGAATGAATGAGTTATCAACATGGACTAAGGAATCAGGAAACCCTGGGTTATTTAACAAAAAGTCAGGCTAAGCCCTGCCCAAAGTCATCAGTCCTGCAGAAGCAGTTCTAATTAATTATTTATCTGTCCATTCCCTTGATATGGATTAAGCCTCAAGTCTGTACCAGAACTCCATTCAGTTCTATGAGAGATACAAAGTTAAATTAGACTTGAACCCTATCCTCCAGAAACCAATAGTCTAGTGGGGGAAAATAGATACGTCCATTAATAACTGGAACACAAGGTTGAAAGTGACAAAAGCCAAGAGGGACAAACTAAGAGAGAAGAGCAGAGGAAAGAGATTAATTACGTAAGGGTATGTTAAAATGGGACTTTGCTGTCTTACTTCGAAAACAGCAAGGTGGATGCCAAGTACCTGAGGGTGACACCACTGTTGCAGAGCAAGGCACCAGCCCATTTACACAGGGCATGCTAAGGGACCCAACCTGAGAGCATGGAAGAGTTGATATGGAAATGGCTAGTGAGGGAGGATTTCTCTGGAGAGACTAGTTGGTGTGTCATGCATCTCCCTCCTGCAAATCCTGTGTGGGGAAGGAAAAAAGTTGATTTCCTTCAACTCAATCTTCGTGAGGAGGCTCTAAGGGCACTCAGAAGTTTGAGGAACTGGGAAACTTGTGTATTAACCTCATCTGATTATTTAAAGATGAGCACCTTGCCGTCAGCTGAGTGAAGAGAGGGATGTATTGGGAGCAAGCTGAAGTCCCACAAATAAGAAGTGAAGATGAAAGATGTGGATTCCATGAGATGAAAGTGATCTGGAATCTTCTCAAAACGAGTCGTGTTGAAGAGTGATGCCCAGTGTTTTGACAAATGTATACATCCACACAACCAATGTCCCAATCATGATACAGAATATTTTCATCACCTCAAAACGTTTCCTTGAGCTCCTTTGTAGGTAAAGCAAAGGGAACCTACAGAGGAGACCACTATACTGATTTCTATCATAATAGGATAGTTTTGCTTGGCCTAATAGCCAGCTAAACAGAATTATACAATATGTTCACTATTGTGTCTGGCTTTGTATACTCAACATAACGTTTTTGAGGTTCATATATATCATTGCATTTACGGTAGTTCATTCTTTTTATGTCTGAGTAGAATTCAATATTATGAATACGGTATTATTTTCTAGCCATTCTCCTGTTGGCAAGACATTTTGCTTATCTCCAGTTGTGATTATTATGACTGAAGTTGCTATGAACATTCTTATATAAGTCTTCTGGTGGACAAGTGTTCTCATTCTCCTTGAATAAATACCTGAGCAGAATCGCTGCACCATCTAGTGAGTGTATGTTTAACTTAACAAGAAATGCTTATTTTAAAATATCACCAGCAATAGAGGAGAGCTTCAGTTATTTCACACCTGTATTTGTTTCCTCAGGCTACTGTAACAACATATCACAAACTGGCATATAACAGCAGAATTTTATTATTTCACATTTCTTGAAGTTAGAAGTCCAAAATCAAGATGGCGGCAATGCCATGCTCCCTCTGAAGCCTCCAGGAGAGGATTCTTCCTTACCCTTTTCAGCTCCTGGTAACCCCAGATGCTGTAGATGCATTACTCCAATCTCTGCCTCCATCTTCATGTGACATTTCTCCTTGTGTCTCTGTCATCAATGGCCGCCTTCTGTTTTTTGGGGTTTTTTTTCTTTTTTTTTTTTGAGACATAGTCTTGCTTTGTCACCCGGGCTGGAGTGCAGTGGTGCGATCTTGGCTCACTGGAGCCTCTGCCTCCCAGGTTCAAGCGATTCTCCTGCCTCAGCCTCCCGAGTAGCTGGAATTACAGGTACCTGCCACCATGCCCAGCTAATTTTTTTATTTTTAGTAGAGATAAGGTTTGTCCATGTTGGCCAGGCTGGTATCAAACTCCTGACCTAGTGATCTCCCCTCCTCAGCCTCCCCAAGTGCTGGGATTACAGGTGTGAGCCACCTCGCCCGGCCTTCTGTCGCCCAGGCTGGAGTGCAGTGGCCGGATCTCAGCTCACTGCAAGCTCCGCCTCCCGGGTTCACGCCGTTCTCCCGCCTCAGCCTCCCGAGTAGCTGGGATTACAGGCGCCCGCCACTTAGCCCGGCTAGTTTTTTGTATTTTTTAGTAGAGACGGGGTTTCACCGTGTTAACCAGGATGATCTTGATCTCCTGACCTCGTGATCCGCCCGTCTCGGCCTCCCAAAGTGCTCGGATTACAGGCGTGAGCCACCGCGCCCAGCCCCCCAACCACCTTCTTATAAGGACACCAGTCTTATTGTATTAGTGGCCCACCCTACGCCAGTATGACTTCATCTAATTACATCTGTAATGACCCTATTTCCAAATAAGGTCACATTCTGAGGTTCTGGGGGTTAGGACTTCAACATACCTTTTTTGGTGGGACACAATTCAACCCATAAAAACATCCCTGCCAGCACTTGTTGCTACCAGTCTCTTAAGATTTGCAGTCTAGTGGATGTGAGGTAGTTTCTAATTGTGGTTTTTATTTGCATTTATCTGATGACTGATGATGTGAAGCATCTTTTTCTTTACTTATTGGCCATCTATACATGTCTTTTTTTAGGAAGTAACTGTTCAGGTTTTTCCCTATTTAATTTTTTTTTTTTTTTTGTCTTTTCAGTAGTGATTTGCAGGTAATGTATATATTTTATGTCAAAGTATAGCATATGTTTTCACTTTTTAAAATTTTCTTGATGCCTTGTCTAAGAAATTTTGGCTACTCAAATTTTATATAGATATTTCATATTTTCTTTTACAAGCTTTATAGTTTTAACATTTACATTTAAATCTACAATCTATTTTATTTATTTATTTATTTTTAGAGACAGGGTCTCACCCTGTCACCCAGGATAGAATGCAGTGGTGCAAACGTATACAATTAGCTCACTACAGCTTTGAAGTCCTGGGCTCAAGATATCCTCCTACCTTGGCTTCCTAAAGTTCTGGGATTATAGGCAAGTGCCACCACACCTAACCCTTACAATCTATTTTAATAATGAGAACATACAGCCTTTCCCAGACATATAGGGAAAGGATTCAGTATTTTAGTAAGCATATTAGCCATAAAATGTTTAGATACACATTATTAGAATGAGGATGTTCCCTTCTAGTCCTACTTTGCTGAGACTCTGCTATCAAAAATAAGGTGGTGAATTTTTTCTAATGCTTTTTCTGCATCTATGGAAATAGTTATATCATTTTTCTCTTTTATTTAACTAATGTGGTGAATTACATTGATTGGTTTTTAAGTGTTAAACCAATCTTACATTTTTGGGATTAACCCCCTTGACAATGTTGTATTACCTTTTCCATATGTTGTAAGATTGAACTTGCTAATATTTTGCTAAGGATTTTTGCATCTATTGTGTTTGTCAGGTTTTGAAATCAGTATTTACTGGCTCCATAAAATGAGTTGGAAAAAGTTCCATCAACCTCTATTTTTGGAAATAGCTTGGGTAAAATTGGCATTATTTATTCCTTAAATGCATGGTTGAGTTTATTAGTACAGCCATCTGGGCCAAAATTTTCTCTGCAGGAAGCCTTTTTAATGATATATTCAATAAATAAATATAGGACCCTTCAGATTTTCTATTTCTTCTTGTGTAAATGTTGGTAATGGTGACGTTCAAAAAAATTTGCTTATTTCTTTAAAAGTTGTCAAATTTATTGGTATAAAAACAGTTCATGGTTTCTTTTATTGTGTTATTTTAATGTCTATAGGATCTGAAGTGGTGTTTCTTCTTTCATTTCCCACTCTGGTAATTTGTATTTTCTTTTTTTTTTTTTTTTTTTTTCAGCAGAATTGATGTGGCTTATTTTGTTCATTCTTTCAAAATTCTATTGACTTTGTTAATTTTCCCCCATGCTTGCTTGTCTGTTTTCTATTTTATTTATTTCTACTTTATACTATTTCTTTCTTCCATGTACTTTGTGTTTAATTTGATGTCCTTTTTCGATATCTTGCATTAAAATCTTAGATCATTGCTTTTAAACCTGTCTCCTTTTTGAATACACACATTTAAAGCTATAAAATGTTTTTCTGAGCACTGTTTTATCTGTATCCTATACATTTTGTCATGTTATGTTCTTATTATCATATAGTTCTAGATAATTTCTATTTTCTTTGTGACTTCTTTTACTTATTTAGTTAGAGATGTTTTGCCTATTTCTAAATATTTAGGAATGCTCTAAATGTTTTTGTTACAGATTTCAAATTTAATTCCATTGTGGTCGAACAACGTACTTTGTATGATATCTAACATTTGAAATCTATTGATTTTTTTTACAGGAGGGAATATGATCTGTCTTAGTCAGTGTTTCAAGTACACTTGAAAAGAATATGCATACTACTGAAGCTGTATATATTGCCCTACAAATGTCAGTTAGGTAATGTCGGTTGTATTACCATTAATTTTTTTATTACTTGTTTTATCAATTACTGAGAAGGGGGTATTAAAATCTCCAGCTATGATTGTAATTTTGTCTATTTTTCTTTATATTCTGGCATATTTTGTTTCACGTAGTTTTAAACTCTGTTATAAGATGCATACTATTCAGGATTGTTATGCCTTGAATTGATCTATATGTCATTACAAATTATTCCTCTTTATCTCTGGCAATACTCCTTATTTAGAAGTCTACTTTTTCTTATATTAACATAGTCACACAAGCTTTCTTGGTTTTAGCATTTTCATGATATAATTTTTTCATTCTCTTTACTTTCAGATTATTAGTGTCTTTATATTTAAAATGCATCTCTTATAAACAACATTAAATTGGGTTATCTGTTTTTATCTAGCTTGACAATCTCTGTCTTAAATTGGGTGTTTGTTCATTTCTATTTAACGAGACTGTTGACATGTTTGGGCTTAAATCTTGCTTTTTTTTTTTGCCATTCATCCCATATGTTTTTATTATTTGTCCCTCCTTTTCTATCTTCTTTTGCTTCATTGAGTATCTTTTAGTACTTTGTTTTAACTTCTTCTTTTTTTTTTTTTTTTTTTTTTTTGAGGTGGAGTCTCACCCTATCACTCAGGCTGGAGTGCAATGGTGTGATCTTGACTCACTGCAACCTCTGTCTCCCAAGTTCAAGCAATTCTCCTGCCTCAGCCTCCCAAATAGCTGGGATTACAGGCATGTGCCACCACGCCTGGCTAAACCCCATCTCTACTAAAAATACAAAAGAAATTAGCTGGGCATGGAGGTGCATGCCTATAATCCTACCTACTTTGGAGCTTGAGATGGGAGGATTGCTTGAACCCAGGTGAAAGTTGCAGTGAGCCGAGATCATGTCACTGTATGCCCCAGCCTGAGTGACAGAGTGACTCCATATCAAAAAAAAAAGAACAAGTTAATATAAACGTATTCACTTCCCTCTCCTCTTTGTGCTATTATTGTTACATATTTTACTATTATTAAATTTCACAATACATTGTATTATTTTGGCTTTAAAATTTAATTATTTTTAAAGAAATTAAGAGAAAAAAATGTAATCTGGGCCAGGCACCGTGGCTCATGCTTGTAATCCCAGCACTTTGGAAGGCCAAGGCAGGAGGATCACTTGAGCTCAGAGCTCAAGACCAGTCTGGGCAAAATCTAAAGACTAAAAATCTAAAGAAAAAAAATTAGCTATGTGTAGTGGCACGTGCCTGTGGTCCCAGCTACTCAGGAGACTGAGGTAGGAGGATGGCTTGAGCCCGGAGGTTGAGGCTGCAGTGAGCCATGATCATGCCACTGCACTCCAGCCTGCATGACAGAACAAGATCCTGTCTCAAAAGAAGAAAAAGAAAAGTAATCTATACATATCCACATATTTACCACTTGTGGTGCTCTTTAGTCCTTTATATAGATCCAAATTTCCACCTGTTATCATTTTCTTTTAACCTCAAGAACTTCCTTTAACATTTCTTTTAGTAAATAAATGAAGAAAATAAATCACCTCAGCACTCTTTTTTCTCAAGAAAAAAAAAATCTGTACACTTTAAAGATATTCTATTGTGTTTTAATTTTATTTTTCTAATGAAATCTTATATTACTCTTTATATAATATGTATTTTTCTCTGGCCATTTAAAAATTGTTCCCTTTAGGTTTTCACAGTTGGACTATGATTTGTCTACAGGTGGTGTTCTTTTAATTTATCTTTCTAGGAACCTCTGAGCTATTGGATCTTGGTATATTTCCACTATATTAGGGAATTTAAAAATCCTGTTTCTTTTTTTTTTTTTTTTTTTTTTTTTGAGACGGAGTCTCACTCTGTCGCCCAGGCTGGAGTGCAGTGGTGCGATCTCGGCTCACTGCAAGCTCCGCCTCCTGGGTTCCCACCATTCTCCCGCCTCAGCCTACGAGTAGCTGGGACTACAGGCGCCCGCCACCGCGCCCGGCTAGTTTTTTTGTATTTTTAGTAGAGACGGGGTTTCACCGTCTTAGCCAGGAGGGTCTCCATCTCCTGACCTCGTGATCCACCCGCCTCGGCCTCCCAAAGTGCTGGGATTACAGGCTTGAGCCACCGCGCCCGGCCTAAAATCCTGTTTCTTTTAAAAATATTCTACTTCATGCTCTCTCTCCCTCTTTTCTTTCTGGTATTTCAATCACACATATTTCAGTCAGCTTGCTATTGTCCCATAGGTCTCTGCAATTTGGTTAATATTTTCTATCTTTTATTCTCTCTTCTTCAGTGGGAGTGATTTCTATTGACTTGTCTTCAAGTTGACTGACACTTTCTTTCGTAGTGTCTAATCATCTCTAAGTTCCATTGAGTAATTTTTTTTTCTTTTCTGATATTGTATTTTCAGTTCTAGAATTTCAATTTGGTTCTCTTATGATTTCCATTTCTCTTCTGGGATTCTCTGTTTACTCATTCTGCCTATCTTTTCTTTGAAATCCTTTAGCATATTTACAATAGCTGTTTTAAATTCATTGTCCTAGTCCTAACATCTGAGTCATCTGTAGATCTTCTTCTCTTGTTTTGTGTTCAATTGATATTTCATATTTTTTCCTGCTAATTCAAATGTTTAGTAATATTTTATTTTATCCTGGATATTTGGGAATGATACATATAGAGATTTTGTATTCTTACTCTAAAGAATGTTGAGCTTATACTGGCAGGCAGTTAAGTTACTGATGGATTACATTAATCTTTTTTTTTTTTTTTTCTGAGACAGAGTCTCACTCTGTTGCCCAGGGTAAAGTGCAGTGGCGGAGTCTCAGTTCACTATAACCTCTGCCTCTAGGGTGCAAGCAATTCTCCTGTCTCAGCCTCCTGAGTAGCTGGGATTACAGGCGCCTGCTGATTGTCCGGCTGATTTTTGTATTTTTCATATAGATGAGGTTTCACCATATCAGTCAGGCTGGTCTCGAACTCCTGACCTCAGGTGATCCATCTGCCTTGGCCTCCCAAAGTGCTGGGATTACAGGCATATGACACCACACCTGGCCAGATTTCATTAATCTTAAATGGAGGCTTGTTTTAGGTTTCATTATAGTAGATTTATTTACATCTTACTTTAACTTCTAGAGTGAAGTTTATAGTCCTGGACTTAGTCTTAAGTTGTGGCTTTTCTGAGGTGTTAGTGGAAAGTCTAAGATCTTTACCAGAACTTTCTAATTTGGCAGAACTTAAACTTCAATTCTTTTCCCCCAGTACCATGCAGCTATTAATACTAACCTCTACCTCCTAGCTGCTACTTTCTGCTAAGCTTCTTGATTTCTCACTCTGTACATTTGCATCTCCAAAGATTTTGAGAGGATTTGAATGCAGTGTGTAAATATCCTATTAATATAAAAAGTAACAAATCATTAGTCAGGATAGGCTAAGTTATTTTGTAATAAACAACCAGAAAATCTTACTTCTCAGTAGCTTAAAAGCAACAGAAGTTGCAGCTTGCCTTGAACTAGCACTCCGGCTGACAACAATGATAAATTCTAGACTCTGGGCTTATGTTTATTTGAAAAAAATACAGCTATCAAACCAACCCCTTGATTTCAGTCATATTATTACTTAAGTTGAAATAAAGTGAGTCAATTAAAACAAACATATGAAGAAAATAAACGTACAATTGATGCTGGGAAATTGACAAAATTTCTGAGGGTGACATCATTGGTGTATGAAAAATAGGGATATGGATTATTCCCTTAAGTCTAAAACAAATTTAGGTTAAGAAAAAGTTCATTTGAGATAGTCACTTGAACAATGACACAAATGATTAATTAATCTTATTTTTTCCATTAAAAATATACTATGTTTTTGGTGGTGCATTATTAAGGAGGTGTGATCTTATAAAAACATTGAGTATATTCATAAATGTTGGGAAATAACAGAGTTATTAGTTAAACTATTGTAACTTGATGCTTTAACTAATACTGCCATTAACTTTTCCAGGACTTTAGGCAAGTTATAACCTTGGGTAAGATACTGTGCATTTCTGATTCAAAAAGTACCTCTGTACTTTGAATTTCTTAGTGTCTGATTTACAGTTTGTAGAATAAGCCATTATTTTAATGTAGTTTGATATTGGCCAATAGTAGGTGAAAAGAATTAGGGTTCTTCAGAAAGCTTACATAATTTTGACTTAGGCCATGGATATTTCATTCCTTTTCAGTTCCCCTTTCTGCTGTTTTTAAAGTGGCATCTCCATGCAAGATTGAGGAAAGATGGCAAAGATCCACATGCCACTATTGTTTAAATGCAAGTCCATGACAACCTGAATCTAAAATGAATGTCCGAGTCGGTGTTAATGAATTGGTACATTCATAATTGGAAAATAAGCCTTTTTCTCCCTCCCCCTGACTTGCTGATACCTCTCATTAGCTAGTGGTTCTGAGAATGCCTGTGATAAGCATCTGAAGGCAAAGTTGGATGGAGAAATATTCTAATCCTATTGATAGGAGAAGAAAAGGGAAAGGAGCTGGGATTTTTCACCCAATTTATGGAATTTTAATTAAACTGAGACTTTATTGTGTTGTTTACAAGTAGGAGGAATACACAGGCAGCTGCATTTTACATACTGAGTAGCTATAAATAGAAGAATTAATATAGAAAAGATTAAAAAGCTATGTGGATAATGGGGGTCTGTTACCTCCTGGAACACTATTACGTTTTTATTGAAGAATGCCAGTCTGCGTACTCGCCTTTTTGAAATTAAATTTTCTAAGCAAGAAAGATTGGAACCAGAATTCTGAACCTGGGAACTTATAAAAGAAAGTCCCTTTTAATTCTCACACATAACTCTATAAACATGATTTGTAATTATATCTAGTTGTATAACTTTTTATTTAAAAACTCTCTTTTTTTACCAGCTGGTAAAGCTATAACTCATCTGTTTTGTTCGCTGCTATCAGCCCCTGGCATAGGGCCTGTCACAATGTAGGTCCTCAACAAATATTTATGGAATAAGCAAAATAATATTTTTTAAAGAGACTGACTATGAAAAAGTAGTGTGAATAATTGTTTGTTGTAGCAAAAAATATGTAAGGAACAAATATAAACCTCTACGTGTTAATGACAAATGAGAAAAAAGGATGAAGTACTTAATTCATATGCTCACTTTTTCTAATGAAAATGCTAATATTATGGAAATAGATCAAAAATTTTTGCAAGGAATTTGTAAGTAAATTTTACAATTTTTTTTTTTTTTTTTTTGAGATGGAGTCTTGCTCTGTTGCCCAGGCTGGAGTGCAGTGGTGCTATTTCCGCTTACTGCAAGCTCTGCTGCCTCCAGGATTAACGCCATTCTCCTGCCTCAGCCTCCCGAGTAACTGGGACTACAGACGCCCGCCAGCACACCCGGCTAATTTTTTTGTATTTTCAGTAGAGACGGGGTTTCACCGTGTTCGCCAGAATGGTCTCGATCTCCTGACCTCATGATCCACCCGCCTCGGCCTCCCAAAGTGCTGGGATTACGGGCGTGAGCCACCGCGCCCAGCAATTTTACAAAATTTTATGAGAAATTAATGTAGTATTACTTTCTGTGAATGTCCTCTGACCACAATCTAGCCACCAAATACTGTGTCAGCCCTTGGGCAGAATGAATATATCTGGAAAAGCTGGTACCTAAGTGCAAAGGAGCTGGCATTCTAAAAGGAAAAACTATAAAGTCCTCAAACACCTTAAGGTTGTAAATGTAGAAGATAGAGTTGTGCTCCTTTGAGAGCTGGATTAGAAGACGGCAGCCTCAGCACTCTAAACTGAATCATTCTGCTGCTGTCACTTAGACATCCTCTCACAGGAGCAATCATCTAAATCACACCCCCTCCAACTCAGACTGGCCTTCCAATCATCAAATCAAATGAAACCTTTCATTCCCTGTCTCCTGGGAAGTCTCTTAAATTATCCCTATAACTTACTCCCTTCTTCCTGAATTTTAATCTTTCTTTTATTTTTTGAGACGGTGTCTTGCTCT
The DNA here is from genome assembly GCF_007565055.1 of Rhinopithecus roxellana. Lineage (NCBI taxonomy): Eukaryota > Metazoa > Chordata > Mammalia > Primates > Cercopithecidae > Rhinopithecus > Rhinopithecus roxellana. The sequence continues at coordinate 44,453,297 of NC_044560.1, read as the reverse complement.
GTCACCCAGGCAGGAGTGCAGTGGCGCAATCTCGGCTCACTGCAAGCTCCGCCTCCTGAGTTTATGCCATTCTCCTGCCTCAGCCTCCCGAGTAGCTGAGACTACAGGCGCCCGCCACCTCGCCCGGCTAGTTTTTGTATTTTTAGTAGAGACGGGGTTTCACCGTGTTAGCCAGGATGGTCTCGATCTCCTTACCTCGTGATCCGCCTGCCTCGGCCTCCCAAAGTGCTGGGATTACAGGCTTGAGCCACCGCGCCCGGCCTGAATTTTAATCTTTCAAGAACGTGTAACATTGTCACTCACACTGAGGCCATGAACAAAGCTGATAAAAAATAAAAAATAATTTTAAAAACACCCTGCATTGTCTGTGAGGATGGGCAAGCACTGCAATTCTCTCTCTCTTTTTCCTTTTTGTAATTAAGTAATTCAAGTATATAGTGTTAAAACTCAAATGATACTATAAGTATTTTAACAACAACTGTCTCTTCTGGCACACTCAATTCCCAGTTTTCCCTTTCCAGAAGCAATCATTTCCAACTCTTTTAGCCACTTCTACTATTTATCGTCATATTTGTAAATTGCATGTTAAGTGCTATTCCTTGATTTTTTTTCCATTTTAATGTTGCCTTCTAGTCTCAGATGGAAGACTCTCAGATTTCTAATCTCTACAGAAGATACATTTCCTTTTCCTTTCATTTCAAAATAGTTAGATCATTAATTATGGTTAAATCATTATTCAATGTTTTCATTATCAGACAATGAAATACTGTTTTCAGCTAAGCCACGAAGATTCTCCCAATAAAAACATTCAAATTTCTGCTCATTATTCCCAAATTCTCTAACAGAACTAACAAGTCTTCTCTTCATTTTTTCAAATACAGCGGGTAACCTCTCAGGTCATTTTTCTCACAGTAAGGCATACTTCATGGGTCTCTGTCCTCTATTCTTACCTGGACTGGAGGCTCTCTCAGCATTATTTTATACTTCCTTTGATGATATTTCTGCCAGATGTCAATATCTATAGGTACTTTTCTCTTGGACTGCTTGGTCCCTTAGAGGTGCTTTCTCTAGTAATCGCTTGGGAGTGTTAGTCTGGCAGCTAGCAATCTGGGAGCTGAAAGAGGGAGTGGCTACAAATGGTATTTGCAATTGTGAGGGAAGCAAATCTTTTTCTCTATACTTTTAGGTCCAGTAACTGGGGGCCTGCAAGTTAAACCAAGAAAAGACAGGTTAACAGGAGAGAAAGCATACAATTTATATTAATATTTACGTGCACAGAAGTTCACAGAAAAGAAGTGACACTCAAAGAAGCAGTTTGACTCCAGGGCCTTATACACTCTTTTAACAAAGAAATAGTCTTTGGACTTTAAGGGACAACATTAAAAGGAAATATGTGCCTGCCTTTTAGGTAGATAAGATGTGGGCAGATAACTCTTTCTGCATCTGTTGACTTTCAGTTGCTTTCAGCTCAAAATAATCCCTACTCTAAAGTGCCATATTTTGGGGTGGCATATTCTGGGCCACGTTACGATGCATTCATTCCATCCTCCAGTTTTTACTGTGACACTTCACCCCTGCCTTTACACTGCCTACTGGGTCTACTCAAATCCAGAGCCTTCCCTCTGCTTCCTGAGTATAGGAGGGGTCATCACTTGGCTAAAATGGGGAATGGGAGATGTGATGGTTTAACTGCTACTCAGAAAGCCTTTCACTCAGTCCTACTCTTTTCAGTCTCATCCTGCACCGAAAACTTCAAAGATAACTTGTGCCTCCACTTCCTGAGACTTGTTAAGGTTATGCAGATGACTCCATTGCTTCTTGATGGGTTTCCCCTCACAGGCTTAGGTTTTAGTTTCTCTGTCTAAGTCAGTTACTACTCATCAAACTCTTTTCCAATTTTTATTGACATTGCCCGCCTGCTATCTCCTCATCTCCCATTCTCTTTCCCTGTAAGTTTATGTCTTTTTGCACTCCTTTATTTCATATTACTATGATTTTGGGAGAGAATGGAGATAAACATTTGTTTTCAAATCACCATGTTTAACATAAAATTTCCTTCATTTTCTTTACATGTGAAAGAAACTTAGAACCAGGAAATGAAAGTGACTTCCAATTTCAGAGCTGCAACTGAAATCCAGGTTTCATAAACTCCCTGCCCCACCAATGATAATATTATGATAATAATAAGATGAAGAATAAAAACAGTCATGTATTGAACAACTACTCTGTAGTTAACAATGTTTTCATGTTTTATATGTTCTAAGTTTTAGTCCTCACAACAACCCTTAAGATAATGATATTATCTTTTATTTACTGATGAAACTTAGAATTTTGAAGACATTAAGAAACTTCTCCCAGGCCACAAGTTAGTAAGAGTATGAGAAAAGATCCAAACTTAGGACTAATTGGCCCAGGGATCATCCTTTTTCCATTAAGTTGCAAGTTGACATTTATAATGGTCCTTAAATGATAGCCAGCATCTCCCAAAGTATTTATTGACAAAACCTTATTGTGTTCTATATACAAGGTAAGGGCATTCCAAGCTGAAAAATATAGCCTAAAATCATTAAAGGAAAGCCATAGTTATTATCAATTATAATAATAATGATTTTTGTTGGATGTTAACCAATGCCAGACAACATGGAAAAATATGATGGCATAGTTGAGTCTCCCTGTTGCTAAAATTCATAGAGAATATAATCAATAAACAAAATAATGGTCACAAAATAACTGTCAGATACCTTAGTCCATAGCATTTTGCCCTTCATCCCCCAAAATTCATATCCTTCTTGCATCCAAAATACATCTGTTTCATCCTAAAAGTCCCAAAAGTCTTAACTCATTCTGAGAACAACTCTAAAGTTTAAAGCCCAAAGTCTCATCTAACTATCATCTAAATTAGACATGGGTTAGACTCAAGGTATGAATCATTCTGAGGGAAAATTTCCCATGAACTGTGAACCTGTGAAGCCAGACAAGTTATGTACTTCCAATTTACAATGGTAGAATAGGCAGAGGATAGACATTCCCATTCCAAAAGCGAGAGATGTGAGAGGTCCTAAGCAAATATAAAACCTTGCAATATGGATTTCATCAGATCTTAAGGCTTGAGAATTAACTTCTTTGGTTAAGTGCTCTGCCTTCTGAACCCATTGGGGTGGCAGCGTCATACCCATATAGCTCTAGGTGGGGGTTCCACCCTCACAGCTCTGCTACACAGCGGTCCTGCTCCCAAGATTCTGGATGGCCACTGCCTGGCCTGTTGAAATGGAGGTGATGCCCCCGATCTTTGAAACCAAGGAGGCAGCCCTGATTATCTCCGGATCAGCTTCAAAATTATTCTTCCCTTGTCTTGACAGATAGCTCATGTTTGCAGCCAAATAGCTCTACGGCCTGGTCCTGTAGGATCTAAGAATACTCACAGTCTTACTCCATTTTGTATCATCTCTTTCTCCTTTAGTTCAAACTAGCAGTGTTTTTGCTGAGGTAACTGATTGGGTCTGGGGTTCATACCCACACTTATCTCCATATCAAATGGCTATTCAGCCACACTCTTAGTGTTCTTTTAATAAAAAAACTTTTTCATTTTTTTGCAAAATGGATAGGCTGAGAATTTTTTAAATCTTTAAGTTCTGGTTCCTTTTTGCTTAGTAAGTCCTTCTTCCATTTATTTCTTTCCTCTAAAATTTTATTATAAGCAGTCAGGAGGAACCAAGCCACTCCTTAAATACTTTGCTTAGAAATCTCCTCCACTAAATATCCAATTTTATCTCTCATGAGTTCTACCTTTCACAAACAAGTTCTTTGCCACTTTATACCAATGGCCATGTTTTCTCCATTTTGCAATAATATATTTCTCACTTCCATCTAAGATTGCACCAGAATCACCCATAATGTTCGTATTTCTAACATGCATCTCAAAACTCTTCTAGCCTCTACCTATTACCCAGTTTCAAAGCCACTTCCATATCTTTAGATGTGTATTGTAGCAGCACTGTACTCCTTGCTACCAAAATCTGTCTTATTCAGCTTGGGCTGCCATAACAAAATACCATAGACTCTATGGCTTAAATGACAGAAATTTATTTCTCACAGATCTGGAGTCTGAGAAGTCCAAGATAAAGATCCTAGCCTATGCAGTTCGCTGGTGAGGCCTCACTTCCTGGCTTGCAAACTGCCACTTTCTCACTATGTTCTCATATGAAAGGGATGGAAGTGGGGGGAGGGGAGAGAGAGACAGAGAAGCAAGCTCTCTGCTGTCTCTTCTTATAAAATCCCTGATCCCATCATGAAGGCTTGACCATCATGACCTCATAAAAACTTAATTACTTCTGAAAGGCCCCATCTCAAAACACCATCAAATTGAGGGTTAGGGTGTCAGTGTAAGAATTTTGAGGGACATAATTCAGTTCATAGCAATAACCAATCTCGAAAGAAAGAGAAATCACCAAGGAAACAAAGAAATCTAAACTAGGGAGGTAAGCACAAGGTGATTCAGAAAGGGTTCATATTGGCTGAGAGAAAAGGTTGGTTTTAGATAAGAGAAATAAAAATAAAATTCTAAGCCCCCCACCCAACTGAATAAACCCTTTCTTAGCCAAGGGGACCCCTCTCCCTTGCTAACCACTATAAGACTCTCTTTCCGAAGAGTTAAACAGAAACCAGCCCTTTTAAAGATTTGCTTTATTGCACATTTCCCCTCCCCTTTTTGTTTTATTGTTTTTGTTTTTGTTTTTTGAGACAGAGTCTCACTCTGTGGCCCAGACTGTGTTGTACAGTGGCGTGATTTTGCTTCACTGCAACCTTCGCTTCTCAGCTCAAGTGATTCTCCAGCTTCAGCCTCCCATGTAGCTGGGATTACAGGTGTGTGCCATCACACCTAGCTAATTTTTTTGCATTTTTTTAGAAACAAGTTTTCGTCATGTTTGCCAGACTGGTCTCGAACTCCTGAGCTCAAAGTAATCCACTCACCTCGGCCTCTCAAAGTGCTAGGATTATAGGAGTGAGCCACAGTGTCCGGCCTCCCCTCCTTTTTTGCAGTTTCAACACAATGACCAGCATTCCTTCCTGATAGGAGACCACCAATGACAGGCTGGTTCTGGCCAGTCCAGAGAGACTGCATACAGAGTGCCTCTGTGTCCTCTGTTTGACACATATAATCTGATTTTGCAGTATTTACATGTTAAGTTTCTCCACCCCAAAGGGAACATGGAATATATGTAACATGCGTGTTTGCTTACTATGTGTGCGTGGCCCCTTTCCTTGAATATTCATTACTCTTCTTATAACCTGCTGAATATGTATACTTAGTTAATCTATTCAGCATAAATTTCTCTCACCCTTCCTCCTTTGAAGTGCCTACTTTGGGTTTCTGCTTGAAAACTATGCTTCCCAGCCTGAAGGATGGCCAGCCTACAGGCTGTAACCCTTTATAAGAAATAAAGCTCTCCTTTTTAAATGTACGTCCAAATGAGGATAGTAGATGCTGCTCTGAGCTGGAGATTTGGAGTTAGCTCCCCTGATAAAATGTAGGGCCTCAAAGAGCTTCCTCTGTTTTGAAAGGGGGACAAACAAAAATTCTGCTCACTGACCTAGGGCAAGTATCAAAACTACTTGTTGTCATTCCAGAGCCTTGGATACACAGAAATGCTTCCACTTTTAAGAAATCATCTTCGGCCGGGCGCGGTGGCTCAAGCCTGTAATCCCAGCACTTTGGGAGGCCGAGACGGGCGGATCATGAGGTCAGGAGATCGAGACCATCCTGGCTAATACGGTGAAACCCCGTCTCTACTAAAAAAATACAAAAAAAAAAAACCAGCCGGGCGACGAGGTGGGCGCCTGTAGTCCCAGCTACTCGGGAGGCTGAGACAGGACAATGGCGTGAACCCGGGAGGCGGAGCTTGCAGTGAGCTGAGATCCGGCCACTGCACTCCAGCCTGGGCGGCAGAGCAAGACTCCGTCTCAAAAAAAAAAAAAAAAAAAAAAAAAAAAAAAAAAAAAAAAAGAAATCATCTTCAAGAAAACTAATCCCAAGTTCTGTGTGTAGTTAAGAAATTATATAGACATGTAGAAATATAGAGAGATTAACATAAAAATTGGCCCAGGATTATTTAAACTTCTAGAGTTTACATAGAAGAAAATAATAGTGGATTCACAATAAGAAAAAAAAGATGAGCTGAAAATGAGCTAACAACAACAAAATCACAGTTGTAGAGAAAATGGGAAAACTGAAAGAGAGATCTGAGCAAATCTCCCATAATGCAGCACACAGTGATAAACAGATAGTAAAATACATGCAGGACAGAAAGAGGAAACCCAATATATGCCTAATAGGAGTTCCAGGAGAAGAAACTAGAGAATGTTTATTTATTCACTGAACTTTTGGTGTGTCAAGCACTGAGGTTTGTGCCTCTAAGTATTATTTCATTTGATCCTCCCATAAGTTTCATGGGTGGTGATTTTTACCTTTATTTTAAGATGAATAAACTGAGGCTCAGAGATCTAAAGGGATTTGCCCATGGTCATACAGCTGGCAAGTATCATTGATGGATTTCAAATCCAGGTCTTTCTAACACCAATGCCCATACTATGTTACTTCAGGACTCATGATTAGTCCTAGAAGACTGGAGAGATATCACAAGAAAGTTAGTCTTTTATGCCATGTCAAAAAGTTAGAATACATTTGGTAAGACAGAGGGAAGCTCTTTCCCTTGTTCTTCCTTTTCTAACCTTCTATCCTTCCCTCAAATTCCAAGCACCATTATGCTTGCTGCCTCCTCATGTCACCATGGCAATGACCATATGTTCTTGACTCTGTCTTGGAGGATGGTGATAGACCTTCACATTGTTCAGTAAGAATATCTATGAGACAAGAAAACTCTCTGCTAATGCCAATTGCTTCTCCTCTTATAACTTTAAGGCATGTATGTTAGAGTCCCTCTCCAAAAGATTTCTTCTTTTCCATGCAGGGATGAGAATGGAGGTATTAGAGTCCTTTCCTGTTACATATAAAACACAAACATTGAAGAACAAACAGGTATTTGTTAACAGAGTCTATTTTATCTATTAGTCTTAATGTGTTTAGCAGTGCTGTAACGCAATACCACAGACTGGATAATTAATGAAGAAAAAAATTTATTTCTTATGTTTCTAGAAGCTAGGAAGTTCAAGGTCAAGGGGCTTGCATCTGGTGAGGGCTTTCTTATTGATTTTGGCTGGGTGCAGTGGCTCATACCTGTAATCCCAGCACTTTGGGAGACCAAGGCAGGAGGATCTCTTAAGCACAGGAGTTCAGTACCAAACTGGTCAAAATAGTGGGATCCCATCTTACAAAATTTTTTTTAATTAGCCGGGCATGGTGGCACATGCCTCTTAGTCCTAGCTATTCAGGAATCTGAGGCTGGAGGATTGCCTGAGCTTGAGAGGTCAAGACTACAGTGGGCCATGATCATGCCACTGCACTCCAGTCTGGGCTTCTAGCTCCACAAAAAAAAAAAAAAAAAGTGTTGTTTTGAAACAAGTATGGCAAATATGGATATATGAAAACATATATTTGAAATAATATTAAGTGGACAAAACAGGACACAAAATAAAATGCGTTTACTGATTACAATGTTATAAAAGGCATAAAAGCCTTTTTATGAGGTTAGAAGAAAATACAGAGAGGCCGGGCGCGGTGGCTCAAGCCTGTAATCCCAGCACTTTGGGAGGCCGAGACGGGCGGATCACGAGGTCAGGAGATCGAGACCATCCTGGCTAACACGGTGAAACCCCGTCTCTACTAAAAATACAAAAAACTAGCCGGGCGAGGTGGCGGGAGCCTGTAGTCCCAGCTACTCGGGAGGCTGAGGCAGGAGAATGGCGTAAACCCGGGAGGCGGAGTTTGCAGTGAGCTGAGATCCGGCCACTGCACTCCAGCCTGGGCGATAGAGCGAGACTCCGTCTCAAAAAAAAAAAAAAAAAAAAAAAAAAAATTTATTTGCAACTTTTCTTTGACTTATAATAAAAAATGCTAACTCAGTTTTGTTCTCGAGACATGGAAATGTTAATTGTTTGTTTTCAAATGGAAACCATCACACAGAGCATATTTTCTGAATTTACAGGATGAACTTTATTTAAAGTGTGATGGATGCATTTAAGAGAAAAATATTACCTAAATCTTTGCTATAGACGACCATATCCAGATACAATTTACTGAAACCCCATGATAGACCAGAATTATATAGCCCAGGGTTTATATAGTAAAATCATGCATAGTGGAATTTTAAAAAATACTGAAGTCTAGTAAAAAATTCCAGTGGTTATTTCAGAACTTTGTGAAGATCTAAACCATGTGATAGGGAATTCTGGGGAGTCTAAAGATCTCTCCAAGTCTGCACTGCAAAAGAAACTTCTTTTCTTTCAAACACCTTTAATTAGCTAGTAGTTACAAAGTGATCAATAAGGGGAATTGACTCAGTAGTCTTTCATTAAACTCTATTTGGAATGGTTTCAGTAAATGTTGCTTTCATGGCACATTTTAAAATTTATACATGTAGATGCTTTCACAGATTGCAAGGGACAGGAAGAATTCATTTGATATTTAAACTCTATGTCATGGAAATTATTGATTAGCTTTAATCTAGAAACACAAATAGATTGATTCATATTTATAATCATTGTGCACATATTTTTCTTTCCTGTTATATGTGCATATCCATGTGTCATCATGGTTAGTGACTGTCTATTGTCAAACTTTGCTGGAAGACAGAAAATCTTTTATTAACTGTAAAAGGCTACACTGTTAGCAGGCTAGAGAACAAACACCAACTAGATTGCTTCCAAATGTGTTTACTTATCACATTCCAATTTTTTAACATTTTGTTCATTTCCAATTTTTCATTTATATAGGGGCCTGTGGAACATGCCTTTTTACAAATTGCCCCTCTTTTAGATTATTTCCTTATGAGGGATTCAGCAAAAGTGAGATTACAAATGGAAATTCAAGCAATATTGATTGACCGCCTACTACTTGGCAATTCTATGGTGTTTTTATATGCATTATCTTGTAAACAGACATTATTTACATATTGGTCTATTCTTTTCAGTAACTTTTCTTCTGAACATAGATTTATTATTCATATAATTTATACCCTGGTTTGTTGTCATATAACATGGATACCTTAAACATTTTCAAATTACAGTAATAGGATCTTCGTAACAATAGTTTTTAGTGAATCAAGGATTATCTACACTTTATCTATTAGTCTCAATACCACTCTTTCTATTTTCAGCAGTTCTGAGTAGAGTCCCTGCTGGCACCGGTTCAGGAAAGTAGAAGAATTTCTCCATCAGAGGATATATAAAGTATCCACCGTCTTATCATCAGCCTAAGGGTAATTCAACTTCCACCACTTGCCCCCTTGCCGATTTATATTCCAAAAAGGAAGGAATTCTGTTCATCAAGGTCAATTCAATGCTTTACCTTTTCTACCAGCTCCACCAATCCTACCTTTTTTTTTTTTTTTGAGATGGAGTTTCACTCTTGTTGCCCAGGCTAGAGTGCAATGGTGCGTTCTTGGCTCACTGCAACCTCTGCCTCCTGGGTTCAAGCGATTCTCGTGCTCAGCCTCCTGAGTAGCTGGGATTATAGGCACAGGCCACCACGCCTGGCTAATTTTTTATATTTTTAGTAGAGATGGGGTTTCAACATGTTGGCCAGGCTGGTCTTGAACTTCTGACCTCAGATGATCCACCCGCCTCGGCCTCCCAGAGTGCTGGGATTATAGGCGTTAGCCACCGCACCCAGCCTCACCAATCCTATCTTTTAATGACTTACTTTTCTCTCTAAGTCTGCCTTTTATGTTAGTGAAGGTGAGACTGAAGGAGAAACACAAGATGGTTCGGGGGAATTCTACAGCCCAGAAATCCACGAAGTCCATACTGGGATCTTAAAATATTTACACTGCAAAGCCTCTTTATGAAAGCAATCATCTCAGATTTGAGAGCTGCTCTAAGGTTGGCAAAATTACTTTGAAATTCTGTCTTGCTCTTGGCAAATTTATATACATAGAGAAAAGTCATTATTTTAATCTTTCTGGAAACAGCTTCCGAGAGGATGGAACCATCGAAATTCTAAGACAACAAGCAAACTAATAGCTAAAAATTCTAAATCATGTTTCTCTTTGGGTTTTTTGTTTTGTTTTGTTTTTGAGACAGGGTCTCACTACATTGCCCAGGCTGGAGTGCATGTGTTACCATGGCCAGATTCATATTTCTTTTAAAATGCACATAAATATAGCCCCAATCTTTAAGTAGTAATAATGCTAATTACATTCAACCCTTTAAAAAATAAATACCATTAATGAAATGTATCCATTTATAATACAAATAAATTCTTTTGAATAAATAAACTTTTACCAAAGTTCTTTCTTTACTTCCCTGACATATTGTCCCTGGAACTTATATGATAATTAATTTTCAACGAAAACATTGTTCTTAGGGAAAATGTAAACCTCATTACATTCATTACCTTTAAACACTCAGTTTCCAGAAATACATGGTATTTTATGCTGTATCCCTTCTCCTCTTAATATATTATGCTTATTTTATTGATTATTTTATAACTTTAAGTAATATTTAACATTCTACTTCTCTATCAACATCAATCAGTATCCTGACTCTATTTAAGATGAGAAATGAATTTTACCCTTTTCTTCACGTTCTTCCCTGACTTCACTTTCTGCCTTCTGTCAGTTATACTTTTACATTATAATATTAACATTTATTCTGTTTGCAGCTACAACTGACCCATGTCTTGTCTGAAGGCTGACTCTTAATGTTAAAACTAATAAATGCAATGTTAATATTTATACTATGTAAATATTTTTTTCACATTGGTTGAAGAAATGTGCTAAGATTACATCTCTTTCTTTTCATAGTCACTCTCTGACCTTCTGGCCACATAAAAGAGAATATGCTTTACTAAAAGTATTCAATGAACTCTGTTTTGTTACACCACTATTTCATTTTATTTCGTATTTCAACATAATTTTATTGTACAACTTCTGTTTTTCCTTGAGTTTCTAATCACCATCCCTTTTTTCATATATATATATATGAATGAAATATTATATTCCAGGTGAAGCCACATGACTGGTCCCTGTAAATGGAATGTGAGTGTCAAGTGGGAGTGGGAAGTATTACATATATTATAAGTACATGTAACTTACCAGATTCTCAAGTTGTCCTGTCCTTTTAATCACATTCACAGTTTCCAATATCCCATGGCTTCTTCTTCCTTGCTTCTCTGAGTATAGTCCTAATACTCTCTTGTAGTAGTACTAATTATTTGCTGTATACTCATTTCCTAAAATTTTCTCTATTTGACCTCTGCATTTTCTCCTTTTACAAGTCTACAGCTGAGACAGCTGGCATTCCACCATCCATCTTGAATCATGATGTGACCCTGAGTATGAGAGCCAAATGTTAGGATGGTAGAATAGAAATATAAGTGCATAGGTCCAAAATGGTAGTATATAGACATCATATCAATCCTAGTCGGCCTGCCTCTGAATTTATTTTATGTGGAAAAGCAACAAATGTCTACCTTGCCTAAATAACTGTTACTTTTTCTGTCTATTACATGCAACAAACCTGAACCTAACTAATACGGGATTAGTTTCCAATATCCCCCATGTCTTCCTCTTCCTTGCTTTTCTGAGTATCGTCTTAATATTCTCTTGTAGTAGCATTCATTATTTGTTTTATATCCATTTCCTAAACCTTTGTTTATTTGGAGAATTCCTTATTTTATGAATCTTGATAAAGAAAAAGAGACCACCTCATTGTATAAGAGCTGAAAATGCCAGCTAATTGCAGCTAAGTCACAGATGTTTCCTAGGACATCACAGTTAACTGCATCCAGAAGGTGGAAGAGGAAGAAGGAATGTGAAAAAGACCCAGTCTGACTCTGAAAAGCCTTGCTCTGAAAAGGACACACATCACTTCCCACTCTCATTCCATTTACAGGGACCAGTCATACGGCTTCACCTGGAAAAAGGAGTGGCTGAGAAATGTAGTTCCTAACTAAAAAGCACCAGGTCCCAGAGTGGCTAATTTCTGTAATACCCTTTACGAAATTCTTCACTCTTCTTGCATTTCTTTATTAAGTTTTTATGCATACCAGTGTCAGGTTCTGGACTACATATTTAGTTGACTTTCTCTCTGTCTCTCTTTTTTTATTTTTACTTTTTTTTGTTTGTTTGTTTTTGTTTTCTTCGATACAGAGTCTGGCTCTGTCACCCAGGCTAGAGTGCAATGGCAGGATCTCGGCTTACTGAAACCTCCGCCTCCCGGGTTCAAGCGATTCTTCTCCCTCAGCCTCCTGAGTAGCTGGGATTACAGGAACCCGCCACTACACCCAGCTCATTTTTGTGGGTTTTTTGTTTGTTTGTTTGTTTTGAGACAGAGTCTTGCTCTTGTCACCCAGGCTAGAGTGCAGTGGCACGATCTTGGCTCACTGCAATCTCCACCTCCCGGATTCAAGTGATTCTCCTCTCTCAGCCTCCCAAGTAGCTGGGATTACAGGTGCCCACCATCATGCCTGGCTAATTTTTGTATTTTTAGTAGAGACAGGGTTTCACCATGTTGGCCAGGCTGGTCTTGAACTCCTGACCTCAAGTGATCCAACTGCCTCTGCCTCCCAAAGTGCTGGGATTACAGGCATGAGCCACCGTGCCTCGCCAATTTTTGTATCTTTTAATAGAGATGGGGTTTCACCATGTTGGCCAGTCTGGTCTCAAACTCCTGACCTCAGGTGATTCGCCCACCTTGGCCTCCCAAAGTTCTAGGATTACAGGCTTGAGCCACTGTGTCCAGCCAACTTCTCTCATTCTTAAATCAATACTACACTGCTTTAATTATTTCACTTTAACTATTAGTAGGCAATTTCCCACTTAATAGTCATCTATGTCAATAACTGCATAGTTATTATTATTCTTTCCTTTCTCCAGACAAATTCTCAAATTATTTTGTTATGTTCTTAAAACGTAAAATTGAAATTTTGGTTAAAATTTTATAAGACTCACAATTTCATTTGGAAAAAAATGACATCTAAAGGTTTTAAAAACACAGTCTTTCCATTGAGGAGAGAAACGTAAGGTAAAAAGTGAAATTTTTTAATACCTGAGACATTTGAGATTTGTCCTCTCTCTTTACATTCTTCTTTAAGCACTTATTTCAAAACTTCACTTCTAAAGCAGTCTGCAGGATGAAAATGGCTTGCACAGTGAGATTCACTGGCACCAACTGAGGACAAGAAACACGTGGTGCTTAGTCCCATGGGCCTGCTGTCTTTGTCCCTTTTGACTCATGTAGTAAGCACTCAGGACAACCACTTTCCCTTAGGGAGGGTAGCATTTTCTGTCTGTCCAACCTCTCTTTATATGTTGGAGTAAGAAGATTTTTAACATGTATGTTTAGTTTTTTAAGTATAGTTTAAAAGAAGAAGACATCTTAAAACCATTTGTTCATAAACAAATACACCAGACATAGGAAACACACTAAAACAACATCAACAATGAGTGAAGAGAAATTAAAGAGGTTCCAAAACCCAGAATCTAAGTAGAAAAATAAAATGAGTGAATGATTATAGATAAGCTAAAAATGTGTAATCAACTTTCAGCCCAGTGACAAAGGGCTCATTTTTTTTTTTCCATGTGTCCTTGTCCTTCATACTCCTCAAGGGATGCACATTGCGTTGGGTTGCAACTTTGCTATAGAGGAGGAATTCCACTTGTTTCCACTTGGCCCTTTAACCCATGATTGCTATTATTTCACCGATTAGGGATTCAATGTGGAGTTCAATTGCCTGGGATATTCACTTGAGATCAAGGATCAGAAAAATAACTATAGAAATGGATTCAGGGCTCCATCAGACCTTTTATGAGATGAATTCAAACCAGTGTGGTGTCCTACAGTGCCCTCTCCCTAAATTTCGGTGTTTCTCCTTCCTGAATGCATAGTCACAAGGACCACAAGTCCTTTTGTGGAAAAGGAAAAGGGAAATTCACAGTAGGCCCAGCAGGGTTCTTCCTTAGGGGTACTCTGTCTCCTCTTCATTTAAGGAGCTCTGGAACTGGAAGCTCATTCGGGTCTGGAAATGGGTGAGAGGTTGTGACCTGATAGTGTGATGACTTATACGAAGCCTCTGTTTACCAGGTCTGGAGGGTTTTGGGTTATGCAGATCAAGATTTTAGTGGGCAACCTGTTAAATTCATTTCTGTGACCCTCTGACTAATTAAACTTAGCTTTAGCAATTTATCTAAAAGGGAGTACTGAGCTCACCACACTCCCTATTGTAATTACTGTGCTTACTTTGCCACATGAGCTGGTCAATCTGGACTTCAATTTTTCCAATAGTCAGAACCCTTTGACTGCTAATGACAGAGGCACAATTTGAAAACCCATAATCAAGAAAACGAAATTGCTGTACTTCTTGTGCTCTCGAACCTGAGAATGGTTGAAGGTGACTGGAAGCCGTGTCTCAATGCTTCTAGGAAGCTGTCAAGCAGTTCTGCTTTTCTCTAATTGTCAGCTTATTCTCTCCTGCGGCAGACACATGGGGGAACATGGCTGCAGATGGCTCTAGATTCACATTCCCATCTTGGTGACCCGACAGTATTACCTGGCCTGGCACAAATTGGAAAAGTCCCAAGAAAGGACTGGGAAGGGTCCAGCTTGAATCACCGAGGCCAGTAGGAGATGAGAACCAAGCTGCCTGGTTTAGACCTCAGCACATTTACTCCCTTACTAGTATGGTGACAGGGGGAAAGATATCCTCTCTATGCTGAAGTGCCCTCATCTTTGGAGCAATAGTTATCTCATAGGGTTATTATGAAGATTAAATGAGTTAATTTGTGTACAGCACCTAGAACAGTGCCCATACCCAGCAATTCTTCAAGCATGATTCAGTGTCCACTCCTTTGGCCAGAGGAAGCGCCTGTTGCCAGAGAGCATGGATGGTACACATGTGGCAAACACCTGTTTCCAGAGAGCGTGGATAGTACAGACATGACTGCTGAGGCTGCATCTATGAGGAGAGCCCATCTTCCTCCTCCCTTCATATGCCCATTTGTGAATAAGCATCTGCACAACTGCATAACCTTGAGTCAGAGTAGAGTACCGGAGTCTATCTTGGAGAAGAGAGGGAAAACAGATGGAGCGAAGACTCTTCAAAAAGTGTCAAGAAAAAAATCTATGAACCTCATACAGTCCTAGAATCAGGAAACAGAGAAAGGCTGGGTTTGCCACTGAGGGCCAAGGTATGCCACAGTGTACTGAAAATGAGGGAGGAGCCTGGGAGTGAAAGCTTTCCATGTGAATGCAGCAAGGTGGAGAAGTACTTGGTGTGTCCAGCAAAGGCATACTGTTCTACTATACAACCAGCATAGTAAAGAAAATAGGAAAAGAAGGCTGGATGCAAGTGCTGGAAGTATGGCTGCAGGCATATGAGGAAACTTCACCCACTGGTAAACACAGCTCAGTCTCTGTCCTGGTATCTAACCAATCAGATTAGCAACTCTTCAGTTATTGAAGAGGATTTAGTGAGGGGAGATGAACTGAAAGCTGAGGACACTGTGCTAATGCTTTAAATGCATACATGTTAGAATCCATCTTGTCTCTGGTGACCTCCGTGAATTTCTCTTCCACGTCTGGGGTTGATATGAAGCTTCCTTTTCTTCTAATAATTTGTGTAAGTGCTTGCTATAGTTTGTATGTCTGTCCCCACAAACCTCATGTTGCAATTTGATTCCCAATGTTGGAGTTGGGCCCAAATGGGAAGTGTTTGGGTCATGGGGGTAGATCTCTCATGAATGAATGGCTTTCTGCCTTTCTCATGGTAATGAATGAGTTCTTGCTCTATTAGTCCCCATGAAAGCTGGCTGTTAAAAATTGCCTACACCACCTGCCTCCACCCTTGCTTCCTCTCTTGCTATGTGATCTCTGAACACACCAGCTCCTCTTTGCCTTCTACCATGCATGGAAGCAGCCTGAATTCTTCACCAGAAGCAGATGCTGTCTTCATACTTCTCGTATAGTTTGCAGAACTATGAGTCAAATAAACCTTTTTTTTTTGTATAAATTACCTAGTCCTCAGGTATTTCTTTATATCAACATTAAATAGATGAAGAAAGCAGTGCTCATTCAAACAATAAATATTTATTGAGTGCCTACTATGAACCAAACTAATACTTTGAAATATCTGAAAATTTTTGCAATACTGAGTGTGAAATACGAGTGACTGTGAGTTCATTCTCAATACCACGCTATAGTTGATTATCCCAGCAAAATGTCTTATAAGTATCCTGTCCCAATAATTATACTGCTCCAAGTTTGGAAGGTATTAATTCATTTACTTCATTCATTCATTTTTTAATTCTATGTTTATATCCTTCTCACTCCCAAAATTAATTTGAAAATAATTTTACAAGACATGAGCACATGTAACTATGAAAATAACTATGCTAAATTCTTTTAGCATAGTTTAAATTTGTTTCTAGATGCTATTCCATTCTATTAAGATTTTTATTCTGCTTTTAAACTGAAGCCATGTGCTTTAATTCATTGCCATGTCATAACAGAAGAGTATAAAGCACAATAGGGGGAAAGCATGGGTCTGAACAATGAGAACACATGGACACTGGGCCTAATACCTAGGTGATGGGTTGACAGGTGCAGCAAACCACCATGACGCACATTTACCTATGTAAAAAACCTGCACATCCTGTACATGTACCACAGAACTTAAAATATCTTTTTATGAGATACTTTATATACCAGACACCCCTTTTCTAGCCCTGGAAATAGGAGCTCTCCACTCTTCAAACTTCTCAACTGTAAGATGATGTACCTTGTGCCTGCTTTTTGGAAAGAGGGCATCTGTAACTAAATCCAAAAAGTAAATAATCTTTAAAGTGCAGATAACACTAATCCTCTCCTGTTCAATCTAATAGCATTATTGTGATGAATAAGTGAGAAAATGTGTGAAAATACTTTATAAACTGTAAAGCACCAAAAATCATTCTATCATCTTACTGAAAAGGTGTTTTTACTCTCATAGAGTTTCTCATCATTTAAATAAATATGTAATCATGACTTTTTAGTTTTCCAGTGGGATTTTCACACTCACTTTGGTATATAAAGTATCTCATAAAAAGTGGTGTCAAATTAAAAATACATTAACTGCGATGAGCCACTTGGCCAGCGAGCTGCAAAGTGTGCTGTTCAGTACTCAGCATCTCTCCAAAAGGGCTGCAAGAAGGAACCACACTTCAGTAGAGTCCACAGGAAAAAAAAATAGGGGTGGGATGGGAACATTCATTTGTGCAGCTCTCTTGATCCTCCTATTTCCTATTGGTTGAGGTTCACCCAACAGTATAGGAACTCTCCTGCACTGCTGGGTCAGGTCATCCAGCCCTCCAGCAGAAGCCAGGAGTTAAAATGCATACCACAGAGTATCATGACATCCAAGCCTGGGAGTGGTGATTAAAGGAAGTAATTCTTCATGGAGAATGTGTGGGCTATGAGGTCAGGGGCTTCAACTTGACTCGAGCAAGCTTTGGGAGCTCAACAAAAGCAATGAGGCTGGCACAGGCTTGGAGGCAGATGGCATCATTAGAAAGAAGGAGGCAGGTCAGGGTATCTGAGGAGATGCACAAGATCTGCATCTGACACAGGTGTGTGGTTTGCCCCTACATGTATGATGAGGTATGGGTGAAATATTTATACTTTACTATAATTTTGTTGGAATTCTAAGGAATTTTAAACTATGTCATCTCTAGACACTTGTTTTCTTGTTTTCTATATTTTAATTTCTTTTTCTTCTCAAATAGTTATTATCAGTGTCTGGTAGTATGTTGAGTAGGACTACTGTCTCAGTCCATTGAGACTGCTGTAACAGAATACCAGAGACAGGGTGGCTTATAAACAGCAGAAGTTTATTTCTCAAAGTTCTGGAGGCTGGAAGTCCAAGATCCAGGTGCCAGCAGATGCGGTGTCTGGTGAGGGCTTCTTCTTCATAAGTGGCACATTCATGCCGCATGCTCACAACGTGGAAGGGAGGAAAAAAGGGCCAAACAGACTCCCTCAACCCCTTTACTAGGGTACTAATCCCATTCATGAGGACTCCACCCTCATGGCCTAATCAGCTCCCAAAGACCATACCTCCTAACACCAACAAATTAGTGATTAGGTTTCAAAATCTGAATCTGTGGGGGGCGGGCAGGGGAGCAAGGGGAGCAGGGGGACCCAAACATTCAGACCATAGCACCTAGAAACAGAATTTGTTCTTATATTTATTCCTAAGGAAATAATTCTGACAGGCCCACATTAACTATAAATGTGGGCCTCCGTTTTAAATATGTTATCATGTAAAAGATATAAAAAGAAGCTCAATGGCAGAGATTCTCCATATCAAGTAGTGTTCTCTTTCTTGATACACAACTAAATTACCTCTCCCAGTGCCCTTGCATCTGGATGAAGCCATGTGACCCACCCCAGTCAATGGAACATGGACAGAGTGAGTGTAGTCCGTGTTCTCTGTCTTGACTTCCCTGCTGGCTGGGTACATGGGATCCAGCAGAGGACTCAGAGCCCCTAAGGAAGTGGCCCCTCGAATGACTAAGTGGAACAGAGCCCTGCCTAGTTCCCCTTCCCCCCATACCACACACACACTATGCCAAATGTGATGTGAGCAAGAAATAAATCTTTGTTAAGCCACAGCATTTGTGAGTTGTTTGTCATAGCAATTGCAAAATCTCTCTAGTAAACTTTCCAAACCAAACTTTTTGAAAGTTTTCGTCAAGAATAAAGAGCAAAGTTTACTGGGTGACTTCTTAGCATCTACCAAAGTTCTTATACAATTCTTAACATATTTTTTTTGGCTCTTGTTTTCCTTTGGTATTCTAATCTTAGATAACACCTAAAATAAAATTATTTTCTATTGCTAACATTTCAGCTGAGAATTTCTGTTTGTTTTTCTGACCTGTGTTCATGGGAGGTAATATGGCCTCTTTGGAAAAACATGGGTTTGGAGTCACGCTGAATCCCATTTCAGCCATAGACCCTATTGAGTTTGTCATGAACTGTTCTGAATCTCAGTTTTCTCATCCGGAGTAATAATTTCTATCTTAGAGGGTTTTGTGAGTATTAAACAAAATATTATACGTGAAATACCTGATACACAAGACCACCTTAATAATTGCAACTATTGGCTGGGCGCGGTGGCTCAAGCCTGTAATCCCAGCACTTTGGGAGGCCGAGACGGGCGGATCACAAGGTCAGGAGATCGAGACCATCCTGGCTAACACGGTGAAACCCCGTCTCTACTAAAAATACAAAAAAAACTAGCTGGGCGAGGTGGCGGGCACCTGTAGTCCCAGCTACTCGGGAGGCTGAGACAGGAGAATGGCGGGAACCCGGGAGGCGGAGCTTGCAGTGAGCTGAGATCCGGTCACTGCACCCCAGCCTGGGTGACAGAGCGAGACTCCTTCTCAAAAAAAATAAATAAATAAAATAATAATAATAATAATAATAATAATTGCAACTATTATAATTATTATTCTTATTTTAACTTGATAAGCCCTTCTCTGTCTTTCTTTGTGCCTGCGTTTATCTCCTCCCTGCCCCTGGCTCTTTCTCTTTCCTCCCCTCCCTCTCTCTCTCCTCACTTGTGCCATGCTCAGACTTGGGAATGTGTACACATAGTAGGTGTTAGGCACTATGTTTAGTCCAGTATTTTCACAAACTAGCCAGTTAGTATTCTGCCCCCTCTGATGTGAATAAGACTGTTTATCTTTAGATACAGAGTTCAAAATCTGAAGTCTATTTCTTGCTCATTGTAGCCCATTGACTTTATACATGTCCTGAAATTGTATGAAAAGTATTTTATGGGTGTGCATTTCCCTGGGGGACAGGTACATAGCGTTCATCAGATTTTCAGAGGGATCCCCAAACCCCAAAATATTACAAATTTCTGCCTTAGATCCAATCACCTATAACTTTTCTAATCCACCACTCCTCCAACTCTGATGATTACCATATAAACCATTTGCCCAGAAATACAGGCGATTAGATTTTTGTAGCATTTATATACAGATCAACTCATCCACCTTGAAATTCTCTTTCCTTAATATTTTGAAACTCTCTCTTTCCTTGACCTTTGTCCTCCCCCTACTTCTTTGACCATTTTCTCTATATATATCTGCTTTTCTTTTCTCTGAATAGTCTCTGAAAGTGGACGACACGAAATCCTTTTACCCAGCCTGGAGGTCGGGGGACAGTGGCAGAGGATGGAGTCTCGCTCTGTAGCCGAGGCTGGAGTGCAATGGCGCAATCTTGGCCTACTGCAACTTTTGCCTCTCGAGTTCAAGTGATTCCCTTGCCTCAGCCTCCCGAGTAGCTGGGATTACAGGCGTGTGCCACCACACCTGGCTAATTTTTGTATTTTTAGTAGAGATGGGGTTTTGTCATGTTGGTTAGGCTGGTCTCAAACTCCTGGCCTTAGGTGATCTAATCACCTCAGCCTCCCAAAGTGCTGGTATTACAACTGTGAGCCACCACACCCGGCCTTTCCTACAGCTTCTAATCTCACCTCTTTGCAGATGACTTCTAAACCTGCCCTGCAGAACTAGTCTTTCTCCCCAGCTATAATCCTTCTTACCAGTGGCCTGCTAAGCACTTCCATGTAGTTATTCTGCTGTTACTTTAAACTGAACAAGTCTCAAACCCACAGACTCTTCTCTAATCCCCAACCCAACTCTTTCTTTTGACTTCTTTTACTCTAAAAGTATCACTTTTTCTCTGGCATTTAAGAGTATAACTTTGGAGGTTCATTTTCCTCTCTATTCTTCTTCTTCCATCAATCATGCCCAATCAATTGCCAAGTCCTCTAAATTCTAACTCCACAATGGCTCTTGAATTCATTCCCTCTTTTCCAAGAGGCGACACATTTATTCTCATCTTTACCATTCGAATAGTAGCCATGTTACTGCTGACACACATTTTCTCTCTACTTTGGCCATTACATGAGCTCCTGTGCTGGCATCACTCCCTCTAGCCCTTCCTTCACCAGTCTATCCCTTTCCAGGGAAATCTTCCCAAAGCATACATGTTTTTTTCACCTTTATATTAAAAAACCACCAATCCCAGTTTGTTATCTTTCAGAGTTCCATGACAAATCATCACCGTGCCAGTCATGCTAGGCTCTGCATCATACAACTGGTACATACCTTTTCAGCCTGGGTTCCACACTAAGACAGGCCAGGGTTCAAATCCTGATTTTGTCACTTCCTGATTATGGAACCTTAGGAAAATTGCTTAATTTCTTCAAGTCTCTTTTTTAAAAATTGTGTTAAAGTGGGGGTGATAATAATATCCATCTGTGGTAGGCTACAGATAACTACAACCCCCTTCACAGCCTCTGCCCACTCAAAATTGGACTGTGTTTTCCCATCCCTTGAATTTGGGCTGGGTTCATGACTTACTTTGGTCAGTAGAATATGTGGAAGCAAACTTCTGCAATTTATGAGCTTAGGTCTCAAGAAGCCTAGGGAATTCTTCTTCTATACACTTGAAACCCTGAGACCACCCTGTGAATGAACTCAAGCTAGCCCTCTGGAGTAGCCATATGGAGGAACTATGTTTGCCCTCCAGCTGCCCATCACTAGAAATGTAACTGAGGCCATCTTAGATCATTCTCTCCAGTCAACCAAGCTGACTACAGCTGCAGGAATGAGCCCAGGCCAGACCAACCAAAGCTTCTTTCAGTTGAGCCAAGCCCACAGATTGTGAGCTAATTTAAGCCACTATGTTTTAAGGTGGTGTATTACCTCACAGCATTGCCATGAGCATTAAATGAGACAGTATACGTAAGAGTGTGTAAAATGGGGTCTGACAAAATAAAAGACAGTTATTACTAAATTATTAGCTCATTACACATGCACTATGAACCTAACTTGGCTGTTCACTACTACCTGAACTCATTCTGTTCTTTCTTACCTCTGCACTTTGCATATGAATTTTAAGACTGGGGGAATACACTTCCCTCTCTCCCTCCAATTTATCTAATCCTACCCATGATTCAAGCCTCATCTCAAATGCCTGCTTCTTATAAAACCTTTCTTAAATCACTAACTAGGTAAGAGATTGTTCTTTAAAGCCAGAACTGGATCTGAATTCTGACTTTTAATTATCACTTTATCAGGTATACAACCTTAGTTATTTTTTTAACTTTCTTGAACCCTAGCTTCCACCCCTTTAAAAGGAGTTGTTGTGAGGATTAAATGACAATATGTAGCATGATGCATTATTGGTTGAATGTGTAATATTGATTCAACAAATGTCAGCTCTTTTCCTCTCCCCTTCGCTCCTCCAAATGCCCCAGCTCTCTCTGCCCTGTCTTATAGTACATAACATGTCCTGCATGTGATTATAATTTTGAGTAGTTATTTTATAACTCTACTTAGGGAAAAAGTGTTTTATTTATCTTGGAGTTCCATATAGGACCTTATATGGTTATTTTCACATGGCAAACACTCAATAAATATTTATTGCATTGGAATTTTTTAATTGCCAAATTATACAAGCAGTGTTAGAGGAGGAAGAGCTCATTTTCACTGGGTGGTCAGGGTAGGATTTATAGAGAACTTGGATTCCAACTCAGTTTTTAAAAATAGGAAGGAGGTCCTGTGCAGTGGCTCATGCCTGCAATCCCAGAGCTTTGAGAGGCTAAGGCAGAAGGATCACTGAAGCCTAGGAGTACGAGATCAGCCTGAGCAACATAGCAAGACCCTGTATCTACAAAAAGGCAGAGTCTCGTTCTGTCGCCCAGGCTGGAGTGCAGTGGCACGATCTTGTCTCACTGCAAGCTCTGCCTCCCAAGTTTACCCCATTCTCCTGCCTCAGCCTCCCGAGGGTGAGGGACTACAGGCGCCCACCACCACGCCCAGCTAATCTCTTTTTGTATTTTTAGTAGAGACAGGGTTTTACCTTGTTAGCCAGGATGGTCTTGATCTCCTGACCTCGTGATCCGCCCGCCTCGGCCTCCCAAAGTGCTGGGATTACAGGCGTGAGCCACCGCGCCTGGCCAAAAAAAGTTTTTTTTAATTGGCTGGGCATGGTGGTGCACACCTGCAGTCCTAGCTACTTCACAGGGTGAGGTGGGAGGATTGCTTGAGCCTAGGAGTTTGAGGCTACAGTGAGCTTTGATTATGTCACTTCACTCCAGCCTGGGTGACAAGGATGAGACTCTGTCTCTAAAAAAATAAAAGTAGGCCGGGCGCGGTGGCTCAAGCCTGTAATCCCAGCACTTTGGGAGGCCGAGACGGGCGGATCACGAGGTCAGGAGATCGAGACCATCCTGGCTAATACGCTGAAACCCCGTCTCTACTAAAAAATACAAAAAAACTAGCCGGGCGACGAGGCAGGCGCCTGTAGTCCCAGCTACTCGGGAGGCTGAGACAGGAGAATGGCGTGAACCCGGGAGGCGGAGCTTGCAGTGAGCTGAGAGCCGGCCACAGCACTCCAGCCTGGGCCACAGAGCAAAACTCCGTCTCAAAAATAAATAAATAAATAAATAAATAAATAAATAAATAAATAAATAAAATAAAATAAAATAAAAGTAAAAAAGGGCAGGAGTTGGGAAGATGAACAGTGGGAGAGAATCCTAGGAAGATGTGAGTTAAAACACAGAGCTGGAGCGTGCACGGCCATCCAGGAGACAGAATGGAACGTCTGGCTGCAGCAGAGAACTGATGGCAAGGCTAGAGGAGTAAGGCTAGAAAATCAGGTGGCACCTTGCTTGACAGGTTAAAAACACTGGATTTTTGTTTCATAGACAATGAGGAGTCACTAAGAGATTGTTATTATTGTCTCTTTTGCTTTAATAAAAATAACATATGGGCATTATAAAAGGCATAGGAAATATAAATAAGCAAAAACAGGAATTAAGAAGTGTTTCTAAGCTCCTGATTCAGACATCACTAACATCGAAACTTTGGTGTATATTCGTCCATCCTTTTTTTAAACTTTTAATTTTGAAGTACTTTCTAGCTCACAGGTAAGATGCAAAAATACTGCAAGAAATGTTACATGTGTCCTTTATCAAGGTTTTCCAATTGTTAACATTTTACATGATTTGCTTTATTTTTCTTGTTCTCTTGTCTGAATTATTTGAGAGTAACTTGCAGACATGAATCCTCCTTATCCCTAAATACTTCATTGCCTATTTTTTAAAAACAAGGAACATTCCTACACAACCATAGCACAGCCATCAAAATCAGAAAATGAACATTGGCATAACAATCTACCTCCATCTACCTACAGACACAGTGAGACTCTGTCTCAAAAAAAAAAAAAAATCTGTCTCAAAAAAAATGTATGAATTGTTTACTTCTGGAATTTTCCATTTAACTTTTTTTTTTTTTTTTTTTTTTTTTTTTTTTTTTTTTTTGGAGACTGGGTCTTACTTTGTTGCCAAGGTTGGAGTGCAGTGCTGTGATAACAGCTCACTGCAGTGTCAACCTCCCAAGCCCAAGCAATCCTCCTGCCTCAGTCTCCCAAGTAGCTGGGACTACAGGTGTATGCCACCACACTTAGCTAATTTTTTTCTTTCTTTTTTTTTTTAGAGATGGGGTCTCACTATGTTGTACAGGCTGGTCTTGAACTCTGGACAAAAACAATCCTCCTACCTCAGCTTCCCGAAGTGCTGGGATTACAGACACGAGCCACTATGTCCAGTCTCATTTAATATTTTTGGCCACTGGGCCAGACATAGTGGCTCATGTCTATAATTCCAGCACTTTGAGAGGCCAAGGCAGGTGGATTGCTTGAGTCCAGGAGGTTGAGACCAGCCTGGGGCAACACAGTGAAACCTTGTCTCTACAAAAAGTACCAAAATTAGACAGACATGGTGGCACATGCCTGTAGTCTCCAGCTACTTGGGAGGCTGAGGCAGGAGAATTGTTTGAACCTGGAATGCGGAGGTTGCAGCGAGCCTAGACTGCACCATTGCACTCCAGTTTCGGTGACAGAACAAGACCTTCTCTCAAAACATTTAAAAGATTTTAAAAATAGAAAAAAAATTGTGACCCTTTGTTGACTGTGGGTAACTGAAATCACAGACAGCAAAACCTTGGATGAGGGGGACCACTGCATATACATGTGAATACCCACCCCTCCACACACACACAATATCTATATCCATTGTCATTTACAAGTTTTTACCAACACTGCAATTCTAATCCACTGCTACAGGCATTATTCTAACCTTCCCGCTCTTCATAGTCTTCCCTCTTCACCAACAATGAGACACATGGCTCCCATTATCTTCAACATACTTATTGGCTCAATCCCACTGTACAGAACCAATCTCTCTATAACACCAGCTATCTCCTTGGCCATCTCCCTAGCCCCTGCCCTACCAGCTGCCTCCTGAGACACTCCCTTAGTCCTGGACATGCTCACCAGTCCTCGACCCCAACCATAATGGTCCCCTTCTTGGCTGCCTCCAATAACTATTAAAACAAAGAAAAGAAAAAAAAAGAAAAGAAAAGCTGGGTGCAGTGGCTCATGCCTGTAATCCCAGCACTTTGGGAGGCTGAGGTGGGCAGATCACAAGGTCAGGAGATCGAGACCGTCCTGGCTAACACGGTGAAACCCCGTCTCTACTAAAAATACAAAAAATTAGCCGGGCATGGTGACATGCACCTGTAGTCCCAGCTACTCCAGAGGCTGAGGCAGGCGAATGGCGTGAATCCGGGAGGCAGAGGTTTCATTGAGCTGAGATCGCGTCACTGCACTCCAGCCTGGGTGACAGAGAGAGACTCCATCTCAAAAAAAAAAAAAAAAAAAAGAAAAAGAAAAAGAAAAAGAAAGAAAAGAAAAGAAGGAAAGAAAATGTATTCTTGGCTTCTCTTTTTGGATATGTGGCTGCTATGTATTGAGTACAGGTACTATACTAAGTGTTCTACATGTACTCTCTCAATTAATCATCACAATTACTATCTAAAGTTAGTATCAGTACCTTTATTTTATAGATGAAGGTCCTGAGGCACACAGAGGTTAATTGGCCAAATATTAGAGACCTAGGAATTGGACAGAGCAGGCATTTGAAACCACGTACTCTTCAAGTCCAAAGTCTTCACTCCTAATTACTACACTCTATTGCCTCCCCTTGTCTATGCACATATTATTTAAATGTATCAAGCGGAAGTGTAAGGTAGAAATTATAATCACAAGCTGTAGAAGCAGATTTAAAACTTAGCTCCTTGATTTATATTTGCTCTGGGACCTTGGGAAAGTTACTTAACCTCTCTCTGCCTCCATTTCATCTATAAAATGATAATGATTGTACCTACCCAGATCATTCAGGGTCCCCCATAGGAAGTCGTAACCACTAGATGAATTTTAAAGAGAACGGAATTTAATGCAAGGAGTTAAGTGCTCATAAAAATTGTTGGAAGGAATGGAGGAACAAGCTATAGGCTTGGACTCCAGAAGCAACTTTTGAACATCACCACCCATGTGTCATAGTTAGAAAGGTGGGGACTCAGGTTGCCACTACTAGAACAGTTGAATTAAAAACACATCACCATGCTACAATCTAGGGAATTAGTAAGACAGATCAGCAAAATTGCTGTTGCCTCCAGCACCAAAAGTTGAAAACTGGACACTGGAATTCTGCTCCTGGAAAACCCCATGTCTCTACAAACCCACTGGTCAGCAGAAAAGAGCCAAAAGCAGCATTAGATGTTCCATCTCACGTCTACTTTCCAGGTCTTTCCCATGTGTATCTCATTGAAAAAACCAAATTCTCATTCAGAACCCTACATGAAGAGAACCTGGGAAATGTAGTTTGGTGACTTCTTGTCTTTCTGTTACGTTGGTGCAAACGTAATTGCCATTTTGCCATTAAAAGTAATTGCAAAAACTGCAATTACTTTTGTGCCAACCTAATACAGTGTTAAGGCTTACCAGGGGTAGAAATAGATGCTCAGTGCCATTGTCCACCTCCATCACCCCCTGCCAAAAGATAGTTGTGAGGATTAAACAAGTTATCCCTTCAGTGTCTAACCCAAGATAAACCTAAGTAAATGTTAGATATTAGTATTATTATATAAAAATTTAAGAATGAAATCCTGGTATATAGTCTGCCATGGGTTTCAAAGTTAACATTGAAGGGTTTTAAATAAAGACCTTGGAAGACTTCAGATTTCATTTTCTATAGACACATCACCTCAAACTCTTTGGAAAAAGACAGTAATAAACTGCTTGGCAGTCATGTGCAGATTGGAAAGGAGAAGGCAAAGAGACTGAAAGATCCGATTCAGGGAAGTCAGCTAAGGAACTATTGCAAATGAGTAGAAAGAAATAAAAGATTTCATTCTAATGAGGGAAGTACAGATGCAGATAAAAAGACAGGTAACGAGAGCACTGAGTATAAAGAGACGAGGATCTAGAAACTTATTAAATACAGGAATAAGAGAAACGAAAGGCTCAAAAGTGCTTCAGTGATTTCCTACCATGTTGGTAGAAACATGTAACCTTGATGCCAGTTAAGTGCTCCCGGTCCCTCAAGATCAAGATAAGAATGATTCACAAACTCATTCTGCTGATCAAGGAAATCCAAAATTCTCTTCCAGTCATCTCTGAACTCCTAGGGGAGCTGATGTTCTCTTAAACACTCTTGGCCACAGATTCCTACTTCTCCCAGTCAATCTGATCTATCTCACAACACGGCAACCCAGGCTTAACATGCTATTCCTTCCATGATGGCTATCAAAACCCCAATCACACCAAGAACTTTGGACATTGCAGACTTTAATAGTAATTTGCAGGAAAATGGGGGTATTATGGCAGCATTATGACAGGCTTCAAACAGAGCACTGTTTAATGACTGTTTTTTAAATGTCTCTCCATTTAAAAATTATTCTTGAACTCAACCTTTGGGAATTTTCTCTGATTCTTCACCTCACCAACTTTCAGCCTCTCTCCATCTTTCTGGCCCTTCTGTCTACCTCCTTACCTTTTCCTTCCTTCTGTTTCAGAAAAACACACACAATACTGCCCCAAATACCTTTTCTTATACAGGGCAGCTTAACCATTATTATTTTGTGTCTTGAGAGACTCCTTTTCTTAAATCACTGTCATTGAAATCTATACTCTGACTGATGTGTCGAGAGAGTTTTTATAAAAACATTTCCCTTCTTAAAAGAATTCTGGTGCCTAGTTGCTAAAATAAGGACTATTTTTTTCATCTCATTCTAAAGAGTAAGGCGAAGAACCTGAGAGTCTGTTTATGGAATCCTGATCCTAGGGTAGCTGGGAAGTTGGGAATGGGGTGACATCAAGACAATGGATGACTGACAATTACCCTAGGGATATAGCACCCCAAGATGAAAGTCACCCACCTGCTCTGCCTGTCATTCAAGGTTTCTTTTCTTCCCATTTTTCTTTTTTACTTTCTCAAATTAATTATCAAACATGTCTAATAGAAATGAGTTTTGAAGTCAAGCTGCCTGTCCACATTTCAAGAACAAAAGTAGACTCCCCCTACATGCTGCACAGCTCTTAAACTTGTATCTCACCTACGGAAGTCCTGGCCTGAAGCAAGGACTGATAAAGCACACTGAGGCCATCAGATACACACATTTATTCTAAGAGGCTAGCATAGGGTAAGTGAAGTCAGAGCAGAGCAGGGGAGGGAAAAGGGATTAGCAAAGAAGGTCTGCATGAGGCAAACTATAGGGGAAGGAGCTTAAGATCCAAGGTCCTATTGTCAGAGGCTGGGAAGGTGGGATGAAGGGGGTAGGGCAAGAGAACAAGAAGGAGAGATAGGCATGAAGAGGCATCAATGTGTACCTCATACTACCACTTAGGTGAGCATACACAAGGGAGGTAGCAGATATCCACAGCCCACAGGAAGCTCAGGCCCCAGGGCTAAATTCTACCTAGGCGTTGAAAAAAAAAGGAAAAAAAAAAAAAAGCAAGGCCAGGGCCCCAAACCTCTGTAAAAATGCTAACAAACAAGGTCAGACTCCAATGCTAAGTTCTACCTAAGCTTTGAAAAAAAAAGAAAAGAAAAAAGAAAGAGAGGTCAGGGCCCAAAACCTCTGCAAAAATGCTGACAACATGGTTTGGCACATCATATCCAAGCTCAGAAAAGTTAATTTTATTCTTTCTAACTTACTCTTATTATTTTTCTTAAATGTTCCTTCTCCAGAAATTTAGAATTGGCCACCTCCATCCAGTTCTTTCTCTGACCTGATTTAAGCATTCTGTGAATATTAAGACTAGGATAAATGAGACTGTAATTGATTAAACTGTTAGTGCATGCAAGAATATTTCTTGGATATTTTATTCCTCAATATAATATTTTTCAAAATATGTGTTTTTGTTAGTATAAATCAGTCTTTCTATTGGAAAGCTTCTTTGTTCTGATTTGTTTTGCTTTCAGATTTCTAACAAGCTTGGTGTGCATCATAGTTATCTCCGTGCAGATTGTGTTGAAAACACCTTTGATGCTTCTCCCAGTCCCAAGGCACTCCTGGTAAATACAGAAATCCATTTTTAATACAACATTTGTTGACAATTGTGTATGTCTATCAAAAAGAAATAAATGTGGGAGGAAATTTGTGAAGGCAGGAGGCTAAGAGTGCAAGGGAAACAAAACAGGCAGAAATTATGCATGTGAGGATATTTGCTTCACTCTTAGCTGGACGTGACCAGAATATTTCTTAGTGGATACCAGAATAATGGCAGTTTCTTAGAAAACACTGTCTTCTGGAGTGCAAAAACAAGGAGAGGATAAATACAACTAAAATGTTGGCCAAAAAAAGCACCCTACGATCCCGCAAATAAAAAGTAATGAAAAAATGCTGGTTTCTGAAAGCCAGAAACTAGAATCACTGAAATAGCTGGAGGAGAAGTGCTCTTTATGGAATACTAAGTAGACCTGCCTCCTTCAGTGTATCATTAGTCATGCCTCTTGGGCCAAGTGAATGCATTTCCAGACTCCTCAGCTACTCTTCACACCTCAATCATAACTGTAGCTACGTTCTGCTTTGGCCACAGGGGCTCCCTTGCCCAAATCAGTTGTTCTGGCCTGCTTCACCCCTCCAAACCTTTCTCGGTACTCAAGGCTGAGCTCCTGTGTCACTCCTCTGATGGTGCCAGCCCAGAAAAATCTCTGCCACTGGGAAATCACTTTGGCACAGGGTCTAGGTGGGCATCATAGCTACCAGAGGGTCTGTGAGATGAACCTTATGGACATAAGGATTGACAGCTGAAATCAGAAACAAAAGGCTACAGACAGTACAATTCCATTTATGTAAAGTTCAAAAGCAAGTAGAATTAATTCATGGTGATAAAAGTCATAATTGCTGTTACTAAGGATGAATAGCAACTGGGAAGAGGGATAAAGGAGCCTTCTGGGTTGTTGGAAATGTTCTAGATTTTGAAATGAGTGGTAGCTACATGAGTGTCAATGTTTGTAAAAATTTATTGAGCTGGGGCTGGGTGCGGTGGGTCATGCCTGTAATTGAGACCAGGAGTTCAAGACTAGCCTGAGCAATATAGCAAAACTCCATCTCTCCAAAAAAAAAAAAAAAAAAAGCTAGGCATAGTGGCACATGCCTGTGGTCCCAGTTACTTGGGATGCTGAGGTGGGAAGATCGCTTGAGCCCAGGAGTTCGAGGCTCCAGTGAACCATAATTGTGCCACTGCATTCTGGTCTGGGCAACAGAGTAAGGCCCTGTCTCTTAAAAAAAATCATTGGGTTGTATACTTAAGATTTGCACATTTTATTTATGTTATATATCAAATTCTTAAAATTTTTAAAACAACAGTCATATTGACAATTTAGCTGAGTCTTTAAGAACATGGCTCTGGAGTCAAATAATTATTGGTTCAAATTCTACCGTTCACCAGCTAAAAGAGCTTGTGCCCATTGCTTCATATCTCTATCTCTGTTTCCTTGCATGTAAAAGGAGATAATAGTAATACTCGAGGGTAACTGTAAAGATTAAATGATTTATATGCAAAATTCTTGGTATATTGTTTGGTAGACAGTGAAGTATTATAGAAATTGTATCAATTATTACAGCTTGGCATGCTGTAGCCCCTGCTACTCAGGAGGCTGAGGTGGGAAGCTCTCTTCAAGCCAGGAGTTTGAGACTGCAGTGAGCTATGATCATGCCTGTGAATAGCCACTGCACTCCAACCTGGACAACATAGTAAAATCCTGTCTCTGTTTTCTAAGAAAAATTGTTAAAAATACTATTGCTACTACTAAGTTAATTACCATTAACTATTATTTAGTTAGTGGAAGCATTAATATTGTTCAGAATTATTAATGGATTATTAGTTATCTTAAATTATTTCTATTGATACAAGAACAGAAAATGAGTTTGGGCAAGAGAATGATATCTTAGAGTATATGTGGATGAGAAATACTTAAAACAAGATTTCCTCATACAACATAGATGATGAGCATTACCAATTGATCACAACATTCGTTCCTGGGGAGTTGAATGACTCAAAAGCCTTCCCAAAATGAACTCTAGGCAGCTAACACCAACCAACCAGAGGTGATAATAGAGCTGAAGCTTTTAGCCAAGGCTGGATTATAATCACCTAAAGGCAAAGGCAAGAATAGGCAATATGCAATTAAACATTTGATAAACCATCTCTGATGATACTCCTATAATGCGTACTCTGCATATCATGTGATTAACAACTTTCGTTAAAGGGAAAAGTATAAAGGAACCAAAGTTGAAAGGTACCAGGTTTTCATTAAAATTAAATTGCGAAGTAGACCAGGGTCATTGGCAACCAGAGCCTTGGATATAGGGCAAAGAGCTGGGGTGGTTTAGAAAAGCTGCAGCTAAGCAGGGCTTGCCAGGAAATAAAAGCCTATAAGGAGCAGAACCTGGAAAACAACAGGCAAAGCAAAACTGCAGGTCCAGAGCAGCGTGAAACAAGGATAAGACCACTAAGTGAAGGTCACTTTAAGGCTACAGTCAGAACAAGCAGTTAAGCCCAAGTCAGGACATATCAAAGAAGCAGAGTCAAGATAGTCATTAAGTCAAAGCCTAGGAAGACAGGTGGCAATCAGTAAAACACACATTTGGAAGGGCTGGCTAAGGTGGACCTAACAGGTTTGAGATGCCTATTGAACATCCAAGTAGAAATGTCAAGTAGACTTGGATATTCAAGACTGAGGAGGCTGGAACTAGAGAAGTGAAGTTAGGACCTATGGTATAATATGTAAAGGTATCATGTGGAATAAGACACCCTAGAAAGTAGAGAAGTCCAAGGACTGAGACGTGGGGCCCTTCAACATTTCAAGGTCAAGAAGAGAAGAAAAAGTAGAGGACACTGAATAAGAGAAGAGGAGGAGCAACTGAATTAGGAAAAGATAAGCAGTAGATGATCCCAAACAAAGTGAAGAAATTGCTCTCAGAGAGTGTTTGGAGTGGTATTAACAAGTTCATAAGATAACGGCTGAACATTCACCACCGGATACTGCAAGATAGAGGTCACCAATCACCTGGACAAGGGCATTATCAGTGGAATAGTAACTACTAAGCCTTGGTTAAGAGTGGGTTAAGGAGAGATCCAGAGTTGTTAAAATTAGAAGAGATAAAATGTTAGAAGAGTTCTGTGAACTGTAAAATGCCACGCATACAATGATAATTTTGTCACAACTGATCATTATGGTGAAAATTACTTAACCTTACTACTTAAGACTTGTTGGTGTAGATAAGTGAATGGTTGATAGATAAAGATGGTCAGCTGATGACAGACAGATGGTGACAGAGTCATGTCTTAAGAACACATTAAGGGCACAAAAACAATTTTTCTCCCTCTGTTCCAAATCTGTTTAGGGAATAGCTGGGAGTCGTTGACAAATGCAGTAAGCAGAAGAAAAGCAGACCTTCAAAATGGAATCCATGCATAAGTGAATGTAAAATTTGTACATTTTTAGGTCCAAGTATACATGTAAGCAATAATTTGTTATCTTCAGACATTAGAGTTTGGCTAATTAAAAAGCCTTGGAGACTTCCATTTGCTGTAGACAGTAAATTTGATAATCCAGCTAGCAATTGCTAGGGAAAGGTGAATTGTGGATTCCTCTCTATCTGTCCAAATCATTTACTAAAATATTATTGGATGCCTACTATATGTGAGGTTCTCTGAGCCACACCCTACTAATAAATGTAGCTAAGGAAAACTTTTTTTTTTTTAGACAGAGTCTCGCTCTGTTGCCCAGGCTGGAGTGCAGTGACACGATCTCGGCTCACTGCAACCACTGTCTACTGGGTTCAAGCAACTCTCCTGCCTCAGCACCCCAAGTAGCTGGGATTACAGGCACCCACCACCACCACGCACAGCTAATTTTTGCATTTTTAGTAGAGATGGGATTTCACCATGTTGGCCAGGCTGGTCTTGAACTCCTGACCTCAGGTAATCTGCCCGCGTCAGCCTCCCAAAGTGCTGGGATTATAGGCTTGAGCCACCACACCTAGCCAAGGTAAACGTTTTGCACCCAAAACTCAGAGTATATGAGAGACTTATAACTTTTAAATTATCTCTGATGAATTTAAAGTTCTTCAGTAGCCCTAATCCCACAAGGCAAAAGGAAAAATTTACTTAAATGCATATACAAACAGTATATTTTTCCATTAAATTAGTCTCTTCAGTTTAAATTTGCTGTCTTTCAGGTAAATACTCCCCACTCAGGGGTATCCTTTTTTACCTCTTCTTCCAGAGTTAGCTGGTTGAAGGATAACTCACCTATCATTCTGGTGATAGAGGGGTACTTGGTCCCCATCCTGTCCCCTGGGTCTTTGACAGCCTCTGACATGGTGCAACTGTTCTGCTCTCATCCCTGGCATCTGGCCTGCACCCACTGCTACAGTTGTCAGCTAAAGAAACATCTGGTCTATTCCGTGATAGCTCTAGCTACAGGTGTCTTCATGTGTTCTTGTCTCTGATGCTGGTGGCATCTTGCTGCCAACTCTATCAGATGGCCCATTTTCAACTGCTCTCTTGGGACTTTCCTCCCCATCCTTTAGGCATTAGGAACTCCAAAGAGGCAGAACCAGGGAGCTTCTGATTCCTGGTGCAGTTTCATCCAACAAGATTGTGGGGAGATCGTGGACATGGCTCACCTTCCTGCTCTCTTCCACAGCCTTTTCTGGGTCCACAGGAAGCCTAGGAATTCTCTCCTTGCTAACCAGGGCTTCTTATGAAGCAAGGGAGATCGCTCATCTTCCACCTTGCTATTCCTCTCTGCCATCTCTACTTTACAGCTTGGTGGTGCTGTCATTAACGCAGAGCTACTTCCCAGAGAAGCAAGGACAAGTCTCACAGCTTTGTGTCTCCTCAAACCTATCTGCTTATGTTCCAGTGACTTTTCACCCTTGCCCTCTGGGGTTTTAGGTCAATAGAAGACAGCCAGGCATATATGTCTCATTTCCTTTCCTTACCTTCTCTCCTCCAAAGCCCTACTTCTTGGTGTCAAAGAACTATCTTTTTCTTCTGTTCCTGTCTAAAAGGGCTTTCCCCTACATCATGTTCTCCTCCTCCCCAAGATAATTTATTTGTTCCTTTTTCTGATGCCAGAATGGCAAAAGAAAACTGGAAAACCAGCCAGGCGCATCGGCTCATGCCTGTAATCCCAGTTCTTTGGGAGGCT
This sequence comes from Rhinopithecus roxellana, assembly GCF_007565055.1. Classification (NCBI taxonomy): domain Eukaryota; kingdom Metazoa; phylum Chordata; class Mammalia; order Primates; family Cercopithecidae; genus Rhinopithecus; species Rhinopithecus roxellana. Next base: position 44,418,559 of record NC_044560.1, on the reverse strand, counting down.
GAGGTGGGTGGATCACTTGAGGTCAGGAGTTTGAGACCAGCCTGGCCAACACAGTAAAACCCTGTCTCTACTAAAAATACAAAAAATTAGCCAGGCGTGGTGGTGGGTGCCTGTAATCCCAGCTACTCAGGAGGTTGAGGCAAGAGATCACTTGAACCGGGGAGGCAGAGGTTGCAGTGAGCCAAGATAGTGCCATTGCACGCTAGCCTGGGCAACAAGTGTGAAACTCCATCTAAAAAGAAGAAAAAGAAAAAAACAAACAATTAGAAAACCAAGGAGGGGAACCTACTGGGAAGTATTTTTAGGAAACACTGTAATTGTTTCAAAAGAACTGAGTATATGAGAGACTGCTTGTCTTTAGAACCCTTGCAAACTAATTGGAGAGATAAGATAATATGTAAAGAATAAAATAATGCACAAGCTACTGCCGTGTTGCACTATCATCTGTCCAGAGGCCAGCTCAGCTGATTGGAGAGCTGAGTTAGACACAAGGCAGCAGAGAAGCCTCCCTGAATTAGCACCAGCATGGGAGGCTAGGTTAAAATGAGGGGTGGATGGAAATCAGCAAAAGGCCTCCATAGAGAATTCTGGGCAGCATCATATTGGGTTGTTTCTTTCTTTCTTCCTGAGTCGTGCTACTCTGAGCAAAAAGAACTTTGGACAGACTGTCATTTTGCAAATTCATAGATTTGAACTGACTCTAGCCTTAATGGAAAATATCCCTTATTATTCACATCTTACTTTCAGCTGAAATGTTAACAAGTATGGGACACATTCTTCATGAGTATTCCAGAAAGGAACTTGACCCGTCAAGGTCAATTTAGGCTTTTCCCTATGAAGGAATGTCTTTGTACAAAGCTAGGTGTCTATGGCTTATATTTCAATCATTCTTCCTTAAATATTTCTTAGTGTGGTAAATGCAGTAACAGATATAGTCCATGCAATTAGATTTTTTTACTTTGATGATGTACATTAATTCTTCTGTTTGTCTTTATTGTTTTATTCCGTGAGTTAGGTTAATATAATGGCAAAAGGGGGAAAAAATGAAAAAGATATATATGTCTATTTACATACATAGTATGCATATGGTATGTGTAATTTCTGTGTATATTTACTTACAAACATGTAGCATACATAACATTGACATAAAGTATATGTATATAGTTAAATATGTATGCATCTGTGGCAGAAAAACGTGTATATATATTTACACACACACATTTGGGTAAATATAAAAGTACTGAAGTCCATATTGAGGTATAAGCTACAGACCCCCATTTGATACAAATGAACCATTTCATGTCTTTGTACCTTTGCAGAGGTTGCTTCTTTCAGCCTGAAACGTTCTTTGAATCCCCTTCACCTCACAAACTCCTTAGTCTTCAAGAACCAGCTCGGCCGGGCGCGGTGGCTCAAGCCTGTAATCCCAGCACTTTGGGAGGCCGAGACGGGCGGATCACGAGGTCAGGAGATCGAGACCATCCTGGCTAACACGGTGAAACCCCATCTCTACTAAAAAAAAATACAAAAACTAGCCGGGCGAGGTGGCGGGCGCCTGTAGTCCCAGCTACTCGGGAGGCTGAGGCAGGAGAATGGCGTAAACCCGGGAGGCGGAGCTTGCAGTGAGCTGAGATCTGGCCACTGCACTCCAGTCCGGGCGACAGAGCGAGACTCCGCCTCAAAAAAAAAAAAAAAAAAAAAAAGAACCAGCTCAAGATCCACTTCTCCATTTATGCTGTTATTGTGCCAGATTTCACCGAATAATTTCTTTCTTTCTTTTTCTTTTCTTTTCTTTTTTTTTTTTCCTTTCTTTTTTTTTTTTTTTTTTTGAGACAGAGTCTCACTCTGTTGCCCAGGCTGGAGTACAGTGGCATGGTCTCGGCTCACTGCAATCTCTGCCTCCTGGGTTCAAGTGATTTTCCTGCCTCAGCCTCCTGAATAGCTGGGATTACAGGCATTTGCCACCATGCTTGACTAATTTTTTGTATTTTTAGTAAAGACAGGATTTCACCATGTTGGCCAGACTGGTCCTGAACTCCTGACCTCATGATCCGCACACCTTGGCCTCCCAAAGTTCTGGGATTACAGGCGTGAGCCACCGCGCCCCACCACCAAATTCTTATATGTATGCTTCCATTATTGTATATTCCTGTCTCCTCTCCTAGACAATGAGCTCTTTGAGTATAAGAACTGGGTCTCATTCACATTTACTTTGCCTCAGACCTTAGCTCTTAGGCACATACTAAGCACTCAATAAACATTTTATGAATGAGTAAATGCAGTCCTTTAATAATAATTAAGACTCTGATGTGAAGGAACATAAAGCCCTCTCCTAACCCAGACTGGGGAGGGACCTTAAGGAAGGCTGGAAACTTTTTCCAAGGCAGAGAGAAGTTAAAGGACATCAGCCTGCTTGCAGAAGGTATTTGGAGGATGGAGACCACCTACCTAGGTGACATGGAGTGATGTCATATGAATAGCTTTTGTGTCTAGGCCTTTGCAAACTAACATGATACAATGATTACTTTTCTAACGCTAGAAAAATTCTAAACAGGATCAACCTCCTTGAAAGTTGGATATGCAGGTAGTGGCTTTGGAGATGGACGTTCCTCCACTTACCACATGACCTCAGCAGGCCATATCACTTTTCTGGAACTCAGTTTCTAAGGAGGGAGTGGGGAGAAGAATAGTGCCTACCTTGCCAGGTGAGGTGGAAATGAGAAATTTCACCTAACATGCTGTGTGTAATATATTATTGAGACTCAGGGCCTGGTCAGGAAAACTTCAACTATTTCCAAAAATTTAGACCAGAGGAAATTTAATGCAGGGAATTCGTTAACTGGGGCCTGGGAGAACTGAAAGCAAAAAGGTACAGTGAGGAAATTCAGAGATCAGGAAGCCACTGCTGTCCCTATGCTGCAGAGATAAAGGGAGGGAATGGTGTTACAGAGACCAACAGCTGAGGTGACCCAAGAAAAGGTGAAACCATGTCCAGTGGGAACTGGGACCACGGAGGAGACGTGGCTATTGCTGGGAAGACACCTGCACCTAAGGCAGAAAGGAAAGGGAGAAACACCTGGGTTTCTTTTCCCCCTGCTCTCTTGTCTCCCATCACCACAAGCCACTATCTGAACCCAGGACTCAGCCGCTCTGCAATAGAAGGTAAAGCAGGAGAATAGAGAGAAATGAAGCTCAAAACAAACGCACAATTCATTTACACAATCAGTTAGAGTTAGCTTTGTCCATGAGGGACAGAAAATTCAGATAACTGTGGCTTACATAAGGAAGAAACTCGTGTTTCTGTCCTGTAAAAGCCCAGGTAGGTGATTTAGGTCTCTGATGGGGCTTTATCCCAACAGAATCCCAGGCATCTTCCATCTTGATACTGCTTTGTGTATGGCTTGAGCTCATGGTCCCAAATGGGGCATCTGAGTTTCAGGAGGCAGATGGTAAAATGGACAAAGAAAAAAAAGAGAGAGAGGAGCATATAGACATTGTCTGGTAAAGCCATGATTTTAAAATCGTGGGTCATGACTTACCAGTGGGTTGGCAAGTCAGTATGATAGGTAACTTTAATAAATGAAATGGAATAGAATAGAAGCTATCAGACTGTACCACCGAGTAAAGATGTTTCTACACGGAACTTGTTTCAGAAATATATGAGTGTATAAGTGATAAAAATGTAATATAATTCTTTCTTTCCTTCCTTCCTTCCTTCCTTCCTTCCTTCCTTCCTTCCTTCCTTCCTTCCTTCCTTCCTTCCTTCTTTCTTTTGAGATGGAGTCTTGCTCTGTTGCTCAGGCTGGAGTGCAATGGTGTGATCTTGGCTTACTGCAACCTCCACCTCCCGGGTTCAAGTGATTCTCCTGCCTCAGCCTCCTGAGTAGCTGGGATTACAGACACACACCACCACGCCCAGCTAATTTTTGTATATTTTGTAGAGACAGGGTTTCACCATGTTGACCAGGCTGGTCTTGAACTCCTGACCTTGTGATCTGCCTGCCTCAGCCTCCCAAAGTCCTGGGATTACAGGTGTGAGCCACCGTGTAATCACCGTGTATTATGACCACCGTGCCTGGTCATAATATGTATTTCTTATGGTTGAAATGCTGTCCAAAAAGTTCAAGGCCACTGTTAGACAAAAAGTTCCTGGAAACTATTCCACTTCTATTTCATCCCACTGGCCAGAACTTAGTCACTTGACTGTGCAGACTTGTAAGAAGAGTTGGGAAATGTACCCTTTGTGACAGGGAGCCTTTTGTCTGGCTAAAAATTAAGGACTTTATTAGTATAAAAGAAAGAGAGTTTCCATATTCAGTGATAACTAGCAGTCTCAGCCATAACCACAGGCATTGTTATCACCGTCTGTTGTTATTGTTACTATTGATGGTTATTATTGACAGAAAGCCATTCCACTCAGGGGGTGACTCTTGGCAGTTTAACACAGTGATGACAAATTTGGTGCCTGGAGCCACACAGTCTGTGTGTGAATCCCACTTTGTTCTTTAGCTTTCTCATCTCTAAAATGGGGATAATAATTGTGTCTTCCAAATTTCTGGAAGGACTAAATGAGGATGAGAGTTGAGCAGACATGTGGTCCCTATGTGAGCTCCCAGTGATGTTGGGTGTAGATGTCAGCACCAGAGCCCAGAGGCAGGGCATATGGGAGGATAGCAGGGGGAAGGCATGCTGTGTCCAGCCAATGTCCATTCTGATGCTGAAGCAGTTGTTAAATATATGGCAAATCACCTCTGCTCCATAGTGGCACACGAGAACTGGGCCAGGAATGGGATGTTAGGCAGTCATGAGGAACAGTGGACAACAGCAGAACACTCTGTAACTTCTGAGGAAGAAAGTTGAGGGGCACTGAGTGCATCTTTCAGGGTTCAACTAAGTTTGGAGTAATAATAACCACAGTACCTGGCATATAGTGGGCCCTAGATTATTTCTTGGCTGAATGAATGAATGACCAAAGTAGAATTGTGAAAAAATACCTTTTTGACTATGACATAAACTTACTTTTTTTCCTGTTGCTGATGTGACATGGAAAAGGCAAAGTTAATATAAATAAGAAATCACATTTAAGTTGAGTGTGTTGCTAAAAATAAAATTACTGTCACACTCTTTTATTAAAAATACATGACTTTTTCTTCCACCTTCTGTATGTTATGATTACTCTTGTGACACTAATTAAACACCCGCCATGTGCTAAGTGGTAAACAGAACATGTGAATAACAATGTTTGTGCTCTTGTGGTGATGGGCAGAGAAACTGGGTAGAAAACTCCACAGGAAGGATGAAGGTGAATTTGATATTTTAATATTAATCATATTGGCATAGTGTTTTCATGGAAAGTTGTGAAACATCCTTATTTAGACATATGAAAAAAAGGTAAGCCAGCCGGGCGCATTGGCTTAAGCCTGTAATCCCAGCACTTTGGGAGGCCGAGGTGGGCGGATCACAAGGTCAGGAGATCAAGACCATCCTGGCTAACACGGTGAAACCCCCTCTCTACTAAAAAAATACAAAAAAAAAACTGCCGGGCGAGGTGGCGGGCGCCTATGGTCCCAGCTACTCGGGAGGCTGAGGCAGGAGAATGGCATGAACCCGAAAGGTGGAGCTTGCAGTGAGCTGAGATCCGGCCACTGCACTCCAGCCTGGGTGACAGAGCGAGACTCCGCCTCAAAAAAAAAAAAAAAAAAAAAAAAAAATCTCAACTTTTATTTTAGATTTAGGGAAGTACATGTGCGGGTTTGTTAGATGGGTATGTTGTGTGATGCTGGGGTTTGGGGTATGGATGATCCCATCACCAGGTAGTGAGCATAGTACCCGGGAGATAGTGTTACAGCTCACAGCACCCCTTTTCTACCTCCTCTAGTAGCTCTCAGTGTCTATTGTAAGGATGACTTTTTTATTTCAACCTTGATATGCTCAAGTTGCCCTTGTGTGTCTCCACCCCTGAGGGTGGTCAGGCAGGAAGTGGGTCTGCTAGTCAGTGCTGTGAGCTGAGGGAAAGAATACTAATGTTAAGATGCCGGCTGGGCATGGTGGCTCACACCAGTAATCCCAGCACTTTGGAAGGCCAAGACAGGAGGATCATGAGGTAACTATTAATAGATAACTATTAATATTAGCTATTAATATTGTTTCCATATATAATCTTGGTCAAGTTATTTTACCTTTCTGAACCTCCGTTTCCCTGTGTATAATATTGCAATGATCTTATCTTCCCCATTTTGATGCTTAAACGATAGAACATAGGAAACATACTAAGAGATTAAGAAATGAGGCCAGGCATGGTGGCTCATGCCTGTAATCTCAACACTTTGGGAGGCCGAGGCAGGTGGATCATCTGAAGTCAGGAGTTCGAGACCAGCCTGGCCAACATGGTGAAACCCTGTCTCTACTAAAAATACAAAAATTAGATGGGCATGGTGGCAGGCACCTATAGTCCCAGCTATTTAAGAGGCTGAGGCAGGAGAATCTGTTGAACCTGGGAAGCAGTGGTTGCAGTGAGCCAGGATCCTGCCATTGCACTCCAGCCTGGCTGATAGAGCGAGGTGCCATCTCAAGAGTGAGGTGCCATCTCAAGGGGGGGAAAAAAAGAAAGAAATGATATGCTGTGTGTCATATACAGCACCTAACCATAGAAGGGTCTTAGTAACTTGTATCTCTTACTGTTGTTCAATCTTTACTAGCTCCCAGTTTGAAGGGAAATGGGAAATCTGATGATTTTTTAAATCAGCAGGAGGAATGTGAAAAATAGAGACAGTCTGTGTTCTAAGATTCAGTCTAGACCATTAGCCATTTCCATTTATTTAACAATAAGTTCCTGGGCATGGCAGCTCATGCCTGTGATCCCAGCACTTTGGGAAGCTGACGTGGGAGGATCATTTGAGCCAGGGATTTCGAGGCTGCAGTGAGCCATGACTGCACCACTGCAGTCCAGCCTGGGTGACAGAGAGAGACCAAGCCTCAAAAAAAGATTTTTTTTTAAACTTAAAAATTAAAAAAAAAAAAAAAAAACATAAGTCGCACTGGCTGAGATTTGTAGTCTGCTAGAAATTAATAAGTGAGTGTTAATTTCTGCCCTTGGAGTTACCAGTTCCATTCTCCTGAGCTCCCCGAGTTCACAGGTTCAATATAGTTTGCAGCCAGTTATCATTTTATTTTTATTTATTTATTTATTTATTTATTTATTTATTTATTTTTGATACAGAGTCTCATTCTGTCACCCAGGCTGGAATGCAGTGGCATGATCTTGGCTCACTGCAACCTCCGCCCCCTGGGTTCAAGCGATTCTCCCGTTGCAGCTTCCCAAGCAGCTGGGATTATAGGTGCGCACCACCACACCCAGATAATTTGTGTACTTTTAGTAGAGACGGAATTTCACCATGTTGGCCAGGCTGGTCTTGAACTCCTGAGCTGAAGTGATCCACCCACCTCAGACTCCCAAAGTGCTGGGATTACAAACTTGAACCACTGCACCCAGCCCAGTTATTGTTTTGAATGGGAGACCTGCCTGTAGCATTAGGCTGAGAATTTGTTGCTAACTTAGGTCTTATGTCCACCTCAGAGCATGCAAAGGGAATCATGGTAGCTTGGGAACTCCATACCACATTTCTGGAAATCTGGTCAAGAGTTCCTCAAAACAATTTCACATAGAGTTTTTCTGTGATGAAGATGTTGGACAACGGGTACCATGAGGTGATCTATCACTGAATACAGCTTTTGGGAAGTATAGCTTTGTACTTCCCAAAATATGGAAGAGCAGCCAGTTTGATGAGGACTCTTGGTTATTCTTTAGCAGTTAAGGAGCAAAATTGTTAGTGTGGCTCCTTGCATCAGAGTTAATGATTCATGGATTTTTCTAATCTTTCCCCCAGTTGTTTGGTTCAACAATTCTCAGGTTTCTACTCTGGGTCTAGAACTATGTTAGACTCTGTGGCAGTGAATAAAGCAGACATAGTTCCTGATAAGTCATTCCTCCATAGGTGGTTGATGCAACACACCATGAGAAACATTAAGATGGAGAAAACAGACTTGCAAATAGACAATTGCAATGTTAATTGCTAGAGCTTCTGGAGAGGAAGCAGATAATGAACAAGTGTCCAACTCAGTCATAAGCAAGGGGTAGAGGATTACTCTGTGGAGAAGATAAAATCATCAGACAAGTTTCACGGTGATCTATGGTCTTCTAGGGACAGTTGTGACCCACTTACCAGTCTTTTCATTATTTTGTAGTTCAAACAGCTGCACAGTCAATAGTGTCCTCTCTGTATAGAACGGATGATTGAACATATCTATAAAGTTATATCAAGACGAAAGACAGAAGAAAAGGGTCTGTTATTAATAGAACATGTAGACTGGATTTGGAATGAGAAAATTCTGAAATCAAGTCAGTTCTGGCTCTTGGTGACAATCTCTGTTACAGGCCATAGGTTCTATGTACTCCACTCTCCCCTGTCTGTGATTGGCTTTCTTAGCTCATTCATGGGATTTGCTCCTTCACAGCTTCAGCTTGCAGAGTCACATTGCTACTTATTGGATGTATCTATGTGCCAGGTCCTTTGCAAAATGTTTTATGTGCCTTTTCACAAAAACTTTAGGTAGCATTATTTACATTGTACAGATGAAGCAACTGAGGCTAAGAGAAGTTTAGTTTTATAGAGATGACCGCTAAGAAGTATTGTTCTTGGGATCCAAACCCAGATTTTGTCCAAGATTCATCTGAGCCCAAGATTCACACTCTCAGCTTTGCTATATGACTATGTGTGTGTGTTTGTGTCTGTGTATATGTGTGTATATATACATAAATATACACATACACACATATGTATATATACATATACAGACATAAATATACACACATACATAAATATACACACATGCATATATATATATGCATAAATATACACACACATATATGTGTATTCATATACGGCCATCTAACAGCTATATTTATTCTATATGTATATCTGTGTACATATATATGTATACAGAGGTGTATACATACATATATGTGTGTGCATGTCAGGGAATATATAGCCATGTATATACATCTGTTTATATAGGTGTGTGTTTGTGTGTGTACATATATATATATGCCTATAAATTTCCTGCTATATACATTATGAGATTCATGGTTCCCATGGCCCCCTCTCATGTCCTTGTAGTTTTAACTACTACTTCTAACTGCTTTTTCCTCAGTATTTCCTAACTAAAATTTTTTAGAATGAAGACTTGTCCCAAGTAATATTTCTGCCATGCCTTAGGTGCTATAGATTGGTTGCCTTGATGTCACATATCTACCCTGGTCCTATCAGTTGACCCCTGCAGGGAAAGAATCGACTAGTACTGAGCAGAGGTTGATGGGTAGGACAATTTCACTTATATGGATGAGGAACATTAAGGATTGGCAGTTTACCACACAGTAAGGTTTTATTGGTGTATCACGTACCAGTATACATGTGGGTAAATGTTCTCTCTGACGTCATACTAGTAGCTCAGAGCTTTTGGTTTGGTGTTTGAAGGCCCAGATTTGCATACTGACACCACCATCTAAAAGTTGTATTACCTTGGGCAAGTAACTTTATTTCTTTCAGGCTTTTCTCTGTTGGTAACATAGGAATAGCCACATGTTCCTTTCTGGGTACTGAGAACCTCCTGGCTGTAGACACTGGGCTAAATAGAGCTCCAGGATGCATAAGTTACCATTCTGGCAAGCTTGCTTGCAGTCCAGCAGTGGTTCATAAGACTAATGTCAGGGCAGGGAAGGGGGTCTATAAAATGCATATTCCAGGACCCACCCCCACCTCCAAAGATTCTGCTTTAGTAGACCTGGAATAGAGCACAGGATTTGTAGTTTATTAAGTGTCCTGAGGCTAGTGTGTTTGCTGGATCACACTTTGAGAAACAAGGTGGAGAAATCAAAGCTTTCAAGTGGAAAATCACAATGCTGCTTGTTAAGTGCTGGGGGGACATTTAAGTGCTGAGAGAAGAACCAAGAGTTTTGGAGCACCAAAGGAGGAGCCGTAAACTCTGTGGGGGTAGGTGTCACAGAAATGACACCTCTGGACACCTCAGCTGAATAGGGGACCTAGCAAGTAGAGAGAAGGGGAAGACTTTTGAGGATGCCAGAAAGGTGTTTTCTAGGAGTAGTGAGGAAACTGAGGGGCACAGTGGCTACAATAAGGCCAGAAGAGCAAACAGGCCAGAGCACAAAGGGCTTTGTTTGTTAAGTTTACTTATCTGTGATGGTGCATCAGAAATGTTTAGATTAGTGAATGACAAGTTGAGATTTGACTTTTAGAAAGTTGATTTTGACTTCTATGTGAAGAATAGAATGAGGGGGAACAGAGAGACTGCACGGAGACCCATGAGGAGACTGGTCATAATACAGGCGAGCTGCGATGAGGAACTGAAATCAGGCCGTGGGATGCAGATGGAGAGTGGCGGATGGACACGGGAGATATGTTGGGAGCTGGGGTGGATAGAGAGTGGTACCTAGTTTGCAGAGTGGGTAACATCCACCTAGATTTGCAGCCAGACGTGGATTTAGGTGGAACATGGGGGAAAGCAGTAATGAGTTTTCATTCAGGTATATCTAGTAGAGAAGTCAGGAACTTGCTAGAAAAATGGAGATCCAGGTTGAGCTTTATTTAGAAGTATGACAAACTCTAGTGTTTTAATGATAATTGAAGGCATAGGTGTGGTTGAGAGTCCTCAAAAAGAAGAACCTCAGAGTGAAAAAAAGGTGACAGTGGATTAGAATCCCAAGAAATAGGACCTCAAGAAATACCAACATATAAAAGATGGGCAATAAATGCCTATTGTGAAGGCATTTCGGAAGGAGTTTATGTGAGATGTGTGACACCTTGGCAATGGTAAACTTAAAGAATCGAATACAAAAAATAATGCTAGCTGTCATTATTACTTTTGTTCTGTACTCTTCAACTAATCACATGAACTAATATGCTTTGTCTTGCTGAGTGTCATGTCAAAGGTACAACAATTAAAAAAAACAAGTTAAAGGATCATCTTTCTAACAAATGTCTGCTCAACTCCAGGAATAGAAGACACACAGGTAGGTTTTTATCCCATTATTAACTCAAGAATAAATTTTCCAGTACTACTATGTGCTTGTGTGGATGATGTGGAGGTGAAGGGATTGGTCCCCACACTCAACATGCTTGCCTTAGTATGTAAAATAAACATCACAGGCCGGGCACAGTGGCTCACACCTGTAATCCCACACTTTGGGAGGCTGAGGCAGGTGGATCACCTAAGGTCAGGAGTTCGAAACCAGTCTGGCCAACATGGTGAAACCCTCTTTCTACTAAAAATACAAAAATTAGCAGGGGAGTTGAGAATAGAGAAATGATCACAATGAGGTAGAAATGGGCCAGGGAGAGCTTACAAGAGAAGATGAGTGGGTTTTTTTTGTTTGTTTTTGTTTTTGTTTTTGTTTTTGAGACAGAGTCTCGCTCTGTCGCCCAGGCTGGAGTGCAGTGGCCGGATCTCAGCTCACTGCAAGCTCCGCCTCCCGGGTTTACGCCATTCTCCTGCCTCAGCCTCCCGAGTAGCTGGGACTACAGGCGCCTGCCACCTCGCCCGGCTAGATTTTTGTATTTTTTAGTAGAGACGGGGTTTCACCGTGTTAGCCAGGATGGTCTCGATCTCCTGACCTTGTGATCCGCCCGTCTCGGCCTCCCAAAGTGCTGGGATTACAGGCTTGAGCCACCACGCCCGGCAAGATGATTTTTTTTAATACAATATAGTCAAAGATGTAAAACAGAAGGTTTTGGTGTAAAATGAAAAGAGCCCGAAATCCAGGTTCTAATCCTGCTATCACCTCTGCTAGGTAACCCTGGACTAGTCCTTTAACTTGCCAGTGTCGGCTCTGTTCTCCAGGAACTTGCAAGCAGCAACCACACAGGGCTTGGAAGGGAGAGTGGCTGTTCTCCACACACACCCGGTTGACTTGTTCCAGGTGCTTCCAACAGGTGATTTCTCAGCGAGCCTGAGCCAGGAGTCAGGGACAAACAGGAAGGCTAACCTTGCCTCTCCATGCTAGGCAGAACAGGTGTGTGCGCGGTGGACTCCGGTTCAGTCGTTCTCTTTCTTTCTTTCTTTCTTTCTCTTTCTTTCTTTCTTTCTTTCTTTCTTTCTTTCTTTCTTTCTTTCTTTCTTTCTTTCTTTCTTTCTTTCTTTCTTTCTTTCTTTCTTTCTTTCTCTCTCTCTCTCTCTCTCTCTCTCTCTCTCTCTCTCTCTCTCTCTCTCTCTCTCTCTCTCTCTCTTTCTTTCTTCTTTCTTTTTTTTTTTCTTGTTTTTGATGGGATCAGATGGTTCATTTCCAAAGACAGACAGAGGAACTGTGTCGTGTTTAGGAGCAAGAGCCTTGGAGTAAGACTTGTGCTTAAACTCTGGATTTGTTTCTTATCCCCTGGGTGACCTTTGGCAATTTATTCCACCTCTCTAAGCCTGTCTTTGTTACCTAAAAAATTGGGATAAAGATACGTATCTCCTATGGCATGTCGCGGAGATTACATGATAATGTGCACACCCCCGAGCCCGGTGCCGGGCACACGGTGGCTGGTTCCAACAGAAATCTGTGGGTGGAACGCTAGCTAGCCATTGTGATGAATAACATCGAGGAGAGGGAGTGGACCTACACATGGCAGTCCCCTTCTTCCCCAACCGCTTCCAGGCAGACAGCCAGCGTCCTAGAACTTAAAGGACTTTTCGATGGGTGGAACCTGGGCCGGGTGGGCTCCCTGGCGCGGACGGAGGCGGGGAACGCTGGCGGGGGTCTACCTCTCCAGCCACGGGAAGGTCCGTGGGCTCCCCTGCCCGGGCTGGGCCGGTCCCAGAGCAGAGAGAGAGGCTGGTCCCCAGCCCCCGGCTTCCCGGGGGGCAGGTTCTGAGGCGGGAGCCAGGGAGAGAGAGGAGGGGCAACCGGGGGAATTTCTCCGCCTCTCTCGCTAGTTCCATAAATCACCGCAGCCGCCGCGGCGGCCCAGCCGGGAAGTGCACAGAGCCGGAGCGCAGCGTGGTGGCACCAGACGCTTCCCTTTCCCCACGGCTTGCTTTCTTTCTTTCAGTTGTGTGGGTTTGTGAAGCCTCCCCTTTCCCTCCTCGCTCGGGTGGCTGCCCCAGCCTCGCAGCCCGGCCGCCGCTCCTCCTCCCCGGGGCCGCCGCCCGCCCTCGCCGCTGCCTGCTAGCTGCGCCGGGACTCGCAGGAAGCGAGAGCCCCGCGGCTCGGCTCGGGCTCCGACTCCGACTCCAATTCCGACTGTCAGCCCCGGGGCCCGCGCACCCCGGCCTGCGGGCGCCCCGGCTCTCGGAGACGCCCTCTGCGCCGCGGGGGCCGTGTGGGCGCCGGGCTCCGGGGATAGCTCGGGCGGCCGCCTCCTCCACCCACCGCCGCGGAGCCCCGCGATGGTGGCCGCCCGCGCTCCGGCGCTGTAGCCGGGCGCCTCCTAAGTTTGCGAGCCGCCGCCACCGCGACGCAGAGCCGAGCCTGCAGCAGAGGAAGAAAGTTTTGCGGGGTGCGCCGAGCGGGCCCTGGGCGCACCTCCCGCGGCCCGCTTCCCTGCGCCCGGAGCCCGTCGGCGGGGAGTTGGGGGAGGCAGCATGGCCCGCCAGCCGGAGGAAGAGGAGACTGCCGGGGCCCGGGCGCTGCGGCCGCCCCTCTGGCTGCTCTGCCTGGTCGCATGCTGGCTTCTGGGCGCCGGGGCCGAAGCCGATTTCTCCATCCTGGACGAGGCGCAAGTGCTGGCGAGCCAGATGCGCAGGCTGGCGGTCGAGGAGCTGGGGGTCGTCACCATGCAGGTAAGTGGCCCCCGAGCTGGCCAGACATCCCGCCTTTCTCCTTTGCGCAAAGCCCCATCCTACTCCCCGGTACAAGTCCCCTGGACTGTGTGCATCGGCTCCTTGCATGCACAGAACCCGGCTTCCCGTCGGACCCCTCTGTCCTCTGTGCAGACCCCCTGACAATACACCAACTCTTCTTCCATGCACTCGTCTACCTCTGCCCTTCTCTGCAGAATTCCCTGCCCTTTGCACGGAACCCACTTGACCCTGCACAGCCCCCGTCTTCTGAGTACCAGCTCCTTCATCTCGTCAAGGATTCTTCAGTTTCCTCGCACCTCTTTTCTAATTTGCACACATTTCCCATGCAGGCTTGTTTTCACCCTGCCACCCCTGCAAACTCCCCTCCCTCCTTGTGTCCCCATCCCAGAGCAGCCAGCCCCGTCTGGCTCGGACGATTTTCCGAACTCCCCACCCTACCCGCTTGGCCGCGTCCTCGCGTCCCCCTGACCGAGGCGCACCGATGGGCGCTGGGAGGGAAGGCGCCGCAGCCTACGCAGCTGCCCCGGGGACACCTAGGTCCCGGCGGAGAGCGGCCCTCCGAGTGGGCTCCGCGCTCCTTTCCCCGCCCGGGAGCATGGGGGGAGGGGCTGGACTGGTAGATTCCGGGCAGACTCCCGACTCTAATCCTGCTGGGGGACTCTTTTTGTTGCTTTCCGCATATCCTGCTGTGGTTTGCGTGTTGTCTGCTGTATGATTTTTGTTTCGTGTGTGCCTTTTTGGGTCGAGGAGAAAGGGAGCAAAGTGAATAAGGTTCCCATTTCTCCAAATTGTTTATCACGTCCGTCCTCCTCGGGAGAGGAAGGGAGGGTAACAGAAAAACTGCCCGCGGCTAGTAAGGAATCCTGATGATGTTACTCACGACCAACAGTAGTAAAAATTGCTGAACACCAACCACCTGGAGATTCTTCCCCGCTGTTATTTTAATCCACTTGGCCATAAAGGCCCACTAGATTAAGAGAGGTTAAGATGACATTCCCAGCCTGAAACCTTTGCTATAACATTCTTAGATAAATTAACACCATTCTCTTATACATTCTAACAATCATGGGGATGAATGTGGTCTTCGAAAGATCGAAGTTTCCAAGAATGCGTTCTTGGAATAGGTTTCTGATTTCCATCTTATTGTGATCACTCCTTCTACCTCCCACCGGGAGAGGTGTTTAAGTCACTTTTGGGATTTAGGTTTCTTCTTTCTTCTTCTTCCTCATCCTCCTCTTCTCTTTTTTTCTTCCTTCTACTTCCTCCTTCTCCTCCTTCTTGTTCTCCTCCTCCTTCTTTTCTTTTTCCTTCTTCCTCCTTCTTCTTTCCACTTCCCCACACCAGTCTCCTCCCACAAGGTTACAATTTTCCTGAGGCAAGTTCCACAGACCTTTTCTACTGTAGGGAAAGACCACTGGGGTTATTTTTAAGGGTGACGTTGAGGACTGAAGAGTGGATGGATTTTGAAAGGTAATTTTGCATTTATTTGCAGACACCCGGCCCTGAAGTGCAATGGAATTGGGTTTTCTTGATTTGCATAATAATAGATAAGCTTTTAAGATGCATCATTCAACTATGCCGATCTTTCAGGTTCAGATTCAGTTGCAATTTTGTCCATATGCATTTTCTGATTTCTGATTATTGCTGAGTTCTTAGGAGTGAAGTGACTTTTAGAAAAGATGGAAAGCTAGGATTAAAAAAAATAGTGGTGAATGTTTCCGTTCAGAGCACAAACAGAATTGTAGTTTTGCATTGAGGCACCTCTTTTAATAAAGGAAACTTAATATATTGGAGTTGTGGACTCTGCTTGTAGGATTTGTAGGCATTTGCCACCTTCTCGCCATCACTAGGGCCGGACAAGAAATCTTAGGATTCTCCCCTACTCGCCCCCCCACCATGCCTTTTCCTTGTAAGCTAAGGACTTGCTTTTTCTAAGATGCTGACAGCCGTTTTACTGTTTCTCACCCAGTCCTTGACAAAAGGTGAAATTGGATCCCAACACATTGTCATTCAGGTAGGGATCCTAAGCAAATGTAGTTTTAAAAGGCTTCCCTGTTGAAAAAGAGACACTTCGAAAAAAAGCTCTGATCGGTGGGGGGTTTGTGCCCAAATGGCCCTTTATCTCCTCCCAACTGGCCTCTTTCTAACACCTTTGCAACCTCATTGTGGAAACAGACCTCCTGTGGACAGGGTTTTGTCTGGCAAAATGTGAAGTGGCTTCTCTCCTTTTTTGAAAGGAGACACACATACTGTATTTAAATTCTACTTCTTGAGCTGTACATTGATCTGCCACTTGCTTCTATCTGGGAAAATTGCAGAAAGTGTCTCTTTTTAATTTAGTTAGACTGGTTAAAAAATAGTCGAATGCAGGTTAGATTTCTGACCTCAGAACAAAGATTTTGAGCCCCACATTCTCATCTGTAAACCTTTGGAATTTGTTCAGTGGGTCTGAAATTATGTGGGTTTAGTTACCTAAAGCGTAGGTTATATAGCCCTCTCTGCAGCATGTTGGATTTTCTAGATGTGGAGCTAATCTGTTTTTCAGAGGTAAGTCTCACGTAGGCTTTAAGGTCTGACTTCCTACGAAGATGATCGGGGTGTGGGTGGAGAGGGGGACAGTTGTGTCTCTTTGGAAAAGAATGTCTTCCCTTGCTTAAGGGATTGACTCCTTTCATTTGACCTTGGTGTTTTGAGCATAGTACAGGCCTTTCAGGACAGCATCTCACTTTATGAGAAACGTTCTATAGGTCTCTTTATATGTAAAAAGTCAACGTTCAGACTTTTATATTGCTTTTGCTGCTGAAATTCTCGAAAGACAATTTTGAAGTTTGAGAAATTACAAAGTAGCCCTCAAACCAGGCCTGTTGTTTTGCAGTATTTCGAGTGGCAGCACTTACTGCTTATAAGGAGTTGCAAGGGGGTAATTTTACAGAAACAGAAACCTAGCCTTCTTTCAGCACTATAGTTTCCCATGACGTAGTTTTTGCACTTGCTGATAGAGAAGACAGTTTGAAAAGCATCTATCTTGAAGATTTTCTTGGAAAATTCTCCAATGGGGCTGCCTACTCATGATTTTTGTTGTTCCTTTTCAATAATGGACAAACTGTTTTTTAAAAATCTTTAAATAAGTTGTGCCAACCAGTTTAGCCAGTGCTCTGGGAAAGCTGTCGCTGAATACTGTTCCCCTGGCAGCAGACATCATACATCATGAATAAAAGTCAAAAACCTAATCATCATCTCCTCACTGGTCTGGTGCAGAGGAACCATGATGGCGTTGAGGTCTGGGAGCAGTAAGTGGCTGTGTTCAGGGAGACGTGTTTTTGCCTATTTATTCGTGCAACAAGTTTTTATCAAGCAGTATCGTGGAGTGGAAAGAGCCCCACATTGGGTAGGTAGAGACCTGGATTCCAGCTCTGCCATTTGCAAGTTGGGTGATTTTTATCTATAAAATTGAGGATGGTGATTCTTCCTCAAGATTTGCTCTGTGGACGTAAAGGAAATAGTGTGTGTAAAGGCATCTGTTAATATTAAATTGGGACTGAGAAATATTGATGGATGTGGTTGTTCTCAAATGGAGAAATAATTATTGAAAGCTTACTGAGCATGGAGCTCTGTGCTGGGTATTCAGGGGATGTTTTACAAGGACATATTCCAGCACAACTCCTTAAGGAGTTTACATTCTGGAGGAGGAGATAAGATTGCACAGGTAAACCAGCTAAATCACAATGCCTGCTTGTTAGAAGGCATATCTGGCTCTGGGAGCCATTTCGCCAGGCACTTATAAGGCCCATTTAACATTATAGGACAATACAGGCTTCCTAACAGCAAGGGCCTGGCACATGGCCAGTGCGCCTGCCTTAAAGTTAGCCCAACTCTGCCGGGCTGGGCACGCTTACTATGAACTTGGCAGACAGAGCAGCAGGTTGGTCATACAGCTGCTGGATAGGGCCTGGGAGGGAGGGAGGAGCAGTGTTTCTTCCAGTCAGGGCAGAAGAAATACCAGAAGCAAGAACTGGAGCTTCAACTCCAATTGAAGAAAAAGCAGCAGCTAGAACAGAGGTGTGTTCAGGAACTGAAGGACTCAGCTGGGGCAGAAGTGTCAAGGATATAAAGCAATGTTGTAAATAGTGACTACAGCTGGAAGTAAAGAGCAACCCTTCTTTGTATGCAGTAAAACAGCAATGCACTAAATTCATTATTCCATTTTTTTTTTTTTTTAAGAGACAGGATCTTTGCTCTGTTACCCAGGCTAGAGTGCAGTGACGTGATCATAGTTCACTGTAACCTCAAACTCCTGGGCTCAAGCAATCCTCCTGAGTAGCTGAGACTACACACGCATAGCACCACACCCTGCTAATGTTGTTATTTTTTGTAGGTATGGAGTTTCACTGTGTTGGCCAGGCTAGTCTTGAACTGCTGGCCTCGAGTGATCCTCCCACCTTGGCTTCCCAAAGTACTGGAATTACAGGTGTGAGCTACTGTGTCTGTGCTGCATTATTCATTTTCGCATATATCCAACAAACTTTTGGGGAGCTTCTGCTCTATGAAGGGTCTTGGGTTAGATTAAACTGGCAGTCAAAGGTGACTAAAGCCTGACCCATGCACTTAATCTCTCAACTAATGATGGAAATAGACACAAAAAGAGGCATTATGATACAGGTGGTTAGCAAGAGGCATAGAGGCGTTACACTGCAGTAGGTTAGTGCAGTGGTAGAGAGAGAAACAGGATATTGTGGGAGCATAGAGGAGCCTTGCCTAAGCCCCTTTGGTGAAGTCAAAGAAGTTAGCTACTTCTCCATTGTCCTTTTCAGTGAAATGTCCACAGACACCGGCCAGTCCTGAAAGCAGGAGCAGCTGTTGCTGCTGCTGCTTCACACATGAAGGGTAGCCAAATCAGTAGTTCATCAGATGTTTCTGATTCCTTTGGTGACACTGGACAAGGTAGCTGGTGTATCTCGAACACCTGAACAGGACTCTGACTCCTGTGCCCCTTCGTATGGCTCCCATGTTTCATTTCTTTGGCCATTATCCTAGAGCTTCTGTGGTTATTGGACATAAATATCTTGCTGGCTCTATTGTAACTGCAAGCTGGTTTGCAGTCATGTTTGGTAAGATGTGTAATTTCCTCTAAATCACATGCATCATAATAGGACAGGGATGGTTTAGAATGATTTGAATGTGTAAATTATGCAATATAGAACATTTTCGAAGGAAAAATCACCTGCATATGCAAATAATGTAGTTTGATTCTATGCCTTGTGTACCATATAAGCCTTAGTGGAAAAACTGCTGTGTTGCTTTCTTTTGAAAATGGATATTTAGAATAGAAGAAAACTGACCATTGACAGACGGATGACTCTGAGTTGAACTTGTCAGGAATGAGCCCAAGAAAAAGCATGTTGAATGACTTCTGATAAACTGTCTTTGTTGTGCTTAGCACTTCCTCGACTTCCTTCTCACTAATGCCTATCTTAGCTGGCCTTATTCCTTGTGCTTATTATGTTTTTCCTGCCAATAGTACTTGAGTCTGGAAGGGCTTGGGGGAGGGAGTGGAGATGGTTTTACACTTTGTAACATGTTGGTGCTATTTCTGGTTGCTGCTTGAGGAGTTCCTTCCTTGAGCTTAAGTGGACTAGCAGGCAGGAACCTTGCAGAACTCTGGAATTTTGGTATTAGATGGAGTGGGATTTATTTTAGGTATGCTTGGACCTTGGAGTAAGAATTTATTGAAAGTCAAAATATGAAGTGACAACAGGGACAAGAATTTTGACTCAGCCAGTTGGTTATTAACTGTGTAACTTCTGGCATGTAATTACATCACTCTGAACTTCCGTGTCTTTGCATTTCATATAGCTGATGGCAGGAAATATACTTTAAAGGATAACCAAATGTCTAGCTCAGGGCTTCAGGTAGGAGCAGTCAATAAACAGAAATATACATGTGAGAGCAGTTCATTTAGCGCCAGGGCACAGAACCTGGAAGGTAGTAAACATGTGGCTCCTGAGCTTGAAGGAAACTGAAATCTAATTTGTAGACCTGCAGATTTCAATATGGTCAATCCTCTGCCCCCAGGTTTTTAAGATATGGTTCACAGACCTTTGGATGTGGTGCAAAACCATCCTTGGGACTTTCTGAAGAAAATGCTAGACCTGACTAGTCATAGTTATTTCTTTACTTTTAAACTACAAAGATTTAAAAACATATACAAAGGTAAACAAAATAGCATATGAATATCCACATACCTCTCACCCAGCTTAGACAGTTATTAACTGATGGTCAGGCTGGTTTCACTTCTACCTCTGCCTCCACTTGCTCTTCCCCCCCAGATTATTTTGAAGCAGCTTCCGGATATCACATAATTTCATCTGTGACATTTTTATTGTATCCTCCTTATTTAATTTCTATATTTGTAATGTTTTATAATATATATAATATATTAGTATACTAGTATATAAAATTTACAATTGACAAATAAATATAAATATTTTGGAGGTTGTTTAGGCTACACTTTTTAACAATGATGTGCCTGAATAAAACCGTTGCTGAGTCTCCTAGATTTTTGCAAATTAGCTAATACCTTTGCCCAGCAAATTCCCAGCCTTCCCGATGTAATGCCAGGCTTCTTTGGGGAAGCTCCTCTAGGTCTATCCCTAATTGTGCTGTCTGGCCCTCGATTTCATGCCTGGATTTCCCCACAAGACTGGGAGGGTCCTTGTTTTTCTTAAAGGCTGGCATGTAGTCTAGGCACACACACTGGACTGCTGCAACATGAACCACATCTACTGCTTATCCCTGTTCTCTGCCTCTTCCAGAAGACACAAGTGTCAGAAAAGGACCAAGCAAGATAGCTGTAACTGGGAGAGAAGACAGGCAGATTGAAGAGGACGAGCTGGACTAATATATAGTATCTTCTGATCAGTCTGTCAGCAAATATTCACTGGGTTCCTCATTACACAGAGGCTGAGAGTAATAGGACATCCAGTGTCTCGCCCTAAGACCACAGAGCTCTGTCATCCAGAGAGGCTAAACCAACTTGGATGGCTCAAGACAATATAGAAATAAATGCTAAAATATGGGAACCCTGAGTACACCCAGGGTTGCTATATCGAATTCGTGTTTCTAGAGGTCAGTTAGACAAAATGAATGAAGTGGACCAGGTGTAGGTAAGCAGGGAGTGGTGTTGGATGTTGCAAGCTGGAGGGCATGTGCCAAGACTGAAGGGGGGCAGGACCACTCAGCTACTCTGTTGCCCAGTAGCCATGTGGGTCCAATGTTGTCACATGACTTTGTGTTTTATGAGAAGCTGCGTGTCTGTTTTTTCCATAAAATATCTTTAAATTTTTGGCAACGAATTCAGTTTAGAAAACAAAAACAAACAAACAAAAACACACACACACCATGTGGGCCAAACCAAACATGTCTGCAGGCTGGATAGGGCCCGAGGCCACCAATTTGCAGTGTCTGGGTTAGGATTATTCAGTGGATTCCAGAAAGAAAACGCAGGGCTTGTGTGCTGGTTATGGGGAGGCCAATTTCTTTGTGATACAAAGAAGAACTTTCTGATAGAAGAGTTCTAGAATGGATTGCTTTGAGAGATGAACTTGTCATCATAATGACTTCAACAAGATGAAGGTTTACTTGGTGCCAGGCACTATGTTAGGTTTGAGATACCTACCTATCAGTTAATTTCTGATGTAATGAATGTTATGAGAGGAGTTTCGGGATGCTTGGAGAAAATGTCAGGGATGTTAACCTATTTAAGGGCACAGAGGGATTCTGGCAGGCCTCCCTGAGAAAGTGGAATGAAGTAGGAGTTGGTTAGTCAGAGTGGACTTCCCAAAAGCCTCCTTTTTGAGGAAAAGTGTAGCACCTTTGATGAGTGGAAAGATGGCATTATGGTTTTGGAGTTTAGAGAACTAGTTGGAAGAAAGGGCATAAATAGAGGTGGGGGAAATAGGCAGAGGTCAAGCTGGGGGGTGTTTCTTGGATCCTTCATGTCAGTAAAGACTTGTTACATGGCAGGCAGCAGAACACTCAACTCACACTGGCAAGAAAGGAAGCTACTGCCCTATGCAATTGAAGTGTCTGGGGTAGATCTTTGGGCAGGACTGGATTAGGGCTCAAAGCATGTGGCCAGTACACTGTTTTTCTCTCTTTGTATGCCTACTTCTTAAATAGGTTCTCCCCTCTATTTCAGTATGGCTGGCAGTAGCTTATCAATGTTGGGAACTAGCTGCTGCTTGTGCCTAAGTTCTTTGTATTTGGAGGTGAGGTGCTCTGAGAAAAAACAAAAATCTGGAGAAAGCTTAGAACCTAGAAAACTCAGCCAAAGTGACTTCAGACTCAGACACTGTTCAGCAGTCACCAGTTGCCAAGGCCTGCTACATTTCTGGGTTCTGCCTCCCCAAGTTTAGTTTGATCCTGCAAGGTGGACTCCCTGCTTCTGGTCCAAAGACAGGCTGGCTGCCCAGTGTGGTCCCTCCTGTGGAGTTGTGCAAATCCAGGCTTAGCAGGCCTGCCATTTCTCCCTGACCTCTCAGATCTACAGATCACTGGCTGGTATGAGAACAGGGATGGACCAGAGAGACAGTCAAATCTGCCCCGCTTGTTTTACAAATGTTCATTTTACAGAAACTAAGACCCAGCGAGGAAGTGGCTCTCTGGAGATCATACCAGTAGTAAGTGATAGATTTAGAACTCATGTTTTGGTTTTAGTCTCTCGTTTTTTGACCCTTTTCATAATATTACACTGTGGGAGTCCCCCTTTCCCCCCATTTTTCTCTTAGAATGGAAAAGGAAACTTGACATAGTAGTATACATTCCTCTTCTGAAAAGAAAGTTTGGCTTAATGATTTAATGGCTTCGAACTTAAAGCTGATGGTCTAATTTGACAGCTGACTAGATTTTTAAGTTGCTAAATACCTAGAAGTCAGTGAGTCAGTGAAGAAAGTTAAAAAATTCTTAGACTTACTAGAATGTTGTTAGATTTTTTTAAGTGCAAACTTAACTGGTCAATAACTATCATTGTGAAGCAGTACCATCGAAGCATTTTTTTTTTTTTTCTGAAAAGGTAAGTTATTTTAAAACTACTTTAGAGGAGGAATGACTTTGTTTTGTGTTTGTTTATGTAAAAGCCGCAGAAGAAAATTGTACCTGTAATTTTCAGGTAAAGTTCTATTTAGAAATTGGGTTTTGTGACCTACCTCTCTCTCCCTAGTCATTAAGGGGATATGAAGTTGTTTCTTTCTCTCTCTCTCCTTTTTTGTGTGTGTGTGTGTGTGTGTGAAAATTGCAATAGGATTACTACTTTGGAGGAATGGTTCATTTAATCTGATGATGAAACAAACTAAATGTCATTTAAATGTTTCTTTACCTTGCCCTCTTTTTTTCTGAGTTCAAAGGTAGCTTTCTGTACTTCAGATGTACACAGTCAAATGATTTCCGAGTTAATTACAGTTTGAAAAGTTCCAACACCTAAATACTAGAGTGGGGAATGTAAAAAGTAGCTTATGGTCCATATTTCTCTGGAAATAGTATGCTTTATTGTAATTGTAGAGGGGAAGCCAGGGGAGTAAATTCTTATCTTGTACATGATAATGTCTTGGTTCTCTTCCAACCATAACAGTTATTATAAAGATGCAGTCAAAGCCCAAAACAGCAGCCCTTTTTTTTTCTTTTCTTGCTTCCCCTTGGATTTTTATTTTATTTTATTTTTGCATGGAGTATTTTTAAAGATATTCAAGGCCCTGGTGGAAGGACAGTGAAAATCGGCACACCAGTGAAAATGAATCTGAATTTTTAATTAGGCTTTGAGTTGTTTCTTCAAAGTGTGGAGACATCATTAGTGATGTAAGTCTTGTTGCATTAGCAGAGACTGACATTTTACTTCAAACGCAGAGAGTGCAGCTGTCCTGTGCAGATAAAAGTCGCCAAGTATGGAATAGCAAGGTGGATTGATAGATAATTAGCTGTCCCACATTACTGCAGTGTGGAAGAAGCCTGCCAGTCATGGGCAGGAAGGAGGAATTATTAGCAGGAGAAAATCCAAGTGTGTCATAAAGCAATTTGGAATCACTTCAGCTGTGGCTGAGCTGATAAGGTGCATGTTAAGGAAAAACACAAACAGTCTAGTTTATGGTGGCCAACTTTTCTTGCTTTCTTTTAAAAAAAATCTTAATTCAAAAAACCAATTGCTAGAAATTAATGATCTATAAATATGCTGAAATATAGATTCATCAGTCTGCCTTGACTCTGTATATAAAAATTTAACCAGCTTACAGTAGTTTTATTTCTATGTCACTTGAAAATAAGGTGAGGATTCTTTATAGGAAAAAAAATATATTACAGAGAAGCCATGAACCCATGGCAATTACTGTGCTGTGTATTACCATTAAAAGATATTTGAGGCCGGGCGCGGTGGCTCAAGCCTGTAATCCCAGCACTTTGGGAGGCCGAGGCGGGCGGATCACAAGGTCAGGAGATCGAGACCATCCTGGCTAACACGGTGAAACCCCGTCTCTACTAAAAAATAAAAAAAACTAGCCGGGCGAGGTGGCAGGCGCCTGTAGTCCCAGCTACTCGGGAGGCTGAGGCAGGAGAATGGCGTGAACCCGGGAGGCAGAGCTTGCAGTGAGCTGAGATCTGGCCAGTGCACTCCAGCTTGGGTGACAGAGGGAGACTCCGTCTCAAAAAAAAAAAAAAGATATTTGAAAAAGAAAATTGGAAGTATATCACCTCTGATATAAATGTATAGTATTTATAAATGGTTTCAGGATATTTTCATGTCCATATTACTGGTAGCATGTCTGTGTATTTAAATATTTTAAGAGTTTTTCTGTGATCACTGCATTCATTTCTAAGGGACCAGAGGTGTAGAAAGACCTGTTGGGTTTCTTGTCCATCCTCTATCATTTGCTAACTCACATGAAACTTCATGGGATTTTTTCCCCCCCACTTGGATTACTCCATGTACCTCTGCCAGGATATTGGCCTTCTTTGTCCTAACACAATCCGCTTTAATGGATTGACTCTCTCTAAAGCCTATATTTCTCATGACATCCCAAAGACAGGACATGCTGAAATGGGTTCGTTTCCATATTCTGCTTGGTGGTGCCTGAACAAGAGCTGTCCTTGGCCACACTGCAGGAGAGAGCCAGTGCTTTCTGCCGCTTGTTCTGCTCCCTTTCTAGGGGACTGTTAGTCACGGAGTTGTTGCTGCCCTGAGTGGTTTTGGGGAAAAACCTGGAGAACATAGATTGGGTTGGTTGGTTGGTTTGTTTTTTGTTGCAGTCTTGGGTGTTTGATCCAGAATTGGCTTCACTGAACCATTTGTGAAAAGGGGAAATTTGCCACTTCTGTAGTCTTCAAAGGGTTAGCCTGTGTGCTAATTATGAACCAAACACATTTGGTAGGAGTGTTTTAAACTTGAGATAGTATAATTTCAGATGACCATGAAAGAGGCAAATACATTATTTGCACACATTCAGATAAAAAAATGTAGGCAAGAGTTACAAGCAGTAAAACATCCTGGAGATGACTTATTAGAGCATGAGCTCTTGCAGGAAAGAACACAGACTTACTCATCTGCGTAGTCCTGGTGGTTACCCCTGTCTGTGTCACATTATGAGGACTCAAAAATTTCTAGACCACAGACATTGCCCAGCAGCTTTTAAATGGTAGACTTTGTAACTTTTTAGTAGTTACTGTTACAAATTTAGCTTTTACTACTATGTTTAATGTGTCCATTTTATTACTTTAGAATTACTATGAAATGTCTAGGGTCTTTATCTGCTACTAAAGATTAAGAATGTTTCAGGTGAGTAGAAGTATCTGCTACAGTATCAAGCACATTAGGACTCTAAGTAGACTCTAAGTATTAGTTGGTTCTAATGTTTAATATAGTCACCTAGAGAAAGTTGGGCTACATTTAGGAATGTAAAAAATACAAAAATGATTGTGTACTTGCAAACTAATATACATGGATCTACTTTATCCTAGAGGTTAGAGTTCATTAGTTAATTCACTTCACAAATCTTTATTGAACACAGACTGTGTGCCAAGTATTATGCTTGGATTTGAGTTTATGTTGTCACAAAGAGAGAGACATGGTTCCTACTCTTATGAAATATGCAGCCTGCTAGGTGAAATAGACATTAAACAAACAATCTTATAAATAAATATACGTTGTAAATTTTGAGTAATGTTATGAAGGAAATATGGGGCCTTTAGAAAGAGTACCAAGGGCAGGCTGGGCTGGGTGTGGTGGCTCACTTTGGTACTCACAGCACTTTGGGAGGCCGCGGTGGCAGGACCCCTTGAGGCCAGGAGTTGAAGACCAGCATGGGCAACATGGTGAGGCCCTGTCTCTACCAAAAAAAAAAAAAAAAAAAAAGTGCCAAGGAAATCTTTTAGAAATGTAAGTCAGATATGTCATACCTCTGCTTAAAACTCCCTAAAGGTTCTCATCTGACTCAGTACAATCCTGAATTACTGGTGGCCTTCGCAGCTGGATGTGATCTGGCCCCTTCCACCTTTGTGACCTTATCTTTTACCTCCCCTCCCCCTTGCATACAACTCTGTTCTTTCAGCACTCTAAGCACATTCCTGACCCAGAACCTTTGAACTTGCTGCTCCTCTTGCTTCGGAACAGCAAGAAGTATCCTTGCCAACCCTCTTTGAAACAGCACCTCCCTTGCCCTTCCTCATTGTTTCCTACCCTGTTTCTTTTGGTGTTCGTCATGCCCCCTAACCTCTCACAGGTAAGCACTGTATTGTTCAATGCTATATTCCAGTAGAATGGTGATTGGCTCTTAGAAGTACTCAGTAAATCATTATTGGACAAGGGTGAGCGGGAGCGACAACTCTAAAAGGGAATCTGAAGCAGTGATGGAAAGGAGGAGCCAATCAGGGGAGGGGCTGGGGGCCAAGCAAAAGGAGGAACCAATCAAGGGAGACGTTGGGAGGGGACGTGGCAGAAGGAGGAGCCAACCAGGGGAGAGTATTTGGAGGGTCTAGCATTCCAGCAGAAAGAGGCTTTGAGAGAAAGAGGTCTTGAGAGACAGGACCTTGGTGTAGTTTAAAAACTGAAAGAAAGCCAGGAGGCTGACGGCGTATGAGCAGAAGGGTGGTGCTAAGGGAGGAGTTTGGATTCTTATTCCTCGTCAATTCAGGTATATTTCCCACGACTCTTTTAGTCGTGGCCAAAAGTGTACAGTTCTGTGGCATTAAATACTTTCATATTGTCGTGCAAACGTCATGACCATTCATCTCTAGAATTTTTTCATCTTCCCAAACTCTGTACCATTGAACAATAATGCCCTATTCCACCCTCTCGCCAGTTCCTAGCAATCACTGTTCTACTTTCTATCTCTCTGAATTTGGCTACTCTAGGCACCTCATAAAAGTGGAATTAAACAATATTTGTCCTTTTGTGACTGACTTATTTCACTTGGCATAATGTCTTCGGGGTTCATCCATGTATAGCATGTGTCAGAATTTCCTTTCTTTCTAAGGCTGAATAATATTCCATTGTGTGTATATGCCACATTTTGTTTATCCGTCCATCCATCAATGGACACTTGACTTGCTTCCACCTTTTGGCTGCTGTGAATAATGCTACTACAAACATGAGTGTACAAATATCTGTTTGAGTCTGCTTTCAGTTCTTTTGAGCATGTGCCCAGAAGTGAAATTGCTAGATCATATGGTAATTCTGTTTAATTGTTTGAGAAACTGCCATACTGTTTTCCATAGTGGATGTACCATTTTAAAACTTTACCACCAGCAATGGACAAGTGTTCTAATTTCTTCCCCTCCTTACCAGTACTTGTTTTTTGTTTGGTTTATTTGTTTTACAGTAGCTATCCTAATGGGAGTGAAAATACACACTTTTTGTTGAAGTTTCATGAATTTTGAAAATGCAGTCATGTAACCAACACCACAGTCAGGATATACAACAGTAACACCGCTCCCCAAAATTATCTGATGCTGCACCTTTATAGTCAGTCCTTTCCCCACCTGAAACTCCTGGAAACCATCGATATATTCTCCGTATCTATAGTTTTGCCTTTTCCAGAAAAGGATAAATGGAAACATTATGGTATGCATTTTGAGTCTGGCATCTTTCATTTAACACAGTGCATTTGAGATTCATCCATGTTGTATGTCTCAATAGTTACTTCCTTTTTATTGCTGAGTACCATTCTATTGTACAGATATGCCACAGTTTGCTTATCCATTCACCAATTAAAGAACATTTGAGTTTTTGGTAGTTTTTTGTTTTGTTTGTTTTGCTTTGAGACAGGGTCTTGCTCTGTCACCCAGGCTGGAGTGCAGTGGCATGATCACAGCTCACTGTAGCCTCCACCTCCTGGGCTCAAGTGATCCTCCCATCTCAGCTTCTTGAGTAGCTGCGACCACAGGCATGCACCATCATGCCCGGCTAATTTTTGTATTTTTTGTAGAGATAAGGTTTCACCATACTGCCTAGGCTGGGAGTTTTTTGATGTTTCAAATCTACTATTAAACATTCAGGGTTTAATAGTGGTTTTGGGTTGAATGTAAGTTTTCATATTTCTAGGGGTGGAATTACTGTGCCATATGTTAAGTGTATGTTAAACTTTATAAGAAACTGCCAGTCTGTTTTCCAAAGGGGCTATATTACTTTGTATTCCCACCAGCAATGTGTGAAAGTCCTAGTTGCTCCACAGCCTCACCGCAACTTAGTAGAATCTGTCATTTTAATATTAGTCACTGTAAAATGTGTGAAGTGGTATCTCATTGTGGTTTTAGTGAATATTTCTCTAATGAACAATGATGCTGAGCATTTTTTCATGTGACTATTTGCCATTAATATATCTTTTTTGGTGAGATATCAAAACCTTTGCTAATTTTAAATTGGGCTGTTTATTATTAATAAAGTGTAATCCAGGGTATATAAAAATCTTCAAGAAAGCTGTGGGTTTTGCAGTTCTTGTTTGCAGCTAGAAACAAAGCATTGTTTAGGATTTTTGGGTCAATGTGGCCTGCGTAGAATCTTGGGCTTAGTCAGTCAGTCAATCTGTAAGAAACTGTAGATTGAACTTCTATTATGCACAAGCACAGCTTTGGGAGCTGGGAGTACACTGATGCATAGAACAGAGTCCCTGCCTTTGAGGAGCTTACATTCTTATAAGAGGGAGATAAATATTTAAACATGTAAACGCTAAGTACAGGTAATGTTGAACCCTGACCATTTCTGTGAAGGACATAAAGTAGGTTAGCATGGAGTTCAAAGAAGGCCTCTTGGGGGTGCTGATATTTGAATGGAGGCATGAATGATGATTGGTAGCAGCCTGAGAGGACCTGTTGTAAGGAATAAAGCGTACAGAGACCTGTGGAGGGAAGGAGATCAGTGTGTGTGAAGGGCTGAACGAAGGCGCTGAAGAAAGTTGGGAATAAAGGAAGATGAGCGAGGATAGGATCACTGTGGAGAACAAGTTTGGATTTTGTTCTGGCTGAAATGGGAAGCCACTGGAGGGTTTTAGGCACAAGAGCAAGAGAGTTGGCTTTTGCTTTGAAGGATCCCTCTGGCTGGTTCCATTTCTTTCTCTCACTCTCTTGGCTCTATCACCCTCTGGCTGTCAGTTTATCCTCAGGCTGGTTTTGCCTGTAGTAAAATGAGTGCAGTGATGCTAGGCTTCCCAGAGGTACAGGACACTCTTCAGGAGAAGAGGGCACCTTTCTCCCCCTAGGCTTTGAAGGATGGCTTGGGCTCACTCTGACTGGACCTTAGTGGAATACAAGAGAATGGGATTACATTAGTTTATGCCAGTCAGGACCTACTCCTGCAGCCTAAACCTCCTAGAAGTGGGTTGATTCTACTCACATTTTATGACCTACACAATCCAGTGATTTGGATAGCAGAGAGGTGACACCAATATTTACTACAGTTATCGCTGTTACCATTCCACTGGCAGTAGAATACAGGGAATGATTTTGATCATTTTGGCTAGTGTCTTGGTTATGCTGGACCTCCTCTTTTAAAAAAAAAAAAAATGTAACTGATTATCTACTTAGCACCTGCCATACCTAATTTCAAGACAGACATGAAACATAGGAAGTGCATGGTGGTGTTACGTCAACAATAGTGCCTGGAACTGCTTAATTCATTCGGTTAGTAGGAGAATTCAAATCAATTAGTTTAGAAGGCAATTCTAATACTTTATATATTTGAATATAATTTCAACTTTTTGTCAGGTGATGTGATTGTGGTTTGGAATTGCCCATGTTGGTGGGATTTACATTTTATAAACACATTATTACAGGTACAGCTTAAAAATATAATATGTTTTATAGCTAGAACTGGGTTTTTAAGTAGCTGGTGGTAGATGCTTTTATGATTTGTGTTTTGTAAGTTTCAGTTCTTTGACCATCTCTGTTTGTCCATCTCTAATTTCTGGTTGGCTGTGTCTGTTCTGTGATGATACTGGATACTGAGAAAAGTTACAAAGAGAATTGCTACTTTTGGATGTGGTTTTTAAACAGCCTGCAATCATTTCATCTAGTTAGTGAAACTAAAATACATGATTTTTATGAATGATTTTTGAGAGGTTTGTAGTTACCAAAACAAAATCTACCCTGGACAGTTATAGAGGATTCATTGTACAGAGAATCTCATTATGACATAGTAAAATATTATTAAGGAGGTAAAGCATGAAAAGCATCCTTTTTGAGTTTATTTTCC
This sequence comes from Rhinopithecus roxellana, assembly GCF_007565055.1. Classification (NCBI taxonomy): domain Eukaryota; kingdom Metazoa; phylum Chordata; class Mammalia; order Primates; family Cercopithecidae; genus Rhinopithecus; species Rhinopithecus roxellana. Next base: position 44,387,982 of record NC_044560.1, on the reverse strand, counting down.
TCATAAAAGTTTGTCTTCTATTTGATGCAAATCAAGATTGTATAGGACTTGCAGGTAACCTGGTAAATTTCTTGTTGAATTTTCATTTAGTGTTTTTGCTCATAAATTATTGAAGTGAGAATATTGTGCTACTATTTCCCAAAATGTCTGACATTGAATGAAGAGGTAGGAGGTCTACTAACATAACAACATGTTCCTCCATTATTCTTTCTTTCAATACACATTGTGCATACAACCTGCCAAGTTGTATGTCTTATCCAGTGAATTCAGGTATCTTCCATTTCATTAGAATTTGACTTTTATACACTGGTTCTCTTAGTTACAAGACTGAGATCAAAATTGTGTAGATAAACATTGAGCTATTCTTACTTTTATCATCACATTAGAATTCTATAGATGTCTTTTTCCTCAAAGCATTCACATCACTGTAGAACACCTTTAAAATATTAGAAATCATCCTCATGTTGAAACAATTTAACCAGGAAAATTAAGTGAATGAGAAACTAAATAATTATTTAACATACATTTAAAGTCTGTTACTAGCCAGATACTCTGGTAGATACCTAAGATAGAAAAGTCAACCAGATACAGCCCTGCTTTCCTGGAGTGAACATTCTACTGGGGGATTAGTTAGCAAACAGGCTGGGAACAGCAGGGGATGAGGGTCAGCTCCGGGAAATCATGGGAAATTGTTCATAAGCAATGGTGGAGATTTTTGCTTGATGGATGCCCATGGGTCATGTTCCCTGGAGGACTGTGTTTGAGGGATTAAGTCTTTTTAAGCTAGTCTGTCCCAAGCTGTATTTCTTATTTATGGCATTTTTAGACAGCCCATGAGTGGCCTGTAAACAATTACTATGCTTCATTCTTCCTCTGTGTGTTTTCTATAAACCTTCAGCTTGGTTTTTTATTTCCTTCTTATAACTGAGCTGCCAGTTGCCCTGAGACTTTTTCCATTTTCCAATCTCCCAGGACTGCCCTGCCAGGAATGCTTACCTTTGTAGGCTTTGTGGATGTGCTTTTGAAGGAGGAGTGAGTCCTCCAAACTAAAAGCCATTTTTAAGTAGTGCAGAGACCTTCCCCAAAGGAGGCGAGAGATATGGATGGTTCCAGCAATCCCCAGTTTACAAAGACTCTGGCTTTCAATGCTCATTTCAGAGTCTGTTGTCTGGAACAACATTCACCTAGAGGAGTTATAAAAGCAGACCCCACTCTCAGGCCAACTCACAAAAGCCTGTTTAGGAGAAATGGGATTTTAATCCAAGCCCTCTTGCTATCCTTCTGAACCTCAGGTTTCTTACTGTAAAAATCAGGGGTGTTTCCACCATTGTTGTAGAGTTAAATGAGATGAGGTTTGTAAGAATATCTAGCACAATGCCTGATGCCAGAGGTCTCAGGAAGTGTTTGCTTTTTCTTCATGTGAGGATATGTAATGCTAAGTCTTCAGAATTTTATACTCTATTCCCCACTTCTAGATTTGAGCAGCCAGGAAGAGTCCTGGTTGTGTGGGGATAATAGATGGGAAGGATGAATCTCCTGTTATTAAGGACGAGGAAAAGGGGAAGTGTTATAATATTATTAGTTCCTATTTATTGAGCATTTACTATGCACTGCATACCATGCTAAGCACAGGTAAGTATTGGCTATTATTACCTAAATCATACATACCCCAGTGGACCAAGCTGGATGTCAGAACGTCCATTCCTAATTACCTTAGCCAAAGGGAGTGGTACAAAGGTACCTAATTCCCTTGGCCAGAGGTACAAATAGCTCTACCTCAGCCCCTGCCCACTTTCAATGATGCCCCTGTCCACCGATCAGGAATAACTATTTGGGGATATTTTTGTCTGTCACTAAGCAGTTTCAGCAAAAAGGAAGATATTTTTCAAATTCCCAAAGGGCAGAAGCAGCCCTCTCTCTGGTACTGCAGGTCTGACTGGGCATGGTTTCCTCTTGAAATGTCTCCTTGTGATGTTATAACTTAAAAGATGGAGGGCTGTTTGATCCAAGCCCAGGATTTGTTGGCTACAGGGTTTTCGTTAATAGAAAACATTCATGCACCTCTAGGGGGGAGAAATTAAAGCACATACTTCTTCCTGTTTGACCTTCGAACCCTTGCCATTTACATCAAACACTTGCTGGGAGAGAAAGCTAATTTAATAAACTGTGATAGCTTCTTCTCTAACAAGCCTCATTTTAAACTTGGCATTTTCTCCTCAAGCTGATGAGTTTCCGTCTTCTCAGAAGATGTGTGTACCCTTCAGACATCTGAGGGGAGAGAATGTACTTTGTGGGTGGTGCAATGCTTTGCTAACATCATGTTCTCCCTTCAGTGAGTTTCAAAAATATCTCACCTTTTAAGAACAATTACAAAGGAGTCGTGCAAAGGGAGAGTGACTTGGCTTCAGCAAGCCTCAATTTCTTGATTTGTAAAATAGGGATTTTACCTTACCTCAAAGGGTTGTAGTGAAGACCAAAAGCAAGAATTTATATAAAAGTACTTCGTATCATGCTTTTTCAGTTATAACCTTTTATTCTCAGGGAAGTCAGCAAATGCTGGTGGGAACATAGGTACAGAGCAGCAACATTTTCTCTCTTCAAACATGTACTGAAAATTCTTGCCCTTTAATTTGCAGAAAACCCCCATCCTATGGGGTTCTTGTGTAAAAATTAAAAGAAAAAACTAGAAAAATCTTTACTTAAATAACTTTTAAAAAGTAAATAATTTAATCTGTCTAAAATCTAGAGACCAGTATGATATGACTGTAATATTAATAATGTCTAAAATTTGTTACCCTGCTTAAATTTGGGCAAGGGTTGCTTTCAAATGGTCCAAAGTATAAACATGCAGTCCATGAATGCCAAGGTCCCTCTATATAGTAACTAACCTAAAGCACTGGGAAAAGAAGTACCTTTCTTCAAGGACTGCTTCCTCTCCTTTTTTTTTTTTTTTTTTTTTTTTTAAGAAATGGTCTCCCTCTGTGTTACTCTGTTTTCACACTGCTATAAAGAATTACCCAAGACTGGGTAATTTATAAAGAAAACCGGTTTAATTGACTCACAGTTCTGCATGGCTGGGGAGGCCTCAGGAAACTTACAATCATGGTGAAAGGCAAAGGAGAAGCAAGGCATGCCTTACATGGCGACAGGAGAGAGAAAGAAGAGCAAGGGGGGGAAGTGCCACACTTTGATACCATCAGATCTCATGAGAACTCAAGAACTCACTATCACAAGAACAGCATGGGGGAAATCCACCCCATGATTCAGTCATCTCCCTCCAGGACCCTCCCCTGACACATGGGAATTACAATTTGACATGAGATTTGGGTGGGGACACAGATTCAAACCATATCACCTCTGTTGCCCAGCTCGGCTCACTGCAGCCTTGACCATCTCTCATGCATAAGTGATCCTCCTGCCTCAGCCTCCTGAATAGCTGGGACTACAGGCAGGCACCACCATGTCCAGCTAATTAAAAATTTTGTTTTTTGTAGAGCCAGGGTCTTACTATCTTGCCCAGGCTAGTCTCAGACTCCTGGACTCTAGCAGTCCTCCTACCTCAGCGTCCCAAAGTACTGGGATTACAAGTGTGAGCCACTGCGTCCAGCCTTTATTATTATTAATAATAATAAAAATTAACAACGAGACACTAGCTTTGCTGTGTTGAACTCATATACTGTACTTGATTTCCTGAAAGTATCTTTCACTAGTGTTCTTTCTTGACAAAAGACGGTTTGAAACTGGAACTTCCCTCAATATTTCTATATGAATTTTAAAATATTTCTGTATGAATTTTTTAAAAGCTTTTTTTAAAAAAAGAAATTTGGAATAAAAGGTGAAGAAAAACATTGTTTTCATCTAGGTAGCATTATTCATTTGGAAAAAAGAAGACAGTTGAAGAAACTATTCTATATCTGCAGTTTAAACCTATATTTTGGAGATGTTTTACCCTTAGCAAAAAGCTAGTGGAATTCTTTATTGGTTGAAGAATAAGGGCACTTGTATAACTTGAGAAAAATACGGGGAAGGATGACCTTTATTCTGATAGCATGGAGTTGGGTCCCCCTATTGTTTTCTTAAAACAAACCGTTGACCAGCAGCTCTGGCCTCCATGTCCCCTTTGGCCTTTGTCTGTGGGTACATTAATGCCACTGGACAAGACCAAATGGCTCCTGGCTTCAGATCTCTCCAGGCCAGTCTCACAGGATGAGTTTTCCTGCTCATCACATTCCTTCTTGGAGATATACTCCTCCCTGTTCTGACACTTCATCATATGCCACACGGAAACAATAAGCTCCAGGTGCCCAACAGCGCTGTGCCATTACTCCGCTTATCGTTAGAGTTAACGTCAGTATAAAAGACAGCACTGCCACTGGAACTGCCCGGGCTTCCTGTCCAGTTATTTGTCTTCTGGCACAAAGATGATTATCAGGTCCAATTTTTCTTAGCCTAGTTTAATACTGGCGAGTCGTGGAGGACATGTTGATTAGAAGAGAACAGGGAATTTATCCTTGAAAATTCAGCTCTGACATAGCCTTCTCTAGAAAGATGCCTGTTTTCCTACACCTAAGCTAGGGTTGCCCTTGTGAGATACTTAGCAGTAGAGACTACATCTGCTTTCCCTGAATCCATACCTTCAGTAGTGCCCAGGCCAAGACTAAGCCCTCAGTAAGTGCTGAAGGAATGAATGAATGAATTTGGAAGGAAAGACTTGGGGCTCCACTTAATCTCTCTGGATCTCTTTCCTGACTTGTAACACAGGAGTTGTTAATATCTGTGTCACAGAGCTGTCGTCACATCGAATGAAATGTCTCTAAAATCCCTTTGTGAACTGGGAAGTCATTTGCATATCTTATAAGTATTTGGAAATACTTTTTGAGTGAAAGATTTTTTGTTTTATGGATAGCTAGGTAAATAAAAGGACATTCCATTTAATACTATGGGTAAACTTGCTTTTTGTGTAACTTTAATTCTTCTCTAGAAGGAGGTGATCACGAAGAAATAATGAAGTGAAGAGCTGATTCATTCATGAAGCCAGTGTGATGACCCATGAGGGGCTTAATAAATATATAGTCAAGCACTTCACTTACCTATTTTGAAAAAGTGCATTGCACGTTTTATTGGAAAATTACTTGTTACATTTTGTGCTTCCTATTTCTAAAGATTTGGGAGACAGTGTGCAAAGTGCATATTACCACACGGGGAACTGTTACACCTCTCTTCTTATGACTTAGAGGAAGAAATATTTTTGCAAGGGTTATGGCCCATAGCTGGACAATATGAGAATGCAAGTGAAGGAAAGGAATTGTGCAGATACCAAATGGCTCAACCCAGGGGTTGTGGCAGCCTCACTGGACAGTTTGGTCTACCCCTTCTTTTCCCCAGGGAATTACCAAGAAGAGTGGAGGCCCCCTGCCACTAATTTTAAATCCTCCCTCCTCCCTGCCACACACACCTTTTCTCCTCCCTGCAGTGGATTTACACACATTTTGTGGGGCTGATTTAGTGAGCTCGTGGTTCTCATAATCTCCTTATAGAAGTGTATGCACATTAAGAGGACCTATTTAATAGACACGGCTGCCTCTGTGAAAGAATGCTTTGTGGAAGGTAGCCTTTGTGTATTTCTCCATCTCAGCAGTTCCTGGGGCGCTTCCCAAGTCTCTCTGACACCGAATGGCAGAGCTGGGAAGGACCTGCTCCAGAATAATGGGAGGGAGCGGTGGGATGAGGGAGGAGGCGGCCAGCGTTGGAATGTGGAGACCCGGGTATTGGCACTTCAAGAGCTGAGCATCTTAACATTTTCTCTTCTTCTTACCCCCAGCTGGGGACTTTGCATTTGCAATGAGGGCCCCACTACTCTGAGCCCTAGTGAAAGTGGATCACTTTAAGCCCACAACAATGGTGGCTTCTTATCCTCTTAGTTAATGCTTTAAATAACTTTTCTTTTAGACCAGGTAGGGGCTTGTAAAGTGGGACAGTAGCTCTGGCTTTGCCTGGTAAGACACATGAAATTTTCTCATCTTTTCTAACTATCTGCTCTCTCTTGTTTTCTCTGAATTTGAAAGCAATCTCTGCATTGGTAAATGTGGACAAGTCAAGCTGTATTAGTGACATATCTCCGGCAGTGGTCACAGACGAGGTTTATTTACCTAGGATAGCAATTCTCGAGCTCCCCAACAACATCCCAAAGCTTTGGGATGGTTCTCATGACAAAGAATTGACATTTCTCTTTCTTTAGTTTGATTTGGAAGCTCCAATCTAGAATTTAGCCGTGTGGTAGCTGCTTTTATTTGCTACCTATTACCTACCAGTGAAACCACAAGGCTAGTGGAATTCTTTATTGCTTAAATTGACAGGATATGGTTGCTTAAATTGCTAGGAAAGGGGGGAAAATCTCCTAAGGACCACAATTTATTGGTAAGTAGGACTTAAAATAGTGCTCACATTTTTGAGTGTTTTTTTATGTGCCAGGCATTATGCTAAGGGTTAGAGTTCTATTTCTAATGCAAATAGCTACTAACTTCGGAAAGAGAAATGACTTATCTAAGATGTGAAAGCCACAAAGTGGTAGATGTGGGATTCAAACCCATGTCAGCTTCTGCTTGAGCACTTAGGATTACAACATTAATTGATTCAGCATTTAGTGAGCCCCACAATATTTGCTGTCTGCATAAATCTTGTTTCTTTGTGTAGTGGGCTCTTTGTGTGGGGGCGCTCTGGAGAATATGGGCATGGGTTATGAGATGAACTGGTATTAGTTACAGCTCAGTCAACAGGAAATACTTTACAGATCCAGTGGTTGAAAATACATTTGTTTAGATCAATCCTCTGTTCCAAGTAGGCATGTATTGGAAACCAACCTCCCCTCCCCTGCTTAGGGAGAATGGAATGTATGAATGTATGTAGAAGTAACTTGAACACTGGAAATGAATGCAAATGTAAAGTATTATTGTCATCATTATTAGAGGAAGGAAAAGAGAAAAGGAAAGAAAACCCGAGGATAGAATGCTAAATTCCAGCCTTAGCTAAGTTTATTACAGTATACAATGTCTATGCTATATTCTGGAATTCCTTCCTCATGTGTTAGGAGAAGCTCTCCTATATAATCTTAGTTTATTTCTTTTTTACCTTCTCTGTTGAAATAAAATGGCTACTATCTCTTCATATGTACTTGAAAGACTAAGTTCTCCCTTATCTTCCAAGTGTGAATGGCCACACAAAAGAGTATGTCCGCAATGTACTTGGTCTGTCTGCCTGGATTGAGGTTGGCAGATGGACTTTTTGCCCTCAGTTCTTGATAGGGAGAGAGATGGAATGATAGATACACATGGACAGAAAGAGAGCAATACAGTGCTTCTTATTTGACTCCGAGCTAAGAGAATTACCTTTTTTTGACCCTTTTTGAACCTGAGTTGCTATAATGAGTTTTCAAAGGGCCCTAGCACCAAAGTCCTCAAATTTCATCTAAGCCTACTTTTTTTTCTTCTTTTTCTTCAAGCTATGACTGTGTCTCCTACTTTTCCCATTTCTTCCCAGGCTTGTCTTTCACAAAGAAATACAACAAAAGTTGGAATATCTAATCCATTAAAAGAAAAAAAGAACGTGTATGAACTTTTCTCCTTTGTTGGCTGGGACCTTGGTAGCTATATTTTAGTTCTATTATAATATATTTGACTAGCTTTGAATGTACTGCCAAAGGCAAGAGGGCACTTAATACCTTTGCGTTTTATAATGATTTGTTTGCCAAACTGGCCCATGTCCCAGACAATGGGCATCCTAGAACATGGGTGGTAGTGAAAGTGACTTGATGTATGTTTAGTGCTTGTTTGAACTACATTCAGGCCTATCCTTTGAAATTTGTGGTGTATTTCACTTCTGGTAGTAGGCTCAAGGTTCTATAAAGGATGTGGGATTATGCACAATTGCCCCACCTCAGTCTTACTGAAAATATTTTGATTACTTTTTAGCTTATTGTTACTAGTAGTAGTTGTAGCATTTAAGTTCAGCCAACTTAGAATATTTAAGAGGAGATATGCTAGAGTGTCAAGAAAAATCTAGCCATCTTTGAGGCAGGAAAAATTATTCTACATCTGGCCATAAAGATGATGAAGCCTTGAGCTAATCACTTAGCCTCTCTGTGCTAGTTTCCTCCTGTAATCTACTAAACAACCTTCCCAGTCTAGTTTTCTAGGATTATTAGCTGACTCCAATTTTTCCAGTCTTGTAGCCAATAGCATCCCACTTGAGGTTCTTATCCTACTTGAAACTTACAGCTTGCAAACTTCACAGCCTTTGGGTGAAACTAGAGTGTGTTCTACCTAACATGAAACTTAATAGTAGAGACAGTGCACTGGGAATTGAGAATAAGAATCTGTTAGAGAGGTGAAGTGAGTAAAAGTCCCTTCCAGCTGAGCCAAACTGGGAAAGCTTTATTTATGGGTTGATTTATGGGTCAATGAAGTCACATGACATGGACTACCTTCCTACAGGACACTTGCGCATGGAAGTCCAATTTCCTCAAAACCTAGATTTTCCTTAGAAGTTGTCACCAAAAAAAAAAAAAAAAAAAAAAAAAAGAAGAAAAAAGAAAAGAAAAGAAAAAAGAAAGCTTTGCCTAAGTGGTTTCCTGTCCTTAAGGGTTCCATGGAGAGAACATTTTCAAGATTAAAGGAGTCTAGCTGTCATTTTTAACCCGAGGGGACTTCAGATTTATGTTTCAAAGCAGGGTGGGAATTTGGTCCTTAAAAAAAAAAAAAATCATGTTTACTTTTTCTTCAGAAAATGCTGAGGAATTAGCCCATTGGCTACTGATTATTAGCTTTGCAGTAAAAAGAGAGTGAGAAAGAGACATAGTCTGTAATTTTATAGTGCATCTAACACTAAAATGAAGGCAGAGCTTTTTTCTTTCTGCCAAGGATGCTACAGGGCTTTGATTTGCAGTGGTCATCCTTTGATTATCCACTCACTCGGCTAACATTTCTTTTAGTCCCTACTCTGTGCTTCCATCCTGCCTTGGGAGGCTTTAGGGTTGAGAAAGAAAAGGACACAGGTCCTGCATCTGCTTACTGTGCTTGTGGGCTGGGGGAAATCAAGAAGGTCCTTCCTAGTTTTGAAATTTCACTTTCAATTAATTATAGCCAGCAATGGTTGGCAAGGAAAGTAGGGAAGGATGGAGGAGCCCCTTAACCAGGAAGAATAAGGAGATTTCAAGACCTGTTGAAATTAATGTGATGGTTATGAGAACTGCGGCTATTTGGAGTCATATAGTTCAGGAAAAAAAAAAATAATATATATATATATATATATATATATATATATATATATATATATATATATCCCAGAGAGAGCCAGGAATCAGCAGGCATTAAACCCTGACTTGTTCTCCTGGTAAATGAGTCAGCCTCTGGGGGCAGAACAATCAAAATAACAACAGGACACATCAGCATATCAAAAAGGGGCAGAGGGAGTTTATCAGGGGCCAAGAGTGAGCACAGACTAGATCCCAAGCCCTTTGACAGGCCTTTGGGCATTCCTCCTTTCTCCAGAAAACCTTTCCAGAGTCTTCCAACAGCGGGGTCTTATACCCCAAACAAAACTGTGGCAGGCTGGGTGTGGTGGCTTATACCTGTAATCCCAGGACTTTGGGAGGCCGAGGTGGGCGGAAAACCTGAGGTCAGGAGTTCAAAACTAGCCTGGCCAACATGGCGAAACCCTATCTGTGCTAAAAATACCAAAAAGTAGCTGGGCGTGGTGGTGCCTGCCTGTAATCCCAGCTACTCAGGAGGCTGAGACTGGAGAGTCCTTGAACCCAGGAGGCGGAGGTTACAGTGAGCTGAGATCGTGCCACTGTACTCCAGTCTGGGTGACAGAGCAAGACTCTGCCCCCAAAACAAAACAGTGTGGCATATCTTCATGGAGCTAACAGACAATTAAGCAAGAGGTTCACCAAAGCTCGGAGACAGCTACGAGAAAGAAGGCGCAGGGGACTCACAACAGCATATAGATGCTAACTCATGCAACTTGTAAAATCACTCATGTACGGTACCAAATACAGTGCCTGGTTCAGCACATTAGAACTACTTATTTCTCTTATTTATTTTTTCACTATTCAAAACTGAAATACTCTGTTTTCTTTCTTTCTTTCTTTTTTTTTTTTTTTGAGGCAGAGTCTCCCTTTGTCGCCCGGACTGGAGTGCAGTGGCCGGATCTCAGCTCACTGCAAGCTCCGCCTCCCGGGTTTACGCCATTCTCCTGCCTCAGCCTCCCGAGGAGCTGGGACTACAGGCGCCCGCCACCTCGCCCGGCTAGTTTTTTGTATTTTTTAGTAGAGACGGGGTTTCACCGTGTTAGCCAGGATGGTCTCGATCTCCTGACCTCGTGATCCGCCCGTCTCGGCCTCCCAAAGTGCTGGGATTACAGGCTTGAGCCACCGCGCCCGGCCTGAAATACTGTTTTCTAAAACATTTGGTTTGAAACTGTATTGGATTATATTCCTTGTATCATCGTATTTCTGAGATTTTTAAAGTTTACTGAATCTTTACTTTTGTGCGGGGAGGTGCCTTCAAGGCTAATTTCCTTATAGACGGGGAATCTGAAGCTCAGAGCACTGTGGCTTCTTGCCTATGTTTGCTGAAATAACTGGTGATGGGGCCTAGATGAAAAGCTCAGTTTCCTTGATCCAGTGGCACTTCTACCACACTATAGCATCTCTCAGTATTTGAAATGTGAAACAAGATTGAGTCTCACACACCAACTTATTGGTTTTCAAGTTTTGCATGCAGAGTCTTAATTTCAAATACTTCTTAATATTCTGATCTCTTGTCTCCCTATCAGGACTGACATCTACAACTCAATTGTCTACTCTGTCTCCTATTCTTGCTCTCTGCTACCTTGCTGGGCTAATTTGGCGGTTTCACCTGGAGAAATAACCAGAAAGAAAGTGCAATAATCATGTGCTTAAAGTACATTGATCATTTCTCTCTTTGCAGCTTGCAGAATGGAGAAACATCTAAAGTATGAATTATTTCAGCCTTGCTGTAGCCAGCTTTCCTAGATTTATTAAATAGAACTGATTTCCCAGTTAGTTTGGGGTATACATTCTTGAAGTAGTGCTGACCAGCTGCAAACTGGACAGCATTCTGATACAGCAGCTCCAGCATCTTGTATCAGCAATCTCCAGGTGTCTTGATGTTTCTTGAAGTCATGACAAGCCTCTGGACACAGTGTTTTACCAGCAGCATTTTGTACAACTGTTGATTGTTTTTACCAGACTGGATGATGTTTATCATGTTAGAGGACTTGACTAGCCTCTTGTGGGCTGATTCTTACCAGTTTTCTTGACCATTGCCTTAAAGGCACCTAAGCCTCCATAAAATTGGATTCTAGCAACTGGAACAATACTCTTCCTTTGTTCATTGCAGTCATATTCAAAACTGTTTGCAGGTACACAGAATCAGTGACTGAAACTCAGTGGCAGAAGACAGGCCAGAACGGAGTCTGCCACACACATTGCAAAACATGCAACCCTAGGGAGCTCAGTAGAACTTTTGCCTGATAAGTTAGAGTATGATTGTATTAGGAGATGGTAAATCTCAGAGGTTCTCATTCTGGGCTCCACAGAATTCAAGGAGTCCAGGAACTTGATGAGAAAAAAAATTACAACACAAACCTCTAACTAAAATCAATCATTTCTTTCCATGACATTGTAGACAACAGATCCTAACAGTATTAGCAGCACATGGAGAACTTTATCACAGAAACAAATATTTCATATATAATTGTAGATTTCTACAGATAACTTGAAATGGCATAATCTTCACTACTTTGAAATTACAGTAGTTGTTAGACCCATCGTTAGAGATGTTGTTAATATATTAATAAAGAAGCACATATTACTATGTTACAGCTTTAAAAAATTATAGTGGATGTTCTTTACAATCTTGTGTGTTTTATGCATTTAAACATATGATTCTGGGAGATTCTCATACTTCACTGCCCTGTCCCTGAGCCGTGTGAAACAGAAGAAGCTAAGAACACCTGGCTGAGGATAGGCTGTGGTAACAAACGAATCCTTATTATCTCAGTGATTCTACACATCTTTCTGTTTAATGTGTCTTCTAAGGATTGATGTGGCCTTCTTCTATCTTGAGATGTTAACATCTCAAACTGTGACTTTCAGCTTTGCCTCAAGAGGGCAAGAGAGACATGAAGAGCTCACCCTCATTCGTGTAGGCTTTGGCTGGGTAATAACACAGGTTACTTCTGATCAGCCCATTGGCCATGACTGGTCACATGACTCCACCTACCTGCAAGGGAGCTGGAGTCTATGGGAGATCACTTGAGAATTCCAGTAGGCAGCGTACACATACCTGTTTCACAGTGGTATGCTTTTCATTGGCCAGTAGTGTTAGGCCTTGTGTCTTCAACATATGTGCCTGTTGGGAATGAAGTTTTTGGTGTCGCAAAAAAAGAATGCCTTTCTATAATCTTTGAAGAAGAACTTTCCCATTTCTCACATGCCTAATAAATATCTATGTTCTAAGTAGTATCCTTGATTGGGCATGCAAACAAAACAAATGAAACCCAGAATAGAACTTTCATAAAATCCAGTATTGAAGTTCATACACAAATTATAAGAATTAACCTACTGCGGCCGGGCTCAGTGGCTCATGTCTGTAATCCCAGCACTTCGAGAAGTCAAGGCGGGAGAATCCCTTAAAGCCAAGAGTTTGAGACCAGTTTGGGCAACACAGCAAGACCTTGTCTCTTTAAAAAAATAAATAAATAAAAGGAGGCCGGGTGCTGTGGCTCACGCCTGTAATCCCAGCACTCTGAGAGGCCAAAACGGGTGGATCACCTGAGGTCAGGAGTTCGAGACCAGCTTGGCCAACATGGTGAAATCCCGTCTCTACTAAAAATACAAAAAAGTACCTGTGCCTGGTGGCAAGTGCCTATAATCCCAGCTACTTGGGAGGCTGAAGCAGGAGAATTGCTTGAATCTATGAGGCGGAGGTCACAGTGAGCCGGGATTATGCCATTGCACTCCAGCTGGGTGACACAGGGAGACTCTGTCTCAAAAAAAAAAGAGAGAGAGAGAGAGAAAATTAACCTATTTTAACCTATTGCTATGCAGATAGAGTTTATTATAATTCTTATATAATTAAGCTATTTCTTGCAAATAAAGATTCTCTATTCCCTCCTCCTGCATTTTAATAAATAAAGAAGAAATTAAGAGGAAAGTGCAACAAACTTACTACCATTATATTTTCTAGGAAATAAGTGAAAAGAAAAATAGTTATAGCCAGAATAATAAAGTGATTTTGATACACTGACTGTATTTCTTGCCTCTCTTGGAGTTCACAACCTCTCCCTCTACCAGCTCTATCTTTATTTTATGTATCATTTCTCTTGGGATAAAACCAACTTCACTCATCATGACCAGAGGCCTTCCAGTCAGATTGTCAGCTGTATTCTTGGATTTATTTTAGTCTACGTTCACCTCTTTGAACTGATTTATGCCTTTTTGTGTTGATGCCTTCAGCGGTTAATTTCATAGTTTAACTACTTTTTCTGTAAGAAAATACTATCTGAATGGTTTCTAGAAATTACATCTACTTCTGGCAAAAACTGCTTCTGGTGAAATTACTTCGACTTCTGGTGTTTTTGTGCACAAGAACACCAAACAATAGTAAGTGTAATACAAACACCTGGAAATATTACTTACCAGTACCTTTCTCCCAAATTAGGGACTTTCTCCCTGCAAGGTGTAGAAGGATGGCTATTCCACTTTCTTCCAAGGCTGATGAAAAAGAAATGGAAGTGACTTCCACTTGAAAATCATCAGCTCCATCTCACTTTGAATACAACACAGTTGATCTTTTAGGGGCTTATGCGTAGATTTAAGCCTGGCCTAGATGCCTCTTTGCTGGCACCTATTAAATAAACAGAGTAACTAAATGACAGGTAAAAGGTCTAGAACTCAGGTGTCATTACTGAAAGGTGTTCTTTTTTCCCCCTTCACTTTCTTCTCGATAGAAATTCCCCAACAGGTCCCGGTGTGTGATGTTCCCTGTGAGGTTGGGGGAGGGGGAAGGGATAGCATTAGGAGATATACCTAATGTAAATGACGAGTTAATGGGTGCAGCACACCAACATGGCATGTGTATACATATGTAACAAACCTGCACGTTGTGCACATGTACCCTAGAACTTAAAGTACAATTAAAAGAAAAAAAAATTCCCCAACAGCAAGTTGGATATGATAGAAGACTTAGCTTTACTTTACATAATATTTAAGGTTAATTGTTTTTGGATGTTTTCCCAGTTGTTGTTGTTGTTGTTGTTTTCAAAGGCTAAGGAAAAGAAGCAACAGAGATTTTTCCTTGTTTTGAATAGAGAAGGCATATAACAACTTAAACAGGACAGAAAATATTGGGAGTAGATGCCTTTCCCAGAATGGAGCTGTGAACTTAACCTGTAATGTACACTTCATAGCTGTCTTATTTGAGCAAATCCTCCTGAGCCCTAAAATTGATTTGTTGTATTGTTTCCACATTTTTTGCCAACAGTTATTTAGACAGAGCTGAAACATATTAAACACTGTTTGAGTTCCCCATTGTCCTGTCTGGCACTCTTGTTTCCATCCATAATGTACACTGGTGTACATTAGATCACTAAGGGGCTCATTATTATTGAATTCCAGCCAGGACTTCATTTCCTAAAAAACACATGTGCCTGCCTAGTATTGCTTGTAGGCTTTAAACTCTACTTGTCCCTCTGTGTGTGTATGTATGTGTGTGTGCATGCATGTATGTGTGTGTGTGTGCATATGCATGTGTGTTGTTTTCAGATAATAGGTACAGCATAAAATATTTTTAGATTACAATTTTTGTTTCTATTGCACATTCTCTTATGCTGGGGGAATTTCAGGTTAAAAAGGAAAATACCAACTTTGTCTAATTAATGTCAAAATTTAGGTGAAGTAGGTGAGCAGTGGTTGAAAATTTGTGGTAACTAGAAGAGTATGAATAAAGTTAACTGCAATTAAAACCACATAACCTATAGTTACATTTCCCAAACTCAAGTGGCAGCCTTAAAACTGACCACTGAACTATGGAAACTGAATGGAAAAAAGCTTTGGTTCATTGCATCAAAGTATTTTTCTTTTCCTATTTTGGGTGCATTGATCTCCCTGTATTCCCTGGTGTTGCTGGAAAAACTTGGTCAAAATGGATAATTACTTTTTTTATTTAGTTGCATGCTCTTCAAAAGGCAACAGCAAGTATTCATTAATTTCCATCTGATAGAGCCGAACTTTTTTTTTGTGGTTAAACAATTGAAACAGGAAATGACCCAAGATACAGTTTCCATGACACCCTGTCACTTGGATCCAGTTTTCCAGAAGATGAAAGACCAAAGCCGGCTTTTGATAGTGAGTAACTAATTGGACTGCCTGATAGTGGGAGTTTTTTAATGTGAAAAATAAAGGAGAAAAAACTGGAACAGCTGTGTTTTGGTACAGTTGTCTAATCCCCAGATAAAACACTCCAAGGACATTGAAATTGAATAATGCCTTTAGTTAAGGGGAAAAATCTAAAATCTGTCAAAGCACTGGTTTACTTTAGAGAAAATACAGAATATATTTATGTGGAAAAGCAAAAAAAAAAAAAAAAAAAAAAAAAAAAAAACAAACAAACAAACAAACAAAAAAAAAACTCCAAAAATTTCCAGAGCCAAGATACTAAATGATGCCTTTTAGAAATCATCTTTGTAGGCCGGGCGCGGTGGCTCAAGCCTGTAATCCCAGCACTTTGGGAGGCTGAGACGGGCGGATCACAAGGTCAGGAGATCGAGACCATCCTGGCTAACCCGGTGAAACCCCGTCTCTACTAAAAAATACAAAAAACTAGCCGGGCAAGATGGTGGGCGCCTGTAGTCCCAGCTACTCGGGAGGCTGAGGCAGGAGAATAGCGTGAACCCGAAAGGCGGAGCTTGCAGTGAGCTGAGATCCGGCCACTGCACTCCAGTTTGGGTGACAGAGCAAGACTTCGTCTCAAAAAAAAAAGAAATCATCTTTGTTCATACAAAGTATGATTTCATATTTTTTTTTTTTTTTTTTTTTTGAGACGGAGTCTCGCTCTGTCGCCCAGGCTGGAGTGCAGTGGCCGGATCTCAGCTCACTGCAAGCTCCGCCTCCCGGGTTTACGCCATTCTCCTGCCTCAGCCTCCCAAGTAGCTGGGACTACAGGCACCCGCCAACTCGCCCGGCTAGTTTTTTGTATTTTTTAGTAGAGACGGGGTTTCGCCGTGTTAGCCAGGATGGTCTCGATCTCCTGACCTCGCGATCCACCCGTCTCGGCCTCCCAAAGTGCTGGGATTACAGGCTTGAGCCACCGCGCCCGGCGATTTCATATTTTTAAGATGAATTCTTACATGGGGAATAAAGAGAGTACTTGCTAGATTACTTTTTCAGTCAACATTTTCAGATGTGTCACTGTGTAGCATGGTGGGTAGACCTGAAGAGTTTTGTTAGAAGGATGAAAAAGTTTTGTTTAACTCATGTTAAACAATTTGAGGCATACGGTTAGAAGTGTTTTTACTGATGAGTCCCCCCATACATACATAAATGTAGGTTCCAATTGTTTATATTTTGTAGAGATTCTTTAGAGAATTAAATGTGAATAAGCCAGGGGTTTGTTAGACTAATGGGTAAAACTTCCAGTATACTATTGGGGAGATCATTGTTTTGGGCTCAATTCCAGGCCTTGCTAGCCATCAGCATAGTGACCTGTGACACTGTTTCCCTTTCTTTTGTAAGTGAAGAGGTTGGGGATAGTCCTTATATAATAGCTCTTGTTGTTCTGCCTACTTTGGAAATGTAGGACAAGCACTGACCTCTTCTAAAATAAAGGTAACCCTGATGGGCACAATGGAGATACACATGAAAAGGTGAAAATATGTTTATTTTTTTGAGACAGGGTCTCTGTCACCAAGGCTGGAGTGCAGTGGTGCGATCATAGCTCACTGTAACCCCCACCTCCTGGGCTCTAGCGATCCTCCCACCTCAGGCTCCCAAGTAGCTAGGACTACTGGAGTGTGCTACCATGCCTGGCTAATTTTTGTATTTTTTTGTAGACATGGGGTTTTGTCATGTTGCCCAGGCTGATCTCAAACTCCTGAGCTCAAACCATCCCACCTGCCTTGTCTTCCCAAAGTGCTGGGATTACAGGCATGAGCCATCGCACCCAGCTGCTGAAAATGTCTTAAAAGGAGAAGACACCTATTTTACTTAAATGTGACACATTTAATCACTGGAACTTAATAGCATACATTAGAACTGTTTCTTGAGGAACACGGTCTTTGACTTAATGACTTTTCTAGCAAGTCTCAACCTTTCTCTTTTGGGTGTACCAGAATTCTATCGTCAGTTTTCCATTAGTTGGATTTACCTGTTGGGTTTAATTCTTTCATTTTGTATATAGGTACCTCTGCTTGGTTTCATTTTGCTTTCCTAAGCAAGGGAGTAGAAACAGATGTTAAGACTGAAATTCTACAATAGTTAGGAAGATATAAATAAGTATATCTTCCACTATGGTATAATGGAAAGATATACTGACCTGAAGATACTCATGGGCAACGTACCCGTTGTAAATCCCCTCCTTTGCAAATTGTACCTACTTTGAGGTGGACGGCAAGTTCTGTGAGGCCTGGGACCTCCCTCCAACCCTTTTACAAAGCCCGCAGTGTAGCGCTATGCCTATCTGATTGAGACACTGATCAGATGTTTGAATGGATTGTGAAGACAAGGTGCGAGGATGTACACCAGGAGCACACAGTGGCTGTTCAAGAAATGGTGATAGTTTTTGTTTATAGTTTCATTTCCATGAATTGATATTTTGATATTGATAAGAGCAGTCTTTGAAACCAAGATTTCCAAACTTTTTTCTGGAAAGAACTTTTTTTCTTCCTCACCCAGAAGAACATTTCTTTTCTGGATGTAGTTCAGATTTCTTCTAAACTGGCATCTCACTTGGTGTGAAACTAGAGGTAACTTTTTATTAAACCACCACCCAATTTTAAGCTCTGGATGACCGTGCAGGAACTGCTTTTGTTTTCCCAAGGCCACCAGCCCCAGTGCAGATGGAAAGGAACAAGATACACGAGGGCAGTGAAGAGCCACTGGGGAGCCCCCGTACTGGTACCTGCTCAGCCCCGGGTGCCACAGGCATTACTGTCAGGGTGGCTGTCTCCTTATTGCTTATCTTGCAACTATGACTATGCTGCGAGGTCTGGAAGGGAGGGGAGAGTAGGGGACATTCCTCCTGCTGCACCCTTGGAGGCTGCGGGCTTTCCTGGGCCTCGGAGAGCGGCTCGCCGAAGGCGCTCAGCTCAAGGGCCTGATTAGGTGCATAAAATCGCTGTAGCCAGACCGGACCTCCCCGCCCCCGGGCCGCGCCCCGCCCCCTCTGGGGCACACCCCACCCCGCCACTCCTCCCCTTTCCTGGGCCCACCCTACCCCGCCGATCCTCCCTCTCTCTGGGCGAACCCTGACACCCTCACCTCTTCCCCCTCCCTGGGCGCACCCCATCCACGCCCAACCTTCCCCCCTGGACCCCGCCGCCCCTCCCGCTCTTGGCTGCGCCCCGCCCCGTCTTCCCGGCGCCCTCCTTCCCGGGTCAGCCTTCTCCCTGACCCTCCTGCCGGCCTCCAGGACCCCGCGGCTCGCGAGGCGGCTCTTTGTTCCTCCGCCTCGCGCCTGGCCCCGCCCCGCCGGGTCCTCCTCTTCGCCCCGGCCGCCAGCTAGTCTCTCCCCTCGCCGTTCTTCCCTTTGTCTTCCACGCCGACACCTCTCCTGCCCCTTCAGCTCCTCTTGCCCTGCAAACCCCGGGTCGCCACCTCCACATCCCTTCCACTTCCACCTGCCTGCCTTGGCCTGCATTTTGTTCTTTTCAACCAAGGTTGAAATGGTAGCCCCACGCAAAATCCGATGGTGTGTGGAGGCACTGCCCTGTCATTGCAGTCTGCACGCCTTCTTAAATGCCAGGTGCGAGCAAGGCTGACCAGGAGCTGCCGATGGTCTTCACGTGTCAGACTGGACTGACACCTGCCACACATTCATTGAACTTTTAATAAGCACTGCCGCTGTGCTTGGCGTTTTGCTGGGCTCTAGAAATAAAAAATTCAGAGAGGCCAGAGTTCTTCAGGGATGCAGACAGGTGATAGAACCATCATTGGTTGAGCACTTGCTAAGTGCTGAATACTTTTTCCTGCATTATCTTGTGTAATCCTCACCACCACACCCAACGACGACCTATTAATGCTCTCTAGGTGTCTGGCAGTGTTCCAAACAGTTTATGTGTATTACTTTGTTTGATCTTCCCAACCACCAATGAGGTAAGTACTGTTATTTTAATGCAGAGGAGGGTTATGGAGGGACAGAGATAAAATGACTCAGAGCTACATGCTCATGACAGCAGAGCTAGGAGTCAAAATCAGGCAGGTTGTAGTGGGTATACTGAGAGAAAGTGCGTGGTTTTTTTTCCTAGTTGGGGTGAAGTGGATGTGTCAAGAAAGATTTAGAGGAGGTGACTCTTATGAAAAGTATCTGGTGTATCTTGTGTCGTGGTTTTGTTCTTGCCCAGTACTCAACGGTGATAGTTTAGAGAAGATGTTCAAAGAGTACCTAGAAAATTGTTTTAAATACAGTTAAAGCTGTTTGGTATTTTCACTGCGTTTTTCTGTATAATACATCAAATTGCCTGTTCTTTTTGTTCAAGCAGCTCCCTCATTAAAGCATGTTTTTTTGGAACAGTTAGGAACCTGTAGTTGTAAAGTCATTGAAAACCTTTGGTAGATAGGAGCTGAATTTGCTTTTCAGTTCTTTTTGTGACTTGTTAGGTAAGGATTTCAACTTACCTATAAAATGAGAATAGTAAACTCTATCATCTCTTGTGAGATGTGAATATTTTGAGGTCCCGAGGAAAAAGGCCTTCGAAGTTCATGACTTGTAAATTAGTATGTGTTTCACACATCATGTTTTGAAGGTTGTTCTTGATGTATTAGGATAGGACCAGGACACTGACTTTAGGATCATAGCTGCCTCCACAGAACCTCCCCTCATTTCTCCCAACTAGAAAGGGTTCCTTTTACTCTACTTTTCGTGCCTCCATGGTACTACTTACTGGAGTCTTGCGTTATAGTTAGTTGTATCACTTCTGCCTGGCCCACTATGTTATACATTCCCTGGAGTCAGGGACTGCCCTACCCATCTTTGCTTTGTCCTTGAGTTTGAGGCCACAGTTGAGACTACAGCATATGCCAATTGAGTTGAGCTAGTGAGCTGCCTGGTTAATGCTGAGATGAAAGGTGATGTTTTTACTTTCATTGATGTTGTTGTTATCTTACTTTCTGGGGTGGAAAAAGAACATCTTGCATAGGTAGATGTGGAGCATGGGCTCTAAAGCCTCCACGGAAGAAGCAGGGGCAGGAAAATGGGAGAATTGGAGTAGGAATCCGCAGACAGTCCAGGAGATAGGGAATGTGGAAACTCAAAAGTAAGAATAAGCTTTCAGGAGCTGAGAGTGAGAACGGAAATTCAGCTGCAGACAGAAAATAGCTTCTTTTTGATTTGTCAAAAATGTGAAATTTAGCCGAAAAAATACACCTTTAGGGGTCAGAAGACTTGAGTTCAAACCACCAGTATGTTGCCTAGGCAAATAATTTAAAGTTGGGGCCTCCATGTCCTCATCTTTAAATCTTAAAATAGAAAAATGAATGTATCTCATCTCCTTCTGTATTAATCCATTCTCACACTGCTGTAAAGAAATATCTGACACTGGGTAATTTATAAAGAAAAGTGGTTTAATTGGCTCAGGGTTTCATAGGCTGTACAGAAAACATGGCTGAGGAGGCCTCGGGAAACTTAAAACCGTGGTGGAAGGCGAGGGGCAAAGCAGGCACATCATCACATGGCCAGAGCAGGAGGACAAGAGAGAGAAGGGGGAGGTGCTACACGCTTTTAAACAACAAGATTTTGTAAGAACTCAGTCATTATCATGAGAACAGCAAGGGGGAAATCCACCCCCATGATCCAATCACTTCCCACGAGGCCCCTCCCTCTTCCAACATTGAGGTTTACAGTTTTACATGAGATTTGGGCGGGGACACAAATCCAAACCATATCACCTTCCTGATGTGTGTGTGTGTGTGTGTGTGTGTGTGTGTTTTTGAGACGGAGTCTCTCTGTCGCCCAGGCTAGAGTGCAGTGGCTGGATCTCGGCTCACTGCAAGCTCCGCCTCTCGGGTTCACACCATTCTCCTGCCTCAGCCTCCTGAGTAGCTGGGAGTAGCTGGGACTACAGGCGCCCGCCACCGCGCCCGGCTAATTTTTTGTATTTTTAGTAGAGACGGGGTTTCACTGTGTTAGCCAGGATGGTCTCGATCTCCTGACCTCGTGATCCGCCTGTCTCGGCCTCCCAAAGTGCTGGGATTACAGGTGTGAGCCACCGCGCCCGGCCCCTGATGTGTTTTTATAGGAATTACATGAGAATGCCTGGAGAGGTATTCTTGAATTAAGTGTAAAGCACTACACAAATGCTAGTGTGAAGGTGGGTGAGAGCTTCTGGTAGAAGAAATAGCACTGGATTTAGCAGGGGCTATGAGAGCATATGGTCTTTTTGTGTGTGTGTGACCTTGGATTCACAAATTTATCTGTCTAAACCTCCATTTCCTCACGTGTAAAATGGGGATAAACATGCCTACCTTACATGAAACGGACCTGCCAGGCAAAGCACATATGAGTTGGGTCTGTTCTGGAAAACTTGTTTCAGTGATTGACGTTAAACACCTGCTACCCTTAGATATGTTCCTCCTCAGTCCCTAAGTTGTTCTCTCACTAAGCCTGAGAGTGAGAGGGCTAAGGAAGATAGAGATGTACCGCATTTAGAGAACCATACTCAGTCTTCTGTTAAGAAACTCCCAGGTCTGACACTGGTTTACCGCCGCAGGCTGTTTATTACTCTGAAGCCCAAGACAACTTCTGCAGTCTGGATAAGTTGCCTCCCTAGTTCATCTTTTTATCCTTGAAAAAGGCCCAGGGCTCCCAGGCATTTTCTTTTCTTTGGTGTCTCCTGCCATTCCCCACCCCCAGGATTCTCCTCTTTCTGTGATTGGCTGCTACTCCCCTCATTTTAGCTGCCCAGAAGACAAGCACAAAGGGAATTTTTTTTTTTTCCTTTAAGGCTTTTATTGCTAATTATAAGAGCAAAAGCAATAGGGCAACAGGACTGAAAATTTAATGAAGTTCATACTCTTTCTTTCTCTGTTACCTGGTTCCTAACTGTGAGTATGGATGAAAAATCCTCTCCGCTTTTATTTCTGAGGGTTGGGGCTGCTCATCTCTTTGAACTGTCATTAGCAAAAGGCCCTATATAACTCCCTCTACCTTGGCACCTCTCATGCCTGTGGTACCCGCCCCTTGTAGCAAGTGTGGAGTTTTCATTTTGTAGACATCTCCAGACTTGGTGATAACAAGTTCACTGGGCTTCAGCTCTGCCCAGGAGGAACTAATTGCAAAGTAAATCCCAGGCCGTAATAAGGAATTGATGAAAGAGCACCATCTTTAATCCTTTCTTTGGCTTCAGCCACTTGTTATTAAAAAGGTGTATTTGAATCAACTAAAGATGAACAGCTTGATAGTTATTTGTCTTTCTTGGCTTAAGAAAACGGTAGGAAGGAAAAGGATTTTAGGGTCAAACGCTCAAGTTATTCAGTAATTTTATAAGTCTTTATTTTTCTTTGACCATGAAATCAGCCCTAGGGTGTTTTTTAAAGTAGAGAAGTTTTGTTAAATCTCCAAGGATAGAAGGAAAACACTACAACATTATATATAAATGCAAAATTAAGACTGTGAGGTGGATTTTATGATATTTTTCAAAACCTAATCTAGATACCTATTTTAATGTTGTGACATTTGCATCCTTTCTCAGTTTATTAACAATAGGAGAGATTTATCTAAGACATAGCAGAGACAATGATTCTCAAATGAATACTCTTAGATGTATTTTGTCTTGCATGATTACTGTTAAGATTTTTCAGTTTAGGATTAGGAAGAAGTAGTACCTTTCAGAAAAACGTATTTTTTAAATGCTGAAAAACTGGCAGCCCAGATAGAACATGTCCCACATACATACATTTCACATTTATGATAGAATACCGAAGAGAGATTATAACATTCATATAAAACCAATATTTAAGGTGACTTAGAGTACTAGTTAAAACTGCATTTAAAGGAAAATTTTAATGGGAGTCAAGAACCAGGAGCCTCGGGTGGATTCTCAGTGCTGGTACGTGACCAGTTGCGTGAACCTGAGCAAATCAGTATCTTCTCTTGTCACAAAAAAGGAATGGGGAGGTAAAGTAGAATTGCTCCAACAGCATTAAGATGAAGATTCAGTGAAGTTTCGGACACTTATTGCTGTTTCAGCTGACTTGCATCATTGCACCCTTTCGGCTGTAGGAGCTGGTGGGAGCTACAGGGGAAGGCAAGTGATCCTCTCTCTTGCCATGGCAGCTGGGGCAGCATGTGTGTTACATACACTAGGCCATTAAAGACTATTACCTGGGACTTTGAACATTAGGCAGCAATAGAAATGGGACAGCCAATAATTTTAAGGTTATGGAGAAAAAAGAGAGTCCAGTGACGACAGAACAGCCAGGTATTCAGTCACCTTTCAGCGAGGCTCTTTAGGTGACTTGATCTCCTAGGCGATGTTCTCAACTACCTAACCACTAAGTTTCTGCCTCTTGTTGTGTTTCTAATGTCTTTCTAATAAATCTTTTTTTCTGATTAAGTTCATTTCTGTCTTGTTATTTTGTTTTTCTGGTGGTCATTATCCAGGCTTGCACAATTTTTAAATTGCTAAAACCAGAAATTGCCAGAGATATTGGCTCACTGGGACAAAGATTCAGATACATGCAGACCAGGCCGAGTGCTCCTGTAAATCTCTCTCAAGATTGTGGTATGATTTAAGTAAGATGTTGCATATTGGAGCGCTGTGGGTCCTTGAAAGTTCAAGCACCTATAATTGTTATTCCTGGAGGTTGTAATGAGGGGAATATCTATGGGATTAATATGACTGTGGGTACATTGGGATTTAGAGTGTCAAAGTCCACTGGATTTGGTAATGGTTCTGGTCCTTGTAGTGGAGAATTCATTTTCCTTTTGCTGATATCTATGTGGCAGGTAAAATGCCTTTTAGATCATAGATATTTTGAACTGTGCTTATTTTTAGTGTACCTAAGATCTCTACAGGTATAGGACATTAAAGCAGATAGAGTATGGTATGTAGTAGGTTTGCAAATGAAGGAGACTAATCGTACTTCTGCTGTAGAGCAGGCAGTGTACTTTAATCTGTTTTTTTCTCATTTGATGTTACTTCCTCTTATTTTATAGATGAGGAAATCCTCATGAGAGGAAGTCTTAGTACCTTCTCAAGTATCAATTAACTATTGTAAGGGAGATTGAACATTCACATCCAGGGCTTTTATATTTCACAGCCTTGGTTCTTTCCATTATAGCATACTAGGATCATGAGAAAATAAAGAAGTGGAAGAAAGACCAGAGAAAGGAGTAGGAATTGCCTCGGAAAATAAACAACCATCAGATTCCAGAGACAGGTTATTAGAAAATCTAGAGTTCAGACAAAGAATTATAAAATTGCAAAATTAGAATGGACCTTAGAGAAGTAGAGCTCACCACCCGCTCCGGCTCATCTCTGTCTCCAACATCTCCAAGTGGTCACTCAGCCTCTTCCCGCTACAATGATGGGCAGTGTCTTACTGCAGAAGACAATCTGTTCCATCTGTGTTTAGCTCTGGCCACGAGGAAATTATTCCCTGTGAACCCCAGGATTTCCTTTGGCTCCAAGTTTACAAAGCAATAATTAGCACTTTGAATTGGGAAAGCTGGGCAGCAAAGTGGTTGTGAACCCCAGCTCTAGAATACAGTTGCCTTCGTTTGAACTTGAAATGGCCTTTCTCAGCTTATCAGCTGTGTCCTTTTCTCATCCGAACATGGTGGCCACCTCACAGTGTTGATATGCGAGTCAGATGAGATAAAGCATTTGGCATAGTCACTGGCGTGTATAGTAAGACTTTTTAATAAGGTTTTATATATAAAGTTACTGATTGTTATTATTTTCCATAACTCTACGAGTTAGAAATTATTATTCACACTTTCTAGATCTTAGAAACTGAGGGACCTGCCTGACGGTCACAGAAAAAGCAAGCAGGGCTGGGCATGGTGGCTCAAGCCCATAATCCCAGCACTTTGGGAAGCCAAGGCGGGTGGATCACCTGAGGTCAGGAGTTTGAGACCAGCCCAGCCCACATGGTAAAACCACATCTCTACAAAAAACAGAAAAATTAGCCGATCATGGTGGTGCACACCTGTAATTCCAGCTGAGGCTGAGGCACAAGAATGGCTTGAATGCAGGTGGCAGAGGTTGCAATGAGCTGAGATCACATCACTGCACGCCAGCCTGGGTGACAGAGTGAGACCTCTGTCTCAAAAAAAAAAAAAAAAAAAAAGAAGCAGATGCCCCTAGGTTTCAAGGGCAAATGATTCAACTTCTGCTCTTCCCCTTTTAACATTTGCTGCTGTTCCTCCTCTACTTTGAATGGAGAGAGGCTACTGCAGGCCAACTGGAGTAACTAAGACAAAATAACAGTCTGCAGGTGTGGCTAGGGACACACACATCCCTGCCAATTTCAGGCTAAATTCAACATTTCCACTCTTCATGTTGCTGTACCTTCCTCTTTTCTTTCTCCTAAAGAGTAATTTTCATTTGAAACTGTTATTTCAGTCATTTGTATTCTCTGCTCATCAGCACATGGATTAGTTGTCACTTCATGTATTTGTTTTGAATAGCTACACAAAAAGTCTTTTGGGGGAGTAGAACTTTGTTTTTCAGTATATACATGTGATAAGCTTGATATGTGGTTAAGTTTTTTTCTGCCACCATTTAAGTGACTTCTGGACTCTTTCATAATCAGGCTACTTATTTTACAAAAGGTAAGATACACTTTATATTAGTGAATGTTAATCTCTGACCTCTGGATATTTTTACACAAGTTCATGCCAAACAGAGGTACACATTTCCATCCTTGTTCTGTTTTTCTATTTTCCATTTCTGTTGTCACATTCTGACAGCCTGCCACCAGAGTTCAAATCTTGATTCTATTGCAAGCTGGGTTACTTTGAGTAAACCACATTAATTTCTTCCCTCAGCAATATTTCTGTGTTCATCTGAGTCATTCTAAGTCAGGTTTTCCCAACCTTAACACAAATGACATGTGATGATGGCAGGGGAGGAGGCTGTCCTGTGCATTTTAGGATGTTTAACAACCTCTCTGGCCTCTACCCACTAGACACCAGCAGTAACTTCCTCCAAGCTAAATCATCCCCAATTGAGAAATACTGTTCTAAGATGAAACATTGTTTTATGTTGAAAGGCTGCTGTAAGCCATAGAGCTGTAAGATAACTACTAGACATTTTATTAAATATCTGCTTTATGTAAAGCAGTGTGCTGAGTGCCATGGAAAAAAGGAGGCAGTAACTATGTGTAAGGGTATCCTTGCTTCCCAGCAGCTATGGTAGGGGGAAGTGATATAAGTAGAATTTGATAAATCTGTAAGATTCAGGAGGTATTTCAAACACAAGGCATTTGACCTTTGAGTTGCATCTTACCAGGAATGGTAGCAATGAAAAAGACTCAAAGGAAAGAGTGCTTAATTTCTAGTCTTTTAATGGGCTGGCAGTCAGGAAATGGAAATGAGTGAAGTAGGTAGGCGTTGAATGCCTATGACAGAACTGGAGATGGTAGGAGCCACCTAAAGGAAACAGTTGCTGTTCAATGGAAGCCACTTGTTGGCAGCAGGAATGTTCGTCTGGGGATGCCAGATCTTCTAGTTTTTCAAAAGATGTTGGAAATTCAGATTTTTATAAAATGTGAAATTTCCTGAATTTTAAACATTAACTCAATTTAAACCAACAACATATGTGAGTCAAACAAAACACCTACGCAGATTAAATTAGGTTGGCAGTTTGCAGCTTCTGTTCCAGATAATCTTTTTAGGAGGGACGTTTCTCTCATCCTGTCTCTTAAACAATTGGAGGAAAAGTTAAATTGGTACGTTCCTTCATACTTTATACAATTCATTTCCATCATGTTTTACTTTCTCTGTTTGAACCTTAGCTATCAAGATAAAGTTTAGATCTGAAGTGTTGCTCTAAATAAAATAACATTTTGGAAACTGTGAACATCCCTCAGTTAAGAATTCTCCGGGGTCTTCAGCTAAAAGTGAAACCTGGAATGGTTGCCAATGAATGCTTTTTGTGGCCTTGGAAATTCAGAGTGATTTATCACTTGTTGGTAATAACTGGAGGCCTCTATATACAAGAAAGGAGTTAAAGGAGTTAAAGAGGCCAAAAATAACAAGTCTAACCATATGGCTTTTTTCAAGAGGTGTCCATATGGCTATCTAGTTAAAAAGGACTCTTGCCAGCTTGACTGTGAGTTTTCTTTTTTGTAGCTCAATATAAAAGTCTTTTAGCTTTAACATTGTAAGGAAGGAATTCCTAGGTTTCACTTCTAGGTTTTGAAAAACTGAACTGGGCAGTGGGGGAGGAATGTAGTTGTAGGCAGCCAAGTTAGATGCATAGTTGACCATAGGATCATTGGTATTTACCACAGCAGCAAAGCTATGTGATAACTCCTATTTATATTCTTTTTAGTCTCCAGCAGTAGTTTAGCTTTTTATGATGGTGTCAAAGTTTCAAGTCTGACAGTCTAGCTCAGTGTGCCTTCTTGTTCTCAAGAATGGAACATGCAATACTTTGTCAAATGCCTTGGTGAAATCAAGTTATGTATTAATTCATACAATTTCTACCCGTATATTAAATTAAGTGGCATAATTTGACCTGATTTGTTCTTACAGAATCCAAATTTGTTCTTAGTAATTATAATTAAATAACCTATTCTATAATGTGCTGAGAAAGAAGCAAAGTTGACTAGTTTCTAGGTTCCAGAGCTCCTGTTTGCCTCCTTGGTCATAATAGAGACATCTTGACTATGTGTAATCTCCAAATCTCCTCATTGGTATGCTGCCATCCATGTGATTTTGGTCATATTATGTACAGTACTGGATGATTTAGGAGGAAAATACACACAGAGGGAAATAAATATATATGCTTATGGCATAGAAAAGTAAAAATTTTGGATCTAGATTAATCCTAATGGTATTAATTCTTAGATTTTCCTTCCAGCAAATCCCGAATCTCCATTTATGGTAACTATTTAGCAATTTCTACTAATTTTAATTGAACCAGATACTTACAAAAAATAATTGCTTTGGAGTGTCCTTTGGGAAACAGAATTGGGGAGCTGTGGAAGTTATGTTCAGGTTGTAACAAAAACAGACAAGAAATAATACAGACCCTACTACTTTGTGCAAGAGGCTGAATTTAAATTACCCTAAGAGCCTCCTCAACCCAGATGTGTTTCCAGTATGATTGGTGTGACATTTGTTCGGGTTCTTTAGAATATAAACATATGCAATTAATAATGAAAATGAATTCCTATCCTTGCAAATTCAAAATCTCTCAAAGCATTTTTTCCCTTCTTAAATCATTTTGACTATTAGTATTTGTGTTGATATGGCTTCCTCACATGAGAAATGCTATTATGCAACAGCTGTAGTTGTGCTGCCTGAATGCATGCCAATTCTGTTCAGATTGAGCCACAGGGACTGCTTGTTAGCTCCCTAGCTGCCTGGGAGAGAGGGTAATGTAAAATTAATGTATGAAGAAAGGCCTGTTATCTGACACTATTTGGGGATGCAGGTGGTCTGAAGTGGTGTGCAGAAATTAAACTAACATGCTAATCTTTCTATGATTATAGAAAAGTGGGTGGGATTCATGGTTTCAACTCTTGGTATTAATTTTAAACATTGGGAAGGGCACTGACTGACTCCTTCTTTTACCTAGCTCTATCTAATTCCTAAACTTAAGGCATGTATAAAATTTGAGATTATCAGATACTTTCATTTTTGGAATTCAGGGTATGCTTCATAGTTTGGAAAGGAAGTGGTAGAAGAGATTGTGAATAGGATTTTCATATATAGGTTGCAAATGTCTGAAAAAAATACTTGTTTATTCAAGTAGTCTTTTTCTTGATAAGTAGCACGTAAACTAGACCAATATGGAACATTTTCAAATTAGTTTTAAGTTAAGGACAATGTAACATGGATTGTTCTTCAGCAATGTAGTCCCAAATCTAAATATACCTGTCCGTTTAACGTTTTCTTTTTTTTCCTGGTGATTCTGCAGTCGGTTATCGCTCTCTCTCCATTCTCATTTTAGCCAAAGCAAGCAATTTCAGCATTTAATGTCAGCATTGCATCGTATGATGTTTAGTACATAACTTGCAGTAGCATTTCTCATGTGTTTCTAGAACAGCTGTTTTGCTGATCTGCCTCATCTCTAGACTTGGAACCTGTCTTACTGCGTAACAGACCAGCTTACAGTGTTCATAAACAAAACACCTGGCATAGTGCCTGGCACACACTAGGTGCTTAGTAAATGTTTACTCATTTATGAGACCCTGTCAGTGAGGCTGTCACATTGGAAAGAAGGAATGACCAAGTAATGAGCCAGACACGATTATGCATTTTCATGAATATTATCTCATTTAATCCTTAAAAAAGTCTTGCACAATAGGCATCATTATCCCTTGGTTTAGCTTATTACTCACAAATTGATCTCAGAGCTGGTTAGGAGGAAGAGTCTGAATCTGAACCCAGGTTTTTATCCTTGTATTATTGTTCTTTCTACTATACCATAGAAGCATATTTTATAATATAGAAACATTTCTAGGGAAAATTTTTTTGGAGACTTGTCTCTGAATTTACTGGAGCAATTGTTTCTTGTATTTTAAACTGTTCCTCCTAGTAAACAAAATTGCAAAACTTGTCTAGCGGAACTGGAGTGGGAAATTTAGCATTGCAATTAACTGGAGTTAGACAGACTTGGGTTTTCATTCTGACTTCTCCACTTACTAGCAATGTGATCTTGTTCAAGTCATTTAAACCTCAGTTTTGTCGTGTAAATTGGGGATGCTATTAGTACCTATTTCATGGGCTTGTGATGATATGAAGCAGGTAAAGCCCTTGTTATATCTGAGACATAGTCGGTACTGAATGCTAGCTGCTGTTATTGTTAGTGAATGACATCTCATTTATTTAACAAATATTTATTACATTTGATCCTAGCCAAAGGCCAAGAAGTGATCTGCAAATAGTTTTTCAGTGTATACTAGATGCTAGGTACTTTTTAGTTCTACTAATTCATCAGTGATAAAAACAGACAAAAATCCATTTCTGTATGGAGGTTGCATTCCAATTGCATTCCATTGGGGAGAGCTAGACAATAGACATCATGAATACTGGGAAATAAATGATATCATATGTTGGAGAATGGCTAGTACTATTCAATACAAAAGAAATAAAGGAGAATCAAGTGAGTGTGGGACAGGGGAGAGTTGACAGGGAGCTGTGGGGTTGCAATGAAATAAAATAGTCACTGGAGGCCTCATTGAGAAAATGATACTTGAGCAAGAACTCAAGGGAGACAAAGGAGTTTGCCATGTGGATTCTCTGGGCAGAGCTTGGCCCAGTGGGATGAATAGCAAGGAGGCGAGTGGGGCAGGAAGACAGTAAGAGCATCACTAGGGCTTTAAAGGCCATTGTAAGGGTAAGGGGAACCTGTGGGGAATCTTGAGATGAGGAATGACATGATTAACTTTAGATTAAAATTGTGATCATCACCACCATGAGCTTCTCATCAGGAGGAGGGACCTGGACAGTATAGCACCTTTACCCTATGACTCTTCCTTCTCCTATTAGCTTAACCTTTTATACTTGAAAAGTGTATTCCACCACCCCAGGGTAGCTGCCCTGCCTACTCTATGTCATTGACTGAACTTGGCGGTCCTGTAGCTGTAATGGTTGTATTCCTTGGGAAACAAAGGAAATGATTAGATCTTAAGAGGCAAGGAAAGTAGAATCCTGTGGTAGCACAGCTTGTGATCCTCTTTGAACATGACTTGATCTCTTCCAGACTTCCCTTACTGAACCAGGAAACCTTTGTAGAGGATCCTGGGAGGTGTTGGTTTGGTTTAGTGTTTTCTAAATGTTTGTATCTCCTTACAGTGAGAGGGATCCATTATGGAGCAGGGGGAAGAGCTTAAGTGTAGTAATTTGTCAGCTCATGACCTGTGCTTAACTTCTTTCCTCTAAGATACTAGCAGCAGACATACTCGCAGCAGACATACTCTCAGCACACAGGGGGATGGAAAACATTTCTGTGCTACTTCTCCAATGAAAATCAATGACGACTTCCTCTTCCTCCTCCTCCTCCTCCTCCTCCTCCTCCTCCTCCTCCTCCTCCTCCTCCTCCTCCTCCGCTGCTGCTGCTGCTGCTTCTGCTGTTGCTGCTGCTGCTGCTGCTTCTTCCTTCCGCCGCTGCCTCCTCTTCTTCTTCTTCTTCTTCTTCTCCTTCTCCTTCTCCTTCTCCTTCTCCTTCTCCTTCTCCTCCTCCTCCTCCTCCTCCTCCTCCTCCTCCTTCTTCTTCTTCTTTTCTTCTTTTCTTCTGGGATACATGTGCAGAATATACAAGTTAGTTACATAGGTATATATGTGCCATGGTGGTTTGCTGCACCTATCAACCCATCATCTAGATTTTAAGTCCTGGCATTCAGTATTCAAGATGGTCTTCCACTATCTCATTGATGTCCTATTATTCTCAATCAAGGTAATTGGAAGTCTGCTTTTTGTTTTTTTTAATGCATGTACAGGACTATGGCAATATCAGGGAATGGTAGAGAAAATGGGAGCAGGTCTAAGATGCAAAATTCAACACAGAATCACATGGATTGGTGGAGTCAGAGGATCAAGGTCCATGCCCAGCTCTGTCAAAGTAGTTGTGTGATTGTGCCATGTCTAAGCTGGAGTTTCTTTGTGCCTCATGGGATAGGAACAAAGTAAGATATATAGATGGCTAGTTTTGTGACTCCGAATGATGGGAATCACTTTTCTGGTGAAGTTATTGCTTGAAAAGGGAAAGAGGATGGGACAGTCCTTGTTTAGCCTTTTCTGGATAACATCAACATGCCAAGTGTGGGTATTTTCCTGCTGCCTTATTCCCTGGGAGTTGGAGCTTTTGTCTTTCTTTCAGGCTATTTACAACTTATTGTGTTCTAGAACCCCATAGATAAGGGCCTAGTCACTTCCTTAGCTTGTGCCTTCCAACCCTAATGGTTCTATCAATATCTTTGTGTCCCTCACAATACCTCGCATTTCCCTTCCTCATTATGTTAATTACTTGAGGTAATTTTAGAGATAGATACCACTTAATTGAGTGAAAACTTTACAATTGAGGGGTTACTCATTAGCAGGACCTGGGTTTTGTTTTTAATCTCATTAACCCCTTGTTACCCATTTGATAACAAAGACTTCAAGGAAGAATTTGCTCAAAAATCTCTGGAAGACAGTAATAGCTTCTTGGGCCTGATTGATAAACTTTTTGCCTTCAGCAATGGAAATGTGGGAAAATTCAAGATGCTAAATGATCTGGCTTGAACCCAGCAGGTTGAGGCAGTGGAGCCTTTTGATTGAGGCACAGCCCAGGACTGCTGCAAGGGAGAGGCACAACAGATACCATCAGGAGGTCTGATTTCTAAAAGGAGTATCATAGAAAAATTATTGATCTGTCCCAGGCCTCAGTTTCCTTGTCTCTAAAGTGAAAAAGATTGACTGACTTAGTAATAGGGAACTCATTATTTTATTCTAATAATGTAAAAAAATACCTACCAAACTATCTGGTAAGTCTGAATTAACTTTTTTTCCTTCCAGCAAAAAAATAAAAAGAAAAGCATTACCGGTGACTGCCCATTAACTATCAATCAGATCCTCTGAGCAGTTCCAGTTCACCAGAGTTAACAGAGTTACTAAGCTGGCGTAATTCCTGGCTCAAGCCAAAAAACATAATGTTTTAGTTAGTCTTACGAAGAGCACATTTTGAGTCTTTTTCTTTTAAAAAATATAATATCACAAACAGCTCTCAGTCATTTCCACCTGTTGTAAGCTGACCTAAGCCAGTTTGGTTATACACAACTCCTAGGTGCTTTTTTCTGGTGGATTTTGATAGCTGCCAAATTATTTGAGGTGAGAGATTTTGCTACTAAAGCAAAAGCAAGTCTGAGACATTCTGCTGCACATACAGACATTGATTAACAGCCATATATATCAGCCAGTAGGCACAAAATATTTCTGCGACATTACTCTGTATACTTGATAAAGTCCCAGCTGTCTTCTTTTAGTTGTTCTGATCACCACTTTGTATGAAAGTGTAGACATTACACTTTCACATTATACTTGTAGACATTACAACATTCCAGAGGATAGTTCTGTTATCTTTAATAGTCAGCATCAAGCAACTGGAAATCCTCCAACTGTGCTGGACTCATGTCCACTTAGGGGACAAGCCTATCAAGGCTACAGCCTTATTCATACAAGAGTAGAGGCATTTCTAAAATATTTTAGCCAATTCTCATAATTTGAATATATGTTTAAGTTTACCAGGGATGGCCCATTTCTCACATTTATATTGCTAGCAAAGAAGCTATTCATCTCACACACCCACACAAATCCACCTCTGACGTTCACTTTGCTAATCGGCAAAGGGCCTGGTGTTGATGAACGTGGATAGTGGAAATATTTGCAGTGTGTCTTTCTGGAGTATGGGCATCATGCTTAGAACATGACCTGCCTACCCCTGGAGTGCCTTCCTGAATATAATGCCAACCGCATTTGAGTTGTAGTTTAACCTAATTAACTCACATGCAGTATCTCATTACCTATACTGAATTTTTGTTAAGTTAATTAGGCATCCTAACATTGCCTTTGGAACCCCATTGTGGAAACCACTGTTACTAATGTCACATTGTAGGACTAGACTTTGAAATGATTTGTAAGGATTCTTTTGCTTAAAAAGCATTTGATTAACTTCCACGTACTCAGAACCATCTCTTGTCACTGGGTGGGAAAACATATTAGTTACCATTTACTGAGCACTTAGCATGTGTTCAGTCCTTTATGTACATTGTCTCTACTCCCCCTCTCATCAACTGTGTGAAATAGAGACTTGGCTCCTTTTCATAGATGAGAAAACTGAGGCTAAGAAAGACATGCAGTGGGAATCTTTATCTAAACCTAGGTTTATCTCTACAGGTAGGTTTATCTCTACAGGTAGGTTTATCTCTACAGGTAAGGCTTTCCTATTAGCCCTGTGGCTGCAAAACAACTTACCACAAACTCAGTGGCTTAAAACACCACAAATTTATTCTATCCCAGTTTCTTTAGGGTAGAACTCTGGGCTAGGTTCTCTGCTCAGGGTCTCACTGGACTGAAATCAAGATGGCAGCTGGTACCTCAATTCCCTTGTGGGCTTGGAGTCTTCTTCCAAGCTCACTGGTTATAGGTAAAATTCATGTCCTTGCTGTCGTAGGGCAGAGGTCTCTGTTTCTCTCCTAGCTGTCATCTGGGGGTTGCACTAAGCTCATGGAGGCTGTGTTGTTTCTTGCCCTGTGGCTACCATAGACGCTCACAATATGTGTGGTGTTTGCTTGTGGGCCAGCTAGAGTATGTCTCTGATCCCCTCTGGCCCTAGCCAAAGAAAACTCTGCTTTTAAAAGGTTCATGTGATTAGTTTAGGCCCACTGGATAATCTCTCTTTCTGAAAGTTGCTGTGCCATGTAACATATATAATATGTGATCTTTTGTGACTGACTTCTTTCACTTAGTTTAGTATCTTCAAGCTTTTTCCGGGATGTGACACATATCGTTACTTGATTCCAATTCATGACAATAATATTCCATTGTATATAAATACTGTGTTTTGTTTATTCTTCAGCTAACGGACATTGGGTTGTTTCCACCTTTTGGCTGTTACGAATAATGCTGCTATAAGTGTTTATGTAGAAGTTTTGATATAGATATAAATTTTCATTTCTCTT
Source organism: Rhinopithecus roxellana (assembly GCF_007565055.1). NCBI lineage: Eukaryota > Metazoa > Chordata > Mammalia > Primates > Cercopithecidae > Rhinopithecus > Rhinopithecus roxellana. Next base: position 44,352,851 of record NC_044560.1, on the reverse strand, counting down.
GGGTATATATTTTTGAGTGGTATTGCTGGTTCATATGGTAACTGTTGAATCATTTGTGTATCTTCCCTGGAAAAATGTCTATTCAGATTCTTTGCCTATTTTTAAATTATCTTTTTATTATTGAGTTGTAAAGATGCTTTATATATTCTAGAAACAAGTCTCTTATCAGATATATGATTTGCAAATATTTTTTTCCATTCTATGGGTCATCTTTTTACTTTCTTCATGGCGTCCTTTGATGTACAAAAGTTCTTAATTTTAATGAAGTTTAATTTGTTTTTCCTTTGTTTTGCATGTTATTTGTGTCATGTTTAAGAATCATTGGCCAAATCCAAGGTCATGAAGACTTGTCCCTGTGATTTCTTCTAAAAGTTTTATAGATTTAGTTCTTACATTGAGATTTTTTATCCATTTTGAGTTAATTTTTACATATGTTGTAAGGGTCCAACTTTATTCTTTTACATGTGGATATCCAGTTGTCCCAGCACTATCTTTTGAGAAGACTCTTCTTTCCCCATTGAATGATCTTGGCACCCTTCAAGATCATAGATGGCCATAGATGTATGGGTTGAAACAAGTTCTTTTCTTCTCCTCTCAACCCCCACTTTTTTTTTTCTTTTTTTTTTTTTTGAGATGGAGTGCTCTGTGTCTCCCAGGCTAGAGTGCAGTGGCATGATCTCGGCTCACTGCAACCTCTGCCTCACGGGTTCAAGCAATTCTGCTGCCTCAGCCTCCTGAGTAGCTGGGATTACAGGCACATGCAACCACGACCGGCTAAATTTTGTATTTTTAGTAGAGATGGGATTTTACCATGTTAGCCAGGCTGGTCTTCAACTCCTGACCTCAAGTGATCTGCCTGCCTCAGCCTCCCAAAGTGTTGGGATTACAGGTGTGAGCCCTGATCGGAGCAGGTCCCTAAAGTTCTGTTATGTAAGATGTTATTGGGGGAAGGTGGTTGAAGGATACAGGGAAACTCACTTTATTATTTTTGCACCTTGTAAGTCTGAAATTTTTTCAAGAGAAACTTAAAAAAAAATGTCCTTGAGGCATAGGCAAAATTTAGTAGATTTGGATTCATTTAATAGTTTCCTCCTAATCATGAAATTAGGAAAATCCTAATTATGAAAATCCTAGTGAGAAAAATGGCTTCCTGTATTTTATTCTGGTGTGGTATCCCTTCCATGTAAAGAACATTGCATCTTGGCTGCAAGAGAAAGAGGATCCTCAGTAATGTTTGGAATTATTTGAGTCCAGGAAACTAGACCATACTGTGTCATAAGTGCTGGCAAAGTTTTAAAACAAAGCATAAGTAGCCATGATGGCCTTCTCTTCTGTTTACTGCTGCCTCCATCTTCCCCAGTAGAGCAGAATTTGAACCTGACTGGATATTTGATGATATTCTGGAATTGCTATTAGTGTGACAATGGTATTGTTACTTTCATTTTTACAAAGAATCCTTATCTTTTAAAGTTTTATGCAGACTAATTGTGGATGACACAATATGGTATCTTTCATTTTATTCTGAAATAATCTAGGTTGGGGAAAGTGGGCATATGGATGAACAAGATTGACTATGAGTTGGAAATCACTGAAACTAGGTAGCGGGTATGTGGAGGTTTATTATACTGTTTTGTCTTCTTTTATAGGTTTTCCATAATTGAAAAATAAGTTTTCTAGGGTATTGTTTTTAATATAGCTTTGAGGCATTTGAGTGGCATTTCCATTTGGAGCTGGCTTTGCTTTATATAAAAGTGGGTATTTCAGAGTTTGGATGCTTGTGTTATCTAGGTCTGGAGGAGCATTTTGACAGACCTATGAACAAACAGTTCCTGGAACAAACACTTTTAAGAGGCTGGACCCGTCTGAGTCTTGCTAGAGTTCTAACAGAATAAACCTGTGGCTCACCGTGCCGTTTTTCTTCATGTGTTATTGATGTTCATCAGCAGTACCCTTGGTTGCAGGGGTATGTGAGTCTGTTTTTCTGAAGCTTTTTAAACATATGATTCTATAAATCTTTGTACTTTTTAAAATGTAAGTGGACATAGAAAATGTATAAATTTGATAACTAGAAAAAGTCAGAAATAGTCTGTGGAGAATCTACTCACTTGGAGTCAAACGATATTCTTTTCCAATGATTGATTGTACTGTTTGTAGAAGAGACTTTCACATGCTTTATTCTTTCTTGCTTCCTTTTTCTAATGGCTATGGACCTCAGTAAATGGAGTATATGAGTCTTTATTTATCCAAGAACAAGATTCTTGCATAGAATTGTTATAGCTCTGTATTCAGATGACTAAACCTTTCAGAATAATGTTAAATAGAAAAATCTGTACAAAAAAAGGAGACACCATCTGGAAATTATTCTATGCTTTATTCTTGGTTCTGCTAGTAATGAAACGTGAGCATTCCAACTTCTCGTAATGGTTAGACTTTGTGATGTAAATGGTGCCAGGCTCTGAAAAGGCTTGTAAAGGTTTTGCTGACTCTTTTGTTTTTGTTTTTATGTGCTTTCAATGAAACTATTTGTGCTACTTTAGATAAAAGGAGGAGCAGCTTTGAGTACCTCTGGATTATTTTAATATTTTAAATAATGACAAGCAAGTATGTGAATGAATATTGATTACTGTGTGAATAATTTGTACATAGGACGATTTTTCATCTTTTTCCAGAAGTGAGCCCATTGTAGTGTGTTGGCTCCATGTCTGCTTTTGTGAAACACAGTTCAGGATCAAATAGCATCATTTACTGGGTTTTTAACTCTGGACTGTGTGACATTACCCACATTAGTGGCCTGTTCTGTGCCTCAGTTTTCCCAGCCAGGGGTATAGGAATAATGTAATATGTAGCACTTAACTGTATAAAAAGTACTTTCAGGCACACTATATTTGCTTATCTACCTCACTGAATTTGCGAGGGTAATGACAAAAGTAGTTCATTATCAAAATCCAAAGAGAAGTTCTAGAAAAGGATGGTTCCAGAGATGACTTTTTGATTGCAAGAATAATTGAGTGGCAGAATTAGAAAAAGCAAGTGTGTCCTTGAAATGTTTTTAAGTTACAAAAATAAGTCTGGAAGCAAGACACATGATGATGATGATGATGATGATGATGATGATGATGATAGCTTTATTGTGCTCACTGTATTTCTGACCCTTTCCCTACTGCTTTCCAAGTATAGCTTTTTTTCCTCCCTTAATATAGCACTCCCATGTATGAGAGACTCATTTCCATTTTTCAGATGAGGAAACTGAGTAAGAGTAGCCAAGTCAGCCCAAGATTGCATTGTTAGTGAGTAGAGAGCCAAGGTTTGAACTTGGTGTATTTGAAGAGCCTTAACTATTACTCTGTACCTCAATATCCAGTACTTCCATAATACCACCAGTGGACCGTCTCTGTGAATATTTTCCCACTCATTTGTCTTTGCTTCTAATATTTATTAGCATATTATATAACATTGTTTGTATTCTGCTTTGTATTATAATTCTTCTGAAGCTCCTAGAAATCTGGACAAGAAAAGTTTGGTATTAGGTATCTTGCCGAGAATGACATTGAGAAATTAGTACTGAAGATCAGAGACAGGAAATAAAAATGTGATCCTCCAAGGGTTTAAAATGACAGAAGTTGCAAAAGGATTTCTCAATGATTAACACATAGTTAAAAATGTCAACTTGATATTTACCTGATTTGAAAAATAACCTATCAGACATTCTTTTCCTCCCCGGTAAGATAAGCAGTTCATATTAGATGGTCTGAAAAATCTTACCCAGGTTTGACATGCTAGTTCTCAAGGCAGCCCACTTAACTCCTTATCCTGGCTTCTTTCCTACCACACTGTATTACTGATGATCAAATACAGTAACCTGCAGTACTTAAATCTTTACAATTATTGCTGATGTTCAATTTTAGATGTAGGTCAAACATTAAGGGGACTGGGTGGCATTTCAGTATTTTCCAAAATATGAAGATCATCTCCACCTAATTGATTCCACATGTGCAATGGCCTTAACTGGTTAGATTTCTGTATGGACACTTTAGGTAATGGCAACATTTTCTTTAGGTAATGGCAACATTGCATTCTTCAGCCTGCCTGTGAAGCTATGTGGCAAACCTCTGTGCAGAGTGAGAATGGAGGAAGGAGAACCCTTCTAGGTAGACCACTGATGATTGCTAACTTTATTGCTCTCCCAGAAAACTGTAGGTGAGGATGAACACACTGCCTACACAATTTTCATGTGGTTATGAAATTCTTAGGAATATAAGCCACAATTTTTCTGTTTTTGTTCTGGGTGTGTGCTTACTTTAAAAATTATTGCTTTTAAATGGACAGATGATCCAGGACCTGGAAAGAATTGAATCTGTATTAAGTGCTACTATTAGGGCCAAATAAAAATCTATGCCAGCATTGCTTTATTTGATTTATGAACTGTGTCAACTTCCTGGGATTTAGGGTCAGATGATGGTGAGTTTGAGTTCAACCCGTTTTGGACAAGCCACAGCCCCTCAGAGCCTGTGTGTTGGTAAAGTAGGTGTAATTACAGTGGTGTCCACCCATCAAATATGACCATGTGAACTGTCTTCTTTAAAGGTTTTCTATGAGATGTGGATTCCTGAGCCACAGTTAAGGTGCGAGCAAGATTCTAAGTTAGGGATGGTTTCTCTTCTCTGTGGCCCTTTCTTTTTCATTCATCTTTTAATAGTGAAAACTGTCTAAAAAATGATTCATGTCTGCCAAATCTGTGGGGCCATTAGGACTGTAAGTGCTTTTTTTTAAAGCCATTTGAGAAAGAGACAAACAAAAATGGTTAATAAGAATAACAACGTTATTCCCGGAAGAAAAGGTTCCAGCCTGCTATGACTTGTTTTGGAATCTGTGAAAAGTCCTGAGAGGGCTGATTGCACTGTAACAGGGTTTTTTAGACTCTCAGGTTTAAAAAGACTTGGGGAGAGGGGTGAGGACAGCATGGCAGGGAAAGAAGCAATTAAGTTAAAATTTCAAAATTGATGAAGTGAAGCAATTTCCCATTCCTGCTAATGCAAAAAGCTCTGCAGATTTATTTATTTTTTTCCCTGTAAGTCAGAAACCTGTACTTTTCCTTCTAGGCGTCTGGCGCCCTGCTGTGTGAGAGTCCCAGCTCTTGCTGGGGTCGTTTCTTCCACCTTCCTTTCCTTCTTTCCTCTTCCCCGCCCACCTCTGGTTTGGTTTTTTGTCACTGAGTGGTAAAGTATAGGCCTCAATTTATTACTGCGATTCTTTCAAAAAACCATTTATTCCTTCAGGGAAAGGAAAGCCATGTGAGCCATGTAGCAGGATCATGAAAGATTTCCTTGGTGTAATGGTTCCACACGCTTAGTATACATTTGATCTGCAGCGAGCTGTTCAGAGTCGGTAGATCCTACTTGATTTCTTCTCTTGGGTAGAGAGAAAGAACATAGGGAGTTAAAGACAGCATTGCTGTTTAAGGGCATCTGGTAAAATTGGCCAGAAAAATAACTTGATTCTTACTATGGCGTAAAATGGATGAATGCAAGTGCAGGACCATGGAGCGGCACAGGGACAGTTGCAGATACCCTTGCTTTCAAGAAATGGGGTGCTGCTTGCCTTGAAGCTGGGATCCATCAAGGACACCTCAGATCATTCAGTGAGGCCCATGTGACTTCTTGCTGGCCTTTCCAAAGAGTGCTGTTTACATTTCAGTCCTGAAACATTGTGAAGCCACCACATTCTCTTTGATGTGAGCTCTCCCAGCACATCTGTATTTCATCCTCCCAACTTTAGGTGAGACAGTAGGCCTTTCTTCAGGGAGTCTTGTGATATGTGTTTTGTGCGGTAACAGTGTGGACACGCTGTCATGCGGTCCTGTTGTGAAATCATTTTGTGTGATGGCGTTTGCTGCGTTTTTAGGGTCTGGAGGGAGTGAATTTTGACCTGAGGCAGGCTGGTGTCTCACGAATTCTTGAAAATTTTATATTCTTCCTTTTGTTTATAACTTCATCTGTTTTCCTAATGATTATAGTTTAAAACCAATTTCCTTTCTCTCTGTTTAAAAGTAAAGCAGATGTTACTAACATGTATAATATTGCACTCAATATACAAATCTATAAAAAGATTATATTTTATTTTTTGTAGGAGGGGTCAGCAAGTACTGATGTTGATCTGATGGCCAGTACTATGATCTTAGAGTACTTTGCTTTGTACAAAAACCAAAATGAGTTTTCTAAGGCCCCTTCTTAATTAGGGTCCAACAGTAAGCTATGTTTCTCAGTTGTCATTTTGTATTGCTAACTGGCCCAGTGCTTGTAGAATCTCACTGTTTCTGCTGCTGCTAATGTTGACTTCTCACATCCATTGTTCATATTAATGTATGCTGCACGATGCAGAATAAATTCTGGAAAGGAGAGGGGGGATGAGTTTCTGAAAGATTATTTCCATTTATAATGTGAGCAGCACTACTTGAGAATTTTACCATTCTTAATAAACCTGATATTTAGAATCAAATCTCTTACATGGTCTAATTATGGAGATGGATATTATTATCTAACATCCTCATATGAGTTAAGTTTGAAGACCTTTTTCTTTACTGTTTCTGAAAGGAGGTCCAGCTAATTTACTGCAAATGAAATAAGAAGTATTTTGGAGGAATAGGTTGACATTTAGCATTCTGGTTTGAAAATCCTCTGACTGTTAAATATTTAATGTGCTGCAAAGTATCCTTAAAAATTAAATATGAATGAGTTTTAGAAAACCTTGCAGTGGCATAAAAAATTGAGATCCCCACAACCTCATTTCAAGTGTGAGTGTCTGCCTAGGGAATCTTAATTATTTTTAATGAAGATGACATTATATTTTTGATCAGCATGGGGACATCCTAAATAACAAAATTAATATAAATAGAATCCTTCTGAATAATATCACAGCAGAGATTTACTTTGAATAAATTATTAGTTTTGTCTTTGAAGGTTAATCACTCTACCCTCTTTTTATTTTTTGTTTAATGTTAAGCGTAAAATCAAATGACCACAGAAAGTGCTTTTGTTTGAGAGAAATTTTCCTAGGTTTGTTACTTCACTAAAAGTAATGGGTTGCTTTTATAGACTCATGAGATTTACAGTATTATAAACATTTTTTGGGGGTAGGATCTCTGCAAAGAAGCATTAGTGTTAGTATTATTATTTAAGAATAACCTGGTTGATGTTGATATTTGTAAGCACATTTTTTCCGTTTAAAAAATATCCTTATGCCTGATGGTATTCCCCCAATTGAATGGCATTGGAAATAAATGCAAGACTCTTGAATTTGTTTAACAATGCTGGCATTTGACATTTTAAAAATGTATACCTATGTTATTATACTTCCTACCTTTCATTGGGTTATATTCTATTCTAGTTGCATACTGTTTTAAGTATCTGTTATGATTTGGAGAAATGGGATTTGAATTCATGAGTCTATCATCTGATGTTTGTTTTTATAAAAGGGTGTAAGTTACATGTTTCAAAAAATGTTTCTAATTAAATTCCATGAATTTTTCTTGAAACTCCTTTTCTAAGAGAAGTGGCTTGATGTCTGTACCCTGTTTGAAAAAGATGGGATAACTTTCACTAACTATGCTTTTAATTTTTTCTGCCTTTGCAGTAACCATAGAAAAATACTGCTTATTTCTCTTTCTTGTTTCTTTCATTTTGACTAGGTAAAAACTAACATACTCAAAATGGAACCTATCATTGCTGGTCCTGTAATTACCCACCTTTCAAATCTTACTGGCATTTTTATTCTTAATACTCCATTTGTTCTCAATACTCCACAACCAATCCACACCTAAGAGCTCAAAAATGCCCCTTGTATCCATTTTCCTTCTTTTGCTACTAGAATCATCATCTTATTCTAGTCTTCCAGTTCTCTTTTTTGGTTTATTACATTAGCAACAATAAAAGTTATTGCTTATTGAGCACTTACCATATGCTGGCTACTGTGTTACTGTGATACATGAGTTATCTTATTAATACAACAGTCCTATGAAGTGGGAGGGAAGGAACTTAGGGCTTAGGTAATGTGCCCTTGACCACTCAGCTAGTAATCAGCAGAGCTGGGATTTGAATCCACATCAGCCTTTGGTCCTCGTATCCATATTCGACCCTATGTTATGTTTTCATTTTTTTTTTTTTTTTTTTTTTTTTTTGAGACGGAGTCTTGCTCTGCCACCCAGGCTGGAGTGCAGTGGCCGGATCTCAGCTCACTGCAAGCTCCGCCTCCCGGGTTCACGCCATTCTCCTGTCTCAGCCTCCCGAGTAGCTGGGACTACAGGCGCCTGCCTCGTCGCCCGGCTAGTTTTTTTGTATTTTTTAGTAGAGACGGGGTTTCACCGTATTAGCCAGGATGGTCTCGATCTCCTGACCTCATGATCCGCCCGTCTCGGCCTCCCAAAGTGCTGGGATTACAGGCTTGAGCCACCGCGCCCGGCCATGTTTTCATTTTTGAGTAAGTCTTGCTGCCAAGAACTATTCTATAGGCCCAGATCAGACCAATTCATTCCCCTGCTCTATAATGTTACTTTAGAGGGTTTTTATAATTTCCAAAACTTAAGTCTTGCTTCTAGGTCTTCTGTGATTTTGGCCAAATCTACTTTTTCATCCTTATAGTTGTTTACGATTGGTAAAGATTTACTGGCTAGAACAAAACAAAAGATGCCTTTGTAGCCAACATTGATGATTCTGTAGTGAGGATCATTTGGTGTCTACTGAAGTAGCACAGTGCCTGGCAATAAAAGAGTAAGGCATCCTTCATGGTCAGGATTTAATAACACAGAACCCTTCCTTTAAAACTGAAAATTATGTTTAACGTTTTGCCCTATAGTTTAATTGGAAGAACAGAGTGCCTGCTTCAGTGCTGATTCCTGGTGCTTGAACAGTTCAGCATTACCTGGGGCCATTTAACTTTTGCAAATCCCAACCTCAACAAAAGAGATTGGTTCTATCACCTTATTCCCATCATTCCTCCCTAGAGACTTAAGAATAGCAACTTCTTAAATAGTCAGTGAAAACATAACTTTAAGAAATAATAGTTGAGGTGGAAATTAAGGTCATTAACAAGATCTTAGAAATCTTTGTGTATACATCTAGAAAAAAAGTTGGAGGCTCAAGTTCAAAAATAGTAAAGATATAAAGTGAAACATACCTTTAGCCTTATTTACCTGGTCATGGTGAGGAGTTTGTTTTGTTTTGTTTTGTTTTTGTTTTTTTGGCCATTATTAATGAGCTGACTGTTCCCTGGAATGGTTAATTAAAAGGAATGAGCGCCGGGTGTGGTGGCTCATGTCTGTAATCCCAGCACTTTGGGAGGCCAAGGAAGGCAGATCACCTGAGGTCAGGAGTTCGAGACCAGCCTGGCCAACATGGTGAAATCCCATCTCTACTAAAAATACAAAAATTAGGGGGCAGGGTGGTGGGCAGCTGTAATGCTAGCTACTTGGGAGGCTGAGGCAGGAGAATCGCTTGAACCCAGGAAGATGAGGTTGCAGTGAGCTGAGATGGCACCACTGCACTCCAGCCTGGGTGACAGAGCAAGACTCCATCTCAAAAAAAAAAAAAAAAAAGAATGAGCTCAGATGTATATCAACATTCCATTGTCTGTTTTTGTTTTTTTTTTTTTAGAAGGAAGAATGAATTATCACAAGTACTTATTTCCTAAGCCTCAATCTCTCTAGGAATTTGTTTTTAAAAATCCAAGGAAGACGTTATTGGCAATGAACTGTATATCAGATTCAGCCAGTTCTATAATACAGCACAAGTCGGTTCATTATATGGAATGCTTCTCTGCTGGCTTCATTCCTTAAACTTGAAATTAATGTATTGTGGATAGAATGAAAAGCATCCTTATTTCCTGCTGCCCAAAACCCCCTTTAAAGGAAACACTCTAGAGTCTATAAGTCGGACAGTTTCAGGGAATCCAATTTATTGTATTTGGATACAGTCCTCCTCTCCTGTGCTGACATTGAGCAAACTGATTTCACCTGCCTGCATTTGCATAGTGTTTGTGGCTTCTTCCAGATTCCTTGATTATTAATTAGGGTTGAAGAGATCGAGAAGGGAGGAATCCCGACAAACATCTAATTTAAGTCAAGAGTTTAATCTGAGGACGAATAACTTTGCTTTTCATTAGTTAATCACTTAGGATGAACGTGGTTGTGTGTGTGTGTGTGTGTGTGTGTGTGTGTGTGTGTGTGTGTGTGTGTGATGTCTATAGGGTTGGGAGGAGAAGGAGAACCAGAACAATGACAAAGAAGACCATCTTGAAGAACTTATTCTGGGAAAGTAAACAAGGTCGACAAGACCATAAACTCTGACAGAACCAATATCTACAAACAGATGTGTTTAGAGTGATTCTCAGCTTATTAACTTGCACATTACTCCCTGGTGTCTATTTGTTGCTCAAACATGGAGAAGTGTTTGCTACACCAGCACAGGCTGTGTGTGTTTATACAGTGATGGGTTTGGTTGGTGATACTGCTCTTTGTGGTGGGAAAATCTTCCATGTTACAGTTTAATGCCAGACTCATACTGTTACCTGAATACTGGAAGCTTCTGTAGGACATATTAGAAGGTATCACTATACCATATATTAAATATGGCAAGCCACTATGTACTGGGAATTGAAAGATGAGCAAGAATGAGTCCCTGTGTTCTAGAAACTCACAGGATAGGGATAAGGGTGGGGAGGACTAGATATGTAAACAAATAATTGCAGTGCTTTTTGTAAAGTGTTAGAATAGTGTGAGGCCCCCAATGCATAAAGATCAGAATACTTTCCAAGGAGGTGAAAATTAAGGGAGTCTTAATGATAGAACTTATCAGGGAAATTAGAGGCAAATTACATTCTAAGTAGCAGAGAGAGCCTCTTTGAGTGGTTTGAATCTCTGTGTTTTGAATTTCCAGTGGGATATGGCTCACTCATAGCAGATGTACAACTTGGGTCCTTCTTGTGAATTAATTAATTGAATGCCTACTATAGGCTGGTTCTAGGCACTGGGGACACTGGGAATAACAACAACAACAAAAAAGCCCTCGTGCTCATGCAGCATACATATTGTGGAGACTGCAGACAGCAGTAGAGCGTAAGGTGTGTTGGATGTGATGAGCTACTGGAGTTGCTATTTTGCATAAAATGGCATTTGAGCACTTGCATAAATTGGCATTTGGCATTGGAGGTAGGCTGGGAGCACGCTGTCCCAAGGAGATGTGTTTCAGAAAGAGGAATGGGGAGTGCCAAGGCCCTGCAACTGGAGAACGCTCATCAAGTTTGAGTGGCAACTCGGAGGCCAGTATGTTGCGGGGTGGGGAAAGAAAAGAAGGGCCAAGGACTGGGGAGAAGCTCAAAAGGTATGCATGATGTAGGTAATGACTTTGGAACCAAGATAGGACTTGGGTTTTACTCAGAATTCATTGGTAAGCCGTCAGAGGGTTTTGGGCCTGGAAGTGGCAAGAGACTTAGTCTTGGAGTCAGACATATCTGAATTCAAATCTACGAACTCTCTATGTCTGATTCATCATCTATAAAATAGGGCTTGTTGTTCTTGCTTGAAAGTTAGTAATGAGAAGGAGGAGGAGGAGGAGTAAAGTAGTAGTACTAGTAGTAGCAGCAGCAGTAGTGGTAGAAGGTAACAGCTCAGAAGGATTTGTTACTGTTTATTGGTATCTTTTATAATGAGAGGCAGGACATTAATGAGTGAATTCTGTAGGATTAGGGCAATTACTTGAATATGTGAGACTGGAGTTCCCAACAGAGCCCCAGAGAGAGGCCTTGCAGGGCCAGGCGTGGTGGCTCACACCTGTAATCACAGCATTTTGGGAGGCTGAGGCGGGTGAATTGCTTGAGGCCAAGAGTTTGAGACCAACCTGGTCAACATGGTGAAACCCCGTCTCTACTAAAAATACAAAAATTAGCCATGCCTGGTGGTGCAGGCCTATAATCCCAGCTACATGGGAGGCTGAGATACAAGAATCACTTGAACCCAGGAAGCAGAGTTTGCAGTGAGCCAAGATTGTGCCATTGCACTCCAGCCTGGGTGACAGAGTGAGACCCTGTCTCAAAATAAAGAGAGAAGCCCTTCAGACACCGAGCTGTTGTGGCTATAGATGGGCAATATTGCAAATACTTGGGTAACCAGGATTCATCCATGTGTATTTATGGCAGCTGGGCTTTTTAGAGGCTGAGAGTGGCCCAGCCCACCTCTAGTTTTTGAAGCTGTTAGTATATTAATAAGTGAAGAAATGCCAAACAGACTTACCAACACTAATATTTTAAATGTATCTGTTCACCAAATTAACTCAATGTAAGCCTGCAGTATAATTGTGCCATTTATGAACTAATTTCAGCATTTGTTTTTAAAGCATTAATTCAGAGAATACTATACATGATGTGTTCTATTAATGGAATGCAAGCTCAAAATTGAATAATACCTTTTTCTTCTTCTTCTTCTTCTTTTTTTTTTTTTTTTGAGACGGAGTCTTACTCTGTCACCCAGGCTGGAGTGTAGTGGCACGATCTTGACTCACTGCAACCTCTGCCTTCTGGGTTGGACAAATTCTCCTGCCTCAGCCTCCAGAGTAGCTGGGATTACAGGCGTGCACCACCACGCCCGGCTAATTTTTGTATTTTTAGTAGAGACAGGGTTTCGCCATGTTGGCCATGGCTGGTCTTGAACTCCTGACCTCAGTTGATCCACCTACCTTGGCCTCCCAAAGTGCTGGGATTACAGGTGTGAGCCACCGCGCCCGGCCATCTTTTTCTTTCTATTGTGTTATTTTATCTCCAACTGAGTGTAAAATCTCATTAGAAGAGAAGATCAAAAGTATAGATTTGGGGCTGTTGATAAATACGAAGGGCAGGTAAACAAACAAAAAGCCCTCCTGTTATCTCCTCCACTCTGCACATCAGGCCTTAATAATATTCACTGTTGAATGCTGAGTCTGAGGCTCCTGATGACTTTATGTAATATTTGGATGGAATGTCACTTCCTCACACTTGCCACTACGTATCCTGCAGTATCTGCTTGCACTGGCCTCTTCTCCCTTGCACTCTGAACAATTCAAGGACAGGACTGTCTTAGTGCTGCATCCCCAAGAGCCTAACTTGGGGCTGGCCCATAATCTGTGCTCAGTAACAGGAAACAGAGTCGGGCCATGACTGGCAAATGAGCATTTCTAGAACGTTCAGCTAAAGAAGGCTGAAGCTAGGACAAGGGAAGCTGATCAGCCTTTTCACCTCCTGGAAGGACCAAGAGATCTAGATCCCAGATTCCAGCCCCCTGGGCTTGCCCTTGGGAAGCCTAGAGTTGTGGGATTGCAGTTTCACTCTTCTGCATATTGGATGTGAGACTTTGGTGGAAGTAGCTTTGTCACGCATTCTGCCAAGCCTTAGTTTCCTTATCTGTAGAACAGGGATAGCAGTAGATACTTTTCAGGTTGGTTAAGGCAGAGACATTATAAATCAAAGTGCCTATTCCTTCCCTTTCTCCTGTCCTCTCAGGAAGCCCACTAAAGCTTATTTCATCTGTAATTCTGAACTTGGTGGACATAAGTAGAAAGTGGTTGTTAGTAACTAAAGAATAGGAATATGTCCTTTTTACCCCCACTAAGTGGTTTAGCAGTAGTAGATAAGTTCTCTTCTTTCTTCCCTCTTCCTCTCTCCTTCCCTGCCTTTTTGTTAAGAAATTTATTTTAACTAGAGCTTACTTTTAAGTATACTTGATGGGAATTTGGATTTTGTTTTTTTTTTTTTGAGATGGAATTTCACTCTTGTTGCTCAGGCTGGAGTGCAATGGTATGATCTCAGCTCGCTGCAACCTCCGTCTTCCGGGTTCAAGTGATTCTCCTGCCGCAGCTTCCCAAGTAGCTGGGATTACATCCATGCGCCACCATGCCCAGCTAATTTTGTGTTTTTAGTAGAGGCAGAGTTTCACCATGTTGGCCAGTCTGGTCTCGAACTCGTGACCTCAGGTGATCCACCTGCCTCAGCCTCCTAAAGTGTTGGGATTACAGGCGTGAGCCACCACACCCAGCCCTGAGAATTTGGATTTGTACAGAAATTCAATATAGGGAGACCATTACTGACATTTCAAGAAATTGACAGTAGAAATGTCTCCATTTGAAAGGTCCCCTAGTGTAGGATTTTTAAAGCCGTGTTTAGTAGCCCACCTCCCTCAGAGCCACCCCCATGAGTCTTACATATGCTGACCTCCCCCGGCTTCCTCCGGGCCTCTGGACTCATCTGTGGAGGTGGGGGGCCTAGGAATCTGCCTTTTATAACAAGCAATCCAAGATGTGTTTTGTACCCTTAAGTTTAATAACCATCACCTTTGTGTCAGAAATCCAATTTATGCAACTGTTATTGAGCACCTACGATGTGCTCCCCATCATATTCCTCATATAGGTAATAACTAATTAAGTCCTCAAAGCTGTGACCATAAGGTTGATATTATTGAGATGGTTTGCATTCCATAAAGTCTCCCATTGAAAGTGTATAATTCAGTAGTTTTTAGTAAATTTCTAGTTATGCAATGATCATATGATCTAATTTTAGAACATTTTTCATCATTCCATAAAGAAATGTTGTATTCCTCCCTTAGTCGTCACTCCCCAAACATAGATTTATTATACCCATTTTTGGAGATAGGAAAATGGAGTCTCGGGTATTTAAACAACATGCCTTCAGCTCTATAGACTAAATGTGGAGCTGGCAGCCAGAGTCCAGCTTCCTTGCTTCCAGAACCCATGCTATTTCCACTGCACCATGCTCCCATCCAGGAACTCAAAGCCAAATTAAATGTTTACTTGGTGGGGAGAATAATTTGATGTTCTGGTTTGTCCTTGTTCAGTAGTTTGGTGGGATAATAAATTTTCCCTTTCCATTCCAACTGGCATTGAGGGGTAAATAAATATCGTTTAGTTTCTAGTTCGGTATGCAGTACAGCCAGATTTTGAAAATTACGTGAGGAATTAGCATGGCAAAAAATTTAATAGTGGGAGGCTGAGAGTTAGGAGAAGTATTCAGTCCTGCCTCTGGTTGGTCACTTATCACATACCTCATGGACGCTTGATTTCCTCTTCTGTCAAATGAGTAGTTGTACCAAATCTTTTATTTAGTCATTTAACATTTACTGAACATGTATGGGTGATTAACACTGGATGTTGGATATTTGGAGAAAACCACAACAGTTTTAATACCAGCTACACTTAATTGGGCAAAAACAGTATACCAGATCCTGTCTTAGCTGGTCATGCCATTTAATCCCAAGAGCAAACCTAATAGGTGGCTATATCTATTCTGTCTCTGTGGGGTTGGAGGCATGTTGCTGAAATTCCTGTGAGGAAACAGGCTCAAACGTTTTGGATAATTTGTTCTGGGTTACACACATCTGACATACCTGAAGTCTGGAAGATCCGAAGCCCAGACCTTTGTCCCCATACTAGACTGCCTCTCTAGGTGAGCAGGAGTCCTTTTGCCTTCTGTGAGGGTCACTGTTTTTGCAGCATGTTGTGAAAGTAAATATTCAGTGACAGCACTGAAAGGGGTTTAATGTTTTTTAACTCTGCCTGCTTAGGTCTGGGAAGGTGTCTCAGACCAGCCCTCCTATTCTGTTTAAAGGATAGCCGATGATTGCGTTTTCCTCTCATCCAGTACTTATGTCACCCTGCCCGAAAAAACGAATTGTTTGTTGAGCAGTGCTAGATTGGGAGGGACCAGCACCTCTGCAACATATTTCTGAACTTATGTTTACTAGTTTGGCCTCCTTGGCATGTGCGTCCAAAGCCTTGGGCTAAAGTAAACTGGAGATTTGACTTGTTCTCAGACAGGTGTTCCCATCAGGTCTTACAAATGGGGAAAAATCACTTTCTCAAGGGTCCAACTTGAACTCGAAGAGGCCAGTTTGTTGAGGCTGGGAGCGGAGCTTATAAAGGCACTGGGAGCTACCAGTGTCACAGCTGGATCTTTAATATCACAGCCATTTCCTGAGAACCTATAGCTTTGCAAAAGTCTTATCACTTCCGAAGGCTTCAGAAATGCTGATTTGGAGGAGGTCCTGTCATTAGGAATGGGACCCAAATGATTATTTCTGTGAATACGTGTTCTTTTGGAAGGATTTTTGTTGTTGTTGTTTTGTTTTGTTTTGTTTCGTTTTGTTTTTTGAGACAGAGTCTCGCTCTGTCGCCCAAACTGGAGTGCAGTGGCCGGATCTCAGCTCATTGCAAGCTCCGCCTTTCAGGTTTACGCCATTCTCCTGCCTCAGCCTCCGGAGTAGCTGGGACTACAGGCGCCAGCTACCTCGCCCTGCTAGTTTTTTGTATTTTTTAGTAGAGACGGGGTTTCACCGGGTTAGCCAGGATGGTCTCGATCTCCTGACCTTGTGATCCGCCCGTCTCGGCCTCCCAAAGTGCTGGGATTACAGGCTTGAGCCCCCGTGCCCGGCTGAAGGGTTTTAAAAAGTTGCTATTTATTGAGCTCTTACTATGTGCAAGAAATAAGTGCTGTACTTGCATTGAGCCTCACAAAAACCAGTGAAGTACCTGTTATCACCTACATTTTATGAATAAGGAAATGAAGGCAAATCTAACCTTTCCAAGGCCACCCTGTTGGTAAGTGGCAAAGATTTTTTTTAACTCCCCGTTTTACGTTTATTTTATTTTTAACCCTAAAAACTTAAGAAAATTTCTACCCAGCATTTATTTATTTATTAAAATTATATTATGCATCTGAGTCCAGAAAGCCATCATTCAGTCAAGATGTTAGTTAATAATTATTGTTGAAAGTCATGGCATGTGGTACTGCAGCCTTTACAGGCAAGGGCTGTTACCATGGCATTCGATATGCGTGACAGGCACCCTGGCTGTGAGAGCCTGAAAAACGATACAGTCAGGAGGACCTGGGAGTCATTTATGTAATCATATTAGCGTCACATTTATTCCATAAAGGCTAACTGCTTTGACTCATGGCTTCAATTTCCACATTTAAACTCATCATTTTCAAGATTGATTCTATTTAAATTTTAATCTTAAAACATTCATTGCATCAGTATTTGGGTACTCCCCCCTGCAGCAGTTTCAGAGATATATTTATAATTATTTTTAAACAATGTAAGTCAGCAAATATAATTTTCTTGTGACATCATATGACAGAAAGACTGTTAGCATTAGTAGCTTTTCAAAACTGTAGCAATTGGCATGTCAGTAAAATTCTAGCACAATGGTAGAGTAGAAATTTTAGGTTCACGGTATTTTATAGAATCTAACCCAGTTTCCTGTTTTTTATGTGAGAGAAACTAAGCCTAGGGAGGAGGCTAAATGACTTCACCAGACTGTAGAGCTAGTTCGCACAGAGCTGCAATTTGATATTATTACTTATTTAGGTTTTGTGATGTTTTGATTCATGCTTTCTGTACTTCATGATTGTACTGAAAAAGTATTTATTTGAATAAAGGAATATACCAGAATTGTATTTATGAAAATTCTCTCTTTGGACGTGATATGAACGAACATTTCTTCGGAAAAACATCTGGAACAGCCTCACGGTTAGTAGCATATTTTGAAGTGTTGAAAACTTATTTTCATCTCAGAATGCAACATTGCAACTGTGTTTTAAACCCCAACAGTTGTTTTCCGTTAAGTTATTTTGAAATTATTTTTTGAACAAGTATTTCTCAGTCTCATTTCTCCAACACTACTCCCTGCAATTGCTATAGGGATTACAAGACTGAATAAAACTGCCCCTCAGAGGACTTGATAATCTTTTGGAGGAGGTAAGACACATGGGAAACTCCACGTCAGAGCCTCTCAAGCATCATACTAGAAGATAATGCAGTTCATTTGGTTCTTAGAATTGTCACAGACCCTTGGGATGCTAATGGATTTCTAAATGGACCGCATTTTTTGCTTTGTGAAAAAGCTTAGGAACGGTTTAGGAAAGTGGGTGGGTGCCTGGCCATGAGCATGTGGAATATAAACATTCTTAAAGCACCTATTTTATCATGTCACTCCCCAGTTAAAAATCCTTTTAACGGCTATTTATTTCTTGGCAAATATACATTTATTCATTTACCCATTCAAAGAAATATTTACTAAGTGCCTACCACATGCATAAAAGCCAACTCCTCTCCCCGGCTTGAAAACCCTCCACTGTCTATGTATTCCATTTAGTTCAGCTCTATTTCCAAAAGTGCCCCTTATGAAGCTTGGCTTTCTGTTACCACATATAACTTTGTGTCATAATTATTGGCTTCAGGGCCTCTCTAGAATGTAAACTTTTTCAGGCAAGAAACAGTGTCTTTATCTTGGAACACCCCATTTCCAAATATGCAGGCCAATGTGTGGTGAGTCCTTTGTAAGTTGAGGCCAATGGGGCTAGAATGTAGGGTCCAAACGGGCAAGGATTTTTCTCTGTTATACCCACTCTCGTATCTCTACGGTCTAGAACAGTACCTGGCCCAAAGTGGGGCTTAATAAATATTTTCTTTATGAATGTATACTAAGCACCAGACCTTCTTAGTGAATGCTCTGAAATGCTCTCACCCAAGCTTTTTTTCTCTTTTCCTATTTAAATCCTACCTCAAAGGCAAGTCCAAGTTTCTCCCCTGCTGAACTCTGACAGCACCTTGGGCCTGTGCCAAGCATACTGAGTTCATACCAGAGTCTGTATTGCATTGTTCACTGTAGCTTTTTATTTTTTTATTCCTAATTTCTCTTGCCAACTAAAGGGTGAGTTTCTTAAGGGTATGGGACCATATTTTATATAGCTTCTGACTCCTTTAGAAAGGACTTGATTGATTGCCTGAGACACTAATTAAACATCAGTCACTTAAGTCTGGAAGATTAAGCATCTCAGGTTTTCCAGTTCCCTTTGTCCTTAATGGATAGATTCCCAGAGACCTAAGCATTTGTGTGGATTCGTGTACACACAGAACACTGAATATTGAAGGCTTATGTAAAGCACCACCCTCCAAGAATACATGTATAGCCGCTAAATACCTCTTTTTTTTTTTTCCCTTTCAAAGTGAAACAAAAATTGCCTTAATGGAGATCTAGGGGGTAGGGGTGGAGGCATTTGGTGTTAGGAGAGTGGAAATAGGGGAGTGGAAATTTGGCACCATCTGCAAAGAGTTTGGGCAACTCTACTTTCCATTTCTGAGAGGTTGCCATGTGCATTGTCATGAATATTACTTTTAGTCAAGTTACATTGGCTAACAGCAGATTCTTTCCAACATGTGGAACTGATTTATTTGACTTTTTCCCTTTTATGTGCTTTGAAAGCCAAAACAACAACAAAAACGCAGTAACCCTTCAGAACCTTTATTGCATTTAGGGAAGTGTTTCCGTCTTGGTTTGCCTGCCTTTGTTCTCCAGGATCATGTTTACTCACCCGCTCGCCTGGTTTTGAATGCTATAACAGGAAATCAAGTGATCAAGACTAGAAACTCTTCCTGCTGAGATGATTGCTTTAGATTTTCCCTGCTAAATCAGAGCTCAGGCTGTCCCTTTTTCCCTGTAATTTCTTTTGAGGGATGGAGTGAGCCAAAATAGGCAGCCCTTTGTAAAGGTGACACTTGTCAGCAAATTGTGACTCTCCCACATGCTTTCTTACAATTCAGAGCTCATGTTGGTTTGTAGGGTGTTAAAGTTAAATGCCACCGGACTGAGGAATTCATAATTTGAGTTCTTTGGCAAACTTGAAGTATCTAAGTGGCTGGGAGTGCGTGCGTGTGTATGCCCGCACATGCGCACACACATACACATTCTTAGAGCTGAAAGAGGACAGGGGAGGAAAAATAGAAGGAAAGACTTGTTAATAGATTGTTGAGAGAAGGGGAACATTTTTTAGCCTGGGGAGAAAGACTATCTTCCTGTTTCTACTAGCTGGTTGAGCACTCAACCAAAATAAAATAATGATCTGTATAATTTAATGCCTAGGTTAGTGGATATGCAATGCTTATTTATGCTTTCTGTGTACAATCCACTGTGTTAAGGAATCATGGCATGGGCCAGTTGTCAAGGAATTGACAATAGGGTTAGGACCTAGAAATTCTAAAGACTGGAAGGAAATAAAGTAAAATGTAAACAATATTGGTTTTTATAGAGTAGTCAGATACAGATTTTTTCCCTTCTTTATATATTTTCAAATGTTTTATAAGGGACATATTACTTTGTAGCATAGACAGTCTTTGCTGTAGAACTTTAGAAAATAGGGAAATTGTCATTGGTGGGAGGATGTTAAGAATGAGGTGTGTGATGCTGGAAGCAGTGGCTCACACCTGTAATCCCAGCACTTTGGGAGGCTGAGGTGGGCAGATTGCTTGAGCCCAGGAGTTCAAGACCAACCTGGACAACATGGCGACACCCTATCTCTACCAAAAACAAAACAAAACAAAACCAACAAAAAAACAAAAATTAGCCACGCGTGCTGGTGCACTCCTGTGATTCCACCTACTCAGGAGGCTGAGGCGAGAGGATCCCTGGAGACTGGGAGGTCAAGTCTGCAGTGAGCCGTGATCATGCCACTGCACTCCATCCACCTGGGTGATAAGAAAACAAAAACAGAATGAGGTGGGAGTTGAATTGGTAAATATCTAAACAGGTATTTTTGTTCCCCCCATACCTCCAACTATCGTAGAATAACTATCATTAATAGAATGTTATTATAGTCTTAAAAGATTAACTGTAGTAAAATAGAATAATAGTAGATAACTAGCATAATGGTGTGTGAAGTACATTTATAATATTTTTAGTGCACTCTATATGAATTCATCTTCTCGTTTATGAGATAAATGAGTTATGTAAAGCACTTAGTGCCTGACAGATAGTAAGCACTATATAAGCATTAGCTATTATCATTATTTATAGCAACATTAAAACAAAATAAGGAAGTCTGTTGTACTGGGGGTACAGTTTGAGTTGCACAAGGTCATCTATTGTGTCACTGATGCATTTTGTTTTAAATTCCCAATGTAAGCCTCTTCCTTTGCCATGATTTTCAGTAACTAAGCATTTCCCTTTGTTATATAAACTGGAATAGCCCTGGTTTCTCGCAAGTTACTGTGCCATTCAAGATGTAGTTTCTATAGTGAGCATCAAACATAAGCCTCTGAATTTATTTTCTCCTCAGCTCTTGAGGTGGTGTAGAGTCCAGTTGTAACTTTGGATGTATGTGCTTTTGTGAGTTGGACAACTCTGAAAAATGTTTGTCTTTCTCTGTTATATATTCAATTTTAAGATTTGTGGGGGAAGAAAGGAAAAATATATATCTTAGATATATATTATTTACAGGCAAGCCCTGTTACTATTTTGGTCAACTTCTAGGTGTTACATAGGTTTTCTCTATTAAACTCTATTCTCTATTAAAGATGATCTTTGCATAGGGATTACACATAAATTTAGGAGTAAGACGGACTTTGTATTCAGACTTGACCATGTACTTACTAATAATCAGCTTTGTCAAATTAATCTCTCAGAACCTCAGTTCCCTCATCTGTAAAATGAGGACGTAGTTATAAAGGTTGTTGTAAATATTAAATGAGATAATGTGTTGCAAAGCACCTGAGTGCATTCCAGGTCCTTGGGATACATGGCAACATTATGATACATGGTACATCCACACACACACACACACACACACACACACAATTAGAATATTTATATATTTAAATGCTGCTTTACACATATTAATAAATTTTTTATATAAACATGCTTTTAATAGCTGCACAATGTTTTTGATTGGATGAAGAGTCTTTAATTGGTTTCCTGTTGTTGGGTACTTAGGTTACTTTCTATTTTCCTTTTTAGTGGTAATCTTTTTGATAATCTTGGCAAACTATTTTCTTGAGCCACCTGTATCCAAAATGAACAAATTCTGAGATTAAAAATTGACCAAAGGCCAGGCATGGTGGCTCATGCCTGTAATCCCAGCACTTTGGGAGGCCAAGGTGGGAAGATTGCTTGAGGCTAGAAGTTTGAGGCCAATCTCAGCAACATAGTGAGATCCTATTTCTTTAAAAAAAAATTTTTTTTTTAATTAGCCAGCAGTGGTGATGCACACATCCTAGCTACTTGGGAGGCTGAGGTGGGAGGATCACTTGAGCCCAGGAATTCAAAGCTGCAGTGAGCTAGGATCATGCCACTGTACTCCAGCCTGGGTAACACAGTTAAGACTCTGTCTCTAAAATAATAACGATAATTTTAAAAGTGACCAAGATCTATAGCAACAGATTTTTGATCTCAGATGCAGTATAATTAGCCTCATCAGAGAATGCCATTTTTATTGGGCCTTCCATTTGTTTAATAGTATGAGGTTAAATAGTCTGGTAAAAATCAGGTTTGAAGGGATCCCTTTAAACCTGGTAAAAGATTATTCATAGGGTGTACTTAGGGAAGAATACAGTCATACACATTTTATTTTTTGAAACACTTAAATTAAGTTTTCATTAATTACCTTTTCAGTGCTTTTTTTTTTTTTTTTTTTGGTTAGAAGCAGGGCTTCACCATGTCAGCCATGTGATCCACCCACCTCTGCCTCTCAAAGTGCTAGGATTACAGGCGTGAGTCACCACACTCCGCCCTGTGATTTTTAAAAAAAATTTGTTTAAATGACAGCATTTTGTCTTTTAGTGGTTAGTGTTAGTCAACTTCTTGCGATAACAGTGGTGATCTATATTTTTCTCCCCTTTAACCACAATGCCTGGAATCATGGGAACAGATCCAGAGCTGAATGAAGCCATTACTGAACTGTCAGCCATATGTGCTTGCCACAGAGACCCATAAATAGCAAGAGAATAAGCTTTTGAATAAAAACTCAGTCCACATTTCTTAGCAAATATCAGGGAGGGAGACCCACAGAATCTCATTAGGCTTGCAAAGGTATTTATTTCTTTGCTGTGGTATTCTGCTGTAGCATTCATTTCAACATCTAGTTAAAATTTGGCAGAGTTGTTGGTGGCGTGAAGGTTGGGCCAACTGTCTGGACTGACCATCTTACTAAACACACATGTAATTGTCCTTGCTCCAGCAAAGTGGAATTGTCTTGCCATCTGTCAAGCAGGCTCAATTAATTTGGGAGATTTGGGAAGGGAGGAGATGATGGGTTGAGAGGGTAGGACAGTGGATGGAGAGAGGGAAGGACTAAGGTGCAGTCAGTACAAGGTGGGGAAAGCAGGCTACCCATGCACACACACACACACACACACACACACACACACACACACAAGATGTTTGTCTTTTTTTTTTTTTTTTTTTCTTCCCCTCGGAGTAGAGGTAGGGGGAATTGTATTCAGTTGTTATTATGTGACTCTAATTTTTAACTTCATTTGTGTTGAACCTGCTCTTTTGGGGAGGGAGCAGGGAGGCAGTGCTTAGGGAATAAAAGAAAGGAATATGTAAAGAGATTTGATTTAATAATGTAACATACCTTTAGAACATCTAGGTTGGATGAAACTCAGTAAAGATACCCCTTTTCTTGCTGAAAATTCAGATTTGTACAGTACTGTTAGATGGGAAGCTGGAGAACTAAGCAATGTTATATATACTTAAAGTGTGAGGGAGCAATTAAGATGTAGCCTCGGGGAAGGCTCAGGAGACCTTATCTGTGAATTGCTAGGTGACTCTTCAGTTAGCATAGCCCCAGTTTTATCTGGATGGTGGATTGGGGTTTAGATTTTTCTTTGAGTTTTTATAATAGCCCAGTTAATAGAGTCTTGCCCTTCCTTTTTAAGAATGCATACATAATTTTAAAAATACATAAAATATTTGTGTATTTACAAAAACATTTGAGTAGAGTATATTTTAGAGAGACTACCTAGAATGTATGTTTAAAGTAAATTTATTAAAGCATAGCATACAGAAGAATGCAGTCTTTTAAGTGTACATCTTGATGAATTCTCACAAAAGTGAACATATCCTGTAACCAGCAGCCAACCACATCAAGAAACAGAAAATTTCAGCATCCCAGAAGCCCCTTTTATGCCCTATTCTGTTCATTCTCCCACAAAGAATAACTACTATCCTGACTTTTAACAGCCTATATTAGTTTTGCCTGGTTTTGAACTTTATATAAATGGAATTATACACTTTGTATGCTAGTGTCTGGCATCTTTCACTCAGTATCATGTTTGTGAGATTCATCATGTTGATGCATGTTGTAGTCATTTTTCATTCTCATCACTGAATATTCTGTTATGCAAATTCACCACAGTTTAATTTTCTGTTGCTGATTGGCATTTGAGTATTCTAGGTAGGTGCTATTAGGAGTAGTTTTGCTGTGTGAACGTTATTATACTCTACTTGTCTTTTGAGGAACACACAACCATGTGTCTGCAAGGTGTATACCAAGGATTGGAATTGCTGAGTCATAAATATCCATATAATTAACTTGAGAAGATACTACCAGTTTTCCAAGGTGCATGTATTAATGAGAGAAAGGTCAGTTTTGTCTCTAAATCAGAGTGCTCAGTTACCATGCACATAAGAATAAGACATTTTTTTCTTGTTTTCTTTTAATTGTGGAAATAAATGTAATAGAAGATTCTGTGAAATGTTTCTATTTAAAATAACATTTTAAAACTCCTCACCTATTTTAATCTGTTCACTATATAATAACACATATTTTTAGTTTTAGTATTTGATGAAGAATTTTAAGAACAAGAAAGAGTAATAGGCAGGGCTGGGCAGTATCTTTAGCTTAATTTCCAGGGATTTGCAAAGTGAGGAGAGTTAACTTCTGACTCCCTTCGGGTTGTGTTCACATTAAGAGTTCGGATTTCTGGAATTCCTTTAGCCCTCTGGGGAGCAGGGATAAAGGAAAGTGACAAATTGGAATAGAAAGCAGAATGCTCATCCTGCCTACCTATACCCTAACCCTGTTACTGTGGGCAAATCATCCAAGAGGACTGAAGGATCAGGCCTGTCATGATGGCTCTTTATTTTCTTTTCTTTTTTCTTTTGCGTTTACTTTTTTTTTTTTTTTTTTTGGCGGGGGCGGTGGGGGGGGACGACATGGTCTGACTCTGTTACCCAGGCTGGAGTGCAGTGGCACAATCTCGGCTCACTGCAGCCTCTGCCTCCTGGGCTCAAGTGATCCTCCCACCTCTGCCTCCTAAGTAGCTGAACTACCCATGGGTGCCATCACACCTGGCTAATTTTTGTTTTTTTCATATAGACGAGGTTTTGCCATGTTGGCCAGGCTGGTCTTGAACTCCTAAGCTTAAGTGATCCACCTGTCTCAGCCTCCCATAATTCTGGGATTACAGGCATGAACTACCACGCCCAGTGGCTGATCATTTTCATGTTTTAGGAAAACTTTTCCTTTGCATTTTCATTTTCCAAGTCCTCTATTAACCAGGAAAATCTTTACCCTGAAGTCACAAAAATGACCGCTAGGTGTATCACTTTGAATTCCTGGCTCTTGAATTAAAATCAAAAGCTCCAAAAAGCCCCATACTCTATTTCTTTTATAATTTTACATAGCCATAGAAAGTAATAAAAACAAAACCTTTGTCTGGGATTCTTTAATTACCCTGGACAATATATCTTGCTTAAAATAAAATGGATAGAAAAAAAATCCCCAAATGCTCATTTTTTTTTACATACAGGTATTAGGATAGGCTATGCAGAAGAAGAAGGTAATATGAATGAATTTGTTTAATAGCTTTGCTAAATACAATGCCTGTTTTTAACTCAAGGCCTAGATTTAAGCCTCAATGCTTCAACTTTTTACCTCGGATGTATTTTCTACCTTTGGAAATGTAGTTTTTTAGTCTGTAAAATGTGGTTTCAGACCCCTGCCCTGCCTGCCACATGCAGTTGTTGTGAAGATCAAATGCAATAATTTATGTGAAACTGTAAAGTATAAAAGTACTAAGCCTTTGAGAGCTGGGCTTAGCAGGCCCTGCATTTTAAGAAAGACGATTACTGTCCATTGATCTAAAGCATAGTGAAAATTCACCCTGTAGTTTGAGATCTTGTGCACACACATAAGCCTGAACTTTTTTGTTGTTGTTTTGTTTGTTTTTTTGAGACAGAGTTTTGCTCTTGTTGCCCAAGCTGGAGTGCGATGGTGCAATCTTGACTCACTGCAACCTCCGCCTCCCAGGTTCAAGTGATTCTCCTGCCTCAGCCTCCCAAGTAGCTGGGATTACAGGCATGCGCCACCACGCCTGGCTAATTTTTTGTATATTTAATAGAAACGGGGTTTCACCATGTTAGCCAGTCTCGTCTTGAACTCCTGACCTCAGGTGATCCAGCCACCTTGGCCTCCCAAAGTGTTGGGATTATAGGCATGAACCACCGTGCCCAGCCTAAGCCTGAACTTTTAACCTAGCACCACTTGTGGCTGATTGATTAAGTCTTGAGTTACTTGTCTAGGTTCTACTGGCTTCCAATGGCATCTCACTAAAGTTCTTTTTTTTTTTTTCCGGGCTGGAGTGCAGTGGTCGGATCTCAGCTCGCTGCAAGCTCCGCCTCCCAGGTTTATGCCATTCTCCTGCCTCAGCTTCTGAGCAGCTGGGACTACAGGCGCCCGCCACCTCACCCAGCTAGTTTTTTGTATTTTTTGGTAGAGACGGGGTTTCACCGTGTTAGCCAGTATGGTCTCGATCTCCTGACCTTGTGATCTGCCCGTCTCGGCCTCCCAAAGTGCTGGGATTACAGGCTTGAGCCACCGCGCCCGGCCCTCACTGAAGTTCTTAAAGCTCTTCTCCATCTCACACCCCAACCACTTGAGGAAGGAGAAGGGGCAAAAAAATGTTTTGCTTTGGTGATAGCCCCGAACTGTGACCTACCACATCCCCTTTCACTTCTGGGGTCAATACAGGGTTATACAAAATAGGTAGTCTATAGAATCACCACTGCTCACATTTAAAACATCTTTCTTGCTTTTAAAATTTTCTTTTGCCCACCTACATTTATTAGATATAAAGAATATAAAAATGCTTATGTCATAAGAAGATCTACTAAGATAAAAGTATTAGTAATCACTCCTGTTAAGATAATAAATGAATAAAATAGGGAATAAAACACAGCCTGTCGAACCCTTCCGGGCATATATTCTTTATTACTACTGAGGAATTCACCTTTGTTTTAACAAAAAGGAGAAGGAAGTATCTGATTTGGCCCTTTGTGGGTACTGGCTTGAGCAGGGTGGATCTGGAGTAGTTCATGCCTCCTTCATCAATCAACTCTGGCGGAAGCGTTTGCCAAGATAGAACAGATACTGTATCAATTGGAATATCACTGCCAGAAAGGAAATAAGAAATTGGCTATGTTTATCAAGATCTGGAGTCACTACATGAATTATGTTACTTTTAATAAAAATGTACTGTTGGCACTACTTAACAGTTTTTGGAAATCAAATTGTATGAGAATAGAGAATGTATTCTGGGGGACATGGGTGGTATTGACATTGACCAGGCCTCTAAGAGCATTATAATGTAGTCGACTAAGGTGTCCCCCAAGGATCTGGGAACGTGCAGTTGTAAGAATGGAGGTCTATAGGTTCTTAGTTCTTCTTCCAAAATGACTATTCCAGGATTTAGAATCCTAATGCCCCCGAATGTAAAACACCTGTAGTGAGATCTAGAGCAGAGCCGCATAATCAAATACATTGGTTGAGATCTGCATCAAAATGTATGAATATCACACTAAGTGGTTTAATAAGGACTGTACATACACATCAGTTCAAGTTAGGATTTACTGCCAAATAAGTTCAGGCTATTTCCTATTTTGCTAACAAAGGTGTTATGTAAAACTTTTGATTTTCAGAGCCTTTTGAATTTTGAAATGACATATAGGGATTGTTGATCTGCATCATGTTCAGGTGTTAGCTCCTGATCGCAGCATCTTTTAATGTATGTAAAGCAATCAGGTAGCAAATTCTTATATGACAATAGAGTTAGGAGTGCCAGATCTGAAGTCACATTGCCTGGGTTCAGATTCCAGCCTTGCCAAGTGATTTGGGGGTATGTTATTTAATCTTCCAGACTCTTAGTTTTTCCTCTTTAAAGCTACAGTAATTTTGAAATGAATATGAAATAAAATATACACATGAGGCACAATATCTGAATTGCCCTAGGCACTTCGTAAATATGCTTCAGTTTCCTCATCTATGTAGAGATAATAATAGTGCCTATCACAAAGGTGTTTTATGAGAGTTAAATAAATAAATGTAATGAGCTTAGAATGGTGTCCACGCCATGGTAAGTATTCAGTAGATACTAGCCAATGATAATATCATTATGAACATTACTAGAAACCTGTAATGAACTTTCCTACTGGCAGTCATTTTCAGAAAAGAAAATGACAATAAACACCTGTTGAATGAACGAGTGGCACATTGGAGAATGATGGGAGGCACCATGATTTGTAATTATAATTTTCCAGACTGTAATTTCATCCTAGTCCTTCTCAAGTTTGTTTGCTTCCCTCCACCCTGCACTCCACCCACCGACCAAAACCTCCCTCTAAGCCCCAGCAGCTTGATCTTCCTTCATTTGGTCTGTTTAGATGTATATTGCATGATGAACTTGGCTTCACTTGTCTTCTGTACCACAACCATGCAGGTGTGTTAGGCCGTCTGGGAAGCTGTCCCAGATGCTGACAAACCCTGGCAGCAGGATGGAAAGGAAGAAGGAAATTTTGGCTGACATCTCCAGGTCGGACTCCTTACTCATCTGGACAGTTCAGTGGTATCTTTAAAGCTTGAAGATAAACGATGAGGCTGCTGCTCTTTTTTTTTTTTTTTTTTTTCTCCTCTAACAGATACATAACTTGGATTCTCATTCTTTAGTTTGTTATGTTAATCTCTTGTGATTACAAAGTAACAGTACAGTTTGGTAAAGTCATAAGTCTGCAGAGACATTTTAAATAGAGGCAATATATGGAGGAGTAGGTACCAGCTAGGCAGGGACCAGGGGAAGAATGTGTGTGCTTGTGTGCTGTAGTTTGGCCTAATGTCTTGGCACAGCTGTCATATTTCCTGGCATGTAAGAACTGGATCTTCTCTTAAGTCCACACATATTTGGCAAGCCCTATTATGTTACTCTCCCGAGGGGGTGCTTGAGTAACGAAGGTGATAGATAATATTGGGTAGGGACTGAACAGGGACATGAGAGAATATGGAAAGAATCCCTTTCAAAGAGCTTTATTGCATTAGATGTTAGAGTCTGTGAACAATTACAGCATTCAGGGAGTACAGGATTTAAATGAGAAACACCACTTTGTCAAGATTATACCAGTTGGATAAAATGGCATGGACTCCGGAAATCTATAATTAAATGTATTTTTGAAAATGAAAAATACAGTGTAACACCTGGTTTATTTCACTACAGAGGTGCCTGGGTATTGCTTACATAAGTGTGATTGACTTTGGCTGATACTTGGGTTTCTGTCTGTAAAATTACTGCATTTTAATTAAAAAATTTTTTTCTACTAGATTCTATTTGTTGTAAACAAATTATTCACATACACACTCATATAGAAAATGACTTATTTAGAAATCTCATGTTCATTTTCTTTTCATTGCAGCGGATATTCAACTCCTTTGTTTACACTGAGAAGATCTCAAATGGAGAAAGTGAAGTACAGCAGGTAAGAGGCTATGAGTACTTGACACTCCCGGTCTTTGTCTTGCTTTTTGATGTGGCTTTATCACTCTTTACAGGCAATCTCCACTTGAGGTTTCCTGTTCTTTCTCTATAATTTCACGTGCATCTCATGCATAATGGTGACAGCCTTACACTTTGGATTCTTAGAGGCGGTTAAAAACTTATGTGCATGGTTTTCTGCTATCTGTGCTATATAATTTGGAACTATTTCATTCCTTTTTGCTTCAAAAATTCCTAAACAACTCGCATCAAAAAACATTGAAAATATTTTTTCTGATGTAGAAAATAAGTGCCCAGGCTTTGGAATCAGACAGACCCCACGTCAAATTCTGGTTTTCCTCCTTACTTTGTGGCCCCAGTAAGCAATTTAGTCTTTTTGAGCTGCAGTTTCTCAATCTTAAATAAGAGGAACATAATATTGCCTTATGGGGTTGTGATAATTAAATGATGACAAATGGACGAAGAATGAAGTAAAATTGTAATTCTGGCATAGAAGCAGCTCATTGGATGTTGGCTTCTTTTATTCCATTCTTTTTCTTTCCTCTTTTTTTTTTTTTTTTTTTTTTTTGTTTCTTCCTTTGCTTCTCCCCTCCCGTCTTCTTTCAGTTCTCTGTGGAGTCAAGGAGTTTTGAGGTCAGATTCTATTTACTTTATTTATAGCTGGCTTCAGATGGACTGCCTCCTAAAACATAGTGTTGGTGAACCTGATCGTAAATAATTGATCTGTGCTTGAAAAGAAGGGTGGTAAATAGGAGTTGGTTTTAATTTCAGCGAATCCACCAACTTCGTTACAGTATGTGACCATCAACACCATCAACTAGTAATTTGAAGCTAGTTTTGAAACTCAAGTAAAAAACAGAACCCAGCTAAAAACCAGAGTGTAGCAGAGTGCTTCCACAAAATAGAAAGATAACTATAGTAAACTGCATACGATTTTAAACTCTCTGAGATTCCACCATTATTATGTTCGTGGAGAACAGCTTGACTTGATCTGAACTTAAAAAGTACTATATAAGAAGAAAAGATTTGCAAGTGTCCTTATAGTGAAGTTGTTTGTAGGATGCTTATTTACTTATAATAAATTACTGTGGTTTAATCTTGAAGTGCAGCATTTCCTGTTTATAGACATTGACTTTTTAAAGATTGGGTTTCTGCAGGTTAAATATAGAAGATATAAATAGTCATGTATATGTGTATTCTTTTTCTTAGCTTTAGATATTTTTAAAAGCTGATGGCCTGAGTATTTATTTATTGTAGTAAATATGATGTAGTTTGCCGTGCTAAGACTTATCTTCATAATTCCTGTCTTATTTTTATTTCAGCAAACTAGAAAGTTCTTTGTGGTTGTGAAATTTAAGAGATTTTTTATGGCGAAGATTTTTGAACAAAGCATGTTCAAGGAAACTTTCTGGGAGACCAGAGGCCATTTGATAACATTTTAAAGAAACTGATCCAGGGATATCAGTTTTGCCACTTTCCTTCAAGTAACAGATACAAGTTCTTAGGCTGTTTTCAAATGTGAAAGTTTTTTTTCCCCCCTTGTACTGATGTCATTTTTTATTTATCTAGCTAGAAACAAGTTTAGAAGCCTTTAATAGTAATTTTAGAAATTATAGCTGCTGATTGAGCACTTATGGAACATCAGTGCTAGGCAACTTCCATATGTATCACATTGATTTTTACCAAATAACCTTGAAGGAAAGATATCTTATTACAGATGAGGAAACTGGGGCTCCAAGAGGTAAACTAAGTTATTTGTAGTTGATGGATATTAAGCAGGACAGCTAACTTTTGAAATAAATATGACAGAAAGTTTTATTATTTTTATTTTATTTTATTTTATTTATTTTTTTTTTTTGAGACAGGGTCTTGCTCTGTCGCCCATGCTGGAGTGCAGTGGTATGATCATAGCTCACTGCATCCTTAATCTTCCAGGCGATCAATCGATCTTCCCATCTCAGCCTCTCAAGTACCTCGGACTACAGGCACATGCCCACATGCCTGGCTGATTTTTCGTTTTTGTTGTTTTTAGTAAAGATGAGGTCTTGCCATGTTGCCCAGACTGGTCTCAAACTCCTCAGCTCAAGCAATCCTCCTGTCATGGCCTTCCAAAGTGCTGGGATTACAGGCATGGGCCACTGTGCCCAGCCTATTGTCTGTATTTTTAATTTAACATAGTTTATTTTTAAAATACTTGTTTTCATCAGATACAGGGGTCTCTGCTAAACTCTGTCTTTATCCGAATAATTCAAGTGCAAGGGAATTACCATACAGTCTATTCTGTGTGTCCTCTGACTGATTGTCAAGAAGTTCTTTTTTATATTGAACCAGAAGTGTACTGA
Source organism: Rhinopithecus roxellana (assembly GCF_007565055.1). Lineage (NCBI taxonomy): Eukaryota > Metazoa > Chordata > Mammalia > Primates > Cercopithecidae > Rhinopithecus > Rhinopithecus roxellana. The sequence goes on along the minus strand of NC_044560.1, from coordinate 44,320,886 downwards.
CTTTTAAATTCCTGCAGTCTCTCCGGTCCACCCTCTGAAAGAACCCTTAACAAATAGATCTGTGTCTGTTGTTTATCCCCAAAATGAGGACAGTTGTGTCACTGTTATTATCGCTTAGCCTAAATTTTAGTATAAACAGGTCTTAAATAATTTCTTCTTCTGTGACATGATTTCTAGATCCTTTCAGTACTATGGTCATTATTACAACAATATAACAATAAAAGCTCATATTTACACATTTATTGAAAAGTTTGCTATCACTTCATTATGATGGTTCTCCCATGGCTTGAATTGAACATGGGAGTTCTCATTCTACAATGAGAACACAGACACCTCAGTATCTTCTTGACTTTAATAACTGTTTAGACACTCTGGATTCTGTGATCCTGGACAGTACCCAGAATGAAATCTTTAGGGACATGTTTACCTCATATGTTTCCTATTCTGTAAAATATCCGCCATCACAGTCACTCACACTTCTATCTCCTTTGAACTTCAGAACAACTCCATGAGGTAGGTGGCAGTATTATTATTAGCAATGTTCAGAAAAGCCACGGATCCCAGCTAGTAGGTAATTAAGCTGGCTTTTAAAACAATTGTGAAATGTATCAAATATATGGAGACATGTGTAAAATACATATAAAGAAATATATTAAAATTAACATCTTAACTTACTACCCAGCTGAAGAAATGATGCATTACCAAACTTAGAAGGCCGTTGTATGACCTTCCAAAGAGAGTACCTTCCTCCCTCCCTCTCAGAGGTAGCCTTATCCTAATTTTTTGTTAGCAATTCCCTTGCATTTTTTTGTTTTGATTTGTTTTATATGTATTTATCCCCAAATTAATTTTGAGTTGGCTATTTTTTGTTCTTTATATAAATTTTAAGCATATGTTTATATTCACATATCTTGCTAGTTTCACTCAGCTTCATATTTGTTAGAAGCACCCATGTTGACATCTGTAATTAAGGGTCATTTATTTCCATTTCTATGGTATTCCATTATATGCAATTTATGTATCCATTTTATAGCTGACGTTGTTTGGGCTGTTTCTAATTTTGTTGTTGTTTTGTTTTTTAAGAGACAGGTTCTTGCTCTGTTGCCCAGGCTGGAATGCAGTGGCCCGATCATTGCTCATTGCAGCCTCAAACTCCTGAGCTCAAGCAATCCTCCTGCCTCAGCTTCCCAAGTAGTTGGGACTACACATACTCCACTAAATCTGGCTAATTTTTTAAATTTTGTTCTAATGTTTTGATTTTTGTTCATACCTCTGTACATAGTGCAGAAGGAATAGTTCCTTTAATTGCAGGTATTTCATTATCCCTGGCCTCCTGCCAACTTAATGATGGCAGAACTATGTGTTGTATATGTGTCTCCACACACAAATGCCCTAAATAGTGGGGCAAGGGGGCACTATTCAGCTCCTGTGGAGAATCAGTTCTCTGGAGTAGAAGTGCTGGGTGTCAGTGTTCAACAGACTGCTTCCACAGTGGCTGTCATGGGTCACTTGCTTATCTGCATCTCCTTTAATATCTGATACTGTATGATTTTTAATCCTTTGCCAAATGTGGGCTGTCTGAAAGGGTATCAGGTGAGTTGCATTTGCCTCACTCTGATTACAAATGAGGTTGAAACACCTTTTTGCATGTTTATAGTAAATTTTTGTGTTTTTGTTCTGTCAAATATCTATTAACGCTCCTTGTCCAGTTTTTTAGTTGTTTATTTTAGAAGTTTAAAAATGCTGTATATGTTCTAGATCAGTGCTGTCCAAAGAGAACTTTCTGAGATGATGATGTTCCATATTAGGGCAAGTAGAGTAGCTACCAGCCACGTATGACTACTGAGTACCTGAAATGTGTCTAGAGCTACTGATAATTAAATTTTAGATAAAATAGCTGCATGTGGCTGGTAGTTACCATATTAGATTGCTGTGCAGATTTCAGTTTTTGCCTTGTCTTTTCATCTCATTTTATCGTTTTTATGTTTTGTTTGGTTTTGTTTGGTTTTGAGATGGGGTTTCGCTCTGTCATCCCAGTTTGAGTGCTTGGTGCAGTCATGGGTCACTGCAGCCTCCACCTTTGGGGCTCAAGCATTCCTCCCACTTCAGCCTCCCAAACAGCTGGGACCACAGGCAGGCACCATCATGCCCAGCTAATTTTTGTGTTTTTTGTGGAGAGAGGGTTTCTCCATGTTGCCCAGGCTGGTCTTGAACTCCTGAGCTTAAGTAATCCACCATCCTTGGTCTCCCCAAAGTACTGTGATTACAGGCATGAGCCACTGCACCTGGCCTCATTTTATCTTTTAAAGAATTAACGTTTTAATTTTAACTCAGGTTTTTAAAAAATTGGTCTTTAGACATAAAGATATTCTATACTGCCTTCTAAAACTTCTGCCTCTCTCACCTAAGTCCTTTTTTTTTTTTTTTTTTTTTTTTTGAGATGGAGTCTTGCTCTATCACCCAGGCTGCAGTGCAGTGGCATGATCTCAGCTCACTGCAGCCTCCACCTCCTGGATTCAAGGGATTCTTCTGCCCTTAGCCTCCCGAGTAGCCAGGACTACAGGAGCCCACCACCAAGCCCGGCTAATTTTTGTAGTTTTAGTAGAATTGGGGTTTCACCATGTTGACTCGGCTGGTCTCGAACTCCTGACTTCAGGTGATCTGTCCGCCTTGGTCTCCCAAAGTCCTGGGATTACAGGCGTGAGTCACCCCGCCTGGCCTCATTTAAGTATTTTATCCACCTGGAATTGATTTTGGTATTGGATGCGAAGTAGGTATCCAATTTCCTTTTCTTCCCCCATATGTGTTTTCAAATACTCTATCTCTGTCAAACAATCTGCACTTTCTTCATTTGTTTTCAGTGTGTTTTCTGTCAGTTGCGTTTTTGGATATGTGTGAATTTGATTTGGTTCCATTAGTCTATCTATCTGTCCTTGTGCCAGTACCACATTACCTTAGTGACTAGTTTTATAACGAATTTTGAAATGTGGTTGGGTACCACCCGCGCATTTAGATTCCTTGGTTTCCCATCTTGGCCAAACCCTGAGGTTTATCTCCTGTATCTGGTGCTCTGTGCTGTCATCAAAGTAGAAGCTCAGGGTCTCCAGATTATGCCCACATTCTCAGGAAGAAAGCAGGGTGTGACATGGGCTTACCTCCTAGATTTCCTGCTTTCACCTGGTTTGAGGACTCAGTCTTCCTAACAGCGATTCACCAGTTTCCCCACTTCTTAATAGTTATAATAATAATTGTAACCACTTATAGGATTTGTTTGATAAACTAAAAATAGGTTAGTTATTCAAAGTGGATTATTGACCTGTGTGCTTTTGGCTCACAACCTTTAGGTGAAAGGGAACCGTTTCTTTATGCTTGGTTTTGTATATTTTGTACTATCTAGAATTCTGGCTTGCATTTTCTATCCATTGTTTCTCCTTTGGGTTAATGAAAATTAGATCCCCATGGGTTCTTGCCCTCTCTCTTTACTAATCAAATCTTGTTGAGTGTTGGATCTTTCTTGTGCCTACTATCTAACTTGGCAGGAAATCTAACATGTTGTTAATATCTTCTGGTTAGGGGAGCAAAGAAATTAACACCAATAAAAAACATTTTGTGATATTTTTACTCTTGGGTATACATTTTTCCTTGCTTTTACTCATTATTTCTTTTAAACTAACCTTCAGAGATTGTGGGTCTAAATTGTCTAACAATGTATTTTAAATCCTTAATTAGTTCACTGTATGTAGTTTTGCTGCCAAAGAAACTATGGCAACAGCCTTGGAAAAATTAAAATTCCACGCACACGTTCTTGTGTGGAACACCTCTCATAGACTTCATTTTTGAATACTTTAAGAAATTGGCCGGGCGCGGTGGCTCATGCCTGTAATCCCAGCACTTTGGGAGGCCGAAGTGGGCGGATCACAAGGTCAGGAGATTCGAGACCATCCTGGCTAACACGGTGAAACCCTGTCTCTACTAAAAGTACAAAAAAGTAGCTGGGCGTAGTGGTGGGCACCTGTAGTCCCAGCTACTCAGGAGGCTGAGGCAGGAGAATGGCGTGAACCCGGGAGGAGGAGCTTGCAGTGAGCGGAGATCATGCCACTGCACTCCAGCCTGGGCGACAGAGCGAGACTCCGTTTCAAAAAAAGAAAAGAAATTGTGTGTTTGCGTAAGGTATAATACAAAGTTGAATCTGAATCAAGAAAAATAAATTTTTAAGCAAGTGCCTCAGAAGGTAGCCAAATATGGTCCGTAAAACACAAAGAAGAAGCAAAAGGAGAAGGAGGTTCTTGGGGTGCTTGATTGGATCATTAAATGGATCAGAGCCACCTTGGACTTGTTTCAAGAGTTCACTCTAACTTTTTCTCAAATGCTCTAGTAATTATTTATATTAATAATTTACTCAATGAAATGGCAAACATTTTCAGAGTGTTTCAGAAACTATTGAATTGATGGCAGTGATGGTTTTAGAGGATTTCAGAATTCCTTTGAAATGGGTCAGAGAGAACTGAGAGAACTCCTTATAGAGGAGACGCACCTGACGTCTGGTCAAGGGCATTCCTTTAGCAGTTCTCCCTGCTCTTCTGTGGTTTTTGATCTCTTTTGGATCGTATCCATCACCATGTAAACACATTTCACCTATATTAAACAAAAGACCCTTTTCTTGACCCGACTTTCCTCTCCAACTGCTGTCTAATTTCTTTGTTTCCCTTTGAGTCACAGCCCATCAAAAGAGGTGTCCACACTCATTAGATCCAGTTCTGCCATTTTCTTTTTCTTTTTTTTTAAATTTTAACAGCCTCTCCCTGTCACCCAGCCTGGAGCGCAATGTGGCGATCTCGGCTCACTGCAACCTCCACCTCCCAGGTTCAAGCAATTCTGCCTCAACCTCCCGAGTAGCTGGGATTACAGGCATGTGCCTCCACGCCCAGCTAATTTTTGTGTTTTTAGTAGAGACAGGGTTTCACCATGTTGGCCAGGCTTGTCTCGAGCTCCTGACCTCGTGATCCACCCACCTCGGCCTCCCAAAGTGCTGGGATTACAGGTGTGAGTCTCCGCGCCTGGCCCTCTGCCATTTTCTCTTAAGCCTACTTTAGTCCTACCTGTCCCACAAAACTGCTCTCTTTAAGATCACCAAAGACCGCTACTTTGCTAATTCCTCATTTACATAACTAACATTAGTGTTGAACGGTTGATCCTTTTCATATTCCTTGATAAATCTTCTTAACTTGGGTCTTTGGAATAGCACGCTTGCCTCCTTGCCTTTCCAGGCACATTCCTTTGCACAAGGTGCTGTTCAGACAAAGATCCCCATGGGCCTTCACCTCCTTCAAGTCTGTTCTCCCATGTCACCTTCTCAGTGAGATGAGCACCATTTTCAAAACTGCAGCCCACACTGCTTCCATGCTCCTGATTTTCCTTTTCCTTGTTCCATATTTCCTTTTTTCCCATGTCACTTATCACTTTTTGGATTTAGGTACTGACCTGATAAAACTAGTTTGGCTATGAAAATTCTGGCAGACAAGCTAGGCAATAACCATCCTGGACATTGGAACAGGCAAAGATTTCACAACAAAGACACCAAGAGCAATTTCAACAAAAGCAAAAATTGACAAATGGGATCTAATTGAAGGTAAGAGCCTCTGCACAGCCAAAGAAGCTATCAACAGAGTAAATAGGCAACCTACAGAATGGGAGAAAATTTTTGCAAACTATACATCTGACAAAGGTGTAACATCCAGCATCTATAAGGAACTTAAACAAATGTACAAGAGAAAAACAACCCCATTAAAAAGTGGGCAAAGGACATGAACAGACTCTTCTCAAAAGAAGACATACATGTGCCCAAAAAGCATATGAAGAAAAGCTCAATATTACTGATCATTAGAGAAATGCAAATCAAAACCACAATGAGATACCATCTCACACCAGTCAGAATGGCTATTATCAAAAAAGTCAAAAATTAACAGATGCTGGCAGGTTGCAAAGAAAAGGGAACACCCATACACTGTTGGTGGGAGTGTAAATTAGTTCAACCATTGTGGAAAGCAGTATGGTGATTCCTCAAAGAGCTAAAAGTGGAACTATCATTTGATCCAGCAATCCCATTATTGAGTATATACCCAGAGGAATATAAGCATTCTACCATAAAGACACAGGTGTGCAAATATTCATTGCCACACTGTTCATGATAGCAAAGACTTGGAATCTACCTAAATGCCCACCAATGATAAACTGGATAAAGAAACTGTGGTATATATACACCATGGAATATTATGCAACCATAAAACAAGATCATGTCTTTTGCAGAAACATGGATGGAGCTGAAGGCTATTACCCTTAGCAGACTAACACAGGAACAGCAAACCAAATAGTGCATGTTCTCACTTATAAGCAAGTGGGAGCTAAATGATGAGAACTCATAAACACAAAGAAGGAAACAACAGACACTGGGGTTTGCTTGACAGGGGAGGGTAGGAGGAGGGAGAGGAGCAGAAAGGATAACTACTGGGTACTGAGCTTAATACTTGAGTAATATAATAGTATGTACAACAAACCCCCATGACATGTGTTTCTCTATGAACAAACCTTCACATGTACACCCAAATCTAAAATTTAAAAAAAAAAAAAAAAGTTTAGAAGTATTTCTTCCTCCTTAACTTTCTGAAGGAAAGGTGTCATTTCTTCCTGCAATGTTTGATAGAATTCAACAGAGCACCATCTGGACCTGATATTTTCTCTGCGAGCAAGTTTTTGAGCATCCAGTTTCTTTAATAGATATAGATAGGGTTTCTTATTTTGTTTTTGTTTCCTTGTTTTTTTTAGATCTTCTGTTTCATATTGTGTCAATTTTGGTAAGTTGATTTTTTAAAAAAGAAATTTGCTATTATCATCTAAGCTGTCAAATTAGTTGGCATAAAAGTGTTTGTAATATTCTGTATCTTTTTAATATCTATCAGTCAGAAGAAGAGCAATAGAGCCAGGTCAATAAAACCAAATGCTGGCTAGTTCTTTGAAAAGATCAATAAAATGGTCAACTTTTAGCTAGACAGACAAAATCAGAGATAGAATGAATGGTAAAATATTAGTGATGACTCATTTTTTCAAAAAATGAATTTGGTTTCCTTAATTTTTTCTTGTTTTCTATTTCACAAATTTATGTTTTCATTGCTTCCTTCCTTGTACTTTAGGTTTTGTTCTTTTTCTAGTGTTCTAGGTTGGAACATTAGATCACTGATTTTTATACTTTTCTTTTTTTCAAATAGATGCATTTAAAGCTATAAACATTTCTCTTAGTATACTTTATATACCTCAAAGTTTGACATGATATATTTCTATCATCTTTCCGTTTTAAATATTTTCCAATATCTCTTGTGATTTTTAAATTTTGACCCATGGATTTTTAAGTATTTTGTTCAATTTTCAAAACATTGGGGTCTTTAGATATCTTATTGTTATTGATTTCTAATGTAATTCCATTATGGTCAGAGAACATACTCTGTTTGATTTCAATCCTTTTTAATTAATTGAGACCTGGGTTTTATGACTCTACGTATGATCAGTCTTGGTGGATATACCAAGTGAACTTGTAAAGAACATGTGTTCTGCAGTTTTTAGGTGTTCTTTATGTATTAAGGTGGTTGATAATGTTGTTCAAATCATTTATTTTGGGCTGATTTTTATTTTGTTTGATTTTTATTTTCTATCATTTGTTGAAAGGGGTGTTAAAATCTTCAGCTGTAATGGTGAAATAGTATTTTTTCCGTTTAATTCTGTTCATTTCTGCCTGATATGTTTTTATATACACATTTAAGATTATGTCTTCCTGATGAGTTGTGAATTAAAACATTATGAAATGTTATTCTCTGGTAATATTATTCTGTCCTTAAAGTCTATTTTACTCAATATTGATATAGCAACTGCATCCTTTATATACTTACTGTTTATATGGTGTGTCTTTTCAGAAGCATTTACTTTCAATTATAAATAGCATATAGTTGAGACTTGTTTTTTTTTTTAATCTATTCTGAAAATTTCTGATTTTTTTATTAGGAATATTTAGGGGAAATGTTTAATAAGTTAATATTTATTTTTTTCTTTTGTTGGCTTCTCCTTCGCAACCCACTTTTGAATTTTATCTATTAATATTCTATCAGCTTCACACAAAATCTAAAACACTTGCAACTTATAGGTTCATTTCCCTAACACTATCCTTTATGCTAGTTATATCTATTATATCTGCATATATTACAAACTGCACAAGAAAATGTTATAGTTTTTGCTCTAAATTGCCATATTTAATGAAAATAAAAGAAAAAATATTGTATATTCTCACATAATTACTATTTCTTATGCTCTTTGTTTCTTTGTAAAGATAACAGCTGATATTGAATCTGAAGTTCCTTTAATATTTCTTGTAGTGAAGATACCCTAGTGAAAAATTCTCTTAGTTATTTATTGTTTCGTGTACACAGGAAATGTTTCTTGGCTACATGCAGTGGCTCACACCCATAATCCCAGCACTTTGAGAAGCTGAGGTGGGAGGATCACTTGAACCCAGGAGTTCAAGACCAGCCCAGGTGACATAGGGAGACACCTATGTCTACGATCTTTTTTTTTTTTTAATTAGCTAGAGATGGTGGCACTTGCCTGTAGTCCCAGCTACTCAGGAGGCTGAGGTGGGAGGATTGGTTGAGCCAAGGAGGTTGAGGCTGCAGTGAGCTGTGATGATGCCCCTGCACTCCAGTCTGGGGAACAGAGCAAGACACTGTCTCAAAAAAAAAAAAAAAGTTTCTATTTTGCCTTTTTTCTTAAAAGATATTTTGTTTTAGATAGAATTCTGAATTGATAGTTTGTTTTTTGAACACCTTAAAAATGTTCCACTGTCTGCTGGACTCCGTAATTTCTGGTGACAAATCAGTGAAAGTTTTTGTTACCCTATATGCAATATTATTTGTTTATTCATTTAATTATTCTGGCTGCTCTCGAGGTTTTTCTCTGTTTCCTGGTTTTCAGCAATTTGACTATGATTACGCCTCCCTAGACGTAATGGTTTAAATATTTACTCTGCTTGGTGTTTGTTGAGTTTTTTGAGTCTGTAAATTTGTGTCTTTCATCAAATTTGGGGACTTTAGGACCATTATTTTTCCAAATATATTTTCTATCTCATTATTTGCTCTCTTTCTATGTCTCTAATTACAGGTATGCTAGATCTTTGATATTTTACTACAAATCCCTGAGACAATGCTTTTTTTCTTTTCTTTTTAAATTTTTTTTCTCTTGAATAAAGATAAAGATGGTTTATTCTTCTTATGCTGCAGAATTTCCTTTTTTTTTTTTTTTTTTTTGAGATCGAGTCTTGCTCTGTCACCAGGCTGGAGTACAGTGGCGTGATCTCAGCTCACTGCAACCTCCACTTCTCAGATTCAAGCAATTCCCCTGCCTCGGCCTCCCAAGTAGCTTGGATTACAGGCACGTGCCACCAGGCCAGGCTAATTTTTTTTTGTATTTTAATAGAAATGGGGTTTCACCATGTTGACCAAGATGGTCTCCTGACATTGTGATCTGCCTGCCTCAGCCTCCCAAAGTGCTGGGATTACAGGAGTGAGCCACTGTGCCCGGCCCCATTTGTTTCTTTTTAGTAATTCTATTTCTCTAGTGAAATTTCTCATTTTATTCAAGTATATTATCTTTGCATTCTTGAGCATAGTTATAATAGCTGCTTTAAAATTTTGTCTGCTCATTATAACATCTAAAAATGGTTTGAGGTTTATCTTTGTTGACTGTCTTTTTTCTTGAGAATTGGTCACACTTCTTTTTTCTTCATATGTCAAAAATTTTTGGTTGTATCCTGGTATTGTGGAAAAATCTGGATTCTGTTATATTCTTGTGAGGAGTGTTTGTTTGTTTTAGCAGGCAATTAACTTGACTGGCATCAAACTGCTAATCTAGTTTTTAGACAACTGCTCAAATCTCAGCTCAGTTTATCTTTAGATAGAGTTTGCCTTGCACACACGCAGTTCAAGGATTTAATAATTTTTCTGCCCACCCTCCCCCGACCCTGGTACTCCGGTATTTAAAATATATTCTGACAGACAGTTTTTTGGAGTATTTTTCTGAGTTGTTATTTGATAATGAGAATTTTACAGGAAGGGTTTAAAATTTGATGTTTCATTTCTCCAAATATCTGCTGGGACATTGTAAAGGAGAAGCAGTTTGGTTTTATAAGAAAATGATACTTAGCAGGTATTAATACTCCAAATAATTATTTTACTCAAGTATACACTCAAGGCTGTAGACACAAAGAATTTGGAGAAGGTCAAAGCAATGAACTAGAATTCACCTGAAAGCAAGATATACTTCCAGATGTAGACCTTGCACAAAATTCTGTCCTTTTATTCATAAGAGAATAAAGATGGCCGGTAGCAGAAAAACTTACATGTGGCCTACAAACACAGAATAACTCTTTCTTTAAAGAAATTTTGAATTGAGGGTGAACCTTAAAGAGACAGCACTTCATGTGCCCCGATGTGGATCATCAGTCCTAACTAAGGTGATGTTTTAGAATTTTAGAGCTGGTATCCTCAGATACCAGGGAGAGAAGGCCAAAGGGGTTAGGAAACTTTTCTCTAGCCTTTTTTGGACAGCCCCAGTAAGGGTAGCATGGGATACAGAATTAAAGAGCCTCATCTTTTGAGATGGAAAACTCAAGGTCCAAGCAAGACTCTGTCATTTACTGTTTGATTTTTAACAGGTATTTAGCCTTTCAGTGTCTACATCAGTTTTATCTATAAAATGTAGATACAAGGTTGTTTAAAAGATTATGTGGTTGCCTGCTCTGTGGTAGGCATTCAGTATTTTGTGTTCTGCTTCCAGATTACAGAAGGGTGATATAATGTCAATATAAGGATACCAAAAGAGTTCATGAAATGTCACCCCAAAATATTACTTTGAACTGAGGGCACTTGGGGAACAGCAGGTGCAAACAGAGGCTTTCTCTGAGCACCCCTTGCATAGAGAGCCTTTTCTCTGAGCTCCTCTTATCTGTCTAAAGACAGATCCTCCGAAAGGAACTCAATTGTCATGAATACCCTTCCTGAGAATTTTATCAACCAGGGAAGATTAACTTGGATCACAGGAGGGGAGACTAGAGGTTGACCCTATGCCCAGATTATCACCTCTTCTGAGGGCTGCTCAGAAACAACTTTTATTACCGACTTTTTATCTGTATAACAAGACAACCTTTATTCCCCATGCATTTTTTCCCCTCACCCTCCCATAACTTGTGTTGCCACCCCCTTCTCCAGAAGCCCCAAGCCCTGATGCCTTTCTGTAACTTGGGATGCTGTATCAGCATCAATCATCTGACCCTTCTTTGAGGCTCCTATTTTGTAAGACTCCTGTGCATACTTATGTAATTAAATATTTACATAAGTCTTTCTCCTGTCTTATGTCAGTTTAATTTGTAACCCAGCCAAGGAACCTAGAAGGGTAGAGGGATGCCATTTTCTCTCCCCTGCGGTGTGCTGCAGAGAAGATTGCTATTCTTAATTTGTTATTTAATCCTCTTGGGTAAGGCCTAGAAGGAAACATCTGTAAATCTGTAAACTTTAAAAGGGGAATTTTCAAGAGAGAATGTTCACAGAAAGGCCCTGGAAGGAGCTAGTAGAAGCTTTTAATAGAAGCAAAACTAATTGAGAAGTGAGACACTGGACATTATATTAGCTTTGCATTTGTATTACTTTTGTATTTCTACTCCCAAACACTTTCCACTGTAGGAAAGTTTGAGTGCATTCTTGAATTGTGTACTAAGCCACAGGAAGAAAAGGGACAATGGTTAGACAAGGAAGAGCAGGTGCAGAAGAGTTGAGCACTAGGCAGGCATTTAATACATATTTGTTGAATAAGGATTGGAGATACTCTGGCACTTCAATATTCATATTTCCAAGATCTGGATTTGTTTGGGGTTGCCTTGCCAAGTGTAATCTAGTATGGTAGTAGCCTGAGGGCTCTCATTTTGTTTACAATTTTACCTACCGAAGTATTTTAAAGGCTCAGACTTGTCCAGGCTGCAGGAATCTGGAAGGTGGGGTGAATGAATGCTGTTCTTTCTTTGTCCCCAGCTTTTCCCTCATCTGTACCCAGGGAATTTGTTCAGGTTGGGTCCTGGTTTAGTTCACCCTCTTACTCAGATCCACACTTGGCTCTGTGTTGATTGTGCTTGTTAAATGTTTATTGAATGAGTGAATGGAAGGCACTAAATCTGTAGGAAGGCAAAAGAAAGGTTGAGAGGTATTGATGCCTCCCAGATGGGAAATTTACAATGAATCAAGCAAGGACCAGAGTAAACAGGGGGCTGTTATGTCCAGCTAGAGCTCTGGCAAGTTTACCTGGTTTAGTGTTTATGTTTCCTTGATTGGAAATCAATATGTCTGTCTTAGCTCTCACTGTTGTTGGTCTGACTCTACAGAAAATAAGCTAATTTTTATCATTTTAGAAACCCTCTTCCTGAGCCTCTTATCAAATCATTGTATTCCTTTTGAATAAAAGAGGCTGGTGGTCTGTCATTTCTGAAAGAGCCTTAGAGGAGACGTGATTGTTCTAATATTTATGTTTCTTTATCGATTTTCTTTGTGCTTCTACACATATTTTCTCATTTTATCCTCTTAATGACATCAGAAGAGCAGGTATTATTATCCAATTTTCCATGGGAGTAAACTATTTCGGAGAGGTAATAAGTATAAATGGTTCAATGCCTCAGAAATGAATGTGGCAGTGACAGGATGTTTAATCCAAGTTTAGTGTTTTCTTTGTTTATATTGTACTGGTCGTGATAATAATCAGCATTATTTATTGAACATATGATTGATTAAGCACTGTGATTAAATCTTTTCTCACATAACCACTTGGCTGGTTCCCTTACATCCTTTTATTCTTGGCTGAAATGATACCTCTCACGGAGGGCTTCCTTGACCACTCATTTATAAATTTTATTAATTGCATCCCTCTTTACGTCTTACCCCCTTCTCTGTTTTATCTCCTTACAGTTTATCATGTAGGACATAGGTATGTATTTGTGTTTTTCATTATGTATCTTTCCCTAATAGAATAGAAGCTCCATGAGGGCATGGATTTTTGTCTGTTTCATTTCTTGATGTGCCCCCAGCACTGTTAAAACTATGTCCATGTAGTAGTAGGTGCTCAGCAAAAATTGGCTGCATGAATTAATAATCCTCAAAAACAACTCTTCCAGATTTACTGACAAGAAAAATTATACACAAAGAAATTCCCTTTCCAGGGTCACCCAAGCAGGGGGTTAGAGAACTGACTTGAAATTCAAGTGTACTTAGATTCAGTACTCCACTATATGTTTTCAATTTTTTTCCCCCAAGGTATGGGGAAGGTGCTGCCTGTCTTACCACAGAATGGAAGGGGCTAGGCTCTGTCCTCCTCACTCCTTCCCCTAGCAATTCATCTTATTTGTTTTGTATATTGAAGGCTAGTATGAGGCTTTTTTTTTTTTTAAATGGTCTTTCCTTTTCCCCCAGCAATTCATCTTATTTGTTTGGAATGAGGCTTTTTTTTTTTTTTTAAATGGTCTATCGCTTTTTTTTTTTTAAAGGAAAGATTTACAAACAATTATACTACAGCAAAAATTATGCAAAGCTGAATTTGAATTTCTTTTTAAAACATGCAAGGCTGGGCGCGGTGCCTCACGCCTGTAATCCCAGCCCTTTGGGAGGCCGAGGTGGACGGATCACAAGGTCAGGAGATCGAGACCATCCTGTCTAACATGGTGAAACCTCGTCTCTACTAAAAAAATAGAAAACAAAAAATTGGCTGGGTGTGGTGGCGAGCGCCTGTAGTCCCAGCTACTTGGGAGGCTGAGGCAGGAGAATGGCGTGAACCCGGGAGGTGGAACTTGCAGTGAGCCCAGATCACGCCACTGCACTCCAGCCTGGGTGACAGAGTGAGACTCTGTCTCAAAAAAAAAAAAAAAAAAAAAAAAAAAACAAGCAACAATATTGTAATTGTGATGCTCTTTAAAGTTTGGAAGAGGCAAGAAAAAAATATTATTAGAGCTAAAAGATAATATGTTCACATATATGTATTAGAGTTTCTTGTGGAAGTTAAACTCCTGAGTATAGGAACCATGACAGAATAATTCACACTGTAGTGCTTTGTAGATACTGGGGAATGAATGGATAAACTAGATTATGATCTCTTTGAAGGAGAGATTCTGAGCATACCTCTAGTAAGTGGTAGGCAGGTGATGAAGTCAGCACACATTTGTTGAGTACTTATTCGATACTTGGCATTGTACGAAGAGAAACAAAGACCTTATCCCAAGGACATTGTTAAATTGCAGGAGCATTTGTTCATGCATTTGATATTTCTTGCTAATCTCTTGAGGGTGATGCCCTGATGGATTGTGGATCTCATCTAGTGTGGCATTACCTTCATTTCTGTTCAAATTATGTATGTGTCCCTAGAATCCTAACAAATGCCAAACAGGTGCAAGAATTAGTACACATGTAAATCATGTTGCATTTTGGAAAAGATTTTATTTATTCAACATGATAGTTTGTATTCATTTAACAAACATTGCTTCACGTAAGTTATCTCATTAAATTTGTGCCACAACCCTCTGATACAAATACAGTTCTTCTCCTCATTTTGAGGAAACTGAGACTCAGAGACATTAAGTAATTTCCTAGAATCATGGTTGAATTAGGTGATAGGATTGGGATTTTTAGCCAAAGTGGTCTAACTCTAAAACCCGTGTTCTTAACCATGTTCTAAAAACATACGCTGTGTTGTTTTTCATACTTTTTCTGCTGCAAGTTTATCTGTGTGTTTTCAATTTTTAAAATGAAGGTGGTTTATTTTCTCTTGAGTCTTACATCAGCTGATATAAGATAAATAATATGTCTAAATAATGTAAGTACTATAATGAAAACTTAGCTGCTAAATGAGGAAAAGATCGAGTTTAAATGCTCAGTTGTCAGGGGTAAAACAATGGTGGAGGGTGCCTTCTGTGCTGTTAGTGATGAGCTTTTAGCTCTCATAAATCACAAGGATATAACTGGAGCCTTAGGAGGAAGCGCATTATATTACTAATGGATCATCCTGCAGGAACATAAACAAGACATAAAAATAAGTGAAGTCCTTGATGACTCTTTCGTCTTTCTTCCCAATTCATCATTATCCCATTATTAACATAACCTTAAGACAGTTGGTTATAACATGTATCCTCATGGAATTTCTGTTGGTCTGTTGGGGTTTTGTTTCATTTTGTTTTAAAGTAAGTACCTCCTGAATAAGGACTTTTAGCTAATTGAGTGAGTGGAAAACTGCAGCTGTTGGACCAGTTTGTGGGATGAAAGCATAACATCGTGAGCTTCCTTTCTGTCACACACAAGAAGCTGATAACAACTTGGCATTCTTAGTGTAGCACTGTAGTTGGTAAGCTTCTGTTAGTACAGTTTCCCTGGAGGATATAGCAACCCTTAGATACCTCTCAGAACTCCCAGATCTTTCTTCCTATATGAAGCCTGGACAATAGTCAGGATGCTTGGAGTACTGTTCAGCTAGGAAAGAATAAGGTGGGCACAGAGAGAGGAAGCCACCTGACAGCTGCCCATCTCCCCCCGTCATTTGGGATTTGGAGCCATCTTGTTTCTATTTTAAGGAAAACGTACATATAACCTCTGTTCTGTATTCATATATATAAATATATATATATATATATATATATATATATATATATATATATATATGCAAGTTAAAATATATGTGATTGCATGCATGAAAGCTTAAATTTCTGTACTAAATATAGATCCACTGACTTCAGGGGTCTGTATAGTACATTAGTCAGTATAAGTGGTGCCTGGTGTTGAGGTAAGCTGAGATAATCCTGCTTACATATACTCATGCACACATCCTGTGTATGCACATGTTTTATGTAGTGTATTAACCATGTACACACAAAAGCAGTATATATCTATTATTTACAGTTACTAATTACTCCAGGTACATATTTACTCTTATTATGTCCAGTATTTTTTTTTTTTTTTGAGATGGAGTTTCACTCTTCTTGCCCAAGCTGGAGTGCAATGGTATGATTTCGTCTCACCACAACCTCTGCATCCGTATTCAAATGATTTGCCTGCCTCAGCCTCCCGAATAGTTGAGATTACAGGCATGTGCCACCACACCCAACTAATTTTTTATTTTTAGTAGAGATAGGATCTCTCCATGTTGGTCATGCTGGTCTCGAACTCCCAATCTTAGCTGATCTGCTCGCCTTGGCCTCCCAAAGTGCTGAGATTACGGGCGTGAGCCACCGTGCCCAGCCTTATGCACAGTATTTTTATATTTGTAAAAATAGAAATACAAATATAAAAGTACATTTATAAAAACATACAAATATACAGATGTAAAAATATATACCTATACCATCTATAGGAAATACAATATTTAAACCTCTCGCCATCACTGCCACCACCACACACATTTAAGTCTTGGAAATTCTGGTTACAGGTGTTTTTTAGTGGTAGTGTTGTTTGGGCAAAACCACAGTAGTACATTTCCTCATTCCCTTGATTCTCATAGTTTGTGTTCCCACTCTAAGGAAACAAATGAAGGGGCTGGTACTTGCTTCTTTAGGGAGAGTGGGTGTTGCAGGCAGGCCCAGCTGGAGAGGAGCAGGGAGTGCCTTACGGCAGGGCAAGAAGAGGCATGTAAGCTCCCACTCTGGTGTGCCTCTCTCTGTGTTCCAGCTGAAGGTAACACACTGGATGTTATGTAAGCAGCCATTAGTTTAGTTTTATAAAAGTCAGCTTTTCACATAGCTCTGCAATCCATGTGTGTGCAGATGCCTTCTTTCAGTGAAGCAGACCCTTGAAAAAAACACGGATCTGGGCTTTTTACTCAAATAGTCAAACTTCATTTAACTAGAAGGGAATAGATTGAGTCCAAGTCCTCATTTTAAAGGCCAGGAAGTATGTATCATGAGAAATGAACATTCCACTAAAAATGGAAACAAGTAAGCCCATTTTACATGCATTTCCAATACCTCAAGGTTGAATAGTATTTGGAAACGCTGATAAGGGAGCAGCCAAGACTTCTCCAGCCCTCTCCCTACCCCAGCCCTACCTGACTCTATCCTCCACCTAAAACTGCTGCTCCCACTGAAAAATAAAATAACCTCAAATTATCTGTACTGGCAGAATGAGTAAAACAGAAACTCATCCGAGAACATATTATAAAACCTGGTGAACAACTCAAGAACAGGGACCACCCGTCCCTAACATATCCCATGGTGCAATAGGAAATATTTTGATAATGATGTGAAGGAATTAATTGCTGCTTATATCAGGAACCCCTGAAATGGGTAAATGCTTTGAAAATCTGGACCCATGAAATAACGTGGCATGTTAAAACTGGAAACCTGCCAAGGGTTATAGTTTTATTTTAATATTAAAAGACTCTGGGCAGGTAGGGATCGTGTTGAAATAGCTGTTCATGGGCATTCACGCTGGGTGTTACTTAAGCAGCTGTTAGTTTAGTCCTTTTACATGCTGCAGAGTCATCAGGAAGTATCACTGTCACATCCGCTGACACACATGTCAGGCCTATCATGGCACCAACCTGTAAAGGAAGGTTTTAGCTGTGAATCCTGCAACCAAACAGCCAATAGAAAGCAGGCATTCTCCAGTTCTTCTGTTTGCAGTTCACCTTGTCATTGGATAGGGGATGAGAAGACCTTCCTAAATCCAACTGTGACTTAGAGAGTGATATTAGATGCAGCTTGGCAAGGGAACACACAGAATAGTTCAGAGAAGGATATAATAAAATTGTTGTGGTTCAGGCAAATATCCTCATTCCTCTGGTTGGAAACCCATACGGGAAACATTTCTTTTTGTTGTTGTTTCTAGCAAGTCTTAATAGCAGGCAGCGTAGTTTCCAGCAGCACCCAACATTTGCACCTCATCTAAGTTGTGGGAGGGGCGGGGATGAGGGTGCTGTTATTGTTGGCTTGAAAAATTTTTTCCTAATGATATTAAAAAAAAACTTGTACCTCTGGATCAGCATTTACAGCTATATGCCTGCATTGTAAAGACCCCAAAATCTCAGGAGTTGCTTTGCCACTGCTACAGCATCTTGAAACTGAAGCCTAGAAAGGCCTTTTCTCTATTGAGTGATATTATCTCATTACAACTGGCTTCATTGTTCAAAGGTAGGACCAAGAGAGAAAGTGCTCCTGCCTCCTAATGCCACATCATACTCAAGACTCAGGTAATATGGATACTCAAGGCCAGTCTTTAACAATTGAAGAAATCAAACATTCATAAGATGCTTCCTTTTGTGCTATTTTTCTTTCCTTAGTTTTAAAGGGAATTTACTCTGTACAAATTTATTACTCTAAATATAGAACTCCACTGCAAATGAGGCTCTGTCTTACAATCATCTTTTTAAATGAGGCACTAGGAGGGAGAGACGTTGCAATTACTATAGTTGAGCTCATAGTATCAATGAAATCTTAAAATGGCACAAGGCTATATTTCGTTCGAAAGGCAAGCTAAGTTAATATTATTTTTAAAGGGGGAATAGAAACATCTAGATGTTTAAAAGTTTTAGAGAAGGTCATTGTATCTCAAGATTGTCATCCCAGGACTTGGATTCAGTAAGTACTTGGCCAGTATGGGGGTAAGGAAGTGCTTAGTGGTAACAGATACTTGTTTCCTTGCCAGTGCCATCTTTCCACTCCATTGCTGAGCTAATTGATGCTTGCTGGCAAGTGTTTGATCAATATTCTCTCAAAGGGGCCCTTGAAGAACCCTAAAATGCTGTAGTCAGTTATCCTCTAACGGGAGGCTAGGTCAGGTTTCATCCTTCATTTATGCAGCACACATTTTTCTGAGTTTCTACATCTTGTGCCAGGGTCTGGCACAGGTCACAAGGTTGGTTTGTGACAAGATATTATTTGCATTGGGTCTGGAGAAGAGAGTCTGGGCTCTGTGAAATTTCAGGTTCCCAGAGCCTTTCTGACCTATCCATCCCCATTCTCTAGTGGCCTCCCTTTTATTTGAAATGCATCTATGTTACACTTAGTGTTTATAAGTTATGCACAGATATTTGTTCTCCAAGTAAGAGTTTTACGTAGGAAGTGACTGGGTTTGCTTTTCTTTTCCACAGTTGAGTGTGTCTTTCACAGGCCACCAGAGAATTCCCAAGGTCACGAACCCATAGTATTTTTCCCCTTTCCCTCGTGATTAATATTCTACACAAAAAGTTGTGACGTAAAATGTTAGAGATTATTCTGTGGCTCCTGCTCTCTCCTCCTCCCAATTCTCAGCTTCTCAATTTTTTTCTAAGGTGAACAATAGGTTGAACTTCTTTTTCCTTATGAAGGAATAGATGGTAAACTTTCAAGGCCTGGGCTTATTTCAGATGTAAAAGAATCTGGGGTCAGGGGCTCCTGTTACAGAGTGAAGTGAGAAGAAGTGGGTTGAAGCCTGCCTTTCCCTTTGTTTCTTTTGTTATGATCTGGTTGTTAAGGGTAGAGTGGGGTGAAAAACAGGGCAAGAGTCCATTGAGCCCTTGAGTTGATAACCTTGGCTTTTGGGAGGCTTGGGTGTGTATTGCAGTGACTCTCCTGAAATACCCAACACAAACTGTTATCCACACCAACCCCATTATAACCTTTAAAGCAAACGTTCATTTTGCATGAAGAAAGAAGCTAAGCTGCTGGTCTCAACTGTTTTCCAGGGCTTAGCCTCCCCCTGTTCTCTGGCATGTCAGCACTTGCCTTCTGTTTTTTCCATTGTGCTCCTCCCAGCTCAGCACAGGGGCCCCACCTCTCACAGGATCAGGGTATGTGACCCTGGAGCCCAGACAGCCTTGCACATAAATCTTCCTGGTCCACCTGCAGATCGTCTGTCAGCAGCTGCCCTCCTTCCCTGTTGGATGGGCTATTCCCTCACATCTGTCAGACTACCCTGAAGTCTCCACAGGCCAATGGAAATTCAGACTGGCCCTATTGCATCTCCAGGTCTTCATCTGTCTTGTCTTGTATCGTTGCCTGCCATGCCCAGGCTCTGTCCTACTGAGTAATTTCATGAGGCCCAAACTAGTGGTGATGAGGAGCCATATCATGACAGCGGGCAGTTGCTATCAGTATACCTTTCTGAACAGGTGCTGTTTTGGGGGCAAGTATGGACTGATGTTTGTGTCTTCCCCAAATTCATATGCTGAAGCTCTAACCCCCAATGTGATGGTATTTGGAGGTGGGGCCTTTGGGAGGTAATTAGGGTTAGATGAGGCCATGAGGGTAGAGGCTGCATGATGTGATTTAAGCTTTTGTAAGAAGAGACAGAAACCCTGGAGTCTTCTGCATAAGAAAGGAAGAGACAGACACTCTGACTGCCATGTGTGGATACAAGAAGATTGCCATCTGCAGGCTAGGAGGGAGGGCCCTCACCACACACTGACTCTGCTGTCATCTTGATCTTGGACTTCCCACTTTACAGAACTATGAGAAATAAATATTTGTTGTTTAAGCCACTCTATAGTATTTGTAGAATAGTTGGAGCTAAGACAGCAAGACTTGCTTTAGAGCAGCTGATATTACCTAGGAAGCAGGTCAAGATATGGAACTAGAGAGGCCCTGAAATTTCTGATTGGTTTAAATCAGATATGAGTAATAGTCATAGGTTATCTGTCTTTGTCTACACTCAGAGGAAGATCTTTTCAATATGGCAAATAATGGTATATTGTGTGGGGGCATGTGACATTAACATCTTTAAGTCTCTTCTATGTGCCAGGCAACAAATAAAAATGCATAGTGCAGTGGTTCAAGAGGATGAATTTGATCTAATTATTCTGTTTATTAGCTGTGTGACCTTGGGCAAGTTAGTCAATTGGAATCATCTGTAAAAATAGCATAGGGTGATTACCACGGGGTGTTGTGAAGATTAAAAGGCATCAGGTAAAGTCACATGTCACACAATGCCCTAAACATAGTCAGCAATCAATTAGTTCTAATTATTGTTCTGTTACTGGTTTGTTGGGATAAACAGCGTCTTCAAATGAGGAAAGAACAAGAACAGTGTGAAGCAGAAAGTGAGTGGAACAAATGGTGAGTCCTAGGAAATTTTGGAAAAGGACAGAGAAGGCTTCAAAGAGGTTGAAATTGGGCTGGAACCAGAAGGAATAAGTAGAATTTAGATAATTTGATCTGGGAGAGTTCATATTTTTCTTCAGTTTGAGGGAGGTTGTTAGCAGAAAGAGAACTGAGCTAGAGATTAGAAGAAATGGTCTTTTTGTTTTCTACCTTTACTCAGCACCAACTTGGGCAAACCACTGAGCCTCGATTTCCTTGATTGTAAAACTGGGACAGAGAAAATATCTGCTCCGCCTAGCTCCCAGGGTTGTTATAAGGCACAAATGAGACAATTCAGGTAAAAATGCTTTGAAAATGGTAAAATGCAACAACACAAGAGTAAGGTCCTTATTAGAGTCTTAAAACAGGATCCCAGAAAAAGTCTGAGCTGCCCGAGACTGTAATTACCTATCCTGTATGACACAGTGCTTTAGAAGAGTCACTGACAGCTGTAGTAAGGTCATAGCCTACTGCTGACACATCCATCCTGTGTTGACTACTCATCCTTCTCCAAGTACAGAGAATGTTCTTTGGATTCTCCATTCTTACCTAGCCATTGTTAAGTTCCTCAAACAATAATAACCATTACAATAATAGTAAATAGTCACTACCATTTATTTGGCACTTATAATACATTAGACACTCTGCTAGGTACTTTACAAACTTTATCCCTCTTGTTCTCAAACAACATCACAAAGCAGCTATTATTATGTCCAATTTAGAGGTAATTAAGTTGAGGCTTAGAAAAATAACTTGCTTGGTCTCCTTCAGCTAGTAAATGACAGAGCTGAATTTAACTGAAACTTCTTTGACTCCAGCCTTCCGTGCCATTTTGCTTTTAATCTAAGAAAAAATGCTTTCCCCCACAAGACCTTGTGCCAGATTTCCCATGTAGAATTAACCATGAGTTAAATGAATAAAATGGTTAGTTATCATTCAGTTTATTACTTGTAGCTTTATCCTTTTACTTCTAGCTCTGTTGTTAGAAAATTTAGACCCCACAGTATTTCCCCAGTTACTACTACATTTCTAGGCCAGAGACTGTCCACTATGACAGTAAGAATAATCCCTTGTATTTGTCCTAGTTGTTGTATATTCACTGTGTTTCATGTGAACATCACAATAAGTCCTTTAAGGGATATTATTTCTGTTTTACTCATGAGGAACTGATGCTAAGGGAAGTCAAGGAATTTGCCCAAATTCCCAGCTAATAAGTGAGAGAGCTCTATATCTGTCTGGACCATTACGACTATTACTAATATAAAGAATAGCAGAGAGTTAGAGCATTTCTTATATCCTGTATATGATGTGCAACATGAAACCATGAGAATAGTTTCTATGAAGAACTTTAGAATGCAATGGTGTGATGTTCAGAGACGTTATATATTTGTGCTTAAAATTATTTTTATGTCACATACATTCATATAAACTCTGAAACTTACTAGAAAACAAAATGCAAGGTTTATTCTTGAATATTAAGGCTAAAGTTGAAGGAAATAAGGATCAACTATTAAATTCTTACCACTGCACAAAGGTTTTTGAATGTCAAATGTTAAACTTTTCTATGTTCAATAGGAATTTTGCTATGAATCTTCAGTCCCCTAGGGTACATTTCCTGTCTGTGCCTGTCAGCTTCATTGTTATGTATTTTAAATAAAGCTTTCCCTAACATTCAAAACTCCTTCCGGCCCTTCCTTTTAGGAAGCAGACATAAATAAAGTACCCACTATGCCTTTGCATTTTTGTTTTCTTTTACCTTTTTCTAACCATGTGCCTCCCCCACCGCCAGTCCTCTGAAGTGTAAAGCTAAGGTAAAAAGAGCTTTTAAAAAAGGGCTCTGGGGAAGTATGCAAATGACAGAAATGTCTATGGGAAAATTAGGAGAAAAGAAATTCAGCAAGAAAGAAATTCATTGATGTTGTGATGAAACGTTGTCACTGGAGATGATGACAAATTAGAATCCGTTCCCATGGGGACCGCACGCTACCTACTGATCATTTGACCCATGGCTGGATGTTGGCTAGCCTAAGAATTGACCCAAAAGATGACAAGATGGTTTTAGTCCCGTTGTCTCATCAGCATTCAGAAACCCCTTAGGGGATGAAGGGGAAAGGATAAAGAAGGATAAAAGATGAAAGCTGAGCTGTGGAAAGAAAAATGTTTTTAATTACACTGAGGAGGATTGTGGGTCCACCTGTAGCTTTCTGTTGAGAATGTCTTTGTTTTCTTCTGTCTGCAGGGATCATGGCAGGATACAGACCCAGAATCTGTCTGGCCTCTTGGAAGGTTCTGCATTGGCCAGTCGGTCCTCTTCAGTTTATTGGATACATTCAGGATTAACCTCTCTGTGGGCTATCTTTACTCTGAGGTTCTGTTATGTTTGCTGAGGAACGTGGGCTTGGTTGGCGTGCTAAAAGAGATTCCTTTTAGAGGGAGAGAGAAAAAAAAAAAAAACGCGATAGTGGGACACAAGATGAGGTTTCCATAGTGTGTCACCATCACATTCCTTGTCAGAAGGACACAGGGAGCTCCTCTCAGGCAGTGAGGTGGAGGGAGGCAAGAGCACCCCTGGTAGTCAAGAGACTTTTACGCTCCATATGCCTCAGTTTCTTCACTTGTAAACTGGGAGTCACAATGTTCTCTCACTGTCCTAAAATGGTAGATCAGTCCATTAAGGTGAAATTATTTAGGAAAATACTGAATTCTGAAGCAAAGGAACAATACAAGCACTCTGTTCTCTTTGCCAGGTTACTAACAAACCAACAAAACCCCCTTGAGTAATTTGAACAATTTAAAATAGTTTAATGTAATTTATTCCATAGTACCCAGGTAATATTAGGTAGGCATCGTTTTGGTGGGTTATTTTTTCTTTTCTTTCTTTTTTTTCTTTTTTTTTTTTTTTTAAAGAATTCTTTATAACAAATTGGGTCATATCCCCACCTCTTTCTTGGGAGGTAGGGACAGGGTATCACAGGGTGGAGTGCAGTGGCACAATCACGGCTCACTGTAGCCGCAACCTCCCGGGCTTAGGTGATCCTCCCACCTCAGCCTCTGGGTATCTGGGACTACAGATGCACACCAATATTCTTGGCTAATTTTTTCTATTTTTTTGAAGAGACAGTGCCCCACTATGTTGCCCAGGCTGGTCTCAAACTCCTGGGCTCAAGCGATCCACCTGCCTCAGCCTCCCAGAGTGTTGGGATTACAGGTGTGAGCCACTGTGCCGGCCCCTTTTTTATATTCATGGTAAAATTTAACAATTCTAAACTTCTTCAAAGTACTTGATTTTCACAGGAATTTTGAAAAATATTATTAGAAATCATATTAATTTTTAAAAATCTAATTCTTATTATAAAGTAATGAGACTGTGCATAGCTTATGGTATCCTGCCAAGCATTTCACAACATTTGTTAAAATTGATTTGAAAAGAAATGTGGGAAGAGGGTTGATCTCTATATTACAAAGAGAAGCAATGTTGCATGAAGTTTGAAGCCTTGGGATCTGAAGTCAGAATATGGATTTGAATCCCAGCCCTACCACTTATTAGCTTTGTAACCTTGAGCAAATTACTTACCCCTTAGTATCTACTTCTGGAAAATGGAAGTGTGTACCTAATAGGATCCTTCAAAGAATTAAGTTGGTATATGTATGTGAGAGGCCTAAAATTGTGACTTGTACATAGTTGGCACTCAGCAGATGTTGGCATTTTTCTTAGTAAGGCAAGATAGAATGTCACTACATGAAAGATTGGGGAATTTCTGACTGACAGCTGTGAATCCAAGTAGACAGAGCATGCATTTGACACCTTTTATTAAGTGCCATAGGTGTTTGGACTCCATATTCTTGGTACTTAACTGTCTCTACTGATGAAGAATGTAGCCGAAGGCCCACCCTAACCAGGAAGGCAAAGGCAGACACTCTACCCTGATCCCCTAATAAAACACACCTCTGCCAGGGCCCCTCTCCCATCAACCAGTCCCCTTGCAATCCTGAGAAACATTCAATTCTGCAGCCAGCCCAGAGTTGAGGATCTTTTAACACTTTGCTCTTTGCCTTATTTGATTATGTTAACAGGAATTCTCAGCCTGTGTGATTTGTCATATTTTAATATTTCAAGCCACCATTGCAGCTTCCTTTAGGTTTGGTTTGTCTGAGGCACCACAGCCAGTGTGTGAGCACACAGATTTTGAATTTGTATAAGTGAATGGCTCTGTCACTTATTTTGTGGCTTTGGGCTCATCACTTAACTCATTGATATAAAATGAGAATACCCACACTGTAAGGTCCTGGTAGCTATTAAAATTTTGTGAAGAACCCTGAAATCTCTGTAGCAGGTTTACAACTCATAGGGTACAATCTTGATAATTTTGATGATTTAGATGCAGTGCCTACATTTAGGAGCTTTGCTTCACTTGCTTCAATATGCATATCCTAGGATGGAATTCAGCTGATCCTGCATTTTCCAATTTTCTGTTGTTGGGTAACAAGCCACTCAAAACTTAGTGGCATAAACAAACATGCTTACAAATTCTGTGGGTCAGGATTTTGGCCAGGCACAGCAAGGATGGCTTATCTCTGCTTCATGATGTCCATGACTTCTTCAAGGGGCTAATCTGGGGGCTGAAGTTATCTGGAAGTTTCCTGGTTCATGCCACAAACTTGCTCTGGGATGACTTGGCAGACATGCTAAACTGGGGAGCTGCCAACTAAGCACTGACTATGGCCTCCCGTGTGTCTTGGACTTCTTACAGCTTCGTAGCTGACAGCTACCAAGAGTAAGCATTCCAAGAGACAGGCATGTCCTTTTATGACCTAGCTTTAGGAGTTGCTTAGTATCACTTTTTCTGTACTCCACTAGTAGAACCTATCATAAGCCTACCCAGATTTAAGCAGTGGGGACAGGGGGAAATGTAGACCCCACCTGCCAAAGGGGTAGACCCATTAAAGAATTTGTAGGAAATTTCTGTAAAACCACCACACTAGGAAGAATGGCACCACACTGGGATTGTGGTTCCATCTGGGGATAAATTCAGGCCCCTGACTTCTACCTATAGCAAAGCAGGCCATACAGACTCTTGCAGCTACTTAGCCTGCCACTGTAAAATGAAAGCAGCCATAAACAATACGTAAACAAATGATCATGTTCCAATAAATATTAACAGTAAAATTAGAATTTCATATAACTATTAAATATTTAAAATATTCTCCTTTAAAAAAAATTTAAAAGTATAAGAATCATTCTTAGCTCATGGCCTATGTAGAAACAGGCAGTGGACCAGATTGGAATATCTGAGTTTAGCTGGATCTGACTTTTTAAAGTTAGAATCTTCCAAATGTGTAGAAGAAACACTTGCATATTTCTCAAGTGGAGTTGAATATTAAGAGAATGTGTGTGAGAGAGAAGGACATATGATTATAAATTTTGTTTTTATTTTAAAGTGAATTTGTGAAGAAATTTCAAAATTTAGTTCTTTCAATTACATCTTATGTTCATTGTGTTACAATACATTTATTCCCAAGGGCAATAAAGGACTATACACTCTTAATACTCCTAGGTGGGAAATTAATGATATTTACTTTATCAGAAGTCATGACCTACAAAGAAAAGGTAGAACTTGCTTCTTGATGGGGCTTCCAGAAATACATATTGTTGTATATTTTAAAAATAAGTATATTTTAAAATAGTTTATTATTAGAACAGAAGATAAGGTTGATGACTCTCAGGAGTGAATTTTAAAAATCTTTATCACTTCATTAAATATTTTTTCTATGTCTACAATGCCAGGCAGTGTTCTAGAGCCTGAAGATACAGTGGTGAACAAAAACATATGTTGTATGTTATCTTTTAACATCTGGCTATCTCACAAGACTGTGTGTCCTAACAGTGCTTGTAGTCTCATGAGATAGCCAGATGTTAAAAAAAAAAAAAAAAAAAACAGCATTAAATTTAATGTGTGTATTGAGAGGGCTTATATAGGGCATTATGAGAATATAAGGTTTTCAAGCTGGGCCTGTTGCTCTGACATCCTCTACTGCCCACTGAATGTGAAAATCTGGGAAAAGAGGATTGTTAGATTAGTTGCAAGCTGCTGTTTAAAAACCATGTTAACGCATTTGATAATGAGTGAATAGTCCTCTTTCCATATTTGGGCCACATGTGATGGCCTGTTTAATATTACTTTGGGGAAGGAAAAACAAAGAATGAAAAAAATGCAATTGTTGAAATGTATAGGATTTTTTTTCCCCTCATAAGTTATCATTTTGGATGGGTGGAGAATTCAAATAGAAAAACAGTTTGAAACCTATTGACTGAATTACAGATTGGGATAATTTACTGATTTTTCTCTAAATCAAAGTTTTTCTGGGTAACAAAATCATTTATACACCAAACCCTAGTAATGCACAATTTATCCATGTAACAAATGTGCTCATGTACCCCCAAACCTAAAATAAAAGTTGGAAAAGAAAAAATAAATTGGTGAGAGTCATACCCAAGAATAGCTCTTAAATAAAACATCTGGTTAATAATTATTTGACTGCAGTCAGAGGATACTGCTAAAGATTTTTAGAGGGCCCCTGAAAGGGTTATATTAATATCTTTAATAAAATGTGAATTTTTTGCTTAAAAAATTATTTTCCAGCACTTGTTAAAAAAGCAATCAATTGAGGTTTTGAGGTTTCTCATCTGGGCTATTAGTGACATTTGAACCAGGTAATTCTTGGTTTGAGGATGCTGTCCTGTGCATTGTAGGATGCTTAGGAGAATCCCTGGCCTCTATCTATCTACTTTGCAGCATTCTCCACCAAGTTGTGATGATCAAAATTTTCTCCAAATGTCCCCTGAGGATGGCAAAGCCGCCAGTTGTCTAAATTAAACTGGGTTTATATGTTTTAATGCAATGACCTCAATGAGGAAAACCTACTTTATTTCAATAGTCTAGGTCAGGAAGAAGTCTAGGTCAGGGAGTATTGTGAGTCATCTTATAAATTTTCAAGACCCGCAACTCCTCCTTTGAAAATGATAAAATGAATTTGGACAACCCATTATCCAATTAAACACTATACTCATATCCCTTTGTTATGTCTGGAAGTTTTTCTAAACTTTATAGCTTACGTAATTTCTAGCAAGGCTGAGAACCTCAGTTATTTAATTGAGACCCTGAAAGCTATAGAATATCCCTGGAACAAAATCAAGATTTAAAATTGGCTTGAAAATAACAAATGAAGATATTTTGATTTGACTCCATGTTCTCAGCCTGGAAGCTATTGGATTGTGTGAGATGCATGACCCAAAGGAGATGATTAGTTTTTCCCCAGTGTGATCATAATGAATAGCACTACAAAACCAATTAGCTATAATTCTATCAGTCATTTCATTTGGGTAACATTTTATTTAAGGGGAAGAAAAAACAACACAGTTTTCCTTGGAGATCTGTGATGAAGCGGTGGTATTTGATAGGAACAATGGAGGAAAAAGCAGTATGCGCACCAATTTGCTTTTATTATTCTTTCATGAAAGTAAATCATGATGAAATGTTCGGTTCACAGCAGTTAAGGAAGACATTTGTTCATCTTAAAGGTGTAGCAGACCAAACACAAGTGTATTTCTAAGTGTATATTTCATTTCTATGAATTGTACAACTCCAGGGAATTGCCATTCACATGGAAGACTGAGAGTGGTGTCCCCTGGGACTGTATAGCAGAGGGTTCTGAATGTTGTTTCCTGTCCTTCTGTTATTACCCCCCTTGAAAAACTGTGAGCCCGGAACCACAAGTAGCAGATAATGTCTCTTCTCTTTATTCTCCCAGTCATTGTCATTGCTCTGTAACACGCAGTGCCCACTGTCACGCTGACAATAATGTCAACGTCTTTGTTTTTCTTTTTCCAGCAAGGTATTTTATGGATAGGTATTGTTCTATTTAACGTGCCGTCATCTGTTACAAGAAGATATGATTTTACTGTTGTCTGAGTATCCTTCTATGACTTCTGGGCATTGTGCAATTTTTATCTCAACCCACACAGTGGAATATGACTTGGGTGTGTGTTGTTTGTTTTACTTGAATTTTAATATATGCAGCTTGTGACACAAATTATTAGTTTATTAGGAAACAAATACAATGAGTTATTGTCATGGACTTTCGATTTATTTTGCTCACTGTCATCCCACAGCTAGCCAAAAAAATCCGAGAGAAGTTCAACCGTTACTTGGATGTGGTCAATCGGAACAAGCAAGTTGTAGAAGCATCCTATACGGCTCACCTAACCTCTCCCCTAACTGCAATTCAAGACTGCTGTACTATCCCACCTTCTATGATGGAGTAAGACTTTAAAACTTTTTGTTGTTGTATAAACCAGAAATTGAATTGCTTACATGTTTCATTTCATATTCAAAATACCTGTGTTTATTTATTGCAAATTGTGTGGCTTATTTCCCACTATTTGAGATAAGCCCTTTATCTTTCGATAGACAAGTGATTTTTAAAGAAATGTGATTTAGTGTTCTATAGCCAGGAAATTCCTGGACCCTCCCTACTCACCTTTTTTTCCTGATGAAATTCAAGTTGAGGAATATCAACTATTTATTTGAGTACAGAATCGAAATCTAGAAAATTAGAAATGCTTTGTCATGAGTCAACTATTAAGCCATGTCACTTGCTTAATTTAAAGGAGTGCCTTTTGTCTTTAAAAGAGTAACCAAAAATTCCCACTCCTTACTTTAGTAGATACTATCTTTAAAACTCCTATGGGAAATGTGGTTTCAGATCATATTGAAACAGATTTGTATCTGCATGGTTGAGGATTTTTTATTTATTGGCCTAGTTATATTCATATCTGGGGGGTATAGGGCTATGGGATGCTGGAAATTGTAGTGGAAAGAACACTTATCTGGAGGTGCAAAGAGCTTAGTTTTAAGTTTGACTTGGTCTTTAATTTAGCTGTGTGTCCTTCATCAAGTTACTTAATGTTTATTTTTATGCTCAGTTTTCTACCAGTGTGGAAAATAATCTTATTTTCTAGTGTTACTTAGAACAAATAAAAGACCTTAATACATTTTAAAAATATGAATGTACATGTTAATTAGTATTTATTATTCCTCTCTTTGCATGACAGGCGCTTTTGTGGCTAGGCAAAGGATGGATATAACTTTTTTGGTGGTTAAATGATGCTTTGTTTCCATAAGCAAGTTTTTACGTATTATAATTTCTTGGCTGGCCTTTGTAGGTAGCAGGGCATCCTCAAGTCATTTTATTTGTCTGTTTATATGATGTTAAGATGTGCCTTTGTCTGGCTTACCCTGTCTGTGGCCTGAAGAAACTCATACTAGTTGTTCTCTAAGCTAAATGGAAAGCATATATAATTTGAAATGAGACTGTCTGGATAGGAATTCTACCCCTAACAACTCAATACCCACATGGTCTTTCGACATTTGGTGTCTTTGAGCAACCCTGTCTTTATTTCTGGAAAGAGAACAATAACTAAGACTCCAGGATGTTGTGAACATTTCAGGGAAATCAAACGTGAAAATATTTTGTAAACTGTAATGTTCTAAACAAGTATTCACTGTAATATTAAATATTTGTATACCTTCATATATCAGAGCGAACATTTCAATTTTTGTTTGTTAGGTATTAGTTCCTTCTCACACTGCTAATAAAGACATACTTGAGACTGGGTAATTTATAAAGGAAAAGAGGTTTAGTGGACTCACAGTTCCACATGGCTAAGGAGGCCTCACAATAATGGTGGAAGGGAAGGAGGAGCAAAGACACGTCTTACATGGTGACAGGAAAGAGCATGTGCAGGGGAACTGCCCTTTATAAAACCATCAGATCTCATGAAACTTACTCACTGTCACAAGAACAGCACAGGAAAACCCACCCCGCTGATTCAGTCACCTCCCACTGGGTCCCTCCCATGATATGTGGGGATTATGGGAGCTACAATTCAACATGAGATTTAGGGGGGAACACAGCCAAACTATATCAGATATAATCAAAGATTATCTTTTATAGTGGGGCACCTGTAACTTAATGTTTTGACAAACTTATCACTAACTAAAAATAAAATGAGGGTCCAGTTGGGTTTTGGGCCCAAAGAAGAAACCATTTTCAGGGCAGGGAGAACAGAAAGTAAGGAAAGGAGAAGTTCTTAGAGCTAGATTTATGTGTTTTTCTCCTAGGGAAAGACATGTGGCAATGTCTGGACGCATTTTCAGTTGTCACAACTTAAAGGCTGGAGGAAATACTTGCTCCTGGCATCTCGTGAGTAGAGTCCAGGGATACTGCTACACATCCTGTAACATTCAGGACAGCTCCCCAAGACAAAGAATTACCTTGCCCAAAATGTCAGTAGTGCCAAGGTTAAACAACCCTGGCTTAGCAGATTGGGGATCTTCGTAAATAGATCTAAGTAGAACTAGTGCTCTAGAGGGGGAAAAACCCGAAACTTGAATCGGCTGGCTGCTACTGGTGAATCTACCCAATCACTTGCCACCTGGTGAATTTCTATGAATGTTTCAAGGAGCAACTCAACAATTGCCTTTTCTTCATAGCTTCCAATTACCTCTTTCTTTCCTCTCCTTATTTCATTTTGTCCCTGGAAGAATTTATTGCTCTCTCATATTTATTCCTATAGTAATTTCCATACATCTCTATATAGTGTAGAACTTAATGTATCAGACCTTGTTGTGAGTCAGCCTCCCTTTCTGTTCTGGGCAGGAATCATACCTCATCTTTTTTTACCCCTAGCACCTGGCCCTTGTGTTTAATTTTTGTACTATTTGTTGGCATCTGAATTGATTTAAATTGATATAGGACAGAGTAAGAAGGTGCCTACTCTCTCGAAATGTGTAAGTTACTGGGTGGTGGAGTGGCAAAAATTGAGCGTAATTAATAGGGCAAAATGTGACATAGCAGAGAGGTATTGTGGTTCCTCAAAGCAGAGAACTATACCAGATAGGTTGTATCAGAAATGATTTTATGAACTTTAGAAATATGCCTCTTACTTGATTTGGCCATTAGGAGGAACATCACAAAAATATATATAATATAAACATGTAAAGAAAAATATTGTATTACCATTTAGAATAGAGAAAATTGTAAATACTCTAAATTTCTAGCAATAGAGGATTAGTTAGGAAAATTGTATCACATCCATATATATGAGATGGTAAGATGCAGCCATGCTGTTGAAGCTGACCTGTGAGAATGGTCCAACATGCATACATTACACTTGATATTAGCCAAAAAGCCAAGAACACACATGTGTGCATTAAGTTTGGGAGTAAAGACAGTGATTTCCATTTTGAATATGTTGAGATAAGGGTTCAGGTCTGGGACAGAGGCCATCTAGTTTGGTAAAACCCAGTGGTCAACCTTTTTGTTAATACAATGAAACATAAAATGTAGTTTCTGCCCTTTGGGAACTTCTCATTTAGTTGAGTTGAACATCCATGAGACCTTAACTGTACCCCTAGAAAAATACATACCGAGTAAACAGATTAGTAGGAGAGAATATTCCTCCTTCAGAGGTGGGGCCTCTGCACTGAATGCTGAAGATGCAGTATTGTCTCCTGACCAGGAGTAGTTGACAGAGCCAAGAACTGCTTGGGGTGGATCTTGGAAAACCAAGGCAGTTCTGAAGGTAAAGCTGAACAATCAGAGAATGTACAGATAAGCAATATAAGGAACCTCCTTCAACAAATTTTAAAGATACCTGACAACAGAGATCTTTTGCAACAGGAAGTGGCCTGTAAGGATTCCCTTCTATTATACTGTGTCTACTTGGCTTTGAATGGAGCCCACTTTCCAGTGAAATGTGTGAAGGAATTTTGGGAGTGAACCCTGAGCTGATACTTTTCTAAACGTTGGCTGAACACAAGCACTTTGTAAAATTAGAGGAACACCTCAGTTTTTTAATGAAGACTTAAAAATGGAAAGAGTTCGTAGTATGTTGTTAGAGTGAACAAAGGTACAAATTCTCAGGTCCCTCAGAAAGTGCTTATCTACGTATTGTAATGGCTGGGGTGCCTGCTGAACACATTTTCAGTTCACGCCTTCCTTTTCTCTTTTTGGAGATAGAGGCTCACTCTGTCACCCAGGATGGAGTATAATGGCGCCATCTCGGCTCACTTCAACCTCCACCTCCCAGGCTCAAGCGCTTGTCGTGCCTCAGTCTGCAAAGAAGCCGGGACTACAGGGGCGCATCACCACGCCCAGCTACTTTTTGTATTTTTAGTAGAGATGGGGTTTCACCATGTTGGCCAGGCTGGTCTCAAGCTTCTGACCTTAGGTGATCCACCCACGTCGGCCTCCCAAAGTACTGGAATTACAGGCTTGAGCCATGCTTGAGCAACTGCACCCTGATGACACTTTCCTATATTCCAATCCTTCCAAAAATGTCTCCATTTTGAATCTCAGCAACTTCATGTTGGAGTTAGGTGAGGAAAGGAAGATCTCCTAGTCTTTTGAAGCAGTTTAAGCATGTGATTAAAAACTTTTTTTTAATAGTAGGGAGATTTGGTTTTGAATCTCATGAACTCGTGTGTGGACCTTTGGAAGTCACTTATTCTGAGCCTCAGTTTCCTCGTCAGGGAGATGAGGATAATGAGAGTACCCAACTCACATGGTTGTTATAGGGGAGATGTTTTTAGGTTGTACTTAGACATTTTTAAAATTTGATTATGTATTTATTTCAATATTCACTATGTTAACAGTTTTTTTTTTCTCTAATGGCAATAGCAAAGTTTCTTTTAAAAGAAATGTAGCTGAATAAAATTGAACTATTTTAAATGAAAACATTAAGTGAATGTGACTAAATGGTTGAAAGTGATAGAGATGTAGTAGTGACTAAAGTTCATGAAAAATGGGCTCAAGGTTACTGCTAAAGTCCTTCCAAACGGTAAGATATTATAGTTCTATGAGGCAAACTCTTTCAAACGATTTATGCCTATGGACTGTATCTTGCCATGTGTGTATGTATTAATACTGCTTTTATAATAAATATAAGTAATTGGACCTCAGATAAGAGACCCCCAGTCTTAGTTCTGAATCTTCTTCATTCTTAAGTCATCTGGGCCTTATGAACTTTTTTTTTTTTAACCCAGCACTGACCCAGTAGTATGATGGCTGTTTGTTATTAACATTTTAAGTGCCTGTAGCCTATTAACCTTGCTTCTTCTCCAAATATATTAAAGATTAGTTAGAACTAGACAATGTTTTTATAAGTAATTTTAACTAATGGTTAATTTTTACTTTTTGTCTCAGGCCTAACTTTTCATTTTTAATGATTTATAATCCATATTTGGTTTTCTTCACTAGTGCTTGATAGTACATATTTTTTAAAAATAAAATGCCTTCTGAAGAGAGAGGAGCTTTAAAGAGCTCTAGTATAGAGCATTCTGAAGAATACACCCTGAAGGCTATAGTATGATGACAACAGAGAGAACCTGCAAAGTGGCAGAAAATTAATTTTTCAGATGGGTTTGATACTTTCCTTCTCAGACCAGTCAACTCTTAAAATTCTTGCACAGGAACCTTAAAAGTTAATTATTCTGCACAAGGTGCTGCATAGTGATTAGGTACTCTGTCAATGTTTGTTGTTGAAGGAATGGTCTAAAGAATTCACATTCTTCAATATGGGAAAAAAAATAGGTTAAGTTTAATCAAAAACAAACTCATTTTCAATGGTATCACTTAAAAAAACATGGTTTTGAGAGTGAGCTTATTTATTTATATAATTTAATTCGCAGCTCCCTTTGTGTTCCTTTAGTGAGGTGCTAGGAATGTAGGAGATCCTGGGCTCTCCCACAAGGAGTGAACAAGTGCATAATTACACCCATGGACTGTATCTGACCTGCAGGTATATTTTTTCGGCCCTCATGTGTTTTAAAGGTTTTTAAATTTGTAAATTTTAAAATCTGTTGCCAACATTTAAACTTCGAAAGATTAGCAATTTAAAAATCCAAAGTATCTGTCTTCTCATGAAAAATCAGAAGATTTGGCAATACTGGATCTACACTGCTGCTTAGTAACAGTCTGCTTTCATGAAGAGCAGCTCCCCTTTCAAGACAGGGGATGAGTTCCTGATCTGATATGTTATACCCAACCTATTTCCCTGATTTATATCACCTGTTTGGCCCACCTTAGCATGTGAATTTGCAATTCCTGACCTGAAAAGACCATACAATGTTAATAGATTTGACTTAAGAAAAATGTCTTATCCATGTGCATTCTCTGCTATGCCAACTTAAAAATGTCCATTCTCATTCTCTCAAGTTTTAAAGAATATAACTCCTTTAGGCATAACACTAAGAATAGCTATCCCTGAAACCCAGCCTTCCACAGAGATGAGATTCTGATGTGTGCTTCTAAAGCTATTGTTTATTCAGCAGGCCCTACTGATCCTTGGTTTTTATATAAACAAATCAATACTTTTTTTTTTCTTCTTCTTCTTAAGACAGAGTCTCGCTCTGTTGTCCAGTCTGGAGTGCAGTGGCATAATCTCATGCCTCAGCCTGCTGAGTAGCTGTGATTACTGCATTCTTCATCAGTAGAGACAGTTAAGTACCAAGAATACGGAGTCCAAACACCTATGGCACTTAATAAAAGGTGTCAAATGCATGCTCTGTCTAGTTGGATTCACAGCTGTCAGTCAGAAATTCCCCAGTCTTTCATGTAGTGACATCCTATCTTGCCTTACTAAGAAAATGCCACACCTAGCTAATTTTTGTATTTTTGTAGAGATGGGGTTTCACTGTGTTGGCCAGGATGGTCTCGAACTCCTGGACTCAAGTGATCCACCTGCCTCAACCTCCCAAAGTTCTGGGATTACAGGCATGAGCCACCACACCGGGCCCAGATCAATAATTTTATTTTCCACATCACTTAATTGATGTATCTATTTCTTTCCCCAATTTCTTCTATAGATTTTACTACCTGTTGGTATTCTTATTTTTTTTAATTTTTGGTGTCTTTATTTAAAAAGAAGGGGGCAAAGGGGAGAATAAGCTAGGGAGGAAATACTGGAAAGATGAATTTAGATTTTTATTCTTTTTTGTATCTCCAAGTGGGGTTCAGTGCTGTTATCCTCATTTAGTTAATGCATGTTAATTGACTAATCATGGTAAGAACTGACATTAAGGCATCTATGTCTGGCTTGATGAGCAAATCGATGCTCTGATGGAGCTAGAGTAAGTAAGCAACTTGTTTCCAAGGTTCTCTGAAGTCAGTCACCTGGAGCTGGAAGACTTCAGCTGAATAGATAATTCTCTCAGGGGGAGACTTAAAAAGCTTCACTGATTCCAAAAATGAAGAAACTCTTGGAACCATTGTCAAATTGGATTCCTGCTATTTTACAGGGAGCTCTTTGAGTTGAGACATCCACTGAGATTGATATAGTTACTGTGGAAGGCAGATAGGACTCATCTCATCTTCTAAGAACACAAATTTAGTGCATTTCCAGCTGGCACCCACTTGAATTACATGATTTCAGGAATCCCATCTTATTCAGCCTCTTGAGGGTATTGTGCTGCAGACAAAGCAACTAACGTAGGTTCTGATGCAAGAACACAGGCTCCTGATCATAATAATTCTCATGAATAGCACCATTATAACCGTGTTAGATAGGGTTCTCCAAAGAAGTAGAACCAATAGGGGGTGTATGTGTGTGTACATACAGAGAGATGAATATTTATTGTTAGGAATTAGGATTGTGGAGGTACGAGTCCAAAATACATGGTAGGCTGAAGCTGGAGACTCAAAGAAGAGTTGCAGTTGGAGTTCAAAGGGAGTCTGCTAGGGAAATTTCTTCTTGCTTACGGAATGTCTGTCGTTGTTCTACTAAGTCCTTCAATTGTTGAGGCCCACTGATGTTACAGAGAATAATCGACTTTACTCATAACCTATTATTTAAATGTTAATCTCATCTAAAACATTTTCTTCACAGAAACATCTAAAATAGTGTTTGGCCAAACCTATCCGGGTAACATAGCCCAGCCAAATTATCCCTCTTGCCCTTTTACCCCTTTTGTCTTTAGAAAGGGTAGAAAATTATACTGCTAAACCTATCATTAAAATTAAGGTTTTGTTAACCTTCACATTTAGACTAGAGAAGGCTAAACTCTCACTTACAGAACTTTCTACCATACTCTCCTGCACTGCTTCTCTTAAAAAAGTTACTGAGCTGCCTGGAAAGGAATCTCAGCATTTGAGTGATTATTTTTTTCCCTGTAAATTGGTTGTGTATTTTGTGGCGTGATTTAGATGTTGTATACATTTCTATAATAGGATTTCAAGTTCGTTAAATATTATTGACATCATATGAGCCAGAGGTAACTTACTCAGAGAGTTGTTTTTAATTTTGATGATTAACATGCTGACCCATAATGTTCAGGTTCCTGTACTTAGCTCTTTAGGAATTTATAGTAGATTTAAAAGATACAATTTCTGTTCTTAAGGGACTTAGCTTCAAGTCAAGGGGTTTTTCTGTTTTGTTTTGTTTTTTAGTTATTTGTTTTTAAAATGAACTCAAGCATGAGCTGCTCTCATTGCTAAGAAGAGGCA
Source organism: Rhinopithecus roxellana (assembly GCF_007565055.1). Classification (NCBI taxonomy): domain Eukaryota; kingdom Metazoa; phylum Chordata; class Mammalia; order Primates; family Cercopithecidae; genus Rhinopithecus; species Rhinopithecus roxellana. Next base: position 44,283,160 of record NC_044560.1, on the reverse strand, counting down.
AGTCTTTTTATTTTATTTGCAACTACTCTGGTGCAAAAGAAGTATCATAAGCAGTAAGTTCAGTTGTGATGTAAATTATACCCGAGTCATGTAGTACAAAGAGTGGATGGGCCTGGACTCTGCCACTTTGCCGTGTAATCTTGGGACGTTCACTTAAAGTCTTTGGTCCTCAGTTTCCTCAACTGTAAAATGAGCAATTTGAACTATATTTCAGAGACTCTTCCAACTTTGAAGACTGATTTAATTTTCCTCAAACTCCTTAGAAGGTTGTTTGTTTGTTTGTTTGTTTGTTTGTTTTTAAACTGGAGCCATTTGCCATTATAGGCAACTTTTCCTGCTGCTCAAATTAATAAATTCTGGATTCCATGAGAGAGTTTGTTTTCATCTTTTTGAGAGTAACCTTATGGGGGGTTGAAAGATGATATGCAGCAAGACTCACAGAGTTTAAATCACTCATTCATCCATTCATTTGAAAAAATAAAGGCTTGTGGAATGGTTTATGGAAGAAATATTTCAGCTGGGTATTTAAGCAGGAAAAGGGTTTGAATATATGGAGATATGGAGGAAGGGCTTTCCAGGAGAGGAAGCTTAATATGAAGAGATCCCATGCCTAGAAATGACCAGGAGCACTGAAGAGGAACTTGTATATGGAGCAAATGATGGAAGAGGCAGCTAAGAAGTTGGATCAATATCAGATCGTAAGGATCCTCAAATGCTAGGCTAGAGAATTTAAACTCTGTTCAGTAGGGTTTAGGCTCCATAAGTGAAGTAAAGAACAATGTCTATCTTTCTCTTGCTTCTATATCTACGGTCTGACACATAGTAGACACGCAATAAATATTGATTGCTTGAATGAGGGAATTAATTTATGATTCTTGAGAAAGGGAGTACGATGGTGAAACCTGAACTTTAAGGGAATTTCACTTCTTAATCATGTAACAACTGGAAGACCTACCTGATTTCCTTTATGTAAGCAAAGAGCAAGAGGAGGCCTGGACTTGGATGTTGGCTCCTACTTCTTGAGTTGATTTTGGGTAACTGAGAGTGATGGTACCAGGTGCTAAGGCATATTTGTTCTTTATGTACTCTCTCATCTTTCTTAGTTACTTTAGTTCAGGGACTCTGTCATATACAACTGTATTCAATACCTTGCTTAAATAGGCCCTCAATATTTGCCAAAGGAGTTAGTTTGTAGTAGCATAACTGACTTTGTCTTTAGTGTTTGAGTCTCAGTCACTATGATGCTGTCAGAATTAACAAGCTACTTCCTTTCTGGGCAGAAATTGAACAATATTATTAAATACTTTTTTGCCTATTGATAGCAGTCATTGTTTTAATCTGAACAGTTTTATTACAAGCTCTGATGTGAAACATGTTTGATATTGATTTGGTTATCTCAGTTATCAGTTATGCTTAATAATTTTGTTATATGCATTTTGTATATTTGGGAATGTATATTTGGGAATATATATTCCCAAATACCTGCATACATGGGTATCATTTTCAACTCAACTTGTCTATACCATCTTCAAGGCAGTCAATGTATAAGACATTGTACTAGATACTGTCTGATGGATAAAGATGAATAACACAGTATGTACCTTCAAGAGCTCATAGGACACATGTAGAGTAAGCTAAGGCAGTCTGTGGCAAATGTCATGAAAGAAATCCAAAGACTTTTAGAGGAGGAAGAGATTATGAACAAAGGCCTCCGAATGCTCAAGCTCGGTGAAAAAGTGGTAGTCAAGGCCTTGAAGAGTAGAACTTCCACAGATAGATCTAGGGGAAGAATGCTTCAGACCAGAAAACAGCAAGTGTCCATACAGCAATTGAGGATGGGGAGGTGGAAGACCCAGCTGGCACGATGGATAAAAGAAACACCATGGTGGGCTTGAAACACTAGGTCAGCTACACAAATTTCTCTCAGTAAGCACTAGTTTTAAAGCAAGGAACAGCTGTGGTCAGGTCTTGGGTAAATTAATTAGTTGGCAAATGAAGAATAAATGATGGTAGAAAGGCAAGTTGCTTGTCAAGTTGGGCCAGTTAGATAATCACAGACAAAGTAATGACACCTTAAGGGACAAATGTACAAAAGCAAAGATGTCCAGGGACTGGTACATTATATAGAGTGTCAAAATAGGGATGTACAATATGTGGAATATGGCAACTAGGTTTTCTTGGAGAGTTTGGTAAGGAGGAAGATTAGAAATGACAGCTCCAAATTTTAAATTGAGTATTTTAGGAGATGGGAATCTATTAACTGAAGGGTGAAACTAGGAGCAAAAGAAGACTTTTAGGAGGAAAATGATGGATCCAGTATAAACATGCTGATTTGGAGTTGCAGGTAGATCATTCTTGGGAGGTGTTTGCTAAGCAACTGAGATTAACCTGCAGCAGCATTTTATTTTCATCCCACAACTTCTTTATTTTCATGCCACAAATATTTTTACCCCCATAACTATGTCATGTGCATGGCAGTTCAGGTAAAAGGGAAATTTGAGATGTCTACTTTTAATGTTGTATTAATGTATAGGTTTGTACAGAATGTTTCAAGACATAACAGCTGACCCATAAGTTGGCAACTCCTGTTTTTTTCTAACCCAATTTTAAGGTAGTGCACATGGAAAATATGATATAAAATGTTAACCTTATATACATCTTATTTCTTATTATAACTGTTTTTATGAGAAATAAGATGTTGTGACTTAGGTGCTTGTAACTTTTGTTTCTTTGTTATCTCTGTGTCACAAGGTCAAATAATGTGACGAGCTTGGTCCTGAACAACTGAGTTTAAATTTATTGCAAGTCGTATTATTTCTCTATGAAGATGTGTTTTGTGTTTATGCCCATGAAGTGTTGTATGGCAAATCTTAGTCTTTCAAGTCATTTTCACTGCCTTATCTCACTTCCATTTCCAATGCCTTTAAAAATTATTATTACCTGCAGGCCAACTAAATGTTATAGATGGTCTTTCTGGATATTGGTACCAGAGGACTGGAGTTAAGCTCAACATTTAACAAAGATATTACAGAAAGCTTTGTATTTATGAAAACTTAGTTACATATGTTTATACTTCAGTGAAATACTTTTTTAGGCCTGTTCTTCTTTAAACATTACGTTACTTACATTACATTCTTCATATGTTCCTCTGAACAACCTGGTGGGGTAGAAACTGTCTCTGCCCACCTCCCTCATTCCCACTTTTACAGATTAGGAAATAGGTTTAGAAAGTTTATGGCAAGGTAATCCCAGCACTTTGGGAGGCCTAGGTGTGTGGATCATCTGAGGTTAGGAGTTTGAGACCAGCCTGTCCAACATGGTGAAACCCCATCTCTACAAAAAACACAAAAATTAGCTGGGCATGATGGTGGGCGCCTGTGATCCCAGCTACTTGGGAGGCTGAGGTAAAAGAATCCGCTTGAACCCGGGAGGCGGACGTTGAGGTGAGCTGAGATCGTGCCATTGCACTCCAGCCTGGGCAACATGAGCAAAACTTCGTCTCAAAAAAAAAAACAAGAAAGAAAGAAAGGTTATGGCAGGACTTAGTGGATGGAGAGCTGGGTTTGGAATTTAGGTTTCCTGATTCCAAATGCTGTTTTCTTTTAATGGTACACTGACCAGTAGTAAAATTAGAGTGGGTCATCTGCCAAGTGAAATGCTAAACTATGTATTCCTTCTTAGAATTCTACTTGAGGTTACTAGATGACCCTCCAAACTTTCTAAATTGGCTAACATGCAGCAATTTGTATCATTTCCCTGTGTGTGCTTGTGTGTGTGTGTTAGATAGATGTCTTTATGTTTAGGAGTCTTCCTGAGTACCCTTGTAGCAGAAAGTGCCTGCATTTGGATCTGCTGAGAATCTAGCTTCCTGCATTTTTCTGTGCGACCTTCATTGAAGGAAGAATGGGAAACCTGCCTCACTGCTTATGCTATTGAATTTCACCAGCTGCCTTTTAGGGATTTTAAATAGAGATGGTTTTGTGATTTTTCTTTCTTTTTAAAATCTGATCTCTGTAGAAAACTGCCTAGCAGACTCTACCAGCTTTAAGAAATAGAACCTGTCTTAGCTGCAAAGCAGAAACCATTTTGTGCATTTTTATTGTGAAAAATACCAAAGCAATTTCAAAGAAGGCCCAGATTTACAAATCTATCTATAATCTCTTTCTGGGGACTTGACTTATCTGGTGCGATGATGTAGATATCTGTCTTTACACTCTAGCTTTATTAACTTGTTAATATTGGGATAGTATTCCTTTTGTAGAATCAGCCATAAGTATTCTGCATCTTATATTCTTCTGTTTCTTTAACAGAACAGGGAGATGTGTGGACAGGACTCTTCCCTCCTCGGTGCATGTGTGCTGGTAGATGGAACCAGTTAATCTCCAAGGTCATCTGCTAACTCTTAGTTGTTAGTGCCTCTCTTTTGTGTCTGTGCCATACCACTCACAGTTGTCTGCTGTGTACTAAATATCAGTGTGTGTGAGGGGAGAGAACATACCCAATTTACAGTCTCTGGTCTCTAGTCCTGGGAAATCTCAGCCTCTTAGGCTTTCTATGTGTATTTATCCAGCAGACATTGACGAAACTTTTGCTCCTCACAAGGAGACTCTGAGCTAGGCCCTGGGTATAAAGAAACATAAGAAAAGACCTCTCCCTTTGTGTCTACCAAGCAAAGGAGAAGGGTGTATAAATAAATAACTGTCAAGTGTGTCAAGTCCCTATTAGAGGTCAAGTGGCAGGATGGACAGGGGTGCTATGGAATGGCAGAGAGGCAGCCTGCAGACCCCACCAAGCTGCTCTGCCCAGCCTGTTCTCTCTTTGATTTTTCCAGATACCCATCTTCTTGTGCCCCCCGTCCAGCCTAGTGATGAGGAAGATAAGGATAAATGTTTAATGTGGTTGTGCGCCCACTTCCAATCCACCCTAGATGTCACCTGTGCAATTTTCCAAGCTTTTATGAGAAAGTGAATTGAATGATAATACCATCTTTTGAATATGGAAGTGAGACACAAGGTCACAGCAGGCCCTTATCTCCATAGTCTGTTGTGGTAGGGAAATGGCGAAAAAGAAATATGGTTGGTCTGTGTCATACTTAGACTTAATAGAGAGGGAGACACTTTATTGCTCTGAAAATCTTACCTTCCAAGGGCATTTGAAACCAGCCCTTGTTTCCAATCTGGCTGAGTTGCTGAACCCTGAAGGTTTAATCCTTATTACTGATAAGAAAAAAAGAATGTGACTTATCACCCCAATCTCTGCAGTGATGCAAGGAAAAACTATTTCTCGGAATGTGATTACATGTTATTTGACAGCTTTTTGGTTGGCCCATTTATTTAGGTGTTTGAATAAGTAAACTCAGTCAAGGGGGGGGTTGAGTATTATTTACTTTATAAATGTGATAGTTCCTTTTTGAAGTGATCCTGCTCTTGCCCCTTTCCTCTACCATTCAAACAGAGTTTAAATATTTGCCATTGCAGATGTTTGATTTTTATCTTAGCTCTTTCTTTGTTTAACTTTATTCTTATGGGTGGTTAAGTGGACGATAAGGAGGTTCTTGTTTAATTCTTTTCAACTGGTGTTGCTCAAATATTTGGAGAACAGATGCTTCCCAGAAAGAATGAGCAGGAACCTGGTTGAATGGAGGTGAAGAGATATGTGTCCGTGTCATATCACAGTAAACCAGACCCTGTGAGGCTGTTACTAGGGCCCCGGGGCCTAGTAGGCCTGAGTGTTTCTCAGTGTCCAGAACCTTCCTTTAGCAGCTCCTGCAGCTACTAGTGAAGGGTTTTCACCGCCTTTGTTTTGCAGAAAAACGTGTGCTGTTCTAAAAACAAAGCTTGGTAATTCAGTGGCACTCACAGCAAAGGCCCGCTTGTGTTGTGAGCTCCCCTTGGAAGCCTCTCAGCATTTCTTCCATACCCACTTCTGATCGGATACCAAGTTTTGCTTTCAGAAGAAATGATTTTTTTTAAACCTTTTGCACTTATCTCAGCATTTTAGCAGTGATTAAAAACAAGCAAACAAGTAAAGAATATTCTCTACCCTATTAGCTATCATTACATTGGCTTTGTGTGTGGACTTGATGATCAGTTTCCACAGGGATTTGCTTTTTAATCATTACCTTAAAAACTCATCCATGAACAATTCCACATTTCACCACTGCCCTTGGAACCGACACTGTGGGTGTGATTTTTATGTGCTATGTGATAAATGAGGCAGAATTCTCTGGAAATACTGAGAAAAACCCAGGTTTCTGAGTGATTTGCCTGGCAAATTACCTTCCCTAGGAAATTTAAACAAAGACTAAGAAAGGAAGTAAACCCCAACTGGTGGGGGGATGGGAGGGTGGGGGAGGTGGGGTCTTTTATATCTCTTTCTTTCTAAACTGGGACTCCACTGAAAAGTTGATTTACACTGTGAATCGAGGCTGAATGAAATCCAATTGGAACTCACTTGAACACTGTTTTGATGTAAGATTCAAAGCTTCTGCAAATTTATTTTATCTTCTACATTTGCTGATCTCCTGCTTGTAAATCCTGTTGAAGGAGAATAAAAATGACTGCAGCCTGATGGGAATTAAATGTCTGAAGTTCAAAGCAGTTTGCACATCAGAGCAAACGTCAATCAAATGAACATCTTGCAAGCCAGGCAGGGAGTGAATTTCTCCATGGGGAAGAGATCAAAGTGGGAGTCACAGTTCTGTTTTCTCCCTCGGGATGCAGTTTCGATCAGTTGTTCATGAAAGTAAATCCAGAAGGAAGTTTTTTTTTTTTTTTTTTTTTTTTTTTTTTTTTTTTTTTTATAACTTACAGGGGTTGGAGAGATGGAGTTGTTTCTCTTGAAACTGAATTTCAGGCACTGGTTTTATCTTATGAAAATGAGTATAGAATGCAGCTACAATCCATTATCTCCTTTTTTAGAGTCGGGGTGTAAAGGAGATTTATATCAGTAATTTCTATTGTCATTACTAACTTTTTGAAAGCACAGGCATGAGGAATGAAGCAAACCAAACCTCTTAAGTTGATTTGCCTATTCATTTTGTATGAAAATCTATGATTTTACCACTTCTTGGCCTTTCCGTAAACCCGAAATTGTATAAATGTGACTGGCAGCTAATGTACTTCTTAATGAAAAATCTTTTAGGTAACCCCTAAGAATAAGTGACATGTTTTTATAAAGTGTCTTAAGTATGAGCTTTATATTTCCAACATTCTCCAAATCAGGGCGAATAGCATGTTTCTTTTTATAAGTCACTTTTCTCAAAGGCATATGGGCATAAAATGCATTCCTGTCTTCAGCAAGGTGACTCTTCCTCTGGGGACCAGAGGTAGCTAAAGTAACAAGGATGACTGAGCATGTTTTACCCCTATGTGTGGAGTCTGGAGTCCAGAAAAAGCAGTAGGGGTTACAGTGTTAGTGAAGGGTAGAAAGATAAGCACTCTTCACTTGTGCTTCCAGTAGTTATTCCTGCTAACCTAGCTGGTCCACCAGCCCTGTATATCTTAAGCCCCTATTGACACCTCCTTCTTCATCTGACTGGCACATCAGTGGTAGTGAGAAAAGCAGCAGAGTGAGGTTGATTTCTAGGCTTTTCATGCTAACTTGACTGGCGAGTGAATGCTGCACGGCTGAAATTCAACATATGTGAGAGAACTCACGGCAGTTGAGACTCTTAGGAAATATAGTAGATGTTCAATGAATATTATGAAATAAAATGCCCAGAGCTTTCTGGTGACTTAACTCTGCCCTTTCTCGTTAGTCAGTCAACCAGTAAGAATTTATGGAATGCCCCACCTTCCAGCAACTGTGCTAGACATGAGAGAGAAATATAAATCCTCCAGTAACCTACAGTCCCATTGGGGGAAGCTAAAATTTCTCAAGCACATAAAAGGTTTTAGAGAGAATTCAGAATTCAAGAGCTACATGGGTAGGGTTTAGTCAAATAGGGGTTCCATGATAAAACTTTTTGGCATTTCACCCCCATGTAACACACATTTATTTGGTATAGGGGGAAGGCAAAATGAGTAATATAATTTGTTCATTATTTATAATAAATCTTATTTTTATTTATTTATTTTTTTGAGACGGAGTCTCACTCTGTTGCCCAGGCTGGAGTGCATTGGCGTGATCTTGGCTCACTGTAAGCTCCGCCTCCTGGGTTCACGCCATTCTCCTGCCTCAGCCTCCTGAATAGCTGGGACTACAGGCGCCTGCCACCACGCCTGGCTAATTTTTTGTATTTTTAGTAGAGACGGGGTTTAACCATGTTAGCCAGGATGGTCTCGATCTCCTGACCTTGTGATCCACCCGCCTCGGCCTCCCAAAGAATGAATCTTATTTATAAATTTTATTGATGCAGTGGTCTGAATATTTGCCTTCTCCCTCCCAAATTTATGTGTTGGAAACTAATCACCAACACGATCCTATTAGGAGGAGGGGCCTTTGGGAAATGATTAGATCATGAAGGCAGAGCCCCCATGAATGGCATTAGTGCCTTTACAAAAGAGGTCCCAGAGAACTGCCTTGCCCCTGTCACTGAGGACACAGTGAAAAGGCCACATCTATGAACCAGAAAGTGGCCCCTCACCAGACACTAAATCTGCCAGTACCTTAATCATGGACTTCCCAGCCTCCAGACCTGTAAGAAATGAATTTCTGTTGTTCATGAACCACCTAGTTTACAGTCCAAATGGACTAAGACAATTGATTAGTGTTTTGTTGGTATAAGCAGAATCTTAAAAAAAAAAAAAATCTGTATCTAATGGATAGGACTGTGATATTATGTTGTTTGATTACAAAACAAGAAAAATAGGAAGAAGACACAAGCATATAGTTAAGAAGCAGAATGGCACTAGTCAGCTTGGAGGAGGAAGGACTCATCATGGGCCAGTACTAGGGAGAAATTTGAAAGAAGAGTTGAGCTGGGCTTTGAAGAATGAGTGGAGTGGACACTGGAGAGCGTCACAATTGGGGTTGAACAGAAGAGCACATAGGGAAGGGCCAGTTTGGTTAGAAGTGTAGGATAGGAGATGGTGGGAAGAGAAGGTCCCGTAGATTATTGTTGACAAGTACCATGTCGTGAAACTGTTTTATGATGGAGAAATGTTTATCAAGCACCTACTTTTGTTAATGAGTCACTGTCATTTTTATTGTTATAAAAATGTTTTCGCAAATGATCTTTTCAGCAAAGGAAGTAAAACAACCTATAATAATAGTTGCCTGATGTCCCTGGTCCCACGAGCCAGCTTGCGTTTCACAAAGGTCCAGAAAAATCTATGTATCCTCAGCATTGGACTTCAGCTCTCTCAAGGGGTAATGCTGAAAGCGAGGTGCTGTCTGTGGAGACTTAATCCAGATAGACAAAGGCTCTCTGCGGGTTTACACATTTCCTGGGAAGATTTGTCAGTAACCCTCTTGAGTTGCAAGTTCTTCTTTACGTATCACTTATGCGGAATCGTATGTGGTTTGTCTCTGGAAAGGAGTTGAGTGATGGGTTCAAGTCTCTCTTAGGTCCCTGACTTGCTATGCAGTCTTTGGTGTCATTTTTCTCAACTGTGAAATGGGTAGGAGAAAGGGTTCATAACTTGGACAGCAAAGTCCAGATGTGAGCTGCATACATACCTCAGAACTACCCTGTGCTCTTGATCTAAATCCATTCGGAAGATCCTGTTTCTTCGGTCTCTTTGAGTCATACAGGAAAGTACCTGTGCTCATGCAGAAAGCCATTCCTTTGCTTTATTTCTAAAAGAATCTGCATAGCAGGGTTGGAAGGCACTTCTCATTCCTCCAGAGCCTGTGAAAGTCAGATTCCTTGGCCTTACCCCAGACTCACTAAATCAGACTCTCTAATAGTGGATCCCAGGAATCTGCATTCCAACATGCATCCCAGGTGGTTCTGAAGTAGCTAGCTAGACTTTCAGTATTGTAACCATTCAACTGAGTCATGGTCCTCACTTGCTAAGATTTCTTGGAGTCTTCAGGGGAGCCCAGAACAGGACTAGGCACCCTGGATGGTGTGGATGGTCATAAAAGACCAATTAATATGAGCACCTACTTATGACCAGAACAATGCTAAGCAATGTATGCAGTGGTGAACAAAATCAACAAGACATGGTGCCTACCTTCGTGGCACTCTTGTCTATTTATGGAACCTGATCTATAAAAATCATGAATAGAACTGTAACTTTAAAATTATGGCACATGCCTTGACAGAATATGGAGGCATTTAACATAGACTTGGGAAGTCGTCACAATCAGGATAGGCCTTTCTGAAGAAGGGATACATGAACAGAGGCCTGAAGGATTACTAGACAAGTAATCAGGAGAACCTTCCAGCCTTCCATTGTCCAATATGGTAGCCATTCTTCAGTGACTATTTACAAATTAAGATGAAGTAAAGTAGAAAATGTAGTGTCTATGTTATGCTAGCCACATTTCAAATACTCAGTAGCCACATGTGTCTAACATGTCAGACAGTGCAAAAATAATACATTTTCATCATCCCAGAGACTTCTCTTGGATTGCCCTGGTCTAGACCAGCAGTGATGAAACAGGTCTGGAATACCACCTGTTTTTGAAAATTAAGTTTTATTGGAACACAGCCATACTCAATCTTTTATTTATTTTCAGTAGCTGCTCTCACACTACAATGGCAGAGCAGTTGCAACAGTCTTTATGGCCCACAAAGCCTAAACTATTATCTCTCCCTTTATAAAAATGTCTGGGAGGGAATAGACTTAGTGTGGCCAGCTATAGCTTAGAGAGAAGTGAGGTTGTAGTGATAGTGCCTTGCCAGCATGGACACAGCAGCTGCTGCTGTATTAATCTCTTCTTTTCCCTCCATCTGTGGCTTCTGAGGCAGCAGTCTTCTCGTCTAGACAAACTGGAGTAGGTCCAAGGAAGGGCAGCCACGTTGATGAAGCAACTGTGTCCTTTAAGGCACAGTTGATATTGTCAGTGTAACTCTGCACTAGGTTAGAGCCTGGACTAACGGTCTCTTAAAATCCAGCTATCTCCTTCTTTGAGATGATATGAAATAAAACAAGACTGTTTTTAGCTTTTGCTGTTTGAACCAACATACCATGTGAAAACCTAGTCCCCTTGCTTGTGCAATCAGTTCCATGTAATAGTTCTTATGTGTTAGGAGATGTGATCAACAGATTTTAAAGTTCATGCCAGTGGTCAAATGGATATTGCTTTCTAGGAATGTTTCTCCTAGCTTTAGAGCTTCTCTATTTGGGTTCATGGAGTTGCATTAGTGGTTCCTGAAGTTTACATTTTAACACAAAGTTTTAAAAACCTCATTTCATGTTGCATTTATTTGGGGATCTCTTACAAACTTTGAGTCCTCTCAGGATCTGAAATCCTAAATAGTTTACTTAGAAGTTCAAGAGCCTTCACTTTTGTTACTCCTGGATGAAATTCACTTAAAAATACTTTTTTTTTTTTTTTTTTTTTTTTTTTTTTTTGAGACTGAGTCTTGCTCTGTCACCCGGGCTGGAGTGCAGTGGCCGGATCTCAGCTCACTGCAAGCTCCGCCTCCCTGGTTTACACCATTCTCCTGCCTCAGCCTCCGGAGTAGCTGGGACTACAGGCGCCCGCCACCTCGCCCGGCTAGTTTTTTGTATTTTTAGTAGAGACGGGGTTTCACCATGTTAGCCAGGATGGTCTCGATCTCCTGACCTCGTGATCCGCCCATCTCGGCCTCCGAAGGTGCTGGGATTACAGACTTGAGCCACTGCGCCCGGCCTTAAAAATACTCTTAATGACTATATGTAAATAAGCTGGTATGTTTTCCTATTATATTCTTTCAGATTGTTGTCTGCTATAGCAATGGATCATTGATTCCACTAATATTTATTGATCAGCTACTAGCTAGAATAATAGTATTGTTCTAGCTCTAGTACTAGCATTACACTACCACTGGAAATGAAAAGACTTTTGCCTTATTTGCTTGACAGTCTAGCAGGTACAAGCTATGTGTCATGTACTATGAGAGGAACTTCCATACATTATGTTTAATTTTTTTATGGCTCTGGAAAATAAGTTTTATTATCTTTTTCAGATAAGAAAACTGAGACCCAGAAAAAATGAATAATCTTTCTAATAGTGATAGAGCAGTGTTTCACATCTAGACCATTCCTACTCCACACCCATTCTTTATCCTTCACGACTGTCTATTTTTGTACTTGGTCATTGGTTTTCCAATAGGATAATTTAAAGAATTCTGTTTTACATGTAACGTCAGAGCACCCATCTGATTTTTTTTTTTTTTTTGTAGCTCTGTTTTGAATTTTGTCATCTATTTTCTGTATGATTTTATCAATAGTACTGACTTAAGTTTATTGGAGAAAAGTTGATTTGAAGAATGGTTGTTTGTTTTTATCTTGGAATTGAATTTGATTTCTAAAACCTTCTGGATGCAGGTGTCCCCCTGCCCCTCCCCCAATTCTGAAATTTTTTTTTTTGAATATTTAAATCTAAATCACAGTTGTACTGTTTATGGGCTGATCTATCTTGTACACAATGTAAATCATTATTTTTGTTGGTTGGTTTTTCTGGACTGAATAAGTATTGCTTATTCTCTCCTATTTTTTCAGGTTCGATGGAAGCTTTAATACCAATGTGTCTAGAACAATTAGTTGTGATCGACTTTCTACTACTGTTAATAGCCGCGCCTTCAATCCAGGACGAGACTTAAATTCAGGTCAGTAATCCGTTGGTTTTACAAAGATGAACTGTATTCTACCACATTCAAGTTGAATAAATATGTTGCTTCAAATTTTTTTTTTTAAATTTTTGAAGAGAAGTATTACATACTTAAGATTGAATATTTCTTGCTGGAAAGTTAACCCTCAAGAGAGGAAGAGGGAAAAAAAAATCAAGCTTACATCTTAAGCTTCTACTAGATAGCTATATATATGGTACATGCCAACTACCTTTTTATGCTCTTCAATCTGTTAACTCATTTTTCGTGAATTTTACATCTGTTATTTTAAAGGTTATTTTAGAGACCCTGTTATCTTTGCAATAGGAGGTATTGGATGTTCTTTACTTTTCCTAGTTATAATTTTTAATCTGTTTTGGGATTTTTCTGGAAGGATGTTGTAAGAACTTTTCTACTAATAAACTTAGGGCCATAATACTGTATACCAAGGTTGAACTTTCTTCCTGTTCTCATTGGAACTCAGCTGAAGGCAGTGTTAATAATGACTGGGTATTCGTACTTATATATAACTACTGATAGCTCCAAAGTGAACTGATATCTCCAGTTTTTTGCCCTACAGTTCCACTCCTTATTTCTCTTTTTGTCTCATGTACTCTTGTTGATTGATATATCTCAGAACCTAGAGGCTTCACTGTTTAAGAGCTGCAAGAAACTTGAGAAATAATACCATCTCCAATCCTCAGATTTTACCAAGAAAAAAATCTAAAGCACAGGAACCTCCTAAGACTTTCCTTATTGCTGGAAAGACAAAGCATCCTTAAACATGAAGAACTATACTTCCCAAATTCCAGGTCTGTTGTAGACACATAAAGCCAAAGAGAAAGGCAGAGGACCAGAATATTTACTTTTAGGGCTCCAGTAGGTCTCACTTTGGGGCAGAAATTGTAGTCTTTGGGAATTGTATACACAAATCATGTAATCTATTAGTTCTGAAAAGAACAAGCTGTAAGTTGCATGTTTCTTAGGCATAATAAAACTATAGCTGCTAGATAAATGATCCAACCTAAATCTACTAGGCATATCTTTTTTCATTGGTCAGATCATCTGGAACCCTCTGCAGCAAGTGAGGTTTACTACTAGAAGGGAAGCTTAATGAGAATGGTTTTCATTACAAAAATAACAAAAGAGGGTAGACAAGGGCATGGAATGGGGAGATAAATTAACGGGGAGGATTCCACAACTTGCACAGGGTGCAAAGCTGGAACTTGAGTCTCCAGGTTCCCAAATTCCATTTTTTCCCTAAAACATTCCTAGGTACATGAGAGATGTTCCTGGGTCGAAAGACTTGAAATAGCAATCTTTGAATAAGATCAGATATAAGTGTTCCAGAAATACATACTGTAATCCAACATTGTATGTAGTTAAGTTTTTTACAAGTCATGGTAACTCATGGGTTTTTTTGTTTTTGTTTTTGTTTTTTCTTTGAGATGGAGTCTTGCTTTGTCACCCAGGCTGGAGTGCAGTGGCATGATCACGGCTCACTGCAACCCCTGCCTCCCAGGTTCAAGCAATTCTCCTGCCTCAGCCTCCCAAGTAGCTGGGATTACAGGTGCCCACCACCACACCTAGCTAGTTTTTGTATTTTTGTAGAGATGGGATTTCACCATGTTGGACAGGCTGGTCTCGAACTCCTAACCTTGTGGTCCACCCCCCTCGGCCTTCCAAAGTACTGGGATTATGGGCATGAGCCACCTCACCCAGCTTTTTTTTTTTTTTTTTTTTTTTTTTAAAGACAAAGTCTTGCTCTGTCGCCCAGGCTGGAGTGCAGTGGTGCAATCTTGGCTCACTGCAACCTCTGCCTTCTGGGTTCAAGCGATTCTCCTGCCTCAGCCTCCCAAGTAGCTGGGATTACACCCACCACCAATCAGCTAATTTTTATATTTTTAGTAGAGATAGGGTTTCACCATGTTGGCCAGGCTGGTCTCGAACTCCTAAATTCAGGTGATGCACCCACCTCGGCCTCCCAAAGTACTGGGATTACAGGCATGAGCCAGTGCACCTGGCCGAGATTTAAGAATTAGTGTGCATTTATACAATAATTAACTTTTAAAAATTAGTGTGTATTTATATAAGATCCAGATGGATCACACTTAAATGTTAATAGTTATTTTTTAATGATGAAACTGAGATATTTTTACTTCCTTATTAATTTTCTTAATTTTAAATTAAACATTTGTTGTTTTTATAATCAGGGGAAAAAATAAAACAAGAAGGAATTATGGACTACTTTCAAATGCATTTTCACTCCTTTCTAGTAGACAGCACCTTCCTTAACATATTTCCAATGATAGATCCTAAGTCTGGTGTTGAGATTCTAGAAGCTCCATTAACCTCCTGGCTGTGTGACTGACAATAGGAAAGGGCAGGCTTGGGCAGACTGAGGGTGAGGTGTGCTCACTTGGGGTCCAGAATGATGGTCCACTGCCAGGACCACCCACCTCAGTGAGTCAGATCTTGGAGGATCTGGAGGCTGTGGCAACCAGGGCCTCATCCTCATTGCCTTATTTTACTGTTTATTGTATTGTTTCTGATAATGAGCACATTGTTGAGATCTGGCTTCATTGTTAGAAGTAGTGTTACTTTTTCTTAGTGAATACATAGGCCTTTCTTCTAGGTTATGGACTTTAACTTTTGCTCTGAATGAGTTAGAAGGCCATGGGGGGGAGTTTACACAGGGGAATCTGGTGAATGACCTCTCTAGTATATGGCCATAACCTGGAAGAATGGCCTCCTACCTGTTAAGTGGAAGGAATAAGTACAGCTACAAGTCATTTGACAAATACTTATTAAATGCCTTCTGCATAGTAAGTACTCCTTTTTGTTCTAGGTCAGGAGCTGTAAAACACACACACACACACACACACACACACACACACACACACACACGGCTTATAATCTGGAGGCCAGGAGCCAGGAGACATAGAAACAAGTGATATGTTAGAAGATGATGAATGCTATGAAGGAAAAGTAAAGCAGAGATGAGACGTAGGGAATACGGTTGGCTGTCAGGGGAAGGAGAAGACGACTTACTATTTCATCTGAGGGTTTGTGGGTGAGATCTGAGTAAGTGGGATTGTAGACTGAGTTTATCTGGGGGCAGCATATCTGGGACAAATACCTTGAATTGGGTGACTGTTTGGTGTGCTTGGAAACTGCAGGATGACCACCGTAACTGTGGTGGTGTGAAAGAACTGGGAGTAATTAGGCCAGGGAGGCAGTCGGGGGCCAGGTCACCAAGAGCCTTATTTTACTGGCAGTTATAAGGACTTTAGCTTTGGCTCTGAATGAGATAGAAAGCCATCATGTGGTGGGGGAGTTACACAGAGAAGTGACATGATTTGACTTAGGTAAAAAGGTTTACTGAGCCGAGACTAGACCGGACAAGGCAAAGGTAGAAGTAGGGGAAGGCAACTTAGAAAGTTACTCCAAAATCCAGGGGGCAGACGATGATAGTATTAATAGTGCAGTGACAGTGGAGGTGGTGAGAAGCAGTTGAATTCTGAATATGCTTTGAAGATAGAATCAGTAGGATTTGCTGGTCCATTGGATAGTGGGCAGGATGGGGGACTGGGTATATGAGAGTGAGAGAGAGGTCCAGAAGGACTTTTAAGATCCTTAGCCTTATAAGGAGAAGGACAGAGTTGTCATTTACTGTGATGGGGAATGCTGGGAGAAGAGCAGGTTTATGTGAGAGGCAGGTTATTAAAAGTTACGTTTGAGATGCTTGTTGGATATCTAAGTAAAGGGCCTCATAAGCAGTTGGGCATGTAAGTCTGCAGTCTAGGGAACAACCAAGGCTAGAGATTCATCATGTATTGATAGTACTAAAATCATGAGGTTCTTTTAGATCATGTAGCAAGTGACCGTGGGTAGAAAAGAGAAGGGCTCCAAGGACTGAGTCTTGGGGGGTGCATTACTGCTGAGGTGACACTGAGATGAAGAGTAAGCTGGAAAGGGAGCTGGGAAGGGCAGTCAGGTGGGTGGAAAGAGGACCAAGAGGGCTGTCTCCCTGAAGGCAAGTGAAGAAAGTGTTGCAAGAAAGAGGGAGAGATAACTTTGTCACCTAGTCTCTGTATGCTGAGGGTCTAGAAAACCAACCATATGATTCAGCAGTGTAGAGGCTATGGGTGAGCTTGTCAACGGTTGTTTGGTAGAATAGTATCATAGGCTGATCCTAGAGGGTTCAAGCTCTGGAGAACGGAGGAGAGGAGTCAGAGAAAATAAGGACTTGAACTCCTGAGATTTGCTTAAAGGGAAGTTGGAAGGCCAGATGAGATCAAGAAGATATTTTTTAATTGAGAGAAATTATACTCAGTTTTTGTGCCAAAGGGAATAATTCAGTAGAGATTGACACAAGAGCAAGGGGAGAAGATTGCTAGAGCTTTTTCCTTGATTAGGTAAGAGATGCTGTATCACCAGTAAAGGACCTAGAAGCACAGAGAGTTTATTCATAGCAAGAAGAGGAAAGGAAGAGTGCATGTGTGGAGATGCTTATGTGATGATGAATGTGAACTTAGTGACACTCCCTTCTTAGTGATTCTTTTTTTTTTTTTCCAGAGAATTAGAGAACAAGATCATCAGCTGAAAGTGAGGACCAGGGAATAAGCATTAAAGACCTATTAGTGGTACTAAGATTACCTCCTATTACTGGAATTTAGACTGAAACTCAGTGCACAAATAATCCCAACAAAATGCTGATGTATTTCAGTGTTTATTTGTTAAGGAAGAGAGTTCAGATAGTTTGAATACTCAGAGCATGGGGAAGAAGAGTGTGGAGAGGGCAGAAGTAAGTAGAATATAAAGACGAGATCCTGAATTTTTACATTTCTATGAGCATGTCTCAAGTATAACCTACTACATAAGAAGAGTTATTCTCAGCACGGTTGACACAGCTAGATTTACAAGCAGATTTTGGCAATATTCAGGTATTTAAGAACCGACTTGCTTGCATTTGAAGTTTTGCAGCATTCTACTAGGCAGTGGCTACATCCCAAAGTCCACATACTTGAGCAGTTATTTGTAATATGAGAGGAGTGGGATATGGTGAAAGGTGACCTCAGAGTTCCCCCTTTTCCTCCTGTACAGCTCATGCCCCTTTTCAGAGCAGAATTAATGTACTTCATAGGTTATCACATGTCTGATATTTACATCTGTAAGATGTCCAGCCTTAGGCTCTTTCAGACTGTATATAATTCATCAATGGGCCCCTAATTGATAACACAGTTTCAGATTGCCTCTCAGACTAGCTGGAAGCAGACTCACATAAATTATAAACCATTCTTAGCTTCATTCATCCAAAACTAGGTCATGTGTCCATTCATCCAACACACATGTGTATTCTTTTTCTTAAAACCACCCCTGCCAGATCTCTACTTTCTAAATTGACTCCTTGTCCCTGAGTCTATTCAAATAACTAAAGTTTGACAGTGCATGTGTTATATTATGGTTCTGGTAATGTTTTGCTCAGGTTCTTTCCTGCTTTTATCCCCACTTTCTCACTCTCTCTCTTTTTTTTCTTTTAAATTCCTGCTGAGCTATTTTCTTGTGCATGGCCTGATCCCTAAAGAGAGTTTATTTGAAGAGTCCAAGAGAAGTTGTCTCTTGCTCTCTTGAGTTATGCAATTGAGGTGAGAGTGAAGTAGGAGTTAGTCTTTCTCACTGAAAGAAAAAGCGTCTGGACTTTCTTTATTGCGTTTGATTTTAAAGAGCATTTGAAGTTGCAAACTTCGATCTTGGTAACATTGCAGTCTTCATTGAGAAACAGGATTCATGGGGTGTAAGGGGCATTTATAAGTCATGTTACAGAGGTAAATGCTATAGGATAGGATGTACAGGTGGGCCTTAAAGGCTGTCGTTTGTTCTGGTTTCATCATTTCCTTCTATGACTGATAATGAGTAGCTGTGTACTACGTACTCTAAGTTTTTCTCTTTAAAATACCATGAAAATTACCCATTAAATATGCATTAGAAAAATTCTCCTGGTAACAATGCAATGAAAAAGCCATGTTCTACCTAAAATAAAGAAGAAAAATCAACCAAGCTAGACATTTCTCATTCTTTTTTATGCCCAGTTGCTTCAGCTTCATGATTGCATTAGTGTCATAAAATATGTAATTATTTATATAACATTTAAAAGCTGTTTAGTCACTCAGAAATCTAGATTCTTGAGCTTGTATGATTCAGTTTATATTCGTATGTATAGGTGTATACTATGTATATGCACACACAGAATTAAGGAACTAAACAAATAAGGTTCCTTTCTGTACCTGATTCCCTCTTCAGACTCTATTCCTATACTGCAAGCTATGTCAAAGTTTGGTCGTTCTTATAGTTTCTCACAACAACCCTATTACACTGACTTCAGAAGATTTTGTTAGCCATATACTGGCATATATACATATATACACAACATATGTATATAAATACAAATATACACACTCACACTCATACTACATATCAAAATGGATATAGCCTTTTATTAACTTAGTAAATGTATCCTGAACATTTTTTTATTTTTATAAAATAAGATTTTATGCAGTAAAATCAATAAAACAAATCTTAATTTGTTTATTTAAGCTCCCACATTTAGACATACTGTATTAGTCCACTCTCATGCTGCTAATAATAAAGACATACCTGAGACTAGGTAATTTATAAAGGAAAGAGATTTAATTGACTCAGAGTTCAGCATGGCTGGGGAGGCCTCAGGAAACTTACAATCATGGTGAAAGGGGAAGCAAACAAGTCCTTCTTCACATGGCAGCAGCAAGGAGAAGTGCAGAGTGAAGCAGGGAGGAAAAACCCCTTATAAAATGATCAGATCTCCTGAGAACTCACTCACTATCACAAGAACAACATGAAGGTAACCATCCCTACGATTCAGTTACCTCCTGCTGGGTCCCTCCCACGACACATGGGGATTATGGGAACTACTAGATGAAATTTAGGTGGGGACACAGCCAAACCATATCATTCTGCCTCAGCCCCTCTCAAACCTAATGTCCTCATAATTCAAAATATAATCATGCCCTTGTAAGAGTCCCCAAAGTATTAACTCATTCCAGGATTAACTCAAAAGTCCAAGTCCACAGTCTCATCTGAGACAAGGCAAGTCGTTTCTGTCTATGAGCCTGTAAAATCAAAAGCAAGTTAGTTACTTCCTAGATACAATAGGGGTACAGGCATTGGGCAAAGAGACCTATTACAAATGGGAGAAATTGGCCAAAACAAAGGGGCTACAAGTCCCATGCAAGTCCAAAATCCAACAGGGCAGTCTTTAAACTTTAAAGTTCCAAAATGATCTCCTTTGACTTCTTGTCCCACATCCAGGGTATGCTGATGCAAGAGATGGCCTCCCATGGCCTGGGGTAGCTCCGCCCCTGTGGCTTTGCGGGGTAAGCCCGCCTCCTGGCTCCTATCACGGGCTAGCCTTGAGTGTTTGCAGCTTTTCCAGGTGCACGGTGCAAGCTCTCAGTGGATCTACCATTCTGGAGTCTGGAGGATGGTGGCCTCTTCTCAAAACTCCACTAGGCAGTGTCCCAGTGGGGGCTCTGTGTGGGGGCTCCAACCCCACATTTCCCTTCCACACTGCCCTAGCAGAAGTTCTCCATGAGTGCCCCACCCCTACAGCAAACTTCTGCCTGGACATCCAGGTGTTTCCATACATCATCTGAAATCTAGGCAGAGGCCCCCAACCTCAACTCTTGTCGCTTGCACACCCACAGGCCCAATACCACATGGAACCTGCCAAGGCTTGGGGCTTACATCCTCTGAAGCTATGGCCCAAGCTGCACCTTGGCCCCTTTTAGGCATGACTGGAGCTGGAGTGGCTGGGACACAGGGCACCACATCCTGAGGTAGCACAGACCAGCAGAGCCCCGGGCCTGGCCCAAGAAACTATTTAATCCTCCTAGGCCTCTGGGCCTGTAATGGGAGGGGGCTGCTCTGAAGGCCTGTGACCTGCCCTGGAGACATTGTCTTGGCTATTAATATTCAGCTCCTTGTTACTTAGGCAAATTTCTGCATCTGGCTTGAATTTCTCCCCAGGAAATGGGTTTTTCTTTTCTACCACATGGTCATGCTGCACATTTTCCAAACGTGTGTTCTGCTTCCCTTTTAAATACAAATTCCAGTTTTAGATCATCTTTGTTCATGCATATATGCATACAGTTTTAGAAACAGTAAGGTCAACTCTTGAATGCATTGTTGCTTAGAAATTTCTTCCTTGCCAGATACCCTAAATCATCTCTCTCAAGTTGAAAGTTCCACAGATTGCAAGGGCAGAAGCAAAATGCTGCCAGTCTCTTTGCTAAAGCATAGCAAGAGTGGCCTTTGCTCCAGTTCCCCAGTTCCCAGTAAGTTCTTCATCCACATGTGAGACCACCTCAGACTGGACCTCATTGTCCATATCCTATCAGCATTTTGGTCCAAGCCATTCAACAAATCTCTAGGAAGTTCCAGACTTTCTCTTATCTTCTTATTTTCTTCAGAGCCCTCCAAACTCTTCCAACCGCTGCTGGTTACCCAGTCCCAAATCAATTCCACATTCTCAGGTATCTTTATAGCAGTGCCTCACTACCTCATTGCCAATTTTCTGTATTAGTCCATTCTCATGCTGCTATAAAGATACTACCTGAGACTGAGGAATTTGTGAAGAGAAGAGGCTTAATTGACTCACATTTCCTCGTGGCTGTGGAGGCCTTGGGAAACTTGTAATCATGTTGGAAGGCAAAGGGCAAGCAAGGCATGTCTTACATGGCAACAGGAGGGGGTTGGGGTGGGGGAACTGCCAAACACTTTTAATGCATCAGATTTAGTGAGAACTCACTATCATGAGAATAGCATGGGGGAAACTGCCCCCATGATCCAATTACCTCACACCAGGTTTCTCCCTAACATGTGAGGATTACAATTCAAGATGAAGTTTAGGTGGGGACACAGAGCCAAACCATATCATGAACCATAAAAGCATAATTCAAATGAAAGTTATTGTCTTAATACAAAGTATCTCTATAATAGAAGTTTTTTTAATAGGAGTCCATATAGCAATACCGTTTTTGTGTACATTTGCCTTTTCTATCATACTATGAGATCACAGAAGCATTTATCTATCTTTATATCAGCATGGTTACATCTTGTTCGGTCTTCACTGTATAGGTGCTTATATAATGTTTATTGAATTGAATTAATGTTGGTGGTTACTTATCCTACTTGTTGCTAATTTTTTTTTTTTTTTTTTTTGGAGACGGAGTCTCGCTCTGTCCCTCAGGCTGGAGTGCAGTGGCACGATCTCAGCTCACTGCAAGCTCGGCCTCCTGGGTTCACACCATTCTCCTGCCTCAGCCTCCTGAGTAGCTGGGACTACAGGCACCCGCCACCATGCCCAGCTAATTTTTTGTATTTTTAGTAGAGACGGGTTTTCACCGTGGTCTTGATCTCCTGACTTTGTGATCTGCCCGCCTCGGCCTCCCAAAGTGCTGGGATTACAGGCATGAGCCACCGCGTTCAGCCCTTGTTGCTAAATTTTATAATGTGTATGTAAGGAAAATACCTAGGTCATTGAAGCACAAGTCTAGGTAGTAGTATATAGAACAATACTCAGATGTTTTCAGGGAAAATGAGTCACATGCATTTGTTTGGCTTTCTGCTTAGAATTAATTCTCTCCGTCTTTTCAAAAAACCTGGAAGTATCTGTTTACAGCATGTTTTACTGAAGCTAAATTTTAAGCCCACAATGGAGCACCACTCCTCCAAAAAAAAAAAAAAAAGACTCCCTTCTAAATATTACTACCCATTGACAGTGCACCCAGTCACCCAAGAGCTCTGATGGAGATGTACCAAGAGATTAATGTTGTGTTTATGGCTGCTAGTACAATGTCCACACTGCAGTCCGTGGATCAAGGAGTGATTTTTACTTTCAAGTCTAATTGTTTAAGAAATACATTTCATAAGGTTATAGCTTTCATAGATAGTGATTCCTCTGATGGATCGGGGCAAAGTAAATGAAAACCTTCTGGAAATGATTCACCATTCTAGATGCTATTAAGAACATTTGGGATTCATGGAAGGAGGTCAAAATATCAACACTAATAGGAGTTTGGAAGAAGTTGATTCTAACATTCATGGGTGACTTTCAGGGGCAAGATTTCAGTGGAGGAAGTCACTGCAAATGTGGTAGAAATACCAGGAAAACTAGAATTAGAAGTAGAGTCTGAAGATGTGCCTCAATTGGTATAATCTCATGATAAAACTTAGACAGATGAGGAGTTGCTTGTTATGGATGAACAATGAAAATAGTTTCTTGAGATGGAATGTACTCCTAGTGAAGATGCTGTGAACATTGTTGAAATGACAACAAAGGACTTAGAATATTACATGAATTTAGCTGATGAAACAGCAGCAGGGTTTGAGAGGATTGGCTCCAGTTTTTTTTTGTTTTTTTTTTTTTGTTTGTTTGTTTGTTTGTTTTTTTGAGACGGAGTCTCGCTCTGTCCCCCGGGCTGGAGTGCAGTGGCCGGATCTCAGCTCACTGCAAGCTCCGCCTCCCCGGTTCACGCCATTCTCCTGCCTCAGCCTCCGGAGTACCTGGGACTACAGGCGCCCGCCACCTCGCCCGGCTAGTTTTTTGTATTTTTTTAGTAGAGACAGGGTTTCCGTGTTAGCCAGGATGGTCTCGATCTCCTGACCTCGTGATCCGCCCGTCTCGGCCTCCCAAAGTGTTGGCATTACAGGCTTGAGCCACCACGCCCGGCCTGGCTCCAGTTTTTTAAAGGAGTTCTACCGTAGGTAAAATGCTGTCATATAGTATCACATGCTACAGAGAAATCTTTTGTGAAAGGAAGTCAATTTGTGTAGCAAACTTTATTGTTGTCTTATTTTAAGAAATTCCCACAGCCACCCCAACCTTCATCTACGACCATCCTGATCAGTCGGCAGCCACCAACATCAAGGCAGGACCGTCCACCAGCAAAAAGACTATAATTTACTCAAGGCTCAAATGATCATTAGCATTTTTTAGCAATAAAATATTTTTAAATTAAGGTATGACAGTGTTTTTAAGACATCATGCTTTTGCCCACTTAATAAACTATAGTGTAGTGTAAAAATAACTTTTATATGCACTGGGAAACCAAACACTTCGTGTGACTTACTTTATTGCCTTACTCACTTTATTCCAGGGGTTTAGAACTGAGCTGCAGTATCTCCAAGGTGTGGCTACGTATTTAAAAGGCAGGATATCATTGCTACCTGGAAGGATTTCAAGTGACTCTTATACAATTTTACTTGACTATTTTGTAGTAGTTGACATGTAAACCTCTTTTTTGAAACTCTCTTATCCTTTGGTTTCTATAAAATTATGTTCTGCTATTTATCCTCTTATGTCTCTGTTTAATCCTTATTTTTCTTCTGGGGCTCATTTTTCTTTATTCTGTTGCTCAGAGTAGATGTCCCCATATATCCTCTCTTACCATCCTCCTCACCTCACTAATCATTATCTTCCTGAATATTCTAAGTTTAACCAGCTTCCCAGCTCCTGCCATGTGCTGGTGAATTCACAATCTCTAGCTTAAGACCTGGTCTATTTCTGAGTTTATTTATTGAATAACCACCTTCAGGACACACATCTCTCTGTGATTTTCCTGTAGGTACACAAAACAAACTTTCCTCTGAATTTGCTCCCCAGTCTGAGTTCCCTGTCATATTCAATATTACCTTCATTCTGGGAATTTTTCCTCACCATTTTCCACTCAGTACTTCTCTAGGTTTTATCCATTTTCACCTAACACGAGTCATTGTCCAAGTAAGGGTATAAATAAATAAGTGAATATTTATCAAGTGTTCACTAAGTACTAGACCCCTGGCTGGGCATCTCCCTGTGCATTGTGCTTGTTTAATCTAGGCACCTGGCTGGGCATCTGCCTGTATGTTGCTCTTGTTTAGTCTAGACACCAGCTGGGCATCTGTCTATGGATTGCTTTTCTTGCTTGGTCTAGACACCTGGCTGGGCATCTCCCTGTGTGTTGCTCTCATTTGTCTAGACACTTGGCTGGACACCTGCCTGTGGGTTGCTCTTCTTTGGTCTAGACATCTGGCTGGACATCTGCCTATGTAGTGCTCTTCTTGTTTGGTCTAGACAGCTGAGTGGACATCTGCCTATGTATTGTTCTTCTTATTTCATCTAGGCATCTGGCTGGACATCTGCCTGTGTGTTGCTTTTCTTTTTGTAGTCTAGACACCTGACTGGACACCCACCTATAGGTTGTTCTTGTTTGGTCTAGACACCTGGCTGGACATTTGCCTATAGGTTGCTCTCGTTTGGTCTAGACACCCCGCTGGGCACCTGCTTGTGCACTGCTCTTCTTGTTAGGCCTAGATACCTGGCTGTGCATCTGCCTGTGTGTTGCTCTTGTTTGGTCTAGACACCAGCTGGGCACCTGCCTATGAGTGGCTCTTGATTGGTACACTGACTTACAACGTAGGTCTCATTGTCCTCTATTCATTGAAAGGGAAATTTGGCTCAATTTCTGTAGTCTAAAAATCAGTCTTGAATCCCCTTTCTTTTTCCCTGCTACTGTGGTAAATTTGGATCCTCACTGCTTTTCTAGAAGAATAATTAATGTAGAACCCCACCACTACCACCACCAGAAGGTTTCCCTGCTTCTCTTCCCTCTTTTTCCACACGTCCTAAACACACACTGAGTATTCTGAAAAATCTCCTCTGTAACTGCATTTCTCAAAAGCCTCTGATGGCTCCCTTTACATCTAAGCTCACGTTGGAGACCCTGCACCCCCATCTTCTGCTCCTTTTCCTTGAGTCCTCTGGGCTCTAGCCTCAGGAATATCCCTTTCATTTCTTCAGCATCACCCACCTCCATCACCGCTCCATACTTTTGATCACATTATTGTTTCATCCTGCAGCACACTGCCAGCTGCCTCTGACGTGTAAAACATTACTTTTTCCTAAGGACCCAACTTCCTTGTCACCTTCCTTCACCCTTGTAGATAAGAATTTCTTGTTTGTTGTAGCAGGTTGGCTTTCTGAGGAAGCAGACTCTGAGATGGACCTTGGCAGCCTGTGGGGAAAGGGAGGAAAGGAGAATTGGGAGTGGGAGAGAGCAGGGCTTCTACACATTGTCAGCAAAGGCCTCTGCCAACCCCAGGACTGCTTGGAAGCTGGGGTGGCCTTCCAGGGTTGTATTGGCTCAGTTATGACCATTTATGACTTTACTCTATGGCACATTCTTACTACAGATTTTTGATTTTTTTAAGTTAGACACCTACTTGACCTTGTGCTTCTTTGTATTTATTTATTGTATGCCAAGTGCCCAATCCAGTGCCTTGCCCATAGCAGGTACACAGTAAATTCTTACTGAAAGAAAGAACAAAAGCCACTAGGGTTTTTGTTGTGCTTTTGTTTTCTCTTCTGTGTAATGGAATAACCAAGACTCTTGAAGGACTTCGATGAAAAAAGGATTGTGGTTGTGATTTGCTGTTAGTTGGCAGTGGTTTCCTTAGCTAAGTAGCAAATCAACACACATAAATGTCCCATGATATGGAGTGATGCAGACTATACAAATGAATAATGGTATTCTGGAGTCACGTGAAACCATCTATGGTGAGCCCAGACACACAATATATACAAAACAATCAGTCCATTACTGCTTAGTACCTCATAAACCATTTTATACTTTCATTTTATTCTTACCAGACTCCAAGGGCCATTATAAGCTTCATTTTACAGATGAGAAGTTCTGATCTACCTAAAGTCAATGAGCAATTGTTGGTATTGACATGGCTTAACATTATGTGTCCTGACTGCTTGTCAATGGCCTCCCTGAGATAGACTGCTTAAGATGAAGAGATGTATTTCCATCACTGTATTCTGCCTACTGACACTTGAAACTCTTTGTATCTAAAACCATACCTATAAATAGTCTCTCTACCCACCCAAACTTCCTCCTTGGCCCATGTTCCATATGTCAGTTAACAGCAGCTTCATTTTACTAGTTACCTAATCTTGAGACCCAGAATAAGTTCTGACTCCTTCCTGGCTCTCCCTCATAAAGAGCTTCTCTCAAGTGACAAGCATGTGGTGGTTACTATGCCAGACACCAAGATAATGAAGTGTATTGGTGAGAGGGGAGAGGAGGAAAAAATCAACAGACAAGTTCAATTATGATAAAATGCTACGTGCTGTGATGATGAAGGTGAACCCTGGGCACTTGACCCAGGTTGTGAGCTCTGAGCTGGGTCTTTTAAATGTGGTAAGAATTATCCAGGTGATGTGCTTGTGGCAAGCATGCATTTTGGAATCTATAAAATGTGCATGCAGAATGGATCATTGTTTAGGAGGGAGTTGAGTATCAGAAAATAAGAGTAGTGCTAAGCCAAATTTTAATGGGTCGTTTATATTAGTCTGCGGTGTTTTATTTGGGTTTGCTTGGTTGTGTTTTATCTGTTTTTTACCCTGAAGGCAACCAACTGAGATATTTTAAGCAGGGGAGACAAAAGAGCTTTATGGAAAATGGAAAGAATTGTAGTTAGCCTGGAAGAAGGAGTACCTGGGACCAGACTATTAAGGTCATCAAAGAGTGAAAGGAAGGCAGTGGAAAGGGGCCATGGCATAAACAAAACGGCTAAATGCAGGTTGAGTGGGATGGCAAGAACTAGAGAATCGGTGTAGACCACTCTTCTTAGTTGCATAGCTGAGACAAGGGGAAAGGTTACTGATAACTTAGGTTATAGGAATGTTTTTCATCGTCATTCCTTTTTTTTTTTAAGTTAGAGAAACTTAAAAATGTTTACATGCCAAAGACAGAGAAAGAAGTGAAGCAAACCAATGGGAAAATGGAGATTAATGTCTCGAATTAGTTGCCCCAAACCAAACTGAACATCAGAGTCACCTGGGGTGCTTTGCAAAAAAAAATACAAACCAACAAAACTATTCTTCAGCCACCACGCAGACATAGTGAATCAGAATGTTGGCTTGGTACTCTGTGGGTTCTAAAAATTGTGATGATCACCTAGGCTTGAGAACTACATTTTTGTTAATTTTCTGTTATTTCTTTTATAAATGCTTGAAGATCACCTGGACCTTTGGGTCCTCTGGGAATGGTCTACTAGATAGGAAGAAGGGAGAGTGGTGGAACCCCACTGGTTTTGGATTACCCAGAAATTTATTCTAGGTTCCCTGAGCCCATGACCAGGCTGAATCAAGGACAGAATGGACTGGTTATTTTTGCATTATATAATCAACCTAGAATGGACACAAAGAGCTATGAGCTCAGAACAGAATCAGGGATTTGAGGATGCCTGCTCCTTAGCCTTAGTCTTAGACTAAAATAATAACAAGGAGATAGGAAAGGATCATTGAGTTGCCCCCAGGAACAGGCGTGGTCAACTGTCATTAGTTTAACTTTTGGAATGGGCCTTAACTGGCATGATCAGTGTGGTGGCAGATCACTGAGCAACATGGCCTAGGTCCCATTGAGGGTTCAGGGTTTAAGTCACTCCCCACCTTTCTGAACCAGAATATCCTTAGCTTTACAAACAGTAATAATGGCCAGGTGCAGTGGCTCACACCTGTAATCGCAATACTTTGGGAGACTGAGGTAGGCGGATCTCCGGAGATCAGGAGTTCAAGACCAGCCTGGCTAACATGGTGAAACCCCATTTCTACTAAAAATACAAAAAATTAGCCAGGCGTAGTTGCACGCTCCTGTAACCCCAGCTGCTCTGGAGGCTGAGGAAGGAGAATCACTTGAACGTGGGAGGCGGAGGTTGCAGTGAGCCGAGATCGTGCCATTGCACTCCAGCTTGGGCAAAAAGAGTGAAACTCCGTCTCAAAAAAAAGAAAGGAACCTGTCTATGCCTTGGTTTCCTGAATAATAAGTAAAACCTACCTCATAGATTAAAAAAAAAAAACAATAATGATGAATAATAAAACTTACCTCAAAAAAATAGCAATAACAATGAAAAACAGTCCTGTATCCTAAGTTATTAGTAATCTTTCCCCTTGTCTCAGCTACGCAACTAAGAAGAGTGGTCTACATCAATTCTCTAGTTCTTGCCATCCCACTCAACTTGCATCTAGCCATTTTGTTTATGTCATGGCCCCTTTCCACTGCCTTCCTTTCACTCTTTGATGACCTTAATAGTCTGGTCCCAGGTACTCCTCCTTCCAGGCTAACTTACACTTCTTTCCATTTTCCATAAAGCTCTTTTCCCTCCCCTGCTTAAAATCTCTCATAGGGTTGTTGTAGTAATTAACTGAGGTAATGTAGATAAAAGCCTTACCTGGTACATTGTCAAGTGCTCAATATGCTTACCACCCCTGGAGCAGCATAAAGAGTATCCAGTGGTCACTGAAATATATGGCCCCTCCAGAATAGCAGAATAGTATATGGCAAAACAATACTCAAGATGTAAGTGAGAGGTGGGAATTGGGAAGGTGGGATCCGGTTTGATGCCAGAAATTTTGCTTGGAATCCTCAGAATGTTAATTTATTTTCTTCTCCTCCAGAGTGCTTGCTGTTGTACAGAACATTACTGAGAGGTGCTAAGTCAGTTTTGTTCTGTTGAGGAAGTATGTGTGTTTTCGTTTGTCTGTGTCTCTGTGTATTTAGGATAGCTCTTGTGTTTTCTATTTGGCAAGCACGGGAGGTAGACAGCTTGATGTGTTTTTCTGAGTGGTGTTGGGCTGGGCATCAGGAAGCCCAGATATCCTTGAGGTGGGAGGCAATAAGCTTTCCATTACGAGCATGTTCTGTGTGTCCCTACCTCTGGTGGACAATACTGTTGAGAAAAACAGAAGTCACAACCCAACAAAAATCCATCTTTTTCCCATAGATGAGGTAGTTTAAGCATTAAAGAGGGCAGGCAAGGAGTTTGGAGGACATGGTTGGTTTTGTTTTGACTGCAGAGGCTGATGACATAAGAACCAGTTAGATATAGATAGTGAAATTGGAAGGAAAACGTCTGGGGGTCAGAGAATCTGGGGCCCATCTGTTAGAATTATTCATGGAGAGTTTAGTATACTGTATGCTGGAAGGTCTTGAGACTCAACAAATGGGAAGTGAGAATGCCTGAAATGGGGAAGGCATATTTTTTCAGCTGCATATCTGACAACAGTTTGTGTGCTGTGGCTAAAGAAAAATAAGCCAGTGGTTATTACAAAATTGTGGGGTTTTGCTTAGAATTAGCATAGTAACTCTAAGAAACAGTCAGTTTGTTGAATTCCTTACACAGAGGGTGATGGAGGAAATAGAGCTTGTCAGAAGACCTGTTTCCTTCCATTTTATGATATTACTTTGTCAGTATTTTGTAGTGTAGAGATCAAATAGAACCTGTATTCAAGAGCCTTAAATATTGGGATGCTCTGGGCAAGAGCATCTTGGAATGGTGGTAGACACTGGAGGTCGGATCTAAGAGCACCTCTTTGTCAGGTACCCTCATCTGTGTTCTCACTGCTGCATGCCAAGAATCTTCCCTTGGTTTAGTAGAAAGTGTTCTAGACCCAAAAGCAGAGGGCATGATCCCGGCACTGTGCCTTACACATAGTCAGGACTCAATAAATATTTGATAAGGCAAGAAGGAAGGGGAAAAAGCAAGATGACTTACTAGATCCATTGGTCAGAATTTGCCTCCTCTAGTTATAATAACTGTGTGGACATAGGTAAGTTGCTTCACCTGTCTCAGCTTCAGTTTTCTGCTTTGTAAAATGACAGTAATTATATTGACTTTATAAAATGAATTGTTACGAGATTTCAAAAATATATAAGCAAAATATCTAGAATGATACCTGGTCTCTTATTGTTATTTTTATCTAAATCTCATCTCCCTCTTTACTTATCATCTGCTTGGCACCCTGGGAATTTTTCGTTGGTAAAGGTTTAAAGAAGGAGAAGTGGGCTGGCAGCACCATATCTTATCAGTTTTTTCATCCAGGCATCATAGGCCTTCAATGATTTAATTTTTTAAAGTAGTTTGGACTTTTCTGAGCTGCTGTGAACTTTTGTTAATATAAATTTTTGTTAATATAAAATAGAGACCATATTGACTTTGGAAATAATAACTATCTAGATATCTTCCTTCCCCACCTACATGTAGCTGTTTAGAAATGCGACTTAATAGTGGTCACCACAGAGACTGTCCTTACAGTGAAACCTCCTTTGTAAGCAGATTTCTAATTGATATGAATATTAAAATCGACAGCAGTGCATTGTCCCTTAGAGACAGACCTCATACCCTCCTAAGGAGTTCACAGATAGAATTAAGAGATTCATCCATTTGGATGTTAAATAAATTAGATCTTTATTTTAATTGATCTCTAATTCAATCATAAATTAAGGTAACAATCCACAGTGTACATTTCATACCAGGGATTTTTGTCATCAAAGAAATCATGGCAATTTTCATCTCACATAACAGTTGTTGAATATGTCTTGAAATATCATGTATGCTCATCGTGATTTCCAGATCATGGAAGGTATGAGACCTACCATAACCTTTCTTTTTCTTAATGCATTAATAGGAAGCACATATATTATCATACACTTACGTTTGTAATATTTTGGAAACTATTCTTTATAATAGGTTTCTTTTGACATCTTAAATGTTTTATTTGTATGCTTTACAAAGATTCTCTCTTCTCCAGACTACCAAAGCATTTATGGAACAGAAACTATTAAGATCCTGTGCCTTAGAGTTGGTTGGAGGAGGAATGTCCCAAACTTACAGCCAAATAGAAAGATTCCCACTACACAGTCTGCAGCAAAATTGAAAGGCAAAATTTTTAGGACCAAATTCACCTTCCACTGGCCCACTGATAGTCTCCTGGGCTCTATCCAAATAATCTTAAATTATTAGGCATCATTCCTGCTTATAAGGGCTTCAGAGGAAGAGATTTCATGGTTGCTCTGATAATTAATACTTGAAATAGTAAATACTTGAAATGCTTGTAATGAGAATACTTGAAATGAGAAAACACTTCCTCTTGTCCTTGTTCGTCAGTGGTCACAGTGAGCTACCTGTGATGGCTCTGTTTTTAAAAGACTGACATTAAAATTTCTCTATATGTTCATCTAAATAAACTTTTCCTGGTACCACTTGGACATTCCATATATATATATATATATATATATATATAGTCTTGGGCCACTGATAATAGTCTCATAGTGCTGATTTATATATTCTAAGTCAGTAGGAGTGAGGATGCTCCCCTTTTCCCTTTTTGTTCTATAAACTTGATCAAAGCCAGCTGGAGTTTGTTCTTCCTCTCTAGTTGTAAATCTGTATACTTCCTTCCCCATGGAGCTTAAGGTCCCCCATGTAAGAGATACTAAACACGTAGCTACGTAAAGATTACACAAGACATTACCAGTTTTTGCTATGAAGGAAAATACCAAGTACTATAAGAGAGGATAAGAATCGAGAGTGGTCAGGGGAGGATCTCTGAGAAGGTGGATTTCAGGCAACACCTGAAGGCTTAAAAAAGAGCTATCTGAAAAGTGAAGAAAGAATTTTCCCATGCCTAAGGATCACCTTGTACCAAGGACACATTTGTGGAACTGAAAGAATTGGCTCTTGATGTACAGTGTACTGAGTTGAAGGGGGAAGAGGTGAGGTTGGAGAATAGGAAGGAGCCAGGTCATGCAGGGCCTTGTAGAGTTTGAATTTAATGCTAAGTGTACTACAGTAGGGAACCTTTGAAAGGTTTTAAGCAAAGCAACAGGGGATTTGATTTACGTTTTAGAAAGAAGCCTTTGGATGCTATATAGAGAGTAAATTTAAGGTCAGACAGCTTGCCAGTCTTAAGAGATGGGACTTGAACCTGTGGCTTTTCATTCCCAGTCCATTCTGATTTACCAGGGTCTTTTTTCTAGTTGATAAGTACTAACCTGAATTAAGTAGAAGATGCAAAATAACACCAGGCCATTTCCAAATGGCTTTCTTATACTCGCTCAAGTTGACAGTGAAAAATAAAAACCACCTAAGGCTCATGTCTCTAACCTGTTGAACACCTCAAAATAATTAAGAGATCACAACTATACCATTTTTCGGTTATATAAAAACCCTGTCTCTTATCTAACATATGCTATTTAGTGTTAAAGGTTGCTCAGAGTCATACATGCACTATCAGCTCTGCCTATTAAGCAGTGGCTTGTGTCTCTGCGATTTTCCAGGTTAACCAGCCTGAACTACCCAGCTAGTATTTGCCAGCTTTAGCAGTTCAGCAGTTTGTTTTTCCTTATAAGATTAAATGGTCAGTTTTGCCTTAGGTTTTTTTCCAATTATGAAATCATTTCATTTTGTTACGCGTCTCCTTAATTGTACTTATTTACCTTGTACATACAAACTAATAAATCTGTTATTTTGATTGAGAAGCCCCTGCATGTTTATATATTTATTCTGCCTCTCAAGAATACTCAGTAAGTTTTTTATCTGTTGATTGCTAATTCATCTAGCATGTATTTCTTAACACACAGAAGTGCTATATGTAGTGTTAAAGCAAGCACACCTAAATCAATCAAATAATGCTGTGCTCTTGCCACCTTGAGCATGTTAGTTCTGCATCTATAAGATGGGAATAAAATAACAAACCCATACGGTAATTATGAAAAGTATTACACCATATATGAAACTGTTTTGTATGATGCTCAATACATTTTCACTGTTTTATTAAAACAGTTTTATTGAAGTGTAATTGACATCCAATAAACTTCATGTGTTTAACATGTACAGTTAGTAGATTTGGACATGTATAGACCCATGAAATCACACAGCAGGCTTTTTATCTCTCCATTTATCTATTTCTATGCTGGTTGCATTGGCAAATTTTCTTAATCAAGGCAGTGGTGTTCGGAGAAGGGAGTGTCTAGGTTTTAAGACATATTTAAAATTGTTATTGCTTCTGTATTGATATAGTCACAATATTTAATTTTTTAAATTAAATTTGGCAGTAGGTTGGGTTTAGGAGCTCACGCCTGTAATCGCAACACTTTCGGAGGCCAAGGTAGGCAGATCACCTGAGGTCAGGAGTTTGAGACCAGCCTGGACAACATGGTGAAACCTCGTCTGTACTAATAATACAAAAATGAGCTGGGCATGGCGACAGGTGCCTGTAATCCCAGCTACTCTGAAGTCTGAGGCAGGAGAATCACTTGAACCTGGAAGCAGAGGTTGCAGTGAGCCGAGGTCGTGCCACTGCACTCCAGCCTGGGCAACAGAGTGAGACTCTGTCTCAAAAAAAAAAAGTTGGCATTAGAAGAAAATAAGATTTTAGAACGAAACATACAAACGTACAGATCATCCCAGCCTGTGTGCTACAGATACCAGTCCTGCACCTCTCAGAGAATGTGTGCCTCAATGTGAAAAGAACTAGGAATCTCTGCTTTAGGATGCAGAGATGAGTCAGGTATAGATCTTGCCCTCAAGGATCTTAGAATCTAGGGATGGAGGAGGTGGAATGTACCTATAACAACGATAATGCAGAGCAGAAGGTAGGAAGAGGTAAAACGCCAGAGGAGGATTTAAAAGGGTGCAGTAACTTCTAGCTTGGGGATACACTTCACTGAGGAAAAACACCCTTTATTGCCTCCTGCACATGTGTCTGTCTGAGGTAGGTGTAGGTGTGTAGAGCAATTTAAACAGATACAGACCCTGCCCATTCATCACTTAAATCCTAATGCTGTGCATCACCGCTCGATGGGTTGGGCGTCTGCCCAGCTTTTTTCCTGGACCACTTCCAACATTTTTGAG
This sequence comes from Rhinopithecus roxellana, assembly GCF_007565055.1. Taxonomy (NCBI): domain Eukaryota; kingdom Metazoa; phylum Chordata; class Mammalia; order Primates; family Cercopithecidae; genus Rhinopithecus; species Rhinopithecus roxellana. The sequence goes on along the minus strand of NC_044560.1, from coordinate 44,248,674 downwards.
GAAAGAGTGAGTGTGAAGGACCTTGTGGTTGGACACCAGCCCAAGTTATCCAGTGGCTAGACACCTAACTGACTCATAGGAATGGGGACAGCCCCCTCTGGGTTGCTTGTGTGGATAATAAGGCTCTCATTCACCTCTACATCTGGGTCAGAGAGGGGCCGCCTGGGAAGCACAGCACATTGATAGATTACTTCTGGGCCCCGGGGACCTCATTACCATCATATCCATCATCTTCTGCTAGTACCAAATAATGGATGTAATTTAATCAGATGCCAAAGGAGTCCTCAGCAGGAGAATTGGAGAAACCTTGCCTGAAACTGTGCTATAGTGTCGGAATGATTATAATGAACCAGAATGATCTTTTGTGGTGAGACTAAATGTATCATGCACTATATGAGTTTTGATTTATTTTTAAAACATTCTTGCTCCTATTGGCTCCCCTTTTAATAGTTTCACTGTAGCCTGTTTATTGTTACAGATGTTACTTTTAAATGAGGTCATTGAGCTTTCCTTTACTTCCAAAGGCAATGTTTGCCTTTTTATTAAGGGGTTGGCAGGGCTGTCTGGAGAACAGTGCTAATGTGAGATCAAGGTTAAAGCTTCAGACCCCAGGAGACTAGGTGGAGAAAAAGCCTCTTCCATGTTTACACACACTCATGTCAGCCAGATGTCTCACAAAGGGCAAGTTTCCTGACAGAGAGGCGAGAAGACTGGCATTGTGGTTACAGACTGCCTTGACTCTCATGGCCCCTTCTTGCCCACTGTGAAACCTCAGGCATGTCAAAAACAAGCTCTCTGAGCCTGTTTCCTCAGCTGTCACTTGGAGATAATTAATTTTTATTCCTAGGACTTTTGTGAGGATAAAATGTGTTGCAGCCCCTTGGTATGCATGAGGGATCTGGGGAGGGCAAGGGGTGTAATAGCTAAAAGTCTAAGGCTTTGGAAATGCTTTAAGTCCTATGTGTAGTATATTTTGCATAGCTTTGTTGGAGGACCGCTGACCAAATCCAGCTTGCCAGTGATTTTTGTAAATAAACTTGTATTGGCACACAGCCCATTCATTCATTTACAAATAAATGTCTGTGTCTGCCCTCTCAAAGACAGATTTGGGTCATTATGACAAAGACCTTATGGTCTGCAAAGCCAGAAATATTTACTATCCAGCCCATTACAGAAGTTGGCCAATCACTGTACCAGACTGAAGGGAAGTTTCTATACAGAGATCTGGTCATTTAAAGCAGTGAGGGATAGGGGATGAGTGGGAATTCCAAAGTGTTCCTGCAGAAAGTCGAATGCTGAATGTTGTCACTTGTAAGTGGGAGCTAAATAATGTGTGCATTTGGACAGAGGGAGTGGAATGATAGACACTTGGAAAAGTGACTTGGAAAGGTGAGAGGGTGGGAGGCAGGGTGAGTGATGAGAAATTACCTAATGGGGACAGGCACGGTGGTTCACGCCTATAATCCCAGCACTTTGGGAGGCCGAGGCAGGCGGATCACTTGAGGTCGAGAGTTCAAGACCAGCCTGTCCAACATGGTGAAGCCCCGTCTGTACTAAAAATACAAAAAATAGCTGGGCATGGTGGCAGATGACTGTAATCCCAGCTACTTGGGAGGCTGAAGCGGGAGAATCACTTGAACTCAGGAGGCGGAGGTTGCAGTAAGCCGAGATCGTACAACTGCACTCTAGCCTGGGTGATAGAGCGAGACTCAGTCTCAGAGGGGAAAAAAAAAAGAAAAAGAAAAAGAAATTACCTAATGGGTACAATGTACACTATTCATGTGATGGTTACCCTAAAAACTCAGACTTCATCACTACACAATATGTCCATGTAACAAAACTGCATTTGTACCCCTTAAATCTGTAAAAATAAAAAATTAAAAGGCTGGGCGCAGTGGCTCACACCTGTAATCCCAGCACTTTGGGAGGCTGAGGCAAGTGATCACAAGGTCAGGAGATTGAGACCATCCTGGCTAACATGGTGAAACCCAGTCTCTACTAAAAATACAAAAAAATTAGCTGGGCATGGTGGTAGGTGCCTGTAGGCCCAGCTACTCTGGAGGCTGAGGCAGGAGAATGGCATGAACCCCAGAGACGGAGCTTGCAGTGAGCCAAGATCGCGCCACTGCACTCCTGCCTGGGCGACAGAGCAAGACTTCATCTCAAAAAAAAAAAAAAAAAAAAAAAAAAAAAAAAAAAATTTAAAAACAGTGTTCCTAAATGTCTACGGAGTTCGCTCCATTCTGATTTAAACACATGAAACTTTAGTGCATGTTAAAAGACTGGTTTGTTGAGGTGAGAATTAAATGCTATATGTGGGAGCATTAGCACAAAGCTGGCACATGCAGATGCCAGGTAGGTGTTTACTAGAGTTGAGTCTCCATTATGTTTCATCAGACCCCACATAGGTGTAACCCTGTTTGGCTCTGGGCATATGTTTCTGGGAGTGGGCAGGTTGACACAGGCATCACCATGGGGCACTTTTATGGAATAGTCACATGTTGTTCCAGCATTTTCTTCTTTGTAAGTTATTGTTAACAATTAGTCTAAAATGAGGTTTATTGACCAATGTCTTTATCTTTGCCTCGTGCTTTGAAATTGTTCCAGTGATAGGTGGAGCCAGCACTAAAGTCATACCTGAGTATGTACATGCTAGAAATAAAGATGAAACTGGCATTTTAACACCAACCACAAAGTTTAATGACTGTCACATGTGTTAATTTTTGGAACACAATCAAAATATTTGCCATGGCTCAAAAAGGTAGTCCTCAGATAACATATTGCTAATGGCAGAAAGACCCCTGCAAAGTAAATAAAACATTAAAAGTGATGATCCTCACTCGGATAGAAAAAGGGAAAGGAGTTGAATATATTGTCACTCCGCACTCTACATCATATGTAGATGGCAACAGCACATGCTGTGCACTTATGTACACTGTCCTTTAACAAGTCATTGAGAGGAACTTGGCCTCTGGCTTCCTGTCTTGCTAATTGAGCACTCTCTGTAGTGACCCTGCTGCAAAGCTCTCACTCCCCTCCTCTTGCACATTGGTCATCTTGGGAGGTGGGTATGTTTTCAAGGTACATGCCCAAATGGCAAAAGTCCATCATACTTTGTAGAAGGCACCTAGCATAATCCCTAGATGGTCATAGGCGCTCACTCAGCACTTGTTCACAACACCATCTCAATGACCACAGGTAGATCTTTCCTATCTTTGGATTTCCATAGCCCTTCTCTGTACCTCACCCAAGCTCTTGATCAGATACTGTGATAATTAATTAAAAGTTTAGTGTATATTTCCAATCTCCCTGAATTAGTCTTTCTTTTGTAGGTAAGGATTTAATATTTTTTTTCTCCTTACCGCCATTCCTAAAAGCTGTTCCCTGCCCATGGTAGGCCAAGAACAAGTCATGAAAAGTTGATCAAAGCCAAGCAAACATCAGAATAATAGTGGATATAAATACAGTGAACTAGAGACAGCGGAGACTGAAAGCAAGGCCTGCCTGTCTCAGATAAAATCTTGGGGCTGGGCACGGTGGCTTGTGCCTGTAATCCTAGTACTTTAAGAGGCTAAGGCAGAAGGATCACTTGAGGCCACGAATTTGAGGCCAGCCTGGGCAACATGGTGACACCCTGTCTCTACAAAAATAAAAAAAATTAGCTGAGTGTGATGGTGCCCACCTATAGTCTTAGCTATGCAAGAGACTGAGGCAGGAGGATCACTTGAGCCCAGGAGAACAAGGCTGCAGTGAGCTGTGATTCCATTCCCATCTGGGCGACAGAGTGAGACCCTGTCTCAAAAAAATTTTTTAAATAAAAAATAGAATAGGAATTCAGTCCTGCTAATATAACAAACCTCCAGAACAGCACAGCCACTGTCCTGAGTGCCAAGGAGACAGAGTAGACCATCATCTTACCTTCTTGGAGTTCATGATGCTCTAGAGGAGAGGAGGCAGGCACATGACTGTTGCACCTGAGTTCACAGGGAACCATCACCCCCACAATATCCTGCAAATCTTTGCAGCTCCCATTTCATAATGTAATTCCTGATGCTACATATGGTATAAAAACATAATACCGTAATTAGTCCACCCACTTTTATTTGAGGCCGAAGGATTTAGTGAGAAACACAGAGTCAGAAGAGCTATGTTAAAGCATGATCTTACCACCTACTAGCCGTGGATATTCATTTGTGTAGGAACTATTTACACTCACTGTGCATGCATTGTTCTAGGCTATAGGGGGGACAAGGCCAAGTTCTTCATTGCTTGCATCTTAAAATTTAACTGGGGTGGGGAAGGAGAAGAGAAGAATGAACTGGTATTAAATGATATTTCAGATGGTGATAAATGCTATGAAGAAAATAAAACATGGCAGTGTTATAAAGGGCCATTTAATTTCTTTGAGCTTCAGTTTCCTCATTGCAATCTGAAGATAAGACTACATATCATGTAGTATTTTGTGAAACTTAAATATCCTGTGTGAAAGCTCTTTGTCTACAGTAGAAGTGAAGATCCCTCATCATTGTTAGAGTCGTATCTCAGCCTCAGCCCTTACAGTCATACAAACAGATCCTTATTTGATCACATGGGTGTTTAAAGCTTAATGTATTTTCTGGTCAAATACACCTCACGCATTCCTTCCTTTTTATGTTTGCTTGGAATCTTCCCGCAACTGAATTTCTTTTTGTTCCATTTCCATCTGTATAACTCTGCTTGTATATCAGTTATTACAATAGGGCTTGTTTTGTGCTCATCTTTGTATATCTTGCCAAATGTAAAGCAGTGACCAGCACGTAGTTAAGTGTGTAATAAGTAGCTGAGTCAGAATGGAGCAGAGCAAAAGATCCTAAGAGCTCAGAAAAGAGAGGAAATTCTGATTGCGGGAGAGGGTAAGAAAGACTTCATGGAGGTTGTGGGACAGGATTGCATACAACAAGGTGGGCTGAGGGAATGACAGATGCAGGTCAGCGGTAGGAATGCTGTGTAGATAAAGGGAGGCAGTACAGCATGATGTAAGGAACACAGGAGTCAGGACAGCCAGGTTTGAATCTCAGCTTGGCCATTTACTGAGGAGGTCTTTGGCAAATCACTTAAGCATATTTTCTCGACTCCAAAGTAGTGATAACAATACCACCCACATCTTGGGGTTGCTTTATGGATGACATGAGATAACATAAGGAAGCCTGTATTCCAGCACCTGGCACAGAGGAATCTTTCCATAAGTAACAGCTTAACCAGACAATGATGGCCTGTCTTTTTAAGTACCATGTATGCTGTTTCCTTCATTGTGAAGCAAAGGCAAGGTTAAGGTCACAGGTCTAGTCCCTCTGGCAATGAGGCCTGTTAACATCACTGTTTTCTACAGTTACAGACTGCACCCCAAGCCAACTAGTGTGTGCTGGCCCAACAGGGGCCAGCTCAGTGCAGGGAGAGATTAATGCAAGTGAATCATTTGCACTGGAAAAAGAATCCAAGACACACAATGTCATGGTACAATATTAAGAGTAATAGCTTCACTTAGCTGAAACATTGTATTTTCTGTTCTTAGGGTATTTTTTAAGGGGCAGAAAGCAAATATTTCATAGAAAATTTACAACCTTGTATCTAGTGGGATTTCTTCATAGTACAGGCAGTTTATGCAAAACAGATGCCTGAGAAGCGGTGCCTGCATGCACCTGTGGATTTGGTGGTTATACTTCATTTTCCTCACCCCTCTAGTTCTTGCAGACAACCTGAAATCCAACCCTGGAATTAAGTGGCAATATTTCAGTTCAGAAGAAGGAATTTTCACTGTTTTCCCAGCACACAAGTTCCGGTGTAAGGGCAGCTACGAACACCGCAGTAGGTATGTTGACTTGCATTCTGAAGTTTTTAATTATTGTTTAAAAGTGATCTACATGAAAGATAAAACTTCTCGTTTCTACTCATGCTTATACCTCTAAGCTGTGGATTCAGAAATTTGTGCTTGTTCTGAAATGAATTTACCATTTGGTATATGTGGATGTGAAATTCCAGGCAAGGGCAAATTACAAAATCCAGAGCTTTTCTATAGCTATGTAACATGCCAAATAAAAAAAGGTGCTTACTCATGAAGTCAAATTGTGTGAAGCACCTAGAGTATTTTGAGTTTCAGAATTCTTTGCTGAAATGTGAATGATGGTACCTTGTCTATAGGGCAGCCCTTGAGCATAACTTTATAACATATCTCAGAGTAGAGTTTGTTATACTCAGCTTCCCTTTCTATGATGACATGCTTGGCCATACTGCATGAAATTTACATGCAGATTTTAACTACTAGAAGTTTTGAGGTGAGCAGAAAGCATTGGATTAAAAATCACTAACATCCTGCTTTTCTCACTCACAGACATGACTTGAGATTCTACCATGTAGCCAGAAGGGCAATAATGGTGAGATAATTTGTATGACAAGACTCATTAATTATAGAACCCACCGAAGGAAATACACTTTCCTATTTAATCCTGGCAGTTTCCTGTTTGCCGTGTCAGATGTTTGATGCCAGAACATCTGGAGCTGTAGTGCAGGGCACCCACTTTTCACACCATTTTCTGGAGTCTACACAATTACTTTAGCTTCCCTTCGTCTTCACTTTAAATTGTATCCAGAATTTTTCCCCAAGGAAAATACTTCATCTGTGCTTTTCCTAAGTTTTTTTTTTTTTTTTTTTTTTTTTTTTTTTCCCTGAGAAGGAGTTTTGCTCTTGTTGCCCAGGCTGGAATGCAATGGCATGATGTCGGCTCACTGCAACCTCTGCCTCCTGGGTTCAAGCGATTCTCCTGCCTCAGCCTCCCGAGTAGCTGGGATTACAGGCGCCCACCACCAAGCCTGACTAATTTTTGTATTTTTAGTAGAGATGAGGTTTCGCCAAGTTGGCCAGGCTGGTCTCGAACTCCTGACCTCAGGTGATCCGCCCACCTCGGCCTCCCAAAGTGCTGGGATTACAGGCATGACCCACCGTGCCCGGCCATCCTAAGATATTTTTATTGTGTGTTTGGTTTCTTCCTTTCCCTCCCCATACATTCTGGTGAAGACTTGGGTGTCTTGGAGACTGGACCAGAAGCCATGGCCATAGCTTCTCACGAGAACAAAGGCCACCATGAACCATCTAATTCTCATTTGCTTCTAAGAAGAGATAGGCTAGATGGCTTGCTGATTTTAATGAAGCACCCGTGAAGGAAAGTTTAAAAAGGAAAGCGAAACCTTGTCAAAATCAGCATTGACCAACACAAGGCAATTTGGAAAGTTTTCATGTATCTCCACCCTAAATCTGCACTGATTAGCCCTTGAACCTCTTTTCCCTTGGCTAAATAATCCACATTTCTCTCCTCATAGACTGCGATTCGCATCTCTTGTCCTAACTGCTTTCCTATGATGCCTTTCCAAGTTCTCTACATCCATTGCAAGTATGGAATGGATTTCAGGACATAGCAACACAAGAAAGGAACTGTTGGATACCAGTCATTCTATGAGGACTTCCCCCCAGTTTGTGCATTTAACATCACTATTTATATATCCCATTAAAGCAGCTTTTAACAACTTAATGTGACGATGCCAACACATATCCCAAGTTTCATTTATGTGAATTGAATTTGAACAAAGGAAGTGTGTCATTTTAAAGAAAATCCACCCACCTAGCTTGGAGAATCTAAAAAGTTAAATATTTGACCTACTTGTCAGTGTTGAGATGATCATATTTTCCTTCTTTTCTGTTCTCTGTTTCATTTCTGTAGCTACCTCTCCTGGATTCTTTTTATTCCATTTCCCTAGTGGCTCAATGGTATCGACTAGTGAAAATACAGTGGTACTTTAGTAATTACTGCAGGACTTTGGGCTTGAGAACAACTAGTGTAAAGTTGGCCAGATTTTGAGTTTTTTTGGTACTTTGCCTACATTTCTTAATTTGTGCCCAGGCTTTTGTGATTCAGCTGGCATCTAACATTTCACAGGAAAATCTAGTGTTTTAGGGGTGTCAGTAAAGGAGAGAATTCTCTTGAGGCTGATTTGCTTTCTTAAACTCCTTCTAATTTGTTCCAGCTTTAAAACTGTGAATAGAGACCTCATTAAACCTCCTCTCACAAACCTTCCTGCACTGCACATTAGCAGAAGGCTGCTTTGATGGGAGGCATTTCTCCTTTGTGGCTGCCCCCAACTCCCTTTTTTCAATGTTGGCAAACAAAAACCTGGCAAGAAGAGTGGCTATCACAGACTTGGACAAATTTTGATGGCACAGTTTTAAATGCTCAGATAAGGGGCCTTTTGGTGGCTGACCTATGTGAATTGTTTCAGTCCAGAAAGGAAAGGGGCCTCTTAGCAGGAGCCTTTGTATAAGAAAAGAGGAACCAAACCTGCCATTCAAAGCTGCTCAGCATGCTCACGAGTTATAGCCTGCCTCACTTCTAGCCGAGCCTCACTCTGCAAGTCTGCAGAGGATAATCCAGCCCTGGTGAGGGGACCTTTTTCTCCTTGACTGATCTCTCAGCCTAAGGGGCTGCCACATCCACACCCTTTAGCAAAACAGGTACACCGGGCAATACCAAGCAGAGGTTGTACATATTTTAAATGAGGATTTTAACTACTAGAAGTTTTGAGCTGTGCAGAATGCATTGAGTTAAAGATCACTAACATCCTGCTTTTCTCTGGGAAAAAAAAAGAGAGAGAAAAGCAGGGTGTTAGTGATACTGAAAAAGCCAACCTCCAAAAGGGTTTGCTGCTGAAAAGCTTCTCTTGTCTGCTTTGATCTTTAAAGGCATAAATTACCCATACCTGTTCCACAGACACACCTTGTTGTCTTGTTGTCTTAGGTATTATTGTCTTAGGTATTGTTTTCAATGCACCAGTATGGTTTCTCCTTCCATGTGGATCCCTCCATCCTTGTGCCATCTCTGGGAGAACACAGAGACCAACATGCCCCATGCACTGTAATGTTCACAGCTGTGTTGAGGCCCTTTACCTAAACCAAGACTGACCCCAGAGAGCTTATTCTCCCTGCAGACCCATCTACGTCTCTACAGTCCGGCCGCAGTCAAAGCACATAGTCGTGATTCTGGACCACGGGGCTTCGGTCACAGACACTCAGCTTCAGATTGCCAAGGACGCTGCTCAGGTCATCCTCAGTGCCATCGATGAACATGACAAGGTGACCGTGACCCCTGTGACCCCAATGGCATGAAGTTCTCCTTGAATGCCTTTTTTAAAGTACTTTATTGTTTTGTGATATAACAGATCCTCCTTGACTTACAATGGAGTTACATCCTGATAAATCTGTCATAAGTTGAAATTGCATTTAATACACCTGAGCTACATCATAGCTTGGGCTAGCCTACCTTAAACATTGTCAGAACACTTAGGTTAGCCCCCAGTTATGGAAAATCATCTAACACAAAGCCTATTTTATAACATAATAAAGTATTGGCTATCTCATGTAGTTTATTGAATATAGTAGTACACTGCAGAATACTGTATCAGCGGTTCTCCTTTGTGATTGCATGGCTTACTGGAAGCTGTGGCTTGACGCCATTGTCCAGCACCATGAGAGAGTATCAGGAGCCTGGGAAAAGATCCAAAATTGAAAGTACAGCTTCACTGCCTGCCTATCACTTTCGCACCATCATAAAGTCAAACCATTGTATGTCAGGGACCATCTGTGTATTTTTTTAAATCCACCTTTAAAAGGACTTTGGGAAAAGAGTATTATTCTAATATTTGAGGAAGCAGCCACCAATCCAAAAATCTCTTTTGTAACTACCACCAACCTTAGTCTTATACTTCTTTATGGCTTATGGTAAGGTTTCTAATTAGCCATGACTTTCACACTGGAGGTTACGCTGAGGAGGAGAGGGGTGGGGGATTTAGATGCTGGTGGATGGCTGAACTTTATCGCAAGATTGTTGTGGGTACAGCTAATGATAATCTATTGTGTGTGGACATTTTCTGCTTCATCATTTTGACTTTGCCAACTCCAGAGGTTTTGCTCACTAACTTAGTGGCTTAAAACACACACACCTTACTCTCTTACCCTCACCCTCACCTCCAGGTTGAAAACCAGGATAGTTCATTCTTGCTATGACTTTTCTCTGCATAAAATAGTTTGTGCGTGTGTTTAATATTATATATGAACACAGTACTACTACTTCATCTTGGAACAAAAACCAAACTCTAGGGGTTTCCCCACTTTACCAATCCTTATGGATCCTTTTCAAATTTGATAGATTGATGGCTCCAGGGATTTATTTTGAAACTCTCAGACTCTGTTCTGTAGGCCTTCTCGTTCCTTGGGCTCTTCTGTTACGTAAACAAATAAATCTTTAAATGGTAGGATAACAAGTTGGGTTTTTTTTTTTTCTTTCCTGCAGATTTCTGTGTTAACTGTGGCAGATACCGTCCGGACTTGCTCACTAGACCAGTGCTATAAGACCTTCTTGTCTCCAGCTACCAGTGAGACAAAAAGGAAAATGTCCACCTTTGTTAGCAACGTGAAGTCTTCAGACAGTCCTACCCAGCACGCAGTAGGATTCCAAAAGGCATTTCAGCTGATTCGAAGCACAAACAATAACACAAAGTTCCAAGCAAGTGAGTGTGTTCTCTCAGAGGACTTACAAGCATAATAGATAAAGATGGCAATAGGAATATATTGTAAATTGATCACACAATGATGCTTTGAGAGATTTTATTATTTATTTATTTATTTATTTATTTATTTATTTATTTATTTACCTTGAGACAGGATCTTGCTCTGTCCAAGCTGGAATGCAGTGGCGTGATCATGGTTCACTCCAGCTTTGACTTCCTGGGCTCCAGCAATCTTTATACCTCAGCCTCCCAAGTAGCTGGGACCACAGGCGTACACCACCACACCCAGCTAATTTTTGTATTTTTGGTCAAGAAAGGGATTCACTGACTGAGACCTGTCTGATCTCAAACTCTTGAACTCAAGCAATACACCTGCCTTTGCCTCCCGAAGTGCTGGAATTACAAGCATGAGCCACTGTGCCCAGCGTAGAGGGATTAAAAAAAAAATTGATTGGGGGTGAGGTGTGGTGGCTCATGCCTATAATCCCAGTACTTTGGGAGGTCAAGGCAGGCAGATCGCAAGGTCAGGAGTTCGAGACCAGCCTGGCCAATATGGTGAAACCCTACCTCTACTAAAAATACAAAAAAAATAGGCGGGCGTGGTGGCGGTTGCCTATAGTCCCAGCTGCTCGGGAGGCTGAGGCAGGAGAATCACTTGAACCCAGGAGGCAGAGGTTGCAGTGAGCTGAGATCATGCCACTGCACTCCAGCCTGGGCGACAGAGCGAGACGCTGTCTCAAAAGAAAAAAAAAATTCATTTGGGATAAAATTGTTATGTGTTGTCTTCATCATCATCGAATACTAGGATGTTAACTGGATTTTTCTCATCTTTCCCAATCAAAGATGGTCAGTCTGTACAATTTCTTGACTCTCTGAGCTTCCTCTTCCTGCCCCTTTGTTTAGATCATGTCTGCACTTATGTCCTAAGGGAATCTCCACATCCTTTCTAATGCTAATTGTCAGCTTTGCTTCCTCTTTGACTTAGAGTGAATGTCTGCCTGTGCACATGTGGACGTGAAGCGGGCAGCAGGAATTCTTGCCTTGATCCTTCCTTCTTCTAACCAGCTGTCATTTAGATGAGCACAGCCTTTCAGATGTACAAAAGCACTCTAATTTAATTTTTTTTTTTTTTTTTTGAGACAGAGTCTCACTCTGTCACCCAGGCCGGAGTGCAGTGGAGCAATCCCGGCTCACTGCAACCTCCACCTCCCGGGTTCAAGCGATTCTCTGGCCTCAGCCTCCTGAGTAGCTGGGATTACAGGCACCTGCCACCATGCCTGGCTAATTTTTGTATTTTAAGTAGAGACGGGGTTTCACCATGTTGGTCAGGCTGATCTTGAACTCCTGACCTTGTGATCCCCCCACCTCAGCTTCCCAGAGTGCTGGGATTAGAGGCGTGAGCCAGCACGCCTGGCCTCTAATTTAATTTTTATATATTAAAGAAAATCTGGAATTAGGATGCATGCTAAAGTAAGGGAAAAGATACTTGAAATGGAGCTCATGCTTTGGAACTACTTAAAGGAATCTATTTCATTTTTCCTTTTATTTTAAAAAAATCTGCTTATAGGCCAGGTGTGGTGGCTCATGCCTGTAATCCTAGCACTTTGGGAGGCCAAGGAGGACGGATCACGAGGTCACGAGATCGAGACCAGCCTGACCAACATGATGAAACCCCGTCTCTACTAAAACTATAAAAATTAGCTGGACGTGGTGGCACATGCCTGTAATCCCAGATACTTGGGAAGCTGAGGCAGGAGAATTTCTTGAACCCAGGAGGCGGAGGTTGTAGTGAGCCGAGATCGCGCCACTGCGCTCCAGCCTGGTGACGGAGCGAGACTCCATCTCAAAAAAAAATAAAAAATCTGTTTACAGTTTTTTTCTTTGTTTGAAAACATTAATGTATCCTATTGAGATAAATTTAAAGAATAGATTTCCAAGCCCTTCATTGTGTCTGTGTTTAAGCTAAGCACTGATTAATGCAAAGCATAGTGCCTAGCACATAATGGATCCTCAAAAGAAGGAAGCTACTGTAATTATAACTAACGATGGTACATGGTGTGTTAGTTTTATGTTTCCGCATAACAAATTGCCACAAACTTAGCAGTTTAACACAATATACATTTGTTATCTCACAGTTTTTTTGGGTCAGGAGTCCAGGTACAACTTAGCTGAGTCCTCTGTTTAGGGTCTCACGATGTTACCATCAAAGTGTCAGCAGGACTACCGTTCATTCAGAGTCCTAAGGTTCATGCTAAGGTTCATTCACGCTAAGGTTCAACAAACATGAGCTCCCATGTTTGTTGGCAGAATTCATTTCCTTGCAACTGTGAGACTCATTTCATTTACTTCTTCAAGGCCAATGGAAGAGCATCTCTTCAAATCCCTGGCTTCAGAGAAGGCTTGGACCCTCCTGTAACAAGCTCATCTGAGTAGATCAGCCCCGCTCTCCCTCTTGATTTAATCAGATTACTCTTGCTTGTGATTAACTCAAAGTGAGTTTATCAGGGACCTCGGCAAACATCCATCCATCTTTGCAAGGATACATAGCACAATCACAGGAGTGATGGCTCATTACTTGCCATATTCTTCTTCTTAGAAGCAAGTTACAGGTTATGCACACATTCAGTATATACAGGATGTTGCTCATTTAGATCATCTTAGAATTTGGCCTACCAGCTTTGGCAAGCATCAGCTATCTCCACAAGCCAATATTATGGGGTGGCTGAGTGTAAAGTTGCCCTTGGTTCAGGAAGGTCAGTTAACAAGGCTGAACTCAAGTACTCAAGGCAGATTGGCCTGTTTGTCAACGCCACCCACCCGTCAGCGTTCCTCACTAGACGTGTTCTTTCTACTGAATTCTGTCATCAAACTGTCTTTAAAGTCTAGTTTTGATTATTACACTTTTCTTTTTTTCTTTCTTTTTTTTTTTTTTTTTTAATTGAGATGGAGTCTCGCTCTGTCGCCCAGGCTGGAGTGCAGTGGCGTGATCTCAGCTCACTGCAAGCTCCGCCTCCTGGGTTTACGCCATTCTCCTGCCTCAGCCTCCTGAGTAGCTGGGACTACAGGCGCCCGCCACCTCACCAGGCTAGATTTTTGTATTTTTTAGTAGAGACGGAGTTTCACCGTGTTAGCCAGGATGGTCTCTATCTCCTGACCTCATGATCCGCCCATCTCGGCCTCCCAAAGTGCTGGGATTACAGGCTTGAGCCACCGCACCCGGCCGATTATTACGCTTTTCAAATAATGGAGAGAAATGTTAGACTAGCAGTTGCAAACTCAGATGCCCACAGTGGCCAGGCAGCACATGTGAGCTGGGGGAAGGTAACGAGGATGAGTTGGAGAACATGGTCACACGGAGCATGCACCATCCAGAGGGCAGCTGCTCCTCTGTTCAGTCCATTGAGCAAGAATGTCTGCCCAGTGCTGCCAGATCTTCTGTTTCAAGAGATGCCAGAAATCTGGATTTTTATGTGAAATCCCTTGATTTTCGAATGCTGACATTTGTTCCAGCTTTAAAGCTGTGAATAAAGACCTCATTAAATCTCTTCTCACAGACATTCCTGCACTGCATGTGAGCAGGAGGCTGGTTTGATGGGAGGCATTTCTCCTCTGGATTTTTCTATGTTTGTTTTTCTTAATGTTGGCAAACAAAAACATGGCAAGAAGATTGACCATTAGAGACTTGGACAAATTTTGAAGGCACAGTTTTCTAAATACTCAGAGGAACCCTTTTTAGGCCAAGTAAGATGTTTCTAAGGCTTAGCTCACTCACCTCTAGTTTATAGCTTTTACTGACAGTTGAGAGAAAAAATAATCTAGATTAGTTTGTATGAAGAAAAGACTTCAGGAATGAGCGTTGTCCAATTTGTTAAGGAGCGGTCCCAGGGTACTCTCAGGCTGTATAGCCCAGGAGTTATGCAGGTTATGGATTTCAACCAGTGTTCTACTCTGGAATTTTTCTAACCTTGTGAATTTGTCTATATTGTTCTATTTTCTCCAGACCTGGATTCCTAATCTGTAAATGGAGGGATGATAATATCCAGGATTCCATCATAAATATCCAATGTATATTTGCTGTGATTATGCTATTCAGTTTCCTATAAGACTTCTAGCTCCAGCTAAGCTAGATTAGATAACCTAGATGTCCCAAGTTGACCTCAGGCCCAAAGATGGCCATGGCCTAGGCAACAGTATAGCGAGAGGTCTGTATGTACTTCCTAGAAGTTTATTCTAGTGTAAACTCTATACATCACTATTTCTCTTCACTCTACAGACAATTATTTAATGTCTACTGTATATCTGGTGCTGTTTTGGTTGCCACCTGTGAGGTTATTCAAATAAATAAGACCTACTCTTGACGATCATTGCAAGGGTTAGTCTGTACATGATGAAAGTACACTGTAGTATGCCCACATTGGTAGCCATATAAAAATAAACTACATGTCATAAATCATTATTGGTTGACACTAATTTGCCTTGTACCAACCAGAAAGTCTAAAACTTTTGTCCGGTTCTGACCCTTTCTTCAGTCTCATGGTAGATATTTAACTGACAGCATTAACATCTTGGAGTTGTTTGTTCTGAATTTGTTTTGGAGCTTTTTAGTTGAGGATCATAATGAACCTCAATTAAAGATGATTAAGAGTGGAGACCTAATGGTATGGGCAAAGCCCAAATTTGTGTTGCTCTTCCCCTTTTGATGTTGACCCCAAGACATGCCTGGTGGCTTACAGAAAGACTCACCAAATGGAGAGCTATTACATTTTCTTCCAGTTACATGCTGCATCTCTGCTCTACCCCAAGTCCCTATAATTATTCGCCCCTAAAATTGCTCTAACTGGATGACTAAAAAGGGAAGATCCCAATGCATTAAAAAAAAAAATCAAACCAAATTTGACAGATCTGATAAGAATGGAAAAATAATTCAATTGTTCTTGAGGATAAGGTGGGAATGAAGTCAGGGGTTGGGCAAAGCCAGCAAGGATACTTACAGAGTGTATGTCTTATTGTTGGAATGGAAAGAAAATGTGCTTGGCTACCAAAGGAGCTCAAGGGCTACAAGCCTTCTGGCTTTCCAAACATGGACCTTTGCCCTAGAAACAGCTCTAAATGACAGTGTATTTTATGCAGAATCATAAGGCTAAGTGAAAAAACTTAGACACTAGGGTTCTCCTTTAGGTCAGCCTAAATGTGTCCAGGAATTTATCACACATGTACTTTTGTGATGAGCAGATGGTTTGTGTCATACCATAGATCCTCCTATGCTATATCTATATCTATTTTTTTTTATCTAGCAATTTTTGTTTTTGTGTTTTTCAGTCTGAAGTTTAAATGAACTGTTTAGGGTCCTTATAAAATAATTTACTGAACTGTATATACAACTTTGAAAAAATATTGACATCTGGTTTGTTGACATCTAATTTAAGACAAGAATCTTCCTAAAATGTGTGGATTTTCTTTTTGCATCAGCATTCACTTCCTAATCTCTGATAACTAAATAGTGAAATTTAAATGTGCAGTTAATGTTCACTAGAGAATGTTCAAGTATCAAAATTGGTATTAAGTATTAGGAGTAAATAAGAAGAACTTTGCATTTGTTTCTTAGAGTCAAACTCTGTTAAACTCAGTTCAGTTATCTATGATATTCATACATTATAAGTTAACTGTTCAATTCTGCATAATAGAGAATACTTACATCTAAAATGGAAATGTATAAACTGAAGGAAATTCAAGCTTTGTGTCTTCACCATTAGGATAATTTTTTAAAGGGTAACCGTATTCATTAACTATTGCTGTGTAACAAATTATTCCAACATTCTGTAGCTTAATACATCTTTATTGTCTCATAGTTTCTGTACATCAGGAATCTGGGCCCGGCATAGCTGGGTGCCTCTGGCCCAACAAGTTTCTTTAGATTGCAGTCAACCTGTTGACCAGAGCTGCTGTCATCTCAAAGTTCTACTGGGGAAATAGCTGCTTGCAAGCTCACTCACACTTGTGCTGGCAGGATTTTCAGTTCAAAGGGCCTCTGTTCCTTGCCTCTTCCTAGGACTGTTTACAACCTGCCAGCTGGCTTTCTTCAGAATGAGAAAGCGCCCCCCTTGCAGAAGCCACAGTCTGTTTGTAACTAGTCTTGGTCTTGATGTTCCTTCACCTCTGCTGCATTCTAGTCATTATAAGTGACTCACTAAATCCAGCCACACTCAAGGAAGGCAACTACCCCAGGAGGTGAATGAATTTGGAGGACATGGAATCACTAAGGGACCAAGTTTGAGGTTGCCTGCCACAGTCACTTTAGAGCAACCTCAACTAAAAAACAATAACCAAAACCTGAAGAAATAAGTATATAACATATTACATAGATTTTTATTTCTCAGTAAAAAATATGTAGAATGTCCTAAAAATGTCCACATGTGCGGTGGCTCAAGCCTATAATCCCAGCACTTTGGGAGGCAGAGGCGGGCAGATCACTTGAGGTCAGGAGTTCAAGACCAGCCTGGCCAACATGGTGAAACCCCATCTCTACTAAAAATACAAAAAATTAGCTGGGCATAGTAGCGCGTGCC
Organism: Rhinopithecus roxellana; assembly: GCF_007565055.1. NCBI lineage: Eukaryota > Metazoa > Chordata > Mammalia > Primates > Cercopithecidae > Rhinopithecus > Rhinopithecus roxellana. The sequence continues at coordinate 44,231,518 of NC_044560.1, read as the reverse complement.
TGTAGTCCCAACTGCTCAGTAGTCTGAGGCATGAGAATTGCTTGAACCCTGGAGGGGGAGGTTGCAGTAAGCTGAGATCATGCCACTGCACTCCAGCCTGGGTGACAGAACAAGATTCAGTCTTAATATAGATATATATACACACATACACACATACACACACACACATAAGCACACACATACACACATTTAACATATATATTTAACATATATATTTAACACACATATATATATGTTAAATCAAAGAATTGCAGATTAGAAAGAGGATATAAAAGTCCAGCACTCTGACTTCCCTCTTTTTATTGTGGTCATTTAGCCTCTGCTTATTTATCTCTAATTGTAGGAAATTTATCACCTTTGTTTTTTTTAGTCAATTCACTTGACAGAAGTTCTACTGGACCAACCTAACTCTCAGTTATTCTACTTCTCAGCCCTGTTTGGAAAATAATTTCAATTCTAATTCAGGGCTGCTACTTCAATCCAATGGCATGGTTTTTGTTTTCATTTTGTGTGTATGTTGTAGATTCTTTTTTTTTCTCTCTTTTATCTTCTTTTTGTCATCACCTTTTTGCTGATAGTCTTTACTTAAAATAACCAATTATTCTTCACAGCAACACTATTAAGTCAGTCCTGTCTTTACTCCCATTTTATAGACAAAGAAAATTAGGTGTAGAAAGGTTGAGAAATTTGCCTCAATTACCCAGATGTAGCTTGTAAGTAGCAGAGCTGGGCTTTGAACACAGTCAACTGGCTTCTAAGTCCATGTTTCACTGCTCTACTGATGAGATTTTTCAATGAAAATTACCTAGAGATATTTAGTACAGGAGTGAATAACATTATGTGCCTGAAGAGCCCTGAAAGAATCATCATTTTAAAGCCTGATCCTCAAGAAACAAGCATTCATGGTGGTGTTCCTGCATCACAGAGGAAAGGATAAGTCCCGTTCTGCATCATCTGTTTCAGAAGGCAGGAGAGATTTCCATTTGGATTGGCTTAAATTACTATAACCATGGGTGCCTAAAGGAAATCACCTCCTTTTATCTGGTAAATATATGTGGAACATCCATACCCGATGCTGCATAAATGTGGCCTCATTGTCCAGAAAGGGTGGGATGGAAGAAAGGCAGAAGCAGGGGGATGAAAGCCACAGCATCAAATGGGAGGAACTAGGAACCATGGGCGAGGCAGGTCCTCGAGGTTGGGAAGTCCAAGGACATGAACAGGAAACTGAACTGCTGCCTTTAGCCAGAATCCAAATAGAGCATTCAATTGATGTGTTTTTGCTTAGATACAGACATGGTCATCATTTACCTGTCAGCTGGCATTACATCAAAGGACTCTTCGGAAGAAGATAAAAAAGCAACTCTCCGAGTCATCAATGAAGAAAATAGCTTTCTAAACAACTCCGTAATGATTCTCACCTATGCCCTCATGAACGGTAGGTAGTATTTCAAGATTTTCCTTTCAGATCAAAGATCCCTCTAAATGTATGCTGCTTTAAAAAGAAGAAGAAGAATCATAACAGTGTGCTTGGATGAAGGCTATGGGAAAAGGCAACCAGGCAGCTCTTTCTCTACCTGATGTTGGTATTTAGGGCGTGTTAGAAGGTTCCTTTCTCTTCATCTCTCTCTCCAACTAACTGCTTGTTTCTAAACCTATTCTCCACTTGCATGGTCTTGCAGAGGATTTTATACAGCATCTCCCCGTCCCACCTTTTTTTTTCAGTTCTTCATATTCTAGGATTATCTAAGGTTTTAACTTATCTCATTGGTTTAAGCTGCAGGAAGCCAAAGCACTGACCTAGATTCTTCTGTGCTACCGATCTGTGAATATCACATTTTCCTACAGAATCACCACCTGAAGCCTCTTCTGCCACTTTCTCCACCTCAGCTTCCTTAGCTGTAAAATGGAGATAAGCATTATCTACTTTGCAGTGTTGTTGTGAGGATTAGCCTTAATGTACAGTAAACACTCATTAAAATGGATTGTGCTGCTATTGAATGACAGAATGTAAAAGGGTTTAGAAATTGGCAAATTCAAGCTACTACTCCCTTTTTCCCCTTTTACTATTCAGTCTGTCCGCTAGTCTGAGTGCAGCACTGTTTTCTAGCCGTATTGTATCTCTCCACTTATTAACACATTGCTTTTCTTCCATGACATCTTCAGGCCCATTGCCCTCAGTATTCAAAGTGGCCATCTTCTCTTGTGTTTAAGAGGCCATGTCTTGGCTGGGCACGGTGGCTTACGCCTGTAATCCCAACACTTTGGGAGCCCGAGGTGGGCAAATCACGAGGTCAAGAGATCAAGACCTGGCCCACGTGGTAAAACCCTGTCTCTACTAAAAATATAAAAATTAGCTGGGCGTGGTTGAGGCAGGAGAATCGCCTGAACCCAGGAAGCAGAGGTTGCAGTGAGCTGAGATTGCGCCACTGCACTCCCGCCTGGTAACAGAGAAAGACTCTGTCTAAAAAAAAAAAAAAAAAAAAGCCAAGTCTTGAGCAGCCTTTCCCACCTACTATCTTTTGTTTCTTTTGTCACCTGCAAAATTTCCATGCAGAACCATGTGGTTTAGAGACAGTGGGCCTCATATTCTGATATGCTAAGGATTCCTTGGGGAATGGCTTTAAAATGCAGATTTCCAGGCATTGCTCTCAGACTCTTATTCGTATCCTCTTAGGAGGGGTTCAGGAATCTTCATTTTGGCCAGGGTGATTCTCTTCCAAATGTTTTCTAGACCACACTTGAGAGAACACAGGCTCTGTTGTCTAGTGGTCCTTAGCTGCTGTCTGCATTTGCTAGTCGTGTGGCTTATGGCAAATTACTTAATCTCTTTAGACTGCAGTTTTATCTGTGAAATGAAAAATAGTAAAATCTAGTGCATAGCATTGTTGTAATAATAAATAAGCAATATATGATTGTGTTGAAAGTTCTTAACATAGTACCTGGTAAAGAACGGGTCCTCAAAGGCCAGGCTCTGTGGCTCACACCTGTAATCCCAGCACTTTGGAAGGCTGAGGTGAGCGGATCACGAGGTCAGGAGATCGAGACCATCCTGGCTAACACGGTGAAGCCCTGTCTCTGCTAAAAATACAAAAAAATTAGCCAGGCATGGTGGTGGGCGCCTGTAGTCCCAGCTACTCAGGAGGCTGAGGCAGGAGAATGGCGTGAACCCAGGAGGCAGAGCTTGCAGTGAGCTGAGATCACGCCACTGCACTCCAGCCTGGGTGACAGAACAAGACTCGTCTCCAAAAACAAAAAAACAAAACAACAACAACAAAAAAGAATGGGTCCTCAAAGCCAGTGAAAGGAGTTTATGAAAGCTTCTATGGTTTCCTCTCTCAGACAGCATAGCTCAGAGGTGGAGCTCTGCCATCCAGGCCCAGATCTCTGTCCAGTCCTCTTTGTCCCTTGGCACCTTGTGCCTAATTCTGATAAGCATGTCTTCCATTATACTGTAGTAAGGTGCTCACATACTGTCCTCTCTCTCCCCCCTCCACTTTCCACAAGAATGTTAACTTCTCAGGCATGAACTATGTCTTAGTTTTCTTTGCATTCTGAGCGCTTAGCACAGGACTGAATGCAACTGAGGTGAGTGAGATGCCTGGGCACGTGCCTGTCAGTGTCATCTCTGATCGCCTGTTGCTCTTTTCTCCTTTGTGTTGGCTTCTTCCATTCATGAGAGGTAGGAAGGGAGGGAGAAAAGGAGGAAGGGAGGAAAATAAAATTTACTGACCACCTACCATGTACAACATAGGGTACTGAGGTTTCAGAGCTGTGTTATGCAAAGTTCCTGTCTGCAAGATCCTTATGACCCAGTGAGGAAGATTGGTAGACACAGAAGATGAATGAAATTCAATAGTAGAGGAGTAAGGAGGCCCAAAAGGAAGGGATTGCTTCTCTTCCATTAGATTTGAAGGTCTGCCGAGGCAGATGCTTCCTTACTTCCTTCCTTCCACCCATTCCTTCACTGGTCCTAAATTCTTCAACCAGAGTCTTTTACACACTTTCTGTGTTCCAGGAATTCCATACTTTAGAATCTCTAGTTACTTCCATCTCAGCATCCTTTTATCTTTCTTCCTTTAATCTAACTAGACACACATCCTCACTGCCAGTTTTCTCTTTCCTTCTCAGAATGCTATTTCTACGTGTGGTTCACTAGAGTAGACACACTTACCTTACTTACAAATAGGGGAACAGATTGACTAAGAGAACCTTGGAATAAAGAATTTATTGTCGGCCGGGCGCGGTGGCTCAAGCCTGTAATCCTAGCACTTTGGGAGGCCGAGACGGGCGGATCGCGAGGTCAGGAGATCGAGACCATCCTGGCTAACACGGTGAAACCCCGTCTCTACTAAAAACTACAAAAAAAAAAAAAAAAAAAAAACTAGCCGGGCGAGGTGGCGGCGCCTGTAGTCCCAGCTACCTGGGAGGCTGAGGCAGGAGAATGGCGTGAACCCGGGAGGCGGAGCTTTCAGTGAGCTGAGATCCGGCCACAGCACTCCAGCCTGGGTGACAGAGCGAGACTCCGTCTCAAAAAAAAAAAAAAAGAATTTATTGTCAGCTAAAAATTAAAATACTTGGGCCAGGCTCAGTGGCTCACACCTGTAATCCCAGCACTTTGGGATGCCGAGTCAGGCCGATCATCTGAAGTCAGGAGTTCGAGACCAGACTGGCCAACATGGTGAATCCCCATCTATACTAAAATACAGAAATTAGCCAAGTGTGGTGACCCATGCCTGTATTCCCAGCTACTCAGGAGGCTGAGGCACAAGAGTCGCTTGAACCTGGGAGGCAAAGGTTGCAGTGAGCCAAGATGGCACCACTGCACTCCAGCCTGGGCAATAGAGTGAGACTCTGTCTCAAAAAATAAAATAAAAATTAAATAAATAAAACACTTGAACTACTGGAGATGAGAGACTGGGAAGGGTACCAGAGAAGTTGGGGGGATTGGGAATGGTTAATGAGTATTGATTGGTAATGGTTACATTCTATCTAACAAAAATATAGTTAGATAGAATGAATAAGATATAGTGTTTGATAATGTAATAGGGTGACTATAGTCAATAGTAATTTATTATATATTTTAAAATAACTAATACAGTGGAAGTTTTATGTTCCTAATAGTACAAAGAAATGATAAATGATTGGAGTGATTCATACCTCAATTACTTTGCTGTGATTATTACACATTGAACACCTGTATCAAAACATCGCATGTGTACCATAAATATATACAACTGCTATGTACCCATAAAAATTAAATTTAAAAAAGAGTTTATTGTCAGAATTAGAATGCACACAATTGTGGGAGAAACTGGGAAAAATTGTGGGAGAAAAAAAAAATGAAAGACCCAAGATGGGGAGTTGACATCTCAGAAAGTTTAGTAACCAAGTTGGGGCCTGCTGGAAAGTCTGAGAAGTCTAGAAGCTAGGAACATGGAAGACCATTAGGAGACCTGGTGTAGAAGTCCATGGAAGGATGTTGGCTTTTTGTTGCTGCCGGCCCCCGTGCATGCTCAGTGAAGCATCTGGAACATGCCTGGGGTTGCTATCAGTGAGCAGGTCAGCAGCTGGGAAAGGGAGCTGAACACAGAGAAGAGTAGGACAAACTGGAGCATTCTGGCCCCTCAGTGTCTGTCTCTCACCACTTCTTTCTTTGTCCCCCAAATCTCGCAATACAGCCCTCATGTTTTGCACTTTTAACCTGGTAGCGTACTAGAAAAGAGGATCCTGGGAAATGTAGTTTCTAGCATGACCATGTTGATAATAGGCAACCCAGCGTACTTACCAATCAGCCACCCTACTGACCCACCACCACTGCTGCATAAAATCTCATGATGGAGTAACACCTCATACTCCATCCTCCATAACCTTCCATCCCACGCTACTCTTCTTTGCCTAGTAGATATTCTTGTTTGTCACTTTTCTTTTACGTTTTGAGAGACTCAAACAGTACATGACAAAGAAGGGAAATTTATTTATTGCTCGAGTTTTCTTCTTTTATTGTTTTACTTCTGTGAGCTTCTCAAGGATATAAGGTCAGGTACCAGTCGTGTCTTTGGTGTTAACTTTTACTCTGGAGTGTACCCCTCACCCTCCATCTCAGCTCTGTGCCATGCAAAGGGAACAGTAATCTGATTCTGACTTAATTTGGCCCAGATATTTTTTCCTTTCCTTTAGTATTGCATGCATGGAGCGAAAGTCAAGTTTATTTAAATATAATGTGTTTTACGAAAGAAATGATAGGCCAGGCATGGTGGCTGATGCCTGTAATCCCAGCAGTTTGGGAGATAAGGGGAACAGATCACTTGAGGCCGGAAGTTCGAAGCCAGCCTGGTCAACATGGTGAAGCGCCATCTTTACCAAAAATACAAAAAAAATAGCCAGGCATGGTGGTGTATACCTGTAATACCAGCTACTTGGGAGGCTGAGGCATGAGAATTGCTTGAACCTAGGAGGTGGAAGTTGCAGTGAGCCAAGATTGCGCCACTGCATTCCAGCCTGGGTGACAGAGGGAAACTCTGTCTCAAAAAAAAGGTAGGGGGTGGGGAAAAGAAATTAATTTTTATTTTATTCTGCCATGATTTTAGAAGTGGACTTCCAGTGCTAGAAGTATGTACACTCTCTATGTAGAAATGCTAAAGATGTATGTGGTAGATGAACCAGGAAAGCTTCAGATTCTTTTTAATGACTGAATAGTTCATGGTTTGCTGTTGAAACCTTCAGGAACATGAGACACAACCTTTTTAAAATGAAGTGGTAGAACCTCAGTAGTGACTGAAATCATTTTGAATTCGTTTACAACAGTGCCCATATGCAATCAGTTTATAATCCTTTTGACTATGTTCCAACAATAGCAAACTGAAAAAAAAAGTATTACATTTATTTTTGTGCTATAAATTACAGATGTTGTAGAACAATACATTCCCAGTATGCCTAAATTTTGTACAAAGTTTTCAAAACCCTCTAAATGTAAAAAATTTATATTAAATAAATCAAATTCAGTATTGTCTTAACAATATCAAGTATGAATATGTTTATAGTTAAAATGAGCTTAAAGAAACAGGGTTTGGAAGCATCAGTAAATGCAGTCCATAATTCTTTCATTTAGTTGCATGAGACTTTGGCAAGTGGTTTTATAGGTGAAGAAGTAAGGAATGAAAGAATAAACCTCTATCCTTTAAAACTCTTATGGTTTCATCTACTACATCAAATTAAATGCAGATGTGTTAATTATTACTTTTCTTTTTAAATATTAAATGCAGAAATGAATTTTCATTTTATAATTAATTTATGGGGAGAACACATTCTTACTGAATGGGACTCCTTTATTTATGCATATGTTTTTCATCATTGCCCTGTGAAGAGTCCCTTTCCCCTCTTGACTATTTCAGGGAAGACCATGCCTCAGGCTTTGTTTCCTCAGCAGGAACTGATATTTGTATCCAGAGTCCACGCGGTCTCTGCAAAAACCCCTTTGGTATTACAAGACCTCATCCATGCCTGTATTTGATCCAAATGGCAAGAGGTTGAATGAATATAAACCATTTTGCTTTCTGTGGTCTTCTCTCGGCTTTCCATTTTAGATGGGGTGACTGGTTTGAAAGAGCTGGCTTTTCTGAGGGATCTAGCTGAACAGAATTCAGGAAAGTATGGTGTGCCAGACCGGACAGCCTTGCCTGTGATTAAGGGCAGCATGATGGTGCTGAACCAGTTGAGCAACCTGGAGACCACAGTGGGCAGGTTCTACACAAACCTTCCCAACCGGATGATTGACGAAGCCGTCTTCAGCCTCCCCTTCTCTGATGAGATGGGAGATGGTGAGTTTGGATAAACTTCCTGTTAAAGGAAGGGAAAAGAATTGGGTGGATAGAAATGGGCACCTGTTTCTCAGGATCATAGGATTTCTTAGCAGCCCTGCCACCTGTCCTATAGCTCTGTATTGTACAGCAGAAATCCCCAGCCCAGGTTCTTCCTTATTACCCTGGCCAGAGTACACATAATGGATGTATCCTCTGGGGAGGCTATGTGAGGATTCTCAAATATCCAAAAGTTTGTGAATTAGGACTAAAGGGTAGCTTTGTATCATGGCACATGGGAAATGAAACTCAGAAGTGCCGAGGGTTCAGTCTGAGACAAGGCAACGCGGTATCGTGGCACAAACACGGGCCTGGCCTCAGATGGGCTTTCAAATTCCACTCTTCCACTTGAGGTGTTGTCCTTGGTAAGTTATTTAATGGTGTTAATTCTCCATTTGGTCACCTGTAAAATGGGATAGTAAATCTTTCAGATTATTAGGATTAACTAGATAACATATATGACCTGTCATTATCTAGTTAATCTAGGATTACCTAGATATTATAAAATATATGATAACACATGACCGGCATACCATTCAATTATAATTACTGTTTTTATCTCATTTATTAAATGTGTTTTACCTTTGTTGTTGTCATTGTTATTATTACTAACATCAGCGTCGCCATCATCCTGATGCCTAAGTTACCCATAACAGGATGTTGAGTAAAGTACTGAACCTTCACAGGATTCAATTTCCTAACCTATAAAATAGAATCTGGAAAATATAACAGAAAATACAACATTTCTCTCAAGGCAGTTGCGAAGATTAAATGCAATAATAATAAAACATCTAGAACAATGCCTAACAGTATATTTTCAGTAAACGCGCGATCTTTCTCTTTTCCTTCTCCACGTTCTTTTCCTCCTCCACGCTTTTCTCTATATCCTCCCCTCTCTCCTTCCTTGACAGAGAAGAAAATTGAAGAAGTAGCTAATTATTAGCCAGACAGGCACCATTGCCATTTGAGATATGTTTGTGTTTTGTTAGTTAGGAACTCTTACAAATATGAATTTTTTTTAACTCGTGTAAAAAGTAACAAGCCTATAGAGAAGGTGTTTTCTAGAAACTAGGTAGACATTCTCTTTCTATAAGGAAGAAATAAGCCAACTGCCATTATATCTCAATTTTTATTTTTAAAGAGACAGGGCCTCTCCCTCTCACCCAGGCCAGAGTGCAGTGGCGTGATCATAGTTCACTGCAGCCTCCACCCCCTGGCCTCAAGCAATCCTCCCACCTTTGCCTCCTAAAGTGCAGATGTGGGCCACCATACCCAGCTTCACTTTTTTAAATCACTCCTATTACTGTCAGGGCCTACACATGTATATAGAATAGAAACTCCCACTTTTAGATAAGGTTATTTCCCTTTTTAGTGAAAACATGAAGTCTTAAATCCAAGTTACCTTTTATGCATGTAGCCTACATTACTGAGTGCCAGCCAAGCATTGTGCCAGGCAGTGGTGAGTGAGTAAGCTTACTCTCAGTAAGCTTGTAAGTCTGAGAAGAGAAAGGCAAATCAGTAATTCCTGTTAATACTGTGTGAAAGGGACAAAAGATGTAGAAATCCAGTTTTTCACAAACTCAGAAGTTTATATAGCCAAATTCTGTTATTGATAGTGGTATCAGGTAGGGTGGGACTCCCTCCTAAATCCAGAGAGCTGGATTTACCCTGAATGCTTTAAACCAAATCACATGTAGAAATTGGGCCACCTGTTGCCTGATAACATCCAAATTTTACTCTTTGGGGCCTGTGTTATGAATCCTGTGCCGTGGATTTCAGTGATTGGTTCACAGATCTATTGAATTCCTCTGCTGGAGTGTGTCTGTCTTTTCAGTCCCTAGAATTATTGAGTGACACATCCTCGAACTCCATGACATGAGGCTTGATTCTAGGGAAACCCATGTTTATGTGACTCTAGTTCAAAACCTACACGGATTAAAATATCAGTTACTGAACATATTTCTTTTTAAATAGTAAATCTATGTGCTTTAGGTTAAAGCAGAGAGAGTGATTGAGGATTTTGTCAGTATAACAAGAGCTTAGCATACTTTATTTGCCATAATGGGATCAAGAGTCTTCTGTCCCAGTTGATAATTGAAAAGTAAGATTGTGTTTCTTTTTTAAGACTTTGTTCTCAACCTGTCCAGAGGAGAATAGAAATTTGAAGCGAACAGGCATCTCAGTCACTGAGTATTTCTGTTGTACTTTGCTGATCTATGAAAATGGCTTTAATCCTAGACTAAAGCTCAGGGAACTGTGGCGGGCAGATTGTGACCTCTGTCTCCATGCTGGTCCTCTCAGCCTGCTCCTGCCGCTTACAACCTATTTATCCTGGGAGACCTGGGAAAAACCTTCTCCAAAATGCATTTCTAAAACCTTCTTAAATACCTGTTATTTTAAAACGTTTTAAAACAGATAGCATTCTAAATGTGAACTGCTTAAAAAATGCTTTTGAAACCAAAATAGAGACCCATTGCATGACTTCAGAAGCTTTTTCAGTGATGTGTCCACTTCTTCCTACCAAATGATGCATTTAGTTGGCCTGTGCAACCATAGCAACTCGATAATACCTCAAGTGGACATCATATGCAATTCTCTGTGTAGAAATTCATTCTTTGTAGAAGCCTTCAGGAGTGTTAAATCCCTTTGCTGGATGTTTCTAGAAGAATGGCTTTCTGATAGGCTGATAGACATCAACATGACATCAAGCACAGGAAAACACAAAATCAAGATAAAGATAAACAATCCATCTTTTTGTTTAGAGTTTTCTTTAGAGCCATAGGATTATATAATTGTTGGGGATTGTAAAGATCATTTTATCTCGCCCCCCCACCCCATCTGATATATGGAGAGACTCATTCCAAGACATAGCACAACTTACCAAACCCAGCAGGGAAGCCACAAGGAGAAACCAGGTGTCTCGATCTTAGGGCCATGCATTGACCCACCATCAGCACATTCTGTTTCTGCATTTTCCTCCTGTGTGCTTTGCCCTTTCCCTAGTTATCCTATTATTGTTGTTGTTGTTGTTTTTAATGGCCTATTACCTAAATACTGTCTTTATATTTTGAAAAGGTTATTAAAAAAAAAAAAAGGAAAAATTATGCACTGGAGACTGTGTAGCCCACAAAGCCTGAAAGATTTCCTGTCTGACCCCTTACATAAAAATTTAGGAACTCCTGGCCTAAATGACTGGAAATACATTCCTTTGGAAACTTAATTCCTCCTTCAGCTACTTGAAGTTCTGTATGTTCAGATACTGTACCTTTCTAAGTTTTTTTCCCCTTGTTTTCACCTTTCTTTAAAGGATGCATTAATGGGGTATAGTAATAATACCTTTTAAGCATTCGTTTATCCATAGTCTCTTTTGATCTAACATTTCCTAGAAATCAGTAAAGCAGTTAATGCTGTATCCTTTAAACAGGTGTGTGAGCCAGGCACAGTGGCTGATCCCCATAATCCCAGCTACTTGGGAGGCTGAGGAGGGAGGATCACTTGAGCCCAGGCAGTTGAGGCCACCATGAGCTATGATCGCACCACTGCATTCCAACCTGGGTGACAGAATGAGACCTCATCTCGAAATATTAAAATTAAAAAAAATAAGCAGATGTGTGAACCAAGGCTCGGAGAAGTTATATCAAATGTCACCTGTACAATACAAAAGGGGTACAGCTGGACTATAAGTACAATTTTTAGATTCATTGTCCATTGATCTTTCAAGTTCAGCTGAATCTACCTACTTCACGAAATAGAAAAATGTATTTAGTGCTGCTGATGTTTTGCACTGATCTGGAATGTCTTATCTTTTTAGGTGAAAAAGTAGTGGAAAACATAGAAATTGCTTCCATTTGAATTAACTGCGCTATCTGAGCTGCCAAAGATCGCTCTTTCCCTCCCACTCTAACTCATTTATTATGCTGTCTGCAAAGACAGTGCTTGATTACTGGACCACATGGGAAACTTTTCTTCCAAACAAAATTGAGACAGCTGGTAGAAGCCTTCATGATTCGCCGGAGCACAGTGCCAGTCTTTGTCCAATTCCTTCTCTGCTCTTCTTTACATTTATTTTGTTTTTAACCCATAGGTTTGATAATGACTGTGAGTAAACCCTGTTATTTTGGAAACCTACTTCTGGGAATTGTAGGTGTGGACGTGAATCTGGCTTATATTCTTGAAGACGTGACGTATTACCAAGACTCTTTGGCTTCCTATACTTTTCTCATAGACGACAAAGGTAATCTGCTAAATGTTCATCCTAAGAATACTTTTTTAGAAACCTAAAGAAAATAAGGTATAGATATTCTACAAACAAAATAGAAAAATTGTAGCGTAAAGAAGAGCATTCTGACTAAGATTGCTCATTTGTAGTAGAACACCATAAAGATGGTGGAGTGGATCTCCAAATTACACATATGTTTCTGTGTTCTTTGAGGGGTAGGGAACAGTTATTTGTAAATCAGGAAGTTAGACTGGAGGATTGAATGACACATTGAATGTCATCCTTTGACATGAACAGATACTTTTCAAAAGAAGAAATAATGCAGCCAACAAGCCTATGAAAACAATCTCAGTATCCCTGATCATTGAAGAAATGCAAATCCAAACCACAGTGAGATACTATCCTACACCTGTCAGAATGCCTATTATTAAAAAGTCAAAAAATAGCAGATGCTGGTGAAGTTGCCGAGAAAAGGGGACACTTGAACACTCTTGGTGGGAATGTAAATTAGGTCAGCCATTGTGGAAAGCAGTGTGAAGATTCCTCAAAGAGATGAAAACAGAGTTGCCATTCAACCCAGCAATCCCATTACTGGATATACATATATATACACACACACACCCCCAAAGAAATGTAAATCGTTCTATCGTAAAGACACCTGTATGTTCATTGCAGTGCTATTCACAATAGCTAAGACATGGAATCACCCTAAATGCCCCTCACTGGTAGACTGGATAAAGAAAACGTGGTACATATGGAATACTATGCAGCCATTTAAAAAAGAATAAGATCATGTCCTTTGCAGGATCATAGATGGAGCTGGGGGCCATTATCCTTAGCAAACTAACTGAGAAACAGAAAACCAAGTACTGCGTGTTCTCACTTATAAGTGGGAGCTAAATGATGAGAACACATGGACACAAAGAGGAGGACAACAGACACTGAGGCTACCTAAGGGTGGAAAGTGGGGCAAGGGAGAGGAGCACAAAAAATAACTATTGGGTACTATGCTTAGTACCTGGGTCACAAAATAATCTGTACAACAAACCCCCACGACACAGGCTTACCTATATAATAAACATGCACATTTACCCCTGAAGTTAAAAGAAGTTAAACAAACAAAAAAAAATGTCATCCTTTGGATCTTTTTTTTTTTTTTTTACTAAATTGTTATCTTAGATTTATTTAAGATTTATGTGGTAGATTAGAATGTTTTATAAAACAACCAAACAACCAATACCTCCAAAATACTCTTGATTAGACGGATGTTTGATAATTTAAGACATCTTTCCACACTGCAAGGGTTTTATATAAGCACATATAAAACAGGTTCAGTTTTTATTGGACTGGTGAGTTGCACAATGAGAAGTTGAATATTGGGCAGCCAGCCCAGAGTACCCCATATTTCAAAACAGTGATTCAGAACTTCCTACAACATGTTTCTTATTAACATGCATTTTGTTTTCTTATTGCAGGATATACACTTATGCACCCGTCCCTTACCAGGCCATATTTATTATCAGAGCCCCCACTTCATACCGACATCATACATTATGAAAACATTCCAAAATTTGAATTAGTTCGGCAAAATATCCTCAGGTAAGGAAAAGGTGAGGGTCATAGGATTCTTTTTCCCTGAGAATGGGACCCATCAAAGCCACATACGAGTATTTACTATAAAGTGTAAAACAAGTGTATAAATTATTTTAATGTTATCAAAAGTATTCTCAGTAATGTTTCCATAAGAATAGTGGCTCACACCTGTAATCCCAGCACTTTGGGAGGCCGAGAAGGGTGGATCACGAGGTCAGGAGATCGAGATCATCCTGGCTAACACGGTGAAACCCCGTCTCTACTAAAAATACAAAAAAAAAATTAGCCGGGCGTGGTGCTGGGCGCCTGTGGTCCCAGCTACATGGGAGGCTGAGGCAGGAGAATGGCGTGAACCAGGGAGGCGGAGCTTGCAGTGAGCTGAGATCCGGCCACTGTACTCCAGCCCGGGCAACACAGCGAGACTCCGTCTCAAAAAAAAAAAAAAAAAAAAAAAAAGAATAGCACCCAAGATTTTGCTCACTTTGTATCACAGATAAGGTCTCTTGGAACTATCATTTGAGGATAATGTCTTGTAAATCAAATTCTGTGTTCACACTGACTTTCATTGTAAAATCGGATATATTTCATCTCATTTTCAAAAAAAAGTTCCAGTGATACCAAATTGAAAAATGTTGGCAAAATAAAAGGCTAAGTTGAGGACCAGCTTTGTTATATTTGCCAAAAAATAGCCTGGCAAAGTAGCGTCCATTCCAAGTTGACAGCACAATCTTATACGTTGTTTTTTCTTAAAATAAAAAACAGATTGGATTTTTTCCAACTGTGATACATTATTTTGGCAGATGGTAACCTGTAGAGGAATGAGTCTTTGTGCTCATTGGTTGAAAATTAACGACTGAGCGATTTGAGACAAGTTAGTCTCTGGAAAGAATTAGAGTTGGGGAGCAAGGATGGAGAGTAAGGAATGTTTTTAATGCAGAGCTGACATAATGCTTTTACGAAATTGAAAATCTCACATTATCTCTTTCAAAACTGATGAGTTTCATTGGTATTCAAAATCAGGAGGTGGCCATTGGCTCACAGCTTCTTCCTTGCCTTTAATTAAGTGCTTAATTTTATCTTTTGCCTGAAATATTTAATTCTGTTTGCCAACGCAGCCTCCCTCTGGGCAGCCAGATTATCGCAGTCCCTGTGAACTCATCCCTGTCTTGGCACATAAACAAGCTGAGAGAAACTGGAAAGGAAGCCTACAATGTTAGCTACGCCTGGAAGATGGTGAGTGAGAGGAAGTTGTTTTTGCTTAAAGAGCTACAGGGTGCAGTGCTTTTGTTCATATGGGAATTCTCGGGCAGGGGGTGGCACTTGGGTCTGATATTGTGTCTCAGAATGTGACTAACCAGGTTTTAAAGTGATTGAGAAAGAAGACATTCCACAGATGTTGTATAATTATTTTTCCTTTTTTGTTTATAAAACTCATAATTGTTCATGATGAATTCATCACACCATATAAAAGGATAGAAAGCAGAAAGTAAACTATGCCCAGCCTGGACAACATAACAAAATCCCATCTGTATAAAAAATGTAAAAATTAGCCAGACGTGGTGACACATGCTGTACTCCCAGCTACTCAGGAGGTTAAGGTGGGAGGATTGCTTAAGCCTGAGAGGTTGAAGCTGCAGTGAGCCATGATAGTGCCAAAACTATCTACTTCCTTCCTTCCTTTGACTTTCCATTCCCCATAAGTAGCCATTTAGATCAATTTCCAGAAAATGTATATATACAGACAGGCATATATATGTATATGTGTGTATATACACACACGGCTTTAATGGTAGGCATATATGTGTGTGTGTGTGTGTATATACGCTCACACACGGCTTTAATGGCAGGCATATATATGTATGTGTGTGTATATACGCTCACACGGCTTTAATGGCAGGCATATATATGTGTGTGTGTATATACGCTCACATACGGCTTTAATGGCAGGCATATATGTGTGTGTGTATATACGCTCACACACGGCTTTAATGGCAGGCATATATATATGTGTGTGTGTATATATGCTCACACACGGCTTTAATGGCAGGCATATATATGTATGTGTGTGTATATACGCTCACACACGGCTTTAATGGCAGGCATATATATGTGTGTGTGTGTATATACGCTCACACGGCTTTAATGGTAGGCATATATGTGTGTGTGTGTATATACGCTCACACACGGCTTTAATGGCAGGCATATATATGTGTGTGTGTGTATATACGCTCACACACGGCTTTAATGGCAGGCATATATATGTGTGTGTGTATACTCACACACAGCTTTAATGGCAGGCATATATGTGTGTGTGTATATATGCGCTCATACACGGCTTTAATGGCAGGCATATATATGTGTGTGTGTATATACGCTCACACACGGCTTTAATGGCAGGCATATATGTGTGTGTGTGTATATATGCTCACACACGGCTTTAATGGCAGGCATATATATGTGTGTGTGTGTATATACACTCACACATGGCTTTAATGGCAGGCATATATATGTGTGTGTGTATATACGCTCACACACGGCTTTAATGGCTATATAGTATTGCATTGTGTAGATGACCCAAATTTCTCTAAACACTCCCCTATTAATGCACATTTCGATTACATCCAGTTGGATTTTTTCAGTTCAACTCAAATTGTGGAGGTTGGGAGTTTAAAAGGAGACGTGAAAGCATAAGTACCCTCTGACATTCTCTAAGGGAAAGAAAATCTTAGATTAGAAATTGGATTATTCATGTTCAACACAAGCAGATCGATAGGTTGGCCATAACTTGTGGCACCCATTTCTGCTTTCTCTTACCAGATTGTTTCAGACACCAGGCTTCAAGGAATCACAGAGAAAGCAGATCTAACACACACTGTTCACATTACCTGTGTTTCTTTTCTCTCCTCTTCTTCCCAATTAGCATAGCAGTGCTGTTGAAGGACCCTAAATACTATAACTGACCAAAAGGGGAGTGGACTTTTATTTTTATCATCAAATTTTAATCGCTGAACATAAAATGCAGTCATGCGTGAGATTTTTCTTGGATGGACAAATCTGATGTTTAGCCTGTTGACTCCAAATAGATCCATTTAATCATCCCTTTACAAACTACTTATTGAACATTTTCTGTATACTAAGAAGGATAAAGAAGACTGACACTCTGTCTGCCTAGAGCATCGAGCCTCGTGGTAGATGCAGACAGTCAAAGAGCAACTCGACACAGTGTCTGTGCCTTTATCAGTTGGATCAGGAAAGATAGGAATTGGGAGTAGCCAGAATGCATTTAGGCAGGAGTCTCTTAAAGTATCACTATTGCAGTAGCAATTACTAAAATGCAAATGAAGCAAACAAATTAATAAATGAAACTATTTGAGAAACTTAACGTTTACAAGCCTAATTCTACTGGTAGTTTGTTGTTTGGTAATACACATTTGAGGAAGGTCAAAGCCTATTTTGAAATTCTCTTAACTGATTCATTTTCAGATTTTTCTTTAGAATGATAGCACCATCTGCCCTTATATCATTTTTAAAGACAAATTATTTAATTTTAATATCAGAAAGGGTGAGCCAGTCACCAAATTAGAAAACAGACGTTTGTGTTTGAAATTAGAGATTGTTTACCTCCAGCACATTCTGATTGAAAGCAACTCAGTTACATCCTGGGAAAATATCTTCATGGTTGTTGGCATTAAAAAGAAAAGTAGGAAATGTAGGCATCTGTGTACAGTAAAGAGCCTCAATGTTAGTGTGGTTTTTTTCTTGGTACAGTAAAGAGCCTCAATGTTACTGTGCTTTTTTCAGTGATCCTAGTAAATTCTGGTTATTCTCCTTAGGCAGATTCAAGGTAGTAATCATGCAGTCACTTCAGGTAGCAGTGTTAGCTTTCTCCAAGTTCTAAAATTGTTGAGCAGATCACTATAAGTGAAAACTTAGAGATAATAAATAATGAGATTGGAGACTTGAAAAAAAAATGCTAGGCTGGTTACCCAGTAATAAGGGCAAATTTTTTTTTTTTTTTTTTTTTTTTTTTTTTTTTTTTTTTGAGGCGGAGTC
The DNA here is from genome assembly GCF_007565055.1 of Rhinopithecus roxellana. Classification (NCBI taxonomy): domain Eukaryota; kingdom Metazoa; phylum Chordata; class Mammalia; order Primates; family Cercopithecidae; genus Rhinopithecus; species Rhinopithecus roxellana. Next base: position 44,213,794 of record NC_044560.1, on the reverse strand, counting down.
TCGCTCTCTCACCCAGGCTGGAGTGCAGTGGCTGGACCTCAGCTCACTGCAAGCTCCGCCTCCCGGATTTACGCCATTCTCCTGCCTCAGCCTCCCGAGTAGCTGGGACTACAGGCGCCTGCCACCTTGCCCGGCTAGTTTTTGTATTTTTAGTAGAGACGGGGTTTCACCGTGTTAGCCAGGATGGTCTCGATCTCCTGACCTCGTGATCCGCCCGTCTCGGCCTCCCAAAGTGCTGGGGTTACAGGCTTGAGCCACCACGCCCGGCCAAGGGCAAATATTTTTAAGATCTCTTTAGTTACCTTGTTGGGGAGGAGGGTAGATACTCATCTTGTCCTAAAAATTAAAATGGTTTCTTCTAATATAATCCAAATGGAGTCAGCTTATCCTGAGGACAATTGGCTAAACTGCTTAGCACTCATAGATATAGCAGATATTGAGGGATTATTTCACTGAATTAATTTGAATATAACTTGAGAGATTGTGTTAGCAGCATTAAGAGATTACTCTGTCACTGAGTAACCCAAGTGCATTTTTTAGCATTTTAGGAGGCTGTTTGCTCTGATAGAAGTACTGACTATTAGAAGGTATTCACATGTTCTCATGTTACACAGGCCTGCTTCACTTCAAAACATGGATCCCATGTTATAATCAGTGAAAAAAACCCACTCCCAACCCATAGAGAGCTCTTCTAGAAATAAAGTTCCTTTTAATGTAGAAACTGTTTTTTTCAGCTCAGAACATGACAGAAAGACCTATATTGAAATCCTCTTTACTAAGAGCTGTTTATGAAGTGCTACTTTTAGAAGCTTACGGTACCTTTATTTTTCTCTTGGAGAATAGCCCAATTATAAAATTATATTCTAGTCATTCTGGTAGGGTTTTGTCTTTTGGTTCCTTGGAACACACAACATAGGAAGACAAGGATGACTGTGAGATTGAAAAGAGAGAAAATAGTAAATGCCACTTCAGAGCACCTTGTCAATTTATAATTTAGGGATTGGAGGAAGAGGATTACATTTGTTAATCTAAGTGAATATCTTTGCCAGCAGTACTTGAAAGCAATTCCAGAAAGATACAAATTGCTTCTGTGTTTAAGAGTCTGCAACCATCCTCACAAATCCTAAATTTCACTTAACTCTAACCTACCTAGTTAAAATTTTCTCCTTTATCTTTTACTTTTACTTCACTAAGTAAATCACATGAGCTGCTTTATAAGGCACCGTTCTTTAGTTCTGATTTTGCTAGGCATCAGCCTCTTCATTTATTTATGAACCATCTTTAAATAGGTTCTATCTTTCTTCTAATATAATAGGATAATAATTGAGAAATTTGGCTTTCTTTTACTTTTAAGTCTTTATCAAGTGGCCAGAACTAGGTAGATTGGCTTTTGATTCTGTGGTGGAATTGTCCCCACTACATTTTGTTGAAGCATCCATTTCTAGGCACAAAGTGAATCTGGAAATGCTACTGTTGCTACATATGAGCCCAATAAATTAGACTTTTTAAGCTATGGCACACTTGCCTACGATGGTCCGCAATGACAAATCAGGCTGACTCTGCAGGGCTGCCATAGGATTTGTGTTTTTCGTGAGTTTAAGTAGTGATGTTGGTCATTTCCAGCCAGGACAAGAGAAAGCATTCATTGGAATATAATGAATGAGCTTGATTCTGTATTGGCTGCTCCTCAGTCCTTTCTTTTAAAGTGAGAATTCACTACTGGCTTGAAAAATAGTCAATTCTCAGAACACTTATGGCAAAACCAATTACGTATTTTTAAGTGCATTTCGAATCCAAATCGAAATAAGTGTTGTATTATTATGTCCTGTTCTAGCTTGTGCTTATTAACCCACATTAGCAAAAAAAGGCTAGGGTCACAGTTTCAAAGGGACTCTTTTCTTATCCTTTTGTTAGCCCCATGATTTTCTGTTACATACTTCAAGTCTCCTCAACAAGAAGAGAAAACAGAAAATATAAAATTAGATACCTTCTATCACCCTATCCTCATGTCTTCATTCATCCATCATATATTTAATGAACACCTTCCATGTGAGGATAGAAGATAAAGGCAGCAGAAAATAATGTATGCAAAGTCCCTGTCCCCATGGAACCCTCATTTTCTAGGTTAGAAATTCTTTATTGATTTTTACAGGTACAAGACACTTCCTTTATTCTGTGTATTGTGGTGATACAACCAGAAATACCTGTGAAACAGCTGAAGAACCTCAACACTGTTCCCAGCAGCAAGCTGCTGTACCACCGGCTGGATCTCCTGGGCCAGCCTAGTGCTTGCCTCCACTTCAAACAGCTGGCAACCCTAGGTAAAGCCCTTACACTTCCTTCACGTTCTTACTCTTAGCAGCTCACTGTAAATATCCTTTTGAATACCATCCACCCCACACCCCCAAAAAAGATACTGAATGCCTGCAGAGTCAGCTGGTTTGGGGATACAAATGTGAAGACGATTTGAAGCCTGGCCTCGAATCAGGTTGTCTAGCAGACGCTGAGACAAGGTGTTGTGTGCTGGTGATTTATACAGGATGGGCTTTGAGAAACCAGTGAGGAAGTGAGGAAAACAGGACAAGGAAAGGAAAAAAGACAAGTTTGATGTTGAGTGAAGTTTTAACTTCAGCCTGGTCTTCTAGGGGGACTCTGGCGTGTAAATTACACCAATAGAGTTTGCCCAGACTCTATGAAGAGAACTCAGCTTTCACATTTCTTAGTCACTTTCAGCTTTCTTCTAGTGCTAGGCACAGAGTTTTCAGTGTAGCCCAAAGTCCATAGACGGAGGCACAGATACAGCCCATTAAAGGTAAACATATAAGCATGGGGATATTGAGGTGGGGTAGGGTAGAATAACAATAAAAGGCCTCCAAAGGAATCTATGTAGCATATCAGCAGTAATCTACCACAGATCCCTATCTTCAGAAGGGCTTGGGAATACAAAGATAATTCGAAGGAAGAAAAAAGGAATTTACATTTATTATGTACCAGACATTTTTTATTTTTCATCTGAGTTGACATGTGATTAATTTGGATTTACCAAAGATAATTTTCCCCCAGATAACATAAAATATAGCAAAGCTGAGATTTGACCCACGCACATCTGCTCTGCCATGTGCCAGGCACATACTAGGCATTCGTGGTCTATGTTGTCACCAAACCACAGTATACTCACAGTGCAGTAAAACAGGTATTCTCTTTTTCTGTGTTGAAAAGACTTAGGGTTCAAAACAGTTAATAACTAAGAATCGTGACACAACTGGCCAACTGAGAAGAAGGGGAACCGATGGGAATGAAATCAAGGCTAGAAGTCTGCAGTCTCTAGCTTTCAAATGATAGCACTCGTGTTTGTGTTCCTCCCTTAAATTCCATCCTCGAGAGTTCTGCCTGAACGTGAGATCAGAAGAGCAGGCTGGACTAAGTGGTCTCTTCTGGGATACCTCCCAGCAGTGCTGACAATTTGGATAGAGCCAGTGATGTTGATCCAAGAAGGCAGGATCGTATATTTCTTCGTTTTGATTTGGTCTTTGGGGTTTTGTTCGTTTTTATACAAAAAAATGTTTAAAATTTTCGTATTTTTAAGAAATGCTTTACTGAAACGCTAATGTGTACATACCTCTTTTAAGTTCTGTGTGAGCAGGCTACTGCTGGTGAAAATTAGGTCACTGTTTTGAAATTTAAGACAGTAAAGTACAATAGTTTTCTTGATGAAAAGCGCAAGCCTAGATTTTTTATTTCCTTTGCATAATCTCTCAAAGCTATAGTTGCCAATATGGCAGCCACTAGCCACGTGTAGCTATTGGGCACTTTAAATATGGCTCGTCCAAATTGAGGTGTATGGTAAGTGTGAAGTTCATACTTAATTTTTATATTGATGACATGTTAAAATTATAATGCTATTATAGATATACTGGATTCTATAAGCACATTATTAAAATTAATTTAATACTACTTTTTGCTTTGCTTTTTTTTTTTTTTATTATTTTTACTTGGACAGGAAGTTTTGCTCTTGTCACCCAGGCTGGAGTACAGTGGTGCGATCTTGGCTCACTGCCACCTCCATCTCCTGGGTTCAGGTGATTCTCCTGCCTCAGCCACCTGATTAGCTGGGATTACAGATGCGTGCCACCATGCCAGCTAATTTTTGTATTTTTAGTAAAGATGAGGTTTCACCATGTTGGCCAGGCTGGTCTTAACTCCTGACCTCAGGTGATCCTCCCGCCTTGGCCTCCCAAAGTGCTGGGATTACAGGCACCATGGTGCCCAGCCACTTTTCACTTTTCTTAATGTGGTTACTAGAAAATTTTAAATTACATCTGTGGATTACATTGTATTTCAGTTGGACAGCAAGCACTGTCTCATAGCGATTATTCAGATAATGTAGTTTATGAACTTAATTATTTATATACGATTAACAAGCAGACCATAGGCCAGTGTCTGACTTTCACTGGGAGATCTTGCCACCCTTCCTCACCTGGATGGTAAGGCCCCAGGACAAGGTGGAGAGGTAATCAAGGGCATCTGAGTTAGGATCAGTTGGCAATGAAAATGAACCAAGGTAATTAAAATACAATAAAAAGGGAATGGGAAATATGGGAAGCAGTGGCAAAGTTTCCATTTGATTTCATTGAAGTGGGGGTTTAGAGGCCAGGTCTTAAATATATGTCACCTGTGTTCAAGTGAGTTGACGGAAGGACATCATCTTTCCTGGCACACAAAGAGACAAAGAAAAACTTTTTAAGAGTAAATTATCTAAGGCAATTAAATATGTATATGTGTGTATAAATAAGCATGTCTACCTCCTAGACACAAAGCTTTGGGTTCTGTATCTTGATTCTTTCTCTTTGTGCTCACCCATCTTACTGCACTAGCCTTTTCTAAAATGCCAGTCTCTGTCACTACAAAAGAGACCCACTCCCCAAGCCACCTCTCCTTCTCTTTACTGTAGCCCCATGGCGACTCTTCTGTCTCTGAAGTGAATGTATGCCTTTGACACTTCTTATATTATTGTGTTATTCTTACACTTATTTTTCTCTATTTTCCTTATCCTTTGTCATTCCAATTGGACCCTAACTTCTTTGAGTTCAGGAACTACCCTGTCTCTTTTTGGCATGTCCTTGCGTGGAGAGCCTGCAAAAGAATGTATACATGAATCCACAGCACACTTTTCGAGCCTCTGGTTGTCTTTGCTTTGGTTAATTAATATAATAATAATCTCCCAGGGTAGCCAGTGAAGATACCATCAGAATTAAATGAGACATAACATTATTTAATGTTTTCCGGGAATGGCAGACTAGGTAATTCTAACCCAACCTACTGAGGACAACTATTTAATAAAATTCCTGGATTGAAACATAATCCTGGATTACAATCTTGTAAAGCATCAGAGCTAACATGATAGAGAGGAATTACTGGGCAAAAATCTCAGAGAAAATAAGAACCCAGAGAAGAGAGCCAACACTCAAAGCCACTTTTGCGATGCACGTGTCTACCAATCCAGAAGAAACAGCTGTGAAATTAAACAGTGCTTTACGTAGCTACTTCAGGCAAGGAAGAGAAGCAAAAATCAAATCCAGGGTCCACAAAAGGTGGAGACTCTAATAAATTTTTTACACCCAGTCCCACATACATATATGCTTTTAGCAGAGATTCTAAAAGACTACATCTTTAGGGGAAGGCCTGAAGTTAAATCCGGCCTTGACTTGGGGTTCCTATCATCTGAGTGGTTTGGGGAACTTCAAGCATTAGCCTTTAAAATAGGATTAGTTGAAGTCACGCAGTGCTTAGGTCAGTATCCTGGCTCCTAATTGGGAACTGTTTCCAACACCCTACCTGCTACATCTTGCAGTGTGGCACCGGACAGGATGAAACAACAATCCTCTCTGTAGAAAGATCCCCCATCTTCTTAGGCCTCAAGCTATTTCTACAGATTAGTTTTTAAGTACAATGTCCAGCACAATCAGAGATCTCCAGGCTACCAGGAGACAAGACATGACGTGTGAGAACTAACAAAAGGAGTAGAAGATGCCCTATGTGTTTAAATGAGATAGGACACATGATCATGCTTTCTAAAGCTTTTAAAAATACCGTAAGGTTGAATGGTAGAAAATCTCAAAGACAAAGATTTAGTGTTTTTGTTTTGCACTGCGATTCTTTGTGAGAATTTTTATCTTAAATAGAGAACTAGGATTTTCCTGTTAGATCAGACCAATAATGAAACATGTATACATTAGCTGCTATATTTCTAGAAGCTTTTATGTCAAGTTTGCTGCTACCATCTGAGTAATTTTTATTTGATTTTTGCATTGATTTCACTGTTCCATCTTTCTTAAATACTACTAATATGAATAATAGCTAATACTCATTTGCTTTACAAATATTAACTCATTGAATTCTCACCATAAGATTGCTGCTGTTATCTTCCCCACTATTCAGATGAGAGAAACACACACAGCTAGGAAATGGCTTTAATCCAGACTGACTTCATGTGAGTCATAAGCTGTCCCCTCATTCCTCATAGATATTATATGTGGATCTCAGGTAGTTTGAAGAATTTCTACTCCCAGCACTTGTGTTTATTGGTGCATGTCTTTACCTGTTCATTCTTAGGACCGTAAGCTCCCTGAAGGGAGAGAATGTGGCCCTTTTCCTTTTTAACTCTTCTCAGCGCAGGGCTCTTTGTTTCCTGGTGGAAGATACTAAGCTGCCAACGGGCGCGGTGGCTCATGCCTGTAATCCCAGCACTTTGGGAGGCCGAGGCGGGCGGATCACGAGGTCAGGAGATCAAGACCATCCTGGCTAACATGGTGAAACCCTGTCTCTACTAAAAATACAAAAATTAGCCGGGCGTGGTAGCGGGCGCTTGTAGTCCCAGCTACTCGGGAGGCTGAGGCAGGAGAATGGTGGGAGCCCAGGAGGTGGAGCTTGTAGTGAGCTGAGATCGAGCCACTGCACTCCAGCCTGGGCGACAGAGCGAGTCTCTGTCTGAAAAAAAAAAAATATATATATATATATGTATATATATACATATATATATAAAGCCACCATAGCTGACAGATTGGCAGAGCCCGAGCGATGCTTTGGTTTGGCATGAAATAGAGTCTCTGCATTCTCAGGACTGCTTTGTTTGCTTCTCTTTCAGAAAGTCCCACCGTCATGCTGTCTGCTGGCAGCTTTTCCTCCCCCTATGAGCACCTCAGCCAGCCAGAGACAAAGCGCATGGTAGAGCACTACACCGCCTATCTCAGCGACAACACCCGCCTCATTGCTAACCCGGGCCTCAAAGTAAGTGCTGGTGGGAGCTCCATTTCTGGTGTCCCCCTCCACCGGCCCAGCAGGGGGTGCTGGCAGTGAACCTTTGAAGTAGGAAGCCCAGCTCTGCATCTGTGCCTCTCAGCTGGAGAGCTGCAGGGTATAGCCCAGGGGAGGCTGGTCAGCAGTGACCCTTCTGATGGATTAAGAAGCCCCGTACGCCACGTGGAGAATCTGTTACAGGCCTTAGAAGCACTGGGGTTTTCCAGTGATGCTAGAGAGATGTGATTTAGAGACTAGTGAAACTTTCCCAGCTGTGTTTTACCCAGGGGAAGAAGTAAAGTGCCCCTGCTGTCTCTCAAGATAAATATAAAATTTAAGGAACAAAGCTTTAGGGTTAGTGTGTATATGTGTGTCTACTAATGACTCGCTATAGGATTGTCTTCTCAGAAAGCCTAGCTAGGGTGAACAATTGAGTGATCACACATCCACTGACTATATTTCTGCAAGCTTTTGTTTTCACCAAGTTTGGCTGCATCCATCTGCTGTGGAAAGATTTTTAAAAAGTAATTGGGCTTGGCTTCTCTGCAGCAGAGCTTCGGGAAGCCCTGCCAGCAGCCCACTCTCTTTTCATGTGAGTTTTAAAGGATCCCTGCTATGTCTTCCTTTGTTTCCCAGTTCTCTGTCAGAAATGAAGTAATGGCTACCAGCCACGTCACAGATGAATGGATGACACAAATGGAAATGAGTAGCCTGAACACTTACATTGTCCGCCGTTACATAGCAACGCCCAATGGTGTCCTCAGAATTTATCCTGGTTCCCTCATGGACAAAGCATTTGATCCCACTAGGAGACAATGGTGAGTTTTAGGGGCTTCCATTATCAAAGGTTCTCCCCCAAATCCTGGAGAGACATGGTAAGTACATACAATAAAGCAACTTCAGGCCATTAAACTAAAGAAGATACTTTCGTGGTGGTGAAAAATGTTTCTGAATAATGTTTTCAGTGCAGCATTAACAACAGCTTTGTGGGCTTTTTCTATCTACAGTGTTTTTATCTCTTCATTGAAATTTTGAGCCTGAAATTCTTTATGCTTGGCCATTTTAATTCCTAGTGGTTTGTTTGATTCCTACCTTATGCAAAATGTGTCCCTAGTGGATAGACTTCATTTTACTACACATGATTATGGAGTCAAATTACAGCTTAGGTATGACCTGTGAAAAATGAACACACAAATTCAAAAACATTCTTTTACTTCTAGGCTTTATTTTGACTTTAATTTTCAAAAGCAAAAGCTAACAATGTGCTACAGCATAGCAGGGGAGTCAATTGGACATAAGAACAGAAAGTCTACCTAGTCTCTAAAACATCTCTACCTGTTAAGCTTAGCACTTTGGGATGCCAAGGCAGGTGGATTGCTTGAGCCTAGGAGTTCAAAACTAGCCTGGTAGCATAGCAAAACCTCATCTCTACCAAAAAAAATACAAAAATTAATTGGATGTGGTGGTACACACCTGTAGTCCCAGCTACTCAGAAGGCTGAGGTGAGAGGATTTCTTATGCCTAGGAGTTTGAGGCTTCAGTGAGCCAAGATCACACCACTGCACTCCAACCTGGGCGACAGAATGAGACCCTGTAAAAAAAAAAAAAAAACACACACACACACAAAACAAAACAAAAAAACCAACCAAACAAACAAAAAAAAACTATACTACAGATCTTAGTAAATGCCCAGATATATACTGGGTTCAGTGTCTCTTTTTAAAGTAAGAAGGAATTTCAGATTCTCTTTACTTTTTGTATTGATACTACAGCAGATACAAAAGATGAGAATCCTTTTGTATTTCAGTGTAACCCAAACAAAATTCATTATAAATATTTTTAGACTTATAAGCTCACTTTTCTTTGAAATTTACAGAATAGAGGTGCATACTTTAAAATAACATGACTTTCTTTTGTCTCCATTAGGTATCTCCATGCAGTGGCTAATCCAGGGTTGATTTCTTTGACTGGTCCTTACTTAGATGTTGGAGGAGCTGGTTATGTCGTGACAATCAGTCACACAATTCATTCGTCCAGGTAATATTTTAATTAACCTTATAGTCATTTCTTAAATCTATCAAGGATATTTTGGAAATCTGAATAGAAGAGTACTGACATCAAGGCTTAGAGGCAGAAGCATGACCTTTAAAGTGAGGCAAGCTGGGATTTGAACATCTTCTCTCTCTGTCACCTTCAATTCCATAGCTATCTCCTGACGTCTGTAAAATGGGAATGATACCTACCTCACAAGGTTGTCATGTAAAATGAGTCAGTGAAAGACTATTAGCCCTGTTCTTGGCAGCCATGATGATGTTTATGAAGAAGAAAAGATGTTGGAGTCTAAAGAGCAGTTTGAAGAGATATCCACTTTAAAATGGTGACAGAAATATCAATAGAGGCCTGACAATTATGATTGCCAGAGAGTGTTTCCCAAGAAAAGGAGGATTGTTAATGAAGAAAAACAGGCTGGGTTCATTTGCTCACACTTGTAATCCCAGCATCTTGAGAGGCTGAGGTGGATGGATCACTTGAGACCAGGAGTTCCGGACCAGTCTGGGCAACATAGCAAGACCCTGGCTCTACAAAAAATAAAATAATTAATCAGGCATGATAGTGCATACTTGTATTCCTAGTAACTCAGGAGGCTGAGGCCGGAGGCTTGCTTGAGCCCCCAGAGTTCGAGGCTTCACTCTAGCCTGGGTGACAGTGTGAGATCCTGTCTCAAAAAAAGAAAGAAAGAAAGAAAATACCGAGACATCAAACTTATTGCCTCTTGTATTTGAGTCTAATTCTTTAGAATTTTAAATAAGTTGTTTATTTAGTTTTCTTCTTTAAAAAAAAATTGTCCTTGAAACTATCTCTTGAAAAATTAAAAGGCTTTTTGAAAATTGGTTTTCCCAGAATGTTGTATCAATATCACTGTAAATCTATTTAGAGTGCTTTATGTTTCCTGCTTTTAAGGTTTCAGTATTTAAGCTCCAGATGTCAGTGAAATGTTTGGTGGGGAGGCAAGTCACACACATTGTTTTAATCCCTTCATTATACAAATAGCTATTTTTTCCTAGCAACCAAGAAAGACCATATTTTGACTGGTACCTGTAATGATGCCTTAACATTTATAGGAGGCAGATTTTCTTGCTTAAGTTCATGCTTTTCACTGGTGCTCATTATGTCAAATGATTGACATTCAGTAAAATTCCTCTAACGGAAGTTCATTGGGAGCAAGAATTGGGACACGGTAGGTGTGGAATTTCAGTATCATGGCCTGTGTCTCTGGAAAACGGGGCCCTGCAGCCAGCCAAATGTTGACTCCTTTGTAGGGTATGGTATCTGTCTGACTCTTGTCAGCTTCTCCCATCATATAAGATTTCATATGCAAACCAGTAAACACTTACTTAGAACACATCCCTCGGTGTTTTCATTAACAGACCATGTGTGAAGCACACGCCCACTGATGTCTAAATACAGTGATTTGTCATCCCTCCCATATATTCTAATGGGTTGAGAAAAAGTAAACAAAGGCTGTTTCTTTTGAGGGGACCGCAGTCACCTTGGTCTTTGATTACAATGAAATGGGCCAGAACTGGGCTCTTAAAGATGTTGTTATAGTACAGGGAATCAAAACCCAGGTGTGTCTTAGTCTTTGGGTGACCCAGCTGGCTCCCCTCACCTGGCAGCTTATTATCAAGAGACATTTGCTTTTCTATCTAGACGTATTATTTTTGTTCAGGAGGGCAAGGGCAGGGGCAGATATTTATGCTTGTGTATGCATGTTTACATGCTTTTGTTGGGATTCAAATGGGTGGAAGAATTTTGATTTGGTTTGTTTACAAATATTTATCGTGTTGGTCCAAGTGAATCACAACTTGGAAATATGATGGACTTTCAAGTTAGAAAAACGCAGGTTCAGGCCAGGTGCAGTGGCTCACGCCTGTAATCCCAGCACACTGGGAGGCCGAGGTGGGCGGATCATGAGGTCAGGAGTTCAAGACCAGACTGACCAACATGGTGAAACCCCATCTTTACTAAAAATACAAAAATTAGCTGGGCATGGAGGTGCGTGCCTGTAATCCTAGCTACTTAGGAAACTGAGGCAGGAGAATCACTTGAACCCAGGAGGTGAAGGTTACAGGGAGCCGAGATCGTGCCACTGCACTCTAGCCTGGGTGACAGAGTGAGACTCCATCTCAAAAAATAAAAATAAAAAAATAAAAACCCAGGTTCAGCCAAATGCAGTGGCACATGCTTATAATCCCAGCTACTCTGGAGGCTGAGGCACGAGACTCACTTGAACCAGGGAGGCGGAGGTTGCAGTGAGCCAAGAATGTGCCACTGCACTCCAACCTGGGCTACAGAAAAACCCAGGTTCAAATCCTTCATTTGGTTACTTTTACATCATGGGTTGAACCTACGCAAGTTTAACTAGAATATAATAAGAGCAAGAACCAACAGTTGAAATCCTGGATTCTGCCTCCTGAGTCACTTGGTGAATGTGTATATTCCCCAGAATTAGTGTCTGCTCTTGCCCTGCGCAATATGAAATCCCATGCACCTGGTTGTTTGAATATTTTGCTTAGCAGAGTGTGATTTTACTATTTAGAGCTGTGCATTTTTCAATCAACAGAGTTTAAAATGCAAGGCAACTACCTCTGATGGTGCTCAAGCAGAGCAACTGTGACTTTGATGGATGCATGGATAGATAGGCTTTGCAAAGGTTTTTTCTCAAATGATTACTGATGATGTTGGCCTTGGGTGCCAGCTTGAGAACTTCATCACCCCTAACATATGGTTCTACTCCCAAAAAGTAGATTTTCCATTTACTGTTTGCATGACTATAAACAAATTCTTTTCACCTTTGTTTCCCCACTTAAGAAAGTTAGATATTAGAGCCTACCTCAAATGATTATTTTTAAAGATTAAATTAAATAATATATGTCAATCTCCTAGAACAGTGCCTGGTATCTGGTAAGGGCTCAATAAATGTTAAGCACTTTTATAATAATGTTTTGTGACCTCTTTGACCTCATATGTAAAACAGAGGCCGTAATACCTGCATTGAACTGATAGGATGAGAATTAGAGATGATACATGTCAAGTGCTTACTACTGTACTTAAAAGGTCGAGTCCCAAATAAATGACAGTTATTTTTATCATGCTATTTTTGCTTTAAACTTCTGACATTTTAGGTCAGAAGAGAAAGCCTAAGCTTATATTCAGCTTGTTGTGAAGCGGTCCCATGCACTCAGTTTTCAGTGGTTTGGCTGAGAATTAGAGGCATTTTCTAATTCAACACTCACTTATCAGTTACTCATAGTAAGCTTTCATGTGATTCTTTCATATAGATTTTTAGTCCCCTGAGAATCTGGGTTTGCATTCTTTGGAGAAGAGTGGTGCTGCTAGGGATGAAGTACAGTCATTGAGTAAAGGATGGGTTAGATGTGTCTTTGGCTGTGAAAATCTCATGGAAGTATTGCAAACAGTCTGGTCTGTTGTACTTAGAAATGTAGATTTGGTGTGATTTCTTTTTTCCAGTATCTTTCTTTATGAGTTGCTATGGTAGCAGTGTACCCATCTGAAATGCAGGTGAAAATATGAATCCTAGACTTACGTAGGCAATATACATGCTGTTGCTTTAGCATGTTTATCATTTTGAAGCAGATGGCAGTTATACAAGAGAAGTTTAGAAATAAAATTACCTTATACCAAAACATCTAAGTGCTATCTTTCACCGAAGTAGCTGTAGTGTTGTAGAAAGAGCCAGTTGTGAATACTGGTCTCTTCCATAAATAAAAGGTGATCTGACCTATCTTATGTGTTTTTGCCATTGTAAGCTTAATCTTGTATTTATAAAATGGGAACTATGATTCCTTTATGGCTTTTTCACGGATAGTTAAATAGTATAAAGTTGCTTGGAAACTCTTGAATGCTCTGCAGATCTAAGAAGGCAGTTTAACTTCATGGTATATGCTTTGGAGTTGAAGACACTTAAGTTTAAATCCCTGCTTCCACTGGCCCGTTGTTGTGTGTCAGTAGTCCCAGCTACTTGAGACTGGGGCAGGAGGATCACTTGAGCCCCAGGAACTTGAATCTAGCCTGGGCAACATAGCAAGACCCCATCTCTTACAAAAATAATAAATACATTTCTGCTTCTACTAGTTATTCACTGTGTGACCTTGGCCAAATACCTAATTTCCCCAGGCTTCAGTTCTCTGGAAATTATAATGCCTTGTAAGATTGCTATGAGAAATAATTATGATTTTTGTGATTTTTCTTTGGATATTTTCTTTATAAAGAAATTAGGCAGGTGGGTGATGCTAAATGATAGGCTCTTAGAAAGTCCTGTGTTGGGTAAACTGCAGATTCCCAGCCACAAGAGTGTGGGGAGTTCGTTAGTCATGTAGCACATGCCCTCCCAGTTAGCCATGAGCATAGATTAAAAAGAGCTAAGGTTCCAAGTGAGAAGTCCACACTTCTGACACACCCAGCAATTTCTTGAAGTACGTTTTCTCTGAAAGAGTAATAAGTTTATTGTTAACCCATGCCTGAGGGTTCAACTTCACTGTTTAGTTTTCTTTAGCTTAGCTTCTTTTTTTTAGGTGTTCACTGTAAATACACCATCTCATTTAATCCCAATGACAGCCTTATAAAGTAGGTACCATTTTCAGATGAGAAAACTGAAGCTTATAAAGGTGAAACAGCATTCCATAAGCCACATATATAGAAAGCAACAGGGCCAAGATTTGACTTCAGATCTGCTGATTCCAGAGCCAAACAAGTTAGCGCTGTGTTTTACTGCCCAATTTTCTCTTCCTTGACTGTTAAGAGTAGCAGGGTGGAATGGAGAAAGCACTGGCCTATGGAGCAGGACAGTCTTGTTCTAGGATATGAGCTGTGCTCTGAGTAGAGTCAACCTTAATGTTGGGGAAAGAAAACTAGACTAGCCATTGTTCCTCCTAAGTTTTGTATGACCTTACACCAGTCAGTTAACCTTTGTGAGACCTCAGTTTTCTTATCTAAAAAATGCAGTAAATAATAAGGGTGTTGCTAAGGGGGATTTTTTTTTATCTAGAGGTTTGTTGGAAGTAGCCATAGTAGTCATGCATCCAACCTCCCTCCTGATGCCTCTGCGCCCATATTTTTGTCAGTCGAGCCACTCTCGGAACATCGTATTTCACAGCTGCTCAGGTTTTGGGCCACTCTTATTTAGACAGTCCTGCGTTAAGTCTCAAATTTTTTTCTCTCATAAAATTTCCATGTTGTGTTAAATCAGTCACTTAGTTAATCATTTTTGTAGGTGGGAGAAGTAGGGAGGAACAGTGGGAAGGTATTTCTAATACCAAACAATGTCCCTGGGACTGAACATAACTTTTGTCTTTAAATAAGCCATGCCTATTTTTCTCATTGATCTTTTTCATATAAAGTACACAGCTGTCTTCTGGGCATACTGTGGCTGTGATGGGCATTGACTTCACACTCAGGTACTTCTACAAAGTTCTGATGGACCTGTTACCAGTCTGTAACCAAGATGGTGGCAACAAAATAAGGTAAGCGTGTTAGGGATGCTATTTCCTTTCTAGCTGCAGAAATTTAAAAATAGATGTCAGGTATCTCTAGTTGAATGGGAACAGCATAGCTATGGTCAGGACTAGAAATTGAATTCATGGCCTGGGTTTTCTGTTAAGAAAGTTTTTGTTCTTTTTCTCTTCTTTCGTTTTTCTGAGATGCATACTGTTTATGATTTAAACAGACAGATTCAGCACACAACAAGAAAAGTAACTGTAGCATGGAATGCACCAAAAGCTCTTATTTCCCTGGAAGTCAGTAATTAGAGGCTTCCCATATCCTTGGTACTAGAAAGACCAGAGGGGACTCTTGGGTAGGACTTTTGATGTTAACTTTGTCATTAAACCAAAGTCTTTGTGACATTTTCAGCTGCTTAGACTGTTCCTTTTACATTTCCCCAGAAACAGACCATGGAACCAAAAGTCTCTGCCTCCTGGATTTCAAAAGAACATGTCTGATCAAAGCAAGGGCATTCTCTTGATTTAATGCAGGCTGCTTTTAAAAATAGCTTTCTTAGTTCCATCTCATGGTTCACGCTTCGTGTCATTGGCCCTTATGGGGAAATGCAGAATTCCTGGCAAACTGATATCACTAATGTAAAGTAAAATAAAGCAAAATACAGTCTTGATTAAAGCAGTTCTAGCTTCATTTATTGTTTCTATCAAATGTAGATCAAATATAGTAGTCCCCCTCTTATCATTGGTCTCGCTTTGTGAGGGTTCAGAACCACAGCATAATATAATAAGATATTTTTATAGAGACAGACCACATTCATATAACTTTTATTACTATTATAATTGTTCTATTTTATTATTAGCTAATGTTGTTAATCTCTTACTGGGCCTAATTTATAAATTAAACTATCCTAGGTAAATATATATAGGGAAAAAACCATATATATAATAAGGTTCAGTACTATCGGCACTTTCAGGCATCCATTGGGGTCTTGGAACATATCTTCCACAGATAAGGGAGAAGGACTACTGTATATTTTTTATACATCCCCTGCATGTTGTTATTTTATGTGTATTTATTATTGAAAGAAGAAATTATATGCTTTACTTCAAATCTGTAGGTAGAAGTACTCAAGGCTACTTCCTTTAGGATCTGCTTCCCTGGAAAAAAGAACAAACTTCCCATTCATATATCTTTGCAAAAGGTCTGAGTCCATCTTACTTGGGCTGTTTGGGCACATTTTGTATAAACTATGTAGGTGACCACAGAGTCAGGTGTAACTCTCACCTTAACTGTATTCTAGGTGACCCACAACTTTTAAAATCATGTACCCGTCTACCTGCCTGCCAGCTTCCCTTCATTTTTCCAATGAGTATTTATTGAGAACCTGGGATAAATACAGTTTGTTTCAGGGCTAGCAAGATAAATGCTCTCTGGATACGTTTAAAAAAGGACAGCTGACATGAATGAGGGGCATGACTTGTTTTGGTATAGGTGCTTCATAATGGAGGACAGGGGTTATCTGGTGGCGCACCCAACTCTCATCGATCCCAAAGGACATGCACCTGTGGAGCAGCAGCACATCACCCACAAGGTATTTGTCACAAAGCTGAGCAGCTCAGTTCTCCAACCGCCTGCAGCTCACTACATGGCGTATGTCTTCTGTTCTCTTTGGCCTTGGTAGGAGCCCCTGGTAGCAAATGATATCCTCAACCACCCCAACTTTGTAAAGAAAAACCTGTGCAACAGCTTCAGTGACAGAACGGTCCAGAGGTTTTATAAATTCAACACCAGCCTTGCGGTAAGTTGATCTGATTCCTTAACTCTCATTTTTCCATCCCATTATGGAACATGAACTGGAATCATGGCTGATGTCTGTTTCATTGCCTTAGAATTACAGAATGACAGGAGGAGACAGGACCTTAGTTCCGGTTCCCAGTTTGGCGATTGGGAGATATAAAGCTCAGAGTAGAAAAGTGAATGTTTTAAGGTCTCACAGTTGGTATTTTGTTTTGGTTTTGTTTGTTTAAAGACTTACCCAATCTAAGCCCTTTGAAATATCTGCTGAAGTTGGTTCCCACACTCTTGTATAAATATATATGGCACCATGTGTTTCTCTCTTCCTGTCTTCTGGGGATCACTCGGTCTCCTTAAATTCCCAAGGCCAAGTTAGGTCAGTTCTTGATCATTTGCCCTATGAGATGGGAAGTCTCATGTAAATCATCTGAAAATAATGTCTGTTTTTAGCTTAGAGTATTCTGTATAATTTGAGTTGCTGCAAATTTACCTGGTTATGGTTAAAGATCTTAAGGACATTCTCATTAATTTATAAATAATCCTACTTGGGAGAAAGCTAAATGGGGAATGATAGAACATTCAAAAAGCTACTTACAGGAAGTAGGTTTTTTATTTAGAATAGGCATTTATGTCAGTCATTAAGTATGTAATTAATTTTTAAAATGTACTGGGTTAAATTAAAAATCCTAAACTGAGTCTCAAAAACTCTATTGCAGAAAACAATTATCTGGTGGAAACGAGAAATTTAAAAAATGAATATATTAATAGAATAGTGTGTTCAAAGCAAGGGAAGTCATTATTATCCTGTTCAGACCCCATACCATTTTGAGAAGCACTCTCTTTAAAGGAGACATTGACAAATGAGACTGCCAAGTAAGGTTGTCATAGGAAAGTCTGACTTACTTTGCCTATCTTCTATCATTTATGCAATGGTTTCTGGAGTCTTCAGCACACAATGCCAGGATACTCCGGTAGATACTTCTCAGAAGGCACATTTGAATAATTTAATGGCTGAAGTTATTCCCAAATGGAATTAGAGCATTCCTGAGTACTCGGGTTGTCAGGACTCCAAGATTGTGATACTGCTTATATTCTAGAGGTGGGAATTTCTCCAGACAGTGAGAAATTCATGTAGACCTCTAAAAACCCATCCAGTGCTATGATTCTCAGAACTAAGCTCATCCTCACCAAGCATCTGTACAGGATGGATGGCATGGAAACAAGCTTCAGGTGAAATTGCCTAGTGTATCTGACACACATGCAGAAAAAAGATTACACGCAACTCTACAATACCACTTTGGAATCTTTGATTTTGTAATATGGTAAACAAAATTGACAGTTCAAGAAACTGGCTATCACATATTCTTGTTATGGAGTGAAGAAAAGGGATACTTGATTTAGTTGGATTATTTAAATATTCTAGAAGCAGAAATTTGCCTCTTAGAGAGGTTTGATTTTTAAATAATTTGATTATTCTAAAAGGAAAAGGGTTCATCACCCAAAAAAGGGAAATGCATGATTTGTGGTTAATTAGGTTTGCATGTGAATAAATTTTAACTGTTCCTTCCCTGAAAATTGTCTTTTATTGCTTCTTGAAGTATTCATTTTCCTGGTATACTATTATATGTTAAGAAAAAACAGATTTTATTAACAGCTATAAAATTTATGTTTGTGTAAGCACAGATAAAAGAATGCATAGTATATACACAGCCGTTCAATGGGAGTTATCTCTGATTATGAATAATTTTTATTTTCTAAATTTTTCACAGTGACTATATATTTTTAACAGTGACTTTTGTAATCAGAAACATTTTATTTTAAGCTATTTTCCATGGGTAGCTGAAGAGTTGTTTTCACCAAGGTAGGGCTGAGTCTTTGCATTGCTGTCTGTCATTTCTGATACCTTGATTGTTCTGTAGGGGGATTTGACGAACCTTGTGCATGGCAGCCACTGTTCCAAATACAGACTAGCAAGGATCCCAGGAACCAATGCGTTTGTTGGCATTGTCAATGAAACCTGCGACTCTCTTGCCTTCTGTGCCTGCAGCATGGTGGACCGGCTCTGTCTCAACTGTCACCGGTAAAAATGCAGTGGGTCATATTCTGTGTTCACCACGCTGTTTAATATTTCAACTGATGTCAGGAATTTTGAAGTGCAAAATAAACAGAAAGTGCTGGTGTGTGTCCTGAAGAAAAGTCACAGTTACAAAGGCACTTAGAGCTGTGCCGTTTGCAGCATCCTTGTCCAAAGAACAATGGATTAAGGCCATTTATGTATTTAACCTTTGGCTGTAAATCCTTTTTACTATCCTTTTAAACTAGCTCAGAGCTTCGTTATTTTGCTTCCCCAATACATGTACAATATACAGTTTGCCATTGTCCTTCTGCATAGTAACTTTCTTTTTGCTCTTCAGAATGGAACAAAACGAATGTGAATGTCCTTGTGAGTGCCCTCTAGAGGTCAATGAGTGCACTGGCAACCTCACCAATGCAGAGAACCGGTAAAACAAATAATAATAATAATACGTATATAATACTGTGAGTCTCTTATAGATTTGTTTTGAGATAGGGCATATAAAGATGATTCATTCTAATGATGGGACGGTTCAGTGAGCCAGAATTCAAGCTCAGTAGTGCCATAAAATGATGTCTGTTTTGAGATTTAAATTTAACTGCTGTAAAAGTATTGAGTGTATGTGCTACATACAAAAAATGTGAGAATGTTTCAAGCATTTACTAAGTGTCTACCATGTGTTGAGTACTTTATGTATATTAAGTCACTTAGTGTTTTAGTTAACCCTGTGATAAATATGCAAGTGTTTTTCACATATGTATGATGTGTTCACACATAATAACAGCATTATTTATTTATATCAGTGACAGATTTTAACACCAGGAAAATAAATTCTGATAAACCCCTTCTCTAGAAATTAAGAGTGTCATGTGTGTTTGTATTGTGCGTGTATACTTGTTTGTTGAGACATGGTCCCGCTCTGTTGCTTAGGATGGAGTGCAGTGGCGCAATCATGGAGCTCTACCTCCAAAGCTCAAGCAATCCTCCCACCTTTCTACCTCCCTCGTAGCTGGGAGTACAGGCATGTGATTCCCAAGCCTGTCTAAATTTTGTTGTTATAGTAGTACTTCTTGTAGAGACAAGGTCTCATCATGTTGCCTAGGCTATTTGTATTATTTCTATTGTACATGAAGGTAAATAAATTGAAGCTCAGAGTTGTTAAGTAATTGATCCAAGGTTACACTAAGTGGCAAAGCCAGGATTCAAACCCAAATCTGTCTGACTGCTTTAAGGACCAGGAGCATGAGTTTGGAATGTGGGCAGTGGTGGTCTTAACCTCCAGACTTACCTCCTACACAGAAACCCAAGCTGCGAGGTCCACCAGGAGCCAGTGACATACACAGCTATTGACCCTGGCCTGCAAGATGCTCTTCACCAGTGTGTCAACAGCAGGTGCAGTCAGAGGCTGGAAAGCGGGTAAGCACAATCTAGTAAAGAATGGAGGTTTTCCAGCTAATATTTATTATTCCCACTCTTCGTGTTTTAAAAAAGTGTATCAGTTTTTCAGATCTGAAACTGATTTCCATAAGCATTTGTCCACCAGATTAAATGTTGTCTCGTTCCCACTTATTATCCCTATTTAGCATGTGTACCATATGTTAGTAGCCTCATCTGTGAGTGGGAGTTTTTCTTGAAATAAAAGAAGTGTGGAGGGCCATGGCATGAAGCAGCAGGGCAAGGGGGGAGGAACCTGTGAGGTCCAGAAGCAGAGCCCAGTGGTCAAGGCTCTAGGTGTGATATTTTGGAGATCATTTATTTTCCTTTCTTAGGAAACACATCTGCTTCATGATAGTTTTGAGAACTAAAAACTAGATGTTCCCCACTCTCCCCCAACTCCTCAGGTGGGATTAGGAGTTTGGGACTAGACATTATGGAAATAGTGGCTATGGTAGACTAAGTGAAGGGGAGTTGGTTATTAGCTTATTGTAGCTGTAGGTTGCCATCTTATTAAACAGTGTTTAGATGAATAGCTTACTCTAATTTGGGTGTGTATTTTAGCAAAGGAATTGTGGCGTCAAACTGATTAATTTGGGATGTTATACAGTAGCCCCAAGTCAGTTAGGTTTAGGAAACGCTAACACTGCATATATTCTCTTGAGACAGTCACAATGCGTGTAATACACTAAAGGCTCTGAGAAATTGGCAGTGAGGAAACCTGTGGTAACTGGCCAAGTATTTCCAAACTTACTGGACTTTCTTTTTATTTTTTTAAATGACCCCACACTTGGGGGATGTTAGGCCAGAGTCTGACAAACATTGGGGTCATTTCTGTTTGGTCTTGTAAGATGATTTTGAATAGCCCTATGATGTGTGGATGTCATTATTGAATTCACAGAGAGCAGTTTTATTTGTCTCCTTTCCAAGCTGTTAAGAGGCATGAAACAGTTATTCCCCTGGCAGTCTATTGCTATTCTCATTTTATAAGGGAAGGAAACTAACGCTTAAGAAATTCACAACACTAGTAAGTAATGGAGATCCTGAGAACTGTCTGATGCCCACGCTTAAGTGCTGTCCCCTGCTTTATAGAAGACTAAGTCTTGTCTTTCTGGCAGGGACTGTTTTGGGGTGCTGGATTGTGAATGGTGCATGGTGGACAGTGATGGAAAGACTCACCTGGACAAATCCTACTGTGCTCCCCAGAAAGAATGCTTCGGGGGGATTGTGGGAGCCAAAAGTCCCTATGTTGATGACATGGGAGCAATAGGTATGTTTGTTGGATACCCCAACAATTTGATTCTTGAATATACAATTTCTTGCCTATATACTAGGACATCTTAAAATAATCCTCTCCCCAACTTCCCTGATTCCTTTGCTGGTAGTCTTTAGTTACAAAACCAAGGCAGATAATTACCTTCAGAACTGGCTAAATATTCTGTGCAGAGAGAGTGAGTGGCCATCTGTCCTGCCAAATTTTGCAAGCCTGGAATTCCTTCCCATAAAGCTTGTTCTGAGAACTATCAGGCCTGGTTTCTGCATGGCCGAACTCTGGAGTCTGTTTGGATATGCACGCCAGCTGGCAGAAGCACAGGGCCGTGTACGGAGTGACCACCGTGTGTCTAGTGCCTGCTGAAACCTTCACTCACAACTTTTGCAAGGTGAAGTCTTATGGCTACAAATCAGTATTTGGGGCCTTGGAGTCAACAAAGTCAACAGAAGCCAGAGCTACCCAGTGTAGCTGGGACAACTTAGGATGAAGCACAGGGACACCATGGGGTGGAGAGCCCCTGGGATCAGTCTCCAAGACCTCAGAAATACTGCCAAGATTATATCGCTCACCTGAGATTATTTTCAGTCTTTCCAGAATTAGCATCTAATTCTTAGATGGCAGTAGAGTCAAATATTTAAATCCTTAGTTAATACCTTGATTTTTAACATCACTTACATCAGCCTGTATAGAAGAAAAGCTCATATGTGAGGAAGGATTTTGAGCTTGTATGTTACTACTGAACTAGGTGAGGGTACGTATGTGAAAGTGACTTGGCTCCGAGACATCATTTTTTATGCTCGCCTGCAGTTTCCTATCTGGAAAGCACAAATGGCCTTTTAAAGGAAACCCATAAGCTTCGAAACTTGGCCTGGTTAGCACGTATTTATTGGACCTGGTGCCTTTTGTTTCAGTGGTTACTCTGTACTAGGTGACTTTTCCTCTCTTCCAAGAGTAACTCATACCCCAGGGAGCTAGGACTCTGTTGGTGTTGGGTGCTGCCTGTGTAAGCAATTCTTCTGGTCTGCTCACTTTTCCCAGCAGTCCTTGCCATTTGTGCTCCTTCTCTGCCTAGGAACCAACACTGGAGAACCAGGAATTAAACGAAGCCTCTGCTCCCACATTCCCATACCTCGTGTTTGAGGAACTCAAAGCCTAACTAAGCATCTGTTTATCTTCCCCCAGCCCCCTTCCCACTCTATTCCTTCCCATCTCATCATCCTTACTTTCTTCCCCACTTGGAAAACCTTAATGAGGAACATCTTCTTGCTCTTTCACTGAAGGTGATGAGGTGATCACATTAAACATGATTAAAAGCGCCCCCGTGGGTCCTGTGGCTGGAGGGATCATGGGATGCATCATGGTCTTGGTCCTGGCAGTGTACGCCTACCGCCACCAGATTCATCGCCGGAGCCATCAGCATATGTCTCCTCTTGCTGCCCAAGGTGAGCTCAAAATGAACCCCACAGGGGAAGCAGCAGCCAGGCTAGAAGGACAGTGGCTGGTTGTGTCAGCCTCTAAGGAATTGTCAGCACAGTGCTATATTTTCAGCTTCTGTGGAGTCATTTTGAAAGTCCCCAAAGCCTGCTTTCTTCTTCAGTTCCTAAACCCTACAAGCTCTATTTTGATCCCCAGAAAAATCCTTGGATCCTCTCCTTATCAGCATTAGCCCGCAGTGGCCTGCTTCTGCAATAAGCCAGCCAGGGGAGCTGGGATGCTGAGTGGGAAATTTTGTTTGTTAGATGTGCTGCCCTTGCCATTCCAAAAAGACAGGCAAATCAAAGATACCCCAGATCACCAATGGCAAGAGCATAATCTGTTCTATTGCAGCTGCCATTATGTAGTGTGAATAAACACACATTTGAATAATCACATCTCTTAAAACAGGATAAGTCGGCTGAGCGCGGTGGCTCACGCCTGTAATCCCAACACTTTGGGAGGCCGAAGTGGGTGGATCATTTGAGTTCAGGAGTTCAAGACCAGCCTGGCCAACATGGTGAAACCCCGCCTCTACTAAAAATACAAAAATTAGCTGGGCATGGTGGCACACGCCCATAGTCTGAGCTACTTGGGAGGCTGAGGGAAGAGAATCGCTTGAACCCAGGAGATGGAAGCTACAGTGAGCCAAGATCGCGCTACTGCATTCCATTCTGGGCGAAAGAGTGAGACTCTATCTGAGAAAAAAAAAAAAAAAAGTCATCGAAGCCAATTACAAAATGATTCACCTATAATCATGGCCTCAATACCATGTGCAGTATCTATACTCTGTTTAAAGTGCAGTATCTATACTCTGTTTGCAGGGAACAAAACTGTTTAATGGCCATCTCCATCCTTCCTAAAACCCCAGTCCCCAGGGAAGTGTTGACCTGACCTTTTTGGAGATGAGGTTAACTCATCTTCCTGGCCACTTAGCTCACTCTAACAGCTGTAATGACAGGCTGATGTTAAAACGTTTCACTAGGGCCACAAGCCTGAAGGGGAATCACGGAGTAATGTTGCCTGATTTAGTAACAGGGATAATCACTATGTGCTTCCCTTGGTGAGATTCAGCTAGACTGAGGATGACCGTCGTCCAGTGTTAGCTTATGCCTGGCCTTTTGGAGGCTTTTGTTGCACCATTTTACCAACACAGTCAGTCATGTTTTCAATCCCTTTCCTTCTGTTTCAGTACTTTAGTAGAGGATTAAAGATTTATTGGCCTCAATCAACTTCTTTTCTCCTCCTTTCTTAGAAATCAATTTCAGATGTCTCTTGATTACTTGTTCTTCTTGTTTGGATTCCTGCTCCCTCCTCCTTTAAAAAAAAAAAAAAAAAAAAAAAAAAAAAACGGGGCATCAGTTCATTCCCTTCTAAGATGGGATTCATTCTTGATGGAATGCTGTCACCCAGCCATCAAACAAGCGCTCAGCAGGGTATTAAAGCGGGTGATTTTGTTTGATTAAATAGTCATGTTTCTCTCTTTTTAATGATGGGTAGAAATGTCAGTGCGTATGTCCAACCTGGAGAATGACAGAGATGAAAGGGACGACGACAGCCACGAAGACAGAGGCATCAGTGAGTATTCAGCTGCCTTGCTGCAGAATGTGTCAGCAGGAGGCTAATCCAGAATAAATATTCTTTCTTATATCCTTTTGGCTTGTATTAAAATTTAAGAAGCTTTGACATGGTGACTGGGTTTTTTTAGTTGCTTTTTTCTGTCCTTTTTTGTTAGGAGTATGTGTAGGTCTTTGTTTTGTTTTAAAGAATCTCAAAAGATTTTATGATGTTAT
The DNA here is from genome assembly GCF_007565055.1 of Rhinopithecus roxellana. NCBI lineage: Eukaryota > Metazoa > Chordata > Mammalia > Primates > Cercopithecidae > Rhinopithecus > Rhinopithecus roxellana. The sequence goes on along the minus strand of NC_044560.1, from coordinate 44,189,136 downwards.
TTTTTTTTTTTTTTTGCATTAAGTGTGTTGGCCTAAAACAGCTCACCCTTTCCTTTATTTCTCTTGCTGTTTATTTCCCAACCATAGTATTTTAGAAAAGGAAGTTTCAGTGATGCATTTTTTTTAAAAATCCCTTAACTAGTGTGTACAACTCAGGGAGGAAAAAAGAGCATTTTCTTTATGAAAAGAGATTTCCATTAGTGTTAAGACACCCTAGCCTTTACCTACTAGACCACAGCTTCCTGATGCATATTGGAGATATGTAATTAAATACCTCTCACTGCACCAGTTCTAAAATCAGCACTCTAATCCCCAGAATTGTTTAAAAAATGATTTATTCTGGCTTTCCAAAGACAGTTCTCCCAGCATGTAAATAAGCCCTCTCAGAGCAAATGTGCTTGAAACTACAGAGATACTGGCATAAGAGTGACATTAACTGTCCTTGACTTCCCACAGTCAGCAACACTCGGTTTATAGCTGCGGTCATCGAACGACATGCACACAGTCCAGAAAGAAGGCGCCGCTACTGGGGTCGATCAGGAACAGAAAGTGATCATGGTAAGGTCTAGCTTCCTGCATTTGAAGACCCGAGGAACCTCGTGTACTCCTGTGGGATGATGCTCACACCCTATTTTGACATGGTTTTCCAAAAAAGACACACCCCAGCATGCCACCTTTATAAGAGCCCAAGGACAGTTTTGCTTATGTCTCAGCACTCCTCTGAGCACACGGATTGCTTTCAAGTTTTTCTCCGTACAGAAGGATTCATATTGTCTAAATGGAGCCTGCTTGCCATCCCACTTGCTTTTCCATAAAATCATCATCCTCTTAGGTCCTGTTCTCCAGTGTTGGCTGGCAAACAGCAGGATCTTTAAGGGCTTTTTCAGCCATGTCCCCTTGGGGCATGACAAGAATCTGTGCTGTCCTCCAGCATTCTTTTGCCCTGACCTCTGGCATGGTCTGGGGAGCTCAGAGAAGCCTTCACCAAAGAAGCAAGAAGCAACATTTGCACTGAGCCTTGAGGGGGTGATTAAAGAAAAGGTAGGGACAAAGAATATTAGAGGCCAAAGGACCAGTGTGTACAAAGTCAAGGAGTTGTATAAGTGCCTGTAAGATGCTCTGGAAAGGTCAAGGCCAAATTGTGAAGAGGTGCCGAGTGCTAGGTAACTGACACAATCCACATGCTCTGCCAAAGACTTGGCCATCCCACATGGCTTCTCTCCTTCACTGAGTCCATATTGCTCATTGTTGCAAAGAACAGCAGATGTATCCCAGTCTATAAGCATCACTGCCACGGTTCCACAAAAATACAACAGGCATGGGTAGTGTTTTTCCTGCCATTGTAAAATCTTTTTATTTTTTTTAAGATAGCTGTTTAATTTTCCAGAAATCTATCTTTTCCTCCCAGAATCAAGTCCTTTTTTTAATACATAAATAATGTACTTAAGCCTTTTTGACTTAGCTTTTTCCATACCTATCCTGGAAAAAAAAAAAAAGTCCTCAAACAGGGTGTTCCCTGCATCTATACTAAACAATGCAGAAATAGATATTCCTCAAAGCAACCAACATCACCTTTTCCACTACAGCCAGGGCAAAGAAGAGCAGCTAAAGCTCTGTTTTATAAATTGGAGACTGTTAATTTGGGCTTTGAATGACATTATTCCTGCCAACTAAATAGAAACTTCGGGTTTCTATGGAGAACCACAGCAGAACTTAAATTTTTCAGTTTCTTTGACTTTTTTGCTTTTCTCCCTACAAACCTTTGAACCTGCATAAATTCCTGCTGCCAGGCAGTTCTGTGCCTTCTTGTTTGAATAATAAAACAGATTTGAGGCTACTAAAGTTCAAGAGAAATAATTTCTTATTCAGCAGAAATACTGAATCCTTTTCTCTCTCTGAAATACAGAATCCTTTTTCTCTGTGTTCCTCAATAGGAATTGCATCAATACCAAATTAGGATTCTGAGTGATGTTTATGATGTTCCATTAGCCTCTCCCATTGTCTTAGTGAAATGGCATATGAAGCAACAGCTTAGATAAAAGGAAGGGTGCGGTGTCCGTATCTACACTCTAAGGCATCCAGCTAAGGGCTTGGTTCCTTTCATTTTTCACCATAATTGGATCCCTGTTATCCCCAAGGAATGAAAAATAGTTTCTCATGCAGACAGAATGCAACACCAAAAGAAGGGGAAGACATTGACACTCCCCATATTCCAAATGCATCATAAAATCAATAGAATTTAAATGCGTGTTGGCATCCCTTGAACCAGTATGTGGGTCACTAAAAATGGTGGCATTGAGTTAATGTCCCTGTGATGCCTAGAGGTGAAGCTATATACACCTATTAAACAAGTAAATCTAATTGTTTTGTCGGCACACTTGCTTATCTGTATATGCTCTACTCTCCTATTTGGTGGATGTATTGGCATCTGCTATGCACAGTTACGCACTGCATAACAACACTTGGCATATACTACAGGGGTCCCATGAGATTATACTGGAGCTGAAAATTCCTATTGCCTAGTGACATCTTGATGATCCTGACCCTGTATAGGCCTGGGCTAATGTGTGTGTTTGTGTCTTAGTTTTTTGGTGTGTGTGCTTTATTTTTTGAAACGGAGTCTCACTCTTGTTGCCCAAGCTGGAGCACAAAGGCGCGATCTTGGCTCGGTGTACTTCAAAACTATCATTCTTTACATATTGAGAATCTCGTTTGTGATAAATTTTTTTTTTTTTTTTTGGTATTTTATCTGACATTTAATTATATTCGTGGATTTTGTTTTTTCTTCTTTTTTTTTTTTGGAGATGCTATGTCTTAGTTTTTAACCAAAAAGTTTAAAAAGTAAAACGTAAAAATTTTTAAACTAGAAAAAAAGCTTATAGAGTAAGGATATAATGAAAGGAAATATTTTTGCACAGCTGTGCAATGTGTCAGTATTTTAACCTGTTATTACAAAATAGTCAAAAAGTTTAAAAAGTTTAAAAGCTTCCAAAGCAAAAAAGTTATAGTAAGCAAAAGTTTATTATTGAAGAAAGAAAAAAATGTTTAATAAATTTAGAGTAGCCTAAGTGTATATGGTGTTTATAAAGTCTGCAGTAGTATACACTGATGTCCTGGGCCTTCACATTCACTCCACTCACTCACTGGCTCACACAGAGCAACTACCAATCCTGCAAGCTCCATTATGGTAAGTGTTCTATACAGGTGAACCTTTTTTGTTTTTTGTATTTTTGAGATGGAGTTTTGCTCTTGTCGCCCAGGCTGGAGTGCAGTGGCACGATCTGGGCTCACCACAGCCTTCATCTCCCGGGTTCAAGTGATTCTCCTCCCGAGTAACTGGGATTACAGGCACGCGCCACCATGCCCAGCTAATTTTGTATTTTTGGAAGAGATTGGGTTTTTACGTGTTGGTCAGGCTGGTCTTGAACTCTCGACCTCAGGCGATCTGCCCACCTCACCCTCCCAAAGTGCTGGGATTACAGGCATGAGCCACTGCACCCGGCCACAGGTGAACCATTTTAAAAAATCTTTTATACTGTATTTTTCTGGTACCTCTTCTGTGTTTAGATATGTAAATACCTATGGTGTTACCTACAGTATTGTATACAATTGTGTTGTAGTTGCCTACAATATTCAGCGCAGTAACATGTGGCACAGGTTTATAGCCTAGAAGAATAGCCTATGCCATATAGCCAAGGTGTGTAGTAGGCTGTACCATCTAGGTTTGTGAAAGTACACTCTGTGACATTTGTGCAATGATGAAATTGCCTAAGGACACATTTCTCAGGATGTATCTCTGTCATTACACAAGGCATGGCTATACCCTAGTACACTGTGGAGGGGGCTACAGATGGGAGTTGGTACTTCCTCAAGACAGCTTGGTGTAGAGGAAGAGCTTAGGAGATAGGGTAAAGCCAGTTCACTTTGAAGCCTACTTCTCCCTCTTTTTTTTCCACAAGCTGTTGAGACCTTAGTGAGCTACCTTAGACCTGAGTTTCCGAATACTTAAAAGTAGGATTAAAAATTCTTAACTGCAGTCTGGGCAATATGGTGAGACCCTGTCTCTACAAAGTAAAAAAATTAGCCATGCATGGTGGTACATGCCTGTAGGCCCAGCTACTCAGGAGACTGAGGTAGGAAGATCACTTGAGCCCAGGAGGTCGAGGTTGCAATGAGCCATGTTTGCACCACTGCACTCTAGCCGAGAGCTGTTTGAGCTCTTTAAGACAGAGCTGTCTCAAAAAATAAAAAAACAAAAAACAAACAAACAAAAAGCCTGCTAGGTAGAGTTACAATGAGGATGAAATGAAATGACATATGATAGGCACGGTGCTCAGGGTTGACCTCCCTACCTCTGTGCCCACCCTGCCCTGAAGGAATTTGCAGTCTAGGAGGAAGCTATAAATGAATGCATGTATTCATATGCTTGATAAAAGATGGAATATGACAGCTTCCTTAAAAGAGTAGGACAAAGAAGGAAAGGGGCGAGAGTTCACTTTTATCTGCGAGTAAATTATGGGAGACCCCATGGAGGAACTGGCATTGACTGGCCCTTGAACTGGTAGGATTGTGGTGCCATGATTCTGTACTCCCTGATCAGAGTATTTCCACATGAATCCTTGAGTGTGTTACACAAAAGGAAACTCAATTAAGTCTGTAAATACATGACTACACAACGGCCTAGGCTCTCATGGTATGGTTCAGAGTTGTGATCCTAGAATTGAATTAAAATTGAATGTTACCAAACTAAACTTAGAAACTTTAGGGTGTATTTTTATTTAGAAATATTTTACATCGCCAACAGAATTTCGTTCTTCAAAAGAATCTAATTTTAATTGTTGTATCTTAAGAAAAACTACTCCAGGCCGGGCGCGGTGGCTCAAGCCTGTAATCCCAGCACTTTGGGAGGCCGAGACGGGCGGATCACGAGGTCAGGAGATCGAGACCATCCTGGCTAACACGGTGAAACCCCGTCTCTACTAAAAAAATACAAAAAACTAGCTGGGCGAGGTGGCGGGCGCCTGTAGTCCCAGCTACTCGGGAGGCTGAGGCAGGAGAATGGCGTAAACCCGAGAGGCAGAGCTTACAGTGAGCTGAGATCCGGCCACTGTACTCCAGCCTGGGCGACAGAGCGAGACTCCGTCTCAAAAAAAAAAAAAAAAAAAAAAAAGAAAAACTACTCCAATTGAGAATGTTTTTTGAAAGTAGAATCATTTTGGTCCATAGTCTAAGACCACTTAGAATGACTGATTTTCAGCAGTGTTACCCTCAAAAGTGGAGGTTAGAAACAATTACTACCTGTGTATGTTTTCAACTATCTATTTGCTTTGCCCATTTCTCTTAAAAATATCATGTTCTGTCCAATCATCTATTGGCTTATTTTTAAGTCAAAAAACACCTATATGTTATTTGTTCCTTGTGAATTTGTATTTTGGTTGCTATCTCATCAGAAACTTTATGTAGGTGTATATTAGGCAACATTTTTTTCTTTGTAGAGGAAGATTCCCCCTAGTTCATGGCAAATTCCAAAATACTTAAAAAGCAAATGCTGAACCTTAAAAACCTGGTCAAAAAACTTTGTAGATGAACATAAGACCATTTTCTAGAGGTGCACAGATATTCTCCTGCAGTTACTCTCTGTGGCCACGAGATGGTGAGTGCGTCCCCAGAGGGACGTCACACCCCTTATAATCAAATGAAGTTTCTTAGGAACTATCAGATAAATATATAAGCAGACTGTCAAAGAACAGAAACCTAATCTCAGCTCTTTTTTATAGATGCCTGACCTCCTTTCTAAAGCCCATTTCTCACTTGAGATTGTATTTGCAGACACTTTGCTACATAAGCCTTTGGATAGTAAAGAAATTTTTCATTGAAAGTGTTTGCAAATATCCTTTGTTTCAAATAGTGCCTCTCCCTCCATGAGTCAGGGACTATGTCTGTCTTAATTCATCACCCTTCCCAGTGCTCAACAGAATTGCCTGGCACTGAGCAAACAATTAACTTGCTGAATAAGAAAATGTGTTTGTCTTTCTCCTGCTTCTCCACAACTTGCTATTCCCTTCTCCCCTGACCCCTTCAGATTTCCATTAATTATTGAAATAAGAGGAAGTTACAGAGGGGTTGAGCAATGGTATCATAGTAAGCAAATTAACTGGAATGGCCTTAGTATGAGAGTTTTACTCTGAAAGCACCTCTGTTGAGGTTCCTATCAGAAAGCAGTAGCAGAAGAGATGGGGGTGCCATCCTGAGATGAAGAGATGGGTGCCCTCCTGAGTTGCCTTGGAGACAGCTGCACCATCACTACCATCCTGGATGTGAATCCAGGACCTGTGACCAGCCAGGTTCAGAGTGTCACTGGATTCTGTCATAACCCCTGGACAGAGCCCACTGTATCCTAGAATGTCTTCATTATTAGATGAGACTAGTGAATGTCATACCAGGCAAAGCCATAGGTAACTACAAAATTCATTGATGCCCTTGCTTTGGGAGTATAGTATACGTTGGTGGGGGGTGGGGCAGCAGTTGATTTTAAGTTCCTGCTTTGTATGAGTCACTGTTAAATACTAGGGGTACAAAGATAAACAGGAACTTACGATTTAAGAAAGAATTTGCTAATAGATAGATAGCCTTATACTTTTATTATAATATGGCAAAATCTAAGAGATGTGCACAGAATGCATGTAACATCACAGAAGGGGCACCAGCCCCCATGTGTGCTGGCAGGACTGGAGGTGGGTGGGGGAAATAGGTTGGGAAAGCTTCCCAGAGAAGACTTTCCAACTGAAGCATGAGGCACAATAGCAAGATGAGGGAAGGTGGGAGGGTGAGCCAAGCAGAAGGGCCACCATGAATCTAACACCTCGAATGCTGACATGAATTATCAGTTAGTGTGTGGGTGCTTGTAAATGAGCAGAGACGGGAAGCTGTCCAGGATGTGTTGGAATAATCACTGAGATTTCGCTAAAATCCTGTTTTCTACTTTAATTCTTTACATATATAGCATAAGGTGGTTTCAACATGCACAGCAGTTTGTGACTTAGGTTTTGGAGCGCAGCATCCGATCTACCACTCCAGACTTAGCCCTGCTAAAGCTGAGAAACCTATTCTGGCTCCTGGTCTCTTAATCCTGGGTAAAGGCATCACTATTTGCTCAGCATCTGAACCTAGAAACCTCGACCTTTTGCAAGGATGTCAGCTCCCTAGCATCTTTACCAGGCAAGTCCATTAAGTTCACCAAATCCAGCCTACTGTACACTTGAACAGTCCACACACTGCAGCTGCCCTACTTCAGGTCTTTGCCATCTCCTCAAGGCACATGCTCCAGCACCCTGTCCTCTGAGCCTCTGATCCCACCTTCCTTCTGTCCAGCCTCCCCCTTGCCCCCTGACCACTCCCACTGTCCAATTCTAGATCATAGCTCATAGCTTCAGCCAGCCTTCTTGACCTGGTCTTAGCCTGTCTGTCCAGTGCCATCTCCCACTGCCCCCACCCCCAGCCCCAAGCTTTCACCATTCCCAGAAGCCACCAGAGCCCTTCCAGCTGTTGTACCATTGCATGTACTTGGGCCCTGCTGTAAGTACCTTTACACCCCTGTCCTTACCTACTGAGTCCCTTTTCTCCCATCAGGGCTACCCAATTGTCACCTCCTCCATGATCTAAGCCAAGTTAATTGGCTTTGGAGTTCCTTCTGTGTGCCTCTGTTTTAGCACATGGGTGTTTCCCCTTCTTGCCCATGGGCCTCTCAGGAGCTGAGGCCTCACCTTAACCCTTTCCTGTCCAGCCTCTAGCCTGGCACCTGGCACCAAGAAGGCACTCAGTCGTGGTGGACACATATGTCAGTGAACACTTCCTCTTCTGCCCTGAATTTGCAGATGACACTTCTGAGATTCTGGCTAGACATCTCCACATATGTGACCTACAGACTCTCAAAATCAAGCTGTGCATAAGCAAAATTTGTCTTCTTTCCTGAGACTCAATCTGTGAGTTGTCCTTTCTTATCATTATAAGTTGAAGTTGTAGCCACCTTTCACTACTCCTCACCCCCACAGTCCCCCACATCTGATGACTTACCAATTTCTCTTGCCTCCACCACTGAGATAGCTTTTAAATCTGTCCAATCCCACTGCCCTAGTTTTCTCTATCCCTCACGTGGGCTGTTGAAATAACCTCCTAAGTGCTCACTGTCTTTCCTTTCCCTTCATCTCCCAAACCACCATCCTCTAAACACAAATGATCATGCCATTTTTTGGCCTGCTCAGAATCTTGTGCGGTCTCTCCACTTGCTACTCTTCGGCATGGGCTTTATGATCTGACCCAACTTTCTGCCTCCCACCTGCCCTACTCTCCAGCTACCTGCTAGCACTCATCCAAGCCACGTGGAACAAGGATGGCCTTTATATCCACACCTCTATGGCTGTGGTCATCCTGTTCCTTTCTTCATATCCACTTATCAAACTCCTACTCATCCACTTCAGTCCAACTAAAATATATATTCTCTGAAGATTCCTTATTCCCCTAGCCAGAATTAGATATTCTCTCTTCTGGATTTTAATTATACCTCAGTTATAGCATTTACCATTATCTGTGTAAGAGGAAGCTTTGCTTTGTGAGCATCTGTCTCAAACTCAACTGTGAAGTCATTAAGGCAAGGTGACGTCTCTTATTCGTGTTTCCTCATCTGCTCCAGCCCCATAATGGTCTTCAGTAAATGAATAATTGAATGACCAATGCTTCTATTTGTTTCATTTCTCAAACACTAGCTTTTGAGCTCCCTGTGCAGGGACCAGGCTTTCATCTTTGTATGTCTTCCATTGCCCAACGCAGTGACTTGTATATTGTAGGTACACGGTAAATATTTGTTAAGTTGGACTGACAGCTGTATAATTCTATCATTTGAGTAACATTTCACTGAGGATAGAATTTTTGCACAGAGCATACAGTTTCAGCCACAAATGACTCCTGCTTGGCTGCATGCAAGAACGTCAATTTTGCAGCCATGAATGTGACTAGCACTACCGACGGGTAAGTGCTGATTGATGCTAACTGTAGATGCAGTGGAAATATTAATGAGCTGTCGCTTCTCAAAATGTTTAAAGGAGATTTTTGCAATATTTAAAAACATGCCAGGAATCTGAGAATGGAATCCTTTGATCAGCAAGGACATTTGCCTTTGAAACATGTATTGCTTAGAATACCAAAAGAAATTAAATTTAAACGGGGGAGGTGGGGCAACTAACACAGAGAATAGTTGATTCCACAGCTAGTTGCCGTGGGTATATGTGGAGTTAGTGTTTCATGAGGCACTAGAACTTTGGGCAAGTTCCTTAACGTCTCTGAACATCATTTTCCTGAACTGTAAAATGGATATTAAAATATATCGTCATTGGTGTGCAAGAAATGACACAAGTGCCTGCTGCCGAGCAAGTACGCAGGTGGTGGTGGTGGTTCTTTTTGTTCTATTGTGGCGCCACACTCAGGCATTTTGAAGCCCAGATTTCCCCACCAGCCCCAATTGATCTGAGTCCTGTTCAGATCTTCTTCTTGAGGCTGCCCATTTTTTGGATTTCTTTAATAAAAAAGATCATCTTTATCTTAGGTAGAAGTGTAGAAAGGTAGGTCCCCAGTGGTGGCTAGCCATGGATGATGGGATGTAGGGTGCTTTTCATTTTCGTGTTGCTGGTTTGGGGATTTGGGATGAGGGTTCTGGTTTATTTTTTTTTTTCTCCTCCATACTTTCTCAGCTGTCTAAAGTGGTTATGTATGTATTGTGTCATTGTTTTAAGGGAAAAAAGAGTTATCACTAAATCTCTTTAAAGATAAATTACTTTAGCATCTGCTAACAGTCTGCCAGTGTTTGCACTTATGTATTGCAAAGGCAGGAATACCTCCCAGTGCCCTAGAAGTTGTCAGTGAATCTTCTCTCTGCGTCTTGAAGCTCTCAGCTGTGTGTTTGTTTTGTTCTTTTTCTAGGTTACAGCACCATGAGCCCACAGGAGGACAGTGAAAATCCTCCATGCAACAATGACCCCTTGTCAGCCGGGGTCGATGTGGGAAACCATGATGAGGACTTAGACCTGGATACCCCCCCTCAGACTGCTGCCCTACTAAGTCACAAGTTCCACCACTACCGGTCACACCACCCTACACTTCATCATAGCCACCACTTACAGGCGGCCGTGACGGTACACACTGTTGATGCAGAATGCTAACGATCTCCTCACCTCCATGCCAAGATGAGATCTGGGAGCTACCGAATGTTCTGGAAAGAAAAAGAACCAGCTTAAAACCCACAGCAAGAGACCTCCCTCGTGTTTGTACTTTGTGCAGAGTTGTTTGAGTCATTTCCTGCCTGATGACATGGTTAAAAATGAGAGAAACAACAACACAGTCACATTTGTGAAGACGTGAGGCTGGTTCTGAAATGGAGGGGAAATAAGCCTGATGAACGAACCTGCCATAACACTAATGGAAGGGAACAGAAGGCGAGCCTCCAAACACAGAGACGGAACCTGCACGTGAAGCTGAGCCAGAGGAATGTTCCGAAGAGCCAGAAGCATTCAGCTCTCCTTAACTGGAAGAGAGAAAAATCTGCTCACCCAGAGACTGGAATGTGGCACATGCAGATACAAATGTGTGCGTTGAAGATTTCACTTTGTTTCTTAGCGGTACCTGGATACCACAATTGCTGTATGGAACTCATGTTATGCTCTAAACGATGCATCTCAAAATTTCTAAGTAAAGGATTATTTTTCTACTATTTATTGAACTTTCAAATATTCTCAAACTTTGGGGAAAAGGAAAGGAAACACAGGAGAAGTTTTCAGCAGTTGCCCTGAGTTATTTTGTGTGTAATGAAGTGATTCTTTGATTAAGGAGCTCTATTTCTTATTTAACTGATATCCCACTGCCCCACTCCACAAAATAGGAAAATGAAGAAATCTTTCCCTCTGACTTGTTTACATCATTTCATGGAAACACATCTTTGTTTGTAATGCAGTATTCTTTCTCTGTGTTTGACAGAGATGGGGAGGGGCAGAGGAATCTAAGAGGTTTTAAAAGAAATGTTACGTTTCTTATGACTTGTTTCCACTCCTCGCACAATGCTAGTCTTAGGTTTCTACGAAACCTAATGTTAGAACTGCATCCTTTTAGCTAAGGGAGGATTGGATTTATTTTCCTTGTTTTAGAGACTACAAATTTTTAAATGTCCCATTTCGACTGAGAATATTGACATATAAGGGAAGACGTTTTCTAAATTGTGAATGTCTGGTTCTTAATTAAAGATTTTTTTTTTGAATACTACCGTTAAAAGCTGCTGCCAGTTATCCAAGACGTTATCCACCAAACTGCTTTGTGATTTATACAGGGACTAATCAAATCTGGCTACTATAACATGGGGCATTGTAACTTTAAAGTAGTGTTTTAATTACAGTGATGTATTTTAGACTCACATTTTGTGATTCAAATATGTTATAAAGACATTCTTGCACCGTGGTAAAGAATGTGTGTGGTAAATCTCCGTTTATATGTAGTTGGAAAAAAATTCACTGAATAATGTTTTAATGATAGGGTATTATGATACAATGTAAAAAACAATTGGTTCTTCAACAGTACAGAAAGTAAACTATATATGTGCTATCAGGAAACCCCTTCATACTGTGTATAAAATTGCAATCTAGTGAAATAAACTGTATGCAACAGACCACTTTAGTGGCTACAGTGATGGTTAATGTACCACTCCTTGTGCCTCTAGGCAAGTTACATTCACTTTGTAACCTAGCAGGTCAGTTGCCAAACTGAAAATAGACCTCTTTTCAATGCTACAATCAACTTCTAGGGCTTCTTGACCATCTAGATCAAATATGCAAACAACTTAACAATATAATGGGATAAAAATGTGTAGAACATAGCTCTCCCTTCCTGAGCGTCTGTATTCATGTAACTAATAATAAATGGTTCTTCTCTAACTGCTAGAAGGATTGAATTAGTTCCCTGCCTTCCCAGAAATTAAACTTCCTCATAGGATACTAGTTCGTTTCCTAAGGTTGAGAAGCTCTGTTAGGAAATTGATTGAGGAGGGAGAAGTGGAGGGGAAACTTGGTGATTTCAAGAAAAGAATCACAAAACTTAGAGCTTAAAAATGAAATAGGTACCATCTATACAAACACAGTAACAAAATACATTTTGTATCTTTTGGGTTTTTTTGTTTGTTTTCATTTTTGAGATGAGATCTTGCTGTGTCACCCAGGCTGGAGTGCAGCGGCGTGATCTCTCAGCTCACTGCAACCTCTGCCTCCTGGGTTCAAGTGATTCTCCTGCCTCAGCCTCCTGAATAGCTGGGATTATAGGTACTTGCCACCAGGCTCGGCTAATTTTTGTGTTTTTAATAGAGACTGGGTTTCGCCATGTTGGCCATGCTGGTCTCGAACTCCTGACCTCAAATGATCATCCATCTCGGCATCCCAAAGTGCTAGGATGAGCCATCGCACCCAGCCCATTTTGTATCTTTTGTGATAAGAGTTTTTCCTATTCCAAACTTGAGGGGAAAGTAATTGAATGTTTATACCTAAACCAAAACATTGCTGAGTTGTAAAGATCCTGTGAAATATGACATAAGGTTGAAGTTTTGATCTTCTATAATTATCTTTTATCTAATCCAAGGGTTACATATAATGTCACATAAACATTCGTTGTCATTGTTTAAATGGTAAAATATGTTTCCGGAGATTTTTTATCATGGTGCCAGTTAACAGTGTTTGTTAAACATGAGTCTTCCCTGAGATCCTGAAGGAGGTTTACCAATATCTTTTCATTCACCAAAGCCTCCTGCTGCCAGTAACCAACATTGCTTATCAATGTTGATAAGTATCAAAACTAAGGAGATTCCAGGTCACTTTATATAGCTAGGAAAAAAATGTCCTATTGTAGCCCAAGGAAAACAGGGCTCAGGCTCATGCTAGTCCTCATGGCATATACGGTTCATCTGCTTTTCAGATAGGTTTATTTTAGAAATTTTGTAAACTATACTGTAGGGTATGTTTTTTCCTCCAGTTGATTGAATACTCATCTAAACCTCATTGATAATATATTTGAAAAACTTAGGCAATATGAACTTGTTTTGCCTATTAGAGTGACTGGTATGTGGAAAGAAGTCCTGAAATACCACAAGTTCTTTTTCCCATGGCAATGAACTGCCCTAATGATTACATTTTTTTAAATGTATATCTGGCAGAATAATTATATTCTTAAAACATGCCAGCCGGGTCCAGGTGCCATGTCTCTCACCTGTAATCCCAGCATTTTGGAAGGCTGAAGTGGGTGGATCACATGGTCAGGAGTTTGAGACCAGCCTGGCCAGTATGGTGAAACCCGGTCTCTGCTAAAAATACAAAAATTAACCAAGCATGGTGACAAATGACTGTAGTCCCAGCTACTCTGGAGGGAGGATTGCTTGAGTCTAGGAGGTCCAGGCTAAAGTGAGCTGAGATCACGCCACTGAACTCTAGTCTGGGCAACAAAGTGAGACCCTTTCTAAAAACAAAACAAAACAAAACAAAACAAACAAAAAACCCATACCAGCCACGTCTCATCTATGTCCTTTTTGGTCTGTTTCAGAAGAGGAGGAGTAATGATTTTCCTAACTGAGATAGAATGCCATATTCAGGAGTTTTTCCTAATGTTTTAGTTAAAAAGAATTTTAAGTTTCTGTGTCTATTACTTAGGCACTGTAACTAGATATTTTTTAATAGTTAACTACACACATTGAGATTGAGATTTTTCTAGATTTCCTCCATTCTCTCTCATCAGCCCTAAATTGCTCATTATGGCCTCTTCCTTCTCTTGTTCCATAATTCAATGTTTCTCATTTTTTATTAATTATTGCTCCCTCCCCTTGAGGAAGAAATTTTAATTTAATTTGAATTCTCCCTAACAAGGGAAATTAAATACTAGAGGATAAGGTTTTCTTTGGATTGGGTTGCATTTTGGAGAGATACAAATCATTGTCATCTCCGTTTCTTTTCCTTCTGCAATAATTCATTTTCACTCCTTTATAGGCAGTATCTCCTCCACTGAGAATGTGTGCCCTAAATAAAGGAGTTCTCCAAAGTTTTGACTTCAGCGCCTTTTTTCAGTACTATTTGTTGCCCTCCATCTCTTTTTAAGCTACACATGCTTTCTTGTCATTGCTTGGGGTGGCCTGAAGTTGAAAAGCAAGAAGGCCTGAAGTTGAGTACATGGGAATGAATGAAATAGGCATGATCCTTTTCCATACTGAATGTGGAGATGTAAGGGGATGTATGTGGAGATGTAAGTGGATAACAGGGTTGACTCCCCAGTATTGCACTCCCAGAATAGTTTATCCCACAATTCCATTGACTTCAGTCATAGAGTTGGATTTCTTAGTTCTATGACAAGAATAATAAATCCATCCTACTTATTTGGTCAGAAACTAAGACTCACTGCAAATAGCATAAAGCATTTTACCTGATGGTAGGGGGAACATGTGACCTAATTTGGTTCAATCTGACTGAAAGGACTTGGGTTGCAAGGAAAGACTCTGTCTCCCAGTAAATGTGAAGAAGCCAGCAGGTAACGTCTATCCTAGCTGGCTGCCATCTTTCTTTCACCAGTGTCAGCAGCTTCAGGATGACACTGATGCCATGGACAGTGGAGTACAGAGAATGAAAGAATAGGACATCTTAAACTGCTGACTCAGCCAGCTCTGAATCCCATCCTGCCTCCGGATTTCCACTTATGGGAGATAATAAAATGTCCTATTGTTTAAGATCAGTTGAATTGACTTTTTAATACCTCTACTTGAAAGCATCCAGTATAGACATAAAACCAGCAAATGCAAAAATATAAGTACACCTTTGCGTAGGGTCATTTGCTGTGAAGGCATTGGAAGAGCAATGGGTGAATTAGCCCACAATGGGAGTTGGGAGGAACAGAACCTGCTTTAGATTTGATGCTCGTGGGAAGCCTCTGAGAGGGTGATGCTGAAGCTGCCACCTGAAGAATAAGAAAGAGCTAGATAGACAAGGGTACAGTGGGCAGGCAGATATTTCAGACAGAGGGAATAGAACCTCAGTAGGCCTGAGCTATGAAAGCATCAAGTCCAGTGCATTGGTCAACAAAGGGAAAGCGAGATGCAGTGAGAATGAAGAGGCAGGAAAATGAAGTATATATATATATAGTCTCACTATGTTGCCCAAGCTGGAATGCAGTGACTATTCACAGGTGCTATCATAGCACACTAGGGCCTCAAATTCTTGGGCTCAAGCAATCCTGAGTAGCTGGGACTACAGGCACACGCCACCACACTCAGCTAATTTTTGTGTTTTCAGTAGAGACAGGGCTTCACCATATTGGCCAGGCTGTTCTCAAACTCCTGACCAAAGTGCTGAGATTACAGGCATAAGCCAGGACGCTCGTCCCTCCTTTTCATATGAACTCTTATAGCCCCAACTAGATACCAGCTTTCTCAGGGCAGGGACTGTTTCTTATTCCTCTTTGTAGTGCTCATGGCACCACACCCTGGACTTACACAACTAAATTTCTAGAGTGCCAACTACAGTCATAATTAGTTGCAAGTTATAATAATATATGTAATATTTAAAGCAGTGAATGAAGCCAAATGATTTCTCCAAATCATATGCTTAATCAATTAATACAAAAGATTTTTAGTATATTGTACTAACAACTTACATAATGTTGCAGGTTTGAGTTTTTTTAATGTTATCTCTGGTGTGAAAACCCTCAACAACTTCCTAAAACATACAGTTTCAGTAGATGGGCCTTTTAAAAGCGACCTATATTTTATTATAATAATTTATATGACATAGATGTACTCCTCAATGCAAAAATAATTCCTAATGGCTAATTTAAATATAGAGTGATCTATTCAAAATAGTTTTAAATAACATTCCTTTTGAAAAGAGAACTTATATACAAAAGATTTTCAAATCCTATTTCTTATAATACTACTTGTATTTCTTTCATGCCATTCCCATTCTATTTCAGTGCGGCTTGATTAAAGTATTTAATGCAACACTATACCCACCAGGATTACTGTCTTAGTTCTTAGGCCTAGTACTTTTGGGGGAAAAAAAAAAATTACATAACGAGATGCTTGGCTCCCCTCCAAAGGTATGTTCTTGACTTTCAGGGATCCTTGGCAATCCCTTATCCAGACCCAGTTTACTCACTTCCACTTCCCTCTAAAATCCCTTCCCATGGCCGGGCACAGTGGCTCACACCTGTAATCCCAGCAGCTTGGGGGGCCAAGGCAGGTGGATCACCTGAGGTCAGGAGTTCAAGAGCAGCCTGGCCAACTTGGCGAAACCCCGTCTCTACTAATAAAGTACAAAAATTAGCTGAGGATGGTGGCACTTGCCTCTAATAACAGCTACTCGGGAGGCTGAGGCAGGAGAATCACTTGAACCCGGGAGGCAGAGGTTGCAGTGAGATGAGATTGCGCCATTGCACTCCAGCCTGAGCAACAAGAGCGGAACTCCATCTCAAAACAAACAAATAAATTAAAAACCTTCCCAAACACGTCCACATCCTTTGCCCCTTTACTCTGTCCTGCCACAGTTTCTCCAAAGCTGCCTTTAGGTTCTACCCTCGCATTTGGGTATAAGTCCCATAACTTTTATCCCTACCACATAAAAGTTGCTCTCAGACATCATCCTGCTCTTTGTTCTCTCTCAGAGGAAGGAAGGTTCCTGCTCCTTTGCAGTGCCAGCCTGTACATGTTTGATGTAGTTGCATCAAAAATGCATAGCCTCAGCTCCACTTTCCCACCGGTGGTTCCTACTCTTTGAACCTAATGCACATTCAATTATCCTCTAACCTAAAAATACAAAACTTCCTTAGCTTTGCTTTCCCCTCACATTACTATTCATGTTTCTCTGTCTTTCTGGGCTCACATTTCAAAATCATAGTGTTCGCTCAAGACCTCACAAACGGCCTCCTCCTGTGGCCACATGGCTGCACGTACTGCGCCATGAGTTCATCCTGGGTTGTGACTTCCCCTGGGAGCAGTAAATGCGCTCCTCCTCCCAGGTCTGCACCCCTACCTTTGTCCCACTCTCTGTTTCCTAAAATCCTGCACCCTTTTGCAGTTGTCTATGTGGTTCTCTACATGAGTATCTCCCCAGCAGTTCCAGCACCAGAGATCCCATTGTCCCTTCCCTACTCTGAGCTGCTGTCACTGTGCACCTGGACACTGCAGCAACCTCCCCGTTGTTCTCTCCATTCTTTTTCTTTCTTTTTTTAAGACAGTCTTGCTCTGTTTCCCAGGCAGGAGTGCAGTGGTGCAATCTCGGCTCACTGCGACCTCTGCCTTCTGTGTTCCAGCGATTCTTATGCCTCAGCCACCCCCCAGATAGCTGGAATTACAGCTGTGCACCATCACACCTGGCTAATTTTTGTATTTTTAGTAGAGATGGGGTTTGCCATGTTGGCCAGTCTGGTCTTGAACTCCTGACCTCAGGTGATCCACCCACCTCAGCCTCCCATAGTGCTGGGGTTACAGGCGTGAACCACCATGGCTGGCCTTCCTCTCTCCATTCTTATTTCCTCCAATTCATTCTCTATGCGGTGGGCAGAGTAACCTTTTTGTTATTGAAGCACCCATTCCTATGACTGATAAGTATGCATGTCACATATTATAAAACTAACCACTTTAAACTGTACAATTTAGTGGCATTTTGTGCATTCAAAATGTTTTACCACCTACACTTTGAGAAACAAAAAATGAAATCCTAAACCCCTGGACTGACTGAACAGATACCCTCTTGCCAAGGGAACCCCAGAGAAACATTAAAAACTGATTTCCCAGTTATGATGGGACCAGAGGTCCAACGCGCCTCAGGGTGCCCCTTCCTTACTAAGCTTTGACCAGAATTCTTTCCTAAGGAGGAAGCAGAAACCAGCTCTGGAAAACAAGAACAGACAACTAATTCCTTCATTGCCTTTAGCCAAATCTGAGACCAAAACTGGACTCCTCTTCCCTTTTCAGTTTCAACACAGCAAGTGACCAGCGTTTCTTACTGACAAGAGAACACCCACCACGGACTGGTTCTGGAGGAGTTTTGTGTCTTCTAATTCATCTTTTTTTTTTTTTTTTTTAAGAGTTAGGGTCTCAGTGTGTCACCCAGGCTGGAGTGCAGTGGCACAGTCGTGGTTCACTAGCAGCTTCAACCTCCTGAGCTCAAGCGATCCTCCCATCCCAGCCTCCTTAAAAACTGGGATTGCAGACACATGCCATCAAGTCTGGCCAATTTTTAAATTTTTTGTAGAGACAGGGTCTTGCTATGTTGCCCAGGCTGATCTTGAACTCCTGGACTCCAGCAGTCCTCCCACCTCAGCCTCCCAAAGTACTGGGATTAAAGGTGTGAGCCACCATGCCCAGCCTTCTCTTAATTTCTTGAGTAAACCTTGCTCTGCTCTACCTCAGAGTCTTTGCATGCACTGCTCACTCTGCCTGGACCACTTCTCCAAGCCGACCTCTCCCAGCCCCGTCCCTCACCTGGATAACAACCACTTCTCCTCAGATCTCCGCTTCCATGCTACTTTCTCAGTGACTACTCATGATGCACTAGCATGCAAAAGAAGTTACTTAAACGCAAAACTAAGTTCGGATGTGCTCCTGCCCGCTAACAAGAGAGGGTAGCATAATTCTTATCAAAGGGAAAATCTATCTGTATACTGGCCCCTTCCACTTACAGAAGGAAACAGAAAGGCTGAAACTCTGACTCACCTGCCAGTTCTTTCTTTGTTACTAAAGGAGAAGCCTCTTTTTTTTTTTTCCTTTTTTTTTTTTTTTTTGAGACAGAGTTGTGCTTTATGGCCCAGGCTGGAGTGCAGTGGCATGATCTCAGCTCACTGCAACTTCCGCCTCCTGGGTTCAAGTGATTCTCCTGCCTCAGCTTCCCGAGTAGCTGGCATTACAGGTGAGCACCACCACGCTCAGCTAATTTTTGTACTTTTAGTAGAGACGAGGTTTCACCATGTTGGCCAGGTTGCTCTCGAACTCCTGACTTCAAATGATCTGCCCGCCTCGGCCTCCCAAAGTGCTGGGATTACGGGTGTGAGCCACTGCACTCAGCCGGAGGAGCCTCTTTATTGTGTGACATGGGTCTGCATAATAAACTGGGATAAATTGAGCTTCTGAATCAAGAAGCTGGGAGATATGTGGAAAGTCTTGAGGCAGAAACAGGACCCAAGCACAAAGGCTCTGGTATCCACAGAGAAGGGTCACCAGTGAGCATCATGACAGGCACCAGTGGAAGACGGCAGAAGGAGTGTTGACTGTAAAGCTCCTCAAAGTTTCAGTGGAGTTCCATAAACTCACACATCGAATGAGTGACTTGAAGGGAAATCAAGGAGAATGAACCAAGTTCCAACGGGCCAGGGCAGAGCAGAGAGAAGAGAACAGCTGCAGGGATGGGAGACAAGTGAAACAGAATTGAGTGGGGCAAAAGCTCAGAGCCAAGGATAGCAAAGCCCTGAGGAATTCACAGGAATCTTGAGAAGGTTATTGGACTTCCTGTAAGACATGAGATGAAAGGTCCAAGCTAATTTTATTTAAGTCTCCAAGGACAGCATGACCTCAGTGGACATCTGGATATGTGTCAGTACTCTATGCTAGATGTCTCCTTCTTGGCTCTCATCACACTTACTGCTATTTGTTTTATTTCTGCCTTCTCGCCAGCCTGTAAGCACTGCCTGGTCGGGGGAAATCAATCTTCATGCTACATCCTGATGCCTATCTCAAGCAGGCACATAAAACATATTTACTGAGTGAATACATTTTTTTTTTGTCTAAACAGAATTTAAAGTGTATTTTATTTAATTTTTAATTTTTGTGGGTACATGACATATATACTTATGGGTTACATGAGATGTTTTGATTCAAGCATGCAATGCATAATAATCACATCAAGGTAAATAGGGTATCCATACATCAATCATTTATGCTTTGCATTTTAAGCAATCCAATTATACTCTTTTAGTTATTTTTAAATGTACAATTAAATTATTTTTTACTGTAGTCACCCAATGGTGCCAACAAATACTAGATCTTACTTATTCTATTTTTTTGTACCCAATAACTGTGTCCCTTTTCTCCCCACCCCACCCCAACTACCCTTCCCAGCATCTGATAACCATCCTTCTATTCTCTGTCTCCATGAGCTCAATTGTTTTAAATTTTAGCTCCCACAGATAAGTGAGAACACGTGATGTTTGTCTTTCTGTGCCTGGCTTGTTTCATTTACATTATGACCTCCTGTTCCATCTCTGTTGTTGCAAATGACAGGATCTCATTCTTTTTTTGTGGCTGAATAGTACTCCATTGTGTATATGTACCACATTTTCTTTACCTATTAATCTGTTGATGGACATTTAGGTTGCTTCCAAATCTTGGCTATCGTTACGGTGGATTTTAAAGAGGAACATAAGACCCTAAAATAGGATATTTCTATATTGTTTATTTAGCCCCCATCTGAAAATCCCCTCACTGCCAAACTGGAAATAGGGTGAAAAACACAATTGTAAATTCAAGATACCTGAAGTGGTAGGAATATGTTTACTTGCTAAAAAACTGGAAGAGATTGGAGTTGCCTTATTTACCCAAATGTCCCACAAGCACATCAAAATCAACCTACAACTATAAAAATATCAGAAGGAAATGAAACCCTATGCTTATGACCTTAAAGTGAAGAAGACCTTCTTAGAGCCTGAAAAAGCAAAACTCATAACCCAAAGGTTGGGATAATTTAACAGTTTTATACCACAAAAATGGCCTCTCCACCGCAAAATGGGGTCGTTTTAATTCCAGAAAAAAAATAGAAGAAAGGCTTGGCACTTAGAATAGTAATGTATATTAAAGCAAACTTCTAGAAACCTAGCAAGCAAAAGAGAAATGACCCAATAAAAACACTGAACTGAGAATTCCTCTTCAGAAAAAAAGACAAATAGCTAGTAATCATAAGAAAAAAAATTCAACCTTTTTAGAATTAGTGAAATACAAATTAAAATGGGGTAAGAGTTTTCAACCATAGAGAAGCCAAAACTTCAAAGTTGTCTAACACTCTAAGCATTAGTGGGAGTATATACATTTGTGTAGGTACTTTGGCAAATCTATTGAAATTTAAATGTATATAACTCTCTGACTCAGAAATTCCACTTCTCCACACCTATACTACAAAAACACATGGGGCCAGGTGCAGTGACTCATTCCTGTATCCCAGCACTTTGGGAGACCAAGGCAGGCAGATGGCTTGAGCCAGGAGTTGGAGACCAGCCTGGGCAACATAGTGGAATCTTGTCTCTACCAAAAAAACATTAAAAGTTAGCCGGGTGTGGTAGCATGCGCCTGTAGTCCCAACTACTCAGGAGGCTGAGGTGGGAGGATTGCTTGAGCCCAGGAGGCAGAGATTTCAGTGAGCCAAAATCGCGCCACTGCACTCCAGCCTGGGCAACAGAGCCACACCCTGTCTAAAACCAAACAAAACAAAATAAAAACACATGTGCACCAGGAAATTTGGCAAATAGGATTACTGCAGCAAAAAGCGGTCGGGCACGGTGGCTCACACCTGTAATTACCAGCACTTTGGGAGGCCGAGGCAGGTGGACTGCTTGAGGCCAGGAGTCCAAGACCAGCCTGGTCAACATGGGAAAACCTCGTTTCTACAAAAAATACAAAAAGCACGTGCCTGTAATCCCAGCTACTCCAGAGGTTGAGGCACAAGAATTACTTGAACCTGGGAAGTGGAGGCTGCAGTGAGCTAAGATCGCACCACTCCACTCTAGCCTAGGCAACAGAGCAAGATCCTGTCTCAAAAAAAAAAAAAAAAAAAAAAAGAGCAAATTACAAGTATATATATATATAGTGATGCCTGCTGTCTTAAAACAAACCCAATAAAATTACATGTTTTCTAAAAGAACAGATACATGTTTGTGAATACATATAAAGAAAAATATTATTAGGCTCTGCACCAACAGACCCCAGTAATTGCTTCCAGGTAGGGATAAGAAGGGGCAGCACTGGGCAAAAGATATTAGACTTCTGATCTGTCATGTTTCACATTTTTGCAAGATAAAATGTAAACATACATCATTTGTATTATTAAAATAATTTGAAATTCAAAATGAAATGCATAACAATAAGATACTACTCAGCAATAAGAAGAGATGAACATGGGCCGGGCACGGTGGCTCACGCCTATAATCCCAGCACTTTGGGGGACTGAGGCGGGTGGATCACCTGAGGTCAGGAGTTCGAGACCAGCCTGGCCAACATGGTGAAACCCTGTTTCTACTAAAAATACAAAAAATTAGCCGGGCATGGTGGCGCACACCTGTAATCCCATCTACTCAGGAGACTGAGGCAGAAGAATCACTTGAACCCAGCAGGTGGAGGTTGCAGTGAACCGAGATGGTGCCACTGCACACCAGCCTGGGCACAACAGAGTGAGACTCCATCTCAAAAAAAAAAAAAAGAAGAAGAAGAAGAAGGGATGAACATGTTATACATAACATCACAGCTGAATCTCATAGATGTTATACTAAGCAAAAGAACACAAAAGAGCACATTTGGGATAGATCCTTTGATATGAAGTTCTAGAACAGGTAAAATTAATCTATAATGAAAAAAAGATCCAAGCTGCAGTTTCTTCTGAGGGTCTAGGGCTGACTGGTGAGGGGCACTGAAGTCATGAAAAGATGTAGGTTATCTGAGTGAATCCATTTGTTAAAACTGTATAGTTGTGATTGGTGCATTTTGATGGATGTACCTTGAACTTCAAAAAAACAAAATTAACAAAATTGAGTATCTAGTGTTGTGTCTATCTTGATACAATGTTTTAAAAATCCATTTTGCCCAAAATTAGACTATCAGTTCTTCACCAAACATGGTCATCCTGGAATTCCCATCTCTGCCATCCTATTGTTGATTACTAGTTACCCAAGACTCTATATGAGGATGACCAGGCAGCTATGGCCACACACAGGAACATGGTTTGAGGAGAGGAATATGTTAAATTTGTTAGACGTGAACAGTCGGCAGGGGTTTTATTTATGAAGAATGAACTGTGAGTGCTGAATGGCCAGCCCCACCAAGGGGATACAGGAGAGGAATTGTGAGTCACTGACTGTGCTAACTGATCAGCATATGTCAGGAATCAGTTTACAGAGATGGGAAGCAGAATAGATTAATAGGAAAGGGATACCATTCAGCCTTTTAATTATGGAAAAGTTGGAAAGAGCAAAGAAACAAAGCAAATGGGCATGTACATGTAAGAGAAAAAGAGGCAGCCTTAGAGCTGCAGTTCTCTATTGGCTTCCAAAGGGGCAATGGCCTTTTCATTGAGTCCTCTTCTCATATCTTGTAGGAACTGGGATGCAAATGAGGAATTTCAGCTGGCAGTGTCTATGCTAGCGCTGAGGAGAGGGACAGGGTAGATACCTTTCCTCCTAGGCTGATGACTAGAATTCCTGACAAAGGATAAGAACTTCCAGCCAAGTTCATCATAAGGTTTAAAATATAAAATATTTGAAGGATGTTATGAGGATTAAATGGATCCATAAATTCACAACACTACCTGGCATTAAAAAGCAATCAATAAATGTTACTTAGACCAACAGTCACAGCAGTAGTAATATGAAGCAAAATTCAATTCAGACTAGTTTTGCTTTTTGCAAACACTTCTTAGTTAACTTCAGGTTTTTTTTTTTTTTTTTTTTTTTTTTTGAGACGGAGTCTTGCTCTGTCGCCCGGGCTGGAGTGCAGTGGCCGGACCTCAGCTCACTGCAAGCTCCGCCTCCCGGGTTTACGCCATTCTCCTGCCTCAGCCTCCCGAGTAGCTGGGACTACAGGCGCCAGCCACCTCGCCCGGCTAGCTTTTTGTATTTTTTAGTAGAGACGGGGTTTCACCGTGTTAGCCAGGATGGTCTCAAACTCCTGACCTCGTGATCCGCCCGTCTCGGCCTCCCAAAGTGCTGGGATTACAGGCTTGAGCCACCGCGCCCGGCGACTTCAGGTTTTAAGGACTCTAACCTTTCTCAGCTGGAAGAAAAGGCAAAGAGAGAAAATAGAATACTTTCACAACTTGATCCAGATTGATAGGATAGTTAGAAATTGCTAGTTTCCTTTTTGGGGTTAGGGATGGATGACATGGACAGCCTGGATACTCAAGCAGTCCCTGCCATCGGGGAGGCTGGGGCAGACAGTGCAATAGCATCCAGACAAGAAGGGTACGAGGGAGGCCATTGGGGCCAGAGTACCTTTGAACCAGAGCCATCCACATGAGCTTCATTGTGGGCTATTTTCCTCATTTCTCACTGTCGCATAAGCCTCGTTCATTAATGGATTAAATAGCTGATCCTCAATGTTGGAGGACAATGGTTGAATCTATGTGGATACTTTTTTTTTTTTTCCTTTGAGACAGAGTTGTGCTCTGTTGCCCAGGCTGGAGTGCAGTGGCACAATCTTAGCTAACTGAAACCTTCACCTTCCGGATTCAAGTAATTCTCCTGCCTCAGCCTCCCAAGTAGCTGGGATTACAGGTTCACGCCACCATGCCCAGCTAATTTTTTGCATTTTTAGTAGAGATGGGGTTTTGCCATGCTGGCCAGGCTGGTCTCGAATTCCTGGCCTCAAGTGATCCACTCACCTCAACCTCCCAAAGTGCTGGGATTACAGGTGTGAGTCACCGCACTCGGCTTATGTAGGTACTTTTAAAAATGTTTTTATTACCATAAAATATATACAACATAAAATTTCCTATTTTAACCATTTTTAAGTGTGCAATTCAGTGGCATTAAGTACATCCAAAATATTGTGCAACCACCATCACTATTTCCAAAACTTTTTCATCATCCCAGTATGTGGGGTCTTTTTAATTCCTCTGACTTGTGAAATGATAATTTCATGACTGAATGTTAGAGCTAGAAGGAACTTGAAGATTATCTCCAATCACTGCATTCATACGAATATGGAAATTGACACTCTTAAAGGTTTTACTCAAGGCCACAAAGCTAGATGATGGCAAGGACTGGAACTCAAATGCAGGCTTCTCCATTCTTTTTTTTTTTTCTTTTTTTTTTCTTTTTTTTAAGACAGAGTGTTGCTCTTGTTGCCCAGGCTGGAGTGCAGTGGCGCAATCTCTGCTCACCGCAACCTCCACCTCCTGGGTTCAAGTGATTCTCCTGCCTCAGCCTCCTGAGTAGCTGGGATTACAGGCATGTGCCACCACACCCAGGTAATTTTTTATTTTTGGTAGAGACAGGATTTCTCCACGCTGGTCAGGCTGGTCTTGAACTCCAGACCTCAGGTGATCCGCCCGCCTCAGCCTCCCAAACTGCTGTGATTACAGGGGCGAGCGGCTTCTCCATTCTTAAGCACAAGGGAGTAGTTTGAATAAGTGAATTAATGTCTAACAACTTGTAGAGGGTCATAAATTCCTCCATCTAAACAAAGACAGCTAATTTTAGTTTATTATTGCCATCGATGGTGTCAATTTTTTAAAGAAAAAGGAAACATTTACATCTGAATATGAATAATATTAAACATTGTGTGGGGGAGAAAACATGTTTGGAAGGTGTAGTCAGTAATTTTTTGTGTCAACTTGACGGGGCCACAGGATACCTGATATTTAGTCAGACATTATTCTGGGTATTTCTGTCAGGGTGCTTTGGATGAGATTAACATTGAAATGGGGAGGCTGAGTAAAGCAGACAGCCCTCTATAAAGTGAGTGGGCCTCAGTCAATTCGTTGAAAGACTGAATAGAACAAAAAGCCTGGTCCTCTCCTGAGTAACAGAAAATTCCTCCTGCCCAACAGCCTCAAACTGTGATACTGAGATTTTTCCTGCCTTTGGACTCAAACTGAAACATAGGCTCCTTCTGGGTCTTGAGCTTTCTGGCCTCTGGACTGGTGCTCCACCATCAGCTCTCTTAGTTCTCAGGTCTTTGAACTTGGCCTGAAACCAAACCATTGGCTCTTCTGGGTCTCCAGCTTGTCATCACCCTGCAGATTTTGGGACTTGTCATGTGAGCCAATTCCTTATAATATATAAAGATATTCTATTGGTTCTGTTTCTCTGGACAGTCCTGACTAATACACGATTGAGCCAATATTAAGGTCCCTGGACCCCCAGCAATCGAGGTGTGCTGTGTGAGAATCACTGAAAAGTATGAACCCCCAGCAACCATCAAAGTGCCTGTCATGAAACAGACAATAGATGGAATAGGCAATCAGTGCTTATTTGGATAACTAAATGACTATATCATGAATAAACTCCATCATTTTCTCCACAGGCTAGAACTTTGGAGGTATTCAAGAAAAGCCTACAGAAAAAATGTTTGTCTTTAGGGGGAAGTTAAATAATTGACCAATCAAGTTACTTATTTATTCATTCATTCATTTGTTGACCCACTGATGTATTAATCATATACTTTACTGTGTACCAAGCACAGTGCTAGATATTGAATATATAAAGAACAAGGATACACAGTCCTTGCCCTCCAGGAACTGGCAAGCTCACATAAATAATTATAACACAGTGTCATATATGTTACCAGAAAGATGGTGCCCCATGCAGATGTGATGAAAATGTACAAGTAGGGGTATATTTGAGGGGTTCAGGGAAAAGGTAGGAGGGGCAGAAAAAATGAGTAATGGTCTACCAGTGACAGGTTGCAAACAGAAAATGAAAAAGAGGAAATGGTTGGGTAGATGGTGATTACTGCTCTAAAATTCTATACTCCTCTTTTCTATATTAGGAATGTTGCTTATAAATGGTGGTAAGAACAGTTGTTCAATTAAGCTCTACTATAGTGCCCTGAAACTACAGATACTCCTAATATCTTATGTTTTTGTCCTCTTTTATTAACTAAAAGTAATACCTATAGAAGTACATCAAGATTTATTTACAAGGATATTTACTGTCTGGTATGGTTTGGATTTGTGCCCCGCTGCCTCCAAATCTCATGTCAAATTGTAATCTCCAATGTTGGAGGAGGGACCTGGTGGGAAGTGATTGGATCATGGGGGAAGATTTCCCCTTGCTGTTCTCATAATCATGAGTTCTCACAAGATCTGGTTGTTTTAAAGTGTGTAGTACCTCCCCGTTTGCTTGCTTCCTCCTGCTCCAGCCATGTAAGCTGTACCTGCTTCCCCTTTGCCTTCTGCCATGGTTGAAAGTTTCCTGAGGCCTCCCCAGCTATGCTTCCTGTGAGCCAATTAAATCTCTTTTCTTTATAAATTACCCACTCTCAGGGTAGCAGTGGGAATGGACTAATACACTATCAAATTATCTCATCATTTTCAATAGTAAAAATTCAGACATGAGAAAATCATGAAGAATTGACTAAAGAAACTATTATGCAATTGAATACCTTGCAATCACTTAAAATTGTTTTTAAAGAATATATAATTACATGGGGGAAACGTACAAAGTATAAGTTTTGAAAGAAATAAAAAATTGAATGTTTCAAACCAGATTTAAAAATATATAGACAGACCAATTTGCATAGGTAAAAAAGTAAAATGCAAATGTTAACAGTGACTTTTTGAATGTTGTGAATGTTACAGATATTTAAATTTTTCTCTATATGTCTTTGTTTTCCAAACTTGTAACAATGATTGTTATTTCTTTAGTAAAGAAAAAAAAAATTATTTTACAGTGTTATTTTGGACACGTAGTGAGTTAGCCAGACAGACAATTTTTCTGGAAAGTTTCCCCAAACTCCCACCCTAAATCCACAACCTCATGGAGGTAACTCTGGGATCTGTGAGTGCACAAATTGACACTACACCCTTGGCTACAGCAAATTGGTCCATAGGTGGACATCTGACCAAAGCTAAGCCAATCAGATTACATATCCTGAAAATTTGGAGATTAAAATGATTACCAAACCAAGTGTTCCTTTGAATGGAAGAGATATAAACTTGAGAGGGCGACTTTTTTTTTTTTTTTTTCCTTATGAACTAAGTGGTAGAGAAAACTAGTTTCCAGGAATAAATTTAAAAAAAGAATGTTGCCATTGTATAGAGAGAAACACAGAGGAGAAACAGCAGCAAGGAACTGCCAGATTTTCATGACAGATGTGACTCCACTTTTTATCCTTCCTGACGCCTTGAAGCACCTCCCTTACATTCCATGATTCCTTGAGATATCCACATGCCTTATAAGATTTTTCCTTTTCTCACTTACTGTGAATCAATTTAGATTTTTTTCCCTCCAAACCAAGAAACCTATTAATACAATATCTTTGGGAGCATAAGGAGAGAAGCCACACTCACTAAGAGAGCTTCAAATAACACTAACCCATGAGGACAAGGACTGCATTTCTCAACTCAGGTTTCCATCACTTAGCCCAGTTTCAAGCATGTGGCTGATGCCCGTTACAAGCTTGATGTCTAACAGTCTGGAAAAATGAATGATGTATTGCTGTGCCTTTACTCCCCTCGCTCTACACTCCTATTTAATAATTGGTAAGAGTGCATCAGAGTTAATGAAAAGGACATATCTGAGTCCCTCTCTACTCCCTCTTATAGGAAAAGCACTCAGTGTAGGTGGCCTGGGAAATGTTGTCTTTGGTTCAACTCCACGTAATATTATTGATGCTCAAATTCACTTGTAATTAAAGGTTAGGTGTAGCTGAAAACCTCTCCCTAATTGCTTAGGAGCAAAAAGCCTTCATTTAGAGCCGGGCGCGGTGGCTCAAGCCTGTAATCCCAGCACTTTGGGAGGCCGAGACGGGCGGATCACGAGGTCAGGAGATCGAGACCATCCTGGCTAACACGGTGAAACCCCGTCTCTACTAAAAACTACAAAAATCTAGCCGGGCGAGGTGGCGGCGCCTGTAGTCCCAGCTACTCGGGAGGCTGAGGCAGGAGAATGGCGTGAACCCGGGAGGCGGAGCTTGCAGTGAGCTGAGATCCGGCCACAGCACTCCAGCCTGGGTGACAGAGCGAGACTCCGTCTCAAAAAAAAAAAAAAAAAAAAAAAAAAAAAAAAAAAAAGCCTTCATTTAGAAAACCCCGAAAGTTTCTCATTAAAAAAATAATGCAAATTGATGTAGAAAGGTAATCAAATGGTACTTTCTATAATTTACTATTCCTTTGCTCAGGCCTTCAAGAAGAGCCATAATATGCACTTTGCTGCCAGACCATTCTCTATGTTAAGCATTATGGTGAGTTAGACAGAGAAAGTGCAGAGCACATTAATTGAGTCAATGGGATAAAATGTGAATGGTACATAAATAGGGTGACTTGTAAACGTTTTGAGTGTTTTTAAAATGATGAAACCAGGTCAAATTTCGCAAGCTTCTAACAACTCCAAAATCTTACTTTGGAAATGGGAACATATGTTTTAAAGTTGAGAAACCACTTGCATTAACAGCATGCCTGAATGTTGTAACAGTGTGAAGTCTTTAAGAAGTTGTCTGACCTACTAAATTTAATTAAGAGTTTTAAAAGGCTCTGGACATTGCATAATGGACTACCTTCAAATTGCAATGTCAGGCTGTTAACTGATGGGTTTTATGGCTAATTTAAAACTCTTCTATCACACCTATGGCTTATACAATCATCTAACTCTGAAGGGAGAAGTTGATAGGACCAATAGCAAGAAAACAGAAACAGTGTGAATCACAGCTATCCAAATATTTTAAGTGCACAGTTTTAACTCTTTGGGAAATAGACTTGTAATTTTCATTCACAGTCTTTACAAGCTGCAAGTTGACATTTGTGTTAAATTTCTCTTTAGAATCATGAAGATATTCATTAAGCCTTCACCACATGCCCAGTGCAGTGCTGAGTACTGGAAATATAACGATGAGCAAAAAGGGCAACTTCTGCCCTCACATGGCCTCCCTGATAAATGTCCTTCAGATTAGGATCAGAAGGATGAATATGATCATACGAAAAAGGAAAGGAAAACTGTTCCAAGCCAGAGGAGAGCATATCAGAAGACCTGAATGAAACAGAGTTTCCCGAGTTACAGTTTTAAACAGCTTTAAACGGTAACTCAAGCTTAAAGGACCTGGGGAAGTACTGCCCTTCCCAAAGTTAACTAATCCTCAGAGACTGCCAACAACCTACCTGTGAACATGCCTTTGATATGCAACTCAACCAATCCTGAGTTCACCTATCCCTCTGTTCTGAATTACATCAGGGCCAGGTATAGCACAACTAAGGACCACTCTCTACAGCCCAGAGCCTGCCAAAATATTCGAACTGGCCAATCCTAAATCTACGTGCCCTGCCTTGCCTATTTCCCTTCAAAAAACACAATAAAGGCCGGTGCCCGTGTTTTCTCCTCACTCCTGCATTCTGACCACCCTGGCACTTTCCCATGTGGCCCAGCATAGCGTGGCATGCTCCCTCCTCTTGGGAACTGTGAATAACAAACTATCTTTGCAACAGCAGTCATCTCCTGATCTGTTGGCCTCACCATAGCTGAATAAAAACAAAACCATGAATACATTTTGAAGCAGTACCTAATTCATATGTTATCACAGAATAATCAAAATTGAAAAAAATGTTATCAGGATAAACACTGATGAGAGAGAGAAATAGTAAATATACTACTAACAAGGTTTCTAATACAAAACTGCAAAAAGGTTCTTATGGAAATGTCGTGCATAAGAAAGAGTGGCGTTCATTCATTCAACATATATTTATTGAGCATGCTATGTGCCAGGGACTGAACTAGGTACTTGGATGCAATAGTGAACAAAACAAAGATCCCAGTCCTTGTGGAGCTTATATTCTAGTGGAGGAAGAAAGAAGATAGGTGGAACAAAAACCCATAAACTATATAAACACAAAAACACAATGAGGGCTAGGGAAAAAGATTTGCAGGAACAAAGTGGTCAGGGTGGGCTTCATGTAGAAGGTGGCATTTGATCAAAGACTTGAAGGAGATGAAGGTCATGTGGGTATCTGAGGGAAGAGCCTTCCAGGCAGAAGATGTAGCTACTGAATGGCCCTAAGATGGGATGGTGTGTGGCTGAGCTAGAACACTGGCTCAAACAAGGTGAAGAAGGTGGAGAGGGCTGACTGGACTAGAAAAGTGACAAGTTTGGAGAGGTAAGGCTGGTTTTGGGGGAAGGGAAGTTTGTGCTGGGCCTTTGGGTTCATTTTAAGCACTTTGGCTTTCACTCTGAGTGAGATGGAGACCCATTGGAGGGTTTGGAGCAAAGAAATGACCCAATCTTAGTGAGATTTTTAAAGGATAATTTTGGCTCCTGTGTTGAGAATATAAAATAGAGTACAAGGGTGGAAGAAAGCAGCCCTTCAGGACAACTACTGAACTAATCCGGGCAAGAAGTGATGAGCTCTCAAACTGGAATGGCAGCAGTGAAGAGGGCAAGAAGTGAGCAGGGTTTAGATCATTTTGAAGGTTGAGTCAACAGAATTTCATGACACATTGGATGCAAAATGTGAAAGAGTCAAGAATAATGACAAGGTTTTGGTTAAACAAGTGGAAGGCAGAAGTTGCCATCAACAAAGATGAAACTGACTGTTATGAAGAGACAATTAAATATAGATGAGAGGTTTATGTTGATAATATAAATTTAGCAGTTGTCATCATATAGATATTTAAAGTCATGAGATGGGTTGAGAGTGACTGTAAATGGAGAAGAGAGCTGGTACCTCTGCAGAACACTTTTCCTCTACCCTGCAAGATCAACTCCTCTTGTTTCTTTCATGTTATTGCTCAAATGTCACTTTGGTGCAACCTGTCCCCTCTACCTGACCTCATAATTCTCTGTATATCCTGCTCTTTTTAAAGCCAATCACTTATCATCGTCAAACATACTATATAACTTACTTACTTATGTTTATTATTTATTTTCCACTTGCTCATGCTAGAATGTAAGCTCCATGAGGGCAGAGATTTGTATTTTTATTTTTGTTCACTGATGTATTCCAGGTACCTAGAACAGTACCAGCTTATAGTCAAGATTGCTGTCGAATTACCCGATTACCATAGGGTTCTTTTTTTTTTTTTTTTTTTTTTTGAGACAGAGTCTTATTCTGTCACCCAGGCTAATGTGCAGTGGCACAATCTCGGTTCACTGCAACCTCCGCCTCCCGGATTCAAGTGATTCTCCTGCCTCAGCCTCCTGAGTAGCTGGAACTGCAGGTGTCTGCCACCACGCCTGGCTAACTTTTGTATTTTTGGTAGAGACAGGGTTTCACCATATTGGTTAGGGTGGTCTCGAACTCCTGACCTCAGGTGATCTGCCCGCCTCGGCCTCCCAAAGTGCTGGGATTACAGGCATGACCATAGGGTGCATTTTCTATGGGCCTCTTAGCAGTCCATCAATTCAGTATTGATCCTGGTTCTTCTGGAAGCTAGGAAAGAGATGACAGCAGCTAAAGTTAATTGAGTGCTCACTCTGTGCCGGACACTCTTCTAAGGGCATCACATGTACGTATATCATTTAATTCTTGCAATAACCCTCTGAGATGAGTGCTATCATTTGCCTCATTATAGGGGAGGAAGCTGAGACACAGAAAGGTTAAGGTTTATGTCCGTTGTCACACAGCCTCAGAGAGGCAGAGTCTGTCAACCCAGAGAGTCTGGAAGCAGTCCGTGTTCTTCCCCTCTACTCTCTATACCTCTTAGAAGCACAGGCATTCAGGGAGTAAAGCCTCAATGTGACTCTAGATGCTAGATATCATGACCAGTATTTGCTGAAGGTGCCAATGGCCTCCTCTGGGCATCATCCCTGATGACTCGAATGATTGTTGAGAATATTTTCTATTCATGGAATTTTAAAAGATCAGTTAGTAAAGATTTGTTTCAATATTTTAACATTTCTTTGCTTTTTCTCATTGGTAGGAAAGAAAAAAATCTTTTCCCCAGCTTTCACCTGGAGAATATTCATATATTTCCTTCAATAAATTACTTTCCCAAATAAAATCCTTGCTTTGATAATTTTTGCATTAACGGGAAAATACATTTTTAAGGGAAACCCAATCCTGATGTTAATAATAATACTAAATTGAATATGTATTATAGGGTAACTAATTGAATATATATACCTTGGAAGCATTTTTTTGGCTATGAGAAATAAGTGGTATAATGTGCTCAGCAGAACTTATTTCTAAAAAATGGAAATAGGTTAAATTGGTCTTTCCAGTGCTGTTTGGATATTTTTATTGCTACACTAGTGGGAGATTTTATATAGTTCTTTCCTTCTGTGTTCATCTTCCATGATGATTAAAAATTTAAATAAGTTTGCCAGAAGGTCTGTTTGGCAGCTGTCGTGCCTATTAAATAGAGTGCGTTCTTAGAGCATTTCATTCACTGCAAAAAGGAAAGGATTTTAGAGAAAAATAACCTAAGTTCCTGGGGGTGAGGAAGTTACACTTGCTTCAAGTGATAGCTAAGATGCAATGGATTCGTTGTGAATAGATATCACTATAATCAGCAAGAACCTCGGGTCTAATTATAACTTTGTGATTCAAACTTCTTTGGTTGTGGTGAATCTAACTGAGACAGCAGTTGGCATGTCTACCTTTCTTTGTGACTTCTTCAATTCTGAATTCAACAAGAGCAGGTTCAAAGTGAAAAACTCCATTACCTCAATACTTGGCCCATGTGAAATATCTAGGTATCACACAGCTAGTTATTGCTTGATTGTTTTGAGAGCATGCAAGTACACTTTTTCTTATTTATTTTATTTTTTCTGAGATGAGGTCTTGCTCTATTGCCCAAGCAGAGGTTGCAGTGAACTGAGATTATGCCACTACACTCCAGCCTGGGCAACAGAGTGAGACGCCATCTCAAAAAAAAAAAAAAAAAAAAAAAAAAAGACATGTGATCGTGCAGTGGCATGATCATGGCTCACTGCAGGCTTAACCTCCCTGGCTCAAGCAATCCTCTTGCCTCAGCCTCCCAAGTAACTGAGATTCAGACATGTGCCAGCACACCCAGCTAATTTTTAATATTTTTGTAGAGATGGGATTCTCATTATGTTGCCCACGCTAGTCTCAAACTCTGGGGCTCAAGCAATCCTCCTGCCTTGGCCTCCCAAAGTGCTGGGATTATTGGCATGAGCCACCACACCCGGCCTGCAAGTAGGATTACATAGCCTTTTTGCAATCTATTGTCTTTTTTTTTTTAATTTATTTTTTATTTTTTATTTTTTTGTGAGACGGAGTCTCGCTCTGTTGCCCAGGCTGGAGTGTAGTGGCACAGTCTCAGCTCACTGCAACCTCTGCCTCCTAGGTTCAAGCGATTCTCGTGCCTCAGCCTCCCGAGTAGCTGGGATTACAGGTGCATGCCACCACACCTGGCTAATGTGTGTGTGTGTGTGTGTGTGTGTGTGTGTGTGTGTGTGTGTGTGTGTGTATTTATTAGAGATAGGGTTTCACCATTTTGGTCAGGCTCATCTCAAACTTCTGGCCTCGGATGATCCACCCATCTCAGCCTCCCAAGGTGCTGGGACTACAGATGTGAGCCACCACGCCCATACTATTGTCATATTTATCAGAGGAATAAGAAGTGCTATTCCTTCTGCAGAAGGACACTATAAGTGCACATAGGAATTGTTGAAATAGTACTCCTCTATCTGAGCTCTTCAGGTATAAGTAGTATATAATTACTATTAAGAAAAATTATAATATTAGTACCATACATAACTAGTGTTTTCAATTATCACTAATATTGAAGGTATTTATACAAGGAAAGTATTTAAAATGGGGCTGAATTAGCTAGGTAAGAATTACCTAAAGAGCTTTTTTAAAATGCAGAGTACTGGGGAACATTCTCAAATATTCTGATTCAATTGGCTACAGTGGGGCCTAGGAATCTGGATTTCTAAAAGTATATCAAGCTGATTTTCATATGTAACCATGTATAAGAGACAGAGTTCAGAGACATTCATATAGTCCTTTCATAGATTCTTAGTCCCTAGCCACTGCTAAGATCGTAAGCAATTTGAGATAGATTGTCTTACATATCATTATATCCCCCTCAACGCCCAGCACATAAAGATTTATTGTTTGTTTGAAGTGCATTGCTTTGAGATGGGAAAGTCATGCCTCGAAGTGAACACATAGTCAATAGAAATCTTCATCCCCTTTGCACAAAGCGATCTGTTAGGTAGGTGAGTGAGTCAGTTATTTCCTGCCACAATCACCCCATGGGAGAGAGTTTGGACTTGAGAGTCAGAGCTGGATATAGGCATTGACTGTTGCCCTTGACTGCATATAATACTTAACCTCTTTCATCCTGTTTCTTCATCTGTTAAATGGGTATAACACCAACCATATAAGATCATTGTAAGGATTAAGTGACAAAATGTGTGTTAGGTTCTTGCTACAAATAATGTGCTAAATATATGTAAACTGTCTACATTATGTCTTTATATTCTTCTGTGTGGAGCTGAAAATCATAGTTCTATGAGGAGAATAGAAGAACAGCCCTGGCAACATAGCAAGACCTTTTCTCTACAAAATTTTTTTTAAAAATTAGCTGGGTGTGCTGGCACATGCTTATGGTCTCAGCTACTTGGAAGACTAAGGTGGGAAGATTGCTTGAGCCTGGGAGGTTGAGGCTGCAGTGACCTATGGTCATCCCATTGCACTCCTGTCTCTGATCATGCCATTGCACTCCAATCTGGGTGACAGAGCTGAGAACTTACATCAGAAAAATAAAAAGAAGAAATTATCATCAACAGTAACATTGTGACAAATGGCCACAAACTTGGTGACTTGAAATCACAGAAAGATATTCTCTCACAGTTTTGCTGGCCAGTAGTCTGAAATGGAGGTGTTTTCTAAGCCATGCTCCTTCTGAAAGCTCTAGCAAATAATCACTGACTTTTCTAACTTCCGGTAGTTCCTGGTGGCTTACTGCCTTTTCTAGCTTCTGGTAGCTCCTGGTGGTCTTTGGCTTGTGGCAACATGCATTAGTCCATTTTCATGCTGCTAAAAAAGATATACCCCAGACTGTGTAATTTATAAAGGAAACAGTTTTAATTGACTCACAGTTCCACATAGCTGGGGAGGCCTCACAATTGTAGCAGAAGATGAAGGAAGAGCAAAGGGATGTCTTACTTGGCAGCCAGCAAAGAGAGAGAATTTGTGCAGGGAAACTCCCCTTTATAAAACCATTGGATCTTGTGAGACTTATTCACCAGAATAGCACAGGAAAGACCCCCTATCCATGAAATGATTACCTCCCATCGGGTCCCTCCCACAATACGTGGGAGTTGTTGGAGCTTCAAGTCAAGATGAGATTTGGGTAGGGACACAGCCAAACCATACAACAGCATAACTCCAATTTCTGCCTCTATCTTCACATGGCCTTCTTCTCTGTGTCTCTTTGTACCCTCTCCTCTTCTTACAAGGACATCAGTGTTTGGATTTAGGGCCATTTGAAATTAGAGATGATTTCATCTCAAGATCTTTAACCAATTACATCTGCAAATACCCTATTTCCAAGTAAGGTCACAATCTGAGGTTTGGGGTGGACATAAATTTTGAGGAGACACTATTCAACCCACTACACTAACCGTTTTTGATACAGATTGCTAAATATCCCCCCACTCCATTTATTCTTTCTTCCTTACTTAGTAATATAAACCTCAATTCTTAGTTAGACACAAGGCTATCCAAAGTAAAGATGTCATTTCCCAGCCTCACAACTAAGAGTATGATCATGTGACTAAGTTCTGACCAATAAGATGCAATCAGAAGTATAGTGTGAATCCCTAAAGAGAAGAAACATGCTCTTCTACCCTCTTATTCTTTCTTGTTTCCTGCAATGTAGATGTAGTGGCTTGACTTAAGCAGCTATTTTGGACTATAACAAATAACACACATGTTGAGGATGGTAGAGCCTGGGTTCCCGACAACTTTAAGAAGTTGCCCTGCCTGGGCACGGTGGCTCATATCTGTAATCCCAGCACTTTGGGAGGCCGAAGTGGGTAGATCTCTTGAGCCCAGGGGTTGGAGACCAGCCTGGGCAACATGGCAAAACCCCATTTCTAGAAAAGAAAAGAAAAGAAAAGAAAAGAAAAGAAAAGAAAAAGAAAAGCAAAGAGAAAAGGAAAGGAAAGGAAAGGAAAAGAAAGAAAAGGAAAGGAAAAGAAAACACACAAAAAAGAAAATTAGCAGGGCATGGTGATGTGTACCTGTGGTGCCAGCTACTCAGGAGGTGTAGTGGGAGGATCACTTGAGCCTGGTAAAGTCAAGGCTATAGTGAGCCGTGATCACACCAGGCTGGGTGGCAGCGTGAGACCCTGTCTCACAAAAAAAAAAAAAGAAGAAGTAGCTACCCTATTCTGGGCTTTTACTGAACTTTGTGTAACAAAGAAATAAATTTGTCTTGTGTAAGTCTTGTTTGTATAAGTCACTGTTGTTTAGGACTTTTTCTACCACTTTTCTGCTGGACCTAATCTCAACAAGTAAACTGTCTTCTGTTACAAAATGGATTTGAGGTTTAAAATCTCGGAAGAAAACATTAGAATTGGATTGGGCTTTTTTTTTTTTTTTTTTGTAGTGATCATTTTAATAAAAATCTTTGTGGTTTCAAATAATCAGCCCTCCATCTTAGAGTCTTATTTTCATTATAACCATATTAACTTAGTTAATAATTTAGTAAAACTGTATGTTATAGTTACTGGTTCTGTTTATTTTCTAACTTCCTTGTTATGAGACAAACCAAATAAGATAATTTTCACGCGATGCCTCTAGCTCTCTACTTGGTTGGGCTGTGGCATTGCCAAAATTCAGGAATGCCATTCACAGTGTAGCATTCTCAGGGCACCATTGCGATGTGAACGGTGTCCCCTGGAGGTGTGCAATATAGTAGTCCTGCTGCCAGGCTCCATGCATGATGGGGAAAATTTAAAAAGCAAAAGATGGGTATGATCCTATAAATTTAACCATGTTTCGTTTCTAAACTCTGTGTCAGTATCACATTCCTGAAAATAATCACTCAGGGCTCAATTGCAGACAACAAAATTCACTCCAGATGGTTCAAGAAGGAATGACTTATTGGATTAACAGGGTTGCCTGGGCTGTACTGAGGCAACCAACAGCCTCCAAATCTCATTCTATAAAAGAAATAAAGGTTTATTTCTCACGTAAACTATGTGAACATTGTGGGTTGAATGGGGATTCCATTTTGTAGCATCCTTATTCCAAGTTAAAGGAGCAACCACTTTCTGGTAAATTGCTGTTACCCATGGTAGAAAGAGAGAGGTGATGAATTGTGCACTGTTTCTTGAAGCTCGCATCCAGAAAGCACACTTTTGTTCTTATTTCATTGACTCAAGCAAGTCAGACAGCCAAAATCAATTCCAAAGGGGCAGATGGAGCAATCCTACCACGTACCTAGAAAACGGAAAACCAGAAATATATTTGATAAACAGCACTAATGACTTCTTTGCTTACCTAAGCATCGGAACGACTGGAGGAGGGACACCTAGGTTGAACTTCCACAAATAACTCTCAGAACAACACGGCAGAACTGATCCATCAAGGGTGCCACTGCCTCTGCTAAGACTGGGAAACTACAGCCATGACAACTGATTCTACCACCACACAGCCTCAACCTCGTTGTGTCTGAAACACTCTCTTTCTTAGGGTTCCAAGGCACATTATCAACCTCCAAATATCTGCAGGGGTAAGGACCAGATACTGGAACCTTGGCTACCACTGCTACACAAAAATAAATGGCCTCTGGGGAAAATTGGCAGACATACGCTCTCCATTTTACAAGAGCCATTTTCATCTTCCAGTTTTTGTGTAATATATCTCCGTGGTAGAAGTGAGGCTACATATGGAAAATGAGATGTAAGGAAGTCTGAAACACAGAGCCTTGAGCTTTCCAGACTTGATTGCTCAGTAAGGCACTGTACAGGGAGGTTGGAACGGAGACAGACATTCTATATTACTTTTCGTGCATTCAATATTCCTTATCTTTCATACTTTCTTTCATCCATCTTTTTGTTTGTTCTTTCATCTGTTACTGAATGAATTTTTACTGTTTCTAGACACAGTACTAAATGGTTGCGGGGGGAGATGCTCAGTGAGGAGGCATATCAGGGAAAGAGACAGAAATAATGACATACTTTGAAATTATGTCTAAGAACATTTCCAAATCAAATTTAGCCATCCATGTAACTAAACTTGGAAACAAGTTTGAAATGGAGGTGTGGAAACACTTCTTTTTTACACATACCACAGGAAGTTTTTTTTTTTTTTTAATCGCCCAAAATTAAATAATTTAAAATGTGTAGAAATCAAAAGGTTTACTTATCCAGAGGGGAGTGATGGTTGTTGCTGTAGGAAAGTACTTGAGTGGGAGTTGGGAGACAAAAAGCACTTAGCAGATTAGTTCCTTGTGAATACTAACTGGTACCTTTACGGTTTTTCCTATTATAAGCAATGAAATACATAAAATTCAGTTTAATTAGCTGTATAAATAGCACCAAGAGAGCAAGTTAAGCCTCTTGTTTGCCACCAAGATGAGAGTAGTATTCACTTGAGAATGCAAAAATGCTTATAAAATTGTAGAACCCTTTGAACATATCTACTCTGTTGAATGAAAAACCACAGCTGTCCAAGCACCATTATTCTTCACACTGAGACAGTATTCCCGTTCTTCCTCTTCTCATCCCCCTTCCTACCCCTGTACATCTATACTAGCATCCCACAGCCTACCAGCAGCTCCGCAGTGAATTGTAACATCAGTTATGTCAGTTAGTTTTCTTTTGGAGATGGAAAAATTGCTGACTGAAAACCATTTCATTATCCATTTAAACTCTCATTCTCAACCAGCTCCTTTTTTGTTAGTACTTAAACATGATTAAGTCTTTCATTGTAAAAAAAACAAACCTTCCTCCCACTCCCATGTTCCCCTTGAGCCCCACATTATCTCTCCCTTCCCGTCACAGCCACACTGCTTGATGTGTGCTTGCAACGATGGCTGTCCGGACCCCCTCACCTCCCTTTCACTCCTCAGCCCACAGTTACGTAACTCATTCCCCACCATTTTACTAAAACCATCCTTGGCAAGGCCATCACATTTTTCCTGGGATCTAGTGGACACTTTTCTGTTCTTATTTTTCTTGGCCTCTCAACAGATTTCAAACTGTTGGAATCTTTCTTTCTTTTAGAAACTCTCTCCTTGGCTCCCAAGAATCTATGTCCTCCTGATTTTCTTCCTACCTCTGGTAGTTCATCCTCAGTCCATTTGGAGATACAATAAAATGCTAAATGAGACTCACCCTGATGTCTCAAATTTAAGCTGAAAACAAATGACATGTACCCCCATATTCAAAAGAGAAGCATAACTTGCTAAGAGAGGACAGATCTTGTCCTGTACCCCTTTGCTCACTTAGGGATTCACTGGAAGATTTCTTGAAAGAGAGCTGCTGGCCAAGTATGGAGTGCTATGGCTTATTTCTGACCAAATAGAGGAGGTAAGGGGTGTGCTACTCCACTTGAAGCCAAATGAGAGAGGCAGAAAGTGAAGACTCAGACAAGTTTAGGCTTGGTGTTTTCCACAAATAAACACTGGCCTCTTACTTTTAGTTAGATGAGTGCTGAAATGCAAAAACTCTTTAGCCCACCTTCAGGCTCTTATTAGAGCCAAACATAAAATTTTGGAGAGCCTGGCATGGACTTCAAAGGTTTAGGAGTCTGTGTGATAAAGACAGAAGCTGACTGAAAAGGCTCTGTCAGTGGAGTGAGCAGGAAGATGGGGAGAGATCATGGGAGCAGCCTATGTTCCCAGGGTTTGGAATTTTCCCTTGAGGTCACCTGGACTATGTGGAGATATGATAGTCATCAGAGCTGTTTAAAAATATTCTAATACTTCTCCCTATCTGGGCTTATGGATTGTACTTTCTTACCCTCTTTCAAGTTAGCCTTGTATATGTGACCAGTTTTGGCTCATGAAATGTGGGCAGAAAGAGAAGTATCACTTCAGGGTAGGAGCTTGAAGACTCAGTGTAGGATTCACTGTGGTTTTTTCCACCTGCTATGGTTATCACAGAAGCATGAGTCAAGAGGCATTCTCTGTCATCCTGGGTCCCTGAACAACTACAATAAGCAGAACCTTGCTGCTAACCTGAAACGTACAGGTAGCATGAATGAGAGTGAGTATCTACTGAAATTTAGGAGCAAGTGGCATAACATAGCCCATCCTGACTAATAAAGGAAGCCAGCATGATCTTGCAAGGATCCTATCCAAGGAGTGGACCATGTAGGAGCTAGTGACTCCAGCAAGAAAAATAAAAAGGTAGAGATTGTGGGGAATAGTAAGAAGCCAGATAGATAATGAATTTTTTGAGTCAAGGAAGAGTAGAGGTCCCCAAAAGTTTTGGGGAAAGATGAGTAACAAGCATCCTGAGAGAGCTCACAAGGTCCCCCACAAGAGGAAGGTCATTTTATCATTGGTCATGGCAGAGGGCATCTGACAGCCAACTGCAAAAGAATGTTTTTTCCATGTTTTCTCTTATCACACCTTCTTATCTTAACCTGGAGGGAACCAAGAGTAAGAGAGGAATGGGGAAAAATACGGACCAAAAAAGTGAAAGAACAGAACATAACCTTTTCCACTCCATGATTGGGAGCCTGGATCGGGCTCAAGCTGGAGGAAGGAAGAAAGTTTGGACTGGATATGAGATAAGAGTTTTAACTTAGATTGGTCTGAATGTTTTAGTATATGAAAATGGGACTATTTGCATACCAATACATTAACAAAAATTAATGGATTGTGCTCAGGATATTTTCCCCAGGTGTAATGGTTTTAATGCAATGATGGCAGAAAAAGAAAGCTATTTTCTAAGTATACCATACCAAATGCAACAAATTCAATAGACAAGCTCTAATTCCTTTGAGAAAAACAGAACCTTAAATGTAGGTAATCCTCAGGGTTTTATCCTAGGCTCTCATCTCACAGGCTGCTTTCACACATTTACATGACTGCAA
Organism: Rhinopithecus roxellana; assembly: GCF_007565055.1. Lineage (NCBI taxonomy): Eukaryota > Metazoa > Chordata > Mammalia > Primates > Cercopithecidae > Rhinopithecus > Rhinopithecus roxellana. Next base: position 44,147,149 of record NC_044560.1, on the reverse strand, counting down.
ATTTCTGTGGCTATGCCTTTCTCCAAACCTGTTTTTCAGGCACAGGCCACTGTCCTGCCTGAGTTACAGAGCTGATATACATAATTGCCTACAGGGCACTGATACTTGGATAGCTCATAGGAATTCATGCCAACTGGACTCATTATCCTCTACCTGTGGTCACCTAAACCCGTTCCCCCTCGGGGTTTCCTTTCTCTTTTCATTACCCAAGGTGGAAATGTTGACTTTTTGCCCCTGCATGGCTCCTAATATTCAATCACCAAGTCCTAACTACCCTCCCTTCTAAGTATGTCTCAAATCTGTTCATTTCTGCACATCCCCACTGTGACTACATTGGCCTGAGTCATCTTCATCTCTCATTTGAAGAGCGGCAGTGCTCTCCATCTGGACTCTGCTTCTAGTCCCACTGAATTCCAACGTATACTTTTCATTGCAACTACCAGTGATCCTTATAAAATGAGCCATTCATTCAACAAATATGTATTTCATACCTACTGTGTGTCAGGACCTGTGTTAAGGTTTGGGGACAGGTGCAGAGCACAAAACAGAGTCCTGGTCCTCATTTTTATTTATTTATTTTTATTTATTTATTTATTTTCAGACCCTGTGTTCAGCAAAATGAGCAGAAGGCAACTATTAAACGAACAAAATGACCCATGACAGGGGTCAACGAAGGATTTTAAAATCTGTAATTATGTAGTTAAGTATACTTGGAACTTTTCTGTGTATGATATGTGTGTCTGTGTTACATTAACAGAAATACTAGTATTAAGTTAGGGGTTTAGAAGAATGTGTTTTGACTAATAAAGACATAGACAAGACAAATAGATATAAAGTGTTTACATTTTACAACCATGTAATTGAGATAAACTGAGCATTTGGGAATTTGACAACATAGAGCCAGGGGTCCTCTGAAGACTCCATTGTGCCAGCAACATTCCCAGCTGCCTCGGTTACAGGCTCACATCCCCTTCCCTGCATGGGAGTGATGGCACAGAGAGAAGAGCCACATGCGAGTGAAGTCAACTATCATAAGGGATGGAATGATCTCCAGAATTTTCTGGGGATTGAAGGCCTGTTATAGCTCCAACAGATTTTATCATAACTAGTGTAAACATACTAGATGGAGGGTTTTTTGGGTTTTTTGTTTGTTTGTTTGTTGTTTCATTTTGTTTAGAGATAGAGTCTCATTCTGTCACCCAGGCTGGAGTCCAGTGATGTAATCACAACTCACTGCAGCCTCAAACTCTTGGGCTCAAGTGATTCTTCCTCCTCAGCCTCCTGAGTAGTTGAAACTAAAGGTGTGTGCCACCAAACCTGGTTAACTTTTTATTTTTGCAGAGACAAGTTCTTGCTATATTGCCCAGGCTGGTCTTGAACTCCCGGCCTCAAGTGATCCTCCCACCTCCTAAAGTGTTGACATTACAGGCACAAGCCACCACACCTTGTCCAGATCAGATATTTTTAAGTCTGTTTTGCCTGGCAACATCACTTCCTGGAAGGAACCTTGGATTAGGAGACAGAAAAATCTTACTTTCCTGGTGGCTTTTGTCATTAGCTTCGGTTGCAAATTGATATCTTGATGCCTGGCTGCTCTCCTACCATGCCAACCCAAGAGGGGTCAAGCTTACCCAAGGTGTAAGGAAGATATGAGGTTGCATTAGTCATAATAGACTAGGTTTGCTGTGACAATCAACAATCTACAAATTTCAGCAGCTCAGCACAAAAAATATTATTTCCTACTCATACCAAGGCTGATGTGGAAGTGCTCTGCTTCCTCTAGTCATTTAAGGGCCTACATGACAGAGGTCTGTGAACTGGAATGTTGCTGGCCACTTGGTCATGGGAAGAGTGAGGGATTAGAGAACCACAGAGGGTCTTTCACTGCCTCAGCCAGGAAGTGACACACATCACTTCTGCTAACATTTTGTTAGCTAGCTACATGGCCTAGATTAATTACAAAGGAGCCAGGAAGTGTAGCTTTCCATATGCTCAGGAAGGGAAAGAGAACTGGGTATTGGTGAGCACCAGAAATCGCTATTACCCTAAGCCAATAGTCACTTTGTTTAGGGAGCTTTTCCTGACCAACACTCCTCAGTTTCCAGACTAGGTATGATGTTGCTTTGTTGTGCTTCCCTAGTCCCTTTACATCTGCTTCTATATTAGTTAGTATACATTATTTTACTGCTTATTTATGTTCCTGCCTTATTACATCTCCTCTCTGCCTAAAACACCCTTGCTCCTATACTTCGCCTGCCTAACTTTGACTTACCCTATAGATCTCAGTTCAAATTACTTCCAATAGTCATGAGGAAGAATACAATCTGAATTCCTAGTCCCATAGTTCTTCTCTTAAAAAAATTATTCACTAAAGGACTAGGGCTCCTTGTAAGGTATATGGTACCAGATCTTAGGAGAGGACAAAGCAAGAAGAGCCTGATACATCTCATTGCTGACAAACACTAAAGATGTTTTTGGAAATGCCTAATTAAGTGTTAAAAATAAGACAGTACAGCCTAGAGAGAATAGTCACTGGGCAAAAGGTAACAAATATTAAAAATGATCACAATAATTGGAAGATATTCAGTCTGTTTTTGTTTTTTGTAGAGACAGGATCTTGCTATGTTGCCCAGACTGGTCTTAAACTTCTAGGCTCAAGCAATATTGAGTTTGTTAAAGAAGCTATGAGTTCATTGTAATTTTCAAAAGATAGAAGCTGTATAGTTTTTGTATAAATTTTGTATAAAATTGTTAAAAGGATGGCTTGAGGTTAATAAATATGTATTGAATAAATGAATGAATGAGTTGTATTTTGATACAAATAGAAAAATGGTAATTTACACAAAATTGTGTATTATATGAAATAAATAGTTACAACTTGGGGAATATGTTTGTCCATTGTGTAAAAATACACATAATAAGAATTTTAGTTGGGCATAGTGGCTCACACCTGTAATCCCAGCACTTTGGGAGGCCAAGGCAGGCGGATTACTTGAGGTCAGGAGTTCAAGACCAACCCGGCCAACATGGCGAAACCCCGTCTCTACTAAAAAAGTACAAAAATTAGATGGTTGTGGTAGCATGTGCCTGTAATCCTAGCTACTTGGGAGGTTGAAACAGGAGAATCACTTGAACCCAGGAGGTGGAGGTTGCAGTAAGCCAAGATTCCACCACTGCACTCCAGCCTGGGCAACAGAGTGACAGTTTCAAAAAAAAAAAAAAAAAAGAATTTTAAATTTTTATATCAGACATAATAAAAATGGATTTGAGCTACAACAGAAACATTTTTATAGTCAAAGAATAAATTTCAGTCTGTACCCATTGTTAAACTCTAGGGTGAGCTTATTGACTAGTTTTTCTGGGGAACCTTTTATTCCACCTTGTTTGTGTATATACACTTCTGCCTGAAAACAGGAGAATACAGTGGAACTGAAACTCCTTCAGGCATAAGATTCTCTAAGATGGTTATTTTGAGGCAGTTATAGATATGCATATCCTATGTTAGAATCAATTCAGTGGAAACCTGGGTGAGGTTTGTGAATGAACATTTTTTAGCCAAAATATAATTGCATCAATGTGCAGTTGCATCACAGATAGGTTCTATAATCACGGGCACCTGGGAAACTTTCAACTGTATATATGGAATTAGCACTAACCTAGTTTACTGAGGTTTTCTTTGTTATGCCCTATCTTGGAATCTTTTTCTGTGTTAGAAAAAAATTCTCCAGCTGAAAAGTATATTAAGAAAAAGATCTGTACTCATGTGAAAACTATTCTGGAACACTACAACTTCAAAGGTTGAGTTTCTCTTACTGGGTGAATAAAAGCAAAATGCTGCCCGTAAATAGACAATCGAGTGCAAAAGCAGAAGCAGTAATGGAATATTACAACCAAAAAAGAAATGGAAGAGCTGGCAAGAGAACTGGGATATAGCAAAATGGAGAAATATAAAATTAGCTGAAAATAGAGGCAATTGTAGGAACACTCCTTTTGAGTGGGCAGCTCAAATGTTAATGATTCTACAATAAATTCATGCTTTAACTAGAGAATCTTAGGAATTTAGATCCAGTAATATATTTGGAAAGGTGTGGGGAAAATTAACTTGAAAACCCACACCTCAGTTGGCTCGGAGGGGATGTGTGAATGTAGAATCTGTGAAAAGAAGTTTAATATGTTTTTAAAAACTGTCTGCTAAATGAGACCAGATAATTCATGCATTGATGACATGAGGCACCTGTTAGCTCAGTTTCGAAAGCAATAATTGTCCAAGGACTGTAATCTGTTACTAATCAACTATAAGACTGTTGTCAGACCTGACCTGATTGGATACGGTCTTTAAAAGTATGCCTGAATGCCAGATTCCAGTGTAGATTCACAAAAACAGCCTGGAAATATGCCAGGGGTGGAGCACTCAAGGGGCGAAACTGAAGGGGTAAAACTGAAGTGGATTTATCTAGGACGGCAGAAGAATAAAACAAGAATGAACACATGTTGCTATGCTTTGAATGTTTGTGTTCCCACCAAATTCAAACGTTGGAATCTAAGACCTAATGCAATAGTATTAAGTGGTGAGCCTTCAGGAGGTGGTTATGAGGGCTGTGCCCTCATGAAAGGGATTAGTACCCTCATAAAATGGCTTGAGGGAACTAGCTAGCCCTTTGTTGCCCTTCCACCTTCTGCCATGTGAGGACACAGCAAGAAGGTGCCATCTTAGAAGCAGAGAGCAGCCCTCAACAGACACTGAATTTGTCAGCACCTTGATCTTGGGCTTCTCAGCCTCCAGAGCTGTGAGCAATAAATTTCTGTCTTTTATAAATTACCCAGGCTCTGGCATTTTGTTATAGTAGCACAAAAGAACTAATACATATATCAAAGTTTGTAGCAGATTCTAAATATCAAAAGACAATTTGTCTCATTTCAAGTCCTCCAAGAAGCAAGACACCAAGAAAGAATGAGATGGGTAGGAGATTTATTGGGGAAAACGCCTGTGAAGAATAAAGGGGAGAGGGAGCAAGAGCAGGGGGGTGTCACAAAATACAAGTCTGAGTCTTGTACAAGGGGAGAAGAAAAGAAGGAGGATCTTGTAGAAAGAGCCCTAGACAGCAGTGCAGCCAGGCCATTGGCAAGTGTGCCCTAGCATGGAATGCTCATTACAGCAGTCATGCACTGGGGAGCAATGACCCAGGGCTAGTGTCCTCATTGTGCTCTGTCGTTAGCCAGGAGCACCCTGGGGACAGCATGGCTTTAGCGTGAATACTGTGCCAGATCAGAACATGCAGCAGTTAAATGTCGTCAGCCAGCTGTGTTCTTCACAGCAGGTTCTTTGGAAGGGACATCTGAGTGGCACACCACATGGCTGCTATGGCTTAACCTTGTGTCACACAGATACGTGTTCCCACACATGTTTATAGAGCAGTCCTCCATGGTTCCTTTGAGCCTCTCTTCCTGAGAGGAAACTTCCAAGAGGGAGGCTGGCAACACAGACAACACCCCTAGAAGCTGCAGCTGATCTCAGAACCGTAACTGGTATTCATCGTCTCCCTCCTCCACTGTCCTTTCTAAATCCCTCTCACTCTCAATCATCTCTGCCTTTCCTGGTGGCTTACCTGGTGGTATGATCCAAACTCCTATGCCTGAAGGATCTGATTCCTTGGTCATCACACCTTGTCAGGTTAATATGTCCATTCACGTGTCTATCCATTATTATAATTGGGCAATGCAGCACCAAGAAGTGCCCAGGCAGATTGCAATGTGGAAATGCAGCCCTACTTCCTCCTGCTTTCCTGAGTCTATTACCCTGGCTAAGATTATTACTTCTCTTCTTTGCTGCTTGTCTCTGGACACAAGAGTACAAAATGCTCTGGGAGCAGCCATCGTTGTGGTTAAGTGGGATCTGTTCCATCCCTCTGGCACGAGTGTGCTTCTTTGGGGATGAGAACCTCAACCCCTCTGAGCTCAGAGTTGTGGGGACAGGAAGCAAAATGTTCTCCAGTAGGTCACTGAGAGTGATGATAAGTGGGTCACAACTGCTTCTACTCTCGGGTTCCTACACTCATGTATTCTTTCATTTGGAGACTCAGTACTAGATGGAGGTCTCTAGTTTAATGCAAATATTGCACCCTGAATAATGTCACCCCACCTGTCTTAGTCTGTTTTGTGTTGCTATAACAGAATACTCAAGGCTGGGTAATTTTTAAAGAAAAAAGGCTTGTTTGACTCGTGGTTCTGGTGCTGGGAGGTTGAAGATGAGGCAGCTGCGTCTGGTGAGGGTCTCAGACTGCTGCAACTCATGGCAGAAAATGGAAGGGGAGTGGGCATGTTCAAAGAGATCACATGGTAAGACAGGAAGCAGGAGACAGAAACTGAGGAGGCCAGAATCCTTTAACAACCCACTCTCAGGAACTAATCCATTCCCTCAAGAGCAAGAACTCACTCGCCCTCAAGGGAGGGTATTAATCTATTCATAAGCTATCTGCCCCTATGACCCAAACACCTTCTATAAGGCCCCACCTCCCAACACTGCCACATTAGGGATCCAATTTCAACATGGGTTTTGATGGGGACAAACCACATACAAACCATAGCACTATCCTTCAGATTATTGCCTAAGTTGGTTCTTCAGCTGTGCTTCAGTGAACTCTTCCAACACTTGATCCGGCGGGCTACTTTGGGATGGTGAAGGATGAGTGGATTCCATGGTTAAGGGCTCGCTCTTGCACCTCCTTCACTTTAAAGCAGTTTCCCTGGCATGTTGTGTGGAATTCTGTGCCTGTGAATCATGTATTCTATACACCATTGGATAATAATGCTGGCTGCAGCTCTTCAGGCAGAAAAGGCAAACCCAGATATAGTGTATATCACTCTGAGGATGAACCACTGGCCCTTCTAGGACAGAAGTTCTCAGTAATACCAAATAGCTGTTGGTCTTCTTGAGGAATAGTGTGATATCAGGTCTCAGTGTTGGTTTCTGTTGCTGATAGACTGCATATCCTGAGGCAGAAGTAGTGAGACTGGCCTAAGCAAGGAGGGATTCATTGATAGGGCCCATCTATCCTACTACAGCCATTCCATTAATGTGCCCATTGTTCCAAATCTGGAGTGACCATTGCTGATGGCTAGCTAATGTCAACTGGCCAAGTCATTTTGATTATTTCCTTTTTCAGTGCCTTTTCCAAAGTGGATGATTTCTAGGGGCATTAACATGTAATACAAAATAATCTTCTCATTTTATGTCCACTCCTTATGTCTATCCATATGCTTCTGTGGCAGACTTTCTCATGTCTCATCTTCCAGTGGTACGACTGCTTGAACTGCAGCCTGAGCCTTCAGAGCTCCGTTTGGCTCCAATTTCTACCCAAAGCTGGCTGCGTTCCATTTCACCCAGTTCACAGGCTGAAACTGTATTAGTTCCAATATTAAGTGTGGACGGGGTTGCCTCCAGAACTCTGAGAAGTCCAACAGGTGTTGTCTTTCCTTATTCTTAGTAGGAGATACAAGATGCAGCAAATTGTCTTTTACTTTGGAGAAGTCCTGTGCCTGGCCCTGGTCACTGAATTCTTAAAAACTTTACTGAAGTGGCAGGTCCTGAGTTCTATAGAGGTCTTATCTCCTGCCTTCTGGATCTCATGTACCTTCTCAAGGCCTCCAGCATATAAGGCACCTCTTGCTAGTCCTGCCAGATCAGCATTATATCACTGATGTATTGGATCAATGTGATGCTACGGACTCTTTAAACTAGATGATGACAGAGGGCAGTGTGAATGTAACCCAGAGGACAAAACTGTAAATTAACTTTGTCCAGTTCATGCCAATGTGAACTGTTTTGGATCCTCTTTTCTGATTGGAATAGATAAGAATACAATCACCAAATCAATGGCAGCATACTCTAAAGCTGAGGCCTGACAGATTTACATCAACATCATGTCTCACACAGCAACTATGATTGGCGCTACTACTTGGTTGAGCATGTGGAAATCTATAGTCATTCTCCAGAATCCATGTGGTTTCTATAGATGTCAGATTGGAGATTTCAATGAAGTCAATGGAGGTATGATCAGGACCCCCCCCCCATGCATCCTTTAAATCTTTAATGGTGGTTGGATTAGTCAGGGCTCTCCAGAGCAACAAAACCTATAAAGGGTGTGTGTGTGTGTGTGTGTGTGTGTGTGTGTGTGTGTGTGTGTGTCTGTGGAGAGAGAAAGAGAAATTTTTAACAAATTGGCCCATATGATTGTGGAAGCTTGATGAATCCAAAATCTGATGAGGGAGGCTGGCAGGCTAGAGATCCAGGAAAGAGTCCCAGTTCAAGTCTGAAGGCAGTCTCCTGGCAAGCTAGGAAGAGAAAATATTGCAGATGAAGTCTGAACAAAGTCTATTGTCAGAATTTGCTCTTGCTCTGAAAAGGTCAGTTTTTTGTTCCATTAGGACCTTCAACTGATTGGATGAAGCCCACTCACATTTTGGATGGCAATGTGTTTTACTTAATATCCACTGATTTAAATACAAATCTCACAAAGAAATTTGGAATAATATTTGACCAAATATCTGTGCACTGTGGCCCGGCCAAGTTGACACATAAAGTTATCCATCACAGTGGTGTTAATGTCTGTCATCATTTCTGAGATGCAACGTTACTTTTGATTCACTATCTTGGCTCAGGAAAGTGGTTGTTTCAGAGGCTTCCTCTTGGCCTTCTATGGTATGATGGTTCTTACCCCACTAGCTAAGGATCTACGTGATAAACCCCAAATGTAACAGGGGACCCTGATGACACTTTAAGTCTTCAGGCATCAATATCAGCTCAAACAGTGTGTCCAAAGCCCTCTATGTGTGTTTATTCTTCTTTCTCCAGTGCATAGTCACATAAGTAAATGGGTGCAGGTCCCTTTGGGGTGGGACTGGGGAAAACACTACAGTTTATACTTAGAGTGTTGCACAGTGCTTCTTTAGAAACAGCCACCTCTCGATCACTGCCTTCTGGGTCTGAAAATCGTCTCATGATGCAGGAACGGAATGGTGAATTATGAATTTTTATTGGCACAACCACCTTTGTCCTGCTGCCTTCTTTGTTCTTGCCTATTTCTGATGATAGATGTTAAACGGCAATCTCTTTGGCTGCCTTTCTATTTTTCCCCTGGAGACACCAGATTCTGTAAGTCATTTCTACAACTTCTTGTGTGTCATGTCCCTTGACAGCTATTCCAATATTGCTGGCAGTTACAATCATGGCAGCCCTCTGACTTCTGGCAGTTAAGCATTGTTTCCTGACCTCTGCCTTCTTGGGGTATTATCGTCTCTATTGCTATTAATGAACCCAACTCTGTGACAGCTTCAGCTCTGACCCATAAGGAGAGCCACCACTAAACTTCTTACTGATGTTGGTGCCCCTCTCACCAGTGCATTCCTGATGGCCTTGGAGAATAATGTGTTATCTGAGCCGTGCTGTGAAATATAATGTGGAATGCTGTGGCTTTCTGGTCTTGCACTATGAATTCACTTCCAGCAACCTTTATATTTTTCTTCCTCTACCATTTGCCATGGCAACTCCAGTATTTCCAGTTCACTCAAAATAGGCCATCACTGCCTCTAGGCTTCTGGGGAGCTACTATACAGTGAGTTTGCCCCATCTTGGGGGTAGAGATGGGGTTTTCCTTGCAATGATGTTAAACTCCTTGACCCAAGAAAGCACTCCAAGTTAAACAACCTCTCTGTCTCTCATACTTTGCCTTTTACTGTTTCATTATTTCTCATTTTCTCATCCCTCTGCAGGAATCCATAGAACTTTGAAATAATCAGCCAATAGCACCATTCTTGTAGACATCATTCTCCCTATATCTCCCAAGTGCCTAAATACTTACATTAGCAAATCTGTTCCCCTCCACCAGGATGCATTCCCAAGCAGTATTCATTTCTCACATTCCACTTGGGATCAGATCCTCCTTGCCAGCCAGACATGAGTGAGCAGTCCCCAACTCTAATTTTACTGCCTGCTTTCTCAGGCCATTTTTTTGCCAAGTGTGTCAGTTGACAGCCTCTGAGTAGCAGACACCAAGCCAAAATAATATGTGAAAACAATTTTGGTGAAAACATCTGTGAAAGATAAAGGGGAGAGGAGCAGTAGGTGGGGAGAGATTTCAAACCACAAAGCAGGTGCGACACTTGTGAAAGAGAAGAGGGAAGGAGAAAAAATGGGGTAGGAAGAGCTCCAGGCTGCAGTGCAGCTCTGAGAAGTCTTGACTGGGTGATTGGGAAAGCCTCTCGCAAAGGCCATCCATTAGAAGAAGCTTCTGTCAGGCAGAAATGGCCCAGCAATAGTACTCCACTGTACTCAGGCATTGCCTGGGAGCAGTGTTGGGGAGAGGGGAGAGAGGCCTGAGTACGAATGCTGCAAACCTATAGGTATAGCCACTAGCTGGAGGCTGCTGGCCAACTACACTCAGACAGCGTGTTCTCTAGAAGGGAGATCTGAAGGGTACACCTACACAATCAAGTCTAAGTTGCAAGAGCAGTAAGAAATCAAACCAAGGCCAGGAAGCCAGGTGGAAAATGGAATGGGAGCCTGCAAAGAGGCTTCCATTGTAGATAATAAGCAAAGACATGCGCAAATTCTACCTTTATTTACATGTGCATGGCTGTAGTGGATGGGTTTAGTGTACGGGTATATGGACTGGTTTAATGTTACAAGCATGAATGAGTTCGTGTGAGTACATGGACAGCCACGAGAAATGTGCATTGATAAGGAAGGTGACAAAAAAAAAAAAAACTATAAAAAGCAGACACAAGAATAAAGAAGGTATAGCTTTATGCAGCCATTAAATATAAGAAGAAATCATCCTATAATCCTCAATATACCCAGAGGGTAATCACTGTCTATTACTGGAATCATCACGAAAGGGCAATTCAAGTTGAATGTCATCTATTTTAGGAGGTAAATATGTATACCTTAATATATGTTATTTTAAAAGAGTTTCAACAAAATTATTTTTAATGTCACATACTTAAATGGTAAGTCCCTCCATCCTATACAAAATTTTTATAATTTAAAAAGACTTATTACCCTGCTGGATAACTGGGTTATACTTTATTACCTTTCAAACATTCATGCTGCCTGCTCCATGGCTTTTTCTGTAATTTTATAGCTACCATTCTGCCAGTTTTATAAATTACATTTCTGATAGAAAGTATACTACTCTCTTAGACTTCCACAATTCAGAAAGGAAGTGCCAAAGGAATCTAAGCTTTAATGTCCAAGAGTACAATTCTTTTTGTGTCATTCCATACAATTCAAGGTCCAAGGGAAATGTTTGTGGTTTGCATATTTATAATTTTTATATCTTCCAAAACTATACAAATAAAAGTAAATACAAATTTGTATTAGAGTAAGGGCTTAAAATATTTTTAAGGTATGTTTGGATTATGACAAACAAAAAGTCTATGAGTGACACTCTGTGGCTAAATTTAAACTACGAAAAGTCATTTGTATTAAGTAACATCATTTAGTTGTAAGCACTCACAGGCACTGTGTTTTACTACATAAAGTTAGATATGAGGCCATGACTGCAGTTAAATTTTGAATAGCAGAAATTTCATTCCTCTGTTTTCATCAGCACCACTATTGATTCATCTTCCTCATCATTGTTACTGTTACTATATACTTTTGTATAAGTAATAATATTTATACTACTACTACTATCATCACGTCTACACTTTCACATTCCCCTTGGTGGCTCTAAATCTGATGCGGTAAGAAAAGCGGAGAATGTGTGGACAGACCTGGGTTTGAGTTCTAAATTTGCCTCTTACTGGCTGTATGACTTTAGGCAGTTTTCCTAACTTCATTATGTCAGGAGACTTATTTATAATGTAGGGATAATAATATGCATCCCAAACAGTGCTTGTGAGAATTAAATATATGTAAATCACCTAGGAAGACAACAAATTTTAATTTCCTGCTAAAATATTCCCACTATCGGAGGATGATTCCTTCTGCTTCTGGAGAAAATTAGAAGGTTTAAAGTTTATTGAACTTTTTTTAAAAATATGTCACTCTCCCCTATTCTCTCTCCTTCAATAAACATGCCTGTTTATGGAAGTTTCTCTCATTCAAAGGCACCAGGAACTTCCTAATGGCCAAATTCAGTGATCGTCATGCGCCACTTAATGACGTTTCGGTCAACAATGAACCACATGTAGGATGGTGGTCCCATAAGATTGTAATGGAGCTAAAAAATTCCTACCACCTAGTGATGTCCCAGCCGTCCTACAGTCATAATACAACATATTACACATGTGTTTGTGGTGATGCTGGTGTAAATAAACATACTCCTCAAGAAGGGCCCCAGGCAGGTCCTTCAGGAGGTATTCCAGAAGAAGGCATCGCTGTCGTAGGAGATGACAGCTCCACGCCTGTTATTGCCCTGAAAATCTTCCAATGGGACAAGAAGTGGAGGCGGAAGACAGCAATATTGATAATCCTGCTCCTGAGGAGGCCTATAGGCTGTTGTGTGTGTTTGTGTTTTAAAAAACACTTAAAGGCCGGGCGCGGTGGCTCAAGCCTGTAATCCCAGCACTTTGGGAGGCTGAGATGGGCGGATCACGAGGTCAGGCGATCGAGACCATCCTGGCTAACACGGTGAAACCCCGTCTCTACTAAAAAATACAAAAAACTAGCCGGGTGAGGTGGCGGGCGCCTGTAGTCCCAGCTATTCGGGAGGCTGAGGCAGGAGAATGGCGTAAACCTGGGAGGCTGAGCTTGCAGTGAGCCGAGATCCGGCCACTGCACTCAGCCCGGGAGACAGAGCGAGACTCCGTCTCAAAAAAAAATAAATAAATAAATAAATAAATAAATAGCACTTAAAAAGTAGAATAAAGAAATACATTTTAAATAGAAAAAAGCTTACAGAATAAGGATATAAAGAAATATTTTTTGTGCAGCTGTACAATGTGTTTGCTTTAAGCTAAGTGTGCTACAAAAGAGTAAAAAGGTTACACAATTTTTAAAGTTTATGAAGTAAAATAGTTAGAGTAAGCTAAGTTTATTATCAAAGAAAGAAAATTAAAAAAATAAATGTAGGGTAGCCTAAGTATACAGTAGTTATAAAGCCTACAGTGTACAGTCATGTCCTTGGTCTTCACATTCATTCACCTCCCATCACTCACTCACCCAGAGCTTCCAGTCTTGCAAGCTCTATTCATGGCAAGTGCCATACACAGGTATGCCATTTTCTTATCCTTTATATATTTACTGTATTTTTTCCATGTTTAGATATATTTAGATACACAAATACTTACCATTGTATTATAATAGCTTACAGTATTCAGTAGGGTAACATGCTGTACAAGCTTGTAGCCTAGGAGCAATAAGCTATGCCATATATCCTAGGTGTGGAGTAGGCTACATCATCTAGGTTTGTGTATGTACATTCTGTGACGTTTGCACAGCAGTGAAATTGCCTGATGATGCATTTCTCAGACCATATCTCCCTCGTGAAGAGATGCACGATTGTATCTCCTTTATAGTCCTCATTCTATTTGTCCTCTCTGCTGCATGAATTGTATTAACACTCTCCTTGAAACCTTTTGCTTCCTTGGCTTCTCTGAAGCCACTCTTTCTTTGTTCATTTCCTTTTTTCCCCTTAATTTTGGGTTTTTTAAATAGTAGGTATGACACGGATTGCAAGGTAAGTAGCAGAAAGCAGTGAATGATAAGTTGGTTCTGCTTGTGATCCAAGAAGGAAGTCAAAGACATTCAAGGTCAATACTGTGAAGACACAGAAACCAAGGAGGTGATGTGCCAGAAGCTATCATGGGAAGCTGGGGCCAAGGATTAGGAACTGAACACCAATACAGTACCAGGCGACAGGAATACAGGGAACAATACCTAATGTAATCCAACTAGTTTTGCCTGACATCTTTTTCATTTTTACCTGGCTCTCATTTTGTGGGCTGGGCACATAAACAGTGCAAGCAGAATCTTAACAAAAGTGCCAAATACTTTCTACTTCCTTTCCTTTCTTAAGTTGGTCCCTATAGTCCTATTTCTTGGACTTCTCTATCAATCTACAGACTTAGCTTGGATGATCTCATCCAGCCTCATTTTTTAACTACCATGTTCTCCTACAGTTTCTAAACTGTCTTCTGGATCTGGCTTTTTTTTTTTTTTTTTTTTTTTTTTTTTTTTTTTTTTTTTTTGAGACAGGGTCTCACTCTATCACCTAGGCTGGAGCACAGTGGTGTGGTCATGGTTCACTGCAGCCTCAACCTCCCAGGTTCAAGCAATCCTCCTGCCTCAGCCGCCTGAGTAGCTGGGACTATACGTATGGGCCACCATGCTAATCTTTTGGGTCTTTTTAATCTATATGTCCTGCAATATTTGAAGCTCAGACGTCTAAATCGAGTTTGGTAACATGATTTCCTAAATTGCTACCTCTTTCAGTTGCAGCATCCACACCCATGCAATCTCTTATATGAGAAAGCATAATATAGCATTTTATTTGCTGACATCCGATAGGTCACCAAGAGTTTCATTTTTTTAAATTTTTATACAAATAGAGTCTCCCTTTGTTGCCTAGGCTGGTCTCAAACACCTGGCCTCAAACAATCCTCCCACCTTGGCGTTCCAAAGTGCTGGGATTAACAGGCATGAGCCACTGGGCCTGGCCTAAGATTTTTAAAAATACTTATTTATTATAATTATTAATATTTCAACATGACCGTCTTTTGTCTAGTCCTTTTGCTAAGCACTCTGCTATCCCTTTATAGATAGTACCTTATCTCGGCTGGGAGCAGTGGCTCACACCTGTAATCCTAGCACTTTGGGAGACTGAGGCAGGCAGATGGCTTGAGTTCAGGAGTTTGAGGCCAGCCTGGGTAACATGGCAAAGCCCTAACTCTAAAAAAAATCAGCACATGCTTGTAATCCCAGCTACTTAGGGAGCTGAAGCGGGAGGATAGCTTGAGCCCAGGAGGTCAAGGATACAGTGAGCTGTGATAGTGCTACTGCACTCCAGCCTGGGTGACAAAGTGAGACTGTGTCTCAAAAATAGATAGATAGATAGATAGATAGATAGATAGATAGATAGATAGATAGATGATAGATAGAATCTCATCTAATCTTCATAACACCCTTTAATGATAGCCTTATAGGTTTTGTTATCATCTCTGTTTTAGAGAGAAAGAGTCTAAGGCTCAGCATATTTAAAACAGTCTTTCATGCTTTAAATATTAGGTTGGTGCACAAGTAATTGTGGTTTTTGCCATTACTTTAAATGGCAAAAACCACAATTACTTGTGCACCAACCTAATTGTTGTTCCAGTTACACAAAATTGAATTCAGGTAGTTTGACTCTAGATCCTGCTCTCTCGTCACTATATTCTGATGCTTCTTTGCTCTATGTGTTTTTCTCAGAAAAGTCTCACAGATCCAGCTCCTTTTCTGGCTACAGTTACACAAGGTTACACACCTGGGCTCCAAAAGCAGATGGATTTGCATTGGAACCTTGGGGCCCCTGCCTGCTGTGTGACTTTGAACAAGGCTCCTGACCTTCTCTGCCTTTGATTCCTCATTAGTAAATAGGTACATACTAGCAACATCACAGGTTGGTTGTGAAATTACATCACAGGTTTTAAATGAAATAATACAAAGAAAAAGGGAATGAATAAAAGCTTAGCTAATCTACGTAAAGCTCTATACACTTAATTGCTGTTATTATTATTATTCTATGCCAGTATAAGCCCTTAAATGTTTCTACTGTGTTTCAAAAGATTTCTAACTGGTCTCCCTAACATAAGAACCAATAAATTCATTGTCTTGATTGTCAGAATTACATTTTAAAGTGCTAAATCTGATCATGTCACTTCCCTGCCACAAAGCCTCTAATGTTCTTGTTCTCTGACCGCCTTTTTTTTTTTTTTTTTTTTTTTTTTTTTTTGAGACGGAGTCTTGCTCTGCCACCAAGGCTGGAGTGCAGTGGCCGGCTCTCAGCTCACTGCAAGCTCCGCCTCCCGGGTTCACGCCATTCTCCTGTCTCAGCCTCCCGAGTAGTTGGGACTACAGGCGCCCGCCTCGTCGCCCGGCTAGTTTTTTGTATTTTTTAGTAGAGACGGGGTTTCACCGTGTTAGCCAGGATGGTCTCGATCTCCTGACCTCGTGATCCGCCCGTCTCGGCCTCCCAAAGTGCTGGGATTACAGGCTTGAGCCACCGCGCCCGGCCAACTTCTTTAACTGGAATGACATCTTCTACCTTTCTCGTTTATTTCCTGCTACTCTCCCAAAAGAAGTATAGTCTTCATAAACACCAAACTTACTCTTCCACAGACCTACCAGTCCCTTTGAGGCCTTTGGGCCTCTTTCTGTTTCCTGTTTCAGTACTTGCCCCATTTCATCTAGAAAACTCCTACTTGTCCTTAAGACCTAGCTCCTCATAATGGCTTCCTCTAAGTCAAAATTGAACGAACGCCTCTCTGTGCTACAAAGAGTACTTTATTCACAGCATTTATGACACAGAATTTACAATTACAGAGTTGCAATTACTTTCTTCAGGGAAAAGTCCACTCCTGAATAAAAATCAATCAAATCCGGTGTGTTGTTGTACAGTGTCTGGTACATTATAGACATTCAACAAATACTGCTAAATGAATAATGTATACTGTTTATAGTTTACAAGGTCTTTTCACATACTTATTTTCATCATATTATCATAACATATAAGCATAAGAGTTTGGATACAAGAAGCTGTTATTACTATTATTATTAAACTGAGACTTAGTAAACATCTAGCGTTTTCCCCAATTGCAGAACTTTAAAAATACACAAAAATTACCACCAATATTTTAAAAAATAAAGGCTAAAGCTAGCATAGGGCTCATATTTTAAGAACACGGTCATTATATAGATCATGATAATTATCTGTGGATATCGGTAAATATATTGCCGCTTGATAATTATATTCCACTTCAAGTTCAGATTAGAGTGTTCCTTTAGTATGCCATGGAAGCAGCTATTTAAAGAGTCAGGCTAAGCCTGGAATGCGAGGAAGTCTTTGGAATTACAGTGGCATTCCAAAGTCTTTGCAGTTTCCATCCATTTCTTTTCTGTGGCAATAGCAATTAATTCAGTTTTAAATTATTTTTAACCAGTAGATTCTGCCATTTCCCCTAATTCCTCGAAAACAATTGAGCAAATGTAAAACATACTTGATTTGAAATCTAGGGCAGTGTTTATCAAAATGTGAGTAAGGACTCATTAGTGATATGCAAAATCAACTGTGTAATTCAAGCAATTTAAAAATGGAATAGAATAGAATAGAACAGGATAGGAAATACTAGAATGTGCTACATGATGTAGGGGCGTGATGTTTTGTGAAATCTTCATTTCGATTGTGTGTGTGTTTACTGAATTGTGACATAAAATATATTTCCCACTGTGGCATATATTTCCCACTAGATTGGGTCAAAAAAGTTTGAAAGCCACTACCCTATACGACATAGCAATATTGCACAAGGAGTGGGATCAGTTCCAAGTAGTCACTTAATGAAATTGGTTTAATAACTTGTAACATTGTAATCATGTCCCCATTGGGGCCAAAGCTGCAATTACATTATCATAACCCCCCAAACATAATCAACACCTGATTCATTCACCAGACTTAACCTCAAATAACATTTAATTATTTCCAAAACTTAAACCCATCTCTAAGAGGTGACTATTTGCTACCACAGAAACTATGCAGAATAATTTGCCATAGATTATAAAGTCAATTCCAAAAAAAGTACTTTGGGGCTGAATGCGGTAGCTCACGCCTGTAATCCCAGCACTTGGGGAGGCTGAGGCGGGCAGATCATGAGGTCAGGAGATCGAGACCATCCTGGCTAACACGGTGAAACTTCTACTCTACAAAAAATACAAAAAATTAGCTGGGCGTGGTGGCACATGCCTGTAGTTCCAGCTACTCGGGAGCCTAAGGCAGGAGAATTGCTTGAACTCAGGAGGCGGAGGTTGCAGTGAGCTAAGACCACGCCACTGCACTCCAGCTTGGGCGACAGAGCAAGACTCCGTCTGAGGGGAAAAAAAAAAAAAAAAAAAAAAAGCACTTTGGAAAACCTTTGGAGCAAAAGCAATCACTAAAGTTAGATTCAGACCACTACCCGTTTGCATGTTTATTATATTTAATTATAATCATTGCATAATTTTTTTCTCAGTGAGACTTAGTCCCTATTGTACAGGAGCATTATTTTACTATTTCTGTCTTCTTAGTGCCCTTATATATGTATTATCTAGCACATAAGGGACATTTAATAAATGTCAAGAAGGTGGTATTCATTTGGAATATATACGTTGTGAAACATAATGAATGACACAAGGTTACAGCCTATGCTAAGGCTATTCATGCTTCTTTAAAGAATGTACTTTTCGGCCGGGCGCGGTGGCTCACGCCTGTAATCCCAGCACTTTGGGAGGCCGAGGCGGGCAGATCAGGAGGTCAGGAGATCGAGACCATCCTGGCTAACACAGCGAAACCCCGTCTCTACTGAAAAAAAAAAATACAAAAAATTAGCCGGGCGTGGTGGCGGGCTCCTGTAGCCCCAGCTACTCGGGAGGCTGAGGCAGGAGAACAGCGTGAACCCGGGAGGCGGAGCTTGTAGTGGGCCGAGATTGCGCCACTGCACTCCAGCCTGGGCGACATAGCGAGACTCCATCTCAAAAATAAAAATAAAAATAAATAAAATAAAATAAAAAAGAATGTACTTTTCAAAGTCTGTCAGCTCTACAAAGTAGGGTTTATTGGAGTTTAAAATGTATACCTTTTAAAATCAAAGGAATACAATTTAAAAGCAAAATGATACATTCCTTTGATATTAGAATATCATGGATGCAAGCAGAGAAATAAGTGCTATCATACAATGCTTGTGATAGGTAAAACTGAGGTAGTTTGGAAACACCTACTAAAAATCTTTAAATATGTTTATTCTTTGATATAGAAATTTTGCTTCTAGTTCTTCATTCTATGGAAAAGTAATGATCTTCAAATATGCATAGAGGGTTAAACTGAGTGCTGTTTACGATAGATAAACATGTCTAATACTAGGAAATAAGTGAATTTTCTAATTCAATAGAATAATATGCAGTCATAAAAACCATGGTATTCAAATATATTGGCATATAAAGGGATTTAGGAGACATACTGTAAAAAACAGAAAACAGAGCTATAAACTACAGAATATCTTTCAAAAACATTTTTATGTAGTAATAGTCACATAATGAAATTAATATTTTAAAAGTGAATAATAGTTCAGTGACTATTTAGTACGTTCACATTATTGGGCTACTGCCACCTCTGTCTAGTTCCAAAACTAGATTTTCATCATTCCATAAGGATGTTTGCGCCCATTACCTTCTCTTCCAGCCCTTAGTAAACACCAATCTGTGTTCCACTCTATGAATCTACCTATTCTGATATTTTATACGCATGGTATCATACAATGTATGACCTTTTGTCTCTGGCTTCTTTCATTTAATGCTTTGGAGGTGAATCCACCTTGTAGGGGTCCTTAATTCCTTTTTATGGCTAAAAATATTTCATTGCATATATATATCCCACATTTTGCTTCTCTGTTCATCAATAAATGGACATTTGGGTTGTTTCTACCCTTTGGTTATCAGGAATAGTGGTGGTATAAAAGGGTGTACTGCAGAATATCATTTTAATGATACAAGTATTAGCAGCCATTATTTTTGGGTGGACGGATTACAGGTGAATTATTTTATGCTATTTAGAATATTGGGCTTTGGAATTAATCAGAACAGATCCCATTTCCTCACGTGTAAAGTGAGGAAAACAAAACCTACGTAACTGAATGATCATGAAGAGTAAGTAAATACGTATATGTAAAGCATTTAGAAATGCGTGGTTGGGGGGAGCACATGGTAAGGACTGAATGTGTAGTATTTAAAAAAATATTTAAAACATCTTGTTTTTATTTTTTTAATTAGTGTTAAACTTTTTTTTTTTTTTTTCTAATGTACTTGTATGCTACACAATGAAGATGCATGGTCGCCTTCGCTGATGGTCATTTGGGCTAGTGCCAAAAGCTGCTGGATTGTTTGATCTGATGACATCCGTTTGACTAAGTATAGTTCTACACTGTAACTCTTCCTCCAAGTTTCAATTAAAATAATGTTCCAAGCAGCGTATTCTCCAGCCCCTCTGCCACAGCTCCTTTTCCATTCTAGTTTTTGTTTCAGCATCACTTTCTATGTTGCAGACGCAACTACCCAGGTTTTACATTTTAGGAACTGCATGACAGGGACAGAGGGACAGGTGAAGGGCACAGGCTTTCTCATACACTGCTAGCAAAATACATTACGATCAGGTTTAACCAAACACATAAAATTTCTTCCACAATGTCCCTCTTTTTACTCCCCAGAAAATCTCATTGTAAACTCAAACTTTGCCAAATATGCTCATCTTGAACGCAGCAGAAGGGTTTTCCGTCGGGAGCCAGCCGGGCTGCGGGAGGCGCCCTCCTGCCACCCCTCCAGCCCCACCCCGGGTATGGGAAGCCCGAGTTCGCGCCCGCCGTCCCCGCAATCCCCAGGCCGCCCCAGCGCGGGAGTTTCGAGGGGAACCGGGGGAGAGCTGCGGCATCACGTGGGGGGCTACCCGGGGACAGGCGCCTGGGGCTGAGTCGCCCGGCGAAGCCACTGCAAAGGGGCCACAACCCCCAGAGCTCGACCCTGGGCGTTCACGAAGGCCTCACGGAGAGGCGGAGCCCGCCTGCCCGTCCGCGCCCGCACAGGTGTCCGGGTGGCGGCGCCCGGCCCCGCCGGCGGACCCGCGAGAGGCGGGCGGGGGCGCGCCTGTACGCCGGGGCCGGGGGCCGGCGGGGGAGGTTCCCGCGAGGTGGTTCTCGGGCTCCTCCTCGGCGCCTCAGGTTTCCTCTCTCCGCCAGCCGGCTGCTGGCTGCGGCACCGCCTCTCTCTACTCCCTCCTCCCTCCTCCCGCCGCCCCTCTTCCCCGCGGTTGGGCCCACTCTGCGGCCTCTGCCCGCCTCGCCCTCGCCCGGGCCTCCTCCCGCTTTCTCTCTCCGCTTCCCCTGGAGCCTCCGAGGAGTCCAAAGCCGCGGGGCGCCCGGGAAGATGGCGGCGGCGGCGGGAGACGGCGGCGGCGAGGGGGGCGCGGGCCTGGGCTGCGCGGCGGGGCCGGGGCCGGGGCCAGGACTGCGCGAGCAGGGCCCCTCAGCCGAAGCGCACGAGGGCGCCCCGGACCCGGCGCCCGCCGCGCTGCCCCCTGAGGAGGTCGCCGCGCGGCTGCTGCGGATGCGGCGGGAGCTGAGCAACCGCAGGAAAATCCTGGTGAAAAACCTGCCCCAGGACAGTAACTGCCAGGTACGGGGACGGTGCTGGGGGCGACGTGTCCCGGGGGGGCGGCGGGGCGGCGCTCCGTGTCCAGGCTGGGATCGGGGGCGCCTCAGAGCGGTCCTGGGGAGTGGTCGGCTCCCTCGGTTTGACGGAACTCTTGGGGTTTCTAGCCTGCAGACGCCCTGCCAGGGAGGGGGGCAGATTGGGAAACTGAGGCTCTGAGAGGCGAAGCGGCTTCTCCAAGGTCACGGGAATCAGGGGCTGCTGCCTCCAAGTTCGGCCCGCTCTTTCCTTCTCCTACGGCCCGTAGAGGAGTAGGAGAAGGAGGAGAGTGGAGGTGAGTTGTGGAGCACACATTTTACTGGGGGTGGGTAGGGGGGGCCGAAGCTTCGGGAGCACCTTGAGAGGAGCGGGGGCTCCCGCGTAGAGTCCCCGGGGCTTGGAAGTGCCATGGGGGAACAGGGGCACGAGAGAGCTGGGAGTGAGTTTCGCTGCTGTTGCAGCAGCACTTGACCAAGTTTCTGTGAAACAACTCTGTCTCCTCAGTTTGCTAAGGCCCCAGAATAGAGTTATTGCTGCGCTCCTTGGAGCCTTGAAGCCGCCTCCTGCTATGCCAAGTACAGTACTGGAGGATTTGTTCCTCAGTAACTTGGATGAGATTTAAAGATAGCTACTCTGTGTCTTTAATCCAGATTAACTGTTGCTTTTAAGATTAGAAACTCTGCATCTATTTAACTTTTTTTTTTTCCCCTGATTTCAAAAGCTGCATGCGCATTGTAGGAAAGCTAGGAAAAACAGAGAAGCACAAAGGGGAAACACAGAAATTGCCCATATTTCTGATACCTAAAGATAACCATTGTTATCCTGGGATGTTGTCCTTTTCTCTTTTCCTATGCATATTTTATTTTACCAAAAACATGAAATCATTTCTTTGATTCTTCAGGATTTCTTTGCTGTCTGGATGTTCACACATGTTTCACATATAACCTGAATTTATATATTGCACTGTGTGTGGTGGGCTATCCTGGTAGTTGCGGATTTGGGCTAACTTGTGTAGTTCCTCCTGTAACCGGATGCATGAAATTGCAAGAGGGCTGGCTATTGACAATTGCATGGCAGTTCTTCCATGTGACTTATAAAATAATGAGACCAATGCCCCATTACTATGTAATGAGACCTTACTTAGCCCTTCACAATAAATATGAACATATAACCTTATAACCTGTAGGCATGAGGGGGTATTTTGTTTCAAAATGCAATGTCTGTCAATATTGTTTATCTCATCTGTCTTTCAACTCTTTCCATTCCGCCATGGTCCACTTCCCATCTGTCAGGTAATGTTTTGTGATAC
Source organism: Rhinopithecus roxellana (assembly GCF_007565055.1). NCBI lineage: Eukaryota > Metazoa > Chordata > Mammalia > Primates > Cercopithecidae > Rhinopithecus > Rhinopithecus roxellana. The sequence continues at coordinate 44,124,440 of NC_044560.1, read as the reverse complement.
TACCTGTTAAGGACACCTGCAGTGGACTGATTTCTTGGAAGCAGCCTCCCCTGCCCATACAAATAGAGGACTGCAAGGGAGCTCAGGAAGGAGGAGGCTTGGAAGAAGCAGATGGCATTTTTTAAAAAAACAAATTTAAAAAATAGAAGCTCTTTGTATAGACAGTCTAGGAGAAGAGAAATAGAGAAGTATCTCAATGTCTTTGTAGAATGTCAGCTGTTTTTGTTATCACAATTCCTTGCATTAATTCTAAAAATATTTAGACCCCAAATTCAAGACATTCTGTCTATTCTTGCTTTGCTGTTGGTATCTTTCTCATTTCCCTTCGCAATAGACATGAAAAATATATCAAAGGGTCTAATAAAAGGAACAGTTTTAATTAGTGATAGAAGCTTTCTGATAATTACACTGGGATTTGTATTTTTGAGATTTCATCTACTTTTTCTTAAACTAATATTTTCATGAATTTGTTCTGCATGAATTTTTTTTGTATTTTGTGTTTTAACAATTTCCCTTAATTATAATGTCTGCTTTTTCTTATGACTGTGTTTTACTGTCAACTTACTAATGAAAGTTTAACTTTATTTTATTTTGTGTCTTTTTGCCAGTAAGGCCTACATAAAATCACCTGTGCTAAAACTACGTATGTATCCTTATGAAATGGTTAATAGGGTTTTTGTTCAATCATTAAGTAATCAGATATTTCTGAAATACTAAGTTCTTGTTCTTTTCCAGAAGAGTCTGTGTTTATTCATTCATTTCTTTCTTTTTTTCTTTTTTCTGAGACATGGTCTCACTCTGTCACCCAGACTGGAGTGCAGTGGTGCAACCTCAGCTCACTGCAACCTCTGCCTCCCAGGTTCAAGTGATTCTCCCTGCCTCAGCCTCCCGAGTAGCTGGGATTACGTAAGCCTGCCACCACACCTGGCTAATTTTTATATTTTTTTAGTAGAGATGTGGTTTCGCCATGTTGGCCAGGCTGGTCTTGAACTCCTGACCTCAGGTGATCCGCCCGCCTCGGCCTCCCAAAGTGCTGAGATTATAGGTGTGAGCCACTGTGCCGGGCCTCATTTCTTTACTTTAGAATATCACTTTAAGGATCAAAGACATTCATAACTCTAGTTCTCAAACTGTGTATTTATGTTTCTAGAAAATACTGATTAATAACTTACTAGTAGAAACCCAATAATTTTTTCTTACCCTTGGAAATATATGGGTGTTTTCTTTATTAAATGTAGTTTTCATAAATCTCAAATTTTGTTTTATTTTTTGTATAGCAGATTTATAATAGCATCCCACAACTTTATAGTTCCTATAATTAAAAGGCACGCTGAAAGTATTACTTTTAACTGGAAGCTTTTAGAGGTATGTTTATCAAATACCTTATAGAAGTACTGGCTCTAAAAAAACTGAACACCTTTATATTAAGTTCTCAAAAGCTTTCTTACTAAATAATTACTGTGCATTCAGTCAAGCCCTGTCTGGTCTGCCTAAGCTTTCTGGAATCTTCTTGGCCCTCTTTGTTTTCACAGCCTCAGCTCTGGTTCAAGTCTTTTTCATCTCTTGTTCACTGTTACAACTTTTCAGTTTGTCACCTACCTTCATTACTGTCCTGTTTCTTACATTTTAGCTCCTTCTGCATGCTGCTTCCCTTGAGGGATACTCCGGAAGCACAAATCTGATCATGTCACTCTCCTGCTCATAAAAAAACTTCTTCTCAAATTGTCCTTAACAGTAAAGAACAGTGAATCTGAATTAGACTGTTGCAAGACTGAAATTGCTTTGAAGTTTTGTATTCTGTCTGAAAATTTTATATTACTTTTATGTTCTATTAGTAACATTGGATTTAACATAAAAACAGCATTTAACTCCCAAATTTTTTTCATAAACTTGACATGGAAAATGTACTATATTTAACCTTTGATTTTCCATATTTCTGTATTACCATGGAGTACTCAGATCTCAGTTTGAAAAGCATGAAATGATAGGACAGCAGTTTAAGATTTTTAGGCTTTTTGTGACTTGGCCCCTGCCTACATTTCCAGTCCCATTCCTTTTTAGTTTTTATTTATTTTTTTTGAGACAAGGACTTGCTCTGCCACCTGGACTGGAGTGCAGTGAAATGATCACTGCTCACTGCAGCTATGACCTTCCAGGCTGAAGTGATTCTCCCACCTCAGCCTCTCAAGTAGCTGGACTACAGGCATATGCCACCATGCCTGGCTAATTTTTTAAAAATTTTTTGTGGAGACATGGTCTCTCTATGTTGCCTAGGCTGGTCTTGACCTCCTGGACTCAAGTGATCTTCCTGTGTTTGGCTCCCAAAGTGCTGGGACCACAGGTGTGAGCCACTGCACCCAGCTATCAGTCTCATTTCTGATTAGTCCTGCATTGGATTCTGTTCGTTTCTGATTAGTCTTGCACTGCATTTTTTGTTTGTTTGTTTGTTTGTTTGTTTTTTGAGATAGATTCTCGCTCTGTCACCCAGGCTGCAGTGCAGTGGTGTGATCTCGGCTCACTGCAACCTCCGCCTCCTGGGTTCAAGCAATTCTTCTGCCTTAGCCTCCCGAGTAGCTGGGATTACAGGTGTGTGCACCACGCGTGGCTAATTTTTGTACTTTTACTAGAGACGGGGTTTCACCATGTTGGCCAGGCTGATCTTGTATGCCTGATCTCAGGTGATCCGCCTGCCTCGGCCTCCCAAAGTGCTGGGATTACAGGCGTGAGCCACCACGCCTGGCCAGTCCTGCATTGGATTCTATTCCACCTTTATCAAACTACCTAGATCCCCAAGTACCTCATGCCACTGTGATTTGAATATTTATACTTATGTCTTTGTTAGTGTTTTGGAATGTGTTTATAGTGAGTAATTTATAGTGAATGATGTAATTATTTTTAATGAATCATTTATAGTCAATAGTGATGTTGCAAACACTGGTTCCTATTCATAGCCATTGTATATGTGTGTGTCTGGTCTTTTGCAACTGAATTTAGAATTTTGATTAATTAAGGTAATGTTTTAATATTTTTTCTAATATATGTGTTATTGTATTTCTGTAAATTGTATTATGGTTAACCTGGTTCTGTTTCAATATCGTTGTCATTGGGATTTCAAAATGGAGAAAACAGGGGCATTTGCTTCTTAGACTGTTTGTGTTCACTTAGGTTTTTTTTTCTTACAGGTCTTATGTGTGTCCATGTGTTTTGTTTTTGTCATATTGTTTACCCTAAAATCTGGAAGAGATTCTATTGTGTAATTAGAAGACGATGTGAAGTGCTTAGGGCCAACATTCAGGATCAGTAATAGAGGAAACAAAACATTCTATTGTCTCACTTTGGATATTATAAACTTACATTTCAAAGTATTCTAATATGATAGTTAATTTGAGAAGCTTGATGGTGAATTCACAGAGATCCATTGAAATCATAATATTACCAAGCAAGCACTTTTTAGAATCACAAACCACCAAATGTAAGAAACTCTAGTTAATCTTTTTTTGTAATTAATTTTTTTTCTGCTCTTTCTTTTTCTTTTCTTTTCTTTTTCTTTCTTTTTTTTTTTTTTTTTTTGTTGAGACGGAGTCTTGCTCTGTCGCCCAGGCTGGAGTGCAGTGGCCGGATCTCAGCTCACTGCAAGCTCCGCCTCCCGGGTTTACGCCATTCTCCTGCCTCAGCCTCCCGAGTAGCTGGGACTACAGGCGCCCGCCACCTCGCCCGGCTAGTTTTTTGTATTTTTAGTAGAGATGGGGTTTCACCGTGTTAGCCAGGATGGTCTCGATCTCCTGACCTCGTGATCCTCCCGTCTCGGCCTCCCAAAGTGCCGGGGTTACAGGCTTGAGCCACCGCGCCCGGCCTCTTTTTTTTTTTTTTTTTTAACGAGACAGAGCAAGATCACTCTGTCTCCGCTCCGAGGCTGGAGTGCAGTGGTGCGATCATAGCTCACTGCCGCCTTAACTCCTGGGCTCAAGTGATCCTCCCATCTCAGCCATCTGAGAAGCTGGGACCATAGGCATGCACCACTGTGTCCAGCTAGTGTTTTTTAATTTTTTTGTAGAGACACAGTCTCTCTATGTTGCCTAGGCTGGTCATAATCTTATTTTTAAAAACTAAGTATTCCTGTTTGCTTTTAACATCAGTATAAGAACAGTAGAATTATCTTACGTATTTTATGTCCTTTAACTGTGAGATTTAAAAATGTACTTTGTTTTCTCTAACAATATATTCGGTAATTATTACCTCTTTTAAAAATAGGGCTACTATTCTCTACTTTTTTCCTGACAATATTGGGGTGTTTTCGTTTTGAGATTATTCTTCCTTTAAAATAAAAATGCCATTGCTTACCTCCAAAAGTTACTTTTCTTAGTGTATACTATGCAAAAATTATCTATTATATTTTCTTTTCTAATGTAATTAAACATAATTGAATTATGGGTTCTACTTCTTTTTCATGTGTTTTGTTATCCTATTCTCAATGTAACAAGAACACTGAAAGCTATTAGGGAAATGTACTTCTAAATTTCTGGGACACCACTGCCTCCCTGAGTTTCTAGTTTTGGAAGAAATTCTTGAAAAGTGTTTCAGAAATGCTGTTCTCTGCTATGAAAACACATTCAAGAAGAGAAGGAATACTTTGTGGTTAGCATCAAAATGCTGTGTTAACAGCCATTCCAAAGAAATCTCATGTAATCTATAGCTCATTTCCCAGTTAATGACTGGGTTATGCTTAGAAATTCTTTTCTGAACTTGTGACATATTTTCACATAGAATATGGTAGATAGTATTTAGTTTTCAGGTTAGCATGTTAGCCTCTATTTAAGTTATGATTGTTTATGAAGTGTAAGATTACAATAAGTAGTATGACAACGTCTAACAAAGCTCCAGCTTTAAATGAAGTCAACTCTGATCAAAGGCTGTTACTGCAAAACGGGTTCCTATTACTGACTACCTGAGTTTTGTCTCTTGATTCTTCTGTTTGCACTTATTCTTCTTTCCTTGTGGACAAAAAGGTTTTGTTTTTTGTTTTTAGATACGGGGTGTTGCTATGTTGCCCAGGCTGGAGTGCAGTGGCTATTCACATATTCACAGGCACAATCATAGCACACAGCACTGTGGCCTCAAGCTCCTGGCCTCAGATCCTGTGCTACCAAGCCCAGCCTTGATTTTTTAAAAATGTTTACTTTATTTTTTAATTTATTTTTTATTTTGAATGTAATTTAATTTTTTTTTTTTTTTTTTTTTTTTTTGAGATGGAGTCTCGCTCTGTCACCCAGGCTGGAGTGCAGTGGCCGGATCTCAGCTCACTGCAAGCTCCGCCTCCCGGGTTTACGCCATTCTCCTGGCTCAGCCTCCCGAGTAGCTGGGACTACAGGCGCCGGCCACCTCGCCCGGCTAGTTTTTTGTATTTTTTAGTAGAGACGGGGTTTCACCGTGTTAGTCAGGATGGTCTCGATCTCCTGACCTTGTGATCCGCCCGTCTCGGCCTCCCAAAGTGCTGGGATTACAGGCTTGAGCCACCGCGCCCGGCCTAATTTAATTTTTTAAAAAGCTTTATGCTTAGCTTTCCTTGCTCAGCTAAAACAGGCAAACCAAGGAATATTAAAATGTCAATAAAATTATTCACAAATTTTTAAATTCTAAAATTGCTTATCATGTATCTCGGCTGTTTGTATTTTGTTTGCCTAATTACATAATTGCCTGACTCTAAGAGGATAGTATGAACTGAGAGGGGTAATAAGTGAGAAGTCGGAAGATCAGATCACTAGAACATTTGCCTATGCAGTACTGTATATTTTGGCTGATTATTATGTGCAGGATAGCCCTTGGTTGTTGTGCTGAATAGCTTCCATTTGCTCTTCCAGATCTATTCTCCACCCTTCTCACCCCCTCCTTATCCAGGGAGGCTAACCTGTACTGTGGATTGCACCAACAAGGCTCTCTTATCCTCTGTTTTGTGGTTGCACTTGGCCAGAGCCGCTAGTGGGAGATCAGAGGATTGAGGAGAGCAAGAGTGGAGCATTTATTGACCCAGCATTTATTCACAGGTGACTGTGGGTTGGCTGCTTCCTCTTTAAAGGTCAGTTTCTATCCAGTGGCTCCCTCCATACAGCCCAGCTCTCCTGGTTATCATAACCATTCTTCTTGTCTCCTTGGGCCCAGGAGGAGTACAAGAATGTTGCTAGCCTAAGATTTCTTCAAATCTTTGTAGATAGTCTCTTTTAAAAGTTCTCCCCAATTAGTTTCCGAGTATGTCTTCTATTACTTGCTGGGATCCTGATTCTGTTGCCTACTCAGTCGCTTTTCTTCCTCTTGCCTATCCTAGTCGCACCCAGATTTCCCCTTGAAGACCTACCTCTTTTTTAGCAACTGTATGATTTGGGTGGGTTTAATCTCTATCTCCATCTGTAGGGGTGACATAAACGAAAGAACACAGTTCTTCCCTTTTCCTAGAGGGATTGGTTAAAAGATGGGCAATAACCCGGACCGAAGCCCATCAGTCCATGATAGTCCCTTGGTCATAGTGATTATTTCAGCCTGGCTTAGCAGAGAAACTTAGGACTTGTGTTTGGTTGTTAAAGTAAGTGAATCTCTTTCTCTCCACTGGATATGAATGCAGAGATGTATGACTCTGGCTGCAACTGACAGACATTAAGGGAGCAGACAGACAAAGGGGGACTGACCTGGTGGGGAAAATGTAGAGAAGCTGAGCTGGAGCCCTGATCGAACTATATCTGAAACTTAACCTACCTCTGGACTTCGTATATATGCAAGCCACTGAATCCCTTTTATTGTTTCACTTATTTCAAGTTGGGTCTTTTGTTACTACCAACCAATAGTATCCCAGATTAACAGGCTGGAGTGCAGTGGCACAATCATGCCTCACTGCAGCCTCGACCTTCCTCCCTTAAGCAATCCTTCCACCTCAGTCTCCTGAGTGTCTGGGACCACAGATGCATGTTACCATGCTGGCTAGTATTTTGTATTTTTTTCTAGAGAGGGGATTTTGCCATGTTGCTCAGGCTGGTCTCAAACTCCTAGGCTCAACCAATCTGCCCTGCTTGGCCTCCCAAACTGTTGGGATTATAGGTGTAAGCCACCATGTCTCCTTTTTTAAAAAAAATATTTTTTGTTTCAAACAAATCCCCACAAATAAGGTATCCTACCCCATCTTCAGACAACTTTCTTTGTTATAAAGGTCTTATTTATATTTAATGTATAAAATTTATTCACTTGAAGTCTTGATCCAATGTCTACCCTCTGGCAACATAGAGAATTTACAGTATTCTCCTTTTTAACTGATAACTTAAATTCCTTCAAATGACTAGTTTTTAGGACATGATTCCAAGTTTCCTCACCATTTTGTTTATTTTTCTCTGAATACACATCATTACCACTTTGTCATTGTGTCTTTTAAAATATGGTGCCCAAAATTGAGTATAGTAGTCTAGTTGAGATCTCCCTATAATCCCCAGCCAGAACAAGTTTCTCTTTCCTCTGGATGTCTATAATAATAATAACCTTTGTTTTTTTGGGTGCCTACCATGGCCAGGCACCATACTTAGAGTTGTTTTAATATTATATTTAATCCTCATTTTAAGACTGTAAGATTGGAATTTCTTATTCCCATTTTATTGATAGAGAAACAAAGATGCAAAGTTAATGTCAAACAATTTGCCCAAGATCATTCAACTAATTGGTGGTAGAGTGGAGAACTAATTCTGTTTGATTCCAAAGCTCATATCCTTATCTCCCATTGTGTTATAATTCCTCTGTATGCAGCTATATTGTTAGTGTTTCAAAGGGCAAGGATCATGTAGTGTTTACCTTTGTATCCTCAACGTGTCACCTAGAAAATGACACACAATTTCAAGAAAAATGTAAAAGAAGCAGACTACTCCCCACCTTGTTCTAAAATGCTCTACTTCCGTTGATACTTGTGACCCACAGCACACTCTCAGGATTGATTTGTTAAATAAATTTTGTGATGTAACACTGTTAGCTTTTTTGGCAGGGAACTCTCTCCATTCACTTGTAATTATTCAATTAGTCAACTGTTTATAGCTTAAGAGTCTGTTGAAAGCTGTAAACCCTCTCTCCAAGAAAGTGCTAATATTCATAAGCACACAAAATTTGCATATTATTTCAAGGGGATATGGATCTCTTGTAACTTATCCCTGATCTCGTTAGGGGATTGTAGACCCTAGGTTGAAAAGTGCTGTTGCAGGCCAACAAAATTTTAGTCATGTCTTTGGGACTTTACCTGAGTAGGGACCATTTGGGCAGATCCAAAGCTGTTGCTCCAGGAGAGTTTTCATCAGAAACTTCTGTAGGCCACATTTATGCACGGGGGTTTGGGTAGTGATCCTCTCTCTGGGCAAGAATGTAAATCAGGCTCAATAATTTTCTTTTTAAACAAATCAACCATGCTACTTCATATTTGATGCAAAAGCTTATTTCCCTCTGGTCACTCAGCAGCCCACAACTGACGTTTTAGGTTCTGTGCCTTGCCCAGAGTGGATGCTCAACAAAGTAAATTTTTAAAGAGGTTTTCAAGAAGTTACAATGTAGTATTTCCTCCTTAACATTTATTAAGAGTCAAACATTGATACAAAGAATGTTTCTCTTTAAAACAAATCAAGAATATTATCCATTCTGTTTAATGTTTTCACAATAAGTATTTCTTTATTTCTTAGCAATAATATAAGTTTCTCTTTTGTTAGATTTTAGGGATGCAACTCATTGTGAGCCCCTAAACTTGTCTTCTAGGTATTTGGTGCTTAATTTTTTGTTTATTTGCTACCGTTATCTTTAGGTTTGTAAACTTATTTCATACTTCCCTATGTTAAGGCATTTTCTTTGTGTGTTTGAAGCTTACTGTTAAATTTTTATTTCCATGTGAATGCCAAAAATAGCATTAGATTCATTGAAATTTGTTTGAATCTCTATTTGTACATGCTTTCATTGTCTCTCTTCCTGCTACTCTCTCATGCCTCTACCATACCCCACCCTATCTGCTCTACCCTTGGACAATTGGTTTTTATCTTTCCTCAACCCACTGCAGTGATTATCTGCTCTTAGTTCCTGGCTTGCCTTTATTTCCTGGACTTTGGATGTTCTATTACCCTACCAGTTTAACTACTTGCTTTCGATTCCAAGTAGTCTCCATTTCTCTGACTTTATGCTTCATAGTTTTTATTTTGTTTTGTTTTTTGTAGCCAGAACTAGACTGGAAAGTGATGGCAATAAACAAGAACATGTGAATCTGGGAAGTTTTACATTTTGAAATAATCTCAGACTTCCAGAAATGTTTTAAGTATAGCGTAAAGAACGTTTTCCCCCAGAACTATTTGAGAGTGGTGACCCAATGCCCAACCACCCTGAATACTTTATTGTGTATTTCCTACAAACTAGGACAACTTCCAACATAACTACAATGCTACCCTCAAAGTCACACTACTGCCTCCCAATCCTCAGATGCATTTAAGTTTTGGCAGTTGTCCCATCAATGTCCTTTACAGCGAAAGGATTCAGTTCAGATCACATATTGCACTTAGTTTTTGTGGAATGTCTTTCAATTTTGGTTTGTATGATGTTTCTTCATGATTAGAGTCAAGTTGTATGTCTTTAGCAGGAACATCACAAGGTGGTACATGTTTTACATTTGTCTGATAAAGTTCACTTTGATCACTTTGGTTCCCTTTGATTAAAGTGGTGTCTGCCAGGCATCTCCATGTAAAGTTTTCCACTTGAAATCAATAAGGATTTTGATGGGAAATGCTTTGAGACTGTTTAAGTGTCCTATCCCCCTTCAAGCATGCAGTTTATTCATTTATTTATAACAATATAGGCTCATGGTTTCCTATATAGTTATGCTCCATTCCTATTACCATTACTTATTTTGATGCTTTGTTTTAGATTTGGACAGTGGGAGCTTCAAGTTGGCCCCTGTGTCTTCTTATTGAATAAGCTTTTTATTTTGGAGTGATTTTAGATTTGCAGAAAGAGTTGCAAAGATAGCACATAGAGTTCCCATGTATCCCTTACCCAGTTTCCCCTAATGTTACATCTTATATAACCAATGTACATCCGTCAAAACTTAGAAATCAACACTGGTATGTTATTTTAACTAAATTACAGACTCTATTTTAGATTTCATTAGTTTTTCACTATGTTCCATGATTCAGTCTGAGACGCATCATTGCACTTAGTTATCTTATCTCCTTGGTCCCCATTCTGTGACACTTTCTCAGTCTTTTCTTATCTCCTGTGACCCTGATGGTTTTGTTTGGGTATCTTTTAGAATGTCCCTTAATTTGGGTTTGTAGGAGGTTTTTCTCAAGATAAGATTGGGGTTATAGGTTTTGGGGAAGAATACCACAGAGGTGAAGTAGCTTCCGATGACATCATATCAGGGGGTACATGACATTCACATGACTTACCACTGACGGTGTTAACCTTGATCATTTGCTTAAGGGGATGTCTGCCAAGTCACTCCTCTGTAAAGATACTATTTTTCCTATTCACTGTTCTTTGGAAATAAGACATTAATTCCAGCATACACTTAAGGGAAGGGTCCTATGTCCTTTTGACGTGTCCCCAGCATTCACTGAGTATGTCCTTTGTTTTCGACGCAACAGGACATTGCATCTTATTTTATCGTTTCTGTGCTCCAGCCGTAGAATCAGCCATTTCATGAAGATGCCTATTTTAGACTGAATGTTTGTGTCTCTCTCCAAATTGATATGTTGAAGCCCTAACCCCCAGTGTTACTGTATTTGGAGATGGGGCCACTAAGGAAGTAATTAAGATGAAATGAAGTCATAAGGGTGGGTTCCTGATCTGATAGGATTAGTGTCCTTATAAGAAGAGACACCAGAGAACTTGGTCTCTGCACTCATACACCAAGGAAAGGCCATGTGAGGACATAGTGAGAATGTGGCTGCCTGCAAGCCAGCCAGAAATTGAATCAGCTGGAACCTTGACTTGGACTTCTGGCTTCCAGAAATGTGAGGAAATAAATTTCTGTTGTTTAAGCCACTCAGTCTGTGGTGGTATGTAGGGTAGCTGAGCTGTTTGTTGCTGCGTCTGAAAATGGAGTGGGCATGGGCAAGGATGTTAAAGCAGTTTCTAGGAGCTGAGAGGGTCTTCAGCTGACAGCCAGCAAGAAAGTTAGTTCAGTCCTAACACCACAAAGAACTAAATTCTGCTAACTACCTTAGTGAGTGAAAATGGATTCTTCATTAAGGCCTCCAGATAAGAGCCTAGCTTGCCTGACACCTTGATTTGGCCCTGGGAAACCCTAAACAGAAAACCCAATGGGGCCTGTCTGGACTTATGATCTACAGAACTTTGAGAGAATAATAGGTATTGTTTTAAGCAACTTAATTTGGGGTCATTTTACAGTAATAGATAACTAATACATTATTATATCCAGGTGATATTTGAATGAAAATATTAAATATTAGTATTTAATTAAATATTTATTAATTAAATACAATGAAAATTTAATTAATAAATATTTGATTAAATTTTTAAAATTAAATATTTAATTAATTTTAAATAGTTAATTAAATATTTAAAGTTAAATATTTAAATATTTAAATATTGGAGAAGAGATTGTGATTTATGTATGGTTATTCTTTGGGATGGATGACTATCTAAATCTATCTCTTGGAGAGTAAAGCCCTCTTTCTTGGGATGTCTGTAAGCAAAAACTGCTCAAGGAGAACCTTTTATAAGCTAGATACGTAATGCTAATTAATTTGAGGTATGTAAGTATTTTCTTTTGAAGAAGTGAGTTATGAATTAGGTTAGTGTAAAGTAAGTATATTTTCAGGTTTTTAAAATTTTTTATTTTTTGTTTTTTTGAGACAGAGTCTCACTCTGTCGCCCAGGCTGGAGTGCAGTGGCGCGATCTCGGCTCACTGCAAGCTCCGCCTCCTGAGTTCACCCCATTTTCCTGCCTCAGCCTCCCGAGTAGCTGGGACTACAGGCACCCGCCAACACACCCAGCTAATTTTTTGTATTTTTAGTAGAGATGGGGTTTCACCGTGTTTAAACTAGGATGGTCTCGATCTTCTGACCTTGTGATCCGCCCGCCTCGGCCTCCCAAAGTGCTGGTATTATAGGTGTGAGCCACCGCGCCTGGCCTATTTTCAGGTTTTTTGAGCACTCTAAACATATATTGGTTTATGTTCATATTGTAAAATAATCTCAGAAAAAAAGATGCTGCATTAGAGTTGATAAAGGTAATCTATGGAAACAAAATGTCATACATTTAACAAATATCAAAGGTCTGCTTTCTGCTAGATATTGTGCTGGATGTTGGAGATCTGTTTATGCACAAGGCAGATATGTGATACTTGCCTACAATCTTATGAAAAGTATAAGTATATAAACAGTTAAAATATGGATGATAGCTGCTGTAGGAGTTGTGATGTGGAAAAAAAAAAAAAAAAAAAAGGCTATGGAAACACAGATATTTAATCCAGACTTGAGAGTTTCAGTGACTGGAGTCGCATGGCGACAGCCTAAGTCAAATGCTGGGAAGCTACTTGCTGGGAAGGCTGAGAAATATGGTTGTTATTGGGCAGCCATGTGTTCAGCTATATGTTCTCTCACATGAGAAAGAGAGAGCAGTCTGTGCCTTTCTTTCCAAACCCTTCTCCCAAGGGAGACAACCCCAGATCAACTTCAGAGTCCAGAATCTCTGGGTGATGTAGGTTCCAGGAACCTTTAGTTTAAGACAGAGGAAGTCACCTGAGTCCTGGGGAGAGAGATGGTAGCTAAGGGAAACAAGGGGAAGAAAGGGATGTAGAACATCCATGGCATTAATAGTAAGATGAACCAAGACCTAAAGACAAAGAAAAGCATGGCCAAAATTAGTTCACTGTGGCTGAGGCTTAGAGTTTGAGAGGGTTAGTGGTAAAATATAGGGCTGGCACATTTGGCATTACTAGATGATTGAAATTGTGTAGGCCATGTTAGGGAATTTGGATTTTATTTAATGGGATATATTTAAACAAAGGAGTGATGCAATGAGATTTCTAGCTGTCAAAAAGTAAAATTATATTGTTTTTGCTTTTACCTCCAAGGAATTGGCATAGACATTCCAAATGTTGTTCTTGCCCCAATTCCCATTCTAAGATTAGGAGGCCAGTGATGCAGTGAGCTTTAGGAATGTGATGGGAATGAATCTTTTATAGATTTTATTTTTGTAGTGGCAATTCTTAAGATACACCACTGTACAGTTATGTTTGCTGTAGAGTCTGTCAACTGAGTTTGAATTACAGCTCTGTCACAAACTGTCTGTGCAAGTCGCTTAGTTTCTCTGTGTCTCAATGTTCTCATCTTTAAAATCTGGATGATAAAATCCAGCTTTAAAATAAAATTTTTAAGGTTGTTAGGATTAAATGAGATAATGTCTATAAAGTGCCTGGGATAAAGTAAATAATCAGTAAATGATTGTTTTTATACTGCCAATAAAAAGCTGAAAGTTTATTAATTTATTTTAGGCCAAGGCAAAATGTTCTGCTGGCAAAAAGTTGGTATTGAAGTGAACTTTCCAGCCAAAAACCTGCATTGAAAGCAGTTAAAAATTTAGCCAAGTTAAAATTGATACCACATCCACTCAGCCAACATCATATTTGATAGGACTGTGTTGGGCCCCCTCAAAATGCATTATCTGGTGTGGGACATCCAAATGCAGTTTCAAAAGAGGGGGAAGGGAATATATAGGCTTGGAGCTTGGGAGAGAAGTTTGAAGTGGAAATAAGAGTTTGGAGATTTACTGTCATGAAGATGAGATTTAACTTGTCTCAATGGGTGCAGAAAAAGCACTTTACAAAATTTAACACTCATACATCATAATACTTACAGCAAGCAGGAATAGAAAATAATTTCTCCAGACATAAAGATTATCTAGAAAAGCCAAAAGCAATCATATTCAGTGGTGAAAGGTGAAATGTTGATAGCTTTCTTTCTGAGATTAGGAATAATACAGGAATCACTAGTTTTCAAGTCTGTATTGGAAATCCTAGCTAGCACAATACACCTAGATAAATAAAGTTTAAAGATCTAAAACAAGATGTAAAACTGTCTATTTGCAGATAACATGATTGTATATAGAAAATAAAAAAGAATCTATAAATAAGCTATTAGAAATAAGTGGGCCAGGCTCGGTGATTTACGCCTGTAATCCCCGGACTTGGGGAGACCGAGGCAGGTGTATTGCTTGAGCCCAGGAGTTTGAGACCAGCCTGAGCAACATAACCAAAACCCTGTCTCTACAAAAATAAAAAATAAAAAAATTAGCTGGGCCTCGTGGTGGTGGTGGCACATGCCTGTAGTCCCAGCTACTCAGGAGGCTGAAGTGGGAAGATCACTTGAGCCTAGGAGATTGAGGCTGCAGTGAGTGGTGATCATGCCACTGCACTCCAGCCTGAGTGACAGAGTGAGACCTTGTCTAAAAATAATAATAATTAAATGAATTTACTAAAATTGATACATGTAAGGTCAATGTACAAGTATAGATGATATTTCTATGTACTAGCAATCGCTAGGAAATTAAATTAAAAGTCAGATTTTACAAATGGACTTCAAATAACATCAAAAATGTCATATGCAATAAAAAAGCTAATAAAAATGTGCAAAATCTCTATACTGAAGACTATAAATATTTCAGAGAAGAGTTTAAGAAGACCTAAATGAATGGAAGAACATTCCACATTTGTGGATTGGAAGACTCAGTATCATTTAGATGTCAGTTGTTCCCAAACTGATCTATAGTGTCAAGGGGTTTGTTTTGTTTTTTGAGACGGAGTCTTGCTCTGTCGCCCAGGCTGGAGTGCAGTGGCGCCGTCTCGGCTCACTGCAAGCTCTGCCTCCCGGGTTCACGCCATTCTCCTGCCTCAGCCTCTCGAGTAGCTGGGACTACAGGCGCCAGCCACCTCACCCGGCTAATTTTTTTGTAATTTTAGTAGAGACGGGGTTTCACCGTGTTAGCCAGGATGGTCTTGATCTCCTGACCTCGTGATCCACCTGCCTTGGCCTCCCCAAGTGCTGGGATTAAAGGCGTGAGCCACCGGGCCCAGCCAGGTTTTTTTTTTTTTTTTTTAATGGAAACTGATAAACTGATTCTAAAATTTGTGCAGAAATGCAAGTGACCTAGGATAGCTAAGATACTTTTGAAGAAAAAAAAAAAAAGTTGGAAGGCTTACACTACCAGATTTCAAAGCTTACAAATAATTTATTTAGTGTGATATTGGTACAGTGACTAGACAAGTACACTAGTGGAACAGAACAGAGTCCAGAAATTAACCCACAGAATATAGCAACTTAGTAGTAGAAAGAATAGTCTTTTCAACAGATGATGCTGGGGCAGTTTGATATTCCAATCAAAAACATTGAACCTTGACCCCTACCTAATACCACTTAGAAATATTCTATTAAGATGGATTATAGTCTAAATGCAAATGTTAAGACAATAAACATTGCAGAAGAAAAGGTAGATCAATGTCTTCATGACCTTGGGTAGGTAAAGATTTCTTAAAGAGGTCCCAAAAGGCATTAACCAGAAAAGAAGATATTATATGATAGATGGGACTTTGGCAAAATTAATGTCTTCTCATCAAAAAGACATTACTAATAAGTCAGTAGGCAAACCACAGGCTGGAAGAGGATTTGCAATACCAATATTTGACAAAGGAGACTGATATCCAGAATTTATCATTAAATTCTACAAGTTGGCTGGGCGCGGTGGCTCACGCCTGTAATCCCAGCACTTTGGGAGGCCGAGGCAGGTGGATCATGAGGTCAGGAGATTGAGACCATCCTGGCTAACATGGTGAAACCCTGTCTCTACTAAATATACAAAAAATTAGCCAGGTGAGGTGGTGGGCGCCTGTAGTCCCAGCTACTCGGGAGGCTGAGGCAGTAGAATGGCATGAACTCGGGAGGTGGAGCTTACAGTGAGCCAAGATCACACTCACTGCATTCCAGCCTGGGCAACAGAGAGACTCCATCTCAAAAAAAAAAAAAAAAAAAAAAAAAAAAAAAAAAAAATTCTACAAGTTAATAAAAAAGATAACCCAGTTAAAAATAGGTGAAAGATGAGAACAGGCATTTCACAGAAAAGAAATATCCAAATGGCATATTAAAAGGTCAGTAATATAATTGTAAATCAAAGAAATACAAATTAAGGTCATTGTTGGAATACACCACTCCCACCAGAATGGCCAACATTAAAAGACAGGCAAGACCAGGTGTTTGCTAGAAAGTAGAGCAGTTGGCACTCATATTCTGCCAGTAAGTGTGCAAATTGGTTGCAAAGTTTTGGAAAACTGGCAGTTTCTCTTAAGGATAAACATTTACCAGCTGGATGTGGTGGCTCATACCTGTAATCCCAACACTTTGGGAGGCTGAGGTGGGCGGATCACCTGAGGTCAGGAGTTCAAGAACAGCCTGGCCAACATGGAGAAACCCTGTCTCTACTAAAAATATAAAAATTAGCTGGGCATGGTGATGGGCGCCTGTAATCCTAGCTACTCCAGAGGCTGAGGCTGGAGAACCACTTGAACCTAGGAGGTGGAGGTTGCAGTGAGCCAAGATCACGCCATTGCACTCCAGCCTGGACAATGAGAGTGAAACTCCATCTCCAAAACACGCACACACAAACATACACACACCCCCACCCCTACTATGTAATTTAGCAATTCTATTCCTTAGTATATTCTACTTAGCAATTATACTCCCAGTTCATTCTTGATAGCCCCGAACTAGAAACAGTTCAAATTCCCATCAATAGGAGATGAGTTAAATTGCCATATATTCCAAAATGAATATTGTACAGCAATAAAAAAGAGGATTTGTTTTGTCAGATATCAATATTTATAAAGCCTTATTTAGGACAGTGTAATATTAGCACAGAATAGACAAAATGTCCAATGAAACCAGAAGCAAGAGACAAAAATATCCATGTATATCTTGGAACTTGATATATGAGAGAGACGGCCTTGCAGATCATTGAGGAAAGGATGGATAATACAATTATGGTGTCATAACAGTTGATTACCCATAGGGGAAAAATATAAAACTGTTTTCCCTTATGGGAAAAGGAAAAAAAAAAAAAAAACTTACAGCACACAAAAATGAACTCCAAACTCACTAAAAGCTGAAATGTAAAAGGAAAAAATTTAGAATGATTGAAACAAAATAAGATCCCTTTATGACCTTGTTTAGGAAAGGACTTCTTAAGGCACAAAAAGCCTACATTTTAAGGAAAAAGATTGATAAATTTGATATTATTAAAATGAAAAACTTCTCTTCACCAAAAATCACACAAATAAACACAATGACCGATTGCACCGTAGGAGAATACATTCACAATACAGTTAACAACAAAAGGTGAGAATTCAGAATATATTATTTTAAGGATTTGGTTCACAAGACTGTGGGGGCTGGCAAGTCCAAAATCTGTAGGGGATGCCAGCCAGCTGGAAACTCAGGCAGCTGTTGATGCTGTAGTCTTGAGGCAGAACTTCTCCAGGAAACTTCACTTGTTGCTCATAAGGCCTTCAACTGATTGGATGAAATCCTCCTCTCCCCAAGGTAATCTCCATTGCTCAAGTCAACTGATTATCGATATTAACCACATGTACAAAATACCTTCATAGCAACACCTAGATTAGTGTTTGATTAAGTAACTGGACACTGTAGCTAAATTGACACATAAAACTAATAATCACAATGCCCTACATTATTTATTAATCATGTAATGGAAATTAAGACCACAGTGAGACACAATTTTATATCCATTAAATTGACACAACTGAAGTCAGTTAACACCAAGTATTGAAAGGAGTGGATCAGCAGGACTTTTATCTACTGTTGATGGGACTGTACGCTGGTACATCATTCTGGCAAGCAAGTTGGCACTTCCTTGTAAAGTTGATCATTTGCATACGTACACCACAGGAATTTCTCTCCTTGAGGAGCTCTTGCACATGAATGCCAGGGGATGAGGGAAATTTACAGGAATGTTATGGTAGTTTTTAAAAAATACAAACAGTGAACAACAATCTGGAAACAAACCAAATAATCAGTCATAGTAAAATGGATACATAAATTATACTATAGTCACAGAATGGCATAGCAAACAGCAGTGAATAAATGAATAATGGCCAAGTGGAATGAGTGAATTTTAGAAACATAATATTGAGTCTAAGAATCAAGGCACAGAAGATTAAAAATAACACAATACCATTTGTATAAAGCTCAAAAGTGAGTAATACAAAACAATATAATGTTTGGGGCCACATGCCTACGTACAGATAGAGACCTACGTGTAAGGAGGAAGGTGGAGGAATGGGATAGTGAAGGAATGCAGAGGTGGATGCAAGTGTTGTCAGTGTTCTAGTCAAGTTTGGTAGTGAGTTTCTGGGTATTTATTTTGTTTATTACTGCTACTAATAGATGTTTGATGTTTCATCTTTTCATTTTATCAAATTACATAAAAATTAGAAAATGAACAAAAACATGTGCTTCCATTTCCAGTCCAAAGCACTGAAATTTAAAAGTAGTGTGCTTTAATCTATGAAAACATTTCTTAAAACATTTTTTTAAAAACTGAAACTAAGTCTGTGAAGGGCTTAGAAGATAATGTAATTCAGGTTTATAACTAAGGCCATGCTTCATCGAAGAGGTCTAGATCAACTGGAACAATGGTTAACTTTTTTGTTGAGGGTGGGGTGATGAGGTCATTGACTGCTTTGCCATGGAAACTATTGATCGTCTCTCTAGAAAGCGTTTCATATGTGCAAAACTTGTCACTTAACTTCAGCAGGAGATACTGAATCTGGTGTGGAAATAGGTTACTAAAGCTATCTAATACCAATTTTTATTAACTTGACATTGGCAGTCAGATGACGAAGTGTTTTCATCAAAGGTGCTACTTCATTCCTTAAAATCAGTAAGTTAGTGGAAATGTTATAAAGCTACGTTAGTATAGGGAGGCTCTAATTTTAGTCTTTTTAGTTATGTGTGATGGAGCATAGAATTATTTTGGCAAATGGTTATTGGGACTCTCTTTCAGGTTTTAAGTTTTTAATTTGGCCGACTTACCAAGGCTCAAATTGAGGGATGACCCACTTTTGCCTGGGTCAAAGCAACCAGGGCATGGAGAAAAATAATTGGGTTTTTCTTTGTAGGAAGCTTTGTGAGGTTTCCCAGTTGGCAAACTCTGTATCCCACATCTGATACGTAGAAGAGCTATGAGTAGAAATATGGGTGTTTTCACCATAAAATTTCTAAGTTGCAAAATGCACTTTTGAATACTTAAGCTCTCTTAGGTAATTCTCTTAGCTGAATGAGTAACATAACGTGCCATTTGTTTACAGATGCTTGATAATGTGAAGAGCAGTATCATGTTTTCTTTATCTAGCATTTGATGGCTGTTAACCAGTGAAATGAGAGATTAGATTCTGTGCAACTAAAAGCACACACTGGATCCCTTAAAAAAAAACCGTGTCACCTTCTATATAAAGTATTAAATTAGTTGTTTGGCGAGATGCATATGTTATGCTATTGAGACAGTGATGTTTTCTTAATAAAGAGTACAGTAGATGTTTTTGTAAGTTCAAGAAAATGTTGAAGCTTACAAGATAAAAATTACCATAGTAAGGCCGGGCGCGGTGGCTCAAGCCTGTAATCCCAGCACTTTGGGAGGCCGAGACGGGCGGATCACGAGGTCAGGAGATCGAGACCATCCTGGCTAACACGGTGAAACCCCGTCTCTACTAAAAAAAAAATACAAAAAACTAGCCGGGCGAGGTGGCGGGCGCCTGTAGTCCCAGCTACTCCGGAGGCTGAGGCAGGAGAATGGCGTGAACCCGGGAGGCGGAGCTTGCAGTGAGCTGGCATCGGGCCACTGCACTCCAGCCCGGGCGACAGAGCAAGACTCCGTGTCAAAAAAAAAAAAAAAAAAAATTACCATAGTAATATGTGAACTGATCTTTGTAATTGAGCATAGTACCATATGATTCAGCAAGCACTACTTTACAAAATTGGTAAGTGTATGTATTTTTAAAAATTTCTAATACTGGCTGGTAATAAAGAATACTAAATTATCAACTTTATCTTTCATATCATAGGGGATTATCTTTTTTCACTCAGCTTTGTTTTTATACTTTGCCTATCATATCACTCTTTTTTCCCTCTTGGGTTGGGTTAAAAATAAAAAGGAGAATATTTTTCAACTTCTAACTGTCTTCATATTTATCCATTTCTACATTACTTATATGATTACTTATTAGGGCACTCGTGGTATTG
Source organism: Rhinopithecus roxellana (assembly GCF_007565055.1). Lineage (NCBI taxonomy): Eukaryota > Metazoa > Chordata > Mammalia > Primates > Cercopithecidae > Rhinopithecus > Rhinopithecus roxellana. The sequence goes on along the minus strand of NC_044560.1, from coordinate 44,104,118 downwards.
CTTTTATAACTGTTAATGATAGTGTACTGTTTTTAAAGTTAATGCTGGAGCAAATAAGTCAATATGACCTAGAGGTTGAGTGTCATCCTTGGAGCCAGACGGATAGAGTGAATCTCCTCTCAGCAAGTTACTAGCTATACGTCCTTGGCAACTTTACTCTGTTTTTCCTGATTTTTAATAAAAGTGAGTTCAGTGCGTGATACCTTGTAAAAGCTAAACAGATGATAACTATAATAATAGCAATAATAAGATTATTATTGAATTGAGCATTTTCAGTTATATGCTTAACATAGTAGCACCTGTGTCTGTTTAGCATATTCGTTTGCAATATAGAACAGGTTGGCTGTAACTCCAATCTGGAGTCAGAATGCCTACCTGTGTGAGGGTCTAGTTCTTTTGAATATATTGTAACTGCATCTGTTATGTATTATGAGTAAAATGTTTCAGGGTGACGTACTGATTTAACAGCAAAACAATTATATTCAGTCTAATGTGTGTTTGAGTGCCTACCATATGCAAAGCAATGCAGGTAATATATAAATATGTAAATTACAGTTTCTGTTCCTAAGTACTGTCAGTTTAACAGGATTAGGGAAATAAAGGAAATCTACTCTTTTAGGCACCCAAGTGGATAGAGGTTGTGCTATCAGAAAAAAAAGTTTAGGCTATGTTAGTAATAGAAGCAGAATGAACCATAAACCAGTTTAAACATCTTGGGGAGCCAAGGGGAAATAAATGGAACTGCTTGCTATGCCTTGGTAGTTGGTTTTTTTCATATCTAGGGATCTCTAAGTTAAGGTTTACAATCGATTATATTTTTATATTTTTACAATTTATTTTTTCTACATGTTTGTGCTATAAGCACCTACGGGTATATTACTTGTTAAAAGCTGTATATGTAGCATGCAGAAATAGAAATAAATATAATATTTATTTCCTCAAGAGAGGCATACATAAAGTTATGACCATTGTTAGCATAAAGGAGGGAGAGGTCACATTCTGTGGAAAATTATCAGAAGCAATTTCATGAAAGAACATTTGAGCTGAGATTTCATAAAGATGCGTGTGATTTCAGGCAAAGTTAGGGAAATTTAGTGACATGTTTACCTGGTGCTACGTCAAGGAATAAGTGTGAGTAGAAAGAGAACGGTGCATGGTGTACTCATGAGATAGTGAATCTTCCATTTGAGCAGGATTGGGGGCTATGTGTAGGATGTCTGGTGAACCTGGAATACCTGTAATTTAAGTAAGTAATGGGGATCCATGAAATAATTTTTTGTTTTTACATGGGATATGGTGGTGGTAATGGTGGTAGTGGTGGTAGGCTAATAGAGCTAGATTATCTAGTAACTGCATTTAGGTGTTTATTGAATTCATGTTTTTTTCTCTTTCAGGAAGTTCATGATTTGTTGAAAGACTATGACTTAAAGTATTGTTATGTGGACAGAAATAAACGAACAGGTAAGGTTTCTATTTTAAGTATCTAATTTCATTTTGATTCTCCATATGCTCATAGAACAAAAAAGCTTAGCGCTTTTCATACTTAAGCTAATCATGGAATTTTTAAGTCTTAAATCATGCAAATGTAACCCACACAATCTGTTTTCTGAAGGTAATATTGGTATCCTAAATATTAATTACATAAATGAATATAGTATTACTAGAGACTTATGAATTGTTATAATGAATGTTCTGTTACAGCGAATGTTCTTCATAGGCTCAAAGTTCCTTGGTTTTAATTGTATATTACTGACTTAGTGAATAGATTGTATGACTTGACCTTTAGCTGGGGAAATTGAGAAACTCACTTAGGTTTTCTGGGTATTAGTTTTATATCTGTGAGATTAAAAGACTAGATTATTTCCTTTTTGTGCATGTAATATGCAGCTGTTTAAAAGCATCCTTTTGAGACAATAAAAATAAAGTATGGAGGATAATATAATCACTATGTACACATCCACTCCCAAATTATCAAATGGTAGTATTTTGTCTTTACAAAGTATATACATAGCTAGAGCCCTCATGTATATCTGTTGAATTTCTTGAGATTAAAAAAAATTGAAATTCACTTTCTACTATTCTGATTCCTTCCCTCCCAGCCTCCTTGTCTAGGGGCAAGCACTTATGAATTTGGTGCATATTTTCCAATTTATGCAATTATATTGTGATAGTCATTAAAGCTGTTCACAAATTCTTGTTCTTTTTATTCTGAGCACAAGGTAAGATAGTACTTACCTGCGCCTCTTTGAAGTTGAGAGTGGACTTGTGATTTGCTTGTTGATGAATGAAGTGAGAGTGGAAATGACATGTATCCCTTCCAGGTGAAAGATTTCAGAACCTGCATGTGATTTCCTGCTCACACTTCCCTATGCTAAAGTAATTGGGGAAGGTAACAGAACCTCTTTCAACCTAGGTCTCAGAGTGACTATGATGAGCAAAATGTCCTTCCTTCCTTAGCTTCAGCATGGGATATGCAGCATGAATCAGATGAAAGCCTTTTGTTTTGTTATGCCATTGAGATTGTGTTGTGCAGAAGTTTGTTACCACAGTATCTTGACTAACCTGTAATTTTACCATATGTACCTATATATAATTAATGGTAGTCTCTGTTTTAAGCTTTTTCATATGTGGTATTCTAATATATATTTCATTTAGCAACTTGCTTTTTTTTTGGGTTAACTCAACGTTGTTTTTCAGATCTTTCCACATTGATATATATAACTCAGGTTCACTGATTTAAGCTACTACATATAATTATCATGTGAATTTATTACAGTTAGTGTATTTGTTACTGATTGGCATTCAGGAAGCTTTACCTTTCTCAGTATTTCAAACAGTGATGCAGTGAATAGCCCTTTAGTTGACTACTAATATACGTTTCAACTCTTTCTCTGTAACTGAAGCTCTGAGTCATAGGTGTGCACAATTTCAGTGTTACTAGGTATTGACAACGGGATTAGAGGTAACAGCCTTCACAGCTCACACAGAGCCAGGAATAGTGCTATTCCCACTAGTCAGGATGATAAACCTCAAAATTCATGGGGCATCAGAAGGAATAATCAGAAAGTTTTTGTCTCAGGAATGGGAAAAATTAACTCGAGACAATGATGCTCTTGTCCTACGTAATGAAACTTAAAAACAAGACCAGAACGGATCAAAGTGCTTCCTCATAACTTAACCGTATCCTGGAACAAAACTCAAGAATATTTGTATGTGTCCAAAACATCTGACACCCAACAAAGTAAAATTTATGGTGTCAGACATCCAATAAAAAAGTAGCAGACATGATGAAGAAGCAGGAAAACCTAACAAAAATCAATCAAAACTGGCCTAGAATTGACACAGATAAATTAATAAAAATGGACATTGAACCAGTTTTTATAATAGTGTTCTGTATGTATAAGAAGTTATAGTAAGATTGAACATGGTAAATAGAGACATGGAAGATATAAAGTATCCAAATCAAACATCTGGAGATGAAAACTACAACATCTGACATGAAATACACTGGATAGGATTAATGGCAGAGTAGACGTTGTGGAAGGAAAAATTAGTGAACTTAAAAACAATGATGTAAATGATCCAAAATGAAACACAGAGAGAAAAAAACTGTAAAACATGAACAGAGTATCAGTGAACTGTGGGACAGCTTCAAGAACAATTAGAGTCCCTGGGGGTAGGAATAGTTAAAAAAAAATTTAAAGAATTAGTGGCTGAAAAGTTTTAAAATTTTGATGAAAATTCTAATCCCAGAAATCCACAGAGCTCAACCAACTTCAAGTACAAAAGCATGAAGAAAACTACAGGGTACGTTGTAATCAAATTGTTTACAGTTAGTGATAGAGTGTCTTAAAAGTAGCCAGAAAAAAAGTACACATCATTAATACATTTAGCAGGACAAAGATTAAGATGACCATAGATCTTGGAAACAACACAAGCGAGAAGACCATAGAGTAACATCTTTTCATTCTTTACCAAAAGAAAAAAAAAAAACAGGTCAGCATAGAATTCTTTACCTATTGAAAATATCTTTCAGAAACAGTGATGAAATAGAGATGTTTTTCAGTCATGCAAAAGCTAAAAGAATCATCTCCATTAGACTTGCACTATAAGAAATACTTAAGGAAGTTCTACAAGCAGGAAGAAAATTATAGATGGAAATCTGGACCTACCCAACAAAATGATGAATACCTGATATGGTCATTATGTGGGTAAAGACTTTTTTCTTAATATTAAAATATCTTTAAAGTGTAATTGACTGTTAAAAGCAAAAATAATAATATTACATCGTGAGATTTGTAACACACGTAGAAATAAAATATGTAACGGCAATAATACAAAGGCTGGGAGAGGAGAAATGGGATTACACTGTTTTCAGTCTGTTATACAGTACATGAAGTGGTATGATACCATTTGACACTTGACTGTGATAAGTTAAAGATGTATACTGTAAACCTTAAATCACCAGTTAAAATCACACAACACAGAAATCATTAATTGTATTAAATGATTTTTCCTTGGATTTTGGGACCTATGGTGTTTGTGGAAACATGTATAATTAATAACTCAATTGATAAAAGATGGTTACAGTTTTTTTTTTTTTTTTTTTTTTTTTTGACACGGAGTCTCGCTCTGTCACCCGGGCTGGAGTGCTGTGGCCGGATCTCAGCTCACTGCAAGCTCCGCCTCCCGGGTTCACACCATTCTCCTGCCTCAGCCTCCCGGGTAGCTGGGACTACAGGCGCCGCTACCTCGCCCGGCTAGTTTTTTGTAGTTTTTAGTTGAGACGGGGTTTCACCGTGTTAGCCAGGATGGTCTCGATCTCCTGACCTCGTGATCCGCCCATCTTGGCCTCCCAAAGTGCTGGGATTACAGGCTTGAGCCACCGCGCCCGGCCGAAAGATGGTTACAGTTCTAAACTATAACCTTGCAACCAGAGCTTTCTGTGGTAGATATGAGGAAAATATTATAGTAAAATAGGATACATTAGGGGAAAAAGTTTTGGCACATTCTTGCCTTCAAATTGGACCCAATAATAAACTAAATAGTAGACCACGCAATGACTTTTAAAAGAATTGGGACCAATTGTGGGATATTTAAATTTCACAGGGAAAATAATAATATAATTAATCCCAAATTCCCTTCCAGCCTTTTTTCTGTAGAGTGACATCTACCATTTCCATAAGAACCAGTGTGTGAATTTATTTATTTATTTATTTATTTTTTTAGAGAATTTGTGGTCTTGGAAAAACATGGAAGAAGCTATAGAACAGAAAATGTGACCTCCTTTCCCTACTGCCTGAACTTTTAAATTTGTTTCGTTATGTTATTTAAATTCTTCCATAAAACCTGAGTTGAATAAATGCAGATACCTAAGAAAAGGAAAAAGAGATTTTCAGTTTTAAATTTAGTTGATTTATAGATGCATTTATTTATTCATTCATCTAACGCAAAACTTCTACCATACGTCATGCACTAAGATAGTTGGTGGAATACTTTCGTTAGTAATTTAGGGAGCTCACAGTTTAGTAGGGTAGCAGGCATCTAAGCAAATAGAGTACGATGTGGTGTGATCTATGCAATAATCCGAGCAATGTTCAAGATAGAGAGGTATAAAAAAATAAGGAATGGTTAACTCTAAGAGAGGACCTGGGAAGGCTTCCTGGAGATCATCATAGAGTAATGCATGGACTGAATTTGAAAATCAGCTAAAAGGTTCCAGGTATCCTAAGGTATGGGGAGTGATGTTATAGGCAGGGGAATTAAATGTGTGATATATGGATACCTGAAATAACTGGATCTCTACAGGGAGCTACAAATATTTCAGTGTTCTTGGAGAATAAAGAGCTGTTGTGGAAGGGAGGAAGTATGGCAGTTAACGAGGCTGGAGTTAGATATAATGGGCATTGTAGAGTGTGATTAACAACCTGGCACTCGGCTTTTTCTGTGAGTAATAGCAAACCTTTGCATTTAAGGCAGTAAACAGGCACAATTAAACTTCTGTTTTTTAGAGATCACTTTATTGTCACTGTGGAGAAAGGATTAAAAAAAGAAAAAGCTAGAGGAATGAAGAAAGGAAGATGGATTCAAGACCCATTAGACAGGTGGAATTTGAGGATTCCTTTTATATGGGAAATGAGGGAGACAGAGTTTAGGTTAATTCCCAGGTTTCTGATTTGTGAGTGTTGTGTGACCAGCTAAAATAGGGAATAAAGGAAGATGAGAAGTATTAGGATTCCTTTAAATTATACTTTAAGTTCTGGGGTACATGTGCAGAATGTGCAGGTTTGTTACATAGGTATACATGTGCCATGGTGGTTTGCTGCACCCATCAACCTGTCATCTACATCAGGTATTTCTCCTAATGCTCTCCCTCCCCACCCCACACTCCCTGACAGGCCCCGTTGTGTGATGTGCCCCTCCCTGTGTCCATGTGTTCTCATTGTTCACCTCCCACTTATGAGTGAGAATATGCAGTGTTTGATTTTCTGTTCTTGTGTTAGTTTGCTGAGAATGATGGTTTCCAGCTTCATCCATGTCCCTGCAAAGGACATGAACTCATCCTTTTTTATGGCTGCATAGTATTCCATGGTGTATATGTGCCACATTTTCTTTATTCAGCCTATCATTGATGGAAATTTAGGTTGGATCCAAATCCTTGCTATTGTAAATAGTGCTGCAGTAAACATACATGCACATGCGTCTTTATAGTAGAATGATTTATAATTCTTTGGGTATATACCCAGTAATGGGATGGCTGGGTCAAATGGTATTTCTAGTTCTAGATCCTTGAGGAATTGCCACACTGTCTTCCACAATGGTTGAATGAATTTACACTCCCACCAACAGTGTAGAAGTGTTCTTATTTCTCCAAATCCTCTCTAGCATTTGTTGTTTCCTGACTTTTTAATGATTGCCATTCTAACTGGCGTGAGATGGTATCTCACTGTGGTTTTGATTTGCATTTATCTGATGACCAGTGATGATGAGCATTTTTTCATGTTTGTTGGGTGCAAAAATGTCTTCTTTTGAGAAGCGTCTGTTCATATCCTTTGCCCACTTTTTGATGGGGTTGGGTATTTTTCTTGTAAGTTTGTTTAAGTTCTTTGTAGACTCTAGATATTAGTCCTTTGTCAGGTGGATAGATTGCAAAAATTTTCTCCCATTCTGTGGGTTGCCTGTTCATTCTGCTGATAGTTTCTTTTGCTGTGCAGAAGCTCTTTAGTTTAATTAGATCCTATTTGTCAATTTTGGCTTTTGTTGCCATTGCTTTGGGTGTTTTAGTCGTGAAGTCTTTGCCCACACCTATGTCCTGAATGGTATTGTCTAGGTTTTCTTCTAGGCTTTTTATGGTTTTAGGTCTTATGTTTAAGTCTTTAATCCACCTTGAGTTAATTTTTGTATAAGGTGTAAGAAAGGGATCCAGTTTCAGCATTCTGCATATGGCTAGCCAGTTTTCCCAACACCCTTTCTTGAATCGGGAATGCTTTCCCCATCGCTTGTTTTGGCAGGTTTGTCAAAGATCAGATGGTTGTAGATGTGTGGTGTTATTTCTGAGGCCTCTGTTCTGTTCCATTGGTCTATATATCTGTTTTGGTACCAGTACCATGCTGTTTTGGCTACTGTAGCCTTGTAGTGTAGTTTGAAGTCAGGTAGCATGATGTCTCCAGCTTTGTTCTTTTTGTTTAGGATTGTCTTGGCTGTGCGGGCTCTTTTTTGGTTCCATGTGAAATTTAAAGTAGTTTTTTCCAATTCTGTGAAGAAAGTCAATGGTAGTTTGATGGGGATAGTATTGAATCTATAAATTACTTTGGGCAGTATGGCCATTTTTATGATGTTGATTCTTCCTATCCATGAGCATGGATTGTTTTTCCATTTGTTTGTGTCCTCAAACAAAAGGACATTTGTTTGTGTCCTTGAGCAGTGGTTTGTAGTTCTCCTTGAAGAGGTCCTTCACATCCCTTGTAAGTTGGATTCCTAGATATTTTATTCTCTTTGTAGCAATTGTGAATGGGGGTTTCCTCATGATTTGGCTCTCTGTTAATCTGTTATTGGTGTATAGGAATGCTTGTGATTTTCGCACATTGATTTTGTATCCTGTGACTTTGCTGAAGTTTCTTATCAGCTTAAGGAGATTCTGGGCTGAGACGATGGGGTTTTCTAAATATACAATCATGTCATCTGCAAACAGAGACAATTTGACTTCCTCTTTTCCTAATTGTTTTGTTTTTGTTTTTGTTTTTTGGCAGAGAGAGGATGAGAATTGTGAGTTATGTTTGGGAGTCAATATGAAGATGTATGTGGCACTAAAGGTTAGAAACATGGATTTGGGGGTTATAATGGTATAGGAGGCCTTTTGCAAGTCCTCAGATGAGGTTATTTTGCTCATTGCTTTCATAGCCCCTCATACTGCCCCTTTGGTAACACCACATTTGTAATTCTTTGTTAAACGTCTGGCTTCCCCTATTAGATTGTGAGCTCTGTGTTGAAAGGGATCTTACCTGTTCTGTTCACCAAAACATTTCCAGTGCCAAACTTGGTATCTGGCACATGATACAGAATACATGGGAATGGGCATGATTGCCCCCAGAGGAAGAGGTTGTAGAGTGAGAAAAAAGATATTCAGCAGCCACACATTGAGTAACATGTGGCCACACAGGTGTTACTGTATGTGACTCTGCCAGGAAGGCCCCCCAAGGAGTACTACCTTACAGGTGTGAGTGGAGGACAGAGAGCTAGCAAAGGAAATAGAGAAAAGAGCTTGGATAGTTATAAGGTGAATCAAGAAAGAGTACATCAAGATGGAAAGTTAAGAAAGGCCTAGTGCAGTGGCTCAGGCCTATAATCCCAGCACTTTGGGAGGTTGAGGTTGGTGGATCACTTGAGGTCAGGAGTTCGAGACCAGCTTGACCAACATGGCACCACCTCGTCTCTACTAAAAATACAAAAATTAGCCAGGTGTGGTGGCAGGCCCTGTAGTCCCAGCTACTTGGGAGGCTGAGGCAAGAGAACGGCTTGAACTTGGGAGGCGGAGGTTGTGGTGAGCTGAGATCGGCACCACTGCACTCCAGCCTGGGCAACAGAGTCAGACTCCGTCTCAAAAAAAAAAAAAAAAAAAAAAAAAAAAAAAAGGTAGAAAGGGAATGATTTATAGGTTCAAATGCCCTGAGAATTCGAGTTAAATATGACCTGAGATTTTATGGACTGATATGAGAACATAACCAGTATTTACAAACTGTTGTTGGCTTGTTTGTTTGTTTTAGGGAAACAGAATTAAATGGTATTTTATGTCAGCATAAGGCAAAAAGACAGAATCAAAATCAAGCCTTTTTAAAAAGGTTGTTAGAAACTAAGAGATAGTCTCTCAATAAGGGCAGTAAAGCCATTTTTTTCTCATTTTTTGGAAAAGAGATGTTGGAACAGTTAGCTGTTCCTTTGGCAATAGTTTTCTTGCATGTGGGGCATGTGTTAAATAAAAAATGTGTTTCTTTAAATGTTAGCATCACACTCAGTATGGTGAGAGACTGTTACTCGGAGAGCCGCATGGCACTAAGACCAATTGAGGACAGGGCAGTTGACTGAAATGACAGGCAGAATTGCCCATGCTACTTAAATTACATCTCTGTCTCTTGCTATATCCGTATTTGCTGTATACAACATATTGTCATGCAGTTCTAATTGAATTTGGGTAAATTAAATGTTCATATGGAAGTAACTTCACTATATATTTCAGAGGGAGGGAGGAAGAACTTGTAGAGAGCAATTTGTAATTTGTGGATTGCTATGTATTTTTTTAATGGGGGCTTTAAACTTTTCCTATAAAATTGCTCAAAACCTTTTATATTCTTTTATTACAAAAGGTAAACACATAAAATGTAATTTTACCAGATATGAATGTACATAATATTTCATTAACCTAGAATGTTATATTTGTATTACGTTTCCAGTTATATAAATTGTCATATGCGTTTGTTGCTTGATGCTAGAACAACTTCATTAGATAGACAGGACAGATTATATTTATTGTTTTATGAATATTCAAGATCTTGTTTTAAGATCAGAATCCTGTAATCTTTTCATTTGATATTATTCATCAAAAGTGTACCAAATTATAAGTGTCTGTGTGTTATGTCAATCTAATCTGATATTAAGGAAATACATAAATTGGAGAAAGAAATGGCCTCCTTTATACATTTTGATGTTTTTGCTGTACCTTCATTTTTTCAGGTCCTTGCTGTCAAATAGGGTCTTTTAGAACTCTTTCTAGGAAGAAAGAAAGATTTTGTAACTTCATTTTTATTTCAGTGAAGTTTTATATAAAGCCTTCATAAAATTTTGTGTCATAGGTTTTTAGGTGGGAGGAGATCAAATATGTGTGCTATTGGAAAAGATTACCAAAACCCCCCCAGAATATTGTCAGATTAGGAGTGAAACTCCTAATATATTATTAGGATTAGTGAAACTCCTAATATAATCCCTGTACTTTCTATTTTGGGTTACTGTTGATGAAGTTAGTTTAATGGAGGTGTCAGCATTTAAAAACACAGTGAAATAGAATTAAAAAATCACAATGCATTACATATAGTAGGGATATTAACTCATAATTTTGTTTCAGAAAAAAGTATATGTTTATGTGTACCAGGTCACAGAAGTAAGATGTATTTCTTACTGTGTTTTCAATTTGAAAACACTGGCCTAGAAAACTCTTTAATTCATTTTGTTATCTTCCAGCCTTTGTTACCTTATTGAATGGGGAACAAGCCCAGAATGCAATTCAGATGTTTCATCAATATTCTTTTAGAGGAAAAGACTTAATAGTCCAGCTTCAGCCAACAGATGCTTTGCTGTGTATTACCAATCTACCCATTTCTTTTACATTAGAAGAGTTTGAAGAACTTGTTCGTGCTTATGGAAATATTGAGAGATGTTTTCTGGTCTATAGCGAAGTTACTGGCCATTCCAAAGGCTATGGATTTGTGGAATACATGAAAAAGGACTTTGCTGCAAAGGCTAGATTGGAGCTATTGGGTAAACAGTTGGGAGCATCAGCACTCTTTGCACAATGGATGGATGTTAATCTATTGGCTTCAGAGCTCATTCATTCTAAGTGCCTTTGTATTGATAAACTGCCCAGTGACTACAGGGATTCAGAAGAGCTGTTGCACATTTTTTCCAGTGTCCATAAACCTGTATTTTGCCAGGTAGGTATTTTAAAGAGATTATTGGAAATATTTTAAAATATATACATATGTATCTAATCTACATACACTCACAGATTTATCATACCTGTATGATTAACACAATGGATAATTTAACTCTGCATTATTCTGTAGGGAAGACTTTGATCTCATGGGAAATTTTAAATCAGTTCCTCTGTTTATGGGCCAAAGTATATTGTTCTGTAGTTAAGTATGCCTTAGCAAATCCATTGCTTGCTCATTCACCTCATTCCATCCATTCGTCCCTCCATTTTTCCATCAATCCATTCATCTATCCAACTTCTATTTACCATCTTCTGTGTGCCAGACACTATGCCAAGTGTCGGAAAGGCAGAGAATGGAAAGATACTCTATCTCAATGCCTCACAGTTTTGTAGAAGAGACGGACAAGTAAGCAAATAATTGCAAATCCTATATGAAGAGTGATATAATGGAGGATAGAAAAGTATTATGAAGTTTAAAAGGAATGTGTAGTTCTATCTTAATGTGGTCACGGTAGGTTAGATATCTAGAGAAGATCCTGAAAACTGATAACACTGGCAAGACTTTTCAAGCACTTTATCATAGTAAAATTAAATACATTCTAATAAATAAATATATATATATACTGTATATAACTCTTTTCCTTACAGAGTTTTGATAGGAACTGATCAATTATTTCTCTCGTTTTTCTCCATTTCTTCCTTCTCCCTTTTCCCTTTTACTGCACTCCCTTCCCATCCACGCTCCTTTTCCTCTTACCTCTCGTTTCCTCTCCTCCTTTGTATTTTTCTTTAATCATACATTTGTTGATTTCCTAGTATTGCAGTAAAAATTTTGGAGTTGGAGTACCTATCTATGTATATAATTAAATATATTATTTAATATTAAATATATTAAAATGTATATATTTATTATTTAACTTGATAGTTAAAATTGTATTTATCATGTATAACATGATGTTTTGAAGTATATATACATTGTGGAATGGCTAAATCGAGCTAATTAACATATGTATTACTTCACATAGTTGTCATTTTTGTGGTAAGAACACAACATCCACTCTTGTAGCATTTTTCAAGAATACCATATGTTGTTATTAACTGTAGTCATCATGTTGTCCAAAAGATCTTTTGAACCTGTTTCTCTTACCCAACTGAAATGTTGCATCCTTTGACCAGTATCTCCCCAAGCCCCGACACAAATCGCCCCAGCCCCTGGTATCCACTATTCTACACTATACTTCTATGAGATCAACTTTTTAAGCTTCCACACGTGGGTGAAATTTTGCAGTAATATATATTTTTAACAATTTTTTTGAGACAGGATCTTTCTCTGTTGCCCAGGCTGGAATCATGGCCCACAGTAGTCCCACACTCCTGGGTTCAAGCGATCTTCTTATCTCAGTCTCCCAAGTAGCTAGGACTAGAAGTCCACATCACCATGCCCAGCTATTTTTTAATTTTCTTTTTTTTGTAGTAGAGACTGGGTCTCGCTATATTGCCAGGCTGGTCTCAAACTCCTGGGCTCAAGTGATCCTCCTGCCTTGGCCTCCCAAAGCTCTAGGATTAGCTTATTGATATGTTCTTCTTGAATACTAAGAATTATATAATGTTGTCATCCTGTGGCCTTTATTTGAGGCCTTTGAAACAGATGTAAAGAGAAAAGCCATTTATCATAAATTGTATTTGAATTGTGAACCTCAGGGTTGGAAGAGCCCTTAGAGATTATCTAGTATAGCTTTACATGTCATAGAAAATATTTGCTACCATTTTTTTGAGTGACCATTTAGCTTCTGCTAAAATACTTCCAAAGAGTGGAAAATTAACTAGATCACAAGTGAGACCATTGTGTCGTTGAGTGACTCTCATGTTGAACTGAAATAGCCGTCTCTGAAACTACTAATGCTGTGGACTTAAAATGATTTTGTTTTTTGAAAGACTTAAAATATTATAATTTATACCGGCATAAAGATCATTATAATGAAATAGAATAATAAAAAACATTTGTAAAGTTTTCAAAAGATTAATAAAGCAGCTTTGAGATGGCTCTTTATCAGTGGGTCTGTTAACTTCAGGCTCTTTTGCATGGTAGGTTGGCATAGACTATATTAAAGACACAGCCTTTTACCTTGTGGTCAAGAGACCAAAATGATTAATTAATGGCTTTTACAAACCTGATTTTAAGACCTGGTTTGGATTATAAGAGGAATAGGGTTGTTAGAGAAATGTTTACAAGAGGTAGATGTTTTTCCTTTACCTGTGTGATTGGAAAAAGCTTTGGGTAGGAAAAGATATTTGATGACAGTTTTTAAAGGAAGAAATAATGTGAAGGAAAAGATAGAAATCTGATCTAAATATACAAGGAAGTAGAAGAAAGATAAGCTTCAAAAACAAGAGAAAAGAAACTGAGAAGGACTGAGAAGTGATTTAGTTGTAATATCAGCTTATGAGATGGCAAACCCAAATAGAAGTATTGGAAATGTGTCTTCTCAAAGACATACTAAGCTGAATTTTGTGTCATTTATCACTTTATAGTGTGAATGTATTTAAGATAATTCAGACGTGTTCAAAACCTAGAAACGCTTTAGTGTCTTATCTTGTTCTTATTTTTGCTCTTTGTACTAGTCTTTTCAGATCCAGGACTTTAGTATCTTCCTTTACAGTCTTACAGGTGGGTGACTGGAAATAAATCGAGTTCTACATGGCAGGAGTTTATTTAGGGCACATTCAGAAATAAAAGTTGTGTGTTGCCTTTAATAAACCTGGGGCACAGTTTTCCTAAATAAGGTTTGCCTTGGTATACTTGACTAAATTCCTGGGATCTTCCTAAAATAGTGAAATAAAAATGAAATGTTCCTCCTACCTTCTCTTGATAATAGTAACTTTATTTTCCATTGATGTGTGGTCAAATAATTTGTTCAGTATGTTTCACTGTCCATGTACCTGGTGATTTTCTTTTAAGGAAAGGGGTAATTATTGTGTCCTCATATTTTCCTATAAATTAACAGTTTATATGTTTCTTAATATGTTGAGACTATTGCCATTTGGGCTTTTACTGTTGAAATAAATAAGAAAATCAAAGAATTGAATAGAGACTTGACAGGCTCCTATCTTCCTGTCTTCAGGAAGAAGTACATCTAAGCAATTAGTAAACATTTTCATAAAGAAAGAATACATTATTTCCACCAGTATCATGCTCCAATGCACTTGTTCTTGAATTTGAAAATTATATATTGTAAATAAATGTTTCTAAGTAAAGATCGGAATTACTGTTTAATAGAATGTATTGTATCAGCTTGCACAGGATGAAGGTAGTTACGTTGGTGGCTTTGCAGTGGTTGAATATAGCACTGCGGAGCATGCTGAAGAGGTCCAGCAGGCAGCAGATGGTATGACCATCAAGGGCAGCAAAGTCCAGGTTTCCTTCTGTGCCCCCGGAGCGCCAGGGCGAAGTACATTAGCAGCATTGATAGCGGCTCAACGTGTGGTAAGTTTTTTCTCTTTCTTTCTCTTTTTTTAGAGTGTAGAAAATTCTAATACTGTTTTAATCTATCCAATCTAGCCAAAGTAATTGATTGTCAAGTGCACTATCATTGCGTTTCCATCACACTGAAGACTTTCCTTTTTTAAAAAAAAGTTAGTTAAATGGTTTCTTTGTTAAGTCAAGCCAAAAGTCATTACCAAAAAAAGAAATTGTGTTTAGTAAAGTGTATTTATCTTGAGAAATTTTCGAAGGAATTTCATTTATTCAGCAAATATTGACTTCCTCTTGTGTTCTAAATTTTGAGTGTAACATGCCTCCTTTTTCTTTTTCTTTTCTTTTTTAAGTTTTGAGATGTAGTTTCACTCTTTCACGCAGGCTGGAGTGCAGTGGCGCAATCTCGGCTCACTGCAGCGTCTGCCTCCTGGGTTCAAGCAATTCTCCTGCCTCAGTCTCCCAAGTAGCTGGGACTACAGGCACATGCCACCACGCCCGGCTAATTTTGTATTTTTAGTAGAGACAGGGTGTTGGCCAGGCTGGTCTGAAACTCCTGACCCCAGGTGATCCGCTCACCTCAGCCTCCCAAAGTGCTGGGATTACAGGCATGAGCCACCACACCCAGCCGCCTCTTTTTTCAAGAAGTTTTCAGAGGAAAATACATGCCTGCTTTTTGCTTACATGGCACATTGTGCTTACTTCTTTATAGTAACTGTCTACTCATTCTTCTCTACTTCTATAGCCTGGGGAATCCTTGGAGATGGAGACTATACCTTCTTCACAGTTTCTACCCTAGTACTTAGCATAGTAAATATTTGTTAATTGAATGAAGGAAGGAATACACTTTTGAAGGAATTGGGAAAGACTTTATGCTGAAGGTGACATTTGAGTGTGACATTAACGAATGGATGAGATATTGACTTGTGTTGCTGAGAAGTGAATAGGATTGCCAGAGAAATACAGATTTTTGCTGGAGATACTTACACTAAAATAATCATTCATTGTTTATCTGAACTTCAAATTTAACTGCACATTCTGTATTTTTACTTGCTACATCTGGCAACCCTAAAATGGGAAAGTGAGTAGTCACTCTAGGTGGAACAGAAACACTTACACAGTGGTATGAGCTGAATTTACATGCTTGAGGAGTGGTAAGTGGTCTGGTTGCAGAGTGCATATGAGTATGCTTAGATGTAGGTTAATGCCAAAGCAAGGAAGACTATTGAGTACTCAGCCAATTATATAGGTATACATGTGCCACGTTGGTTTGCTGCACCCATCAACTCATCATTACACTGGGCGTTTCTCTCAGGGCTGTCACTCCCCCAGCCCCCCACCCCTCGACAGGCCCCGGTGTGATGTTCCCCACCCTGTGTCCATGTGTTCTCATTGTAACACAATGAGTAATGGGATTGCTGGGTCAAATGGTATTTCTAGTTCTAGATCCTTGAGGAGTTGCCACACTGTCTTCCACAGTGGTTGAACTAATTTACACTCCCACCAACAGTGTATAAAAGCATTCCTATTTCTCCACATCCTCGCCAGCATCTGTTGTTTCCTGACTTTTTAATGATTACCACTCTAACTGGCGTGAGATGATATCTCACTGTGGTTTTGATTTGCATTTCTCTGATGACCAGTGACGATGAGCAGTTTTTCATGTGTCCGTTGACTGCATAAATGTCTTCTTTTGAGACGTGTCTGTTCATACCCTTTGCCCACTTTTTGATGGGGTTGATTTTTTCTTGTAAATTTGTTTAAGTTTTTTGTAGATTCTGGATATATTAGCCCTTTGTCAGATGGGTAGATCGCAAAAATTTTCTCCCGTTCTGTGGGTTGCCTGTTCACTCTGATGGTAGTTTCTTTTAATGCCCTAGAAGAAAACCTAGGCCATACCATTCAGGACATAGGCATGGGCAAAGACTTCATGACTAAAACACCAAAAGCAATGGCAACAAAAGCCAAAATAGACAAATGGGATCTAATTAAACTAAAGAGCTTTTGCACAGCAAAAGATACTGGGGTTTATAACCAGAGTTGCTTGAAGAATTAGGCCTCGCTTGTTGTCACCATTTCTTAATTTCCCATCTCCCTCTCAAGTTTAATGCAATGTAGTTTCTGCCTCCACTATTCAAGTGAATTTGTTCTCATTAAGTTAATGGGGGTTTTTTAAATATTCAGATCTAATGACTACATTTCAGTCTTTTATTGGTCGGTCCCTTTGCAACATTTAAAACCTTCTACTGACTGGGCACGGTGGCTCATACCAGTAATCCAAGCACTTTGGGAGGCCAAGGTGGGAGGATTGTTTGAGCCCAGGAGCTCGAGACTAGTCTGGGAAACATGGTGAAGCCCCTGTCTCTACAAAAAGTTAGCTAGACTTAGTGGTTTGCACCTGTTAGTCCCAGCTACTTGGGAGGCTGAGGTGGAAGAATAACCTGAGCCCAGGAGTTTGAGGCTGCAGTGAGCTGTGATTATACCACTGCGCTCCAGCCTGGGTGACAAAGCAAGACCCTGTCTCAAAAACAAAACAAAACTCTCTACTACCTTGAATTCTGCCACACCATTCATTTTCCTATCTGCCTGTGTGTTCTTTCCCTAACTTATTTTTTCTCCCTAAGAGCTGATATCAGTAGATTTCCATATTTGGCCTTCTCATTTTCTTCCTGTTATTTATGCCTATTAGTGATTACTTTCAAGCATATAATTTTAGACCAAACTGCTCTCAGTACTAAATTAATATTTCCAAAGGATTCTTAGACATTCCCACTTCATGCTATATAAATAGTTCAATTTCACCATTTCAAAGAAGACTATTTTTTTCTGGGACTTGCTTTTCTATGTTCTATAATATCTATATATGGCATCAGTTCATCCAAACTAAAAACTATGTGAATCAAAAACTCAGTTAATTGTGATTGGTCTCCCTCACCCACTTTCTAATGTAAATGTCAGAAATACTAGCACATCATTTCAATTTCATCTCCTAAGATCTCTCAAATCCTTGGGACCTTGTCAGCATCTTAATTACTTCACTCAGAATCTTATCTTTTCTCACCTCTCTGATTAGAATAATTCCCTATGTGGTCCCATGTCGTTAGTCTTTCCCCTTCTAATCCATCTTGCACAGTGCACAGGAGAGATCTTTCTCATCCTCAAATCAGCTTATGTCATTCTCTTGCTTAATATTCTTTAATGCCTGCTTAAGTTCACCTTCCTTAGCATGGCATGCGGGCCCTTTACGGTCAGATAGTAGTGACAGTGAGAAATCTCAGTCTTAAAAATAAGGTATTCTAGATAACATTTTCTATAGGTTTTTGGTACATATCCTTTGGAAATACCAAGTTTTCTGAGTTTTTTTAAATATCATAAATAGGTGCTGAACTTTATCAGAATATTTCTATAACTATTGAGATAATCGTGATTTCTCCTTAAGTTCATTAGTGTCATTTGAGAGTTACACATTCTGTCTTTATCCTGCTGGTGATTGTCCCTGTCCCTAACTTTTTTTTTTTTTTTTGAAATAGAGTCTTGCTTTGTCGTTCAGGCTGGAGTGTGTGGCACAATCTTGGCTCACTGCAACCTCTGCCTGCCGGGTTCAGGCAATTCTCGTGACTCAGCCACCTGAGTAGCGGAATTACAGGCATGCACCACCACATCCAGCTAATTTTTGTATTTTTAGTAGAGACAGGGTTTCACCATGTTGGCCAGACTGGTCTTGAACTCCTGACCTCAAGCGATCTGCCTGCCTCAGCCTCCCAAAGTGCTGGGATTACAGGGGTGAGCCACTGTGCCCGGCCAATTGTCCCTAACTTTTTAACATGCATAGGTTTATCAGAACTTCTGTCTACCCACTTATTCTCACCTCCATCTGCTTCCTCCTTCCTACTATACCTATCATCATGTTGGTGTCTACATTTTTACATTAGGATAGTCTTAAATGTTTTTGGGTTGTTTTTATGGTTGTGTCTTTGCATATAAGATTAAAATTACGATATTGCATACCTCAATTTCAACATATTATATAATAACATCTTGCATTTATTTCTTTTCTCGCTGGATTGCTTCCTCCTAGGGCATTTCGAAAGATAGTATTCTTGTGGTAAAAACTTGAGAACTTGTATAGTTGAGAATGTTTTTATTTCTTTGTGATATTAATTAACTTAGATTAATTTAAAAATCTAGGCTCAGAGTTCTTTTCTTACAATACTTTGAAAATATTAATTCATTATCTTCTTGAATCTAATGTTGATGCTTTGAGAAAGAAGATTATATTGATTTGTTTCTTGTTCCTTTAGAGATATGTTCTTTTTAAATGGAAGCTTTTAGAAGGTTTTCTGTTGTTGTTATTGGCTGTGATGTTCTTAAATGTCACACAAAGAAATGTGACTAAGTGTGTTTTTTCTTTAGAAATCATGTTTGGGAGACTGTGAACCCTTTCATTCTATGCTCTTCAATTGTTCTTTAATAATGGGAAATTTCTCAGCCATTATTTCTTCAAAGATCTTATTTTCTTCTCCTTCAGGGACTTCTAATATCACAGGTGCTGATGCTTCTACCTCCATTTTCTTCGCCACCTAGCTTTTCCTTGTTTGTTGGAATTTTCAGTTTCTTTAACTGGATCTTTAAGATCACTATTTTGGGCCAGTGCGGTAGCTCACGTCTGTAATCCCAGCACTTTGGGAGGCCAAGGCAGGTGGATCACCTGAGGTCAGGAGTTCGAGACCAGCCTGGCCAACATGGTGAAACTCAGTCTCTACTAAAAATACAAAAGAAAAATAGCCAGGCGTGGTGGCAGGCACCTGTAATCCCAACTACTTGGGAGGCTGAGGCAGGAAAATTGCTTGAACCCGGGAGGCAGAGGTTGCAGTGAGCCGAGATCATGCCATTTCACTCCAGACTGGGCGACACAGCAAGACTCTGAGATCTCAAAAATAAAACTTACTATTTTGTTTTTTAGTCACATGTATTCTACTATTTAACCTATCTGTTAAAGCACAGGGTAATAATAATGCTTCATGAATTCCTTCAGTTTCTTTATCTATAGAATGGAGATAATACCAACCTTATAGAACTGGCTTTTTGAGGATTAAATGATCTAATTCATGTAAAGTGTTTAGAACAATGCCAAGTCTATAGTAAGTGAGGGCTGCTATTATTTTTTCTCCATACTTATGTTTTTCATAATCTGGCATTTCTCATTGGTAATTCTTTATAACTGCTTGTCCTTCCTTCATGTTATGAGTAAAAATCCATTTTATTTTTGTAATGTCTATTACATTTATTTGACATTCTTATTATTTCCTATTCATGATTCTGCTTTCTGTCTTATAGGTGGTTCAGTTTGTTGCTTTTATTTTTTAGTGACTGCATTCTCCAAATGTCTAGCTATTTTTCTTTTGAATGTATGAATATAAATTTCCTGTGGGGGCTGTCACCTTTCTGTATGTCACTGTTTAGGGGTTGTGGGGAGGGGGATGGACAGAGGGAAGCTAAAGCCTGGTCTTAGCTAGGGTTTAGGGAAGGCAGGCAAGGACCTCAGGGCAGAGAAGTTCTGCCTTCACCATCTAGGCTTGAGCCCAGACCTTTTCCTACCCCAGCCAGGCAGCCCTGCACCTTAGAGAGCCTCTCTTCATTTCCATTTCCACCCCTGCTCTTTTCCAAGTTCTTCCTTCCTCCGCTGTAACTCTTCTATCCTGCAGAGTGGGTGTGGGAGGACCTGAGAAGGTCGGGGAGCTGGGAAGGTTTTCAGTGACCAGCTGGTCTGCCCGCCTAGTGTTATCTTGTCCCCATTGTCTCTGCACTTGCGTGCCATCCTGCTGTTCGTTGGTCCTATGGCTGTCACTGGGGTGATGCTGCTGTTTTCCCACCTTGCTGTCCTGGCCAAGAAAGCCATGCTCTCTGAAGGCAAACACAACTCAAAAGCGCTTCCCTGAATTATCCTGTGTGTGGACCCATGCGCTCTCATGCTCTCTGCTGATGTTTACCTTCACATCTTCTATCTCCCCAGGGGTTTCTCACAGGCTTTATGTCAGTTTCTTGGATGCATCACCTTCTCCCTCTCAATTTCGCAGTATCTGGGTTGGCAAAAGTTTCCAGTTGTCCTTGTCAGTTCTCCATTTTCTCATAGCTCAAAGATTTTATCTTTTATGTAATTATATATATTAATATCCCCATCCATCAAGCTGGTTTTTATTTTATTTTATTTTATTTTATTTTATTTTTTTTTTTTTGAGACGGAGTCTCGCTCCGTCGCCGGGGCTGGAGTGCAGTGGCCGGATCTCAGCTCACTGCAAGCTCCGCCTCCCGGGTTTACGCCATTCTCCTGCCTCAGCCTCCCGTAGCTGGGACTACAGGCGCCCGCCACCTCGCCCGGCTAGTTTTTTGTATTTTTTTTTAGTAGAGACGAGGTTTCACAGTGTTAGCCAGGATGGTCTCGATCTCCTGACCTCGTGATCCGCCCGTCTCGGCCTCCCAAAGTGCTGGGATTACAGGCTTGAGCCACCGCGCCCGGCCCAAGCTGGTTTTTAAAACTGAAAATTATTTCATATTTTTAGGAAGCTACTCGATTGCATGTATGTAAGGCCAGCTCATTTTAATCTCATACTAAATTAATCAAGTAAAGACCTTTATAAAAGAGAAGATTTTGGGCCAGGCGCGGTGGCTAATGGCTGTAATTCCAGTACTTTGGGAGGCCGAGGCGGGTGGATCGCGAGGTCAGGAGATCAAGACCATCCTGGCTAACACAGTGAAACCCCATCTCTACTAAAAATACAAAAAATTGGCCAGGCATGGGTGGCGGGCACCTGTAGTCCCAGCTACTTGGGAGGCTGAAGCAGGAGAATTGTGTGAACTCGGGAGGTGGAGCTTGCACTGAGCCGAGATCGTGCCACTGCACTCCAGCCTGGGCAACAGAGTGAGACTCCATCTCAAAAAATAAAATAAAATAATAAGAAGATTTTGAATTATAAGGCAACCCACATTATTAAACTTCATTTTATTTTTATTTGAAGTTTTTATTTGTAAAATACAGAAACAGGGTTTCACTGTGTCACCCAGGCTGATCTTGATCTCTTGGGCTCAAGTGATCCTCCCGCCTCAGCCTCCCAAAGTGCCATGATTACAGGTGTGAGCCACTTTGCCTGGCCAATTAAACTTTAAATCAACATTATAAGAAGGCTCTTCGGTAGTATCAAAGTATTCATATTGTGTTAAAAAGTTATTAATAACTTCAGATTCCCTTGTCATCCTTCTATTTGTATGATATGATGAGACTCATTGTACTAAATTGTCAGTCCTCTTAAAGCCAGTTGGTATTTACTTGAGACATTCTATGAGGATTTTATGCTGTATGTATAATTGAGAACTGTGGTAGAGAGTATAAAATAGATATATAATATAAATCAAATTATGTTTATCATAAAATAGATCTTGTCAGATGAATGAGAATTTCTAGAAGAAAGCCTTTGAAATTATGTCTTTTGTACTTACACTTGTTCTAATGTTTCTTATTTCTATATTCATTGCAGATGCACAGTAATCAAAAGGGCTTACTTCCAGAGCCAAATCCAGTACAAATTATGAAAAGTTTAAACAACCCTGCCATGTTGCAGGTTCTTCTACAGCCCCAGTTATGTGGACGAGCTGTTAAACCAGGTATGGACATGTATGTATACTGATTAAAGAATGTTAGCATGAAGTTAATTTTTTCACATGTGAAATATGAAAAAATACATTTATTTGTGAAAAATATATTTAAATTAGTATGAAAATTTAAAAATTTTTCTAGGACCTGCTAATGAATTTTAATCAATAATCTGAGGTGATATATTTTGACTATTTTTGATATATACAAACTGCTTATGTGGTTTTTTTTACTATTAATAAATGCTAGATATCAAACCTTCTGTTTAGCTCTTAGTAGACATGAATTTGTAGACCAAGGTAATAGTTAACACACTACATTGTTATAACCTATATCCACAAAGAATTAATACTTTTCTATGTAATATTTTTAGCAGAATTATTTTGTTGAAAAGTGCCAAATTTTTGTTTCCTCTTTGTTCTTCCCCTTTTTGTTGTAAAATTGTTCCACTTTGTAGAAAATGATGAAAACATTATTATTTTCTAAGTATTATGCAAATCTTTATAATATCAGTATACATTAAATATCTACCTATTTAGTATTCTTTAGTAAGAGCTTACCTTCTGTGCATTCTGAAATGCACAACTTTTTATGTACAAAAATGTCTGTTTTAGCATTATGAGGAAATGAATGCCTATACAGTGGTCTCCCCTCATCTGTGTTCTTGTGTTCCACAGTTTAGTTACCTGCAGTCTGAAAATATTAAGTGGAACATTCCAAAAATAAACTACTTATAAGTTTTAAATTGCATGCTATCCTGAGTAGTGTGATGAAATGTTTTGCTGTTCTGCTTCTCCTACCTTGGCTATGAATTATCCCTCTGTCCAGTGTACCTGCTCTGTATATGTTACCCACCCATTAATCACTTAGTAGCCATCTTGGTTAGTTATCACATCACCTGTAATGGTATTGTAGTGTTTATGTTCAAGTAACCCTTATTTTCTTTAATAATGGTCCCAAAGCACAAGAGTAGTGATGCTGGCAGTTTGGATATGACAAAGAGAAGCTGCAAAGTGCATCCTTTCAGTGAAAAGGTTAAAATGTTTCCAACTTAATAAGGGAAAACAAAATGTGTGCTGAAATTGCCAAGATCTACAGTAAGAATGAATTTTCTATCCATGAAATTGTGAAGAAGGAAAAACAAATTTGAACATAGCATATATAAGGTTTGGTACTATTTATGGTTTCAGGCATCCACTGGGGGCCTTGGAACATATCGCTCGCTGATAAGGGGGATCTGCTGTATTCAACATTTAAGTTCAGAGCAAATATGTATGGAGCAAATATATTAAATACATTTATTATGTTTTCATCCTAACTGGTCTCACACCAGCTCACCTGCTGCAATTCGATTCTGGCACTAACTACCTAGAGTTAGCACAGACCCCACAAGTTAAGAGCTCAATCTTCCATATGGCTACCCTCACTTTAGACCTTGACGCAAGTTCAGGGGATTTTCCAGGCCATGTGCACTTCTGACCAGCTAACTACAAATTTGGGAGTTCCCACAATGCCCTCAGGTTCAATAGTTCAATAGAATGGCTCACAGAACTTAGGAAAGCACTATGCTTATGAGTACATAAGGACACAGGCAAGGGAAGATACACTTAGGGAAAAATCTTGGAGGATCTTGAATACAGAGCTTCTGTGTCCTCTACCCATCAAATCAGGCCATGTCACCCTCCCAACACATCAATATGTTTTCCATCTGGGGATCTCTACTGAACTTCGATGTCCAGAGATTTTATTGGAGTTTCACTATGTTGGTGTGATTGATGGGCCCCATGATAGAACTCAGTCTCTACTTTGCTTCCATTCCCTGGAAGTTAGAAGGTCAGGCTGATATCCCATGGTGCAAAGCTCCACCTCTCCTTATAGAGTTGGTCTTTTGGCACAGCCAGCCCTCATCCGGAAGCTATCTATGGGTCCATAATGAGTTCCCTCAGTAGCATATCAAAGACACTCCTGTAACTCAGGAAAATCCAAGGATTTAGAGTCTCCCTTTCAGGAACCAGGGACAAAGGCCAGTCAAATTATTTATTATACAACAGTATTCATATTAAGTACTTCATATAATTATTTGTGTGTAAGAAGCAGCTTTGGTAGTTTTCTGGCTCAGGCTATTATGCAATTAGATATCTCTTTTACAGTTTTAATGGTATAGAGATACGCTTTTTTGTCTTGACAACATGAAGGATTAGAAGCTTATTACTTCCCAAGGCAGCCTATTCCCTGGTTTGACAGTTTCAATTACTGGAAAGTTTTTATATTACTAATATAAGCAATTTGTAGCCACTTATTCTGGTTCCGCCTCTGAAGAAATACAGGATAAATGTATTCCTTCTTGCATAATAAAAGCCTCCTAATATTTGAAGACAACTACCGTGAAACCTCAGTCATTTTTTATTTTCCCTGTCTTCTTTTCTCCAGACCAGTTCTTTTTTTTACAATGCAACTTTATTAGTAAAATAAATTTCGAGCAGAGCCCCGATATATACCATAAATGTAAAAGATGTCAATTAAACGGATGAACCATTGTCAATCCATATATTTAGAAATGATCAAATCTAATGTTTTCCTTTTTTAATATGAAAGCAAACATAAACAGAGATGGTGTTTTTTTCTGCAACTCTCTTTTTATGCATCTTATATCTCTTTGCAGATTACAGTTCTATATTTGACTTTCCATAACATGTCACAGGACATGTGCTTTAAATCCCCCACAAGTTATTCTCTTGTAGGTGTAGTCTAGGTCTTCCGGGTTGTCCCAAAATATGATGTACACAGACACAAACATATTCTGTAGATTGGTTTTGGTTAGCACAGAATGCAGTGGGATTTCCTTCCTATTATCATTATATTTCCCTTAATGCAGTCCAAGATTATGTGTTAGTGTCTAAAGAAGCATACCACATTCTTAGGTCTTTTAGAAAGTATCATCTGCCTCTTTGGACTCTGGGCTATCTTTACTAATTCCTCTCAAGTATTATTTTTGTCTCTTCTTTTCATCTAAAACTAAATATTCTCCATTCTGCTGTTCTACTCAGATTAATGTATGGCCATATGGCAGTAGGCTTCTTTATGCTTAGTGCTTTCTCAATTTTAAGTAAGATGTTTGAATATTACACTGATGCAGAAGTTATTTCATCAAGCATAGCTTTTTCTTGTGTGGGGTGGAAAGGGAAGA
This sequence comes from Rhinopithecus roxellana, assembly GCF_007565055.1. Taxonomy (NCBI): domain Eukaryota; kingdom Metazoa; phylum Chordata; class Mammalia; order Primates; family Cercopithecidae; genus Rhinopithecus; species Rhinopithecus roxellana. Next base: position 44,078,608 of record NC_044560.1, on the reverse strand, counting down.
GGATTAAATCATTGCCTCACTTGAGCACATACATAGCTGGAAAATGTGTGGAAAGTTTCTTGATGTTGAGAAAAAGTGTCTTGTTAATCAATAAATTCCATTTATTTTCCTTTTACTATGTCCTTTACTGTATCTTAACTGTAACCTTGCTATATCCTGAACTCCTCACAGAGGCCTTCTCTGAGCCAACTAAATTAATGATAAAGAATTGTAATTCTTGGCTGGGCGCTGTAGTTCACGCCTATAATCCCAGCACTTTGAGACACTGAAGTGGGCAGATCACCTGAGGTCAGGAGTTCAAGATCAGCTTGGCCAACGTGGGGAAACCCCATCTCTACTAAAAGTACAAAAATTAGCTGGGCATGGTGGCATGCACTTGTAGTCTCAGCTGCTCGGGAGGCTGAGGCAGGAGAATGACTTGAACCCTGGAGGCGGAGGTTGCAGTGAGCCAAGATTGCACCACTGCACTCTGGCCTGGGCAACAGAGTGAGACACCATCTCAAAAAAAAAAAAAAAAAAAGCAATTATAATTCTTATACCCTTGCCCTGCTTCTTTATCATTGTATAATTTTAAAAACAACTGACATATACTATACATGTACTTGTTTATTGTCTATTTCTACCACTAAAATGGAAGCTCCAACTGCTATTAGATTAATTTCAGTCCCAGGTCCAATTTTGATTATGTTACTCTGACCAAGCTGATCTTTTCTCTTCAATCTAGACCTTTTAACTACCTTCAAAAATATAATAAATATAATTGTTCTAGACTTTTTTCTTTATGTGTGTACATTCCTAATTTATTATGTAATCACTCGATAGTATAAACTGTATTTTTAAACAGCTTTAATTGAGATATAGTTGATGTACATTAAACTGTAGGTATTTGAAGTGTACGAATTGATATATTTTGATGTTATGTATATATTCATGAAATCGTTACCACAATCAAATAATAGACATATAAATTACCCTCCAAAGCTTCCTTTTGTGCATTTGTAATCCATCCGCTACACTCTCCCCAGGAAACCACTGATCTGCTTTCTGTCACTACAGTTTGTATTTTGTAGAAATTGGTATAAAAGGAATCACACAGTCTGTACTGTTTGGCTTCATTCACTTAGCTTACTGTTTTGAGATTCGTTCATGTTGTTACATGGATTAGTAGTAGTTTTTCTTTTTATTCCCGAGTAGTATTTCATTCTATAATTTGCTTATTCATTGATTTGTTGATGGACATCTGGATTATTTCCAGTTTGAGGCCATTACAAATAAAATCTCTATGGACACTTGTGTACTAGTCTTTATGCTTTTATTTCTTATGCTTTTATTCTCTTTGATAAATAACTGTCTGTGGAATGGCTGAGTCATATGATAGATATATGTTTAAGTGGTGAGAAACTGCCTAGCTGTTTTCCAATGTGGTTGAGCCATTTTACGTATTCACCATCAGTTTCTAGGGCTCCAGTTTGCTCAGTATCCCTGCCACTACTTGATCTGTTGGTCTTTTTAATTTTAGCCTTTCTAGTGGATGTGTATTGCTCTCTTACTGTGGTTTTAATTTGAATATTTCTTTTGACTAATGATTTTGAGCACCTTTTATTGTGCTTATTTGTCATCTTTATATCTTTGATGATATGTCTTTTCAAATATTTTGTACGTGTTAAAACTGAGTTGTTTGTCTTCTTATCAAGTTGTGAGAGTGCTTTTTAATTTTACATACAAGTAGTCTGTTGGATATATGGTTTGCAAATATTTTTTAACAGTGTCTTTTGAAGAGCAAAATGTTTTATTTTGACAAAATCCAATTTATTATTTTTTCTTTTATAATTTGTACTTTGTATGTCATATTTGAGAAATCTTTGCCAATTTCAGGTTTTCTAAGATTTTCTTGTATGTTTTCTTGGAGAAAGTTTTATAATTTTATCCCTATATTTAGGTCTATGATCTATTTTGAGTGAATTTTAGTTTATAGTATGAGGTAAGAGTCCAGATGTTTTTTGTTTACATATAGTTATACAGTTATTCCAGTATCATTTGTTTAAAAAGCTTATGTTTCATTGAATATTTTGACATTTGCCAAAAATCAGTTTACCATATATGCATGAGTCTATAACTAAACTCTGTTCATTGATCTAAATGTCTGTCTTTATAACAGTACTGTCTTTATATCAATACTGTCTGTATACCAAAATACATGTGTAATAAATCCTGAAATCAGTGTAAGTCCTTCAACTTTATTCTTCTTTTTCAGAGTTGTTTTGGCTATTCCAGGTTCTTTGCATTGGCTTATAAATTTTAGAATCAGAGTGCCAATTTCTATGAAAAATGTCAGCTGGGATTTTGATTAAGATTGTGTTGATTTGTATGCTAATTTAGGCAGAATTCACAACAATTCTGAGGCTTCTGATCCATAAGTATGGTATATCTTTTCAATTATTTTGAGGCAATATTTTATTTCTCCCAGTAATGTTTTATTGTTTTCAGAATATGAATCTTATACATCTTTGGTCAGATTTATTCACAGTATTTCATATTTTTTGATGTTATTTTAAATGGTACTGCTCTCTTAATTTCAATGTCCTATTGCTTCTTGTTAGCATATAGAAGTATAACTGATTAAATACATATTTATCTTATATCCTACAGTCTCGCTAAACTCACTTATTATTTCTAGTAGGTTTTTGTTGGGATTTTCTATGTAGGTGATTATGTTATCTACAAATAAACACAATTTTACTTCTTCCTTTCCAACATATATGGCTTCTATTTTTGTCCTTGCTTTTTTGCATTAGATAGAAATTCCACTGTAATTGTGCATAGAACTGGTGAGAGCAGACATCCTTGCCTCATTTCTGATCTCATGGAGAAGGCATTCATTCTTTGATTATTAAGTATTATCTTAGCTAGAGTTTTTTCACAGATTTCTTTTATTAAGCTGGGGAATTTACCATCTATTTCTAATTGCCGAGTTTTAGCATGATGATTGCTGGAATTTGTTGAATGCTTTCTCCATATATCGAGATGATCATATACTTTTCTATCTGTTAACATGATACATTACATTGATGATTTTTGAATGTTATATCAACCTTTTATTCTTAGGATAAACCTCACTTAATCATGGCATATTATAATCTTTTTTATATATTGTTGAATTTGATTTAATAACATTTAGTTTGAAATTTTTGCACCTATGTTTATGAGGTATATTGGTCTGTAGTTTTCTTACCTTGTAATGTATTTTCTGGTTTTGTTATGCTGCCCTCATGGAACAATTTGGAAAATATTCCCTCTCTTCAGTCATCAGAAGAGTTTGTGTTCAGTGCTATTATTTCTTCCTCATATGTTTGGTAGAATTCGCTAGTGAGATCAGCTGTATTGAATTTTTTAAGGAAGATTTCTAACTACACATTTAATTTCTTTAATATATAAGAGCTATTTCAGGATATTGTTCTTCTTAAGTGAGCTTTACTAGTTTGTATCTTTCAAGGAAATTATCTATTTTATGTAAGTTATCAAATTTATTGGCATAACATTGTTCATAGTATTCCCTTATTATTCTTTAATCTCTGCAGGATCTATAGTGATGGCTCTTTCACATTCCTGATATTTTTGTCTTCTCTCTTCCTGATAAGTCTGGCAAAAGGTTTATCAATATTACTGATTGTTCCAGAGAGCTGGCTTTTGTTTTCATTGACTTTCTCTGGTTGTTGTCTGTTTTTTATTTCATTGATTTCCACTTTATTTCCCTCTGCTTACTTTGGGCATATGTTGTTCTTCCTTTTCTGGTTTTTTAAAGTAAAACTAGGTTATTCACTTGAGACCTTTCTTTTAATGTGTTTAGTATTACACATTCCCTTCTAAACACTGTATCTCACAAATTTTGAATGTTATATTATTTTCATTCATTTCAGAATACTTTTTGGTTTCCATTTTGATTTATTTGGTCCATTGGTTATTTGTAAGTGTCACTTAAGTTCCAAAATTTGGAGATTTTCTAGGTCTTTTTTGTTACTGATGCCTAATTTAATTCACTTGTAGTCAGAGAAGATACTTTGCACAACTTAAATTTATAAATTAGAATTTAGACTTGTTTCATGGTTCAGAATACAGGCTATATTGGCAAATATTCCATGGACACTTGAGAATAATGTGTATTCTGCTCTTACTGGATGTGGAGTGTTCTATACATGTCAGTTAGATCAACATGGTTGATAGTGTTCATGTCTCCTATATCCTTACTGATTTTTTGTCAACTTATTCTATCAATTATACTGAGGAGAGGATGGGGCATAATGGGAGTCCTAGCCATAAGCTAAGGGTAAGAGCAGGTAGGCAAGATGCTATGGACATTTTCAGACTGTTTTTATTCTGATTGTTGTTTCTGTTGTTGTTATAAACTGGAAGATACTGTGTTCAGTAAAAGCTGTGAAGAAAAATATATTTCAATGTTTTATAGTAAAATGCAATGATGATCTGAAAAAGAAGAGGAGTTGTTGAAATTTTTAATCATAATTTTGGGTTTGTCTGCTTTTCCTTTCAGTTCTGTGAATTTTGCTTCATATATTTTGAAGCTTTGTTATTTGGTGCACAAACATTTAAGATTGTTGTATCCTTTTGATTAATTGGCCCATTTGTCATTACAAAATGGTGATCTTTATCCCTGGTAATATCCTTTGCTCTGGATTTTTTTATATTAAGGTAGCCACCAGCTTTTAAAAATTAATATTAACATATCTATCCATAGATGTTTATATGTTTAATAAAATATATTTTAAGTTGCCAAGTGGGTTTGTATTTTCTTTTTTTTTTTTTTTTTTGAGGCGGAGTCTCGCTCTGTCGCCCGGACTGGAGTGCAGTGGCCAGATCTCAGCTCACTGCAAGCTCCGCCTCCCGGGTTTTCGCCATTCTCCTGCCTTAGCCTCCCGAGTAGCTGGGACTACAGGCGCCCGCCACCTCGCCAGGCTAGTTTTTGTATTTTTAGTAGAGACGGGGTTTCACCGTGTTAGCCAGGATGGTCTCGATCTCCTGACCTCGTGATTCGCCCGTCTCGGCCTCCCAAAGTGCTGGGATTACAGGCTTGAGCCACCGCGCCCGGCCTGTATTTTCTATTATCTTGGAAAATCCTTTTCTGATATTTGCCTTGTTACTACTAGCTACTTCATCAATAATGTGTGACTTTAAAGTAATGTAGTTTTAAAAATGTTTTGATATCTATTATTTGTGGTTTCCATAACAGTTTTTTGAGGGAAGAGACTTCTATTAATCTTGCATAGATAATACATCTAGAGCTTTGTAATTTAGATGTATTTCCACAGGCGGTCATTAATTTAACAAGAAGGGATGTGTCTTAAAAGCTCTGCTTTTTGTACTTCAACTACAGAATTAAAAAAAAATTAACTCCTCCACTCAAGTTTTTGTTGTTAAAAAATTTTTAATTGACATGTAATAATTATACATATTTATGGGGTACAGACTGATAGCCCAATATGTGTATATAATCTATAATAATCAAATGAAGGTAATTAGCATATTAACCACCTAAAACATTCATCATATCCTGGTGTTGGGAGCATTTAAAGTCCTCTCTTCTAGCTATTTGAAAATATACAGTAAATGTTTGTTAACTTAGTCACCCTACAGTACTATAGAACATGAAAACTTAATTGTCCTATCTAGCTGTAATTTTGTATTCATTAACCAACCTGTCCCTATCATCCCCTTTTGCCTTCTGTTCCCAGACTCTAATAACTATGATTGTACCTTCAACTTCTATGAACTCAACTTTTTTAGCTCCTGTATATGAGGGAGAACATGCAGTATTTATCTTTATGTGCCTGACTTGTTTCACTTAATATAATGTCCTCCAGGTTGCTGCAAATGACCAGCTTTCCTTTTTTCTTATGGCTGAATAGTATTCCATTGTGAAATGTACCACATTTTCTTTATCCATTCATCTGTTGATGGGCACTTAGTCCATATCTTGGCTACTGTGAATAGTGCTGCAATAAACATCAGGATGCAGATATCTCTTCAAGATACAGATTTCCTTTTCTTTGGTTTGTTGTTGTTTGTTTGTTTTTTGAGATAGAGTCCCACCCTGTTGCTCAGGCTGGAGTGCAGTGGCATGATCTCAGCTCACTGCAACCTCTGCCTCCTGGGTTCAAGTGATTTTCATGCCTCAGCCTCTCGAGTAGCTAGGATTTCGGGCGTGCACCACTGCACCCTGCTATTTTTGTGTTTTTTAATAGAGACAGGGTTTCGCCATGTTGGCCAGGCTGGTCTCGAACTCCTGACCTTTAGTGATGAACTCACCTCAGCCTTCCAAAGTGCTGGGATTATAGGTGTGAGCCACTGCACCTGACCATGATTTCCTTTTCTTTGGATAAATATTCGTTAGTGGATTGCTGGATCCATATGGTAGTTCTATATTTGTTTTTTTGAGAAACCATCATACTGTTTTACATAATGGCTGTACTAATTGGCATTCCCTCCAGCAGTGTAAGAGAGTTCCCTTTTTTCTGCATCCTCACCAGCATTTATTATTTGTTTGTCTTTTTGATAATTAGAATTAGCCGTTCTAATTGGTGTGAGATGATATCTTATTGTGGTTTTGACTTACATTTGACTGATGATACTGATGTTGAACGTTTTTTCGTATACTTGTTGGTTATTTATATGCCTTCTGAGAAATATCTGTTCAGATCCTTTGCCCATTTTTAAATTGGATTAATGGGGGTGGTTTTTCTTTTTATTTTTGCTGTGAATTGCTAGAGTTCTGTGTATATTCTAGATATTAGTCCTATGTCACATGAATAATTTGCAAATATTTTCTCCCATTCTACAAGTTATACGTGTTCACCGTATTGATTGTTTACCTCATTGTGCAGAAGCTGTTTAGTTTGATAAAATCCCATTTGTCTATTTTTGATTTTGTTGCCTGTGCTTGTGAAGTGTGACCCATAACATCTTTGCCCAGATCAATATCCTCAAGTGTTTCCCCCATGTTTTCTTCCAGTAGTTGTACAATTTTTAGTCTTGCATTTAAGTGTTTAATACATTTTGAGTTGGTTTTTATATATGGTGAGAGATAAGGGTCTAGTTTCATTCTTTTGCATATGAATATTCCATTTTCCCAGCATAATTTATTGAAGGGGCTATACGGAAGTTATTTGTCTAAGTCTAGTAATATTTTCTCTAATTTTCTACACTTAATTCCCTATCACTTGCAGAGGAGTTATTTTCTGTGTACCAGTTTTCCACTCAGAAATGCCTTTTTCCTCATTGAAGTAGATAATAGAATTCTGAATGAGTCCTCTTCCACATATCCTCAAATTATCGTAACTTTCCTGAAATTATGCTAGAATGAAATATTCCCTCCAATCCTGCATACTCTGGGCACTTCCTCCTTTGCTAGAGAGAATATTGAAAACTGTTGAATTAAATAGTTTCCTATGGTTGTCTCACTGGTATCATTCTACTCCTGAAAACCAAGAAGTTATATCATTCTTGTCTTCTGAGGCAGTCCCAATGTAGACTTAGATGGATACTAAAAAATTTGGTTAGAATGAGGATTTATTTCATTCATTTATTTATTTCACCTGTCATAGTACAGTGTTTTTTTATTTTACTACATATATATTACAAGAAGATGTTACCAGTACACTAAGTTTGTATATTATATATATATATAATTTTATGTATTATTATTTTGAAATGGAGTCTCGCTCTGTCAGCCAGGCTGGAGTGTAGTGGCGTGATCTCAGCTCACTGCAACCTCCGCCTCCCAGCCTCAAGCAGTTCTCCTGCCTCTGCCTCCCAAGTAGCTGGGATTACAGGCATGTGCCACCATGCCTGGCTAATTTTTGTATTTTTGATAGAGACGGGGTTTCACCATGTTGACCAGGCTGGTCTCGAACTCCTGACCTCAAATGATCCTCCCACCTTGGCCTTCCAAAGTGCTGGGATTACAGGCGTGAGCCACTGTGCCCAGCCTAATTTTGTATATTATGATTATTCCAGTTATTTTACAATAGTTAGATTAAATTTCTTCATATATTTTCTATCTCATGGTCCTTTTTGTGTCTCTATATTATCTATTCTAAAAACATCCCCCCCCCCCCTTTTTTTTAAAGTGAGAGCAAGTTTATTAAGAAAGAAAAGGAATAAAGAATGGCTTCTCCAGGCCGGGCGCGGTGGCTCACGCCTGTAATCCCAGCCCTTTGGGACGCCAAGGTGGGTGGATCTCAAGGTCAGGAGTTCAAAACCAGCCTGGCCAACATGGTGAAACCTCGTCTCTGGTAAAATACAAAAATTAGCTCTCTTCGGTCCGTGCTTCCAAGATGACAAAGAAAAGAAGGAACAACGGTCGTGCCAAAAAGGGCCATGGCCACCTGCAGCCTATTCGCTGTACTAACTGTGCCCGATGCGTGCCCAAGGACAAGGCCATTAAGAAATTCGTCATTCGAAACATAGTGGAGGCCGCAGCAGTCAGGGACATTTCTGAAGCGAGCGTCTTCAATGCCTATGTGCTTCCCAAGCTGTATGTGAAGCTACATTACTGTGTGAGTTGTGCAATTCCCAGCAAAGTAGTCAGGAATCGATCTCGTGAAGCCCGTAAAGACCGAACACCCCCACCCCAATTTAGACCTGCGGGTGCTGCCCCACGTCCCCCACCAAAGCCCATGTAAGGAGCTGAGTGCTTAAAGACTGAGATAGACTATTATCTGGAGAAAAATAAAATGGAAATTGTACTTAAAAAAAAAAAGTTAGCTGAGTGTGGTGGTGAGTGCCTGTAATCCCAGCTACTTGGGAGGCTGAGGCAGGAGAATTGCTTGAACCCAGGAGGCCGGAGGTTGCAGTGAGCAGAGATCGTGCCATTGCACTCCAGCCTGGGAAATAGAGTGTGACTCTCTCTCAAAAACAAACAAACAAACAGAATGGCTGCTCCATAAAGCAGTGGCATGGGCCACTGGTTGCCCATTTTTATGGTTATTTCTTGATTATCTTGATTATATGCTAAGCAAGAGATGGATTATCCATGAGTTTTCCAGGAAAATGGTGGGCAATTCTCAGAACTGAGGATTCCTCCCCTTTTTAGACCATATGGAGTAAATTTCACATGCCGCCATGGCATTTGTAAACTGTCATGTTGCTGGTGGGACCGTAGCAATGAGGACGGCCAGAGGTCACTCTTGTCGCCATCTTGATTTTGGTAGGTTTTCGCCGGCTTCTTTATTGCACCCTGTTTTATTAGCAAGGGCTTTGTGACCTGTATCTTGTGCCGACCTCCTGTCTCATCCTATAACTTAGAATGCCTAACTTACTGGGAATGCAGCTCAGCAGGTCTCAACCTTACTTTACCTAACTTCTATTCAAGATGGAGGCACTCTGATTCAAACATCTGTAACACATCCCTGCCTCCCTTTTGTAAGTTTTCTGTTCTAAAAATATCCCTTTTGAAACGTACTCTGGTATTTAGGCTCTTAGACTTGATTATGAGTATTGTTCCCATTTATTCTTTTTATGTCTGTGTACAGGTTTGCAGTTTCTTTTGATTTTTTTATGTAAATATTTGTGTGTACATATATTGTCTTCTCAATTGGATTTTATGTAAGCTTTTCAAGGACAAGGATTGTATCTGGTCCCCCACTCCTACCCTCTGCCAAAATGCCTGAAATACCTAAAAAAACACTGAATAAATAACATGGGTTCAAATGAGTATTGTGCTTATTAAAAGGTGGATATGTTTTGTTGCACTAAATTCTAGAGAAGATTAAGCCTAGGTTTGGAGTTTTACAATTATGGCAGAAGGCTTTTGAATTTTAAAACAAATTCCAGGGTTGAATCTCAGGGAAAGGTGCCTGTCACTTTTGACCAGTGACAGAGTCACTATGTCATTGACCTTTCAGTGGATTTGTTAATAGTTTAAAGAAATGAATAACCCTTTTCGAAGCTTGGTTTTTAAAAATTTTTAATTCCGTATATATTAAAGTTTTTACTTTTATTTTCTTAAAGCCGTTCTTGGAACACCTCACAGCTTGCCACATCTGATGAATCCATCCATCTCTCCTGCATTTTTACATTTGAATAAAGCACATCAGGTACATAAATAACATTAAGTACTGAAGCTTTAAATATTTGGAGTGAATATCTTGTTTGTTCTTGACACTTAAAGTTCTCAAGAAATTAAATGAGTATTTTGCTTTTAAAGAAAATCTTTAATAAGTATAGCTATGTAAAATTATAACTTAATGAGTACATCAGATTCAATTAAGCTAACCAAAGCAGTAGTTATATACCACAATAAATATTATTGATTCCAATTTGTATGGCATTAAGAAGGAAAGTGGTATATTTTTTCTAGATAATAAATCAGTTGTTCAAAACAGGGCTTCTTATGTGGTTTTAACTCAAAAAAGTATTTCTAGAAAGAAGATATAAATGAACAGTAACTCTTAATTCCTAAAATTTAATGAATATTATAAAAAACAACTCATGTATATGAGAATAGAGTATATGTTTCCTATCTTTTTTAGATAAATATTTTAAATGTGTGTTTATAGATTTAAATGTCCATAATATTAGTGATAAGCATTACTCATTAATTTCAGGTACTGTTTAAGAATATAGAATTCTAATTACAAATCATACAATATATAATAGATGCTTAATATAAGTTGAATGAATGAATATCTGGTCCTAAATCCAGCTTTTATTTTTCATCCTTAGAATCTAACACAGGACTTGGTGATACATTATAGAGTTTTTATTCATTCATTTACTCAATGTATTTTATTGAGTATCTGACATATATGTATTAGACATTGTGCTAATCATTGAGGCTACTGTGTGGAATGTAACATTTAAAGTCTATGTTATTATAGAATTTCAACCAGTAGGGAAAACACATTAAACAGTTAATTACAATAAGGAGTGAAGAGTAATATGAGAGGGGAAGTTCAGAGTATTGATAATATTCCCTATATTTTAAGAGAAAGACCAAAATGCTTTACCTTTAAGGCCCATACATTTGAGCTAGTTCCTTCTGCCTCTCAGCTCAATACACATCACTGTCCCACTACAACAGCCTGGTTTTGGTCCTCAAAGGACCTTGTTTTCTCCTCCTTCGGTCTTTTCTTCTGCTGGTCTTTCTTCCTGGAATGCGAATGATTCCCACCCCAACATCACCTAATTCCCTCCCAGACTTCAACTACAGCCTTCAGATTGTAGTACAAGAATTAGTTCCTCCAAGAAACCTTCCTTGAATTGTCCAGGCTAAATAACATTCCTCCACTATTTGTTCTCATAGCCCCCTGCATTTTTCCTTCATATAATTACCATGTGTAATCATGTGGTTTTTTAAAATTATTATTAATTAATGGCTCCCTTCCTTAGGGGACTGTAAGATCTGTGAGGGCAGATCTTATTGTACTTCTCACTAAGTAGCACAGTGCCTGGCACATAGAAAGTGCTCAATAAATCTTTGTTGAATGATTAAATGAATAAATAAATGAATGAATAGAATGTCACTGTCATTGAAACCAAAAGGGGGTGAGAGGAGGGAAGGAAGGATGAAAGAATGTAGAATTAATTTCATGACTGCATGGCCCCCTTTTGTATATTATTAAAAGAATTAATTAACTTTGCCTGTTAAGTTGGAAAGTGAAATATTATGTTTAGAAGCAATTACTTTTACTCAGATCGACTGGAGAATTGAACTTTAAAATGAATCGGGTTATACAACATGTAGCTTTTCAAAATTAAACTAACAACGTTTTGTCATTTTCACAGAGCTCAGTTATGGGTAATACTTCTAATTTATTCCTTCAGAATCTTTCTCATATACCACTGGCACAACAACAATTAATGAAGTTTGAGAATATTCATACTAATAATGTAAGTATGATATCATTTTTTCTTTTAGAATCAGTTCATTTCTTTTCTAGAATCAGGTTGTGGATCAGGTTGTTTATGAATTTTCACATGTGTAACTTTTTTTAGGTTATATCTTATGGCCATGGGTCTTACCTTTTTTTCTTCTTTTGTAGAAACCCGGCTTACTTGGAGAGCCCCCAGCTGTGGTATTTCAGACTGCACTAGGGATAGGGTCAGTGCTTCCATTGAAAAAGGAGTTGGGACATCATCATGGAGAAGCACATAAAAGTAAATGATGTGTATTTACTGAGAAGTCAGTAAACAGTCAGGTTGGAGATTTAAAATAGTTTACCTGTGTTCTACTTTCATTTACAGGGAAGTCAAATTTGAGTTTTATTTAGTCATTTAAAATTTTGAGAACCCTCTTGGCTTTTTCTATTTTGAATATTGATAAGTTACTGATGGACTTGCTTCCATGCCAAGATAAGACTTTCCCTGTTGGATATGCTTTAATATTTTATGCAGGTTCACAGCAGTGCAAGGCAAAGACACAGATCCCTTTGAGACTGACATGCTGCCCACTGGGCTGACAGCATATATGGATCCATCTGGGATAAGAAACCTTTCACTTTTATTTTTAAAAATCTAGTATTTATATATTTAAAGTTTGATTATTTATTTGTATTATTTAAAAAAATTTAACCTCTAAATCAGTAGTCAAAGAAAACTAATGTGTGTACTATGTGCTTCTAAAAACATGGCAAACAAAATAGCTTTTTTGGCAGGAAAATAGGAGCATGGTGTTATACTAAGATTTCTTATTTGAATGTGATTTTGAAGGGTGCATTTTCAGCTTGAAGCTTAATTGAAATTTGCTTAGAAGTGGGCATGCTGAGTAAAAACAGAAGGTCCACCAATAATTAAAAAAAAAAAAAAGTCGGCCGGGCGCGGTGGCTCAAGCCTGTAATCCCAGCACTTTGGGAGGCCGAGACGGGCGGATCACGAGGTCAGGAGATCGAGACCATCCTGGCTAACACGGTGAAACCCCGTCTCTACTAAAAAATACAAAAAACTAGCCGGGCGAGGTGGCGGGCGCCTGTAGTCCCAGCTACTCTGGAGGCTGAGGCAGGAGAATGGTGTGAACCCGGGAGGCGGAGCTTGCAGTGAGCTGAGATCTGGCCACTGCACTCCAGCCTGGGCGACAGAGCGAGACTCCGTCTCAAAAAAAAAAAAAAAAAAAAAAAAAAAGTCAATTAAATATGGGTAGCTTACTTAACCTTTTGTCCAGTGATCAAATAACTTAGTTCTGACTGTTGAAATTGACTGGACAAAAGTTAAGCCGGTGAAGAAATTTTTTGATATCATGGGGTCTGTCTTGCCAAAAAATTAAATTTTCTATGTCTAAAAGCTTATGTAAATGTGTATTATTTGTGTTGAATTAACTAATAAACTATTTGCTTTAGTATATGTTGCTTTAAGAACATTGAAAAGTTAGTGTCCAAATAACTATATTCTAAACATTAGGGGAACCAAAATATCCATCTCTAAATGATTATTACTGAAAATAATTGAAGAAATTTGTTTAGTAAATTTATAAAATGGTAAATCTTAGTTGTCAAAATTAGCTCTTTCCATTTAATTTTGACCTATAGATTTTTTAAAAAGTGGAACGGTTCAGAATTTTCCTATTAAAACTTTTAATAGGAATGTTGCCAGCCTGGGCAACATGACAAAACCCTGACTCTACTAAAATACAAAAAATTAACCAGGCGTGGTTGCACACGCCTGTGGTCCCAGCTACTCAGGAGGCTGAGGTGGGAGAATCACCTTAGCCCAGGAAGTCGAGGCTGCAGTGAGCCATGATTGGCAATGGGAGTGGGACCCTGACTCAAAAAACAAACAAAAAAACCGCTTTTATTTTTCCCAGAATTTCTTGTTATTTTCTATAAACAAAAACATAAAACTTTCATGTATTAAATTTAGTGCTTATCTGTTAACAAATAGTCATTTAAGAAAAGAAGCCAGTGATATACTGATAAGTGTTTAACAACAAGCTCTCTAGGTGGAAAAAAAGTCTTGATTTGTAGCATTTGTGCATTTCTGTTTGTGAATACTCCAAATGTGACTGATTTCAGGTTACCAATATGAAGACACTTAACTCAATAGCTGGGAAGAGGTGTGTATTAATAGCTCTCATGAGCTGATGGAAGCCAGCTAACCAAATTTATATTGGATTCAGTCAAACTTCATTAAATTTTACTTTCAGATAACTTTTTAAACTTAAAGCTTAATTATTTCCTTCAGTTATGGAAACAGTGAAGCTGCAATGAATGGGCATTAAAAAAAGCACTAATATAGCTTAAATGCCAATTAATAATTATATATAGAATTTAAAAACTTAAAAATTTCATATATTTGAGGTTACCCTGAAAGTTACTGAAAATAAGAGCATTATTACTATTGTAGATTTTTGTTTTTTCATAAAGGAGCCCACTAATTAACAACCTCTAACCTTACCTTTTGCTGTTATCTAACAGGTACAAAATTGGTTTCTCTGCATTTTGCTCATAACTTAACAAAATCAAAAGGACTATTGTGAATAAATATTTTCTAACTAAAAGCTTTTTGCATTTGTGGTTTGCTACAGCATCTAGCCTGATTCCAACTCAAACAACGATAACAGCTGGAATGGGCATGTTACCATTCTTTCCAAATCAGCACATTGCTGGACAGGCTGGGCCAGGGCACAGTAATACTCAGGAGAAACAGCCAGCCACAGTGGGAATGGCAGAAGGAAATTTCTCAGGGTCGCAGCCTTATCTTCAGAGCTTTCCAAACCTTGCTGCTGGAAGCTTGCTGGCAGGACACCATAAGCAGCAGCAAAGCCAGCCAAAAGGCACAGAGATAAGTTCAGGGGTAAGAAAACTTTGTGTGCACACAGATGTGTATATACCTATATATGTATATATATTCCATTTAAATTATATCTTAAATTGTCGTGTCAATGAAATGATGACTTTTTCATAGTTTACATTTACTTCTCAAAATTGAAGAAAACATTGCAAAATCTGTTTGCAATGTTTTTGAAAAATCTGTTATTAAAAATAAGCAAACAAAAAATCCTTTTTTTTTTTGAGACAGAGTCTTGCTCTGCCGCCCAGGCTGGAGTGCAGTGGCCGGCTCTCAGCTCACTGCAAGCTCCGCCTCCCAGGTTCACACCATTCTCCTGTCTCAGCCTCCCGAGTAGCTGGGACTACAGGCGCCCGCCACCTCGCCCGGCTAGTTTTTTGTATTTTTTAGTAGAGACGGGGTTTCACCGTATTAGCCAGGATGGTCTCGATCTCCTGACCTTGTGATCCACCCGTCTCGGCCTCCCAAAGTGCTGGGATTACAGGCTTGAGCCACCGCGCCCGGCCAAAAAATCCATTTTTTGATAAGTTATGCTAACTGGCATTTGGGACTACATTAATTATTTGCCAGTTTGTATGTAAAGTATTTTTAATTTGTGTAAAATGAGTTTGTCTCTTAAAAATAATTTATATGTGGATTCTTTATTCCTTATAAGAGAATAAGGAATTTCCAAAAAGTTTGTGACATACATGGTTTTCAAAAATACTTGATATTTTAAATATAAGATATAAACTAATTTAAGTTCAGAATTTTGTAGTTTGAAAAAGCTTAGGAGTATCAATACTTATTCACTTACATAGTAATGTTATTTGTAAGGCTAAGTACGTGTTAATGCTGTTCTTTAAAATACATTTTTTGTGTATCTTAATATGTATTTAGTAGCTAAAGTATTTTAATATTTAAAGGCAGAACAAATTTTATCTGGAAAATATCAAAACCAGCTATTAAACTCTGGTCTAACTAATCTGGTCTTTCTTTTAATTCTGGAATTGTTTACCCAATCATTTTATTGGTTAATATACCACTGATATTTATAAATGTTGTAATAAGTAGGTAGACTAAAGTACATCTAATTTTTATTATATTTGTACCCCAAAATACACTGTGGTTTGTAAGTGGTATAAAACTTAGGCTTAACCAGTTTGTAAGGAAAAAAATCTATGTAGTTTCTTGTATTCAAATGTCAAAATAATAATACTGAATTTGTAAGAGATTTTAGTGTTACCTAGCCATAGCAAGAGGTATAACTAGAATGCCCTGCAATTGTACATTCAGAAAGCTAAGGCAGTTCTCTCTTTTTTAAATTTTTTAATTTTTTACTTTTTTTATTTTTATTTTTTTTTTTGAGACGAAGTCTTGCTATGTCACCCAGGCTGGAGTGCAGCAACGTGACCTTGGCTCATTGCAACCTTCGCCTCCTGGGTTCAACGGTTCCCCTGCCCCAGCCTCCCAAGTAGCTGGGATTACATGCATGCACCACCATTCCTGACAGATTTTTGTAGGTGATCTTCCCGCCTCGGCCTCCCAAAGTGCTGCTATTACAGGTGTGAGCCATTGCGCCTGGCCGTCGGTTCTTTATAGAATAAATTTTAAAAATTTATCTGCAGTGTTCGTTGCTTGGATTATTGAGGGAAATTGCACAAATAAAACTTGTATATGAATACTTCATATCTCTTTGCAATCTTTAGTTCACTGCAAGCATCAGAGTCTTTAGAAGAACTGTGGATTTTAGGTGATTCACATAATGGGCAAATGAGTGTCTACAAGAAGACAGCCAAAATAGGGGCAGGTTCTGGAAAATAAGTCCTGTGAAGAAGAATTCAGGAGAAGTGGATATATGGAACCTGGAAAGGGACAACCAAACATATACATTGTTAAACCTATTTAAAGAGTAGTCATATGGTATTATGTGCACCTCCAGTGGGCAGAACTACCTATTAAGTACAACATACAATAAAGCAGATTTAGGCTTAATATAAGGAAGAACGATTCAAGCTTTTAAGCAGAGAGAAAGTTTATTTCACAAAGATGTGACTGTCATATCACCAAAAGCAATTAAGCAGACCCCAGGTGAGCATCTGTATAGGGTGTTGTGTTAATATAAATGATCCCTCTTCCTGTCAATAGGGGTTGGACCAGGTAACCTCAGTGTTTTCTAACTGTGAGATTTTAGACTTTCCTGAAATAATTAGTTTAACTTTGCTTTAGATGTTTAGAACTGCATCTTTAATATTGTGTTGGCCAGTAAGTCTTGAGTCTACCTTTTTGTTTCCAGAATCACCTCTAGTGCAAAAACACACACACACACACACACACACACACACACACACACACACACACACACAGAGATTTGGACTCTAACTCCCAATCTTTGAGAATTTTATTCAGGGAGACAGGGATGATATCCAGTTTCTGTTTATTGTGGTAAAATTAAAATATACATAACATAAAATTTACCATTTTAAGTGTAGAGTACTGTGGCATTAAGTACATTCACAGTGTTGTGCAGCATCATTGCTCTCCATCTCCAAAACTTTTTTGTCATCTCATACTGAAACCTGCACCTGTTAAATAATAACTCTCCCTTTTTCCCTCCCACTAGCCTGGGTAACCACTGTTTCTACTTTTGTCTTTATGAATTTGACTATTCTAGGTACCTAGGTGACACAATATTTGTCCTTCTGTGTGTAGCTTAGTTCACTTAGCATAATGTTTTCTAGGTTCATCCATGTTGTAGCATGTATCCAAATTTCCTTCTTTTCTAAGGCTGAATAATATTCCATTGTACATATATACCATGTTTTAATTCAGCCATCCATGGACATGTGGGTTGTTTCTACCTTTTATTGTGAATAATGCTGCTGTGAACATTGGTATCTGAGTCCCTGCTTTCGATTCTTTGGGGTATATACCCAGAAATGGAATTCCTGGATCATACCATAATGCATGTTTAATTTTTGTTGAAACTGTCATCCGTTTTTCCACAGCAGCTGCACCGTTTTACATTCCTGCCAGCAGTGCACAGGGATTCTAATTTTCCAACATGCTCACCAACACTTGTTTTCTGTTTTAGCTGTTTGTAACAAAAATACCATAGACCGGATGATTTAAATAACATACATTTATTTCTCACAGTTTGAGAGGCTGGGAGTTCTAAGAGAAGGTGCCAGCGAATCCAGTGTTGATGAGGATACTGTTCCTGGTTTTCAGATGACCATCTTTTCGTTCCATTTTCACATGGTAGAGAGCTGGAGCAAGCCCTTTCATGTCTCTTCTTATAGGAGCGCTAATCCCACTCTTGAGGGCTCTACTTTCATGACCTCATTACCTCCCTTCATGACCTCATTACCTCCCAAAGGTCCCACTTTCTAAGACCATCACATTGAGGCTTAGCATTTCAACATATGAATTCTGGGGAGACTTAAACATTCAGTTCGTAGTCATAGCCATCCCAGTGGGTGTGAAGTGGTATCTCATTGTGGTTTTGATTTGCATTTCCCTAATGATTAGTGATGTTGAGCATTTTTGTGTGTGTTTATTAGTTATCTGTATATTTTCTTTGGAGAAATGTCTATTAAAGTTTTTGCCCATTTTAAATCAGGTTCATTTTTGTTGTCATTGTTGAGTTTTTAGGAGTTTTCTATATACAGTTGACCCTTTAGAAAACACAGGTTTTAACTGCACAGGTCCACTTATGCTTGGATATTTTCCAAGAAATATAGTGGGAAATTTTTTGGAAATTTGAAAACTTTGGAAAAACTCCCAAATGAACCCCATAGCCTAGAAATATTGAAAAAAATTAAGAAAAGTTATATATGTCATGAATGCATAAAATATATGTAGATATTAGTCTAGTTTGTAATTTACTACCATAACATATACTCAAACCTATTATTAAAAAGTTAAAAGTTAGCATACATGACATACATACTTAAAGACTGTACATGGCACCATTCAGTCAAAAGAAATGTAAACCAAAATAAAGATGCAGTATTAAATCATAACTGCATAAAATTAACTGTGGTATATACTGTACTACTGTGATAATTTTGTGCCTACTTCCTGTTGCTTTTGCGATGAGCTCAAGTGTTGAGAGTATCCACTTAAAATCCTGTGTGTTGCTAATCATCTTCATGTGAGCCATTCATCTCTCCAGTAAATTGCTTATTGCAGTAAAAAGTGATGTCTCGTCATGCTTGCGTATTTTTCATCATGATTAGTGCAATATCATAAACCTTGAATAACACCTACGATCCATAAAAATGCCACTAGTGATACTAGAAGGGCTCTCAAGAAGCAGTGTCATGACATTATAAGTAAAAGTCGAATTGCTTAATGAGTACCACAGATTGAGGTCTGTAGCTGCTGTTGTCCACCATTTCAGACAGATCTATACTGTAAACAGATGACATAATTTATGGTATTGATAAATACGACAGTACTGTAAATGTTTTTCTCTTATGGTTTTCTTAATATTTTCTTTTCTCCACCTTTAATGTAAAAAAACAGTGTATAACGTATGTAACATACAAAATACATGTTAATTGTTTGCTATTGGTAAGGCTTCTAGTTAACAGTAGGCTATTAGTAGTTAAGTTTTTGGGTAGTCAAGGGTTATACATAGATTTTTCCACTTTGTGGGGGGTTGGCACTACTAACCCCCATGTTGTTTCAAGGGTCAACTGTATTAGAATCCTTACACCTAACTAATTACATAAAAATATACTGATATACATTTTGAAGAAATGTGTGTTTCTAGCATCATCTAAATGTGGAGTTGGAGTTTATTAAACTCATTTATTTTGTTTGACATTATATTTAGTACCAGAGGTAAATAAGCTTTGCTTTTGTTATTTGGTATAAAATATAAAATAAAAATCTCAATAAAAATATTGATAACAGACCAGGCGCAGTGGGTCACGCCTGTCATCCCAGCACTTTGGGAGGCCAAAGTGGGGGCATCACTAAGGTCAGGAGTTTGAGACCAGCCTGGCCAACATGGTGAAACCCCATCTCTACAAAAAATATTAAAAAATTAGCCAGGTGTGGTGGTGCGGTTCTGTAATCCCAGCTACTCAGGAAGCAGAAGCAGGAGAATCGCTTGAACCCGGGAGGTGGAGGTTTCCATGAGCTGAGATTGCACCATTGCACTCCAACCTGGGCAATAGAGTGAGATTCCATCTCAAAAAAAAAAAAAAAAAATAGATAGATAGATAGATAGATAGATAGATAAACAGTATTTCTGGAAAAGAGATACGGAATTTAGTTTTTCTTGTGAAGATGAATTCTTTCCTGGTTCAAGTGAGAAGATTGTACAAGATATCCTTTCACTCTCTTTTAGTTCTAAAGTTCTATGGCTCTAGAATAGCTTTTTTAAAAACCTAATTGAACAACTAATAGCAGGTGAAATGTGATAATTTTAGTCAACATCCATAGATATTTCATAAGTATACTAGATGTATTGAAAAATAAGCATTTCTGTATTCTTCATTTTTATTTTCGTGTTCCTCTCATTAAGTACCCCCTCCTTTGTTCTTGTTAAATAGGCTGCCTCTAAGAATCAGACTTCACTCTTGGGAGAACCACCAAAAGAAATTCGGCTCAGTAAAAATCCATACTTGAATTTGGCAAGTGTGTTGCCCAGTGTGTGCTTATCATGTAAGTAGGGGCTCAGTGTTCTTGTTGTGGAGTTTTATTGAATACTTTACATAATAAGTTTTACTTTAATTTTTGACTTAATGGAAGCAAATAATACCTATTGACCAAATTAAGGCCTAAATTATTCTTTAAATTAAAATAGTAATTAAAACTAAGACACTCAAAATGCGTGCTATTTAAGGAAAACATTACAACTCATAGAGAATCATTTTTCTTAACCAGAAGTTTAAACCTATAAGTAATCTTATATATCTTGAATGTTTGAATACTCCCAAAATGTATGAGCTACCAATAATTGGTAGAAGTGGAATTCTCATTCACTTTTTGGAGGAACCCCTCAAGCTTTCAATTACTGTAAATCAGCTATTCATTCAAATGTCGTTTTAAGAGAAAATCACAAATGTGATATGCTCCAGGCACAAGGATGTTCACTGCATCATTGGTTGTAAATAGTGGGAAAACTGGAAAATACTTAATATTTGTCAATAGGGGAATGCTAAAATAGTTCATCATATAATTGAATACTGTGCAACTTTTTTTATAATTGAGGGATATTTACGTATACTGATATGAGATGAACTCTAAAGCATATTTTGGCAAATATATGCATAAAATGATTCCATTTATGTTTATTTAAAGTTATATATCCTTACATGTATATACTTGAGTGTGCAAATGCATGAAGTAAAACCAAAAAAGTAAATTCTAAACTATTACCTCTGGGAAGAATAATAGGATTAAATGAAAAGAGATGAAAGATGAATTTCATTTTTAATATATATCCTCTGTATTTTATGAAATATCCTTGAACCCAAACATTAATTTGTAATTTTTTTTGAGCTGGAAAAAAATGTAAGTGCACTTCTAGTATAACTGTTATATATTGATCTGGTCTGAAAATTGATGGTGACAATTATTACATTTATAAGAACAGTTTACATTTTTTATACATTGTTTTAGAGGCTAGACACACACATACACACACACACACACACACACACACACACACACACACACACACATATGTTTTGGTTTTTTGAGACAAGGTCTCACTCTGTCGCCCAGGCTGGAGTGCTGTGGTGTGATCTTGGCTTACTGCAGCCTCCACCTCCTGGACTCAAGTGATCCTCGTACCTCAGCCTCCCAAGTAGCTGGGACTATAGGCATGTGCCACCATGCCCAGCTAATTTTTTGTTTTTTGTTTTGTTTTGTTTTGTTTTTTCTGTGAGACGGAGTCTTGCTCTGTCACCTAGGCTGGAGTGCAGTGGCACCATCTCGACTCCCTGCAACCTCCACTTCCTGGGTTCAAGCAATTCTTAAGTCTCAGCCTCCCAAGTAGCTGGTATTACAGTCATGCACCACCATTCTTGGCAAATTTTTATAATTTTAGTATTTTTTTGTAGAGATGGGGTTTCACCATGTCACCCAACCCAGTCTCAAACTCCTGGGCTCAGGCAGTCCTCCCACCTTAGCCTCTCAAAGTACTGGAATTACAGGCATGAGCCACCATGCCTGGCCAGACATATATGTTTTTTAACCTTTCCACCAAAATTATTTACCCATGGGACAGGTGTCCATTTTAAGTTGTTTCAAATGAATGAGACAGTATTATATACTGTATTTTCCCAGGGGAAAATATATCTAGTTATATGTTGGCAAACTAAAATTTTGTTCTATTTGATAATATGCTGTTATAATTTATAATTTATAATAAAATACTCATGTTTATAATATAATTTATAATTTATAAAATAATTTATAATAAAATAATTTGTTTAAAACAACCTAAATAAAATAAATGTATAATAAAATAACCTAAATAAAATAAACTTGTTGATTCTGCCTTTAGCCCCTGCAAGTAAAACCACTCTTCATAAGACTGGAATTGCAAGCAGCATTCTGGATGTAATCTCTCAGGGAAATGAATCACAACACACATTGGAAAAATGCATTGCTTATTCTCCACCTTTTGGTGATTATGCACAGGTAAATAATTCCCAGGTTCTGAGGATACACAGAAAAATTGGTTCAACTATATATTGAGTTCACTGAATATGAAATTGTGGTTCCTATATTATTAACATAGGAAAATCAAATTGCACTGATCTATGTATTTCTTACTCATCATTGGAAATTTGGGAATGTGTTCAAGACATTATTTAGTATCATTTTGCACTAGATATTTACCTCTCATTGTTTACCTAGTGGTTGGCAAATTACAGCCCATAGACCAAATCTAGCCCACCACCTGGTTTTGTAAATAAATTTGTATTGTAACACAGCCAAGTCCATTCATTAACATATTGTCTATGGTGCTGACATGCTATAATAAAAGAGTTGAGTGATGACAACAGAGACTATGTGGCCTGCAAGATTAAATATTTACTATCTGGTTCTTTATAGAAAAATGCTGCTAACCTTTGGTTTGCACTCGTATAGACCTGAGAAACCCAAGGGAATGCCTCTGTTCTTCTCCACTGTTTGTAGATGTAGAAAGATGATCATATTTACAGACACTACTGTGCTAACTTCTGAACCAGTCAATCAATAACATAAAAGTATTATGTTCATAACATGTCCTGTGTCATTACTTAAATATGTCAGTTTTGCTTTGGCCCTTCTTCAGCTTACTCTTAGCGGTGTAAGCTGAGTATATATCATGTTAGCCCTGTGTGATTATGGAATCATAAGAGTCTTATAATTATCAGTTCTGACTCTTACTGTCCTAGAACAGCCAGCTTCTTCTCAGCTCTATCCTGTTTGTTGGAGCCTTGTCTCCACTTTGATTTCCTTGGAGCAGCTCTGTGTTTGCCTGACCTGTCTCTAATAAACTTAGAAAAGAAAGCCACTTAGAACAATTATGATTATGCCTTTTTAATAGAGTACTAGAAATAGCCCAAGTTCTGTAAAAATGGTGCAGCAGGATGTTAGTGAAACATATGACATGTCTTATATACCTGGGACAAGATGGGAAAATATGGGTTGGGTAGATGATGTAATTAGGTGACAGTATATCTGTATTTAGAGAACAGTGCTCACAAATTGCTGCAATCTGGAAGCATTCTCTTATATTGATTCATAAGACTCATCTTCAGTCCTTTATTAGATAACATTTGAAGTAATGACTTGGATAAAGACATTAATTGGAAAATTTATAAGATATAGTCCTGTACAATTTCAATTTGTTTCTTTTCAGAAAACAAACTTTTTATAAACAGAAGCACAGTAAATTTTTTAAAAATTCATTAAATACATATTTAAACTTTAAAAATTTTTTGGACTTACCTTTTCTTTTCTTTTTAAATTTGCCTTTTTCTTAGCAGTTTTGCTTGTTAGATTACTGTGATTTATTATATACTTATATACATAGAAAGACTTTCTCATTCACACATGGAGAAATTCTGGGATAATGATGCCTTTTTTATTGCTGTATGTCTTCCTGCCTCCACACTTGCTTGCCCAGAGATATGGTGGGGGAAAGAATCCTCCGTGCACTGTTCAGTGTCTCCTTTGACAGTCCCTGCTTCTTGCGCACGCTTGTTCATAAAATGGGATTTGTTCTGCCTCTCATGTTCTTTCTTCCTTATAAACTTAATTAAATGTTACTAATGGAACATTAAAGTAAA
This sequence comes from Rhinopithecus roxellana, assembly GCF_007565055.1. NCBI lineage: Eukaryota > Metazoa > Chordata > Mammalia > Primates > Cercopithecidae > Rhinopithecus > Rhinopithecus roxellana. The sequence goes on along the minus strand of NC_044560.1, from coordinate 44,054,534 downwards.
TGGAATTTAACTAATGGAATACTAAAGTAACTATTATAGAAAAAGGTGGTCATGTATTAGGAATTCCTTCCACTATTTCCACTGCTGGGATGAAGGAAGAGGTCTAAGGGAAAGGAACCAGAAGTGTTTGTTTTCTTTTTAACACTTGCTCTATGCTTTGTGACATAAGTGATTACTATTTCTAACAACCTTGTGAGATTTAAATGACCGCCTTCATGATACAAGTGGAGAAGCATGAAGGGGTAAATAATCTCTCCAAGTTCATACAGTTGGTAAGTGATTTCTTGATTCCAAAGGCCACATTATTTATACCATTGAGAAGTTTCTTCAGGCTTCGAAGTAATATCTGAGAGAAACTGTGTAGGCTGCTCTGCTTATGAATTAGGAGAGATAAATATGTCAAGGCATAGAGGGACAAAATAATCTTTATCTTCAATAAAACTATCAGATTTAAAAACCTAATTGGCATTTCCAGTATTGATGATGTTGCTTGTATCATACTATTTCCCTACAGATAACCATTATTAGAACTGGACTAAATATAAATGAAAACCAACTACTTGAAAGCACTAGAGAATGAATGACCAAAAGCAGGTGGAAATGTGAGAATTCTTCCTTGAAACAGGATAACATCACTGTATGATATTTGTGTTTCTATAGCTTTTTGCCTGATACCACTCCCTAGATGGAGAAAGCTGCAGTCTCACTAGCTTAAGGAGTCAGATGACAGAGTTCAGGACCATTAGCAAGGCTGTTAAGTGAAGGGGGAAATTGTGGAAAAGAGGGGGTTGCATAGGAAGGAGCCTCAAAATCTGTGTGTCAACTTAACCCAAATACAGTTGGCTGGCCCCTAAACTGTGTTTGTGTGAGGGAAACTCCAAGGGACCTGGTAGAAAACAGCTGAAAGGCTAAAAGAACTGAGAAGAGATTCAACTCCTCTCCAGCACAGAGGAGACAGAGTTTGGAGTTTGAGTTCAGCAAATTTAACTCCTTCTAGAACAAAAATCAACACTCATCAGAGGAAGATAATAGAATCTGTAGCCTCTACAATATATTATAGTAATCAATATGTCCAGTAGAACAAAATTACTAGATAGTTGAAGAAGCAAGAAAATGTGACTCACAATTAAGAGAAAAAGTAGAAACTGACCCCAAGGTGACCCAGATGTTGGTCTTGTAGACAATAACCATAAAACAGCTATTATAAATATGTTTAGGAACTTAAAAGAAAATAAAGTAATAATGAACAGATACGGAATCTCTGCCAAGAGATATAAACTAAAAAATAACAACTTTGGAACTGAAAACTATAGTATCTGAAATAAATACACTGGATGGGCATAGCGGAAGATTGGAGAGGCCAGGAAAAAAGGTTCGGTTAACATGAAGACAACTCAATCTGAAGAACACAAAGAAAAGAGATTTTTAAAAGCCCAATGGAACATATCCTCAGGGACCTGAGGGAAAATATAAAGCAGTCTAAAATGGATGTAAATGGAGTCCTGGGAGAAGAAGAGAAAGATAATGGGGGCACACATTATTTGAAAAAATAATGGTCAAACATTTTCCAGATTTGCTTCAAAAAACTTACAGATCTAACAGGCTCAGAGGTCCTCCTGCATAGCAGGATAAATAAAAGGAAATTTTTACCTAGGCATATTATAGTTAATATGCTGAAAACTATAGTTATAAAGAGATAATCTTGAGAGCAACCAGATAAAAACAATGCACATTATTTTAAGACAGGTTTCTCAGTCTTGGTACTATTAACATTTGGGGCTGGATGATTCTCTCCTAAGTGGGAAGGGCTATTCTGTGCTTGTAGGAGATTTGGCAATGTCCTTGTCCTCTAACCCCTAGATTGCCCCCACCAACACACACACCATTGAGAACCACTGGGTTGGGGGGCGGAGCAAGATGGCCGAATAGGAACAGCTCCAGTCTCCAACTCCCAGCGCAAGCGACACAGAAGACCGGTGATTTCTGCATTTTCAACTGAGGTACTGGGGTCATCTCACTAGGGAGTGCCGGACAATCGGTGCTGGTCAGTTGCTGCAGCCCGACCAGCGAGAGCTGAAGCAGGGCGAGGCATCGCCTCACCTGGGAAGCGCAAGGGGGAAGGGAAGCCCTTTTCCTAGCCAGGGGAACTGAGACACACAACACCTGGAAAATCGGGTAACTCCCACCCCAATACTGTGCTTTAAGCAAACGGGCACACCAGGAGAATATATCCCACACCTGGCCAGGAGGGTCGCACGCCCACGGAGCCTCCCTCATTGCTAACACAGCAGTCTGCGATCTAACCGCAAGGCAGCAGCGAGGCTGGGGGAGGGGCGCCTGCCATTGCTGAGGCTTAAGTAGGTAAACAAAGCCGCTGGGAAGCTCGAACTGGGTGGAGCCCACAGCAGCTCAAGGAAACCTGCCTGTCTCTGTAGACTCCACCTCTGGGGACAGGGCACAGTTAACAACAACAACAACAAAAGCAGCGGAAACCTGTGCAGACGCAAACGACTCTGTCTGACAGCTTTGGAGAGAGCAGTGGATCTCCCAACATGGAGGTTGAGATCTGAGAAGGGACAGACTGCCTGCTCAAGTGGGTCCCTGACCCCTGAGTAGCCTAACTGGGAGACATCCCCCACTAGGGGCAGTCTAACACCCCACACTTCACAGGGTGGAGTACACCCCTGAGAGGAAGCTTCCAAAGTAAGAATCAGACAGGTACACTCGCTGTTCAGCAATATTCTATCTTCTGCAACCTCTGCTGCTGATACCCAGGCAAACAGGGTCTGGAGTGGACCTCAAGCAGTCTCCAACAGACCTACAGCTGAGGGTCCTGACTGTTAGAAGGAAAACTATCAAACAAGAAGGACACCTATACCAAAACCCCATCAGTACGTCACCATCATCAAAGACCAGAGGCAGATAAAACCACAAAGATGGGGAAAAAGCAGGGCAGAAAAGCTGGAAATTCAAAAACTAAGAGCGCATCTCCCCCTGCAAAGGAGCGCAGCCCATCGCCAGCAACGGATCAAAGCTGGTCAGAGAATGACTTTGACGAGATGAGAGAAGAAGTCTTCAGTCCATCAAACTTCTCAGAGCTAAAGGAGGAATTACGTACCCAGCGCAAAGAAACTAAAAATGTCGAAAAAAGAGTGGAAGAATTGACAGCTAGACTAATTAATGCAGAGAAGGTCATAAACGAAATGACAGAGATGAAAACCATGACACGAGAAATAAGTGACAAATGCACAAGCTTCAGTAACCGACTCGATCAACTGGAAGAAAGAGTATCAGCGATTGAGGATCAAATGAATGAAATGAAGTGAGAAGAGAAACCAAAAGAAAAAAGAAGAAAAAGAAATGAACAAAGCCTGCAAGAAGTATGGGATTATGTAAAAAGACCAAATCTACGTCTGATTGGGGTGCCTGAAAGTGAGGGGGAAAATGGAACCAACTTGGAAAACACTCTTCAGGATATCATCCAGGAGAACTTCCCCAACCTAGTAGGGCAGGCCAACATTCAAATTCAGGAAATACAGAGAACGCCACAAAGATACTCCTTGAGAAGAGCAACTCCAAGACACATGATTGCCAGATTCACCAAAGTTGAAATGAAGGAAAGAATCTTAAGGGCAGCCAGAGAGAAAGGTCGGGTTACCCACAAAGGGAAGCCCATCAGACTAACAGCAGATCTGTCAGCAGAAACTCTACAAGCCAGAAGAGAGTGGGGGCCAATATTCAACATTCTTAAAGAAAAGAATTTTAAACCCAGAATTTCATATCCAGCCAAACTAAGTTTCATAAGTGAAGGAGAAATAAAATCCTTTACAGATAAGCAAATGCTTAGAGATTTTGTCACCACCAGGCCTGCCTTACAAGAGACCCTGAAGGAAGCCCTAAACTTGGAAAGGAACAACCGGTACCAGCCATTGCAAAAACATGCCAAAATGTAAAGACCATCGAGGCTAGGAAGAAACTGCATCAACTAACGAGCAAAATAACCAGTTAATATCATAATGGCTGGATCAAGGTCACACATAACAATATTAACCTTAAATGTAAATGGACTAAATGCTCGAATTAAAAGACACAGACTGGCAAACTGGATAAAGAGTCAAGACCCATCAGTCTGCTGTATTCAGGAGACCCATCTCACATGCAGAGACATACATAGGCTCAAAATAAAGGGATGGAGGAAGATCTACCAAGCAAATGGAGAACAAAAAAAAAGCAGGGGTTGCAATCCTAGTCTCTGATAAAACAGACTTTAAACCCTCAAAGATCAAAAGAGACAAAGAAGGCCATTACATAATGGTAAAGGGATCAATTCAATAGGAAGAGCTAACTATCCTAAATATATATGCACCCAATACAGGAGCACCCAGAATCATAAAGCAAGTCCTTAGAGACTTACAAAGAGACTTAGACTCCCATACAATAATAATGGGAGACTTCAACACTCCACTGTCAACATTAGACAGATCAACGAGACAGAAAGTTAACAAGGATATCCAGGAATTGAACTCATCTCTGCACCAAGCAGACCTAATAGACATCTATAGAACTCTCCAACCCAAATCAACAGAATATACATTCTTCTCAGCACCACATTGCACTTATTCCAAAATTGACCACATAATTGGAAGTAAAGCACTACTCAGCAAATGTAAAAGAACAGAAATTATAACAAACTGTCTCCCAGACCACAGTGCAATCAAACTACAACTCAGGACTAAGAAACTCAATCAATACCGCTCAACTACATGGAAACTGAACAACCTGCTCCTGAATGACTACTGGGTACATAACGAAATGAAGGCAGAAATAAAGATGTTCTTTGAAACCAATGAGAACAAAGACACAACATACCAGAATCTCTGGGACACATTTAAAGCAGTGTGTAGAGGGAAATTTATAGCACTAAACGCCCACAAGAGAAAGCTGGAAAGATATAAAATTGACACTCTAACATCACAATTAAAAGAACTAGAGAGGCAAGAGCAAACACATTCAAAAGCTAGCAGAAGGCAAGAAATAACTAAGATCAGAGCAGAACTGAAGGAGATAGACACAAAAAACCCTCCAAAAAATCAATGAATCCAGGAGTTGGTTTTTTGGAAAAGATCAACAAAATTGACAGACCGCTAGCAAGACTAATAAGAAAAGAGAGAGGAATCAAATAGACGCAATAAAAAATGATAAAGGGGATATCACCACCAACCCCACAGAAATACAAACTACCATCAGAGAATACTATAAAGACCTCTACGCAAATCAACTAGAAAATCTAGAAGAAATGGATAATTTCCTGGACACTTACACTCTCCCAAAACTAAACCAGGAAGAAGTTGAATCCCTGAATAGACCAATAGTAGGCTCTGAAATTGAGGCAATAATTAATAGCCTACCAACCAAAAAAAGTCCAGTACCAGATGGATTCACAGCTGAATTCTACCAGAGGTACAAGGAGAAGCTGGTACCATTCCTTCTGAAACTATTCCAATCAATAGAAAAAGAGGGAATCCTCCCTAACTCATTGTATGAGGCCAACATCATCCTGATACCAAAGCCTGGAAGAGACACAACAAAAAAAGAGAATTTTAGACCAATATCCCTGATGAACATCGATGCAAAAATCCTCAATAAAATACTGGCAAACCGGATTCAGCAGCACATCAAAAAGCTTATCCACCATGATCAAGTGGGCTTCATCCCTGGGATGCAAGGCTGGTTCAACATTCGCAAATCAATAAACGTAATCCAGCATATAAACAGAACCAAAGACAAGAACCACATGATTATCTCAATAGATGCAGAAAAGGCTTTTGACAAAATTCAACAGCCCTTCATGCTAAAAACGCTCAATAAATTCGGTTTTGAGGGAACGTACCTCAAAATAATTAGAGCTATTTATGACAAACCCACAGCTAATATCATACTGAATGGGCAAAAACTGGAAAAATTCCCTTTGAAAACTAGCACAAGACAGGGATGCCCTCTCTCACCACTCCTATTCAACATAGTGTTGGAAGTTCTGACTAGGGCAATCAGGCAAGAGAAAGAAATCAAGGGTATTCAGTTAGGAAAAGAAGAAGTCAAATTGTCCATTTGCAGATGACATGATTGTATATTTAGAAAACCCCATTGTCTCAGCCCAAAATCTCCTTAAGCTGATAAGCAACTTCAGCAAAGTCTCAGGATACAAAATTAATGTGCAAAAATCACAAGCATTCTTATACACCAGTAACAGACAAACAGAGAGCCAAATCATGAATGAACTTCCATTCACAATTGCTTCAAAGAGAATAAAATACCTAGGAATGTAACTTACAAGGGATGTAAAGGACCTCTTCAAGGAGAACTACAAACCACTGCTCAGTGAAATCAAAGAGGACACAAACAAATGGAAGAACATACCATGCTCATGGATAGGAAGAATCAATATCGTGAAAATGGCCACACTGCCTAAGGTTATTTATAGGTTCAATGCCATCCCCATCAAGCTACCAATGGCTTTCTTCACAGAATTGGAAAAAACTGCTTTAAAGTTCATATGGAACCAAAAAAGAGCCGCATTGCCAAGACAATCCTAAGTCAAAAGGACAAAGCTGGAGGCATCACGCTACCTGACTTCAAACTATACTACAAGGCTACAGTAACCAAAACAGCATGGTACTGGTACCAAAACAGAGATATAGACCAATGGAACAGAACAGAGTCCTCAGAAATAATACCACACATCTACAGCCATCTGATCTTTGACAAACCTGAGAGAAACAAGAAATGGGGAAAGGATTTCCTATTTAATAAATGGTGCTGGGAAAATTGGCTAGCCATAAGTAGAAAGCTGAAACTGGATCCTTTCCTTACTCCTTATACGAAGATTAATTCAAGATGGATTAGAGACTTAAATGTTAGACCTAATACCATAAAAACCCTAGAAGAAAACCTAGGTAATACCATTCAGGACATAGGCATAGGCAAGGACTTCATGTCTAAAACACAAAAGCAATGGCAGCAAAAGCCAGAATTGACAAATGGGATCTAATTAAACTAAAGAGCTTCTGCACAGCAAAAGAAACTACCATCAGAGTGAACAGGCAACCTACAGAATGGGAGAAAAATTTTGCAATCTACTCATCCGACAAAGGGCTAATATCCAGAATCTACAAAGAACTCAAACAAATATACAAGAAAAAATCAACCCCATCAAAAAGTGGGCAAAGGGTATGAACAGACATTTCTCAAAAGAAGACATTCGTACAGCCAACAGACACATGAAAAAATGCTCATCATCACTCGCCATCAGAGAAATGCAAATCAAAACCACAATGAGATACCATCTCACACCAGTTAGAATGGCAATCATTAAAAAGTCAGGAAACGACAGGTGTTGGAGAGGATGTGGAGAAATAGGAACACTTTTACACTGTTGGTGGGATTGTAAACTAGTTCAACCATTATGGAAAACAGTATGGCAATTCCTCAAGGATCTAGAACTAGATGTACCATATGACCCAGCCATCCCACTACTGGGTATATACCCAAAGGATTATAAATCATGCTGCTATAAAGACACATGCACACGTATGTTTATCGCAGCACTATTCACAATAGCAAAGACTTGGAATCAACCCAAATGTCCATCTGTGACAGACTGGATTAAGAAAATGTGGCACATATACACCATGGAATACTATGCAGCCATTAAAAAGGATGAGTTTGCGTCCTTTGTAGGGACATGGATGCAGCTGAAAACCATCATTCTTAGCAAACTATCACAAGAACAGAAAACCAAACACCGCATGTTCTCACTCATAGGTGGGAACTGAACAATGAGATCCCTTGGACTCGGGAAGGGGAACATCACCCACCGGGGCCTATCATGGGGAGGGGGGAGGGGGGAGGGATTGCATTGGGAGTTATACCTGATATAAATGATGAATTGATGGGTGCTGACGAGTTGATGGGTGCAGCACACCAACATGGCACGAGTATACATATGTAACAAACCTGCATGTTATGCACATGTACCCTAGAACTTAAAGTATAATTAAAAAAAAAAAAAAAAAAGAGAACCACTGGGTTAAGGCAACAGTAAACATGCAGGTGACTAAAAAAGATTATATATTTTCTCTTAATTTATTTAAAAGCAAAAATTTTAACATATAGGGTTTATAATGTATATAGATACAGTATATTTGATGGCAGTAGTGTAAAGGACAATAAGGTAAATGAAATTATGGTTTTGGGGTTATGTTTTACATGAAGTACATCAAAAGTAACTCTAAGTAGGCTGTGATAAGTTGTGGAACGCATATTGTAATCCATACAGCAACCATTAAAAAATTATACAAAGAGATATAGCTAAAACATGAATAGTTTAATTACAATGAAATTATAGAAACATTTGATTAAGCCAAAATATACCATGAAAGACAAAAACAACTAGGTCTAATAAAAACAAATATCTGAGTGGTAAACCTAAATTGAACAGTAGTTATAATTATTTCAAATGAAAACAGACTGCATGCTCCATTTATAACAGATTTTCTTTTTTAATATTTAAAAATTTTTAATTTTAGGTTTGGGGGTACACGTGAAGGTTTATTGCATAGCTAAACACGTGTCACAGGGGTTTTTTGTGCATATTATTTCATCACCCAGGTATTAAGCACAGTATCCAATAGTTATCTTTTCTGCTGCTCTCTCTCTTCCCACCCTCCACCGTTACGTAGACAGCAGTCTGTTGTTTCCTTCTTTGTGTTCATAAGTTCTTATCATTTAGCTCCCACTTAGGAGTGAGAACATGCAGTATTTGGTTTTCTGTTCCTGCATTAGTTTGCTAAGGATAAAAGCTTCCAGCTCTATCCATGTTCCCACAAAAGACATGATCTCGTTCTTTTTTATGCCTGCATAGTTTTCCATAGTGTATATGTACCAAATATCCAGCCTGTCACTGATGGGCATTTAGGTTGATTCTTTGTCTTTGCTATTGTGGATAGTGCTACAGTGAACATTTTGTGTGCATGTATATTTATGATAGAATAATTTATATTCCTCTGGGTATATATGGAGTAACGGGATTGCTAGGTCTAATGGTAATTCTGTTTTTAGCTCTTTGAGATTTTGCTACACTACTTGCCACAATGGTTGAACTAATTTACACTCCCACCAACAGTGTATTAGTGTTCCCTTTTCTCCACAACCTTGCCAGCATCTGCTATTTTTTGACATTTTAGTAATGGCCAGTTCTGACTGGTATGAGATGGTATCTCATTGTGGTTTTGATTTGCATTTCTCTAATGATCAGTGATATTGAACTTTTTTTCATATACTTGTTGGCTGCATGTGTGTCTTCTTTTGAGAAGTGTCTGTTCATGTTCTTTGCCCACTTTTTAATGGGGTTGTTTGCTTTTTTCTTGTAAATTTAAGTTCCTTATAAATGCAGGATATTAGCCGTTTGTCAGATACATAGTTTGGAAAAATTTTCTCCTATTCTGTAGGTTCTCTGTTTACTCTGTTGATAGTTTCTTTTGCTTCCAGAGGCTCTTAATTTAATTAGATCCCACTTGTCAATTTTTGCTCTTACTGCAATTGCTTCTGGTGTCTTACCGTGAAATCCTTGCCCATTCCTATGTCCAAGGAACCATATTGCACTAAAACCGTCAGTAAAATGTTGAATAGAAGCAGTAGAAGTATATATTTACGCCTTGTTGAAACTCTTTTGGAACAGGCGCATAGACCAATGGAAAAGAATAGAGAGCCCAGAAATAAGGCTAGACATCTGCAACCATCTGGTCTTCGACAAAGTTGACAAAAGCAATGGGGTAAAGACTCCCTATTCAATAAAAGGTGCGGGGATAACTGGCTAGCCATATGCAGAAGATTAAAGCCAGACCTCTTCCTTACACCATAGACAAAAATCAGCTCAAGACAGATTAAAGACCTAAATGTAAAACACAAAATTATAAAAACCCTGGAAGACAACCTAGGCAATACCATCCTGGACACAGGAACACACAAAGATTTTATGACAAAGTATGACCCAAACACAAAGGGAAAAGTAATTAATAGAAACTGTCCATAAGGAAGTGGAAACACTGGACTTACTAGACAAAGATTTAAAATATTTTCAAAGAATTAAAGAGCGCCACGTCTCAGGAACTTTTAAAAAGTATGAGAGGCCAGGTGCAGTGGCTTGCGCCTGTAATGCCAGCACTTTGGGAGGCCGAGGTGCGTTGATCACGAGGTCAGGAGATCGAGACCATCCTGGCTAACACGGTGAGACCCCATCTCTACTAAAAATACAAAAAATTAGCCGGGTGTGGTGGCGGGCGCCTGTAGTCCCAGCTACTCGGGAGGCTGAAGCAGGAGAATGGCGTGAACCCAGGAGGCAGAGCTTGCAGTGAGCCGAGATCGCGCCACTGCACTCCAGCCTGGGCGACAGAGTAAGACTCCTTCTCAAAAACAAACAAACAAAAAGCAAAAGTATGAGAACAACATCTCATCACATAGAGAATATCAATAAAGAGAGAAATTATTTTTAAAAATCAAATAGAAATTCTATATTTGAAAATATGGTAACAAATGAAAAATTTACTACAGCACAGCAGCAGATTAGAGCAGGAAGAAGACTCAACAAACTTGGAATGTAGGTCAGTTGAAATGATCCAGTCTGAGAAACTGAAAGAAAAGAGAATGAAGAAAAATGAACTATAACAATGTAGGCAAGGATGCGGAGAAATGGGAATCCTCATACAGTGCTAGGGGTTGGTGGGATATAAAATGGTGCAGCTGCTTTGGAAGAGTGTGGCAGTTTGTCAAATGTTAAAGAATTACCAGATGGCCCCAGGATTTGACTCCTAGGTATATCCAAGAGAATTGAAAATGTGTGTCTATACACAAATGTGTACATGCATTGGCACAGCAGCAGCATTCATAATAGCCAAAAAGGAAAACAACCCAAATGTCCATCTAGTGAGGAATGAATAAACAGAATGTGGTAATATCCACGTGATGGAATATTACTCATCCATAGAAAGGAATGGAGTACTGATCCATGCTACAACATTGGCGAACCTTGTGAACATTACGCTAAGTGAAATAAGCCAGACAAAAAGTCCACATATGATATTCCATTTATATGAAATATCCAGAATAGGCAAATCCATAGAGAATGTAAGTAGATAGTGGTTACTGGGGGCTGGAGGAGGGAGGAGTCAGGGAGTATGATTAACAGGATTTTTTGGGGGAGGGGAGAGTGATAAAAATACTCTAGAATTCAATTGTGGTGATAGTTGTTCACAAGTTGGTGAACCTTGTGAATCAACAAATTTTGGACTCTTTAAAAAATAAGCTTCAACTGTACAAAACAGAGAATAGCATTTTCATTTTGTGTTTTAGAGATCCTAAAAGTAGCTAGTTATAAGCAAACAGATCAGATCAATTTTTCAAGATCTAGGTCTAATTAGAAATCAGTTTTAAATGCACTACCCCTTCCATGTCTCTAGTTAGTTATACAGAATTGCCATTGAGCTGTAGTTATTAATTTTCTCAAAAACTGTATGTCTTGAATATTTGAACTGTGATTGAGAAAACTTAAATCAGAAATAAATTATTTAAAAAATTGTAGTATACATTCTAGCAGTGATAATAGCATTATAGTCAGCTATGTAAACCTGTCAATATGAATGTACAAATTGAATTTGAAATTTCAGATTCTGAGGTCCATCTATGTCAAATGGTTGGGAGAAGCCTACCTTAAAAGAGAAGCTTTTAAGCCACTTTATTAAATGTCTATTAAACACCTAAATCTAACATCTAATTATAATTTGTCAAAGACAAAACATTTCACCCTTCCCCTTTAATTAAAATAGGTAAAATAGGTCAAAATATATCTTAAGCATCTTTCCAGTTTGACATAGTCATTAGTCTCAATAATGTAAAGAAAAATGTAAGAGTTTTTTCAGCTGTTCAATATGACTGCTTACGTTGTGATTTTTTTTTTTTTTTTTTTTTTTTTTTTTGAGACAGAGTCTTACTCTGTCGCCCAGGCTGGAGTGCAGTGGCACAATCTCGGCTCACTGCAACCTCCACCTCCTGGGTTCAAGTGATTCTCCTGCCTCAGCCTCCTGAGTAGTTGGGATTACAGGCGCCCACCACCATGCCCAGCTAATTTTTGTATTTTTAGTAGAGACGGGGTTTCACCACGTTGACCAGGCTGGTCTTGAACTCCTGACCTCAAGTGATCTGCCTGCCTTGGTCTCCCAAAGTGCTAGGATTACAGGCCTGTGCCACTGCACCCGGCCTGATTTTGATTTTTCATTTGACAGTTGCCATACGTGGCAGTTGTCCAGCATGCAGCACAGCGGTGTTATCTGCTTGCACAGTGTGTTCTTGTGTTGCCCTGATTCCAGGGATCTCCCCTGCCAGGAGGCTGACTGCCTGTTTCAGGGAATCAACCACAGAATATATGATGAGATGATGTGATAAGGGAAGAGGAAAGAAAAATGAACAAAAGACCTGGAAAATGCTTGGTCCTTTCATACAGAGCCTAATGCTGCCACCCAGTGGTCAAACAATGCAGGCCGACTTGCCAAAAAGTACATTATATTATGTAATGAATGCTGTGTGGATTTTTGTATGGACCATGATAGATCCGAATCTTGTGACAAACACCTGTCATACAAAATATGTTTTAAAACATAAGCCCACTTTAAACAACAATTATGGGAGCACAGGTTATCTATATATTAACCCTAGACAATAAGTTGGAAAGTACTTTTAAAAAGTGATTTTGGTTAAAAACTGGAATTAAGGAAAGCAAGCTATTGAAATGTATTTTGGCTGGGCGCGGTGGCTCATACTTATAATTCCAGCACTTTGGGAGGCCGAGGTGGGTGGATCACCTAAGGTCAGGAGTTCAAGACCAACCTGGCCAACACGGGGAAACCCTATCTCTACAGAAAATACAAAAAATCAGCCAGGTGTGGTGGTGCACGCTTGTAATCCCAGCTACTCAGGAGGCTGAGGCAGGAGAATCGCTTGAGCCCAGGAGGCAGAGGCTGCAGTGAGCTGAGATCCCGCCATTGCACTCCAGCCTGGGCAGCAGAGCAAGACCCTGTCTCCAAAAAAAAAAAAAAATTAGTGCTGTGCAATACCTTTTTGGGGATGAATCATTAAATCCAATGTTAGGACTTAACCACTATTCATATGAAGAAAGACAAGTAGCTGAGAGGCAAACATGAATATGAACATTGGAAACATTTATGTATGTATATATGAGATAGAGACATTTTTTATTAGTTATATCATTAATGTCACAGAATGAAGCATTGATTTTGAAACATTTTTAACAATGGGAGAAAGTTATATTTCTAAATAAAATTTTAAAAATGTTTAATGCAGAAATGATAATGAAATTAATTCATGTTTCTATAGGTCTGAAATCTAAAAGCTGGACTTGAAGCTATAAGAAAGGGACATTAGGGGCTTGATTCAGATCTCAGGAGAACTAGTGCAGTCCAATTTTGGTTCTCCATATACCTGACTCCACTGAAGAGACAAGACTTAGAAAAGGTGAAGTGGAGCTGAAGGTAAGGGTGAGACTGAGGAGTCCTAGAGGCAGAATTTTCTGAAAACAAATTTCATTTTGTCTTTAAAGGACTACCTGCTAAATGCTTATATTCTTTTCAGAAGAACAACAATAATAAATACCTTTAATTGGACTGATAGCAGATGAGCCTAATGGAATTTACTGTTGACATTAACATATCCCAAAGGAATCTTCTAAGGGATAGTCAAGATTCCCCTTTCCCCAATTCTTATGAGAGCTATGAAAACTAGCCACCAGTTCAATTATTGACATGAGCTTAAAAATTGAGCTTAAGATACATTGTAAGTAGTAAACTGGCAGTCAGCAAATGATATGGTGACATTCTGTTTCTGCATTCACTTGGAAATGAATGGGATGAAAGAAAGTCTACATTTACATGAAAACAAAAAGATTTGCTTTAATAAAAGAAAGAAAATAATTTTTTAAAAATCCAAGATAAAATAGCAACTGCGTAGAGAATGGGTTTCATAGTAGATGTGTGCAAAAGATTAGATTAGTGAGCAACAGTTAAAAGAGCCAACTAATTTGAAATTCTGACGAGAGGGTAGCTGCCCAAAGTGAGAAGCACATTAATCTTTGCTTTGGTAGGCTCTAGTAGATTATGGTGTCCAGTTTTTCCATGCCAGAGTGTCAGAAACCATAGCCCATGACTATTTTTTTTTTTTTTTTTTTGAGAAGGAGTCTCGCTCTGTCACCCAGGCTGGAGTGCAGTGGCCAGATCTCAGCTCACTGCAAACTCCGCCTCCCGGGTTTACGCCATTCTCCTGCCTCAGCCTCCCGAGTAGCTGGGACTACAGGCGCCCGCCACCTCGCCCGGCTAGTTTTTTGTATTTTTTTAGTAGAGACGGGGTTTCACCGTGTTAGCCAGGATGGTCTCGATCTCCTGACCTCGTGATCCGCCCGCCTCGGCCTCCCGAAGTGCTGGGATTACAGGCTTGAGCCACCGCGCCCGGCCAGCCCATGACTATTTGCTGAAGGAATTGGGAATGCATGCTTAGAAAATGTTTTTTGAAAGGTATTCATTTACTCATTCAACCAGTATATACTGAATGTCTACTATATGACAGGACTGTTCTAGGCACTAGGGATATGGCAATGAACAAAACATCAAAATTCTTATAAGAATGGAACTTACATTTAGGGAAAATAATTAGTAAAAGGAATAGTGATCGCTGCAGAGAAAATAAGGTGAAGGCTAAAGAGTGTCTGGGAAGACTTGGAGTTTAAATATGTGGTCAAGGAAGGGTTCATTGTAAAACTGATTCTTGGGCAAAGACCAGAGCTTTAGGGAGTGTGCTACATGAGTATCTATGTAAAGTGCATTCCAGGGACAGGGAACAGCAAGTGCAGGGGTTCTGAGGCAGAAACATGCTTGGTCTGTTAAAGGAACAGCAAGCAACCTTTAGGGCAGACGAGGAGGGAGCAAAGTGGAGAATAGGAGATGAAGTCACAGTGGGGTGGGGGAGGCAGAGCACACAGATAGTTTGTGACCTTTTAGGCCCTTGTAAGGACTTTGGCTTTTACTCTAAGATAGAAAGCCATTGGAATGTTTTGAGTATAGGGATAATTGACTGTATTTATAGTTTAATATGTCTAGCTGCTGTGTTAAATAATGAATGTAGAACATAGCAGGGTCAGTTAGGAAGCTGCTGTGGTACAATTCAAGTAAAAATGCTGACTTGGACAAGCCTGGAAGCAGCAGAGGCAGTGATATGTGGCTGGACTGGAGACATTTTTTGGAAGGTGGAGTCAATGGGGTATACGAGGGTAAGAGAGGAGCCAAGGCCCCAAGAGTTTTGGCCTAGAAAAATGAATTTGTTACTGATTGAGATGGGCAAGACTGGGTGGGTGGAGCAAGTTTTATGGGTACGTTTTAGACGTAAGATCCCTAAGTGAAGATGTTCCCCTATTGGTGTTCATTATACAAGTCTGGAGGTGAGGGGAGAGTTATGGGCAGAGGTATATATTTGAGAACCATCACATTCCTGTAAATTGCTATAATTGAGAATTGCATGAAATTGGATGAGATCACCAAGGAAGTGAGGGTAAGTAAAGAGACCAGGAGTCAGTCACTGTGCATCTTAAGATTTCTCTTTCGATTTTGTTTTCTTGGTGAAATAGAAAGCAAAGCATCAGCTGAAAGTGAAGATGAGGGTGCATTGCTAGAGCTTCGAGAAAAGAGAAGGCTTGAAATAGTCACTTAGGGGAGGGGAGATAAGTGGGCAGGGTAGGGTGGGGATATAGTAGGATTGCCCAGGGGCACGAGAGTGAGGGGCCTCCGTTGAAGTTACGCCCATTCTGATAAGGAAGTATTAGACTTGGATTGTACTTCCAAAGTACAGAATGGAACCACTGGGTGCAAACTATTCATAGAGTGGTTTCAGCCAACCCTAAAAAAGACCCTGCTAAAGATGAAGTCCTCTAAAATGACTATTGTGTTTATTTGATTTCCACCTGAATATTAGACTTGTAAAACTAGAATATTACAACTTCTCTCAAGGTCTTCCTTTTGTTTAGTATTCAAAGCATAAATGCTCATCAAAATTGTTTTCATAGGCCGGGCGCGGTGGCTCAAGCCAGCAATCCCAGTACTTTGGGAGGCCGAGATGGGCGGATCACGAGGTCAGGAGATGGAGACCATCCTGGCTAACCCGGTGAAACCCCGTCTCTACTAAAAAATACAAAAAAAAAAAAACTAGCCAGGCGAGGTGGCGGACGCCTGTATTCCCAGCTACTCGGGAGGCTGAGGCAGGAGAATGGAGTGAACCCGGGAGGCGGAGCTTGCAGTGAGCTGAGATCCGGCCACTGCACTCCAGCCTGGGCGACAGAGCGAGACTCCGTCTCAAAAAAAAAAAAAAAAAAAAAAAAAAAAAAAAAAAAAAAAATTGTTTTCAGATTTTCTAAGTATACCACTTTGTTCTGTCTCATCTGAAAGTTTCATGCTAAATTTTAAATCAAGTCTTAAATCACATGTAATCTGTGTGTGTTTGCTCACATGCATGTGAAGGGAGAAGTTCAATAGCCTCCTGGTGAAACCTAATAATGCCTGTCTCCTTCATTGCCATACTTTTTACCCTGCTTATTAATCTTGCCATATTCCAAGATCAAGGGTATGGTCCTGTTTATAGTCCTTAGCCTGGCATTCCAGCCCTCCCTGAGTCCAGCTTCATTTTTCAACCTCATTTGCCACTGCCCTCTTCTGCCTGCCTGCCAGCTGCTACCATCACAGGCCTGGCTTTTTTGCCATTTGCCTTCGCACAGGCCCTGCCTTTCTCCTGGAAGGGTCACTGCCTGTCTCCTCATGTCCATATATGACCTCACTTCCAAATCCTAATTCAGATGCCATCTCATCCATGAAACTAGTGCCTGTACCTTTCAGGCCCCTCCCCCATTTTCCATGTCTGTGAAAAGCTTTAGCACTTCACTTCTATTTCTCTTTTGTCAAAGTGGAAGTCCCCTTTTAGAATTATGTTTTGCATTCCTCTTCCTTCCCCTCCTAGGATATGAGCTATGGGAGGGCATAGTCCAAGTTTCATTCATCCAGGTAAACATAGCACGCAAACCCAGTGCCTGCAATAGATAACTTATGAAGGAATGGATGTCTATATCCTGCAAATACAAAATAGAAGGAAAAATATTTGCTAACTTTATATTCTTTCCCTCTTTTGTGTTTTGTTGTTGTGGTGGTGGTGGTTCTTATGTAGGAATTTATTTCTCCCAGAGCACTGAGCTTTGTTTCAAAATTTTAAATCATCATTCCCCATTCACCAGTCCTTAGACTAGAAGTTAGATATCTTTGTTAGGGCATATCAGAAGGATTACCTTTCTCCCAGTATCACAAGGGCTGTAGTGAAACCCATTTTCTTTTTTTTAAGGTTTAAATTTTTAATTGTGATAAAAACATAAAATTACTATTAAATATTTAAGTGTACAGCTTAGTAATGTTCAGTATATTTACATAATTTTGCAACAGATCTCTAGATTTTCATTTTACAGAAAATCTGATGATAAACTGTACTTTTCCCGCTCTCTCCCTCAGCTCCTGAAGAGAACATTATTTGACTTTCTGTTTTTATAACTGGGACTAACTTTTATATCTCACATTAGTGTAATCATACCATGTCTGTCTCTTTTTGAATGTCTTATTTTACTCAACGTAATGTTTGCAGGCTTTGTCTTTATTGTAAGATGAGTGACACCCACTTTCATTTCCTGTTCTAATATTTTCCTGTGCTGCTCAGTGAAGTTTTTTGCTGATCTCATAGGTCTCAGTTGGTTCTGTGAATGGTGTAGCACCATTGGGAAGCCCTTTGAATAAAAGAATGAAATAAATTTCCTATCTGGCTTCTGACAGTGAAGATGGTATAGAAAGACAGAAACCCGGCCGGGCGCGGTGGCTCAAGCCTGTAATCCCAGCACTTTGGGAGGCCGAGACAGGCGGATCACGAGGTCAGGAGATCGAGACCATCCTGGCTAACACGGTGAAACCCCGTCTCTACTAAAAATACAAAAACTAGCCGGGCGAAGTGGCGGGTGCCTGTAGTCCCAGCTACTCGGGAGGCTGAGGCAGGAGAATGGCCTAAACCCGGGAGGCGGAGCTTGCAGTGAGCTGAGATCCGGCCACTGCACTCCAGCCCCGGCGACAGAGTGAGACTCTGCCTCAAAAAAAAAAAAAAAAAAAGAAAGACAGAAACCCAGGCTGCTGCTTTGCTGCATGCCAGGACACGAAAGAATAGATAATTACATGGCGAGAAGAATTGGGGAAGGTGGGTGAGAAGAGCAGGAGCATCCCAGATCCCAGAGTGAACTGTCTGCTTCCCTCCCCCAGTCTTTGGAAAATCTATTTATAGAATGGACTGATTACTTACAAGAGGAGGAAAGCTGCTAAAAAGAATTCTTTATACCTGAAGTAAGGTCTGACGGTGTTAGTGGCTGGGGTTCAACGTTCAGAAAGATCACCTACCAGCGAAGGGGCCCTAATGAAGAAGGCAGCTGGAGAGAATAATGAAGAGGCTGGACACTGGGAGGAAGGGTTTTTGGGGCAGAGGCTCCGCCTAAGAGGTGAGCAAGCTGTGTGGTGCAGCAGCCCTTCTCTAGGGCTGAACCCCTTGTCACCATCAACTCAGCTTCGACAACTATCAACTTACGGCCGGTCTCCTTTCATCTACCCTCTCACCTGCTTCCCTTCCAACATATTCCAGCACAAACCCCAGATACACTTTACTACTAGGAAAAAAAAAGTCGAGGCAGAAATTCAAGCCAGATTCTTTGCCCATCAGCTTCACTCCTTTACACTGGCTTGTGTGAAGACGCTTTGTATCGGCCTGTCCCCACGGTAAGCCACATTGAAATGAAGTACCAGAGGACAAAGTCTGGTCATCCCTCTTCCTAACATGGATCAGTGAGAACTACTTGAGCAAGGAGTTGAGAGATACGTATCATCTGTTCCCTCTGAGGCTGGCTGCACTTTTAAAAATTGTGACTGTTGTTGGTTCAAAAATAATTGCAGTTTTAATTGCAACGTGAGAAGGCTCCTGTGTGTTGCTGGAAGCTTTACTCATCAGTCATTTCTAAGTTCTTGCATATTAAGTCACATAATTCTGCTTTGATAAGCTTGTTGCACTTATTTTTGTAAAAGCTAAAACTAAGAGGCATTAAGCTGAGCAGTGCTACACCATCTGATTTACTGTGCTATCACCGTGACCGCTTGTGGGGACATTCGGCCCACTTTCAGGTTAGAATCTCTGGGATGGTGCCTGAAAATCTGCATTTTAATATGCTCACCAGGTGATTATTGTGGAGACCAAAGCTCTTGAGTTTCCCATTGCTCTCTAGAATGTACCCTGTTGTTTTCCTTGATGTCATTTGTCAGTTTCTATACCTACTGATTTATTCTCACCACTCCTCTTGTCACCAGACACACTTAACATCTAATTCAGTATGCAGCTTGATTGACATTCGGTGTTGATATTCTGATTCTGTGGGTTTAACTGGCTGTGATCAGCAGAAGCAACTGCACGCAGTGCTCTCATTTTTTTCTTTTCCCAGAATGTTGGGGTTGGGAGTGAAGGTGGTGAGACTGGTTTGTGTGTGTCCTGCAGAAGTTCCAAAGGTGATGTTGATACAGAAGTTTAAAAGTCTTATTTAACAAAGGGGTTGTGTATTTTTTGAGAGTTTGGGTATTTATCCTGTTATTCTGTATTTACCAACTCAAAGTAGAATGCTTTTCTTATAAATATCTTTAATGAATAAGCCAACTTTAGATTTTAAAACTAGCTGTAATTTTATTTTCTCATAGGTGTCATCTTTAAGAAATGAAAAGCGAGGCTCATCATATCTCATCTCTGCCCCAGAAGGTGGTTCAGTGGAATGTGTTGACCAGCATTCTCAGGGCACAGGAGCATATTACATGGAAACTTACTTAAAAAAGAAGCGAGTGTACTGAGTTAAGCTCTCTCCTAATAACCCCCTAAGGTTCTCTGCAGTATCTCTGCTGTTCATCGCTGCCTTAACTTCAAACTAGCCATATCCTTTAAATACGGGTTTATAATTTCCCAGAAGGAACTGTGTTGTGCAGCAGGCAGAAATGCCAAATAAAAAATAGCAATAAGAAGAGACATCTATTGAGGACATTTTCCACTAGAGTCAGATGCATCTTAATCAGTGTGCTAACTTACAATCCATTGGAGAAACTAACAATGTTCCAATATTCCTTGAGGACTGGGAATAATTTTCACACCATATATACAAGTTTGAAGCAATAAATGGGAAGCAGTGCTGTTTCCCGAGCCTTAGAAGAATGAGTTTCCTATAAGCCAATGTGCATTTCAATTTACTTTCCCTAGAATTGCATTTTTAGATTTTTAAGACTTTTCCTAGAACTACAAGGGTGCAAGTACCAAATGTGCTGATGGTAATATTATAAAGATGCTCTACATGCACACTCAATTGCACCCACACACCAGCCACGCAAAATTAAACCCAGTAAGAGAGTGACAGTGATGTCAGAGGTATCCAGTACTACCGATGCTTTAAGATGTTGTTTACCATTTATACCTTCTGTGAAAAAGAGAAGGTATTTTAAGAAAAGTAGCTTTGGCGATCTAATAAAGGGGTTGGCAAACTACAGCCTTGGGCCACATTTGGTCTACCACCCACTTTTGTGCTGCCTGCAAGCTAAGACTAATGTTTACATTTTTAAATGGTTGGAGGAAAAAAGAAAATTTATGACGTGAAATTTATATGAAATTGAGATTTCAGTGTCCATAAATTTTATTGGGACGTTGCCATGCTCATTCATTTACGTGTTGTCTGTGGCACGCCTATGCTACAATGGCAGAACTGATTAGCTTCAAGAGAGACTATATGGCCTGCAAAGACCATATGGCCTAAAATTTTGACTCTCTGGCCATTTATACACAGTGTTTGCTGATCCCTGATCTAATAGCACTAATTCTAATAGCAACTATTCCTTTTCATTCACCTAAAGACAGACCTTTAGCCTTTGAGACAGACTTGTAGGTGGAAAGGACCATGGGTTTCTGTGCTCCTTTCATACCATATACTAGTAATGATCTAATGACTAGAATGGGGCCTATTTTGATCACTAAATGCCCTATTTCCACAATATAGTAAAGCAGTCAATACTGCACTTGCTGATGGAGTCTTAAGGAGTCACAGTATGTATAACCACTCTGAGCTAATAAGCTATACCTCACTCTCTGCTCTCTCACTCTTTGATGGTGTATTAGGGTGAAAAAATCAGTTAACACAATTTACTTGTGAAAGAAGTTTTATCTTTACGGAATATGACTTTGACATCACCATTTCTTGAAGACCTTGGTATTAAATGCATGAGAAACCTTTTGCCATCTAGAAATTTCTAAGTTTGTTTATTGTTGTAAGACTGTAATTAACTGATAGGGAATTTGGGATCTCTATCCTGCGCTTTTTGAAGTCAGATCATTAAATATCTTGTCACTTTGCGGACTTGTTATTTTTAACTATGATGTGGATATCTTGTTTTAATTATGAAGTCTAGAATTGGTACATATGTTGTATGCTTTGTAAAGAATTTCACTTGGTCTAATTTATTGCATATACTAGCTTCTGTTGGAAAATGACAGCTACAAAGTTTAAGGTAATTTCTAAGTATACTACCTATAAATAACTGATAAAAATTAGGCATCATCCAGTTATATAGCAGATGACTAATGGGTTTTTCATACCCTGCACTTCTCCTTCCTATTTTCCTGTTGCATTCAGCCTCTTCAGTGCTTAGTCACACCTCCACTATAGTGCAAACAGAAAAAAGGAAAGATGGTGAATTTTGCATCAGAGCTGCAAAGTGAAAGCAGGAAGAGGTTGAAGGAAGTAAAACAAAGGTGTCTGGACTACGGCACAGTGGACATGCCATCCATACTGGCCTGCGTCCCATTATCACTGGGCCCAATAATGAAGTGCAAATCACTTGGTGTTTGTTGGTAATAAGGACCATAACCCACCCCCTCCTCCCCCCAAAACTATACTGTTATTTTTCTATGTTAGCAAATTGTTTGAAATGCTTTGAAAATGAAATCTTAATATTAAAAGGCATATGCATGTAAAGTCTTTAGTATATTTATTTGTATAAAGAGTAAACAAAGTGCATATAGAGTGGCCACAGGTTTGACACAGAGACCTTGGTATTGTAGGCTATGAACAAATTTAAATGGCAACTTTATTGCTGCCATTGAATCAATCCTGAATTTGGGCTCAACAGGTGAAAAGTAAGAATATCAAACAAATACTAAACAGCATAAGATTTTCAGACTCCTCTTGGTCACAAAGGCCTTAATGGTTCACATTGAATCAGTGACTAAACGTTTTTGATTACCCAGCTACCTCCAAGCAAACTGAAAACTGTCTAGTGGATCCTGAAGTTCATTAGTGCCTCTAGAGGGGTCTTTCCTTTCAAGTGTTGCACCATAGGGTGATGGTAAAAACAGGGATCAATCCTTGTAGATTGGTGGTAAGTATGGAAACACTGTAAGAACAGTGCAGCGTACGTGGTGTCCTGACTGCTTGCATACAGCATTCAAAACCAATGCTGGAATAGCTTGCTCCAAAGTGGTAGAGTTATAAAAGGACATACATTGACATTTCTTAAAAGCATGTGTAATAGCATCCAGGCTCTGGGAATGAGTTCTGATTAAAGATATACTGCTTAGAAAAGCACTGGCACAGGCTTAGTTCTCGAGAATTAACATGCAGCAAATCATCTATTCCACAGCTATCCCCCCCGTGTAGAACCAGTTTTCTCAAAAATGGGTGCTAGTGGTGGAGCTAAGCCACTGGAGAAGCAACTCAAAGGTTTAAGTCCTACTGGTGAGAGAATACAATCATTTTTGTACAGAAACAATATATACTACCTGGTATCTAATATTTTAAGAATGCATGGTCTAGTACTGTATAGATATTGAAACCTGAGGGCTAGGTCCATCAATCGTTATGATTAATGTGCCAGCAAAACATTTCAGATCAGCTGGCAGCAGGGAAAAGCAATCATCTTCCGACATTATTTTGGTCAACTCCTCTTGTTTTCAAAAATGCCCTTTTGGTATGCAGTTGTGATGGTGAACTAGCCAAAGGAAATGGTGGCATATTCTTTCCACAAGGAGGAGTGCTTAAGTGCTTTCAAATATTTTGGTTGCTATTATGTGTCACTAAGTTACTGGTACCAAATTTAAAGAGGAACTCCTTATTCATACTAAGCACTACAGTGTGCCTTATATATGTATATGTACTCAAGTATGAGTTCAATGACTTTTTGGACAGAACACAAACTTTTTTCGTTACAAATTTTTTAAAAATGGCTTGGGCATTTGTTGTGGGAGGAGGACTTGATAATCTGTGGAATTTAAATGTTATTCATGCTTATTTTAAAAGTGCTTCAAATCCTTCAATAAGGTTCTGAAAGCTTGTCCGATTGGATGGTTGGAATTCCCAGCATTTCCTCATAAGTTGATAAACCTGTAAAAAGAAAGAAATAACAGTAAAAATGTTAGATTTGGGAACTTTAAAAAATATATAGAAACATCAAGAGTAAGAAAATAATTTTGGAAATGTAAATGACCTCTCCTTAAAGACCAGAAAAACGAGTGTTTGAACAGTTTAAAACACAGAAAATGGGATACAACCCTAGTTCATAAATAGTATTTTAACATTTGAGAAGCTCAAGGGTTGACTGACTGCAGTAAAATCCAGGTCATTCCTGTAAACCAGTTAGAGAGTGAAGCTGAATCTCAGTTCAGACTTAAACTTTCCAGACTGACTGCCTCACTCTCTGACTCATACTGTTCAGTGTATCTTACGCAGTCTCAAGAGTTTTTAGTATTAAAGGGCTCAATTCACTTAGAAAACTGAATACATACCATAAATGCTACTAATAAGTGGGATAAACTAACTTAACACACAAAAAATGCAATTATATGTATTTGTCACACTAAGGCTACACCAAAACCTGTCCCTCTGGGGCAAGCAAGTGGATAAAGAGGGGCTGGCTTTTGGAGGGAATCCTTGCTCTGAACCTAACTGGTGGCTATCATCTATCCCCAAAGGCGATTTCTCAGTTATCTTATGTGAAATTCAGCTTCAGAAAACTATTTTATAGGACTTCACTGCATCATTTCCTCGCTCTCCCCTCTACCCATTTCTGGATAACTCAAGCTGCGAAAACATAATAGAAATGGAGTGTTATTACTGTGATGTGGCTCATAGATACCTCATCTGGACAGTTAGGTGGGCACGGCAGGCGTTTTCCTTCTTTTAATGTATTCACAAGTCTTGTGACTGTCATCTGGCCATGGGTTGGGCCTATCATTTTCAGGAACAACTATATGAAATAAAACCAAACAAAACGTTTAACTTTGCATGTATTTACATAAATGCCAAACAGATTAAGGTGAAATTTCTACAATCAACTGGAAATTTAAGTAGCAATAAAAAGGCTTTTCCCCTTAGTAACTTTAAATAAAAATCCAAAATCCTTATTAGCTTTCAATGATCTGTCTCTAACCAATGTCTTAGACTCTACCAACCACTCCTTGTGCTGGTCAAGGAGTCTGTCCCAAGAAAATGATCTGATTTAGGAATGAAGGAGGCGCAGACAAGGCTGGTCCCTACCCAATGCTACCCCACTTAACTTGCTCATTTTCCCATAAAACTGCCGTTTATCTCTACACAGATAAGATCCTTGAGAGTCAAGGCCATCCTATGGAACTCTGGGCTCATTGTGAAAGCAAGACTTGAGAGATCCACAAATAACTGTCAAGTAGCAAACCACGTTAAGTGGGAAAGTGACACTTTCCATTATAATACATTGATTGGATTCCATTTAAAAACAAAAGTTAACCAAGCAGAGGGATGGACACATTTTAAATGGGTACTGGATTCAAATGAAGAGAAAAGGAGGACTTACGGCCATGGGACTAGAATCTGAATCACAGTAAGTCAGCAGCTCATGCAGAGTGACTCCAAAAGACCAGACGTCAGAGGCGATATAAAATTTAGATTGCATTAAACATTCTGGAGCATACCTTGAAAGGAAGCAGAACACAAAACTTCATTTCCTGGGAGGCACATTCCAACTGACATTACAGGATAACTGAAAAATCACCTCTTTGGTTTTTCTTATAATTTAATAGAGCATCTGAGTGTGGATGATGTTTTACATGTATCATGTATAAGCTGCTATGGTGCATATCTGACCTATAGTACAGCATCCTTTACAGGCTCTCGGTAGCACGCATCTGCCCTAAAATACCACAAGTCTGTGCTCTTCATTTCACTGAGAACATGCTCTCAGGGTACGGGAGGAGGTGGCCATGTAATGATGAGCTCCAGGTCTGATTGCCTGCAGGCTCAAAATGAGATACCAGTGGCCTCACTGCCCAATGTGGCGTCACTGCCCAATCCTCTTCCAGCATTACCTATTTTGCTGAATGACACCCACTTGCCCAAGCCAAAAATGAAGGCATTCCACTGCACCCAATCTCCTTAAATACTCCTTGAACCTACTCACTTCTCTCAAATCCTACTGTCACTATCCCAGACACTGTCCTAGTTCATGCTGTCACTGGCTCTGGCCTGAGCTGCTGAAGCAGCCAAATCAGACTCCCTGGCTCCAATCTTGTTCCCTTCATTCAATGGTGGTCTTTTTAAAACAAAGTCTCCATCCTTAAACCCTCCAGCAGCATCCCACTGCTCTTGAGATGAAGTCCCAGCTCCATGACTCAAGCTTCCTCCTGCAAACCTATTCCATGATCCAGCCTCGCTGACTTTCAGTTCCTGGGAAATCAACTGCTCTTGTCTCATTCTTCCTAGTCATGCATGCTGTCTTGCAACCATCTGTCTAAACCCACATGAATCTTTCAGGTTTCATCTGAATACTCATGACTTCCAGAAAACCAAGGCCGACCCGTTCTGTATGTTTCCTGCTCTATGCCATTGGCTGCCTAGCCTGTTCAACTCTAAACTCGGCCTACTTGTTCACCATATCTCCCGTACTGGCACAAAGCAGGACCTTGATGCATTTCCTTAAATGAATGAATGAAGACGTTTAGGCTCCATAAGTGGGAGAGGTCTATGTTTGTGTCCATGTAGGATGCACCTAGGGGAGTGCTGACTGGTCATGTGGCAGGGTGTAGTAGAGATGTAACCAATCTCTCCCCTGGACAGTGTTCCCGGCTGAGACGTGGTTGTAGCCAGTGTGTGGTCTTCTAACCTGGGGGCCTCTGGTGATTCATGAGAGACAGCCAGGTCTCCCACAGGTTTTGCTCTGCTCTGTCCAGGAGTTCCCTGAATCTGCAATGCCCACT
Source organism: Rhinopithecus roxellana (assembly GCF_007565055.1). Lineage (NCBI taxonomy): Eukaryota > Metazoa > Chordata > Mammalia > Primates > Cercopithecidae > Rhinopithecus > Rhinopithecus roxellana. Next base: position 44,028,059 of record NC_044560.1, on the reverse strand, counting down.
CTGTCCTACAGCTTCCCTCTGCATGGATGTGTTTAAGAAAGGAACTAGATCCCCTTCACCTGCTCACAGTTTTAAGAACTGCATCAGATGAATGCCCTGGGAATGTTGAGCTGGTGGTTAGACTTCTTTCATTCCTTGGAAGACGGTGTTTTATGAAGCTCAGGCATTTATCTAGGCTGCTTTCAATGAAACAGCTGGAAAGGTGTGTTTCTTGAAGATAAATATCAATCAATTCCAAATGTTCTAAACCTTCTCTAATCTTGAGTTAGGCCAGAGGAATGAGAGACATTAATATAGCCAGAAAGGGCCTATCAAAACTGTAAACTCTATGATGCATTGATAAAACCTGGCAGTTTGATTCAGTTACCAAAACACAGGGCTGTCCCGGTCATCCTTGACGGTGTAATACTCCTTATCAGTTTCAATTGCTTTGGTTAAACCGAAGTCTCCAATTTTCACTTGGTGTTCACTCTCAACAAGGACATTTCTTGCTGCCAAGTCACGGTGAACATATTGCCGAGAACCCAAATAGTCCATCCCCTGACAGAGAGAAGTAAAGTCAAGCACATAGATAAAGTCACTTTAGATTGTATTATCTATCACTTCATCAGAGAAAATAGAAATGTCATTTCATTCATATATCACTGACAATTTTTTTGGTTCTGACTTTTATGCAAGAATATTAAGACCAAACTGATTCAAAGAAATATACATTAAAACAACCATATTTAAATCCATTGACTTTCTTAGTAGAGACTGACTTTTCATCTAAATAATGCAGAGAAAGACAAACTTAGTATAATTATCATAAACTTTCCTGCTTGGAGTCAAATTACAAACCAATTACCCAGGACAGAGCGCCTGATGTCTGAATCTATAACATGCTATCTTTATTTATTTATTTATTTTTTACCTTACAAATCTGAACGGCATATTTTAGCTGCTGTTTGAGGTTAATTTTGTTCTTATTCTTTGGAAGATACTCCTTAAGGCTTCCCGAAGGCAGAAATTCCATGATGAGCTTAATACCATTTCCTCCTGTTTAGAAAAAACACCCATCAGTCTGAGGCTGCCAAATGAGGGAACCGTGGGAGAGGCAAGGGCACAGGATCTGAGACAGAGGCCCTGAAGTGATGTCAGCTTCACCCCTTCATCACAGGCATGTTACTTGACCTCTTATGCCTCAGGATCCTCAGCAGTGAATGGAGATGGTAACACTGGTGTACCTACCTCACAGGCATAAGCACTCACTGAGATAACAGTCAGAGTGCTCTGTAAACCACAGGCAAATGATCATTTTCAAAAATTATCAGCTCACTGTCAATTTCACTACCATGAGTAGATACTGGCTTGCAAATAAGATACAATTATTAGTAAATATTACTTGCCACTTTGATTTAGACAGCTAGAAAACGAAACACCCTGGCTAGTATTGGATCAGAACAGGGAAGTGGGTGAAGGTGGAGTAGGACTCAGTTTCATAAGGCATAAGTGCAAGTGACGTGGAGAGACAGTGCTGGAACCAGCCCCTGGATGGAGGGGGCCTGGGTGGCCTCCTCAGGAGCCCTGCAGCTGCTGAAGGATTTGACAGTACATATGACTTGGAAGCCTTGAGAGTGTGGGAACCACCAGCTAGCATGTCAGCTGCCCAGATAAGGCCACGGGCTGCCTGTTCTGCACTGGTCTTCATGACCCTAGACAGTCACCAAATCTTTAAACCAGACCCCGGCCTTGCACAACATACCATCTTCCGTGCAGATTCCTTTGTACTTCACAATGTTCTCGTGATAGAGGTTCCTTAAGATCTCGATTTCCTTTTTCAGATCAGCTATGTGGTTACCTCCACTCTCAGGCTTCAGAGATTTGACAGCCACCTGCTCCCCTGTATTGTCCCCTTCGGGGTCATACCTGCAGAGCTCAACCTTCCCAAAGTGGCCCTGGAGGGAAAGATGCATGTGCTGTTATCAAGGAAGCCCCAGCGTAGGCCACAGAACACAGAGAAGTCTTGCTGCTCACAGCCATTCCTTCCTGAGGGCCAGGGGTTCTCGCCGTCTGGCCTTGCAGGCAGAAGCCTCTCACCTGGACTGTACCTGCTCGCTCCAGCCCCCGCGCTCTCTTGGCCTCACAATCTGTCCCCTCCGTTACTAAGACAAGGAAAGTAGCAGGTGACGATGAACCAACTCATCAGTCCCAGCTTCCATGAACATGTAACCCACAGGAAATGAAGGTTATTTCTGGGCCTGCAGGACAACTGTGCCGTTCTCTGAAAGTTCTGGGCTCACATTACAGGACAGGCCCCACAGCGTGGCTGAAAAGAGCAACTGCATGAGGAGTCTTTAGAAGATGTGAGATCAGGTTCCACCCAAGCCACCTGACAGCGACAGTAGTGGCCAAGTCCCCTAATCTGAGCTGACTCCTGATGCACTCACTGTATACAGAAACTGGCCTCGGGGATGGTGGGGGGAACTACGGATGCCATGCTTCTGACAACGCCTGGCACAGAGGCTGGCACACAGCAGATCCTGGAGATGTATCAAGTCTGTTTCATTAACCAGACTACAGAACATCTGTATAAAGACACAAATCTCAGTGCTTCTCTAGTCACAATTAACTGTTTGGAAGCTCCCATTTAAGGTACAAAGAAAAGCTGGTATTTTATTTTGGGATTCTGTGCAATAAACCTATCCCTCCTTTAAAGAGCCTTACAGGGCTGAGTATGGTGGCTCATGCCTGTAATTCCAGCACTTTGGGAGGCCTCCTTGCTTGAGGCCAGGAGTTTCAGAGCAGCCTAGGCAACATAGCAAGACCCCATTTCTACAAGAAAAAATAAAAAAATATTAGCCAGCATGGGGGCATGTGCCTGTAGTTCCAGCTACTCAGGAAGCTGAGGCAGGAAGATTGCTTGAGCCTGGGAAGTTGAGCTGCAGTGAGCTATGATCACACCACTGCACTCCAGCCTGGGACACAGACAGACCCTGTCTCTTGGGGCAGGAGAAAAAGAAAGAAGCTTACAGGATATATATGCCCAGGAAAGTCAGAGGCAGGGATTTTCCTATTCCACCATATCTATACCTACTCCCCCATCTATCCCTCTTTCCATTCTCTTCTGTCCTGTAGAGAAAAATCAAGTCTCTCAAGGGAGCTGCCCAGAGTCCCGTGTGCATACACAAGCGTGCGTGCAGGCGGTGACATGCATTCCGTCCGTGCCCGGGTGTCACATGGAGAAAAACACAATCCCTTGTGATGAAAGTGGCCCCCAAATGCAGTAAGGTGCTTTTGCTCATGGACCTGGCCCCAGAATGAAAAGGATGGAGAGAAGCTGTATGTGCAGACAGAGGCACTGTGAATGGCGGAGGGCTCTGCCGTCAGGAGCAAGAAGCACGGGTGTAACTTACCTCTCCCAAGTCACGGATCCTCTTTAGGAAGCGCTTTTCAAAATGCGTGGGGTCCACTTCAGTTGCTGGCTTTTTTTCTGAAACAATATCTGGATCTAACAGAAGAGAAAAGAAAATAAGAGTGAAAGGCAGGCGATTGCCAGGGACTGCCACCCAGGCTCCTGTTTCTCCCCAGGCTGGGTTAAAGCAGCACATGGCAGGTCTTACTCTGCTCTTCAAGCTTATTAATGTCTCTCATGATGGCTCGGAAGAAGGGCCTCTGATTGGGGTCATAGTTCATGCAGCGGGTCATGAGGTCAGCCAGCTCCTTACATGATGGTGTCACTGGCCTGCACCGGCTTTCATAGAATCTCTCTTTCTGCAACAAGAGGGACACATAGAAGAAACCAAAGGAACCACCTACAAACTTCTCAGCCGCAGGTCAGATGGAAGTGCCAGTTCCTCATTCGATTCTCAACATCTCCACTTACAGGTAAGTTTCATAAATGTTTGTTACTGTTGCCTTCTTCTTGGAAGGGGAAATCACAGTCCTAATACTGAATAATCCAAATTCAAGGAGACTGGGCAGTATAGCTCAGTCCCAAAGAGCTTCATTCAAGTAAAGGCATGCAACCTTTCCGGAATACAATTGGGCAACATGTACAAAAATCTTTAGATTCTTTAAACCCTCTGATGCATTAATTTCAATGACTGAATGACTCAGAAATAAAGCAGATATGAACAAATACTTATGTATAAGGATGTTCCCTGCAGAATTAGATAGAACACTGGAAATCTGAAAACTTAAATGCCAAATATAAATTTAGTCAAGTAAATTAAACAAAACAACTCATGTTAAATTTTTAAAAATTATGATTTAATCTCACAGGAAAGCACTCATAGTATTAAATGAAAAAACTCAGAATTTTATATAACTCTATCTAGCATGGCCCCAATTTTGTTTAAAAAAGAGATATAAACAGGCTGGAAGACAAAATGCTGAAGTGTTAACAGTGGTCAGGGATGACAAGAATGTAGTGATTGCTATTTTCTTTTTTTAACAGTTTCATTTTTAAAATTTTCTTCAACTGTTTATTACTTTAAACTTTAGAAACAAAGAACTTATGCTACTTTTGGAAGATGAAGTGAAACTACTGCATTCCAGTTTCTACTTTGTAGCTGGACTCCAAGGGTACTAAGTTCCTCTCTGGTCCCCATGGGCCCTGGGGTGGGGTGGGGTGGGCAGGCCCCAGAGGACAGGGAGGAGGGAGGACTAGAATTAAGGAGCTGAGAGCTGCTCTTGTCCTTGAGTGTCACTCACACATCGCTGCGTCAGTGCAGCCTGCAGAAAGGCCATCTAACCCAAGGGGACTTAGGTGGAGAGAGACCCCTATTTTATCAAAGACACGGGTCCTTCCTTACACCACCCTGTATGCTGTTCAGCCTGGGGTACGCAGCACGTGCTCAATAAATACTGGCTGATGACAGAGGGTATGCTGTTTCATTTCCAAGGATTCAAGGAAGTCAAAAATAAAAATGAATTTCCCAAAAGCCTCGGCTGAAAATTCCAAATAGCAGATCTGTAGATCCGATGGTTTCCCCGTGGGTTTAAGATCCTTTCCCAAGTCCTGCACCATCTTTAACTGGCAAGTCATAGAGGTTCTACCTCTTCAATATCTCCCACCCTGCACTCTGGACTCCTGCTGCTATTTCTGGATGTGGGGCTCTCATTGCTGACAGCCTCAGGGCCCTTGTCTGCCTCCAGGTCTCTCCTCTGTCCATCCCAGCTACTGCATCCAGAAGAACATCCCAAGGCCAACCTCCAAGCCCCTCCCTCCTCCACCCAAATCCTGCCTTGTCCCAGGCCACCCCCAGGAAAATGTAGGCTCTGCAGCCTGGAATCAGGGACTTTAAACATCTGAACCCAAATGGCCTTTCCCACCTGATCACTGTTACTCCTTTCCCCATTCCAGATACTCAAGGCGAGGCACACCAAACTACCCAGGCTCCTGGCACAGCACTGAAACCAGGCTCTCACAGCCGAAACTGATGGCTGCCCCCTCTAAACATCCAGAGCACATTCCAATTACAGTAACTGAGATGAAGGGACAGTGGTCTTTCATTGTGATTTTTACTACTTTACCCCTTTGGAGTCAGAGTCTCTACTTTTTCCACAGGTACATTTGGAGGACAGGTCCACACCTAACCTGTTTTGCATTCTAGCTGAGGAACCCAGGTGAGTGGGGCTACCTGAGTCTCAGTTACCTGATCTGTCAAATGAGGGTAATGACACCCTCCTACCTAATTTGCAGGGCTCTTAGGGTGACACTTTCAGGTATTCTTTCTGGAATTCTTACCATTGTTATTTTAGCCTAAATCCCTACCATACCCTAAGGCCCTCAAGAGAAGGCAAGGCCTCTATCTTACTTCATTGTGAACCCCCAGCTTTTCCCTAGCTTGATGCCTAATACAAGATAGGAACTCCATACATATTTGCGTGTTAATTTTGCTGAATGACAGGCGCTTAAAATCTCAGATAAATAATACTATAACATCTACTGAGCTTGTACTGTATGCCTATCACTCTCTATGCATTCTTTAATCTTCACAAAAACCCTACAAGGAGTTACTGATTATCCCTATTTTACAGATGATGAAACTAAGGTTCACGGAAGTTCAGTTACATTTGTGAGGTCACACACCCATTAGGCCTGTGAAGAGATTCAAACCTATGCCCGTCTCTTCCCACAGTGCCAGGCTTCTGACAACTCCTGGGAAGTCCATGAGTGCCTGAAAGCCCTCACTTGCCTCATGCCCTGGGAAACACCTGCTCACCTCAATCAGTGTCTTGTCTTTCAAGGGGATCTCGCCATTGTAGCAGATTTCCCAGAGCGTAGTTCCAAAGCTCCACTTGTCAGCAGCCACGCTCAGGTTCTTGGAGTCCTCAACACACTCGGGAGCAATCCACGGGATTCGTTCAATGCACTCTGGAAGACAACAGACACATTGACAGAGAAGTTTCTAGGATCTCCTGGGGATTCAATTACTGTCACTGCAGCCGGAACAGTGAGCCAATGAAGGAACTACTTCAAGCAGTGTGTCCAAACGTGGCCCATGGCCACATGAGTCCCGTGGGGGTTCTGCAGGTGTGCAGGCCTCCAAGCCTCACCCAGCACTTCTGATACATCAATCTGGGTCATAGCCAGCAGATGGGTCCTTGCCTCCAAGCTCCCCAGAAGGGTCGTGTGGAGCCAGGCTTCTGAAACCCTGGCCTCAGGATCAGCAAAACATCCCAGGGTGGGCACCATCACCCAGGGCAGGGGGACGAAAGGGGGCTTGTTCAAGGGCTTAAGAGAAGGCAGGAGATGAAGACCACCCTGGCCAATATGGTGAAACCGTCTCTACTAAAATAAAAAATAAAAAAAAATGACTCTCTAAAAGGAGACCAACCCCAGCCCAGCCCTTCTCTCTGCTGACTTGCCCCAACTCAGGATGGGGCCAGAGGGAAGAGAGGGGAGACACACCTTGCCTAGACAGCACCGTAATGGGGATGCCAGGGTCACTGAGCTTGATGAACGGACCACACTCGCTGTCGATGCCCTCACGGGCCAGGAGGAGGTTTTTAGTACACACATTTCCATGGACCAGGTCTTTATCTTCCTGCAGAGTAAAAAGGGCAAGTTTAACCAGGCTGCTCCTTCCTGTACTCTATTTCCAACCCTGGTCCCTGAGGCCATCTCTTCCTACCTCCAGCTACAGCCAGATCCGGACAGCCTGGCCCTGCCACCAATCATCTGTGTGACTTAGGCACATCACAGGTGCCCCTCGGCTCCAGCTCCCTCATCACTGAATGTGGCTAAAGAGTGGGGCGTATCTCACTGAGTTTCATGAGCATGACACTGATGAGAATCTGTGAAACACCTGAACAGCTGAGCCATGGTGAGCACTCCACACGTGTCAGCTGCTATAGAGGCTGGCAGTTCACTCATTCACTCAACACCTACTGCACTGCTTTCAGCCTTGCCATCTGCAGTATGCAGGTCGGTCCTCTGACGTGCTAACATTTCCCACTAAACAGAACCATGGAGCACAGGGAATGGCTCCAAATGACCGTCTTCAGTAAGCACCAGGCACACCTTTGTCCAGCCACAGAGCCCTGGACCCATGGAACCCAAGAACAGGCCCCTCCAGCTGCTTGGCTAGCACCTCCTTCCTGCCACCCCTCCCACGACACTCTGGTTTCTGGTGGGACGATTATGGACATCAGGACATTCTTACCAAGTAGCTCAGGGCACTGGCCAGCTGTTTGGCAACTTTGAATTTCCAGGGTGTAGTAAGGACATCACTTTTCCGGTGCATGAAGAGATCCAGAGGACCCCCTTCCACAAACTCTTCCACCATGATATCTATAAGCACAAAAGTAGCCATGTCTGGAACCTGGTCTATGGGACAGTCCTCTCCTTCATCCCCTTACAACAGCCCACTTTAGTGAACACTACTCGACCTCAGAGTACACAGATATCCTTGGGGGGTGCAAAGGTACAGGGGCTTCAGAGCTGGAAAGGCCAAGTTCAACCCCAAGCTCTTCTTCTAAATGGGTGGCACTGAGCAAGTGACACTTCTCTGAGCCTCAATTCCCTCATCTGTAATAACAGATGGCGGCTCAATGTCACAAGGCATGGAAAGCCTTGGCAGAGGGCCTGACACAGAACAAGGGCTCTGGGAACAGCCGCCGCCACTGCTGCTGTTCTACAACGCACTGCAATGCCGAGGTCAGGCCGCTCGCACAGCAAAACTCCCTCTCCACAGGACTCCTGTGTGAGTACACCGAACAGTTCACATTGTCGGATTTCACAGGGGAGAAGTCACTTGGGGTTTAAAAAAAAAATCGTTCTTCTTCCAAACTTGTATGTCAGGAACTCAGCGGCCAAGGCCACCCCTCCATCTCAGTGTGCAGCAGCAGCCCAAGGGCCCACCAGCTCAGTGGCTTGACAACCAAGAAAGGGCCAAGCCTGCCTGCGGTTGAAAGGCAGGCCAGTCCACTCGAGGGGCCAGCGTCTTGCTGCCCATGGGGTGCGCTCACCTCGCTCACCTGCCCAGAGCTCCTGGAGCCTGACTCTTGGGGCCGTGACCTCATTTCACTCACCTCAGCCTCCCAGGTCTAGCACAGTGTAGGGTTCTTGCCAGCGTTGACAAGAAAACATTACACAAGTGAATGAAAAGCAATCGGTTTTAGTTCCACCTCCACTACTAACTTAAGCAAATCATCTGCTCCGTCCCTCAAACTCCTCAACAGCACAAAGAAAGGCAAGAAGCCTGGGCAACATGAGGGTGGGAAGAGCCCCCACCGTCTCCACAGCACCCAGGCTCCCCAGCCAGGCCACCCACCCCTTCAAAAGAGAACACACTTACTCTCCACGTCGCGGACACAGACGCCATAGAGGTACACGATGTGTTTGTGGGAGACCTGTCTCATCATGCTGGCTGCCTCGAAGAAGGCCTGTAGGCAAGCAGGATACACGAATGTCTCAGGCCAGCCTGGAGGGGGCTGCTCCCCAGGGGCTCTGTTGAGGGAAAAGCCAGTGGACCCAGGGAAGCTCACCACTGTCGCCACCCCAGGCCCTGAACATCAATCCCCTGGCCTTGACTGTCCAGAGGCACTGCCAAGCCTTGTTCTCTGGGCCAATCTGGCAGGGATGTGAGATTTCTTTAGAAAACCTAACAGGATGCAAAGCAGGGCTGGTGGGAGAAGCTGGCTAAGAATTTTCCCACTGGATACTCATGCCCACCTCTCTCTCTTCCTTTCAGCTCTGGGAAATACCCATGTTTAGCACTATGCTGGAACAAAGGGAAAATGAAGGCAGCCGATCTCTTCTCAATATTTGACTGTGTCACTCTAACAGTCTGTGGGATCCTGGGTGAGTCCTTTTACTCCTCTGGGCTTTAATTTTCCAGACTGTGTGTTGAGAGCCATGGACTGTATCAGGAACTTTGAACCATTTGGCCAGTCCTGGGGCTCCACAGCATGGCCACCTGGACCTGTCCTTACGAAAGGTGGGGGGGGGTGGGGGTGGAAGGGAGGGCACAGGATGAGTGTGAGGAGCTGCTCAACCCACCTCACTCTACACACAGGGTCCACTAAGATCATATGTGGAGAAAAAAATTCTGAGTAAAAGGCAAGTTTGAAAACCACTGGGCCACAAGAAGTGCAAGGGTTCTTCTCAACCCATCGTGTTCCACTGGCCCTGGAAACGGGAGAGGGGAGGGGAGGAGTTCAGAGGAAGACACTTGCCAGGGAAATATCCCTGTGGCTGGGGTCTAAGACTTTGAGGATCACTTTTATCTTCTTCTCTTCAGAAGTTCCTTCATCATCCTTGTAATCCATCAGGGTCCCAGAGTAGATGTGTGTTCTCGTGCCTCTCCCAAGGTGCTCGCCCTGAGGGAGGAAGCAGAAGGCTGGGGTGACCTCTCTGTGCCCTGCAGTGATGGACCGTCTGGGAATGGCTCCTCAGTGGGAACATGGACTATCAGTGGGATGGGGCAAAGGCAAGAGGGCTCCCTGCCCCAGCTCATGGTCCCCAGCACCTTGTCCTTGTCAGGTCTCCTGAGAAAACAACAAGCTATTTGCCAAACACAGTGGTGACATCTGCTGGGCCCCAGGAGACAGTCCTCCTACTCCCTAAACGGCTCCTTGCTTTCTACCCCCAGGAACAGCCTCTGGCCAAAACACAGTCCTAACCTGTCAGGACACTGCAAACAGGGCCATCAACGGCCAGCCACATGGGTCCCACCCCAGGCCTCCAGAGAAGACTCAAGACAGGAGCCCCCAGGCAGCTCCTCTACTCACAGGCTGTGCTACCCTGTGAAGAGGCTTGCAAATCCCAGCTCTACTACCCGCTGGCCATGTGACATGGGGGAAATCTCTGCCCACTTTCTGCAAATGGAGGTAATAATGGTACTGACCTCATAGGGCTGTGATAAGAATCAAACCAGGAAACAGGGACGGAGGCTCCTGGTACAGATTCAGGCATACGGGGGGGGAGAAACCCATCTGGTGGGCCCATGTGTTATCTGAAGCCCTCTGGCACAGGTAGGCACAGTTTCTCACACTGGAACCATGTGTTTCCCATCCATCTATCCAGTGTGTGTGCTCATGTGTATGCATGCATGCTGGGATTTAAAGTTAGTGGTGCAAAGTACACCTGCATTTGCCCTGGCAACCTCACAGAGGAGATGGCAATGTGAAGATGATGGTGGAGACCAGGGCGATGTGTCCTGGATTTCCTGACATGTGAAAGGGAACAACACCCCCGGATGAGTGGCAGGAGGACTGAATGAGATGATCGTGCAAAGCCCTGGCTGTACCATGATCTATTTCTGAGGACCCTTCCAGTTCAAGTTGCAATAATTCTGATTTTAAAATTCCTAATATTTGTAAATCGAAATGGGATTCACGAAACTTAGGCACTGTCAAGTTGTTGACATTAGCCCCACAAAACTTGTAAAATGAAGGTCCATTATTCTATTATTTGAGGACCCCCTGGAAATGCGGAAAATGGACTGTAGCTTATACCTAGGGAATCAGTCTTATCCCCCACAGGAACATACACCATTGTTAATCAGGTATATTAATTTGCACAAATGCCACCATTTGTCATCTGTCAGAGCCGAATGGCGATGCATCCACCCTGTCTGCTGTATCCTGGCAAGGTCTTTGGCTATTCATTAAAGCTGCATCTGTCATGAAGTGATCCATCAAGGTTATGGGAAGCTGTATTCCCAGAACATCCCGTAAAAGCCATATGCTTTCAGAATAATTGCTCTTCCCGTGGCCAAGTCATGATACCATATGCTGTCAGGATTCTGCAGGGCCCCACAAAGGCCCATATGGCCCACTTCAGCCTCCTCTGATGCTGCTCCCTCCACCTTGCCTAGCTACTTGAGCTCATCCTCCAGGATGAGACCCTGCTTACCCCCCAGACAGGGACTTGCTCTATCACCCAGGCTGGAGTGTAGTAGCACAATCATGGTTCACTCCAACCTCAAACTCCTGGCCTTATGCAATCCTTCCAACTCAGCCTCCTGAGTAGCTGGGACTATAGCTTCATACCACTACGCACAGCTAACTTTCTCATTTTTATTTTTAGTAGAGATGGGATCTCATTGTGTTGCCCAAGCTGGTCTTGAACTCCTAGGCTCAAGCGATCCTCCCACCTTGGCCTCTCAAAGTGCTGGGACTACAGGTGTGAGCCACTGTGCCTGGTCTGGGACACTGCTTTGATACCATTTCCTCCAGGAAGCCATCTCTGTCCTCTCAAGATTAGGTCCACATCCTCCTGTACTTCCCTACCTTGGAACTTGACTCTTGCGAATGTGATTACCCCCTCAAAATAGACAGGAGCCTGCTGAGGCAGCAATCGTGCATGGCACATGTAATGCTTGATCTCTGTTGGCTAAGTGGATGTGGAAGGCATGGAGGATGGTGGTTACCTGCTTGGAGGCTTGAGGGGAGGGAAAGGAGGCAGGCCCCACGGACTATGTAAGTTCTACACAGAAAAGAGGCTATGAAACTGTGGCTCTGGTGACTGTAATCTCAGGACATAGCTCTGACACCACAAGAGGAATAGAGAACAATGATGGCCCTTTGGTGAAGAAATGTACCACGATGGAAGTTAGGCAGTTTAGCTGTGGATTTCCACTCCCTCAAGCCCCACCCAACAATCTCAGGGACTCATTGAAAAAGGTAAAGTAACAAACCCCCGTGTGCTACTCTCCCCGGGCTCCTTCACAGCAGGCAGCTTCCGCCCCACCCTCCAACACCCCCAAAGTGCTGCTATCTCCCCAGGTGGTGAGCAGCACCATGCCTGCTTCCCTCCAAGGCTGCCACACCATCTCCCTGATACCCCAACGCGTGGCTCTATGCAACAAGGCCAGGGTGCGGCGGCAGAACAGAAAGTGGGCTTTCCCTGGGTCTCACACCACCAGCAACAGCTCCAGGGCAGCCCCTGTAGATTCTGGGCAAAAAGGCCTCCAAAGGCTGGGATCTGTTTCTCCAGATAGCTCTCCTTCAGGCCTAGACTGTGCATGTCCTCTTGTTCCCTCCCTGTGTTCTCTCCTCCCCAGCTCTGCTCCTTCTGGAAGCATCATCAGAAAGTGCAGGACTGAACTCTGGAGGTGCTCAGTCACACAGCCTGCTGCAGGCAGCGAGGGGTGACGGCCATGCTCCCCTGTGGAGAGCCACCTCCTGCCCTGCCACCCCCTCAGCATTCCCTCACCACAGAAGGTCCCTGCAGTTCTAGGGAACCCCAGAAAGCCTGACCAAACCACTTTCCTCAAAACATGTCTCTGAGGAGCATCAGCAAGGGTGAGGAGGATGGAGGCACTGGTTGTATGGCTTTTGCCATCAAAGGAAAGTCTCCCTGTTCTTTTTCTACTAAGATTTCTCCAAACATAGCCTTCCTTGCCCCAGATTCCCAGGCTGCTCCACCACAGGGAGGCAGGATCATAGCCGGCCCACACCCTGCAGCTGTGACTCACCTGCACCAGATCCTTCTTGAGGATCCGATCAAAACTCAGCTGGCTCATGGGGTAGACGGGTTGCCACTCCTGGGCTTTCTTAGTAGCCACCAGCAGGTTGGAGATTTCTGTGGAAGAGATTGGAGGAGTCTGAGCGCAGCACCCAAGATCTGAGTTCCCGGACAGCCAGCGTCTACTGAGCCGGGGCCGTGGGACCCGTGTGCAGGCACTTGCTGCTTCAGTCATTCAACAAGTGCTTACTGAACAGGCACATGGTTCCTACCCTCCAGGAGCTCACAGGGTGATGACAGAGCCAAAACTCCCAAATCACCAATTAAATGGAAAGCTACAATTTGTTCAGCTCCTCTAAAGAACAGGTGTGTGATGCTCCAAGGTTGGTACAGCAAGATCTGTTCTGGTAAGAAAGGTCAGAAACAGTTTCCCCAACGAAATTAAAATTTAAAATGTAGGACTGGAAACCAAAAGAAGTCAGAAACTGTGTCTATCTTATTTTCTGCTCCACCTCCACAGCCCGGTACATAGCAGGCACTCAATTATTATTTGTTAAATGTGTGAATGAATGACTGGCGTCTTTCTAAAGATGAGAGCTGTGGAAGGAAGAAGCAGTACCCAGGCTCAGGGCATGACGGGAACCAGAGGAGGAGGTGAACAAACACTGGTTTTGAGCCAGAAGATCAGGGCAGGTGACCCAGAACAGTGTCCTGTCTGAAGCTCCTGGTACGAGCGGTACCTGACACGGAGAGGCGCTTACCAAATGCCCCCTCAATGTGCAGGTTTAAGTAGACTATCCCCCAGATTCTACTGATTCAAACAGAAACCCAACACATTACTAAATCCTCCAGGCCAGGAAATCCACAATCCACAGAAATCATCTTTTCCACCATGAAACTACTGCAAGGGACGAGGTTATCGTAAGGCAAGAAGGGACCTTCCAGATCCTGACTAGCAGGGAAAGTATTCTGGGAATCCCTGAAGACTTGTGTGTATTCATCAATTTTATTAATTGAAGCAGGAATGTTAGGAAAATGACAACAAATATGCATTTCCCTTCACTTCCTCTTTCCTACACTAGAAGACAATAACGAGTTAGGGCAGAAAATGTAGCCATTCAAGTCCTGATTCCTAGACTGGAACAGAAGGAAGTTCCTAAAAGAACATCTGTAAGAACAGCCAGGCATAACCCACAGAGGCCACCACACACACCGCTGGGAGGCAATGGATACTGAGTGCCGGGTCCCCGCACAGGGCCACGTCTCTAAACCTTGCTATCCCTCAGGACAGGGCGTTCTTTTCCTTTCTAATTTTTTAAGCTCCGATTGCTTTCTCTGTGCCAGCCGCTGTTCTATGAGCAACATACACACTAACTCCTTTGTCTTATGACAATCCTATGGAATACACAGTATTCTTATCCCCATTTTATAGATGAGAAAAGAGATTCCAAGAGATTAAGTAATTGGCCCAAGGCCAGGCAGTTCATAATCTTCGGATTGACACTGAAGTCAGAGATGGCTTTAGTCTCTACCCTTCCCACAACATACCTGGCCCTAATCGGGAGAACAAATGTGGGTGCCAGAAACAGGGCTCAGGGAGAGGCTCCCCTTGTTCTCATATCCTGGGCACTCCTTTTTCCAGAGGCTGTTCCCTCCATACCGTTTTCCTGACTCCACCCTGTTACCTGGGGTAAATCCGATTCAGAGGCAACTCAGGCTCAACTCAACTCAGGAGAAAAGGCATCAAGAAGGGGCCCCGTGGCTGGTGTCCGCAGGCAAGAGGCCAGGCAGCAGAGCCACTTGGGAAACGAGAGAGGGGAATGGAACCGAAGCCAATTATGGACTATTCTTTGCATGGGCACTTCAGGGAACATGGCACCAGGGTCAACAATGTGAATGGGGGAAGCCACAGTGCCTCCATGAAGGTGTTTCCTCACTAGAAAAATGGGGGCCACAGCTGTGCCCCTCATAGGTTACCGTGTGGATGAATGGGATGACGCAACGCAAGGGCTGCCTTCAGCGCCTGGTATGGAGTAAAACACTCCCTGACTGGCTGCCACCGTGATTATGACTGGCATTACGTCTTAGTCACTATTACCATCCTTCCTGTATCATCAGGGTTCTGGAGGCCTGGGCAGTGGACTGCAGAAGTCCTCAGTGTCAGAGCTGACTGCACAGATGAGGATTTAAAAGGACCGGTGGAAAACGGGCCCAGGAGCCCCCTGGGTCCTTATGGAGCTCTCCACATGGCCTCCCTCAAACTTGGAGATGGGCAGTGGAGCTGGACACAGGACCCAGGACCACAGATGCGGGACCTGCTGAGCCATCACGCCCACTCTGAGTGGCCTCCTGCTTTTTCACTTTGCTTTTTATTTATCCCATGAAGAGTTTCTTAGTTGCATTTTCAAGTGAGAAACCCAGATCAGGGTCTGGCTATCAAAACCCCATGGTTAGGAGGGCAGAGGAGCCGAAGAACCAACACAACATTCTCATGTCTAATTTTCACGATTTCACCACTTCTCTAATTTGCAGATGGCAGAGGGAAGAGAGAGAGCTCTGGGGGACCTATCTAAGGAAGCCTCACACACAGGCCTTATTCTTACTCTCCCAAGGTCAGAATTGGTCCTTGCTCTAAAGTCCTAGGCTGATGGCTAGTCCAAATCCCCACTCATCCTCTACCTAAGTGATCTTGGGTATGTATAATTGGGATAACAACATATTCTGGGTTATTGTGAGGACTAAATGACTTAAAACATGAAAGATCTCCAAACAATGCCTGGCAAACTGTAAGCCCTGCTCACATGATAGGAGCCATTCTTATTAATTATTGCTACTGTTATTATTCCTACTACCTATACTACTAGCTACATGGCCTTGAGCAAGTCACTTACCATCTCTTAAGTCTTAATTTCGGCCGGGCGCGGTGGCTCAAGCCTGTAATCCCAGCACTCTGGGAGGCCGAGGCGGGCGGATCACGAGGTCAGGAGATTGAGACCATCCTGGCTAACATGGTGAAACCCCGTCTCTACTAAAAAATACAAAAAAAAAAACTAGCCGGGCGAGGTGGCAGGCGCCTGTAGTCCCAGCTACTCGGGAGGCTGAGGCAGGAGAATGGCGTGAACCCGGGAGGCGGAGCTTGCAGTGAGCTGAGATCCGGCCACTGCACTCCAGCCCGGGCCACAGAGCGAGACTCCGTCTCAAAAAAACAAAACAAAACAAAAAAAGTCTTAATTTCATCACGTTTGTAATATCTACGAAAAGCTACTGTGTAGATGAAATAAACAAGGTAGGCACACAAACTGCCTGGGCCACAGTAGGCACTCGCCATCCAGCAGCTCCTGCTACCTGGTTCACCTGACAGGCATTATTCACGCTGATTCTGTGCTGGGCACTGTCCTCCCCACAAGCCCACAGAGTGGTGAGTGAGATCAGGTCCTGTCTTAAGAGCCCACAGTCAGGTGGGAAAGGCAACAGGAAACACATTCAGCACTGAGTTTCAGGAGCCTCAACTGGGGTTCGTTCCAGTGTGTTGCTGTGAATAACTAGGGCTGTTGGGCTTTAAGGTTTGAACTCACTCTGAGGTCTCACAGTCAAGTGGCAGATGTGTTTTTACCTTTGCAGAAAATCCTCAAGCATGAAAACAAAGGCTGCAGTTATTCTCTGAGCCTGGCAGGAAACCCTATCTGATCAAGAACACAAGTCCTTCCTCTTTCACCAAGTTCAGTGACGAGCCCCTTGCTGAGACCAAAAACTGATTCAAACATCAAGAACCCAGGTCCCTTTCTATCCTGGTGCTGCTTCCTCTGCCCACCCCTGGTGGTGTGAGCGTTCATGGACACGTTTGCTTGGAAGAACAAGATGTGTCCCAGATAAAGACTCCTCAGAGGGTCTTCCTCTGACACTCATGGGGCCTCAGTGGCAACTGCGCTACTCCTTCTCTGAGGCCTTCCTCCTTCTAAGGGAAGAACCTGAAGCATGCAGGGCAGTATCTTAGGTGAGGACAGCAAAATCAACAGTTCTCAACAGCTAGGGCACGCAGGTTAGGCCTGGCCCTCAAGCCCCTCTTTGATGCTGACCTTTGATGAGACCCACTTCGCTCTTCTGGGCCTCAAGTTTCCCATCTGTAAAATAAGACAGTTGACTGTGTGACCTCTATGTGTCTTTCCAGTCCTCACATTCTAAGAGACAAATCCACCTGCAGAACATTAGTGACACTGTTCAAGAGGCTTAATAAGGAACAGCTGAGTGGCTCACCCCTTGGCTCCATTTCACTCCCTGATCCTCCCCCATGGCCTGCAGGATAAAGACCCAGCTCCATGGCATGGCACCCAAGGCCCCCACACCCTAAGCTCAGCCTCACCTGCCCCTCCCTTCCACCTTCACCTTCATGGCAGCCCCCACCTGTGCCTCTGTTTGCACGTGCTGAGATGCCCTGACCACACTGGCAACCTCCCACTCATCCTCCCACACTCAGTTCAAGACTGCCTCCTCCATGCAGCCCCCTGTGCTATGGAACTCAGGGATTTTGATTATCCCTTTCTGTTTGACTCCAGGGTATGATATCTATGTCGGTTAAAACACCCATCACAAACTGCAGTGGCCTCATTCACCTGTAACATCGGCATTAGACTGGAAACCCCCAGAGAGCAGGGACTGGGCCTTATGCATTTCTGATTGTTTGCATCTGACATGGTTCTTGGCCCACAAAAGATGTGCCAGGAGTATCTCTCCGATAAATAAACCAGTGACAGGAGACCTCTCAAGGCATTTTATCTTAAGGAAGAATGAAGTTATTTTCTGCTTACTAATGCTGAGCATGCCTCTTTCTGCAGCCTAATGAGATGCTGAGAAAGGTATACGCCTCTTCTATAGACAATGCTCACACTCAAGGGACTGGATGTGAGTTGGGCACAGAAGTGTAATAAAACTCAATAAAGAACACCTAGAAACTGTGGGGAGGGTCCACTTTGTTTAAGCCAGCCAGCATGTTTTGGTCGATGTGGGTCTCAGCACATTACTGATGGGATACAGCCTGGCTCTGGCATGGGGAGACGAACCTCGGGGCTTGGGCTGGCAGCAGCGTTTCAACATGAAGCTGATGTTATCCGTGCGCAGGATCTGCTTCTTGAGGTGGCTCATGAGGTCTCCCAAGCTGGGGAAGCTGCGGTCCGAACCGTGCAGGCTGTAGCGGCCCTTCTGCACCTCGATCTGAAAGTTCTTGAACTGCTTCTGGGCACCCTGCACCTGCTATTCAGAAAATGACCAGAAATTACATGTTTAAAATGGGGTCAGGTGTGGGTATATAAGACATTAACATTAGGGGAAGCTGCATGAAGAGTACAGAGAAATTTTGCACCATCTCTGTAACATTTCTGTAAATCTAAAATTAGTCAAAAATAAAGTTTATTATCAATAAATAATCCAACCAACAACTAACTAAATAATAAAACGAGGTCCAGGAGAAGGCATTGATAAAAGGGAGTTAATACTACAGCAGACACAGTAGCTATTTCTACAAAAGCGTCACTTGGTTTTTCACCTGTAAGATAAAGTTCATGAAAATCCAACCTCATAGGATTGTTGCTACAATTATATAACATGGTGTGTTGAAAAACTTAGTAAGCACTTTATAAAGTCCAGCAAATATTATGTATGAGGTAATCATTATGATAGCAAAATTTCTCAAGGAACCGCCTCAAACTGAGCCCTTCCAGGCCATGTCTCTACTTGAGAAGAACCACACTGGGAGCTGGTGTTCAGTGTCTGACCCAGGTCTGGGACACTGTGGTGCCAGATAGGAGGTATAAGCAGTTTTCCTTCATGGACTCTTTTTGTACAAACTAAACTATTTTAGTGGTAAAAAATGAGGGCCAGAAAGACTTACTTAAGGTGTAAACTAGGAGATGATATTCAAAATCTCAGTTACTTCAACTGTACAATGGGATTAGTACAATGGGATTAGGGATACAGTTACTTCAACTGTACCTACCTAATATGGCTATTACAAGGCTTAAACAAGCACAAGTAGGTACGATGCTTGGCACAGGGTCTGGTGGGCCACAGTGAGTGGTGGGAGTAATCATTTCTATGACTGCTGTTTTCCCCGGGTGATGTGACATTGTTAGGGACTCATGGACACTCTTGGTACTGTACAGGCCAATTCCACTTCAGGAGGAGGCTGGGCTGTCTCATGCACTCCTCCATCGTAAACACATTAAGCTTCCTCCAGTGACTGATGAATAGACAGCAAGCATCCTGGGAAGGCAATGAGCCTGACAAGCTCTGAGCCATGGAGCCCCGAGGCCCAGCTGTTGGGGAAGAGCCTGGGCAGGTGGTGGTGTCCCTGCATTGCCTCACCCAGGACACTTGGCAGCGCTGCTTCCTTCCGCCCTTTCCTCCTCCCATTCTTGACTGAGTTCAGCCTCAGGGGTTCACCAGTGACCTTGTCCTTCCTGCATCTGCCCTCTGTGCCAAAGGCCCCTCCATGTCCCAGGTCTCCCCATGCATGTGGAGCCTAACCAGTACTGATTAAAGTGTATTGATGTAAAGTATTTTGTAAAACTCACTGTCTTTTAAAATATTCCACTTTGTATTTTTTTAAATTACATGAATAACAAAAGCATTTGTGGTCTAGTGAGGGGAAGTCAGTAATTCTGGCGAATATCTTAGCCCTCAGAATGTGTCTCACATCATCCCCAGCTTCAGCTACGCTTCAATCACTAAAAGACATCTCTATTCATTGTTCTAAGATGAGGGGCAATTTGTTAAAGTGTCTGAAGCTACCATTTGGAAAAAACTGTGTTAGGCCATGTGGATGAAGTGGCATTTGGGTGCTGGTTTTTACCAGTGAATGCTGTAGACAGGCATAGCTCTGGGTCTGAGATGATGTTGGCACCGAGTCTAAATAAACCACTCTAAATAATGACACTATACTTTCCAAGTGTTGGGTGTGAATTGGTTTTCTGGTCATGTTCCATCTTCCAGAGCCATGGTGGACCCCCACCATGGGTCCCATGAAGAAAGAAGGAAAGGGCCCTACAGGGGAAGGATGTAGGGGTCTGGCTGCTGGGGAGTGGTCTCCTTTTGAGAGCAGGGGCCCTTGCCTGACCTCCCAGGGATCTCCTCAGAGACCCAGGCTTTTCAATTCCACCCTGCAAAGGGTGGTTCTGTCTGCAGCAGCTCCTGAACCAGGCTACACTGGACACCTCATGGCTGTATGGCCTGGTCCAAGCCAGTGTCCTGACTGACCTCAGACTTCTCAAAGCAGGTGACGGTCATGAGGATGTTGTCAAAGTCGGTGCAGCTCCACCTCAGCACGTACATCCCCTCCTCGCTTCCTTCTTGCCGCAATTTATTGATGGCGTATTCTGTACTAGAGGGAGAAGTAGGCAAAGGGAAAAAGAGCTCACACCAAACAGCACAGTGAACCCCTGGGCTACCCACTCTCCTGAGCTGCCTCAAGTGTTAACAGCCCCATCACACTATCTGCCCAGGATCCTAAAATCCCCTCTGATGCCATCCATGAGCATAGTGGAAATACTGAGTGGCCTCAGGACTGATGAAGTCGCCAAGGTTGAGAAGAGGATTCAGCCTCCTGCCCAAAGCAATGAGCCCTGCTTGTCCCCACGTTCCCCACAGACATTGTCTCCAGCTCGAGACAGAAGAGCCTCTCTGGAGGCTGGTGATGAGGAGCTGCCATGCCTCCCCTCCACCCCCAGCCAGCCCAGCAGGAGCACAAACCTCATGGGGGTGGGAACTGGAGGCCGTGTTGTTTACTGTTGAATCCCCATGGGGTCACACTGAGTGAATACATCAGTGAGGATTGGACAGATGTCAGTAGGAACAGAACTGTCTTACACTTCTTTGTATCCCCAGGACCAGTGAGTCCTGGCATGTAGAGGGCAGTGAACACTGGCTGAATACATCCCTGCATGAGGTTACTAGCACCTGGTGAGTGCTGCTTGCTAAGTACTGGTGAGAGAGGGCTGCCATCGTTCATGTGTTTCCAGAGGCAGGGACATTATGTACTTTCTAACTGCGCCATGCCTTTGCATGTGCTGACCTCTCATCTGGGTACCCGTTCCCCGCTTTAAGGCCTGGCAAGCCATCACTGATTCTTCGTTTTAATCAGATATGAATGCCGCCTACTCTAAGCAGGCTCCTTAGGCAATGAATGTCAGCATCCCATCAAACATGAAATATCCATTCATTCAATGAATACTCACTGAGGGCCTACAATGTGCCAGGCCCTGTGTGTGTTAAGAAAGCAGTGAGCAATGCAGCCCCAGCCTTTGGGAAGCTCATACTCTAGAAAGTGAGGGTAGTCAGACCAGGAACAAATGTTATGTTATGTAAATAAACACAGTATCTCAGGAGGTAATGACTGCTACCGAAGGAAAATAAGGCAGAGTGCAGCAGCCAACATGGATGGAGAAGGGAAAGAGGTATGATTTTATATAAGGTGGTCAAGGAAGACTTCACGGAGAAGGTGATATCTGACTAGCACCTGAAGGAAGTGGAAGCTGTGCAGATTCTGGAGGAAGGGCATTCTGGGCCAAGGGAAGAGCGAGTGCCTGGGCCCTGAAGCACAACCATGGCTGGGACATTGGCAGAAGACGCTTTTCGAATGCACAACCCCTTGCTCTGCCATTCTTTGTGTGTCTGTTTCCCTATGAGTCTGTGAGCCTCTCAAGGCCAGGGCCATGTGGCTACTAAGCTACTTGTCCACAAGGTAGCCGGAAGAGGGAAAAAGGTAAGAAGCACATCATGTGGAAGGTGGCAGAAGAGATGCTTCCCCAGATATTCTGTGGTCTGAAAAGAGAGGCTCAGAAGAAACACAGCAGCTGGCTGTTTTCCTTTGCCTGAAGAGCTGTCATATGTAAGAGAAAGTCGCCAGGCGCGGTGGCTGACGCCTGTAATCCCAGCACTTTGGGAGGCCGAGACGGGCGGATCACTAGGTCAGGAGATCGAGACCATCCTGGCTAACACAGCGAAACCCCGTCTCTACTAAAAAAATACAAAAAACTAGCCGGGCGAGGTGGCGGGCGCCTGTAGTCCCAGCTACTCAGGAGGCTGAGGCAGGAGAATGGCGTGAACCCGGGAGGCGGAGCTTGCAGTAAGCTGAGATCCGGCCACTGCATTCCAGCCTGGGCAACAGAGCCAGACTCCGTCTCAAAAAAAAAAAAAAAAAGGAGAAAGTCAACAGAATCCCTATTGTCTCAAAAGGCAGAATTCAAGTGAGTAGACAGAAGTTACAGAGAAGTCAACTACAGCTCCATATCAGAAAGGTATGTACATCTCTCACAGTCAGAGCTCGAATCCATGGGCTGCCTCATACATTGCTCATCACCAGAGGTATTTGAGCACAGGCTGCCAGTTCTGAGATGCAGGTGGGACAAGACATCCCACACAGCCCCTTCTGGCCTTAAGGCTGTATCACCCTCACGGTCCCCACTGTTCACCTGGCACCTTGGGATTCCATTTACTACACTGTCTGATGCTGAGATCTTCGTCTGATCTTTCTTTTTCTTCTTTTATATATTTTAGGATGGGATCTTGCTATGTTGCCCAGGCTAAAATGGAACTCCTGAGCTCAAGTGATCCTCCCACCTCAGTCTCTCAAGGAGCTGAAACTACAGGCACATGGCAGCATGCTCAGCTGTGTTCTTGAATTGCCCGCATTGTTTGACACAGCAAGAAATCACAAAGTGTAGTACTTCTTGATCAGCTATGAAGAGGTGAGGGGGTTAAACTATGAGGAGAGATCCACATAAAGAAGTAGCGTTGAGGGGCTGCTGCAAAAAGGATGGTAGGAGATTACAGGAAGGCCTGACCAGAGCTTGAACAGCAGGGAGGAAAGCAGGACAGCCAGCAAGTACCAGGCAGCATGGTCAACTGGCCTGACCTAAACAATGATGACATGCCCCGTCACTAAAACATGGGCTCTCTGCACACCAAAGGCAACTGAAAAGGTTCTAGGACCAACCAGATTGGACCATGACAGCCATTCTGTATGTTGTGGACGATCAACGGGGGGGCCACGTCGGTGCAGAGGTAATGATGGGCGTCTGCGGTGAGCCGGAAGTAGCCATCTACCAGTGACACAAAGGACAAGGCCTCCTCATGAGAAGAGAGCTTCAGTTCCTATTAAGAGAGAAGAAATCCCCATGGTTACATCATGTCTCTATCAGCTTAAGCAGCTGACTCTATAGGGAGGTACACGGTGAGAAGATTTTTATAACCCAGTGGGAACCTCAAAGGGAAAACCTTTTCATCAATACTAAACATACCCCTTGCATGTATGTATGTATGTATGTATGTATGTATGTATGTATGTATGTATTTATTTTAAGATGGAGTTTCACTCTGTCACCCAGGCTGGAGTGCAGTGGCAAGATCTTGGCTCACTGCAACCTCCACCTCCTGGGTCCAAGCGATTTTTCTGCCTCAGCCTCCCAAGTAGCTGGAATTACAGGCACCTGCTATCATGTCTGGCTAACTTTTGAATTTTTAGTAGATACGGGGTTTCACCATGTTGGCCCGACTGGTCTTGAACTCCTGACCTCGAGTGATCTCCCACCTTGGTCTCCCAAAGTGCTGGGATTACAGCTGTGAGCCACTGCAACCAGTCTCCCTTGCATTTACATAGGACTTTCACTGTTCAACACATTTTCCTATCTATTATCTCAAACTATCAGATGAGGTTAGTGTGTGTATCTGTGTGTGTGTGTGTGTGTGTGTGTGCGCGCGCGCGTTGCGGGTGACGTGGTGGGGGAGGCTGTGGCAGGCAGGGAGACATGCAGAGAAGCTGTCCCCCGGGTACAGACAGGAGAAGAGGAAGCCTGAATCAAGGTGGCAGAGGCATAAAAGTAGAGGTGGGAAGGGGCAGAGCATGCACCCTGATCTTGGCACTAAACAGTGAGTGGCTGAATCAGCATTATTCCTGCTTGGGAGAAAAGAAACAGAGGCAGTGTGGTTCATCTCATAGCAGACTTGCTCTATAAGGTGAAACTCCCAGATTTTAATCTAGGAATAACCCCAGGCCCAGTGAAGAGGTTGCTAGATTAAGCCTAGGGAGCTCTGAGAGTTGGAGGGAGCGGCGCATCTTACTCAGAGTGGGAAGAGGCAAAGACACCTGTGGAGAAGGAGGGAGGGGCTTTCCATCAAGGGAGGTGTTCTGAAAGACACCTGTGTTGTAGATATGGGGTAGTTTTGTCTTGATCATCGATCCCTGAAGAGACTGCCCATTTGACAGGAACTATGAGGTCAATCAAGAACGTTTCCTGGCAAGGGAAGGTATGCAAAAGCCATGATTTGGAGCTTTGAGTCACAAAAAACATTAAAAAGCATCTGAGGCTTCAAAAAAGAGCAAAATGACTTTCATAGCCTGTAGAAAGGAGTGGCAGCTGGTAGACACGAGAGGACAGTGAAGGGAAAAAGGAGCAGGGGAGACAAGCCACTTGGCAGGAGAGAGGTCAGGGGCCTAGTGCAGCTGTGATGGCGAAGGAAGCATGCCTGGGACTATGGGCAAGGAGGCCTGGAGAGGGCAGGGTCACCACAGGAATGGTGCCTTAGGAAAGAAACCACACTGAGCATGCTGCCTTGTGGGTGTGACCAAGCAAGGATATCCCTGAAGAGCAATTTCAAGATGCTCTGGAACAAGGGGCAGGCTGGCCTGGGCAGCCCCTCACCCAGCCACATGATAAACAAGACCACATCTGCACTTACATTTCCTGAGAGCAGGAGTCTAAACAGAAATGGGGGATGCCAAGGAGATGCAGAGAGAAGTGATTGATACATCAAGGTCTGACTTAACAACATGCTGCTATCAGGGTTTCTTCAAAGTACTGCCTGATTAAAGGGCTTGGAAATCCCATGGCTGGGAGGGGACAATGAGGGTGTCAGATTCTAAACAGGCAGCATGGAGCAGTGGTCAAGCCTCAGCTCAGGCTCCACAGCCAGCTGCTCTGGATTCAAATCGCAGCCTCGCCACCTGCTAGTAGGGTTATGCATATGGAATCATCATTTTTATAGGTCAAAATGGTCAAATATTGGCAATTTCAAATATTTTAACCTAACAGCTGTGTGACCTTGGACAGGTTACTTAACCTCTTTGTGCCTCAGTTTCCCCCTAACATACCCACTCACAGGGTTGACATGAAAATTAAAAGAGGTGATATTTGTGAAGTGCTCAGAATAGGAAGTGCCTGACAATAGTAAGGGCTAGCGTGGTAAAGAAAAACCAACTAATGGAGGAATCAAGTATTTCTTTCTTCCTGCCGTCCTCCTGCTCCCTCCACAGCACTGTAGCTTGGCATAGAGTCACTGGCCCATGTGGCCAGGGTGAGCTCTGACTTACATGATGGGTGCACCAACTTGTGTTGCTGCTAGACTTGACTGTGTCAGTCAGGACAGGACAGGATGGGGCAGGCTCATAAAACATGCACCAAGCATGCACCATGTTGAAGAGCCAGATCACGGACATGTTGGCCTCTCCCTCACTCCCTTCAGGGTCTCTGGAGGATGATAATGCCTTAGAAACCAAAGCAACACAGGCAAAATGCACAGGCAGAAACCAGACAGAGCTGGGCAAGTGCCTGCCACTTTCTCCCTAAGTGACCCTGTGCAAGATCCCATGTCTCTTGATTAGTCTCAGATTCCTCATTTCAAGTACAGCTGATGCTCCGTCCTCTAAGGTTCTCATAAGGACTAAGACAGACAAGATAGAGGCACAGCATATAACATGGGGCCTAATATCCAGGATGCAGCATATAACACGGGTACCCTAATATCCAGGATGCAGCATATAACACGGGGCCTAATATCCAGGATGCAGCATATAACACGGGGCCTAATATCCACGATGCAGTATATAACATGGGGCCTAATATCCAGGATGCAGCATATAACATGGCGCCTAATATCCAGGATGTGCTCCATAAACAGCACTTCTTTTCTCCCTCCATTTCGCACCTTTCTACTAACGTCTATCTGAGCTCTTCCACTTCTCTCTTCACTTTGTTTTTACTATATTTTTCTAATAAAATTAATGTATGTTTTTTGTTTTAAAAAAAAGGAGGGGAGAATAAGAAAGTTAAAACCATTCATAATGCCACCATAAATAAGTAGCTGTTAATATTTGATTATTTTTCTAACAGCATGTGTATATCCAAGGATACCTATTGATATCTTGAACAAAATTGGTCCCATTCTATAGGTAAAGTTTTATATCCTGCTTTTTTCCCTGACCTTTTTTTCCAGGTCATTAAAAAATTCAGCAATCTGACTACCTCATGTTCTGCTACTC
Organism: Rhinopithecus roxellana; assembly: GCF_007565055.1. NCBI lineage: Eukaryota > Metazoa > Chordata > Mammalia > Primates > Cercopithecidae > Rhinopithecus > Rhinopithecus roxellana. The sequence continues at coordinate 44,001,852 of NC_044560.1, read as the reverse complement.
AGGCAAATTGTGATTTATTTTCCTATTCTCCTATTATTGTATATTTAAGTTATTTTCAGAATTTTGACACTTTAAATACTAGTGGAATGAACAAACATTCTTATTCATAAACTACAACCTGCCTCTCACATTGTTTCTGGAAGATAGATTCATTCTCTAGATTCCTGAACAGAGGGATATATAAATATTTTCAAGTCTTTTAACAGGTTGCCAAACTGTTTTCCAAAAGGTTACACCAGAAAGACAAGTTATTCTGAATACAAGAGAGTGACTGTCTGCCCTAAACTGTATCACCAGGCTCTTCCTCAGCACTGAGCGTTATCCTTGTGACACGGTATCTGCCACATTTTGGCAGAATGTGGCCTTTCCTGGTGTTGGTTCCACTCACCTGAAGAGTGCTCGCTGTCTCACCAGCCGCTCTCTCTGCATGCTGTCAGCTGTGACTTCCCCTGACACAAACAGGTTTATTTTGGCAGAGTTCCCACTTCCTGCTTGTTTAGATTATGTCCTCAAGTGATACCAAAAAAGAGGAAGTGAGATTAAACACCCCTTCCTCTGTCGGAGAGTCACTGGGGTGTGCCTGACACCACATCGATGACTGCCACTGTGGCCGAGGCTCGCTTGAGGGCAACGCAGGGCTTCCTGCTTTGCACTTCAGCTCAGCAGAGAGGCCGTGCCAGAGCCCTTGGGAGGAAACACTGACATTTGCTGGTTTTCTTTTCCTTCAAATCCACTAGCTTTGTGAATTAAATATTGATGCTGAGGTATATTTGGGAGGGAAGCAAATCCTAAGGCGGATTCACATTTCTGAGACCAAAGAAAGGCACTGGGATGTATCGGTGTAACTTTAAAACACTGATAATGCCTTGGTAATAGGAACTTTTTGGCTTCAATAAGAAAATCCTATTTTCTCTTTAGGATAGGAACTCTGAAAATCATGTGCTGCAGAACGGAACTCAGCAATTCTCCCTCTTATCACCAGATCCAAACTTAAGAGCTTCTGGGACAAACTTACCATTTTCTTGTTGTCCTGCTTGTTAATGCTGACCACAGACTCCTTTATTACAATGTGAGTGATTTCAGGGAAATAAGAAAAATTGTTCCACTCTTCCCGGATCTTGTTTTTCTCCTCATCCTTCTTGTGTTTATTTTCCAGTTTTTTCCGCTTCAGTTTACTTTTTTCCTTTTCAACAGAAACAACCTGATAAGATACATAAAAGGGACAGAGTTAAGTTGCTATCTTCATTTTCTATTGCTAAAAGGTCAATGCTGCTGGCAAACCTATGCAGGGCCTAGCCCAAGAAGGAGAAAGCCAGCTGGTCTGGACTTGCAGAAGGACTGGGGGAGTTGGCACCTGCAGGCTCAGGACCAAAGAACTGGGTTATATCAGGGAATCCTGGGCTTTCACATCTGGAAGACACCTTAATGAGCACACTGTCTAAACTATATAACACACAATGTGCACGGAAACTCAGAAAGGGAAATCACTGCTCACTAGACATGCATCTACATTCAGGTCTCCTCACTTCCAGACTACTATACATGCTTTGACACAGACAGATAACATACTCTTCCCAATTACTACTGGGCTGAACATGAGCTTTCTCCTTCTATCACCAATCGTCTTGACTTTAGAACAGTACTCGAGTCGGGATTTTCAAGAGAAGATACGCATCTCATGCTTGAAATAATCTACACACTGAATAATATATATCTGTGCAAGGGAAAATATTTTGTGTTGCATGAGCCCTGGAGACCAGAGATCTAGGTTAATTACTTAACTCTGCCAATTATTTAACTAGTTACCTCATTTCTTTGGGCCTCGTTTTCCCTATTCATGAAATAGAGAGCTTACATCTTCACAGGGTTCTCTGAGATTAGACAAGTGCTAACTAACATAGTACAATACCTACTATATAGAAAGCCCTCAGTAAGTATCAGGCATTATTGTTTTAGCATGAGAATAAAACAGGAGGAGGAAATGAGTCTCATATTTTATTTATTTAATTTTTTGAGACAGTATCTTGCTGTCACCCAGGCTGGAGTGCAGTGGCACGGTCATGGCTCACTGTAGCCTTGACCTCCCAGGCTCAGGCGATCCTTCCAACTCAGCCCCCCAAGTAGCTAGGACCACAGGCATGTGCCACCACATCCTGCTAATTTTTGTATATTTTGTAAAGATAAGGTTAGGCCATGTTGCCCAGGCTGGGCTCGAACTCTTGGGCTCAAGTGATCTGCCTGCCTCAGCCTCCCAAAGTGCTGGGGTTACAGGTGTGAGCCACTGCACCCACCCACATTTACTTTAATATTATTAGTTACAGTAATAATAATTGTAACAGCTATAATAATTTATTCAACATTTATTATATTGCCAGGCTTTGTGCTAAATGTCATTTAGTTTCTTCACAACCTTATAAGTTAGACAGTACCTCCATTTAACAGATGAATAATTTCTAGCTGCTGATAAAGGTGAAATAACTCTCCTAAGGCCATATAAGTCATGAAGCTAGGATCCAAACCACGTCTACATGGCTCTAAAACCCATGCTCTTAAGCCACTCTGCTCTATTTCTTCATCCAATAAATATCTCATAAAGAAGCTTCCATAAAGCAAAATCAATTAGTCAATTTCATGGAGCCAGAGGCCTAACTTCAATTCTTGGCACAAATGCTTATTAGTCATAACCTCAGGCAAATTTAATTTCTCTGTGCCTCTTTGTATTCATCTGTAAAATGGAGATAATAGCAATACTTCCCTCAAAGGTTTTTTTATTTTTAGAAATAAATGAGTTAATACCTGTAAAATGCTTAGAAAAGAACTTGGCACATGGTAAACACTCAGGAACTATCTGCTGTTATTATACTACTACATATTATACATGTTGTTATATTTCCCTACATAACTCAATAAATACTTATTTAGACCTTGTGCTAAGGGATGAAATAAAAGATGAATGATACATGGTCTCCTAAATAAACTCAGCCTATGGGAGTGATGGACATGCAGACAGATGACTCCAGCAGGATAAACAGCATACGCTATGTGACATGGGAATGTTCTCTTTGATCGACTGCCAACAGCCACTTACATTTGGTTTATGCCTCCACTGGATTCCAAGATTCCCAGTCACCATCACTTCATAGTACAGAACGTTTCCACTGTCATTTGAATGAAACCAATTCATCTCATTTTCTGATGAAATCAGTAACATGGAAGTCTCAAATATTTCAGCGCCATAATGTTTTGTCAAAGTTTCCAAGGTAGCCAAGTATTTCACCTTCAGGTCATGCGTGGACACGCTGCTGTCACAAATGGTCTTGTTGTTAAATTCCTTTAGGAAATCCTTGAAAACATTATTTATCCGCATCCTGGTGAGAAGGTTCCTCTGTCTGATGGACTTATTCAATGTTTCTGGAATATATCGCTTGTAGCTAAAAGAGAGTAGAAAAGTACATCTCTTTTTCATGTATAGGTTAGGAGAAAATAGTTGAGAAACAAATCTAAGTCCATGAATCCACATGTTGCCAAATGGGAAAGGGAGATCTACTCCCAGAGGACGTTAGATGGAGTAAGAAAGCACTGAAGATGACCACCGTAAGGAGATGGAGGTGAATAGAAACTGGGAAAGAAAAGAAAAGCACATGCTCCACAGATTTCACTGAAATGAGAATTGCTACAGGTATTGCCCAATTTTCTGGGTCACCAAGGCAGGGCATCTACATTTTTGCTTGCTAGCTTCACCATTCTTGTGCACATTAGTACTCACATCTCCACACTGGTATTAGGATTGAGCATCGGTTAGAAAACGGTCTGCAAGGTGTTAGAAGCACTTATCTCTTCGTGTGATGAGAGATGCTTTGTATGTTCTATTTGCATGTCTGGTTTATAACTTTTCTAAACAAATCACATTTTTTATTTTAAAAATGAGAAAGACAGGCTGGGCACGGTGGCTCATGCCTGTAATCCCAGCACTTTGGGAGGCTGAGACGGGCAGATCACTTGAGGTCGGGAGTGAGAGACCAGCCTGACCAACATGAAGAAACCCTGTCTCTACTAAAAATACAAAAGTAGCTGGGTATGGTGGCACACTCCTGTAATCCCAGCTACTCAGGAGGCTGAGGCAGGAGAATCACTTGAACCTGGGAGGCGGAGGTTGTAGTGAGCCAAGATCACACCATTGCACTTCAGCCTGAGCAACAAGAGCAAAACTCCGTCTCCAAAAAAAAAAAAAAAAAAAAAGAGAGAGACAGAGAGACAGAGAGAGAGAGAGAGAGACAGAGAGACAGACACACACACAGACACAGACACAGACACAGACAAACTAAGGCCAATTAATACAAAAGACTTAGTGTTTGCCATGTGACTATGAATCAGATAAACTATTTAAAAGATCAACAGGTAAGCTGAAAGATTAGTTACCTATCCAGGTGCTAGTGGGCGAGCATCCACAACAAACAGAATCTAAGAAAGCTGATATACTGCTAGAACAGGAGTCAATGTTGAGAAGAATGTTGAGTGCCCATGAAACAAAGAACAAGTCCACTGGGGGCCATACAAATATGGAGACTGGTCTGCTTGTTACTTCCAGGACTGAGACAGCACCTGGCCCCAGGTCATCCCTGCTGCATGGAGTGGCTTCAGAACAGTGGAAAATTGTGAAGTTTGGGATTTATCCTCAACAAATGTTGTAATTTTTCTTTTAGATTAATGTAATATAATAAAGAGAATTAGAGAAGAACTGTCATTTTTCAATTCAACTTATGAAAAAACAAAGACAAAGTGCCCAAAGTGAAGGCCACAGAAAAAGAGAAAGCAGCAGTTGAGCACGTATTGACTCAATCCCTGCATCACTGAGGAGCGGGCTGTGATCTGCTCTAGACTCTCTGGTCAAGCCAAGGAGAAACAAGCAGCGACCTTATGAGAAGATGCACGCTGCCTATCACAAACAATGCAGCTATGAAATCCCTTCTTCAAAATGAGACTGTCTTCATTTATGACAATCTTAATAGCCCACTGGTGAAAAAAAAGCTAACTGATGTCACAGATGGACAGAACTTAAATATTCCTTCACAGAGACTTGATCACAAATTATATTTTTAAGTAAATGCAGTTTCCTTGAGAAATTTAATAGTAGTTGATCAATTCTCACATTAGAATTAACAGCTCTGTAGTGAACATCTATAACGCATTGAGTTCAGGATGGGGATGGTAGTAGATGCTTATAGAACCATATTGAGAAGAATTTTTAAGATGGGTCCAAAACAAAAGGAAAAAATGCAGTGATATAAGGCAGTATCCACCATGGGCAAGGAGGGGATGGAGAAGGCCTGGGGGTCACTAATTTTATTGGCATCCTCAGCCCAGAAATTTCACCCAAGCACAAATTTCTGAGATTAGCAGCCAACATCCAAAATCAAGACACAATTATAATTATTCTACGTGTATGTAGTCAACATTCTAAATAAGATCTGTGTTTCACAGAGAGCAAGGGTCAGCCAAACCCTGGCAGTAATTAAGCTGAAATGTGTAAGAACATGTAAAAACACCACCATCCTCACAATCAACACTTCGGCCAGCGAGAAGCTTTACCTGATGTCCTTGGGCAGTTCTGGCAACTGCATCTTCTTCATCATGGCATAGTGTGAGATGGCCAGGACAGCCATCCCCAGACACTCGTTTTCAATATCATGCCCATCCTGCTCGGTCTTGGGGTCTCGAATGGGAGCCAGGCATTTCACCAAATCATACTGTCCCTAGGAGCAAAGGGGAGAAACCACGAGAGCCCACCTGTTATTGATCTTGAGAGGAAGGCTCCCCACACAGGGAGGTGCTGCCTAAAAATGCAGCACAGAAACGAGACGAATCAGACTGACAGTTTCTCTAGCATCAGAGCTCTTTTCAACAGAGTTGGGCATGAAGGGGCTCAGGAGATGTCCTCCCACGCTCATTCATTTAACAAACATTGACTGAGCACTATGCCAGATGCTGGGGAACAGTACAGACATATGAAGTCCCTTCACCATAGAGGTGATGCTGACAAACACTGCATACTAGGCCTGGACTGCGCCAGAGCAAGGGAAGGTGACACTGGGCTGAGGTCTGATCATGCATTAATTCCACAAACATGCTGAGATGGCCTTGTCTAGGAGCTGGGTGTACAGGGTTGACCGGGCTCTCCCCTCCATTCTGTTGTAGTTCTAAAGAAAGGGGAACATTCCACAGTGCATCATCACCATGTGTACATTTTCCCACATCTGCCGTTTGAGTTTCCCATAGTGAAATGTATCACCAAAACATACTCCCTCACTGATGGAGGTGCACAGCATTCTAAGAACTAACGTGAACTTTAAACACAAAAAATAAAACGAGGCTAACCAGCAGTGCCCAGCCCAGCTTTGTATAGAGTGAAAACGGTAATTCCAGTGCCAGCTCCCACTGATTAAACCCAGCCTCAGTGCTGCCAGACAGTGCTTGGTTCCCTTGTTAAGTCCTCATAACATCTTACGAGGTGGATGTTAACATCATCACCTCCAACAGATGAGGAATCTAAGGCACAAAATGGTAAACAGCCCTATTCAGTCACTCCTTCATTTGGTAATTACTGAGAACTAATTATGGGCTAGATGTTATTCTAGGTGCTGGGGATACAGCAATAAACTAAACCACGTTCCTGATCTCCTGGAGATTCTACTCTAAGAATAAAGAAAAGAATAAATGAATAGGAATACCTAATGTCAGGTAGTTACAAAACCCCAAGTCGAGTAGAAGAACGGAGTACCCTGGGAGCTCAGGGCTTGGCAAGTGGTAGGCTGGGAATAAATCTAAAACTGACCAGGACCTCTGTTCAATGCCGTACTACAGCCACACTCAGTCTTCAAAAACTGACTTAAAGTACATAGAACGCTAAAGTATGAACTCTTCAGCCTTTCTCCAGCTTGCAGCAAGGCAGGCACAAAGCCTGGGAGAAATGTTCCTGCATACATGAGATACTCTCTTTCCCTGAAGAACTTCAGATTAATGGTTTTTGGATGGAGGGCTCCCACTGCTCCAGTTTCTCTTCTTTTCACCATGGGATATCTTGTTTCTCTCAAGTGAGGAAAGGTCACTGACATTCCAAAAACTTCTGAGGAACAATGATCTATGCCAGTGATGTGTGAAGAGCAAAGCAAAACCTGAAACTGTCTTCTTGGGCTGTGGTTTTTTGTAAACATTCGCTGTAAAGCTACAAGTCACTTATTCCTGAGCCTCCAAAAGGTCAGATCTAATGCCATGCTTATTCTTGAAGTATGCCACACTCTTCCTTTACACCTCAGTTCCCGGGAAAGGTAAAGAATAAATCTCAGCTATGGATACACAAAACTGGGAAGCTGAATCCAAAAAGACCAATCTGAAAATGGCCAGTTTTCTTTTTTTCCCACACAGTATCTGCCTGGAGCTGTGCACTGTCCCCTTTCTCTGTTGTCTCTATGGCAGTTCTAAGGCATAGACGGAATGGAGATAATGCATAGTTAGTAACTAAAGCCCTACAGTGGGACGTAACTCTGACACAGATACACTGATACGTGTGTGATCTCACACATAATGGTATACTCTGAGGAATTAATAAAAAGAACATGTACAGGAACACCTACGCATGCAGTTGTTCACAACAGACTATAAAGTAATAGCATAATAGGGAAAATGAGAAAAACAGAAAATGTTCAGGAACGGGTGACTAAGTTAAATAAATGACAGCTTTTCCTCTGGACTCCAGCCTCATTACTCAATTTCCTACTTGAAATCTCCACTTGTATGTTTCACAGGCATCTCTGAAAAAGGACTCCTGATTTCTGCCCTTTCCCCACCCTCTTCCCCCAAGACCTTCTCTGTGTGGGGAATGACTCCATTATCCATCTGACATCACCCAAAACAGAAACCTAGTCATCATCTTTGATTCCACAAATTCTCTCAGCTTCCACATCCAACTCAACAGCAAATCCTACCAATTCTGTCTTCAAGATGAACGGCAGATCTACTCATTTTTCTCCACTGCCACTGTTGCTACACTAGGCCAAACCAGCATTTTCTCTCTCAGGATCATTGCTGCAGACTCTCAGCTTGTATGTTCGAAGTGTACTCTTAGACCCAGCACAATCTACTTTCCACATATAACAAGAATCATCATTGACTTGAAACTTACATAAAATGAAGTCTTCCAAATGGCTTCCCACCACACTCAGGATTAAAGTATAACCCCTTGCCAGCTCCTACAAGGCTCTGTGTATGCGATCTGCCCCCACCTGCTTCTCCAGCCTCGTTCCCCATTACCCTTCTCTGGTCTGCAGTCACATGGCCTCTCCTCGCAGCTCTACTGGCCCTCAGTTCCTTCCCCCATTCTGTTCCCTCTACATCAGATCTTTTCAGCTGAGGCTGATGGGAGACTGGGCAATATTGAAGACACTTTTGGTCATCACCGCTAAGGAGAGAGTGCTACTGCTATCTACTGGGTGGAGGGCAGGGGTGCTGGTAAATATCCTACAATGCACAGGGCAGGCCATCACAGCAAAGAATCATCCGGCCCAAAAGGTCAGTAGTGCTGCTGCTGAGACACCCTAAATGGAAGAAATAATCCCTCGCCCCTCTCTTAGAATTGCAGATTCCTTTTTATTCTTCAGGATTCATTATAAATGTTACCTCCTTAGAGAGACTTTCTCTGATCATATGATTTAAATTAGGTCTTCCCATTCAACCCCCCTTCTCCATATTCTCTATCACAAGCTTCTGCTTTCACAGTACTTTCCATAATTTCTTATGTATTATCTATGTATCATTTTATTTGCTTGTTTTCTAACTTGATGTACATCTGATGCATGCAGAGGCCATGTCTGTCTTGTTCACTCCAACATCTCTAGCACCTTAGCAGGTACAAATGTCTGAGGCAAACAGTACACAGACATCCAGTCAATATTTGCTGAATAAATGAATTGTTACAAAGTCATTAAAACAACAAAGATCAATATTTTAATTGACATTTGAAGGACAAACAATAAAAAAAATCAGATGAATAAAAAAGCAGTTTATAAAACAAAATAAACCATAAAATATTTTCAAAATCTACACAGTATCTAATTTTGCGTGTTAAAATCAGGAAGCATACTACCAAAAATCTTAGTAATCTCAGAGTAAATGTAATTTCAGGTGATTCTAACTTCTCTTCTGTTTTTTTTCTAGCGTGTAATCTTTCTACCCTACCACCAGTGACAGAGTGGCCATCTCCTTCCTCCCCAAACATTACTACGGCTGCTGAGAAGTGCCTTCTTCAGCCCTGTTGAATTACATCTTCTTTCAAGTAGAGCTTCCCTCTGACCTCTGCACACAAGGCTATTAATAGGAATAAAAAATAAAATGGTAGGAGGTGGGGAACAAGAAAGGAATAAGAAAGAAGGGAGGCCCGAAAGCCCACAAGCTGGATAACCAGCCTCTTGGAATGCTGAAATGCTGCCTTTTGTCTCCTCACTTGGGGCAACTTCAGGTGTGGCAAGAACTTACCCAGAACAGGCCATAAAGCACCCTAGCACCACCAAGTTCAGCTGCACCAGGGAGTCGAGCTCTACAATGCCTCTCCCACCCCACAAACTCCAGCTTCTCCTGGGCTCAAACTTCCTACCTGAGCAAAGAGATACTCCAGTGAGCTGGCATCAAGGAGAGGGGTTGCATCTGGAACCTTTTTTTTCTCATAGCCATTTTTCTGCTTCTTTGGAGAATGACGCCACACTGACTGCTCATTGTCGTTGGTTCCATGCCAATTGGTGAAATAGAACCTGGAAGGCAGGAAAATGAATGCCAATTGTGGCAAAGGGGACCCAGATGTGGGCAGGGCGTCCTGGTTCACCAACAGTGGTCAGTGCCGGAGGCTGAAGTGCCCTGAGAAGCAGGCAGACAACCCTGCCCCTTGCAGCCCTTACCATGTCTTTCCTTCTTACTAGCACTGTGTGAGAAGTGTCCCATCAGCACCTCTTCTATGACTCGGGGAGCTAAAGTGACTTCCCGAAGATCACAAAGACAGCTCCTCTGACTTCTCACTATGCTTCCAGAATAGGGAAACACCTGCTGACTGGAACTCCGTGCTGGCCACAACTCCCTGCATGCTTACCATCAGCCGCACTGCTAAGCCCATTCTACCTCGAATCCAAGACTGATTCTATTGACATTTTAACATTCCTGCAATTTAGTTTCATCACGCAATCAAGATATACAGCTTACATGGCAGTGTTTCCTACTTCCCAGATTGCTGCTATTAAACTGATGGTGTGTTTTACATGATGAATAGGGTTTTAAAAGAGAGCTGCCCAAACATCACCACAAGCATCATGAAACGAGTTAACAAGCACTTTACATATATATATTATGTTATTTAATCCTCACAGCAACTCTACAAGGTAGGTTTCATTCATTTTACAGATGAGGAAAACTGAGAGTCCAAGAGGCTAGGTGACCTAAAACTACAAAAGCCTGTTCTCTTAGCTACTACAGTTGACCGTTGAACAACATGGGTTTGAACCACAGAAGTCCACTCATACACAGATTTTTTTTTTCAATAAATATGTTGAAAATTTTTTTGGAGATTTGCAACAGTTTGAAAAAAACTAACTGATGAACTGTGTGGCATAGAAATATTTTTTAAAAATTTCAGAAAAAGGTACATTATGAATACATAAAATATATACAGGTTACTAGTCTATTTGTATGTTAACTGTTTATGTTATTGGTAAGGCTTCCAGTCAACAGTGGGCTATTATTAGTAGCTATGTTTTGGAGGGTCAAAGTTATATATGGATTGTCAATTGCACAGGGGGTTGGTGCCTCTAACCCTACCCTCCATATATAACTTCCTCTGTCACCTGTAAGAAAAACAAAATGAGTTCTGGAATGTGTGGAAGTGACTAAGGGAAGTGACTGAGCCAAGCCAGCCCAGGCCATCTCTAGGCTATAGACTCAGCTGGTACCTAGGTCTCTTTCCCTTGACTTCCACATGAACTAATGAGAAAAGAACCATGTCACAGAGAAGCAATAAATACAACTCCCTCTTTCCCTGCAAAAAGCTGCTGCTACACTTCAACATCTGTCACTGTGCTATGTTTGCAGAGCCTAAAACAAGCCAGGCCCCGAGTTAGGGACTGGGATGCAGAGGGCTCTCAGGCATGTTTCTCGCACTCCGTGAGTTCCTGTCTCTGGGAGCAATCGGCCAGGTCCAGTAGCAACTATCCAGCAACCCACAATGGGGCACGTGTCATAAGCAGGTCTACACTGTGACTTTCATAGGCCCTAAACACTTTTCCCTTCCTCCATAAGAAATATTACAAGTTATATTTCTCAACTATGTTTTCTGATTTTAAGTGAAATTAGGCATTTTATGGGCCCCTAACAAGTGTGCTTAAAGAATAAGTTGTCTAGGCACTGTGCTTAAAGAATAAGTTGTCCTTGGACATATGAGTCTCCGGCGAGGTGCCAAGGAGACAGACAGGTCGCCCTCCACTGCCAGGGGAGGTGGCAGGAGGGGAAAAAGTACCAAGGAAGGGAAGCTGGAACAGAATAATTAAATGCCAGGCTATAGAACCTGGACTATGCAAAGCAGGCAGAGCAGAGAACGAAAGCCAAGCACATATGAGGCATGCTGTCCCGGCAGGGAAGCCCCATGGAAGATAGAAGCGGCAGAGAGAAGCAGATGCCTATGGCATTATTCAAGCAATGGCATGAGCTGTGCGGAAACAGAGGCTGCAGCTGTCCTGCTCACCACTGAATCCCAGTGCCTGGTACCTGAACACATGCTTTAAACAAAAGATGAATAAACTCGGGGAGTGGCAATTAACATGGAAAGGATTAAACAAAGAACTTACTTTAAAGGTAAAAACCAACATTTTTATAATCTTCAATGATTCTAAACAGCCCATCTTCCCTGTAACTTATGAAAGTGACTGAGAATTTGACTGTGGGCTTTGGTGTCTCTGTCACACACAGAAAGAATCACACATCTACAGAGCCATGGGCAGCATAAGCCACATCAGGCCTCTGAAGCTGCTGGACTCTTCCCTTACCCTCCGCATGTGTGAGGGGGACCACATGCTGGTGACAGTGAAAAGCTTAAGGCTATCAGCTGGCAGCGAGGCTGCCATTCATGCTGTACCCAGGCCTGGCACTGCTCTTCAAGGGTAGAACAGAGCACATGCCCAGGAGAACTTAGCCACGATCCTCTCCCTGGGACAAGCAGGAAGGAAGGAGTGAACCAGCTACAAAGGTTCAAAGAGGGGTTCTGACAGAATGGCCAACAGGAGGGGTAAATGCTGTTTGATGGTGGAGGAAGGCAGTGATAAGAGAATGAGAAGGAGACACAATATGCAAAGTTTCCCGAGAGAAGGAAAGAAAAGGATCCCGAGGATAGAGGGTATTGTCCAAGAGAGAAGAGTCTCTGGCGAGGTGCCAAGGAGACAGACAGGTCGCCCTCCACTGCCAGGGGAGGTGGCAGGAGGGGAAAAAGGCAGATGTTCCCTGAGCTGACCGAGCCACGGCCTTCTTCTTCCACATCCTACTGAGTCTCTGTGAGAAACAGTCCTTGGACCTGGTAGAGATGAGGGCCCAACAAACTCCCTCTGGGCAGAACACAATCTTCAATCTGGTCTGAACAAGGATATTCTTCCAGGCTGCTGAGAGCCCTGTGGGACCATCTTTGGCTTGGAACCCTTTAGGTCAGATACTCAGACAGCACCAGGCCGAGACCAAACATAATGTGTAGCTTTTCCACTAGAACAAAGGCTAAAGGTAAACAGAAGATCAGGGAGTCTAAAATAAGGCCGACAGCTTTCTCCTTAATAAGATGTCAAAAATATTAACAAAACTTTAAATCTGTGACTACAAGAATCAGTACCCTCCTTATCACCCATAAGGCCAAGCTTAAAGACACAATGAAGACAGACATTCCACACACCTTTTTAAAATTAATTATCAAAGTGTTCATCAAACCTGGTACACAAAAATTTCAGATACTATAGCATGCCAATGGAAAAAAAAATTTAAATGACGTTAATAAATATAGAATGATACCTGCCTATATTATTTTTCAGAATGACGTGGAGGAACAAAGCAGGAAGACAAACAGACATCAATCAGAGATATGCATTGCAAGTTTTTGAGAAAATTATGTACAGATAACTGCATATTTTAAGTTTATATGCAGATATTATACACAAAGAATTCTCTTTAGACTTCTACAAAATTTTTTGATGGACAGTGAAATTCAATTGTTTAAAAAAGTAAGAAAATACTTTTTGAAAAGGAATACAGAATGTTGTCTTATGCTAAAATATATTATAAAACAACAACTGTCACAAGCATTATCTAAAAACAGAAAATGATAATTGAAATAAAAGAATATTTCCCAAACTAGAGCTGGTATTCCACTGAAATAATCACCAACATTTATTTTCATTTATACCTCCTTTAGTGGTGAGATTATGAGGTTTCAAAATTTTTGTAGTTTGTCATCAGGCAAATGTTTTAGCTTAGGATGGTATTTTTTTTTTCAAGTTCAAAGAGCCTGTGGTAACAAAGCAATATCCTGTTGAAGCACAATGTCGGGTACAGAGTCAAGGTGCTAAAAGTGAAGCAACTCTGCACTTCCAGGCAGCTAATAGAAAGAGGGAACAGTAAAGACAGACTTTAATAGCCAGACATTCAGACAACCAAGACTAATGCCTCACAGAGAATTGTAAAGCTAGTAAGACAATTCATTAGATGTAAATTTTTGGGTTAACTCTCTTCCCTTTTCTGGGTATTAGTTTTTCCACTGAAAAAAAAAATGAGAGTTGAATTAGGTAACTTAGGTCTTTTCCAAGTCCTAAAAGTTACCATTCTAGACTCTGAGCTGAGTACAGAAACCTAGAGGGAGAGAATTAGAGCCCAGTGACATATCCCCTGCAGACTTCAAACTGCAACAACCCATTTCATGCTGATCACACAGTCAATCCTCAGGCCACAAAAAGCAAGATTACATGTGGAAAAACAAAGCCAATAGCCAGAAGGCTCAGCTGGGACCTGAAATCTCCACGGCACACAGCTTTCCTCTCCAGATGAGACTTTGGTTAAGTATAGAAAAAAACAGGAAAAAGTCGGCTCTAGGATATTTATTAAAGAAAGTTAGATGTGGTTCAGTGTCCACTGAGAAAAACATCCCAGTCATTTTGTAATGGTGACAACTCTGCCAAATTCTCCCAAAAATAACAGCTATGATACTGTGAAGAGCCTCTGAGATTTCAGAGGGTTTTTCTAGCAAATCCCTGCATTCTGTTAGCATCTGAGCTAATCTACTGATTTAATACTTATGTAAGTTAACCTGCGTTTCAAAAAGGATCCACCCTATTTATAATCTCCACTGCTAAACACACATGTTAACTTCTGCTCAGCAAGTATCTAACTAACATATTTTCCATTCTAGTTACTGAACAAATTTGTTTACAAACTCAGGAGACTGCAGCTATTGAAGTACTGACTGTGTCACCTTGGGATATACTGTGACATTTCACAAAGTCTGAAATATGGGGAAAAAGGCAGGTGCCCATCAGAAGAAAAATTACAGCTCCACAGTCAAAAATCCTCTAGGAATAGTCAAAACATCCACTCCCAGAGAGCAAGGCCAACCTAGAATTTCTAGTTAACCCTTCAGGCAATGTTTCTCAAGCTTTTTAGTTTCAACTTTTAGTAAGAAAAATATTTTATATCATGACCTTTATATATAATACACACATACATACATATATATGTGTATATATATATAAAACATATCTCAAAAGGTTAAAAAATATATTATGTATATATGCTGATATTATCTATTCTCTCCTGTTTCTTTTTCTTAAATTCACTAAATTAAATTGAATTCATAACTGTGAATCCACTAAATTAAATTCATAACTATGATTACCCATTTGAAAATCTCTGCTGCAGGACACTAATTCCATTCAAAACATCCTCTGCATTATCAAGATTTCTTTTCTAAAATGTGGCAGAGGAAGGTGATCAAACTCATCTTGAATTGTATTCCAAATACTGAAGAAGTCCTTTCTCATATCAAGCAAATACAAAAGTTACAAATTACAAAAATGACTACAATACTTCTTGGTAAGTGACTCAGGGCCCCAGGCTGACCACTGTCCCTCAGTGCAGAGGGAGCCAGGCAGGTACCAGGTCAGTACTTCCCATACCTCATCCGGTAGTGGAGTCGGAGGGACATCTTGTCATCAACGGTGATGGTGCGATTTGGAGCATACCAGAGCTTGGTGTTCTCATCATACAGGGCAAAGAGGTTGTGACAAAGAGGGGAGATACCTGAGGAAAAGTAAAAAACCACATCAGAATATGAAGGCAGATACATTTGGCCATCTGTTTCTAAACCCAATATATGCAAAGATAAGGAACTCTCTCAAAGATAAGGAATTCACAAAGAATCTGGGTCACTCGTATCCTCTTAGGGCAAACAGATTTCCAACCAGGTTCAGTCAGGCTGTTTTGATCATAATCATCAAGAACTATGACTCCCCAGAAATATGCCCTGTAGCTCCTGGCAAACCAAATTTAGATCATTTAAAAATAAAACTCTGATGACATTTTTCATTACAGGTATCCGTGGCAGAGTCTTATCAAATCCAGCTTTTAAAAACCCCCTATCTGAGAGGTTCACAGATCCTGCCTGATGTGCACTTTGCTAATCAGAAACACTCTGGGAGTTGGGGAAATCTTCCATCTGTTTCCTACAGAAAGCATTTAAACAATTCTAACACACTGCGATTATATATCAAACATGCAAACAAATTCCTGGCAGTAGTATGCAAAACGCATATTAGAATAAATAATAACCAAAGTGATTTTTGTCAGTGATTAAAATCTATTACCATTAATAATAAATATACTTAAGTACTCTGTATGATTATCACAAATATTTTTTATTTAGTAGCCAACTAGCAAGAAGATATATGGCTTCACAAAGCTGGCCCAACAGTGCTCCCCTGCCTCTCCACTCCACCAGTTGCCTCCGTCAACACGATAATGATGGGAAAGACCAGGGAGATTATGAAGTCACTCACTTCTACGCCCATGATTAAAATTTTATGAACCTGTAACATAGGCAGTTTGGGAGGGAAAATGACTGCCAACAATCAGCTATTACTGGTATTTTTTCATAAGCAGCCAGGCCTCAAACTAAGATGAGGTAAACTTAAATGACAAAAAACCTGGGAGAATATGAGGTAACAAACATTTGTTTCCCAAATCGGACATCTGCAGTGAGACTGACACTGACAGGGCCCCTCCCTGGCCCAGTCCACCCAGGCCTGGACTCTCTCCAACGCAGACACTGAGTTAAGAAGCTACAGACACCTTGGCAGCTATCTAGTGCTCTCCTGAACACCTCAATCCATGCTTCTCAAGAAATGTGAACAGTTACCCTTCAGAAGTTAGTCTTTCTTATAAACCAAGAACATGGAGATAAACTTTAAAGGGAAGTTTTCCTTGGGAACATGGGCAAACAGCTTTTGGATTCAGTATTATTGGGACATATAATTCAAATATGCTATAGGTTTTCATTCATAAAGTGGCTTTTGTGGACTGGGTTGGAAACTCAGCCTGTCTTTATATATATCCACATTTGAATGTGCACCAACACTTACATATCTGAAGTGTAACTTATTTTATTCATGAAACTGTCTGTAATTCTAACACAGGTCTGATTCTAACAGTATTACTACCCATAAACAGAAAGATCAAAGACATATCTCTTTATATAAAAGTGCTGAGTAGTAAAACAATACTAACATTTACTGAGGGCTAAGTGTCAGGCATCAGGGTAACAGACTCTAAATTTATTATCTTGGCCGGGCACAGTGGTTCACGCCTACAATCTCAGCACTGTGGGAGGCCCAGGAGGGCAGATCACTTGAAGTCAGGAGTTCGAGAATAGCCTGGCCAACATGGTTAAACCCCGTAGCCGGGCGTGGTGGTGTGGACTTGTAATCCCAGCCACTCGGGAGGCTGAGGCAGGAGAATCGCTTGAACCTGGGAGGTGGAGGTAGCAGTGAGCCAAGATCGTGCCACTGCACTCCTGGGTGACAGAGAAAGACTCTGTCTCAAACAAACAAACAAACAAGCAAATAAATAAATTCTTTTTTTGGCTGAGTCTGGTGGCTCACACCTGTAATCCCAATACTTTGGGAGACTAAAGCAGGAGGATCACTTGAGGTCAAGAGTTCAACACCAACCTGGGCAACATACCAAGACCTCGTCTCCATAAATAATAAAAATGAGTCAGGCACGGTGGCACATGCCTGTAGTCGTAGTTGCTTAGGAGGCTAAGACCAGAGGACCTTTTGAGCCCACGAGGTCACAGCTATAGTGAGCTATGATGGAACCACTGCACTCCAGTCTAGGGGACAAAGCAAGACCCCATCTCTAAAAAATATTAAAATTTTAAATTTAAACAAAAAGTATTACCCTTTAATCCTCCTGATATCTAATGAGGTAAATACTGTTTTGACCACTTTGCAGATGAAGAATCTGTGGTCTCCTGAGATTTACTCTGATTCAAGGTTACTCATCTAGTAAAGTGCAGAGCTGAGAATCAAACCAAGACATAGCTACTGAGGAGGTGAAGCAATAAGAACTAAAAGAACAAAACTTTACCCCACAGAGGTGAAAAACAGGAAAGAAAACAATACTGCCCTCAAACATCACTTTCTATGGTAACAGTGAGAGCTACAAGAACCTGTGGCATTCAGTACGTATTTCTGAAATGAGCTTCTGCAATATTCTGTTGAGCCAGTTACAGAAGAGACACCACTCACTTTCTATAAGGTAGGCTAGAAACCAACACCCCAAACTGGCTGATCCTGAGCCCAGAATTATAGGAGGCCCAGCGACTGTGTCTATCCTCAGGTTCACGGGCTCTCTCCTCTCATCTCTTTCCCAGCAGCTCCTTGGTCCCTCATTAACGGCAGCCAATGACTGCAAAAATGACCCTTGCTTACAAACTGAGTGAGGTTTATATCTGCTATGCTGATGGCAAAAAGCTTGGTGAAGAGAATAAACACTATAAACCAAATCTCAAGGAGAAAGGGAGAAAATAAAAGAAACAAAGTCTTAAAAAAATACTTTAGAACCACTGATTTACATCTAGGTGTTCTGATAATTACAAATACATTTAAAGCTGCTGTCTAAAGATGATTATTTGTACACGCTGCTGCCTAGTCAAAATAACTTTGCAATATTACTGGATTTTTCCCACTAATAATCTATACCTCAGCCCATTTTATCCTGTGTCAGGTTTAGTTAGTAAGAGCCTACTACGCTCTTCCCTATACCATGAGCCTCTCTCCCCTTTTACTGAAACTCTGGTGTGTGAAGCATTTTTGGCAGAAAAACAAATATCAGAAAGAAGGTAGGTTTTCTAAACAAACTGTATTACTAACAAGATAAGCAATTATTAAAATAACCATCCTATCCCCTCCGAGTTGTTCTGAGGGTGAAAGGTGGGAGAAGTAAAGCAGGGATCAGGCTGTATGGCATCACAACTGGCTACTTCATCATCATTAAATGAGTTGATCGAAACTTTTCAAAACAGCTTTGAGATATAATTTACATATTATAAAATTCTTCAGTTTTAAGTGTACAATTCAACAGATTCCAGTGTATTTACTGAGCTGTACAACCATCACCACAATCCAAGTGGATTAGATCTGTGATTTAACTTTTAATTTCTACGATTTAACTTGTCACTTAAAATTAGGCAAGCAAAAACTGCCAATGTCCTTAAGTTCAAAGGATGAAAGGGACTTTGGTTTCCCACCTTCTGAGGGCAACAGGCTAACTTTAAGACAACTCTCAGCTGAAAGGAGAAAAAACAGCTTGTGTTGTTGAGAGCCTCATTGTCCTTTTCGCAAATTGGCAACTTGACTAAGCCGTAAAGTAACACTCAGCTTCTCACTTCAACTCAGCACCATGCACAGGAGGGCAGGTCATGGCAGCAGAAGGAGGGGTCAAACTTTTTAGGAGAAGTTTTGAATAATTATTCAGCTATTGAGAGATGCTACTTGCTGAGCAGGGACTTACTTAGTCCCAGGTGCTTTACGTAGCACCTCATCTAGTGCTGATATTATTCTAATTGTACAGATGTGGGGAAATGAGAATTGAGCCTGGATACACAGAAGTCAACCGTCATACCCTGGTATCTTACAGTTCATTAGTGACAAAGCAGAAAGAAGCCACTCCTTAGATGAAGAAAGTGAAAAGTGAAACCCTCAGAATTAGAATCACTGGCCTAAGGTCACGTACAAGTGGCAGTGGCGGAAGTAGGGAGGAACCTCTGACTCCAGAGTCCACAACTCTTTCTGCTCAGCAGAGCTCCAAGGGGCAGAGACCCCCAGATCTTCTTCTGAACCGGTGTATTGGTGAAACCCCCAGCCCTGGGCAGCTGCCAGTACTCACGGCATGCCTGTGCAGCCCTGATGCACAGTTCCTCTGCTGTGTACTCTCCACTGCCCAGCCGGAGGGGCTCCCTGTCCGACATATAGAAGATCACTTCCACCCCTGGCTCAGGGGCCTCCAGGTTCACCTCAGTCTTCTTGGAGCTCCTCATTTTAGCACAGAAAGCCATGGCATTGCAGTCCTCTTTTATATTTAGATACTGTTGTGGAAGGAAAACAAGACTATGTGGTCACTCTGTGCGCTAAAAGTTCTTATGGCAAAAGGGAGTGTTCTGAAGGTAAAAAAGCAGAAACATTTGGTGTTGGATACGTACCTCTCCCCTGCCCCTTCCCTTCCTGGAAACCAAACATGTCAGATCTTACAAGAGATGAAACCATGGAAAATAATTATGCATACTAATTAATGAATTGTAATTCATTAATTATGTATTTTTGAAAATATGGTCAAACCATATTTTCAAAAATCAGAATAATTTTAGACATGGCCTGAATTTATTTTCTCCGTTTGCACCCAGGTTGTAATTGAAAAATGTAGCCCCTTCTGGAACCAATGATGTTAAAGGACTGATTATTAATTACCAATTCTGCTGCTATTTCTACTGGAATCACGCAAGCTTTGAACATACTTATGGCAAGAATCAGCGTTTTGATTTCATGTTCATCTCCCGCTAAACAGCAAGCATGGTGGGGGCATGAACCATATCATCTCTCTTCACATCCCCACCTGAGACAGTGCACAAAAATGATGACCAATTCATGTTCGTAAGTCACATGGAAGGGCCATAACAATTAATGAATGGAGCCCGGTTCCTATCACCCCAGGAGGAGCAGGAGGACCTTGACACAGCAGCAGGGCAGGAGGAAGCCTTGCTTGGAACAGTTAGAAAACCCTGGTGAGAAGCTTGCAAGTAAGTAATTCACAGAAGCACCCTCCAAAGGGAGGGCAACTAGGGCCAACAACCAACCTCGGCAACTTAGCCTTGGGCAAGGCCAGAAAGGAGGAAAGAAACAAGGGAAAGTCCTACACATTCTTTCTTCTTCTTGTCCAGTACCAATGGGCTACAAACTAATTCGCTGACCCCACACTCCTACTACTTTCTTCCTGCCAAGCCAACCTTCACTTAACACAACCTGTCTGCCAAGCCAACCTTCACTTAAACCCCTAATGTCTCCATAACACATATCAGATCCTCCAAGGGCTTCCCATTAATCTACAGAGTAATTCTGAGACTCTGAAACAGAGCCCCGCCGCCATCATCTGGCCAGCCAGCCTTCCTCACCTTATCTTCTATCACTCTGAGCTTCTTGCTTCATGCTTGAAACCCACAAGGCTGTCACTGTTACCGTATCCTCCCCTACCCAATGCTGCTTCTCACCCTCCTGCCTTCACTTGCACTGATTCCTCTACAGGAATATCTTTCTACCTTATCCCTTGCATGGCACACTTAAACTTTCTTTAGAATTCAGCTCAGATATCGCCTCCTGCAGGAAGCCTTCTCTGAACCTCCATCCCGTTCCCTAAGGCCCTCGCTTCTTGCTCCTAAACTTATCCCACTGCACTAACCACAGTAAATTTGAGTATCTTACTCATATGCCTATCTGTCTTTCTCTAACTTGCACATGCTGTGAGTTCCTTGAGATAAGAACTGACTCATCTGTCTCTACATCCATAAGAAACACAGAGGCTTACACATAGTGGGTGCTTGCAGAATGACCCAAGGAGGCTCCCCCAAACAAGAAAAGTCATACAGGGCAGACAGCAGTCACAGTTCTCTTCACCAAATTCATTTGCTTGGTCTATTAGATCCCCGGGTGAGGAGAGATTCTGAAAAGAGGGGCATTAACCAGATATGCCTCAACACTACAAACTGAGAGGTTTTCAATTTTAACTGTTTAATTTCCAAATAAATCTGAAGACCAGAATCTTCTGGAAACCAGCCTGAAAGAGTAAGTTCGTAATTTACCTTGAAATTCAGATCAACAAGCAAGACCACTTGAAAACCTGGCACTAAACCCCTAACCCCATCCCACATTGAAAAACTGTGATGGAAAACAGAGTAGCTAAAAGCCTGCTTCATAATGCAAGATAAATCTTTGTCCTTGAGATTCTTTATAGACGTGACAGGGGAAGAATCCAAAGACAGTGTTGAACCCTTTAACTCTAAGGAAATAAACAGGCAAACGCATGTAATTATATACTTACAAGATGTGACATTGTTTGAAATAGGAAAAAATCCAACTGACAATGTCCAGTAGGAGAGGACTCACTAAACAAAACAGGCAGGACTACTATGTGGCTGTCAAAAAGGATAACATAAAGCTGTATGTGAATCAACACAGAAAGATGCACAGGACAGTCTGCATAGTGAAAAAAGCATAATATGGATAGTATGATCATGTATATTCACAACATGTATAATATGATTATGCACATGCATATAAAAATCTGGAAGAACATACAATAAATTGTTAACAGTGGTGAACATCTAGGAGAGATTATAAGGGAAGTTTAACTTTTACTCTGTACCTCCTATACTTTCGTAGTTGGGATTTTTTTTAACCAGCATACTCAACATTGGGAATGAATAAATACATCAATTTTAAAAAATTAAAGGCAATAGCACCAATAGCCCTACAGCCTCAAGAACATGGTTTCATCAATTTTTTTAAAGCCAGATATTTTCCTTTTTTAAAAATATGCAAATCTACATACCTGCATTTATTCAGCTGTCCAGTGTTCCCCAAGAAGCAGACTGGATTTTCTTCTCTACTTTCTAAAGCTTCTTCAGAGAAGAGCTAAAGACAAAAATTAATAAATCAGTGGCAGAGGTAATTGCATCTGAAAATAAGAGGGCATTTTCATTAAGGAAGCAGCCCAAACCATAAGCAGGCAAGAAAAAGCATTTGGGAGGAAGAAGGAAAAAAACAAAACAAAAAAAATGACCCAGGACATCAAGAGGACAGAGAGACATCTTAGGGTGCAAACGTCAAAGAGGATAATAACTTCACCTCATCGAGAAAGGAAGCCAGGGATTTCTGGTTCCTGAGATGGAGTGTCCTGTCCAATGTAAATGAAGATTTTGTGCTTTTTCCATCAACAACCCCTCTCTTGATTCTGTGAACAATAGTTTAGGGCATCCAAAAATGCACACTTTAATTTCTCATTCCTTCTAGAATTACCCTCCCCCAACCTTGTCTACACACACACAGAGCTTTGTATTATTTCAACAGCTTTCCTTGTTGCTTCTCACAAATTCTTTAACAGTAGAATCAAATTATTTTTGCAAATAATAAGGCACCAACCTCGGTGCTTCAAAATTTGTTCTCAAATTAACAGTGATTATTATCACCTCAGTTTTCTGCCTGGCCGCTCAACACATTTTATCAGAAACCAGTTTTTGGAAGAGCGCAGTCCCAGGCATTGCAGGGCAGCAGCAAAGAGGGAGAGGGAGATAGGTTACCTCTGAGGCCACCAGGCCAGCATCCCCACACGGCCTTACAATAGAAGGTTGGAGACAGCACAAATGGAAACACAAAAGCAACCTAAAATCAATAGTGTGAGTGCGTCAGGATGCTGTTAGCTCTGGTCACTAACACTGGCAAGGGCTGGCTGGGGAAGGCCTTCTGCAGTGGGTAAGACTTAAGTAAAAGTAATGACGGAAAGCCTGGCAGGGGAGACAAGTATGAATTTGATTGTGATGACTTTGATTTGGCTATTTTGGTATGGCCAATTTTAACAAGATTAAAATCATTATACGAACGTTTTTTAAAAATTAACATAATCAATTGTTTTAATCACGTGAATAAACACCCTGCCCTGCCTCAAAACAGCAATTAGAAACTAGCTACATGCTAATGACTTGCTTCTGCTCAGAAGCAGGACTTCAGATGCTACACTTAAGACATTTACTCTTTCAACAAGTATTTTCAAACAGCTCTGCAGAAACTAAGCTAATTCAAAGGACAAGAGCAATATGGTCCCTGCTGACGTGGAGCTTACAGTCAATAGGAAGAATGGAATCAAACTAAGATGTACAGAAAGAGGTCATTACAAAGAGCTAAAATGCTATGAAGGAAAAGTAGAGAACATAAAATAGAGGGAATGTCATCTGGTCTGGGGCTCAGGAGGGAAGGGACATTGAGCTAAGATGCAATGGATGTCCAGGGAGGTGGGGCATGAAGCCAACAGGGAGATAGCAGTCTCAGCAAAAGGATCAGCATGTGTAGGGGAAAGGTCCTGTAGCAGAAAGGAGCTACGCTGGTCTCTCCAGTTGCTCGAACAGGAAAACCTCACAATACTCCTTTTTACACTTGGGCACCCAACAGCACTAGCCAGTCCATAGGCAGTGTTTGCTAACTGCATGTCTGGAGCCTGTCTACCCCAGGTTTCCCCACAGCACACCATTACCAGCTGCCGAGGATCAGCGAAAACTGACCAGAGGGGAGTACTGAAAAGCATGCCTCAAACCAGGAAAGGGTCACAACTCAGAGCCTTTGAGGACAGGAAGAGACCTGTAAGTTCCACCAGGCTCAGGCTCCACTCAGAAAGCCTACCACATAAACCTTTTTAGAACTTACAAAGGTGTTTTGTTGTTGTTTGTTTGTGGGTTTTTTTTTTTTTTTTTTTTTTTTTTTTTGGAGACGGAGTCTCACTCTGTCACCAGGCTGGAGTGCAGTGGCATGATCTCGGCTCACTGCAACCTCTGCCTCCCAGGTTCAAGCAATTCTCATGCCTCAGACTCCCGACTAGCTGGGACTACAGGCATGCACCACCACGCCCAGCTAATTTGTGTATTTTTAGTAGAGACGGGGTTTCACCACATTGGCCAGGATGGTTTCGATCTCTTGACCTCGCGATCTGCCTGCCTCAGCCTCCCAAAGTGCTGGGATTGCAGGCGTGAGCCACTGCACCCGGCCAGAACTTACAAAGCTTTTTAATATGCACCATCAGACCATGTGTTACTTCAGCTTAGGAGTCATGAACTTCTCTTAGTCTCATGTAAGATTCAAGGATCCAACTAAAACCACTAAGATTGTTCTAGAACTAGAATTCTACAAAAACCAGTAATCAAGAAGAGTTTGGTTTTCCAATCATTCTGTCTCTTCTGTAAGTAATACTACATTGCAATCACATTATACCTAATCTTCAAACTGACCTCCAGTATTACTGAACAGGACAGTAAAATGGTATACATTTGTGCTGCTTAGCCTAGAGATTAAACTATTTGAGAAAACAAGAGTAGCAACAGAATTTCTAGACAATATGCATTAACTATGATGCTTTTGAATGTCAATTCAATAACGACAAAATCGCTACTCTCAGGAAACTGCCATTCTGGTGATAAAAATAGAAAACACCCACATAGCACTTAGAAGACATGGCAGGCACTGTTCTAAGCACTTTAAACCTAAGGCTGCTGATCCACTTTATATGAAATGACAACTGTCCTCATTCAGGATGACAAGTGGTTTTTTTTTTTTTTTGCGCTACAGCATTTGTGTAATGGCTTCATCCAAATAATATTTCTTCTAAAATAAACCAGACAACGTGATCTAGCTGATTATTTTTAGAGCAGGCAGAAAAGGAGCAAGATCAGTTTATATTAATAAACACTTTGGATAATTCCAAGAAATAAATTCAAGTTTCTTGCTGCAATATACCAAAGGAAAAATCATGAATGCTAGAAATATTCACCAGGAGCAATCACAAAATACCCTTTAAAAAGAACATGATTCACTGGGTTCAATTCCCAACTCAAATTATAAAGAAGCTTTAAGAACAGGAAGGACCAGGATGAGTAATCTGAAGGTTTTTAATGATAGCAGTGAATTCTTCCACCCTAATTTATTTATAAAATTGTCAAGGATTTGAAAGAAAATACCTTTCTTTTCATTACAAAGGATTACTTTTGTAGCTCAATTTTGTAGGTGCTGCTTTACATGAAAAAAAAAATCAAGGAAATGTTGTGGGTTACTCAAATTGCTTTAGTTTACCACAGTCTTATGAAAAAGACAAGTGTATCTGATACTTTCTCAACGAGGGAAAAAATAAAAGAAACAAAACACAATTCTGTGAGTTGGAACAAAGCCTCACTGCAATAGATAAAATGTCACAAGCTTTTCCAAGATGCAAAATTCCAAAAATCTGTCTGAAAACACTGGAACTCTTAAATTTTCAAGGGCATCTTTTTAAAGACTGGTATCTCTGCAAGGGAAGAACATACATTTTGGATAGTGGACAAAGAAAAACAGACTATTTTGGCCGGGCGCGGTGGCTCAAGCCTGTAATCCCAGCACTTTGGGAGGCCGAGACGGGCGGATCACGAGGTCAGGAGATCGAGACCATCCTGGCTAATACGGTGAAACCCTGTCTCTACTTAAAAATACAAAAAACTAGCCGGGCGACGAGGCGGGCGCCTGTAGTCCCAGCTACTCGGGAGGCTGAGGCAGGAGAATGGCGTAAACCCGGGAGGCGGAGTTTGCAGTGAGCTGAGATCCGGCCACTGCACTCCAGCCTGGGTGGCAGAGCAAGACTCCGTCTCAAAAAAAAAAAAAAAAAAACAGACTATTTTAATGTTCATAAGTATGTTCATCAGAATGAGACCGCTTTGGCCAAGGGCCACTGCCAGATTTTTACAGTCAAAAACAGATTGGTTGACAGTGAAACTCAATGACAAGAATTAAAATACTATGGATATCTCATCATTTTCACTAAAGAAATCATCACACCTACAACGAATTACTTTGTGTTTGCCTTAAAGGAATCAAACCTTTTGATTTCTGAAGTAGAAAATGCAAATAAAATGCTGATGAATTAAGGTATGAACTCAGAAAAACTGAAAGAAAAATATGTAATTTAAAAATGCCCTGAAATCAGCTTCTTAATATCTTAGGAAATTTTAAGACTGAAAGTGTTAAGTCTTAATAAACTATTACAGCAGGCATCAGTCAACTTCGGTGAGGAAACCTATTACAACAATGAAAACTATAGGAGGACCAGCATTTTTTTTTTTTTTTTGGTCTTTTGTTTAGTGCTTTATCCTCAGCACAAATTAGGTGATCAAGAAGTATGTTCAGCAACAGCTGTAAATGAAAGATGACATACAAAGTAAGCAACATTAGGCAATGAAAAAAGCACAGTAATCCAAGGTGTGTAGGTTCCCACTGACTCTATACTAGCAAGTGTGACCATGAGCAAGTCATTGTCATCTGAGGCAGTTTCCCTACCCATTAACCTAAGAGGAAAAATCCTGCCTAGAGGATTGGTGCAAGGATTAAAAAGATCTTTTAAATGAGAAGTTGAGGCAGGAGGATTGCTTAAGCCCCAGGAGTTTGAGTCCAGCCTGGGCAATATGGCAAGATGTTGTCTCTTTTTAAAAACAAACAAAGAAAACTTTCCAAAATTCCTCATCAAGTACCTATAATGCCCTCTTTGCAAGAGGCTACAGATGTGTAAGTGTCCAAAAACGTATTGATGCAATATAAAATCGTCTTTATGGCAGAGGACTGAAGCGGGCTATGAATCTGCTTCGAAGAGCAAAGTCTAAATAGGGATTCTGAGCAAAAGCCTAGTTACAAATCAAAGCCCCATTTCATAAAGCTCAGATGACACAGCAAAGCAGTAAAGAGCACGGGCTGGAGTCACTGCGAACTGGGTTTGAATTCTGGCATCTCCACGGACTAGCTGTTGCAATCTTAGGCAAGTTAGTTAATATTCCTAACCCTCAATGTTCTTGGTGTAAGTGGGGAGATAAAAATAGCATTTATCTCACTGGGCTATTAAGAGTTAAGTCAGTTAATGCATATAAAGTGCCTAACAAAGTTTAGTATGCAGTAAGCACTCATATTTTGACAATAATTTGTTAACTTGATTACAGCTTGATGAAATATACAGTCCCAGTCAAGGAGAAAAAAAAAAAAAAACAGTATCTACTAAGCATTTCAATATCTTGTACCTGGAGTTAGGCACTTGCACTTAATTCTCATAAAAAGCATAAGAGGTTTTAGGCTAATCAGCGAGAGTGCCAGGAGTCAAACACGTGACTCCTGATTCCAAGGACCCTGCTCTTTCCACAGCCGGGAAAAACTGCTCTGAACTGTTCCTATCACCAACACCACTGTCTTCTCTGGCTTTTTAGTACTTTTCATAGTCTAACAACCACCCAGGAGACTGATCTTACTCCAACGTTCTTCCTTCTGTAGAGTGAAAGAACTGTCATTTAAAAAATCACTGCAGTGCCCCAGCCTTCCCTGTGTTCCTGCCCACTACTAATGCTCTGCCCTGGCACCACTGCCACAGTGTGAGAGGAAAGTCCTAGCAGCACGTGGACAGGGAGCCTTCTAACAGCCAAACCTACACAACAAGCCAGGGAAACTGCCAGTGGCTTCACACCCATAGAGCCATGGAAAATGACTTGTATCTATTGCTACTGGAACCCCACTGCCATGCTGAGATGTGGAATAACAGTTCTGATGAAAGCATCACAAGAGACTGTAAAGCTGATGGATTCCAGCCAAAAGGACGACATCATATAAATACAAAATCTGCTATTTTTCCTGTCAGGAAGTCAGAATTATGGCTTTTCTATATGCCACTCCTGCCACGCAGAATAACTCACTTCTAACTATAGCAGCAATTCCAGGAATACCCCAGAACCGTAAGTGCTGCTTCATTTACAATAAACTAGGGATGATTAAATAATCAATGCCAGCTCAATGGTTCGGTGCTTCGCACTGCTCCCAACGAGCCTGCATTCAGTGAGAGACAGTTTCTGATAAAATGCAGTACTTTGCTTAAAGTCAGTAAGTGTCTTCCTAAAAGCCACATTGTACCAAGAGACTTTGTTACTTTTCCTTTTTAAAAAAAAACTTTTTCTTCTTTTAAACTAATTACCACTAATACATCCAAAATGTTATTAAAGAGCAATGAATATAAGATTTAGTGAAGCCATTCATATCCTTACCCCAGGGTCAAAGGTTTGGTGGCACAAATGGACACTCAAAACATGGGGTGGCGGGGAGAATGGCTTGTCTTCATAGTATGTGCTTTTTTGGGGAGGGCTGGGGGGACGGAGTCTCGCTCTGTCACCCAGGCTGGAATACAGTGGCACAATCATGGTTCACTGCAGCCTTGACCTCATGGGTTCAAGTGAACCTCCTGCCTCAGCCTTCCAAGAAGCTGGGATAACAGGCGCACACCACCACATCCAGCAATTTTTGCTGTTGTTGTTTTTGGAAAAGAGTTCCCACTATGGTGCCCAAGGTGGTCTCACCCTCCTGGACTCAAGCAATCCTCCCATCTCAGCCTTCCAAATTGTTAAGATTACAGGCATGAGCCACCTTGCCCAGCCACAATATGTGCTTTTTAATCATTTATCCCAAAAATACTTCTGAAGCACTTGTGCCATCGCAATAAAACCTTGCATTTATATAGCGCTTTATGGCTTAAAAAGGGCTTTCACATCTATAACCACATTCGAGTTTCACAGCCCCTTCAGAAGAGAAGACTTGGCTAAGGCGTTCCCACGGTCAACTGGCCAGTGAGAAGTGAGATAGGTCTCAAACACATTTCTCAGCTCTAGCCTCACTCCCCTTTCTGTTTACCACTCTGCCCTGGGCAAGGTGTGGGACTTAGGGGAATCCAAAGAAGTAACACATATGTATCTGAGCATGCCAAAAGTCTTACAATCTACTGACAGCTGGGAAGACTAACATATACACAGGAACCCCAGGGAAGAGGCTGTGAGGACATTAAGAACCATGGGAGTCAAAAAGAGAGGGCACAAGGGCCATGCTTTGGGCTGAGAGGGGATCAAGGAGAGAGGAATCTGCTCTCAGTTTTCAGAAATGGAGAAGACTGAAAAAGAGAGAGGAAAGGCACAGCTATTCTTAAAAAAAAAAAAAAAAAAAAAGCCAGGAAGAAGGAAAATCACAAGGACAATTGCACAGGAAAGAGTATGCAGACCAGGAAGAATCATGCAGGCAAAAGGCAGACAGCAAGGAAAGGAGGGGAGGCTGCAATAGGGACAGAGCTTGTGTGCAAGCTTCTTCCTACCAATCAGAAAGAGGCCCATGTTCCAGCCCAGATCCACTAGGACCTGCCTGGTCTTGAGCAAGTCTCCTAACCTCTCTGAGCTCAAATCCTGCATAATGAAAAAGTATTAGATGCCCTCCATAGTTCCTTATAGAAGCAGTGAAAAGCCTGCTCTTGGAGTCACCCTAACCTGGGTCCAGAGCCCAGCTCCAACACCCACGGTCTGAGACCTCAGGCCAGTTTCTTAACCTCTGTTGAGTTTGTTTCCTCGGAATAACAGAGGTATCTACTTTACAGGGTTGTTGTGATGATTCAAGATTTCCCTAAATCTCTTAATGCTAAAATAAAATGCTCACACCCACTAGGAAAACAGTTTTCTGTGAGTATACACAGGGCTTTTAAAACGCTTAAAACTGAAAAAAGAAACAGAAGTAAAAGAAACCCTAACTTATAAAGGTTTGAAACCATTTTGTGCTGTACCTAACACAGCTCATTTTTTATTAACATGTATTTCCAAAATGTCACAATGTAAAGACATAGAATCTCTTGCTGATAAGCCATCTGACAAAGCTTGAAGGTACCCATAATTAAAAGAATACACAGGAAACAACCCTGAATCCTTCCACCCCTTGCTAAATCTTACTATTTGTGTCTACCAAGCATTCATCTACTTCCTCTCACCTGTCACATACTAAGTTCACTTAGGGCAGACAGCAATCTAACATGGCTCCTGTATCCCCTCAGTGTTCTTGGGTATAATCAACAGAAACCAGCTCTGCTTACCTAAGGGTAAAGCGAGTTTAAGGGAAAGACAGAAGGACAGAGGAACAGCCTGATAAGGACACCACTGCTTGCACAGCCTCCACCAGGACTGAACTCCCAACTCTGCTGCTTCCAGGAATGATCTCAAGCCACCTCTATGTTTGCACCACTCCCTCCAGATTCAAAGTCCTGAGAAAGAAGAATCGAAGAGGTTGAACCTAGTTTGCCCTCAGTTATGTGTATGCACCTCCTTCAGCTTCCATAGCAACAATGGGAGACCACTCTAGAAACAGAGTGAAGGTTCAGATGCTAGACAACCCCCCAGATGGCAAATGTCCATTCCAGTCTATGCACCAAAGGTACTCAGCTATTGCCTCAAAATATGAGTTAGGAGAGAAAACAAAATGAGGCCGGGCACAGTGGCTCACGCCTGTAATCCCAGCACTTTGGGACACCAAGGCGGGCAGATCACTTGAGGTCAGGAGTTTGAAACCAGCTTGGCCAATATGGTGAAACCCGGTCTCTACTAAAAAATAAAAATAAAAAAGTTAGCCAGGCGTGGTGGTGGGTGCCTGTAATCCCAGCTACTCAGGAGGCTGAGGCAGGCAAATCGCTTGAACCCAGGAGATGGAGGTTGCAGAGAGCGGAGATCATGCCACTGCACTCCAACCTAGGCGTCAGAGCAAGACTACGTATCAAAAAAAAAAAAAAAAACAGAGGAGATCTCAAGAAAAATCCTTCTCTACATGGGCCCCCTACACTTGGCCCCCTCAACCAAAAAACTGTAACCACTTTTTATGTTCAGCTTTGAAACTGCCCTGCCAACAAAGACTCCAATCTTAAACTGCTGGCAGAGCTCTCAGCGAACCCTATACATATAATGAGTAATGCACTTAGTCTTCACCAAGGTGGCAGCAGCATCAGGGCACAGCAGGATTGGCAGGTCACCACGGTGCCTCCGGAGCCACTGTGCCACCTCTCACTCCTCCTCAGTCTGCCCCAGTTTCCCCTAGCATTCAGCCAAGAATCCAGTTAGGGTTACACATCACTGTCTGATATCCTAGGAACCTATGCTGACAGCCATGCTTAAAATAGCTTTCAGTCTTTTTTGACCATGATCCACAGTAAAAAATATATTTTATAGTATATATGTGTATATATGACATATAAGTTTCACAAAAAGATATTGACCCTTACTATGTGCCATTCCCTCTACCTTCTATTCTATATTTTCTTACATTTAATATATTTTTAAATGCTAAACAAGACCCACAACAGATTTCACAGCCCAGTAAAGATTAACAGACTACAGTTTGAAAAACACTGTTTTAAAGGACCCAACAAGGTTACTGCTAATCAAATTTACCTTATATTTGTTTTTATTTCAGCAAATATAAGAAAGTGAATATAAAACAGTGAGACATTCCCCAGCTGAATATGAAACAGTGAGACATATTTCACCTCAAACTTCTTTGGTTACCAGAAGATTCCTTCTCTTTTCCCACAATGTGTAGCTTCTGATGTTTCAATACAAACAGCCGGACTGAGACCCGCACAATGCATATTCACAGTCTTCACTCCACAGTAAGCTTCTCCTTCCAGAAAGCTCTTCAGCTGATTACCTCCCACAGCCATATAATGGTACCACAAAGATCAAGAATATGCAGAAACTATACCCACAAAGCATGGAAGGTCTATTTTTAAAATTCTGCCAAACCACTCTTCTTATGCATGACTTATTCCCACAGTCCCAGGTGTCTAACTTCATGATCACATCTAGGGATGCTTCGTACAACCTAAAGAATTCAAAATCCATTCTCTGTACCTTGCAACTGTGCAAAATTTTCAATGTATTTCATGGAAACAATGGTTATCATGAATGAAGAGTTCAGTGTATGCCTATCAGTGGGAACTACTCGGCAATGGGGAAGCTATCTAAGTCCTGGAGATATAGACGGTAGATGGGTATCCTGAAATAGGTTAGGAATCTTTAATTATATTTCTCTATCAATGAATTGAAAAGGGTGATCAGATGCAGTTATTCTTTCTCAAGATAAATGCTCCTTTTTCCACTCTGCACATAGGAAGGCAGTCTCAACGACATTTTTTTGCATCCTTGAAGCACAGTTCAGAGCATGTCTACATTCACAATTCTTTTACAAACAGCCCTTGTCTAACAGACAACACTTGAATTTAGCCAAACTGGCATCCATTTCAAAGTACCAAACTATTTAGTGGCAATGCCTGGTCTTTCATTCCACTTAATTTTTCTGTTGGTTTCTTTGCGGGGGATGGGATACACTACAGACTCCACCCATGGAGCTTCTTTTGTCTTTCCTTCCCGGGAATAAAAGTGTAGAAAAAGAAGACTGGAGGACTGCAAGACTACTTAGCAATTGGTGAAGGCAAATATTATGGTAGGATGTAAATGACTAATTGGGCTAAATATAACTAGGAGAAATAACTCACTTGTTCCAGGACATCATTAATTAAGTAAAATCAACAAAAACGCATTGTGTAAAGCCTGTGAAGCACAGCTCGGTAAGAAGAAAAGATATATCACCAAAGAAGAATTAGCAACCCAAGCACGTAGCAAGGTAATTATACCTGACTGATTGCCAAACACAGGACACACCCGACCAAGGGAAAAGAGCACTTCTGGAGAAGGTGTGAGAGTGGGGCTGGTGCAGTGAGTTTGATCGGATCCAGAGGACAGCAGGGAAAACCAACATGGTAGGGTTGACTGTTCAGGCTCAGGAAAACCTCAGCCCTGCCACTTAGTAGCTGGCTTTGAATAATTTTTAACTTTCTTGACTGTTTTCTCATTTGCAAATAAGGAGAATCATAATTATTTTACAGGCTTATTTTAAACTCTTGGAAAAATATACACATAAACACAGTAGGAAAACTGGCTCACAGCAGGCATGCAATACTACTACTATCACTACGAAGAAGGTGGGATACAAGCAGGATGAAAACAGGAGCTGAGTGAGGGGAACATCCCAAATAAGGGAAAGTTGAAGAACTAGCAAAAGAAGGAAAGTGGGGTTGGGCACGATGGCTCATGCAAGCAATCTCAGCACTTTGGGAGGCCGAGGTGGGTGGATCACTTGAGGTCAGGACTTTGAGACCAGCCTGGCCAACATGGTGAAATCCTGTCCCTACTAAAAATACAAAAATTAGCCAGGTGTGGTGGTGCGCACCTGTAGTCCCAGCTACTTGGGAGTCTGAGGCAGGAGAATCGCTTGAACCGGGAGGTGGAGGTTGCAGTGAGCTGTGCCACTGCACTCCAGCCTGGGCAACAGAGCAAGACTCCACCTCAAAAAAAAAAAAAAAAATGAAGAAGGAGGAGGAAAGCCGGAGGGTAAGGCACTTGACTGAAAACTAAACAGGTTTGTGCAGAACCGAAAAAGATGAGGTAAGGAGGAAAACTGGGCCCAGGTTACAAATGCCCCCCTAAGGAGTCTGGATTTTCCTCCGAGGGGACACTACCTAAGGAGAACCCAAATCCCCAGATTCATGTGAATTCCTCAGAAAGAGGAAAGTCCCCAGTATGTGAAGGTGTGCTACGTGGGGTGGGGCCTTTCACACATAGGAGATGATAGGAAAGGCATGGGCACAGGACATCTGAAATTCAACTGTGTAAAAATAATATCCTTTTTAAAGATTCTTAATGAATCCGCTAATTTTTGATGGCTATATAGGCACTATACATTAAGAAAGGACAATAAAATTTAACTGAGCAAACAGTTCAAATACTGCTACTGGTAAGAGCTAATTTGAATATTCATTTGAGGGATCCATAGCTTCGCCCCACCTTGCTATACACACACACAAAAAGGAAACTTCTTTAAAAAATAAAATAAAATGAGAAGCTAGAGGTTTTCTTGTGTAAATCATGATGTTAATGAGTCAGAAAAAACTTTCCCAAAGCTTGTCTTCCTGGTTGTCGCGTCTGGCTGGGACATCCACTAATAGCACTGGGGGAGTCAACATTCTGCTGCTGGTGATTCATCCTCCTCTGCTAGCACAGTCGGAGGGACCAGCGAGTTCATGGGGCTGCCCTTGGGAGTCACTCTGGATTATTTTTGTAACATCTTGTCCTTGGATAAAAGGGAATACAGAGTCAGAAGCTGGAGGCCAGGCAGCCATCTATTACTCAGTAAAGTTGTTTACACAGCCCTGTTCCTCTATTATCCAGAATTCAGTGTTCTGGATAACTGATAAACTTAAGGCACCTATGTTTTCAGGGAGCTGAATACAGCAATTGCACCAAAGTCATGTTGGATGAAATTCTACCTTCTCTTGACTGATTCAGAAGACCGTATCAGACCTTCTCAGGCATGACTGCAGATGACAAAGAGATTATTAGAACCTGATTTCGACCAATTTTCATCTCAC
Organism: Rhinopithecus roxellana; assembly: GCF_007565055.1. Classification (NCBI taxonomy): domain Eukaryota; kingdom Metazoa; phylum Chordata; class Mammalia; order Primates; family Cercopithecidae; genus Rhinopithecus; species Rhinopithecus roxellana. The sequence continues at coordinate 43,967,157 of NC_044560.1, read as the reverse complement.
AAGCCTGTGAAATGTGGTCTCAAGGGTGTGGGAGAACTTCAGTTAGTAAAATTTGCATAAATAGTTTCCTTCTACTGCCATCCAATTAAACAGTCTCCAGGAGCTTGCATGAATGTTTTCTCAGCTCACCAAGCTCTCTGATGTATGTCCAGCCAGGTGTTTCCCGAACATTTACGGGCCTGGCCAAAACTGTGCTTGTTCAGTGCATTTCAGCTGTATATATAGCTAATAATTAGCAGCAGAAATGTGGCACAAACCCAAATCTCATGGATCCCACATTGCACCAAAATAAATATTAATGAAGGCACCTCTGCCTTTTTAGTCTTTCTCCAAATGAATTTTTAAAAAAGCAAAGTTGGCTTAACTGCTCATGACCATTGACTAATATAAAAATCAATAAAAAATCAATAAACATAATCATACACTTTTTACAATTTACAAAGCACTTTCAATACTTGATCTCAATCCTCACAATAATTTGAAGTATCATTCCTCTTATTTTACTCATAAGCAAACTAAAGCTTAGAAACACTACGTGACTTGTGAAAGATCACATGTATTTATTACCTAGGACTCAAATCCAAGTCATTAGACAGCAAAGGAAATGGAAACAACTAAAGGGAAAAGGACCTACAATCATGCTGAAAAGGTGAAATTTCAGTAAATTAAAATTCTTTCTCTAGTCAGTAAAGTTGATGTTATACTTCTTTTTAAATGTAAATATAGGCCGGGCGCGGTGGCTCAAGCCTGTAATCCCAGCACTTTGGGAGGCTGAGACGGGCGGATCACAAGGTCAGGAGATCGAGACCATCCTGGCAAACACGGTGAAACCCCGTCTCTACTAAAGAATATAAAAAACTAGCCGGGCGAAGTGGCAGGCGCCTATAGTCCCAGCTACTGGGAAGGCTGAGGCAGGAGAATGGCGTAAACCCAGGAGGTGGAGCTTGCAGTGAGCTGAGATCCGGCCATTGCACTCCAGCCCGGGCAACAGAGCGAGACTCCGTCTCAAAAAAAAAAAAAAAAAGTAAATATAAGCCTGGATTAGGTAGAAGTATAAATTACTGTCATCTATAAACTAGAGGTGACAACTATAAAAATCATTTAGGCTCATCATAAATGTGTACATTCAACATTACAGAAAGATATCACTGAAAAGCCAAAGTTCCCCTGCTCCCAGAGACAGTCACTCTTCAGTTTTTGGTAAGGCTGAGCAACCCAAATAAAAAAATCTGAAGTCTGAAATACTCCAAAATATGACTTTTTGACCACCAACATTTACTGAAGGAAATGCTCATTGGAGGATTTTGAATTTTCATATTTGGGATGCTCAATAGGTAAGCATAATGCTAATACTATAAAATCCAAAAAATCTGAAATCTGAAAAATGTCTGGTCTCAAGCATTTCAGATATGGGATACTCATCTGTACAACTTTCCCTGAGGACAATTTAGCTCCACGTTCAATTTGGACTTGAAGATTCTCCTTCGTTTTGACACAAGAACCTTACAATATGGTAATGAAAAAATCAAATTGAAAAACAGCATGTATAGGATGATCCTAGCTATGATGCATAGACACACACATGTAATCCTAAAGAAACGGTGATAAAATGGATGGGGAGGACATTACAAGAATAATTACCTGTGAGTATTCCAAGGTGCTTATGATATTAGGGGTTACTTCATTTTGCACATTTTTAAAGATTTTCTAAGTGTTCTGCAACAAATATGTGTTACTACACTAACGAGGGGAAGAAAGTCATTCCCCCTGGGTTATACAGGAAATTAGGGCTGGGAGTAGGAACTCAGGAGAGCCAATTCACCTCTCTGCCTGCTGCAGTGGCTCAAGATTGACTAGCAATTCAAAGCAATTAAGAGATGTGACAAGGCAAAATGTAATTATTTGTCAATGACTGAGAGATATTACATGCTATGACTTCAGAGGACAAAGAGATCATTGTATCATGGAATTATTCCACAGGATTCGTAAGTCAGAGATCTAAGAAGGTAAAGGGAACAGATGAGCTCCATTCTAGGAGAAGAGAAAGCTGTAATTAAAGGTAACAGACATCAAATCACCAAGCCAGTTCTGGGGACAGTAAGCACAAGACTTAAGACAAGCATTTCATGAAGAGAAGAAGACAAGACTTAGAAGGCAGGCTGGGGTCAGACTGAGATGAAGTGAGACAGTGAAGTGGACAGATATCTTGGAGTCCTATGAACTGCTACCATATCCACTTGGGGAGCAAGCCCTAATCGTTCTAACTCTGTTGTCTCTATCCACTTATCTCCCAAATTATCGTTACAATCTCCTGAAAGTTTCTGCCTTCATTCTCATCCGCTTCTATTCCAAGTCTCTACAATGCAGCCAGTCTTATTTCTAGACTTCAAATCTGAAAACCTCATGCTCTAAAACTCTTTTATTTCTTACATGGCTTACAAGGCTACTTGTAATCAACCTCTCATGGCTCATCCCCATTTGCACCCTGAACTCCAAACGTACTGAGTTACCTGCAGTTCCTGTAATCTAGCACGACTTTGTTCTCCAAGCCTTTGCTGTCCCCACTCATCCTTCAGTTCCTAGCTCAGGAACCATCTCCTCCATCATGGTTTCCCTGACTTCTCCCATTTCCCAAGTGAGGCATTCAGAGAGTCCTGTGCTTACCTTTGGAGTAGCACTTACATCCTGCTCCCTAACTGTCTGTAGAATCATCTGTCTTCGTTGTCTTTGAGCTCCCTGAGGGCAGGGACTGCAGCTGTTATCTGGGTACATACAGCACCAAATAACAATGCCTACGGCATGACAGATATTCAATAAATGCCTGTGTAAGGAGCAAATGCTTAAACTTTTCTTTTTTCAGCATGCCTTCTCTGACTATCCCCACCTCCTTCCAGAAGTACTCACCTAATTCATGCAGACACCATAGACCAGGTGAATTTATAAAACTGTTTTATAATATTAAATGTGTAGTTTATATGCCAAACTGAATTGCGAGGAATTATTTAACTTCTTACTTTGTATTCCCTTCCACCGTGGTACCCACAAAGGAGCCCACATGCTTACTCTTCTTCCTAATGGAACACCACCATGCCCTGAGATTTCCCAGTGTGCTGAGAGGTGCGTAGGCCTGGAATGATAAATAAATTCTAATACAGTATGTCAAGTCAGGTCAGCCAGCAGATGAAAAAACTTAAAAAACCAACCAGATGTTGGTTTCTGTTACAGAAGAATCACTGACAAATTCTGAACCAAAACTTAGACACAGTTTTAAAAGAATTCTCTTATAATTATATTGCCCTATAATGGCATTTAAATTTTTTAACTTATTGTTTAAGTGCATAATTCAGTGGGTTTTAGTGTAATCATAGAAGTGTGCAATCATCATCACTATCTACTTCCAGAACATTTCATCACCCCAAAAAGAAACCCCAAGTCACTCTCCATTCTCCCCTATCACATCCCCTAGCAACCACTGGTCTAATAGCCTAGTCTAGACATTTCATAGAAATTGAATCATATAATGAGTGTGTCTGGCTTCTTTCACCTACAGAATGTCCTCAGGGGATCCATGCTGTAGCATGCACCAATGCTTCATTCCTTTTTGTGACCAAATAATACTCTATTGTATAGTGCATTTACATTTTTTAAAATATCATTTTAGAGAAATAAAATAGGGATGATAATACTCCTTAATCTTAAAAATCACCATAGGAAGCCAAAATAATATTATCGGGGTATATTTTTTACCACAGTTTTCTAATTTAATCATTGTGAGTTCAATGGAGACTTCACTTCCTTAAATGAGGAAATTGAGGCTCACAGAGATTACTTAATCTCCCAAATGTCATTGTAGCTAGTAAGCAACAACACCAGAACCAATGTGTATTTTACTCCCTTTAGTGCTCTTCTCAGCACGAACCATTTCTAGAACTACTTCATGGTTCCAAACAGCCTCCTCAGCACTAAAGGGAGTAAAATCATCAGTCCTGTCATTTTTGCCATAGTTGTAAGACAGACAGCAGCAGCATCTCTCTGTCAACCCGAGGATAAAAGCTAGAGGGAAATGTTTCAACCCCTCACTCATCCACTTGCTCTCTCAACAACGAGTTGTTGAAAAACTCCTAGGTAGTATGCCCTGCACAAGGATCTGAGGATATAACATGAGCACTGGGCATGTGGTGCCTTTACTCATGGATTTGTGAGAGAGACACAGAGAGAGAGAGAGAGAGAGAGAGAGAGAGAGAGAGAGAGAGAGAGAGTGTGTGTGTGTGTGTGTGTGTGTGTGATGGCATGTTAAGATGGAAGAGACCTAAGAACAATTAAATAATGGGAAGAAGGGATTTAAAGGATGAAGGTAAGGCCAGGGAAAAGGATAAGCTACTAACCAAAAGTCAGAAGAGGGGAGTGAATGGGCATCAGACCCCAATACGCAGGGGTGGCAGAGACAGCTGATTGCATGCCATTGTCCTTCCCCTCCTTCAACAGTAATTTTTAGCTGTGCACAAGAATGCTCACGATAGTGACTACAATTGCCAGCTTCCTTTGCAGCAAGATACGACCACATGAGTAAGTTTGGCCAACAAGATATAAGCAAAAGTATTGTGTAGCAGCTTCTGTCCTGGAGGCTACTGTAAGGCCTTCACCCCATTTTCTTAATTCCTTCTCCTGTCTGCAGCCTGGAATACGGATGCTGCCAACATGGCTGGTGAGGACAAAGAACATACCCAAAAGATGGCAACACGTGAGCTGAAAGAGCTGAACTCTGTCAACAGTCACCACATCAGCGTGGGCCACATTCCTCCAATGTTTTGTGCGTGTGCCCAAAAATACATCACATGAAATTTACTATTTTAACCATTTTTAAGTGTACAATTCAGTGGCATTAAATACATTCACAATGTTATTATTCATTATTCATTCATATAACCAGTATCGATCCATTTCTAGAACTACTTCATCATCCCAAACAGGAAGTTGGTATCATTAAATAATAACTCTTCATTCCTCCCTCCCCTAGAGCCCATGGTTACCCATACCGTACTTTCTGTTCCTATAAATTTGACTACCCTAGACACCTCATCTAAATGGAATCATACAATATTTCCTTTAGTGTTTGACTTATTTCACTTAGCATAGTGTCTTCAAGGTTCATTTGTGTTGCAGCATATGTCAGAACTTCATTCCTTTTTATAGATGAATATACCATTGTATGTATACACCACACTTTGTTTATTCATTGGTTGGTACACACTCAGATTATTTCCACCTTTTGGCTATTGTGAATGGAACAACAGTTCCTAATGACTATTGCTGTTAGGAACCAGTGATGTACAAGTATCTGCTGAGTTCCTGTGTTCCAATCTTTTGGGTGTACAACTATGAGTGTAATTGGGGACCATATGTTAATTCTATGTTTGATTTTGGGGGAACTGTCAGACTGTTCTCCACAGCAATTACACCATTTTACATTCCCACCAGCAATGCATAATGGTTCCAATTTCTCCACATCTTCATCACTTATTTTCCAGGTTTGCTGTTGTTTATTTTTTAAATAATACCATCCTAATGAGTATTCCTCTAACTTTTATATAATAGCAAGATAAAGAACTTTTGTTCATAAGCCACTATCACTGTGGATTTTCAATCACATTCAGCCGAGTTAGTCCTGACAAAAACAGAGGGACTTGCCCCCAGACTGGTAATGTAAGAATGGACATGAATATATCCAACTTTGCAGAAAATCTATAAATCTTTTTTTTTTTTTTTTTGAGATGAAGTCTCACTCTTGTCACCCAGGCTGGAGTGCAATGGTGCGATCTCAGCTCACTGCAACCTCCGTCTCCCAGGTTCGACTGACTCTCCTGCCACCACGCCCAGTTAATTTTTTTATTTTTAGTAGAGACGGGGTTTCACCATGTTGGCCATGCTGGTCTCGAACTCCTGACCTCAGGTGATCTGCCCGCCTCAGTCTCCCAAAGTGCTGGGATCACAGGCGTGAGCCACTGCACCTGGCCCAAAATCTGTAAACTTTTTATTACCTGCTCCAAAACTCACCCTAGCTAGCACATCAGCTGTAAAGAAAGCAGCCCTCGTGGCATGGGGACAGAGGGAGCAGAGCAGGGACACAATGAAGCCTGGATATGTGCAATTCTCTGAGCCTGTTCAAGGTGAGCTTCTAATACAAATGAGATAATGAAAGATACTAGGATTGGTGAGAAGACAGGAAGCCTAGTGGATAAGTGCACAAGGTTTAGAATCACACACCCGGGTCCTAATTCTGGCTTTTCAGTCAGGAGGTATGTCAACTTAGACATGTCCCTAAATCTCTGAGCCTTAGCTCTTGTATCTGTAAAAATGGGAATAATACTAGCTCTTATCTCTTCGTGCTGATAGCATCATAAAGTCTTTGCCAGGGATAAAACGACTATGTGGCTGCTGCAGTGACTATTACTGAAAGACACTTCTTGTCATGAAAGTTATGTTAACATAGCCCAGCTGTGCTGTAATTCACACATCTGATGCAGGGTCAGAAATAATGTCCAATATATCTCCGTCCTACAGATTATCACAATCAAGCTCTAATTTGGGACCTCTCCAGGGCACATTCCATGCTCTTAGGAAAGTTAATGACTTGACTACAAGTTCCTTGAGAGCAAAAACAAGATCATTCTTCTCTGCAGCCTCAAGACATAGCTAGTTCAGTGCTTTGAATCTAACAGGTATATATTTGTTCAGTAACATTTACTGAGACACTACTATGTGGCAGGCACTGTATTAGGCACTATGGTTCTAGTAAAAACAAAAAAGACAAGATTCGTTAATATAGAAACAGATATAATTTTTAAATATTGATTTAACAAATCAGAACCAGAAAATGTCACAGTCAGGAGTGACATTAGTAATTGATTAATTCATTCAACCTGCTCATACTACATATGGGAACACAAACCAACAGAAATAAGTATCAAGCTCAATTTAAAGGTAAGAATTAAATTAGCATTCCCAAATTATGTTTTCTGGAACCTTGTACTTCCGTGCAATGATAGTAACTGTTCTACGTACATATCCTTCTAAAAAGAGAGACAAGGAAAATGAGGGTCCATAGTGAGAAAATTGGAGAAACACTGGTTAAACAGAGTTAAATATTTTTAACAGCAGGAGCTCTTAATCCTTTCATATGTTAATAAACGTAGTGAGTCTCCAACTCTTAAAAAATCATCAGACCAAGGCACTTCTTTTTTAAAGGAATATACATTTGGAAAAGTCTGCATCCGATGTTCCCTATGCTCTCTTTCATTTCTTAAATTCTATAGATTTGTCTGAGAGCATCAATCTCAGAAGACCTTTCTTACTGGGTAGATGACTTAATATACTGGATTCTCTAGAAAAAGGCATTCATTCACATGTATCCACATTACACACACGCGCGCGCATGCACACACATACACACACACAACCGTAAAAGTGGATAAACACAAGCATGAGATAAAATCTAAGATTTCAATATAATAAGATCAGACCAAAACAGTGTTCATGAAAGTAGGGGAGAAAGAGTCATTTTTGCAATTTTACCTTCAAGCAGGTATTCTAGAAGGTAATGCCCAGAAAAAGTTATATTTACCTATTACTCAACAACCCAAACACCTGGGAAAAATCCTTGCAATTCTGATAAAACAGGTAGGCACAAAGAAAATAATCCAAAGAGGGGGAGAAAATATGGTCACCTAGGAAACAGCGGAGGCTCCTTTCCTCAGCTCCCTCCCAAATGATCCTCTGCCTTTATTTGACTTGGTCTTCTTGGTTTTTTCCCCTTCATCCCACTTAATCTTCCTGTTCTCATCTCACATCTTTCTGCAAGTCTTCTCTAGGAGCTGGCCATAGGGTCTTCCCAGAACAGAGCCCACGGTTCAGGAAACCCTGCCTCATCTCCAGTGGGAGGATGGTGACAGAGAAGGGGCAGAGCAGAGTGAGATGAGGCAAGTTCAAACAGCTTACTAAAACCTGGGAACCCAAGCAGATATCTGTTCACAAAAACAGACAATGTCAACTGCATCCAATTCACATTTAGTATGTATACATGTTTTTATAAATGTACATAGTTTTACAAATGTCAAATATCAGTGTTAAATTTTTTTAGTATGAGAATCCTGTTAAAGGTAATAGCTCATGGATCCCACTGCTATATATATTTTTGGACTAATAAAGACAGAAATAATAGTATTGAAAACAGACATTGTATGGTAGGCCCCCTGTAAAATTTCCCAAATACGTTCCCTGTCTTCACTCCCTTGAATCCCAGACTTACACACCTACACACTGGGAACCTCTGCCATATAACAAATTTGCACACACCTCATCCAATCCCACAAAACAGACCTTGAGAAGAAAAATCAAGTGAAAAAGTGATTTCTCCATGTAACCTCCCTTACTCCTATATTTAGTCATGTAATTAAGCACTAACTCATTTTTGATGTGTGTTTATGTGTACATATCTCACATGATCCCTACAAACAACCTAAATGAGGAAAAGAGGTCAGGTTCTAGCATTCTCATTCTCAGAGGCCAGAGGGAGCTCCCCCACTTCTCAGTCTCCAAACGTCGGTGGCCCAAGCACTCAGGCTTCAATAGTCACTTTTTCTCTGTCTACTGAAGTGATCTCACTCTGTTGCATGATTCAAATGCCACATATATGCTAACACTGTCCAAATTTCTATCTCAGAACTCCAATCTCAAATATCCAACTATCTTGGGAGGCCAAAGTGAGTGGATCACTTGAGGTCAGGAGTTCAAGACCAGCCTGACCAACATGATGAAACCCCACCTTTACTAAAAATACAAAATTAGCCAGGCGTGGTGATGCATGCCTGTAATCCCAGCTACTTGGGAGGCTGAGGCAGGAGAATCATTTGAACCTGGGAGGCGGGGACTGCAGTGAGCCAAGACTGTACTACTGCTCTCCAGCCTGGGCAACAAAAGCAAAACTCCATCTCAAATAAATAAATAAATTCCAACTACTTCTTCAGCATCTCTACCTAGAAGTTAACAGGCATCATCTATATAAAAAGCAACCTGGAATTCCCACACCATCAACACACACCTTCGCCCTCCTCCCCCAGCATTCACTCTCTCAGTAAATGCCAGTATTCACCATGTTGCAGGCGCAAAACCCCCCAGCAGTCAGTCTTGACACGTCTTTCTCTCACATTCCACATCTAAACCATCACCAATTCTATCAGCTTTAGCTTCAAAATATGTACTATATCCCACGATTTCTTGCCGCCTCCACTGCTACTACCTCATTCTCAGTCACTATCATTGTCTTAACATAAGCACCAAGAAAGCAGGGCTGTGACAGTTTTATTCTCTGTTGTATCTGCAGTGTATGATAGACAAAGCTCAGTAAGTGGTGAGTGAATACATAAATATTGACATAGGGAGGTGACATGACTCACTGAGTAAGTAAATGGCAAAAGCCACGTCCTGAACCCAGATCTCCAGAAATCTAGGAAAGGACTGTTTCTGCTATTCCACGCTACCTCTTAAAGCTTTAAAGGAAAAACAGAATGGGGTATACTACTGCATTTCATGCCTGTGCTTGTTTCTCTTTTTCCTTTTATCACTGTCTACCCACTAAATGCACATACTCAAAACTCCTTGTCCAGCAGACTTCTCCTTTAAACAGTGAGGAAAAGCACAAAAAAAAAAAAAAAAAAAGGAATATTTCTGGATCCAAAGTACAGTAAACTTTCCAGTAACACCTATATAATTGGGTTTGTTTTAGTAAAATTGTATTTTGTAAAAAGAGAAAAGATGATACGGAGGGAAATAGTTCAGATGCTTCCACAGCCTAATTCTAGTTCTGAAATGAAAATAACAGTACATGGGGTTGGGAGTGGGGGTGTTTCTAAGATGTGGAGATGTATGCATACACTCTATCTAAATATACTTATATATTCCTCCTGGCATCCTTAAAGGAGGAAATGGCTATTAGAAAATGAAAAGGCTGGGTTCGAGAAGGTTATGATTCTGCAAGAAAGAATAACATTGTTCTAGCACAATAAACTTCTGGACTTTTCTCAGACTTACAGCAAAGTAGAATTTAGAAAAAGTGCTGGACCCATTAAAGGCTCTGCTATAATAAATCCCTTCACCTCCCTGAGCCCCAGGTTCAATAAGAGCATACAAATAAGATGTGTTTGGACACACAGCGGGAAACATCACACACTGGGGCCTAGTGGAGGGTGAAGGGTGAGAGAAGGATCAGGAAAAATAACTAATGGGTGCTAGGCTTAATACCTGGGTGATGAAATAATTTGTACAACAAACATGCATGACACAAGTTTACCTATATAACAAACCTGCACATGTTCCCCTGAACTTAAAAAAAAACAAGATGTGTTATGAATGCACCTTCAGCCCTGACATGCCAGGATCTCCCTAATTTTATAGGTGGAGCCCCCTGAAAGGCACAGAAGTTATAAAACACACATACTGCTGAAACGCACATGTCCCCTTACTACGAAGTAATAAGGACTACTAAAAAGCAAAGTAGACTCAGCTCACACCAAAACTGTATTCACTGATTGAAATACAATTATGACTCTTACTCTGTTATTCTCACTAGCCTAAATCCTTTTAAATTATGTTTTTCCAATATGGAACTTGAGACATGCTCAAAAGTGTATATAGCATTGTACCATCTGTGCAAAAATGAAACTGGTAAAGAAAAAAAAGTGACAAAGTAGACTACTGACCTCCTTAACAGAACATTCCAGACACTTTAGGAATACCCATTTATCTCTGAGTAGTATTGGTAACACAAAGAGAAGTCAAGTCAGTACTGCTCAGGTTAAAACTTTAATGCACTAATCACAAGTAATTCTTACCAAATTCTTAAACATTAAACCTCTATTAAGCCATACATAAGGCTAGTTTTTCCAGTCCTTACTCTCAGGGTGGCGACCCTCTCAAAATGATGCATCTATTCAGCTCTGCCCTTATTCATCTCAACATGATATGGGGGTTCTCTACTGAGCTACCATTTCCAAGTGTGCCATTCCTTTTTACATATTCTACTGTGCAGCTTTCAACATGTTCAGGCAAGTCGTCCTTCTCATTTGTTCCAATTAGCAGAAGTTTTACTATGTAGATTGATGAAAATATACATTAATTATGTTTTACTTAAATTAGTGCTTCTGGGAGAAGGTCCCAAAAACCCCAGAGCAGAAGCAAGTGGTTAAGGCTCCTATCTTGCCTAGTCTTCAGGTTTTTATTCTTTTACTAGTAAAATAGTATTCGAATAATTTTAATCAATGTTCAAATTGCTGTATTTCAAGCTTGCTAAAATGGAAGTACACACCCACAATCTTCAGAATATATTGTGTGTATGTCCATGGCAAACATACACACACACACACACACTCCCCGTTAAAATAAATATTCAGTGTACACTGTATTTATGAATATAACCTCTATGCATAGGAGAAACTGTATAATCAGAGGCAGTCTTTCTCCAGCCCAGAAAGCAAGCAAGTACTAAATTCCCAGGCCAGGTCCTAGGTCTCACAATCATAAAAGTCCAAACCCATGAAAACACTACTGGCAATATAACAGACACAGATAAGTGATTGCTGAGTGAGTGAATGAATGAATGAATGAACGAGCTAATTTAAAAAAGACAAAAGAACTGAGATTCTACTGCTACTGCTATCTAGCATTATGCTAGCTATCCGCGACATTTTAATTTCTCCTTCCTACCAAACTGTCTGGATGCAACAAGGCATTCCAATCAAATGTGATGTTTTCTTTTGTTTCCAAATTACTGCTTGGTATTTAATGGTGTATCTCTTTTCCTAGTTTTCAGGAAGCTTGTTAGCAGTGGTTGCTGCTCACAAGAGCTGCTGACAGAGAAGCTGACACATGCACCCCACCTGAGCCATGGTGAAAGAGGGTCTCAGAGGCAAGCACAGCTGAAAGCAGGTGGGGGTGAAGTAGCGTTTAGTAGAGGGGACAGGATGACACAGAAAGGAAACTAGCTTGTGATCAAAAGTTTTAGGATGGAGGGGAGAAGAGGACAAAACAAGGAAAAAAGGGTAGCTGGGAAAAATGACAGAGACGGACAGACGGAGAGCCAGTGTCATAAGAACTATTCAGAGAAAAGAAAACAGATCTTCTAGGCCAGACACAGTGGCTCCCACTTGTAATCCCAGCACTTTGGAAGGATGAGGCAAGAGGATCGTTTGAGGTCAGGAGTTCAAGACCAGCCTGGGCAACACAGTGAAACCCTGTCTCTGCAAAAAAAAAACAACCAGGTGTGGTGGCACATGCCTGTAGTCCCAGCTTCTTGGGAGGCTGAAGTGGGAGGATCACCTGAGCGTGGGAGGTCAAGGCTGCAATGAGCTGTGATAGCACCGCTGCACTCCAGCCTGAGCAACAGTGAGACCATCACACAAAAAAATAAGACAGGGTCTCAAAAAAAATAAAACAGGAACCTGCTCTTACTCCCACCTGCATACACTAAGTGTTACCAATCATTTGTCCAAGAGCTTTAATAGGCAACATATTGGTGCTAATTTGTTCTCTTTAGCCCCGTTCTGGTGGGAGGTGACCTGCTCGGTGGAATGGTAGATCAAAGTATATTCTTTATTGATTCTCAGGCAGTAAAGGTCTCCGTACCACAAAAGTTTGTGCCTTCTAAATTTCAAACAATTTCATGAAAATAATGTTGAAACTATGATACCATCTTTATATTCGTTATTTATTTAATCTTTAACTTAACCCACAAGATTCCAAGGCAGTTTATAAGAACACATTGAATAAAACAGTAATACATATTTTTAAAATCCAAGACTAAGGAGATTAACATGGGACAAAAAGTCAAGGCTAGTGGAAAGTTATTTGTAGGCTACTGCTTTCCACATAGACATGAAGGATGGGCCACAAATTTGGCTTTGAGTTTCCTAGGGGTCGAAAAAAAAAGGTAGGGGAGAAACAATGATCAAATGTGCTGCTCACTGTCAAAAAAGGTAAAAGAAAATGTTATTTGAGGAACGAAAAGTTTTTCTGATGGTAGCTCTTAAATTTCTCTGGGGGAAGAGAGAGCATTTGAAATTTCATCTAGAGCTTTTGTGGTCTTCCCAATCACTTTGGAGGGTTACACTGTACTTAGAAATATCAACATATGGCCGGGCACAGTGGCTCATGCCTGGAATCCCAGCACTTTGGGAGGCTGAGGCGGGCTGATCACTTGAGGTCAGGAGTTTGTGACCAGCCTGGCCAACATGGCGAAACTCTGTCTCTACTAAAAATACAAAAACTAGCCAGGCATGGTGGCAAGCGCCTGTAATCCCAGCTCTGATATTACAGTAGGAGGCTGAGGCAGGAGAATAGTTTGAACCTGGGAGGCAGAGGTTGCAGTGACTCGGGATTGCGCCATTGCACTCCAGCCTGGATGACAAAGCAAGACTCTGTCTCAAATTAAAAAAAAAAAAAAAAAAAAAATCAACATAGGGCATTTAGATTCCAAAAAACCAAGTCAGAACATCAGCCAGCAAACTGTACTCTTCATTTTTAGTGTTCTTCCACAAAGCCATCTCCCGCTGGGGTTCCTCTGTCCTCTGCCTGCCCTTGGAATTTACTTTCTTAAGATGCACCAACCAAAACGGGCAATTAAAGTGTTTAAAATGCTAATACCACGATAAACAAGAAAATTATTCAAGAGTGAAGAAACAAAAACAATTATTATCTACTGACCAATGTAGTTGGAGAGGTGAACTTTACATAAAATCGAAGAAAATTACCAGAAAGCATCTAAGAAATGCTTGATTATTTGGTGAGGGATCTGGGGCCACAGGAATGGGCCAGAAAACTTTTCTACTTTGAAAGATTAATAGTAAAAATGGATGGGTGTTATGAGTACAGAGTGACCATATAATTTATCAACCAAACTGGGATACCTCAGAGTTAAAGAGTGTGCTATCAATAATTAAACCCAACATCAGGTGTAAACTGGGGCTGCCCCAGGCAAGCAGAGACATAGGGTCACTCTCTGTGTTCATCACAGCTTTACATTCCTAACACATACATGTCCTCATTACACCCCCAACAATATCATGCAGGATAGAGGCTGATAACATTGTCTCCATTTTACAGATAAGAAAATATATGCCAAAAAGATGAGTGAAGGAACGAACTCAGGTTTTGCAAACAGAAGTATCTGAGTTGAGACTCCACGCAGGTCTACTGACTCTTAACCCAGTGCCCTTCCATTAAATCATCTAAGTAATGACCTGGACCCAGTCAAGTATCGATGACATGCACCTAGCTAAGTTCTTTCTCTTTTCCAGTAACAGCAATAAAAGTTGAAAACATTTTCAAACGTCAGGAGAAAATATCTACCTTTCAGTTTTAAATCCAATCATAGCTAGGTTCATATTTTGAGTATTTTACATTTCTAACAGGACTTTGTTCCTGATTTCACAATTTTCTGTTATTTCATTTCAAATGATCTAAATATAGGCAAGGATCCTAGATAATAACAGCATAGATTCATGACGGGATTAAATTCAAAACTCTCATAAAATTAAATTCCATTAATTCAGGCTCTCCATTTTATACACTACCAATAATCTTTCTCTGTTTTCCGATCCCTATGTCATCATCCATCTTATATTAAATAGCAAATGATTAGAAAATGTTTTACAGAATTATTAGGTAATAAATGGTCACTCCATCGAGTAATTCTCAAACCCAGCTGTATATCAGAATTACCTGGGTGCTTTTAAAAAATATACGAATTCTAGGCCGGGCGCAGTGGCTCAAGCCTGTAATCCTAGCACTTTGGGAGGCCGAGGAGGGCGGATCACAACGTCAGGAGATCGAGACCATCCTGGCTAACACGGTGAAACCCCGTCTCTACTAAAAAATACAAAAAACTAGCCGGGCGAGGTGGCGGGCGCCTGTAGTCCCAGCTACTCGGGAGGCTGAGGCAGGAGAATGGCGTGAACCTGGGAGGCGGAGCTTGCAGTGAGCTGAGATCTGGCCACTGCATTCCAGCTTGGGCAACACAGCGAGACTCCGTCTCAAAAAAAAAAAAAAATACGAATTCCAATCCTTACCCTATATCAATCAGGGTCTCCGAGGCTGGAACCCAGAGTAGACCATTTTTTGAACTCTCAGGTGATTCTGAGGCCCATCTGTTCTAATACCAATCCAAATCTGACCCACCCAAGACTTCCAAAGCAGACACAGCTAACCCCTGACTCACTTGCAACCACAGTTATGTCATTCTGCTCTCTCCTCTGCAACTCACACGATTTCTTCTTACTGATTTTCTTTATCCATCCTCTACAATGCAGTAGCATCCTGCACTGAAAGGCAGTTAAGGCCATATGCATTGCAATCAGAAAGCTGTGGGGCAGATCCTAGTCACTCCTTCCAAGACCATATCCAATGTCTTCTGAACTAGTCTATGTCAAAAGATAGTAATGGTCATGATCATAACACCAATAATAAAAGCTGATATTTGCTAAGCACTTACTATGCCACTAACAATGCTAATCACTCTGCATGAATGGTCTCAATTGCCACATTAACCCTGTAAAGCAGGACCATTCTTATCCCCATTTTACATTCCACGAGAACTTTGCCAAGGTCATACTGCTGGGAAGGAGCAGAGCAACAAAGAAAGGTCCATTTCTGAAAGGTAAACCACTCCTTGTAAAAGTACTTCTAAAAGGAATCAGCAGTCCTTCTGGAAAATGAAACATTTAGGCTTTGAAGATGCATCAAAGGTAACTTTCCCAGTGTGTGATTTGGGGCTTTGCTGATTGGCTGGTTGGAAAGAAACTGGATTCAATGTTTCAAATGCAACACAGCCCAAATATTTCTTATTCTCTAGCTGTTCCACTGGATATGGTAAAATGAGCTTCCACCTAGATATGTTTGATTGCTAGGGTGGCCACATACATATAAAAATTATATATAAATTTTTTTGAGACAGGTCTCACTCTGTCACCCAAGCTGGAGTGCAGTGGCACAATCTTGGCTCACTGCAATCTCAGCCTCCCCAGTTCAATGCTGAATCCTCCCACCTCAACGTCCAGAATAGCCGAGACTACAGGCGCGCACCCCATCACATCTGGCTAATTTTTGTATTTTTTTGTAGAGACAGGGTCTCGCCTTATTGCCCCGGCTGGGGTGTATATACAATTTACTGTACAAACTAGGAGGTATTAAAACATCAGGAACTATTCATAACTATGCTGGGAAAATAGGAATAGGCATATAGTGGAACATATGATCACCCTACTGACAGCAGAATTCCAAGACAATAAATCGCAAGTGAACTGCCATGGACTCACTCAACACCAAGGCTCAATTTCATGCAATAAATAATTTTTGTGCGCCTACAATGTGCCAGCCTCTGTGCTAGAAATTGGTCATACAATGGTAATAATTCCTATGAACCAGATACTAATAGAACTGACCATTCAACAGTTACAAAATGATAAGCTTTGTATTAAGGAGAAAAATCAAACTGCAGAATAATACATATGGCGAGATTCCATGAGGGAGGGAAGGAGGTAGGAAGGAAGGAATTGAAACAAAGTATATGGGAGCAAAAATAATCCTCTAACTCCATGTAAGGGTGGATCAGATGAAGTTTCACAGAGAATGTCCTGGGGCTAGGATTTGCAGAAAAATAGATATTAAATAAGAGAAGCAGGTGGGACTGGAGATAGCACATTCCTGGCAAAAATAAGAGCATGTGTAAGGGCACAAGTTTGAGAGCATGTAGAGGTCCTTTCATGAAGTGCACATTGGTGCACGGGAGGGTACGTTGGGGGGTGAGTGGCCAGACATGGGGCTACAGCAGTGAGGAGAGGCAGGCGTGGTCAACCCTCTAGACCATGCTGAGTAGCCAGGACTCTACAGTGCAGGTTAGAGGAGGCCAGTGAATGTTGATTTTGAGAAAGACCAATGTCAGGTCATTTTGACAGCAGCTGACAGAAGGCAGAGCCCAGCAGTTTGGAAGCACTTGCAATGGTCCAAATAGAAGATGATGTTGAACCAAACACTTATGAATCCCCTACCTCAGACAAGGGGCCAGGCACTAGGGATTCAAAAACAAACACAATCTACTCACTGTCTTATGAAAAGTGAGGTTTAAATGAAGAGACAGATATGGGAACAATTTTAATATGAGAGAACGACCATAGATGCTTTAAATAAAAGGTTTAAGTTAAACAATGGAATGCTTCTGACTCTAAACACTTTGAGAATTGCTAAAGAGAAAGCTAACACAACGTTTAGAGGTTGTAAAGTCCCAAAACAATGAAATAAACAGCTGAGGAGAAAAGAACCTTTCTGAGAACTATCCAAGGCTGACCTCTTTTATTAAGTGGTTGTAAGGAAAACTGGGAAATATCTGGGCAAATACATGGTTTTGCCTTGTTTTTTTGACAGAGTCTCATCTGTCACTCAGGCTGGACTGCAGTGGCGTGATCTCAGCTCACTGCAACCTCCGCCTCTGGGGTTCAAGTGATTCTCCTGCCTCAGTCTCCTGAGTAGCTAGGATTACAGGCATGTACCACCATGTCCGGCTAACTGTACTTTTAGTAGAGACGGGGTTTCACCATGTTGGCCAGGCTGGTCTTGAATTCCTGACCTCAAGTGATCCGTCCGTCTCTGCCTCCCAAAGTGCTGGGATTACAGGCATGAACCACTGTGCCCGGCCAAACACATGATATTTAAAATACAACTATAACTATAGTATTGCAACATGGGGAACGTGTGATGGGTGGGTCTTTCCTCAATACAAGATAAGGCACAACACTATTCAATAAAAAACCTCTCTGATTTTTTAAGTCTGACCCAACTTCAAATCCCACTTACTAGCTATGTGACCTTGAGTCAATTATTTTACCTGCCTCTCTTCACTATAAAATGAGAATAACCACATATATACCTTATAGGATTGTGAAGGTAAACGAGGCAGGATTCCCAGCTAAAATGGCAGATTGAACACAAATACCCAATTTCATTCCCTTCTGAAACTCCACTAAAATGTAGTAGATATTTTTAAAATATATAAAGTAGTATGATAAATACAGCATGTTTTTAAAACCAAATTCACAAATATGTAAGGGGAATAGAAGAGGAGAAAATTACAACTTTGGAAACTGGAAAGTAGTTGGATGTGTAAAAAAAAAAAAAAAAAAAAGACATTGATAATCCACAAATACTGAATCCCAAGCTGACAACGGCAAAAGCTGACAACCAAATCAACATATACCACAGAAGTCTCCAAAGTCACAGGAACTGGAAGGAAGCAGCAGAACTGGGGTGGAGAAAGAGGGCTGGGGAAAGGCATTTGAGAAAAAGAATCCCCTTGGTCACTCCTCCGCCCCAGCAAAAGTCTAGACCAGCACTGTCCAGTAAAACGGTCCACAAAACGTTCTGTATCTGTGCCGTGCCCAGCACGGCAGCCAGTCACATGTGGTTACTAGGCACTTAAAAGATGGCTAGCGTAACTGAGAAACTGACTTAATTTTATTAAATGTTAATTTAAATTTAAGTGGCTACCATGTGGCTAGTGACTATTTTATTATAAGGAAACACACGTCTGTCTACAGGTTTAGTTTCTGGAAAGGTTAAGACAAAGGGTCTTGTAACTAGAGATGCCAGGCAAAGCATGGGAACCTCCGTGCACGCAGAAAGACGGCATCTGCACACATGCTGAGTGCTGGGGGCCAGGATGCTACAGCTTTCACCCTCTTCCTTGCAGCTCCAGAAATGCTGGCAGCCAGTCCCTAGCCCTCCAAGTGAGGGACTGAATACTGTCTTCTGAGGAATGTGACCATCTCACCAGGACTGACCTAAAGACACAGAGGTTGGGAGTTCCCCAATTAATGGCTCACTCTTAGTGATGTCCAAAGTCACCAGCCTCAGGCACATGCTCAGCCTTCCTCCAAGTTTAATTATAAACAAACAGCCAAGGTAAACAGATGTCTGAGGAAAGCCTCTAATGCAGACATGGAGACAGAAAAAAGCAACTCAGAGAAAACATTACGCAGAGAGAAAACTTTAAAAATTAATGTCTTCGGAAAGATAAAAGAATACCTTTTATTTATGAATCAAGAATAAAATGTTTATTTTTGAAAGTAACATTTCAGAGAAAAAAGGAGCTCTTGAATATTAAAAAGATAACAGAAATGAAAACACAGCTGGGAAAGGGCCCTACGGAACTTTCTAGGTTGATAGAAATGTTCTATATTTTGTTTAGGATGGTAACTGCACAAGCATATATGATTGTCAAAACTAAGCCAAAGAAACACTTAGGATTGATATGCTTTGCTGTAGGTAAATAATACCTTAATTTTCAAAAGCTAGAAAGGTAGGAAGATAATGTTTAGAAAAGGCCAGGCGCAGTGGCTCATGACTGTAACCCCAGCACTTTGGAAGGCTAAGGCAAGGGGATCTCTTGAGGTCTGGAGTTCGAGATCACCCTGACCAACATGGTGAAACCCTATCTCTGCTAAAAATACAAAAATTAGCCAGGCATAGTGGCGTGCACCTGTAGTCCCAGCTACTCAGGAGGCTGAGGTGGGAGAATCGCTTGAACCAGGAGGCAGAGGTTGCAGTGAGCCGAGATTCCGCCACTGAACTCCATCCAGCCTGGGTGACAAGAGTGAAACCCTTTCTCAAAAAAAAAAAAAAAAAAAAAAGGTTTAGGAAATAGGTTAGAAAAGAACAGTTTGAAAATAGGAGAAAAGAGATAAGAAAATTAAAAGGGGCAATCCAGATAGTCACACGTCTGAATTCCTAAAGAAAAGACAGAGAAAGTGGAGGGGAGAAAATCATCAGCAAAACCATTTGAGAAAGACTTCCCAGAACCAAAGGCTACCAGTTGCCAGGTTGGAAAGGCCCATCAAAACAATGGAGAAAAAGACCTGTCTGGGTCATTCCTGGGAAACTTCAGAACATTGGAAACAAGGGTCTATAAGCTTCCAAAAGAGAATAAAACAGGCTACATTCAAAAGATCAAGGATTGAGAATATTCTCAGGCTTTTTAAGAGCTGCACCGAGGAAAGAGACAGCCACCCAACGCCTTCAAAATTCTGAAGGGAAACAACTTCCAACCCAGAAGTCTATAACCAGCCAAATTATCTACAAATTATGAAGGAAGAATCAAGACACAGTTAGACATCAAAGATCTCAAAAAACATACTGCTATGTATCCTTCTGAAAATAACAGGAGACAGGCTCCAACACAGGAAATAAAGATTAAACAAAGAGGAAGTGAAGGGAATTCCCAGGAGCACAGAATAGAGCGGTCTCAACACGAGAGCTGTGGCAAGCCTCAGAGGATGACCAGTCCCCATGCGAGCAGGGCAACTTGAGAGATACTTATGTTGAGGGCTGTCACTGGCAAGATCCTTGTAGACTGCATCGAGGGCAGAATGCCTGGGTGAGCCTGAACCAAATTCCTAATGGAATTTGGTTTTCTTAATCATGTACTGATGAAGTTCCTGTTCCCGCGCTGTGTCCTGCTGCCTGAATCAGCAGAAGACTATTTCACCCCACAGAAGAATTCCATTTGGCCTATTCTTCAGAGTGTCTTGCTGCCTGAATCAGCAGAAGACTATTTCACCCCACAGAAGTATTCCATTTGGCCTATTCCTGAGAGCTGGACATAAGCCAGGGTGGAGGAGCCCATTTCTCTTGACTCCACTCCTCCCAGGCTCCCAACAGCTGGGCCCTCTGCAGTCTTCCAGGCACCCCCAACTATGAAAAACCCTGTTTCCCACAATTCATTCATGATCTTTTCCACTGACTTTCCCAAAAGGGTCCCTGAAACCTCTCAACTCTCGATCCAGACTTGACCCAGAGTTTCTGTTCAGACCCGGGGTAATGAATTCAACCACAGACCATGAAGCTCTTCTCCTGGGAGCCTTCATCTTAGCATCACTGCCCTTTCCTTATATACCGAGGCTTATGCCTGCTTTGGGGACATATACACCGGTAGGAAGGAAATGATTGATACCAAAGTGAGGGTGACTGTTACCTCTGAGGGAAGTGCAGTGGAGTACCAGGTGATTTCTAAGACACCAGTAATGTTCTCTTTCTTAACCTGAATGGTGGATACATAGGTATTTTTCTCTAACTATACACATACTGTTTATATAGTCTTCTCTATGTTGATACGTTTTTCAATTTAAAAAGTCCCCTCCACAGAAAATTAAATATATTTCAAGACCCTAAGTAGATACTCATTAATTTTCAATTACGTTATTCTGAGATACTGCTTAGTCAAGGGCCTGGCAGCTAAGCTAATTCTCTCCTTTTAAATCAGAGGCCCTTGCTGAAAACATGCTCCACCAGGTCCTTGGTCAGGCCAAGAAGGAGCTGAGTTTGATCCCCCTCTTTGTATTTAATAGAGCTAGCAGTACCAGAGCAGCACTGTATGTCTTGCATCTGGCATTTCAATCCAGATGTCAGCTGGGCCAGAAAGACTGACCCAGGGCCCTGGAATAAACTGGGTTCCAATCAGCGATACAAGTTCTACTCAGTGAATGTGGATTGCAGTAAATGAAGAAAGAAGGTCCAGACTTCTAAATGAAATGTTTCACTATAAAGATGCTTAGAATGAAGATCTTCCAGGCTGGGCGCGGTGGCTCACGCCTGTAATCCCAGCACTTTGGGAGGCCAAGGCGGGCAGATCACAAGGTCAGGAGATCGAGACCATCCTGGCTAACATGGTGAAACCCTGTCTCTACTAAAAAAATACAAAAAATTAGCTGGGCGTGGTGGCAGGTGCCTGCCGTCCCAGCTACTCGGGAGGCTGAGGCAGGAGAATGGCGTGAACCCGGGAGGCGGAGCTTGCAGTGAGCCAAGATAGCGCCACTGCACCTCTAAGCCTGGGCGGCAGAGCAAGACTCCATCTCAAAAAAAAAAAAAAAAAAGAATGAAGATCTTCCAGAAGCTATGTGCACGATTTTCCACTTAACTAGGAAATATTTATCCTTTAGATACATGAAATCATGTTGATATATTGTGGAGATTACACTGATTAATAAATAACAAACTTGAAAAAAAAATCAATTACCTTATCCTCTCCAGTAATCAAATACTGTGCTTCTTTAAAGAGCATCCTGAATGGCAGCAACTTTCTAAAATTCTACCTAGGCAATAATCCCCTGGACTTTCATCATGTGCCAATTTGTGCCATTATTTACTTGTAATGTATGTCTCCTTAGCTAGGTTGAAAACAGAAATGAACAAAAGCATGACTTTTCCTAATGAGTCTTTCCATTAGATACTATAAAAACAATAATGGTCCTAAGTCAAATGGAGTGGGGCCTGACAGACACACTAGATCCTCTCAGGACAGAGTCAGGTTCTTGGATGAGGTCCTTCCGTCACTCAGTGCCTTCCCACCTCCAGCACCTGCTAAGCACAGGGCCTGACACAGAGTAAGAACTCAAGTGTTTCTCGATAAATAATAAATGACATCAGAGAAAAAAGTGCTAAGAATCAAGTGACAAATATGACCCAAGTAATTAATGAAAAAGTAGCTCCCTATTGAAAGGTAAAAATCACGGTGATCATTTCTGGTTAAATCAATCAAACAAAATTTTTAAGCATAAAGAGGAGGTGTAGCATTAAGGATAATCCTTGAAAATTATGTCCAAATCTGAAATTGATGGAAACAGGGAAAAGTGGCTTACATGAAATGAACAGTAATTTAAATGGAATAAACGGGACAGGTGTGGCGGCACACGTCTCTAATCCGAGCATTTTGGGAGGCCAAGGCAGGTGGATCACTTGAGGCCAGAGTTCAAGACCAGCCTGGGCAACATGGCGAGACCCCATCTCTACATAAAACATAAAAATTAACTGGGTGTGGAGGCACGTGCCTGTAGTCTGGCTACAGGGAGGCTGAGAACTACTCGAGAATTGCTTAAGCCTAGGAAGCAGAGACTGGAATGAGCTGAGATCATGCCACTGCACTCCTGCCTGGGCGACAGAGCAAGACTCTGTCTTAAACTAAACTAAGACTAGACTAGACTAGACTAAACTAAAATTAAATAAAATTAAATTAATGCTGGCAGTGGAAAATTTCTCATCCAGCACTGATGACAGCATAGTGTGGACTGAATGAGTTCTAAACCCTGCCTCTGCCAGAATCTAACTTTGGGCCTTGGATAATTCAAGGAATCCTTCTGGCCCTCAGTTTTCCCCACTGTAAAACAGGCAGGCAGAATAAATGAGCATGAAGCTCCCTGAAGGCCAACACGGTTATAGGAGTCTATATATTCCTGCTTACTGAATCACTGCCTAATATCAAAGCAGTACACAGGAACAGGTCCAGCGCAAAACTGTCCCTAATATCCTACTGGTAGAGAAAATAAAAGACACAGTTTCCAATTCAGGTGCTTTTGTACAGTCTAAGTTCTAAAAGCTTTTTATAAATGCTATGCTTTAAGACAGTTAAATGTATCCAGTGACTTTTAACCTGAAAACTGCTAAAGCCGAGGAAAATAATATAAGTTGAACTCATGCCCATTTCTATTATAATTCCATTTTTCAAAGTAACTCATAAGTGTGCATGACTCACACATCTGAATATGATGAGATGTTCCTTTATCATTTCACCTTCTATGCCAGTAATCCCACATTACAGAGTGCCAAACCCCTTTAATAAGTATAGCTTATGTTTCTACTACACTCCAAAATCCAGCACAAGACTGCTGCATTAGGAAAAAAATCTAAGTGAGGATTTCTGGGCTTTGGATCACAGAACCCTGCAAGTCAGTTGTCAAAAATATGACTCCCTCGCCTCTCCCTTTCTGCACAGCCGCCTAGACTACTGTTAACTGAATGCATAACAACTATCCTTCAGGCTCATACAGACATTTAGACAGCCCTTTGAAGTGTACAAAGCACTTTCACATCTATTAACTGATTTCCAGTGACCTTCTAGAGTGTGTAGGGAAGATGTTATCACATTCTTTACAGATAAAGAAACAGAGATTCAGAGAATTAAGTGACTTGCATAAGGCTATGCAGCTAGCAAGTGGCTGAACTGCGACAAGCACTCAGCTCATCTAAAACCAAAAACTGAGCTCTTCTCACCAAACTGGTTTGTAACCTAGGGATAAGAAAATAAGTGGCTGAAATAAAACCTTTTAGAAATTTTTGTGATTATACTACTGGGAGTAGATGAACCTTTTATAAACACTGCAGCTTCTCTATTCCCTTCTTAGTCCCTTTGTACGGTGAGTTGCTAGAGTGAGATGGCATACCCATTTGGACTTGACTCCAGATATACCTTCTTTCCATTTCCAACCAAGAAGATAATTCTTGAACTCTGTCCTTGGAATATGAAAAACCAGCTATAGCATGACTTGAGTCAACAACAGTAAAGAGAGATTAAGTAACCGGCCGCAAATCACAGAGTTGCACAGGCAGAGTAGATCAACATAGGGACTTCAGTCTTCTCCCTACAGATGGACATTTAGACATTCCGTCATCCTTTCTGAGACACAGGGTTTGCAGCAGTTCTTTCAGGGACAAAAATTCCCTAAGCAGCCCACAGTGCTATTAGTTTCCTCATTTGATTGTTCTTATGAGGAAAAAAGAAAAAAAAAAAAAAAAAACACTATTAAATGGTCTCCCCAGTTAGTTACTTGGGAACAACTAACCAGACCATCCCTGTACCCCGTATAAATAAAAACAAGGTTTTTTGGCCGGGTGCGGTGGCTCAAGCCTGTAATCCCAGCACTTTGGGAGGCCGAGACGGGCGGATCATGAGGTCAGGAGATCGAGACCATCCTGGCTAACATGGTGAAACCCCGTCTCTACTAAAAATACAAAAAACTAGCCGGGCGAGGTGGCAGGCGCTTGTAGTCCCAGCTACTTGGGAGGCTGAGGCAGGAGAATGGCGTAAACCCGGGAGGCGGAGCTTGCAGTGAGCTGAGATCCGGCCACTGCACTCCAGCCTGGGCGACAGAGCGAGACTCCGTCTCAAAAAAAAAAAAAAAAAAAAAAAAAAAAAAAAAAAAAAAAAAAAAAAAAAAAAAACAAGGTTTTTTTTCACATTGACCTGATAATTTCATTGGTAGCTACAATTAACTACACAATACTTGGAGGTAGGGAGATTTACTCTGTATCCTCACCTTTAATTATACAACAAGGGCTGGAATCCCCTGTCAGTTGATTCAGCCAAGCTTACAAGAAGTCACAATGTGGGAATTTCCAAAGCCAGTCAAACATCAGGAGTATAAATGTCACATACCTAGACTTCTCAGTTTACAAACACATTTTTTTTAAAGCTGACTAGTAACAATATAAAAATCTTCCCTCCTGTTCACCACTTCAAACATTTAATATGATTTAGGTTTTTGGTTAACCATGCTTGTCAAATGCTTTAAGGTGCTAAATTACTAACTGGGCTGGAACTTTCTAACCACACCTCATTTAAATTCAATCATAGATTACATATCAAACACTTAAATTTCCAAGTCTTCAGCCAAATGAGATCTGCTTTATAATCTGAATAGAAAATGGTTGGTAAGTAAACAAGCTAATCATGATCACCATCTCTAGAGCAAAAATATGAAAAGACCATAAGGAGTGGCTTTGACATCAGTCAAACTTGAGTTTAAATCCTGGCTCTGCCACTTACGAGCTGTGTATGGTCCTGGGCACTTGAGCTTCTCAGCCCTAAATTTCTGCATCTCTAGTATCAATTCGCTCTCATCTAACTGTTGTCAAGGACCAATCACAGTAGAAATCATGCATTAGGTACTAAATAAAAAAGATACTTATTAGCTACTACAAAAGTAAATTTGGAATACAAGCCAAAGTGACTCTGTAGATAATAATAACCTGGAAAGTCGGGGTAGGAAACAATTGCAGGTTCTTTCTACTAATATTCTACTTTCTATCCTTCAAGACCCATCCCAATCCAACCTCCTCCTCCACTACTTAGCTCCATCAACTCCAGCCTACAATGACTGACACAACATAATTAGCACTTCATTAAACATTTTATTGTGTTTCTGGGATCACTACTTGCTGGTCCTAACACCTATCTGTTTAAGGGTACCTTAAGCAGAATGGGTATCTGTGTCTCTAACTTCCAGTCTCACTACCCCTTCATTATTCTAACTCATTATAAACTACATTGTGACCACAAGTGATTACACAATGCCATTTAATTAGAATTGTGAATGCCTGAAAATACAAAAATCACCCTTGAACAGTTAACAGATAATTTTAGCTTATTAAACACACATTTTTAAACACTCCAAAACCACTTTGGTTCAGATCACATGCGGACATTCCCATTGGTTGGCTGTGGTGACTATGTCACAAATTAGAGTCCCTCCAGCTAAGATTCTCAGGCCCAGGGTGCTGTGACTAAACCACTGTAACCACTTCACATCTACTTGTATACTCCCATTTTCTAAAACTTCAAAACCACCAGACAAAAACAACTTTATTCAAAGACAGAGTTTAGAAACAAGGCCACACATACCATGACTTAAAACAAAATGAAGCTTAAACTCTCCCCCACAGACTTCTCTGCACTTTGCCAGGTCTTACTGATACAGTTCCAATGCATCAGACCAACGGTTCCCAACACCTCCCATTCCGACTCTTGCTGCTTTTTAAAACATGTATGTCATAATGCTCCCCCTTTACTACCCTGAAATGAAAATCAAAAATAATATAAACTATATACAATTTCAAAATAATATAATGTCCTCACTATAAATAAAGAATTTAAGGAAATCTGTAAGAATATATATTTCGATAGTAATTGCTCTGTCACGAGTACATTAGAAGACAGAATGAAGTAGTCTAACACAACAGAACAACTCTGAATGCAGTAACTATAAATGCAGTCAGAACCTTGCATATTATTCTTGATGACACAAATACATGCACACCAACATTGGCGAGTGATTTATAAAAATGGTAAACAGCTTTTGGCAAAGTTACGAACAAAATAGTGTAGTATCTTATATAGTACATTGTATCAATTTACATAGTAGTGGCATTCCTAGAAAATTAAGGGTATATCAAAACAATGCAAAAAGTCCTTTACATAAAATGGAATTACAGGTTCTAGGTTCAGAAAATTACGAACAGGCTTTCTCCCTGCAAGAAAGTCTGCGGAGACATTTGAAAGTCATGTAGGCTACAGAAAAATTCTTCTATCCACAGGACTATTGCTGTGCACATTATAGGATTCCTAGTATTCCTAGCCATGACCTCCTAAATGTCAAAGGTACCCAGCCCAGCATCAAAGAGACAAACAACAAGTGCCCACTGCCCCAGCTGTGCTCTGCTATGAGGCCAAGTAGGGTCTTACTGTCTTTGTATGTCATGCACCGACCTTAGAACTATGTGTGGCTTCTAAGTAGGTGATCAGTGGGTCTGAAGAAGTGGGTGGTAGTTCTTCCAAAATTCCTCTGTTTGTTCTGAAGTAGCAGAAAAACAGAATCAGTATTTTCGGCAAATTGAAAGAGAGCGTCTACTGGACAGGAATGTAGAACTGCTGACATTCACTTAAAGCCGCAAACACTTCATAGGATGCTATTATTCCAACCGCATAATGATTACCTAAAATCAGGACAGCAAATACACATGGTGGGCAGGGGCTGAACAGGCAAAGCACAGAGGATTTTTAGGGCAGTGAAAATACTCTGTGCAATACAATGATGGTGGGTACATGTCATCATATATTTGCCCAAACCTATAGAATGTACAACTTCAAGAGTGGACCCTAATCTAAACTATGGACTTGGGGTGATAATGATGTCAGTGTAGGTTCACCAAGTGCAACAAATGTACCATTCTGGTGGGAAATGTTGGTTATGAGGGAGGTTATGCATGTGTGAGATCTGTACCTTCCTCTTAATTTTGCTGTAGGCTAGGCACAGCAGCTCATGCCTGTAATCCCAGCACTTTGGGAGGCTGAGGTGGGTGGATCACCTGAGGTCAAGAGTTCAAGACCAGCCTGGTCAACACAGTGAAACCCCATCTCTAATAAAAAAAAAAAAAAAATACAAAAAATTAGCAGGGTGTAGTGGCGCATACCTGTAATGCCAGCTACTTGGGAGGCTGAGGCAGGAGAATCGCTTGAACCCAGGAGACAGAGGTTGCAGTGCACCAAGATTGTACCATTATACTCCAGCCTGGGTGACAAGAGGGAAACTCTGTCTCAAAAAAAAAAAATTGCTCTAAACCTAAAACTGCTTTAAGAAAATAAAGCCTTAAGGAAAAATAAAACAACAAGAAGAAAACTGTGTATACATCATGGCCTGATGTCCCACAAAGCCTGGGAATGGCTTTAATATCCATCTCAATGTGGCTCCAATGAGTCCTGCCAACTGATTAGGCTTCCTAACCTCAAAAATATGGGAGAAGACAATTAGTCAGTTTAAACTGACTTCCTGTGGGTAACTGGGCCTTCCACACCATGCAATCTAGTAATTTCGACTACCATCATTTGAGCACTTACCATGCTCTTCAGGCACATAGTGCCATGCACTTATTTGACCTTTATACAACAATGAGACATGGTATAAATCCCTACTTTACAGGGAACTAAATGAGGTCCAAACACAAGATCCAAGGTCAAATGCTGTTAAAGCCCAGACTATACAGCCCAGATCTACCTAGCTCCAAGCCAGTGCCAGTTATTTGCAACCACCTATAAAACCACCTGCCTGGGAAGTGGGGTCATTAAGCTTTCTACTAGAGTGGTACCTCTCCTCTGCATGAACCCAGGAGGTGGGCAGGCCCCTTTAGGTAGATGACAGATAGCATATCAAATAAAAGCTAAAACAAAATTCCTCTCTGCTGCTCAGCCAGAGTCACAGAAAGCTGGGAAGATACCCAAATTTATCCTTAAACCGAGCTGTGGACCCCAGGACCACACATTCCCTGATGCATAAAGATTCGAAGCTTCGGAATGGCATCAAGCCCCCAGTGAGTGCTGGCTCTAACCTATCTTCACTCCAGTTCCTGCTTCTCTCCTGTGGCCGGTGCTATTGTCCCCAGACTCCACTTTCCAGCTCTGAGTACACACTAGATCTTTGCTCACCAGATGGTGCAGAGGAAATGCTCCTCCTGCCTGCTCAGTATATGTGACTCCTGCCCATTTTTCCATACTCAACAGCAGGATCCCCTCCCCCAACCCCCAAGTGGCTCCACACTGCCCAGGTGGAATGAACTGACCCACTTCAGAGCCGTAGCAGCACTGTTCATGCACACACTGTCCTCAGGGCCTTTACCCCTGTCCTCCTTACATTACCGATTATCAGTATACACGGTCCTTCCCTAGAGGGTTAGCTCCTAATGTACCCCTGTATTCTCCTACAATGCTGACCACAACTACCACCACCACTAGATATACAGTCCACCTGATGAATGCTTATGATATGATATGGCTGCCATTCTATACACGTTTTGTTTAATCCACATATTAGTTCCATTTTACTGATGAAGAAACTGAGGTCTGGCATGACCCAGCCTTCACTGGCACTACAGCAGAGTACACATAAGCACAGAGTCTAGAACCAGAACAAATATGTTTGAATCTCATCTCTACCACATGCCGGCTGGGAAATCCTGGGTAAGTTATTTAGCCCATCTGTGCCTCAATTTCCTCATCTGTAAAACAATGATCATAAAACATGCTCTGTAGTATTTTGCTCAGCATTAAAAGAGTTAATGTATGCGAAGGCACTCAGCACAGTATCTGGACATAGCAGGAACTAAACAAGTGCTTGCTACTGTTATCATCACTGTCTCCAACCTTGTCTTCCATTATGCCTCAAGTCCATATTTTTATGTCCTCAAATATACCAACTACTTCCCACCTTTGTCCAAGCTGACTCTTCAGCCTTGACTGCTCTCTGCACGCCAGTTCCTCACCATTCTTTGGGTCTGCTTATGTGCTCGCCTCTGACAAGTGTTCCCTGACAACCCTATTAAGAAAGAGCTCTGGCCGGGCACGGTGGCTCCCAGCACTTTGGTAGGCCGAGACGGGCGGATCACGAGGTCAGGAGATCGAGCCCATCCTGACTAACACTGTGAAACCCCGTCTCTACTAAAAAATACAAAAATCTAGCCGGGCAAGGTGGCGGGCGCCTGTAGTCCCAGCTACTCGGGAGGCTGAGGCAGGAGAATGGCGTGAACCCGGGAGGCGGAGCTTGCAGTGAGCTGAGATCTGGCCACTGCACTCTAGCCCGGGAGACAGAGTGAGACTCCGTCTCAAAAAAAAAAAAAAGAAAGAAAGAGCTCTGTCTCTCTGGCCCAGTCTCCTGTGTCCCTCCCCGCTACTCTCCAGCTCCTATTAATTTTAGCACATCCTTGTTTCTTTTCCTCAGGTCACTTATGACAGCCTAGAATTGTTATGTGTTGATCCATGTATTTGTTTTGTGTCCACATCCTCACTAGAGATGAGGGAAAGAACTGCATCTGTCTTCCTTTTTTTTTTATCTTCATCCAGCCAAGGGCAATGCTCAATAAATATTTGTTGAATAAGTGGGCAAATGAACAAATAAATGAGGCTCAGAAAGTTTAATAATTTGCCAAACATTACAAAGACAGTCAACAGAAAAGACAAATTTCAAACCCAGATTTGACTCCAAAGATGGTGCTCTTTGTAGCTTGGTACCCTGTCTCCTTTTACACTACAGGTACTTAAGAAGGAGCTGCTGAATTAATAAATGAATGAACTACAGAATCCTTAAGGTAACAGGTCGCTGATGGTCGCTGCTGCTATGGGGACAGCAGGAACTAAACACCCTGCAAAGTGCCATTCTCTCTATTTGGTCAATGCTGTGTATCGATCAACTCAAATGTCTATTAAGCGGCCAATGAACACATCTGTGTAATGCACAAGAATAAAAAGCCCCTATAATTGGCTGGAAGATAGCAGGTAGAATCAGGACTACAGCACATGGTTGGGCAGGTTGGGCACTGCCAAGAATGCCCAACTGAGGTAAGAAAGTGATGGCTGAAATCCAACCTGCCTTTTACTAGCCAGGCCACACTCTCTGGTGCAGGGCTACCCCACTCAGACAAGGTACTGTTTTCCAATTTTCACAAAGACAACATATAGACTGGCAGCAGTCCTACGGAGGGTCAGTCTTATTGCTTAAGGCTGGGTCTCTCTACTGTGGGAGTTAAATGGCACAAAAGGCACTATTAAGAACACAATGTCCCTCCCAACCTGCCAGTGCCCCTGAAGCAGCCACTTGCGGTGAAAGTGTTCAATGCCATGAGATACTTAATGACAATACAAAAATAGGGAGGGATAGCTGGTTCCCTCACTGCCACCTTTTAACTCAGACTAGTCTATCATATTGGCCTTGTCAGAGCAGAGAAGCCTGAAAGTTGGGACCTGAATAGATTAAGTTTCCACGCAATAAAAGGTGATGAGAAAGATTCCACAACAAAGAACACTACCAGGAAAAGTAGGCTCAGGCTGGGGACCCCAAAATCACACATTTCCCTGTCTCCCTGAAGCCAACTCTCACTGCACCTAGTAGATATACAAGAGTGCATTCATGTGCGTACACACATGGACACACAAAACTAAATAAAGGATGTCACTTGACTGCACAGCTTCCTGCCCCCTCCAGAAGTCCTAACTGCTTAGCAGACAAAAACAGCTTAGAGGAGCATGTGAAAGATCTGGATTTTCAAGCTATGTTCTGAGCAACCAAAAGGTTCTGAGTGCTATAAAACTCTGCAAAAAAAATTTATTCAATTTTGTTTTTAAGATAATACATTAACGATTTTAGAGATTATAATAAACTCCCACAGATTCAAATTTTATTGGAAATTTTAGTACACTGATGATGACAAATGTGTTCACATTATCTTTCTGTAGACCTCAGAATAAAGCTGCCTTTACCAATTCTAAGCTTATATTAGTATCTTATAAATATATCACTGATTCTGAAGGAAACTGGAACTCTCTTTTTAAAAATTCAGGCCTGTACTTGTCTGGTGCCTTAAAATTATTCAAGCAAGTACACTGCTATAGCACACCTGCAGTATGTTCAGTTAAATGCCAGGTAAATCTCAGGCACATCTGTTGGCTCATGCTCTTATCACATGGGAATAGTCAGTTATACAAAAACAAATGAATTCATAACAGGCTGCATTGTAATAAAAAGAGTGAGCACACATTATCATCTGTCTTGCAGATTGTAATAAAGAATGAAAGTATTTGTTAAACAGTGTGATTCTCCTTGGAGACCAAAGTTCCCCCTATTCATCTTTCAGGCTTCTGGATCAATTTAATTAAAGAGTATCCTGAACTTGTAAGGTATTAGTAAACTATTCTTATCTACATTTACTTATCCATGCAAATCAGACTTTTCTACACTGCAAACAAAATTAAAACCAGATGGAACCTGGATAATGAAACTGGCATTTGACTGGGGACTGCCACTCAGAACCCAAGTTAAAATTCAGTGCTCACTAAAGCAGCTTCATTGTTCTCTTGACTTCACCATAAGTAAATGGATGATTCTTGTAAGTTATGATACCTACAAGTCTAAACTTACAAAATTAATTTCTTGTAAGTCCATTTATGGTAAGTAAATGGACGATTCTTATAAGTTATGACACCTACAAGTCTGAACTTATAAAATTAATCTCTTGCAAAAAGAACAAAGCTGGAGGCATCACGCTACCTGACTTCAAACTATACTACAAGGCTAGAGTAACCAAAACAGCATGGTACTGGTACCAAAACAGACATATAGATCAATGAAACAGAACAAAGACCTCAGAAATAACACCCCACATCTACAACCATCTGATCTTTGACAAACCTGACCAAAACAAGCAATGGGGAAAGGATTCCCTATTTAATAAATGGTGTTGGGAAAATTGGCTAGCCATATGCAGAAAACTGAAACTGGTCCCCTTCCTTACACCTTATACAAAAATTAACTCAAGATGGATTAAAGACTTAAACATAAGACCTAAAACTATAATCAGGACATAGGCATGGGTAAAGACTTCATGACTAAAACACTAAAAGCAATGGCAACAAAAGCCAAAATTGACAAATGGGATCTAATTAAACTAAAGAGCTTTTGCACAGCAAAAGAAACTATCATCAGAGTGAAGAGGCAACCTACAGAATGGGAGAAAAATTTTGCAATCTATGCATCTGACAAAGGGCTAATATCCAGAATCTACAAAGAATTTAAACAAATTTACAAGAAAAAAAACAACCCCATCAAACAGGGCGAAGGATATGAACAGACACTTCTCAAAAGAAGACATTTATGTGGCCAACAAACATAGGGGAAAAAGCTCATCATCACTGGTCATTAGAGAAACACAAATCAAAACCACAATGAGATACCATCTTTTTTTTTTTTTTTTTTTTTTTGAGACGGAGTCTTGCTCTGTCGCCCAGGCTGGAGTGCAGTGGCCGGATCTCAGCTCACTGCAAGCTCCGCCTCCCGGGTTTGCGCCATTCTCCCGCCTCAGCCTCCGGAGTAGCTGGGACTACAGGCGCCCGCCACCTCGCCCGGCTAGTTTTTGTATTTTTAGTAGAGACGGGGTTTCACTGTGTTAGCCAGGATGGTCTCGATCTCCTGACCTCGTGATCCGCCCGTCTCAGCCTCCCAAAGTGCTGGGATTACAGGCTTGAGCCACCGCGCCCGGCCAGAGATACCATCTTATGTAAGTCAGAATGGCGATCATTAAAAAGTCAGGAAACAACAGATGCTGGAGAGGATGTGAGAAATAGGAACACTTTACACTGCTGGTGGGAGTGTAAATTAGTTCAGCCATTGTGGAAGACAGTGTGACAATTCCTCAAGGATCTGGAACCAGAAATACCATTTGACCCAGCAATCCCATGACTGGGTATATGCTCCAATGATTATAAATCATTCTACTATAAAGACACATGCAAACGTATGTTTACTGCAGCACTGTTCACAATAACAAATACTTGGATCCAACCCAAATGCCCATCAATGATAGACTGGATCAAGAAAATGTGGTACATATACACCATGGAATACTATGCAGCCATAAAAAAGGATGAGTTCATGTCTTTTGCAGGGACATGGATGAAGCTGGAAACTATCATTCTCAGCAAACTAACACAGGAACCAAAAACCAAACACTGCATGTTCTCACTCGTAAGTGGGAGTTGAAAAATGAGAACACATGGACACAGGGAGGAGAACATCACACACTGGGGCCTGTCAGGGAGTGGGGGGATAGGAGAGGGATAGCATTAGGAGAAATAACTAATGCAGATGACAGGTTGATGGGTGCAGCAAACCACCATGGCACGTGTATACCTATGCAACAAACCTTCACGTTCTGCACATGTATCCCAGAACTTAAAGCATAATAAATAAACAAACAAACAAACAAACAAACAAACTCTTTAGTACACTGAGATTCCATGTGGGATTGATATGAAACAGGGTTCCTCAGTTTTCAAACAGTCAAAACCACCATGCTGGATTCCCTCAAAGACCTCTTCATGTTCTAATATTCAGAGGAAGCAAATTCTAAGTACACTTGGATTACCTGCTCATCCTTGTTCAACTGCACTCCACACAGTCTACAACTCCCATAAGACAGGAGGGCCATTCCCATCGAAAGTAAGGTTTCATCTACCATGGGCAGGTGGCAGCTGTCCACGCTGGGTGCCAGTCATCCAAGTCCCCACCACCCCTGGCAACAGGGTGAAAACTTCAGCCCTCCCCAACCATGGCAGCAGGACACCCAGCATTTGGCACAAGGCTGACTGGTTGTGCTTACCACGCTCCGGAGATATCACCTCTAGGAGCTCAGACCAGCATTCAGAGGCCTCAACCTTTGGGGTAAAGGAGGCAATCCTTTTGTGTACAGGCTACTCCCTCTCTCCTACTCTCCCATCTCTGCCTATCAAAACTCTGTTCTTTAAAGGTAAATTGTTACAAAATTACAAACTATCGGGAGGCACTCTGGTAAGGGAATAAAAAGAGCCAAAAAATAGGAACCCATGTGACTCTCAGAAATTTATCCTAAGAATACATAATGTACACACACAGAGATCTAGCTATACAGCTATTAATCCAAGTGTTGTTCATAACAGCAAAAAACTGAAAGAAACCTAAATGTATTTTTTAAATGGATATTGTCTTTAAAAAAGGAGGTGGGGGAACAGCCAATCAACAAAGTGCCCACAATATCTTTAACAACAACAATAGCTACGTTAGACTACTTACCATATAACTGGATCCTCTAATAAGGTTCTTTACATCTCATTTAATGGTCACACCAACGCTGTGAGGTAGACATTGTGGCACTTTAGAAATAAGAAATCTGGGCCAGGCGTGGTGGCTCACACCTGTAATCCCAGAACTTTGTGGGGCTGAGGCGGAGATTGAGACCAGCCTGCCCAACATGGTGAAACCCCATCTTTACTAAAAATACAAAAATTACATGGGTGTGGTGGCGCATGCCTGTAATCCCAGCTACTTGGGAGGTTGAGGCAGAACAATCACTTGAACCAGGGAGTCGGAGGTTGCAGTGAACCAAGATTGCACCACTGTACAACAGCCTGGCAACAGAGCGAGACTCTGTCTCAAAACAATAAATAAATAAATAAGAAATCTGAGATTTATAAAAGTAGTAATTAACCAAAGGTAATCTAGCTAATAAGTGTCAAGGTTGGGTTCAAATCTAACTCACTCACTCACTCTTGCATCCAACAAACATTTATTAAGCATTTACTACGTCAGCATGGTGTACATCCTGCTTTGTTGCTGGGGCTTTTTTTAATTTTCATTTTGAAATAATTTTAGGTTTACACAAGACCTGCAAAGATAGTACAGAGAATTCCCACATACCTTCACTCAGCTACTCCTAACACTAATGCTATGGTTCTTTTTTTTTAATTGATAAACTGCAATAATCATCCATTTCACCATCAAATAATCGAGAGGGCACTAGATAGTTCCAGCTGGCACCCGCCACTGCCTGGGACTGCCCACAATCTCTGCTCCCCACTGACATCTGACTCTGCACTGCCCTCCCAGCTCCACCATCCCAAAGGTCAGACAAGGGAATTAAGAAAATTACCATGATTCAAAGGTTTTTTCTCCCAATAAGAATTAAGCCACTGCTAATGGGAAGTAAAGCCATGGAAAGAATTATAACAAGTACAGAACCTCTGAGAAATCTCAAATAGGAAAGAACAGTAATAATGAGAAAAAATAATAAATATAATTAAACACTACACCAATGTTAGTTATATGTGCCAGGCATCATGCCAAATGCTTTATATTCATTGAATCCTGAACATCTCATAAGGTGGATACCACTGTTATCGCCATTTACAGATGAGCAAAACAAGGTACAAAGAAGTTAAGTTTTACTCAAAGTTCCACAGCTCATAAAAACACTTCCCTTTCCAGGGAGGAAAAGAGAACACAAGGCTCCCACCCCTCTGTTTTGAACTTCTAAGCTATTTTTAACAACAATGGCCACCATCCAGACATCAGATGTGACCAATCTCCAGCTCAGTGAAACTATTCATGAGTGCAGCATTTTTCAGCCCTTGAGTAGTCTCTGCCTAAGTGATGTATCCCTCTGTTGTACATGTCTCCAAGCAAGTGACGAAATTTCGGAGGGACCTGCACAACACTGCCAAAAAGCAGGATTCCAAAAGGCCTTTCACACTTGTTTTCACAATGCCCCAAGACTACCTGCCTCTCGTCTGCACCGTCCCCTCAGCAATCTCTGCAATGGGCTGATGCCTGCTCCTCAACAGAAATTATTCAAAGGACACATCGGATGCCCTTCTCATGCTGTACTACACTGACTGTCTCTACAAAATTGTGGTGCCAGAATTCACTTCAAGTAAGGATCTGTATGTCTCTGACTACATGGCAAAGATGTAGGGTATAAAAAGGGAATCATCTATTTCTGGCACCACAAAATGCAATCTATTTGCCTCACCAAGCACGCTGCTGCTCTAAAGAAAGTTTTTGCTTTCAAAGAATCCTGGGTTTGCCTTTAAATTCACATTGTTTCATACCGAAGTGACTAACTTTGAATCATTCAAAACCGCTGTGGCCTTAGAATTTTCAGGCACTACAGAATATACTATATAAATATGAGCATTCTCAAGCAATACACACTAAAAGACACAGAACCAATGGCCTAACCCAGGTCCACCTCTGGAATTTGGGAGCTGACAGAAAGTGACCCAGAACCACTAGAAGCACAAAGTAGAAGGAAAGATAAATGCTGGCCAAAATGCAGGAAGGGACCGGGTATCTTAGGAAGCTGGAAA
Organism: Rhinopithecus roxellana; assembly: GCF_007565055.1. Lineage (NCBI taxonomy): Eukaryota > Metazoa > Chordata > Mammalia > Primates > Cercopithecidae > Rhinopithecus > Rhinopithecus roxellana. The sequence goes on along the minus strand of NC_044560.1, from coordinate 43,929,797 downwards.
ACATGGAGAGAGGTAAAAGGACCACAAGCAGCCCCTGTTCCTGGTCACCAACTGGGATCAGTGGAGGAGAGTTTCAGTGGGATCCCAGGAGACATCTCTCAAATGACCTCCAGCTCCAGTCCTGGGAAACTTGCTCAACAAATGATGCAATAAATAACACAAAGGCACAACATATGAAGTTGCTTTTTATTTTTAAGGCTATAAGAACCTCTTGTCATAGCTCTGAGAAGGGGAGACAGAAGGCTGGAAGCAGCCACACAAAGGAACCAGGCAGTGAAGAGCAGGGTCGTTTCCTAACTGGGAGACCTGGCATGACTGCAAGCAGAGGTTGTAGTGACTCAGCAGGATGAATCCACAAAGCAGTAAAGAAAAACAACAGTGAAGGGAGAGCTTGACAGCCATTACGAAATAAGAGGGGTGAGAAGCTCGGGTTGTGGACCCACAGGAGTGCCCCCTCAACCTTGACTGTTCCCAAGGCTCTGTCCACCTGTGTTCTTTGAAAACCTTCCAGCAGATTACTGGACCTACAGAGTTCTGGTTCATCTTCTCAAAGTCCAGGTCAGATGCCTCGCCTTTCCGGTGAAGTCCTGTGGACTCCAAATGTAGTCACTGTCTTCTCTGCGCCGCCACAGTACTTTGTTAAACACATTAATTACAACCTTAGCTTACATTGCATTGTAAATGTCACCTACCAGACTACCCTGGCAGCTGTGATTATATTTTACTCATTTGTATTTCTCACAGTCAGTGCCTAGAACATAGTTGGTGCTCATCAGGTGAATGAATGTCCACTAGTAGGACCCTCCAGAATTCCCAAGGCCACAGCAGTTTTCAGGAAGATTCATGATCAACTTATAAAACCAATTTACTTGAGGACCAATCTATTTCTAGCTGTGGGGATATGCACCACTACTCTCCCTGCTCCCTCTGAAATAGGAACGAGGAAGCTTCTCCCTTGATTCCATTCTAGCCATGGGAACATTCCATTTATTGTGCCATACATGGTGCACAATAAATCCAGGAATGCTAGAGTGCAACCTGACAGGATCCAGTAGGAACATCTTAGAAAAGACCTGTGTGTATCTCAACACCTAGGACAGTACCCCAGAAACAGACGGTCCAGGGACACACCCTTGCCCCTCCTCATTTCACAAACGCATGGCTAGAATGGAATCTAGAACAAGAATGCAGATGCATCGGACATCCTTGGGGATGACCTTGCCAAACAAATTAAACTACTTGCAATCTCACATCCACCATATTAAAACCTAAAACTAGGATCAAAATCACTCATTCATACTGGGAGGGTATTAAAATAAATATTTCTGACCCTTTCCCTCCTCCACCCATCAGATGATGAAACGAGAAAGACCGATCATAATTCTTTTTTTTTTTTTTGAGACAGAGTTTCGCTCTTGTTGCCCAGGCTGGAGTGCAATGGCATGATCTCGGCTAACTGCAACCTCCGCCTCCCAGGTTCAAGTAATTCTCCTGCCTCAGCCTCCTGAGTAGCTGGGATTACAGGTGCGTGCCACCACACCCAGCTAATTTTTGTATTTTTTAGTAGAGACAGGGTTTCACCACGTTGGTTAGGCTGGTCTCGAACTCCTGACCTCATGATCCGCCTGCCTCAGCCTCCCAAAGTGCAAGATTACAGGTGTGAGCCACCACGCCCAGCCCATAATTCATTTTTAAACCAACTCTCCAACAACCTGTCCTCTTTCCTCCTACTCAGACTGAATGAGAAGTCTGGTCTTGGCAGTCCCTTGATGTTTATCCAGCCTTTCCAGCTGTGACAGAATACTTGATGTGCTACCACAGAATTGCTTGCAACGCTGACGGGTCATCTCTAATGCTAAGGGAGAAAAAGAGGGAAAGTCCCTGGAGAGCCACCATATTGAGTCTTCACAATTTCATCTAGTGGACTGTGGAGCCATAAATGGTGCACAATAAATCCAGGAATGCTAGAGTGCACCCTGACAGGATCCAGTAGGAACATCTTAGAACAGACCTGTGTATATCTCAACACCTAGGACAGCTGCCCCAGAAACAGCCGGTCCAGGGACACACCCTTGCCCCTCTCCATTTCACAAAGTTCCCATGGGGCCTTGTCTCCTAGTCTCTAGCCTTACTCCAGTGTCAATATGGGATCCAGCAGGAAGAGGCCAATGTGCAATTACTAAATAACACTCCCTCATTGACTGAGTTGCCTACTCTCCTTCCAGGCTCAAGATCGGAGATTAAGCAACAGAGGAGAGGTAGGAGTTTATCAGAGAATCGGAATTTCAAAGTTGGAATGGACTCTACAAAACATTCACCCTCCTCCTCCATGGCAATAACTACCCATACTTTCATTATTAGGCCCGATAAACCTCTACATTTACCCTCAACTCCACAGGCCCATGGATGGACTTTAAGAGTATTTGGTGTTTAAGATAAGAATACAAATTTGACACAGTGCACCCTCCAATGCAAAATAGGAATTGGTGGGCACCCTGAAAGAAGTATCCTTGTTAAACCTCTAAGACTGGACCTACAGAGTTCTGGTTAATCCTCTCAAAGTCCAGGTCAGATGCCTCGCCTTTCCGGTGAAGTCCTGTGGACTCCAAATGTAGTCACTCTCTTCTCTGTGCCGCCACAGTACTTTGTTAAACACATTAATTACAACCTTAGCTTACGTTGTATTATAAATGTCACCCACCAGACTATCATGGCGGCTGTGACTATATTTTACTCATTTGTATTTCTCACAGTCAGTGCCTAGAACATAGTCGGTGTTCATGAGATGAATGAATGTCGACTAGCAGGACCCTCTAGTGTTCCTAAGGCCACAGCAGTTTTCAGGAAGATTCATGATCAACTTACAAAACCAATTTACTTGAGGATCAATCTATCTCTAGCTGTATTTCTCTTGTATTGTGGAAGAATTAATTCATTCTTGGGGAAATCCAGTTATTTCTTCCATGAAGACAAAGACAGGTACCTTATGTCACTCACCCATCACCTGTCTAGACACCCAGGACTTCCACAAGTATGACTGGAGAGGTGAGGTCAAACACAAGAGCTGAGAAACAGCACAGCCCTGTGACCAGCAGCCAGGGTGTGGGCCCAGCTCTATCACTCACTAGCTCTGTGATCCTAAAAAGTGGGAAAACACTAGGACCAACCTATCTCATTTGCTTGTAAAAAGATTAAGTTAGTTAATCTACTTAGAACACCGTAAGTGCTACATTTCTTCCATAAATGAAGAGGCTGAGCCAACGTTTCTTTGAAACATGCTATCCCACGTTTGTGAGAATTTCCATTGTGATAGCAGAAAACAGTAGGTTGCACCATATGAAATTGCCAACATTTGACCATTTTTATGTACAAAAATGGCAATTTTATATTAATAAATCAAATATATATGAAAAAGAATACAAAGCAGTGCATTTTAAATCATCCTAAATGTCTAAAGCTTAGGTCTTCTATAGAAAATATTTCAAATGACTGTTTAAAAAAGAAAAAAAAAAAGGATCAACTGTCTGTATGGGGATAATCCTCCCCACTCCCAGTTTGGTCTACAGGACCTCATATAGACTGAGCAACTTTGGCTATTTGGGTAGTTGATCCACTGCCAAGATGGATACCAGCCACCACCTGTTACTTTGACAACTCTAGCTTCAGGGCTACCAGGACCATTTGCAAAACTTACACCCACAGAAAACTCAAAGGCTCCAGAGGCACAAGCCCCAACCCCCAGAGAGCACCACAGTATTCTTCTCCTTGTAGTAGTATTTTGACTTCCAAGAAAATCATCTCATGCTAGGGCCACAGTCAGAGTCCTGACCAGCACCATAGAAATTTCAGCCATTATTCTAGTTGTATGGAGTCATTCAAAACACTAGTTCCGAAAGAAGTTTCAGAGGCCCAATGCCGAACATCTTTTACTTTTGCTAATTTTTCCATAAATTGAAAGCCTTTCTAGGAAGAAAGGAGCGTATCACTGTTAAAGTTCAATTATACAACACAGACCCTCTCTGGGTTATATTTGTAACTTCCTGTCCATCTATAATCATTTCAAAATAAAGTTTCTAAATAGGCTTTAGTGGAACATTGATTAGTAACTGAAAACCAAAGCAGATTTAGTTGATCACAGAATGACAGAAAAAAAAAAAAAACCTGGAAAATGTTGACCTCATTATTTCAGTTTTTCAGACATATCCTTAAAGCTGGGTCAAACTGATCCATCAACAATTCAACTGAACATTTGTTATTCTACCTTGGAACAAGGAAACCCACCCATTGATCACTCCAACATTGTCTGAGATACACTAAATTTTTCTCACTGTAAAAGTTTCTTGAACAGAAAATGTCAAAATCTTTTTTTTTTTTTTCCTGAGACAGAGTCTCACTCTGTCGTCCAGGCTGGAGTACAGTGGTGCAATCTCGGCTCACTGAAAGCTCCACCTCCCGGGTTCACACCATTCTTCTGCCTCAGCCTCCCAAGTAGCTAGGACTACAGGCACCCAGCCACAATGCCTGGCTAATTTTTTGTATTTTTTTTTGTAGAGATGGCGTTTCACTGTGTTAGCCAGGATGGTCTTGATCTCCTGACCTCATGATCCCCCCACCTCGGCCTCCCAAAGGAGAATGTCAAAATCTTTAATGCTAAGAAAGAATATGATTTCATGGCTGAAAAAAAAAAGTTATTTTTTTAAAAAGTTCAATTATACTAAGATATAAAAAAATACTCTTTAGTAAAGAACAACTTTGATGAAACCTTTTAGATGTACTGTGTGATTTCATGTCTTCAGTCCACTACAACAGAAAGGTTCTTTTCAATGACTCCTCCAGTAATAATAGGATAGTAGCAGAACCTTTCCGGCCTATAAACTAAGCATAGTTAGGAAACAATATCCAGAAGCATTTATACTTGTCTGAACTCTTGATTCCATGTTATTACATAAACTAAGTGAAGACCTGAACCAAGATCATCAGACTTCTATTAAGGCACACAGATGATCTGATTGGCTCGGGCTTAATGGTCATGTTTCAGCTTCATTTTATTGCTCCGCTTGCCTTGACACCAGAACTATTTATCTCCTCTACTTCTCAACACTAATACCATTTATAAATCCCAAGAACAGTATTCACTGTAAATCAAACTAGTAAGTAAACTCGTTCTCCAACACCAAACCATACACTTTCATGTTTCTCAACTAAAAGTAGAGTTCATTACAAAAGAAACTGAGAAACACCGCCTCATGAAGTCTCTCTTAATATTTTATGTATACATAAGGATATGATGTGGGTAGCGGTAGATGGCAGCACCACAGTGTCTCAGGATCTATTTTCTAGTGCCCCCCTCCAAAACAGAATCACAGGTCTCTGCCCTCCCCTGGCATTCTTAATATTATAATTAATAGTTAATAATTAAAATACTTAATTAACTAAACTAAACTGAAGATCCATCTAGCATTTTTCTCTTTTCTTTTCTCTTGAGACAGAGTCTCACTTTGTTGATCAGGCTGGAGTGCAATGGCATGACCATGGCTCACTGCTGCCTTGAACTCCTGGGCTCAAGCAATCTTTTCACAGGACTTGCTGGAGCAACTGTGTTTGGAGAGCGACTATCTGAAAGACAGTAACATTTTTCCCTAAAGACATGCTTGCCCCCAGGGCACACTTTTCTGGCTGCCATCAACCCTGCTGCCTAGATTCAATGAAATGGGGATGTCAGATGATTCTGTGAGCAATGGATCTAGGCTCTCCTAATTAGTAGCATTATAAACATTACTTCCCATATAAAGGTTCAGAGTTGACACCTATTACCTCATTAGATGACCATAACACCCTGATTGGTGGTCAGGTGTGATTTCCCAGAAGAAACCAAGTCTAAGAAGAGGTTAGACCACCTCCTCAATGTCTCACTGGCATCAACTGTCTGAAGACAGTCTAGGGCTAGGACCTTGTGACTCTAATGCCCTTTTTATAGTTTTAGTGTAAATTTTCAAATGTGTTTAAAAAAAAAAAAGCAATTTGTAAAAACATGGATTTCAAGTTAGTGGGGAGATGATAACTTTTTGTGGTAGGACAACTGGATAGTCAGAGAAAATAATAAAATTAGAATCCATCTTACATCATAGACTAAAATAAACATCCTATCATTTCAAATGACAAATACATCAAATATTAAGTTTAAGACTTAAATATTTGTAGAATTAGAGGCATCAAAAGGTCTCTCAAACATGACACCATGTTCGAGGGTTGGGGGAGGACCCATGGCTCATGGACTCCCAAGGATATAAAGGCACTCTCCTTCTCAGTAGGAATCCTGCCTATTTCTGCTTAAGTTGATGGACAAACAAAAATGGGAGCAAGCCTTCTCAATTTGTACCCTGTTATACTTGTTTGCTTTCTTTCTTTGTTTTTTTTTCCTTTGACACAGAGTCTTGCTCTGTTGCCCAGACTGGAGTAGAGTGGCATGATCTCAGCTCACTACAACCTCCACCTCCAGGGTTCAAGCCATCTTCTGGCCTCAGCCTCCTGAGTAGCTGAGATACTCTTGAGTACAGGTGCCTGCCACCACACCCAGCTAATTTTTGTATTTTTAGTACAGATAAGGTTTCACCATGTTGGCCAGGCTGGTCTCAAACTCCTGACCTCAAGTGATCCACCTGCCTTGGCCTTCCAAAGTGCTGGGATTACAGGCATGAGCCATGGTACCTGGCCCTGGTTTGCTTTCTGAACCATGTAAATACAGTACCCATGCCAAACAAAGTATCAACAATAATAGTAATAAAAATAAGAAAATGTAAAGTTTAAAAATGCTTGCCAAGAAAGCCTTGTTAACAGTGAGATCTACCACCCACAGCGAAAGGAGCATCAGAGCTGAACAATACAGGGATCCTCACACAGTGATCCTCTTCTATTCCCCTGGAAGAAGACAGGAGAGAGGAAACCACTTCCTGACCACCTACCACCGGCTATGTGTTCTGCACATGTTATCTCATTTAATAGTCTAATTAACCCTAGAAGGTAAAACCAACCCCCTTTCTGCAAATAAGTAAATGCAGGCTGGCAATAATAGGCCAATAAATCCTTTTTTTTTTTTAACTTAACCAAAAAATAATACAGATACCCAATAGAAAAGCAGTTTCACTGAACAACAGGTACCTGAACAAGAATTTTCTCACCACAGATTGTTTTGGAACTTTATCCGCAGTATCATACATCTCTACTGAAACAGTAGTACACAAGTCCAAAATTTAGGTAGTATAATTTCAAATTTAACATAACATTTCCAATTCAGCCAGAATACTCTTACACCTCTGAAGGGAACAATGAATTTTTCAATTTAAATCTATACTATGTAATATAGAGAGGGAGAGATATACAATTCATAGAAAGTTTATACAGAAATAGATTTGGAAATACAAATGTTTCCAAATTACCTGAGGTATAATATAGAAGAGAGTGCCTAAATATTACCCTGAAATTGAGGTTTTGGGTGAAACATTCGAACAATTGAGTCCAAGAACAGGAGGGTAATAATACATAGAGATCCTTTATCTGTGCCTTATTTGAAGAACTGAGATCTCTGATGCAATGCTCCATGTGCTATAGATTGCCTTGGTTTGGTTCCCACTAATTACTGACCAAGCTTAAACTTATTAAATCCAAATCTCATCAATGAGTGTTTATTGACTGCCTAGGTATGCTGACTCTCCTATGAACCAAGACACACGGAGAAAGCAGCTCATATACAGAGCATGGTGCTAGGCTCTGCAGATTTTGTCTGACTTAATGCAAGCAAAAAGGATATCTAAAAAGCTATCATGCTACATATTAATGTCAAACCAGTTTCTTATCTAGAATCTGAAAGACACAGCATAAAGCTGAACAGAGGTGCCCAAGGCAAAATCTTAAATGTGAACTGTGTTCCCCAAGGAGTGTAACTATAAGCTTGTCACAAGTTTTTGCAAAGATAAACTACCCTTGTTGATTTCACAGAAGCAGATCTGATCAATAAAATAACTTTCAAACACAAGGAATACTATCCATGTGAAATCACTATAACCACTAATCAGCACGAGATGCATGTTCTGAAATTGCTTTTGGGCTTCTCTCTTCGTTATGAAAGATTAGCAGCCAGTAATTTAATCATAATGGGGGAAAAAAGAAGACTCTATTTTTCGTGGAAGGCTTTTCAACGCTCACGGCAACACACCTGGTAAAAACAAAATGACAAAGCTTATCTCTCCCACAGGATTATCTTCCAGCCATTTAACGTAGCTTCCACCTCACACCTCCAGAGTAAATCTTGGAATGTGGCAGCCCAGAATGTTAATGGCACTTGGATGGAAATCTAATCCTTAAAAATACTGCTCAGAATTCTTGCAGTCTCTAATGCTGTATACTCACCAAGGAATCTACAGAACTTACTGTCCTAGAAGTAAGAGAGACCACAACATATTTAAGAACCAAAAACGGTCAGCAGGACAGGAGTGCTGACTGCAAGAATGGGAACGGAAGGAAAGTAAGGCTGTGACCATGAGAGGCTCTTTATACCATGCTAAGGAGTTTGGATAGACTTAATCCTAACAGCAAAGGGCAGCTAGTGAAAGATTTTAAGCAAGGCAGTGATGTGTTCAGATCTGCATTATAGAATTGTTTATCCTGGCATCACAGAAAATATCCCCACTAAGCAGAAAAACACCAGTCATCAAAGTAGAATACATTTCCCAACTAACAAAAAGTTAAGCAAAAGGCAATACGTCACTCTTAGGGAAACCAGCTAACTTATGTGAATTTAACCTGACTGATGTAAAAGTCAAAGCCCCGCCCCTACTCCTATTAGTCATGCAAAAATGTACTGCATTTACTAGGGTATTTCATCAGCCTAGAAGTGACATAAAGTTTGTTTCCTTTATTATAACTAAGTTATACAAAAATAAAAATAAAAATCCTCACTACAACTTCACATTCAAGTGCACGTTCTGCACTTACAGAATATCATTTCCCAATGAAAAAAAGCATCAAAAGCAAATAAATTATTTTCATGTCATTTGAAGAAAACTGTATCTGCCTATGATAAGGAATTATAATGGTCAGTATTTGACATGTTACTTGCCAGTGGGTTGCCTGTACAACAGTCAGGAAATCAGCAGCTTCCTGCCAATGTTTAACGCCATTTGTGATTTAGGTTTCTGTTTAATTTTCCAGAATTACATACTAAAAGTCATAAAATCGGTTATAACCTTTGACACAGTAAATCTATGCATTCATCCTAATAAAGCAATCAGTAGCAGAAAAATGCTATTTGTGTGTTTTTAAAGGTTCCCTACAATATTCTGTAAAAATAGAAATAGCTTAAATATTCTATCATACATTACTTAAGAAAAATAAAATACATTAACACAACTAAATACTACATAGCCATTCAAAAAATGATTATTACAAAGACTCTACTACAATAGAATAAAAAAGTTTAAGGAAAGAAGACAGGTATACGTATCCAGTAATTAAAATTACATAATACAGTACATATTTATACATTATTGATAAAGACTAGAAGAGAATAAGTAAAAACATAAAAGCTTAGTGTAGGAGTAAAAAAATGTCAACATTAGGCCAGGCGCGGTGGCTCACACCTGTAATCAATCTCAGCACTCTGGGAGGCCGAGGCAGGCAGATCACAAGGTCAGGAGATCGAGACCATCCTGGCCAACATGGTGAAACCCCGTCTCTACTAAAGATACAAAAACTAGCTGGGCGTGGTGGCGCACACCTGTAGTCCCAGCTACTCTGGAGGCTGAGACAGTGAAATCACTTGAACCCGGGAGGTAGAGGTTGCAGTGAGCCGAGATCGCGTCACCACACTCCAACCTGGGCGACAGAGCAAGACTCTGTCTCAAAAAAAAAAAAAGTCAACATTAAAGAAAGCATTCTTATTAAATGCTTGCAGAATTATTATTACAATTTTAAAAAACTAGAACAAAGTTTTATCATTCTTAGGAACAAACTAATCATAGGCTGATTAGTTTGAACAAACATCCACACAGGTTTAGTGCTAGTCATCCAGCCAGCCCCTGGACTGAACACCTAGAACACCTCACTCACCAAGTAGCCTGACCTCTCTTCTCTCATAAGACACCGCGCTTCAGAATCCCCACGGTAAGCGGTGGACCCTAGACAATCCTAATGTCTCTTAAATAACCTCTAAATCTTCTATCCATAGATATATCTCAACCTCCAGAGAAGTATTTGAACAAATGAGTATTTTATTTCCTAAATTCTCTATGTGACTACCTTCTGTACCATTTTATTGCTCAGTAACAAATCCAGCATGATGATGGATAAAAAAACAATCCCTAAAGTAGTGACCCAGACAGGTCTTAGGCAAGTCACTTAAAAGCTCTGAGTCCTTTATTTCTCCACTGTAAAATCAGAAGGAGGTAGTCTCAGGTGACTTCAATTTCTTACACCTCTTAATAGTATTACAAGATTTTATGATCATTGTGTGCTAATAACCCGTAAACAGTATTTACCAGACAATGCCTATAAACTCAGAACCAGAAATTCAGGTTCATGGTGGGCCTCTTCTTCATGACTTCTTAAAACCATTAGAGCTATCAATTCTAACCTGAGAAAAGTAAATAAGACTCTGAGCCAAGAAGAAATTTGTTTGACTGCTTTGCTTTCTTCCAATATTCAAAGCAATACGTGTACTCCTGTACTCGTAAGTGTCTGGCTCCCAAATATCTTTCAAAGTCTCAATTCGACCTAGCATAAGCAGTATTTTCATCAGACTGGCAACTGTGTGGCAGAATTCCTCTTTCAATGTTGCCTGATCCTTACTCCACTGATTTTTTTTAATTGCAATATATCAAGCATACAGAAAAGTATAAAGAACGATTGATCTTTAAAGAGGACTAAATAAGTCTCTTCTCAGGGTTCCCACTACTTGCCAAACGCAATGGCAGTGGGTCAGTGTACAAAGGTCAGCAACAGTGAGGACAGTTAACCAACTAAGTGCAATAATGTATACATTCCAGAATATGTCACTTCAGGCATGACACATAAGCCCTTAAAGCATACCAATGCAGGTAACACACTCAAATAAATACACTAGCAGCCCTTAGCTATAAACAAGTTCTGCCTCTTAAAGAATTCATTCCCAGTTGGTTGTTTGAAACTTGGCGCATATTTCCCCCAGACACACTGCAGTAAATGTGGTTGTTTCCAAGCCAACACACAAAAGGCCAATTTAACACATAAAGTATCTGAAACACTATACATTTGCCCTGCCAAAAGAGTAGGAAACATTACTGCAGCCAAGAAGAACCATAAGTGATTTTGCCATCTCAAAAGCAGGAGTGTGAGGGAAAGCAGAGTGTAGGTTCATAAGGGGTACAGATGGAGTCTTGAGGCAGTGCCTGGAGGCCTTATTAAGGCAAGTGAGCTTAGGGATTGTGAAACCAAGGGCCAGGCTGGCCTGGCTTTGATCAAATCTAGGTTCCTCCACTTAAAAGCCAGGTACCTTTAAACATTTTCAACCATTCTAAGGCTCAGTTTATTGATCTGAATTTCTGGCACAGAGTAAACATTCAATAAACAATTAGGCATTTTATATAGTTTTTTCATTTGCTTGAGACTGTATAGCTTTCATTTTTCTTGATGTAAGAGTATCCTTAACACCTGGCTGGGTTTATGACTCATTATTAGAAAATGTTCAGTTTCCACCCAAAACAAAAACACTTTTTCAAAGTGTCTAGGCAAGAAATGTACAGGAAAGGGATCGATGAGAATGTATTGCACACTAGAACAAGACAGCCTCAATCAAAATGAAGCAACTAACACGGGACCAAAGACAGAAGAAAAAGGAGTCTTCTAGTAACAGAAGATAAGAGGGAGATTACTGTAGAGAACTTCCAGATAACTTATGGGCTGTTTACACAGGGAGGAAAAGAGAAGAGGAACAGTAAATAATAGTGGTAAACTCCAACAGGGTATTGGTACAAATATAGACAAACACACACATACATAAACACATATTCTTATTTAATTTTCACAATCCCATAAGGTAGGGGCCATTATTATCCTATTATCCTTTTACAGATGAGGAAACTGAGGCACAAAGAGGTTGAATAACTTGCCCACGATAATTCAGCTATGATTAATCATAAGCCATGATTCAAACACACAGACTGGTTGCAGATTTGGGAGTCTAAACCACTATCTTATTATGATGCTTCTGTAGTGGGAAGCCAACCATTTGCATAAGGAGGTTTCCTAAATCAGAGGTTCATAACTTGAATAATATTTACCTATAAAGTTACCACTTATAAAGGTGTAAACATTATGTAACAATTTACAGATTTTCTGGCAATATTCAGTATTTGGGGTAGCAGTGGGTAACTTTCATTAAATGCTGCTGGATCCCAGGCACTGTTTGAAGCTATTTTGTAGGTTCTACCTCATTTAAGCTTCACAGAACTTTCTTTGTGACAGGTGCTATGAAGTCCATTTTACACTTGAGAAAAATTGAGGCTCAATTATGAGTCCAAAGTCACAGAGCTAGTAAGTGGCAGACGACAGCCTCACATCAGCTCCTCCTGGTTCCAAGTCCAGCACGCTTTTTATAACAGCACATCTGGTATGCTCAGACTCACACAGGTAAACACGGGACATGTTATATAACAGCCAGGTAATATAAAGCAACAGTAAATCTCATCTGACTTAAAATGTCAAAAATGGCAATGCAACTTTTAAACTAAATATTTCACAAAAAATATAACAAACTTTCTTTAGGACAGCTAAATGAACCCAACTGCCCTGCCCCAAAACCTAAAAAACAAACAATTCTTTTTTTATTTTTTGAGACAGAGTCTTGCTCTGTCCCCCAGGCCATAGTGCAGTGGCACCATCTCAGCTCACTGCAACCTCCGCCTCCCAGGTTCAAACAATTCTCCTGCCTCAGCCTCCTGAGTAGCTGGGATTACAGGTGCGTGCTGCCACGCTTGGCTAATCTTGTTTTTTGTATTTTTAGTAGAGATGGGGTTTTACCATGTTGGCCAGGCTGGTCTCGAACTCCTGACCTCAAGTGATCCGCCTGCCTTGGCCTCCCAATGTGCTGGGATTATATGCATGAGCCACCGTGCCCAGCCTCACGTCTTCTTTATATCTAACAATACCAAACACTATATTGTATAGATGCATCAAGGCACATCTCCAAGGACCTAAAACTGCTTCGAAAACACTAGGTTAGAAGAAACAAGTTTCCTAGGTTCTCATTTTAAATACCAATGTCAGGAGAGAGAGAAAGAAAAGGACAGGTGACAATCCACGAGAAAAAAGTCTCTCTGAAGAGTAGAATCATGTTTTGTTGTTGTTTACAATGCCAGAGTGCCTCAGATTTGAATTCTAGTTCTGCCATTTATTAGCTCTGTTTGCTCATCTGGAAAACGATGCCAATAAGATCCAAGTCTCTGGCTATTACAAAGACTAAATTAAATATCAAATGCAAAGTATATAACCCAACAACCGACACAGTAAAAGCTTACTAATCAATAGTCTCACGCCCTTGCCTACTCTCCTCCCCACGTGGGATGATGTGTCACAAATCCCACAGACCTGGCAGGACATGACCTACCCCAAGCACGCATTAACTTTCAGACTACCAGATCCTTACAAGGTACTTTGCTCATTTTCCACCAAACCCACATCATGATTCCCATATTGGCCCAAAGCCTTTTTGCCTGCTTTACATAGGGTAAGTATCTGTTTTATTATCTTGTTGTCACCACAGGTTGGGGAAACCAATGGGCAACTATTTATTATTTATATTTCTATTGCCCCTCTCCAAACAAAGGAGAGTTGAGGCTACCTATATAAATGTAAAAGATCTAGACAACAGAACCATCAATTAAAAGAAGGATTTAACACATGTGATAAGTAATCTGATGAGGAGACTGAGGCAGACAGATTATTGTAAGAAAACTGGATAGCAACTAAAAACAGGCAAATAACTTATCTTTGAGCTTTCTAGCAAGGAAACACAATGAGTTACAGATCACCTTTTTTTTGTTGTTCCTTATATGAAAGAAAGCATATCAATTTTTTTCTTTGAGGAGAGAGGTCAATAACTTGCCCGATTTATTTATCTAAGCCACTGGCAGAGCCAACAAGTCTTCCAAAATACTTGATGATCCTTTACAAAACTGTACCACTTTATACAAGAATCAAGGATGTAATTTGACCAAACTCCCTTCAGTAAAATGTTCCCACTTTGCCTCTCCTGCAAATTTTGTACAATTTGAACAAGTGTACATAGGATTTGTGTTTATTCAATAAATAGCCGTGTGCCTACTGGGAAGGCAACATTACGATGAAAGAGATGGTTCCTGCTCTCAAGGGCCTCGTGACTACATGGTGGAGGTGTGTCTGCAAAAGAACTGAAGCACAAAGCAGAACATGACGTGCTGGAACAGAGGATTACACACCACCAGAGGACTATGTGTATATACACCGCTTGTTAGGGTAGGGAGGGGCAGAGGAAGAGACCAGGGACATCTGAAGGGGCCTTGAAAGCTATGGAATTCTGACAGATGGAGAGCATGAAGCATGGGAAAAGTGCATTAAACGAGGAAGAACACAGAAAATCATGGGAAACATTTGGGACCTGAAAGCAAAATAATGAACAATCTGTTTTGGGACAGTGTAGCAGGAGAGAAACAGGAGAGTATACTAGAAAGTTAAATTGAGGTTTTAGCACAAGGAATCTTTACCATCAGACTAAGGTGGAGCTTGGATTGTTTTCTACAGGCAATAGGGGCTTCTAAAGGCTTGTGATCAGGAGTTAGACACAGAAAGATAAATACCACATACGCTCACTTATAAGTAGGAGCTAAATAATGTGTGCACATGGACACAGAGTGAGCAATGATAGATCACTCAGGTAAAGAAAGCCAAAGGAAGGCTGCGGCAGTGGGGACAGTGAGTGGCAAAGGTGCTGAATACAAATACCAGGGAGGGAGCCCTGAGAGGCCCTGGGGAGGATGTGGGGTGGAGCAAAAGCAAAGGGAGAGATCGGGGTTAGTCTAAGGCAGGAGGCAGCAGATTCTGGCCTGCAAGCCAAATCTGGCCTGCTGCTGCCCATTTTGTACAGCCAATAAGTTGACACATTTTTAAATGGTTGGGAAAAAAAAAGAAAAGTATTTTGTGACAAGTGAAAACAGAAATGTCAGTGTCCATACATAAAGTTGTATTGGAGCACAGCCACACTCACTGGTTTACACGTCTACATTGGTGCTACAGTTGCAGATTCAATACTTGTGACAGACCGCGCTGTGCTCAAAGCTGAAAATGTTTACTGTCTTTCCCCTCACAAAAGTTTTCTGTGAGGCCCACACCCTGCTGGCCTAGGGTTTTCAGGGTGGTGGATAGAGATGGTATGAACCCAAAACAGAGAAATCATCCATTATTATGACAATGGCTCAGAAAGAAAGATGGTATCAATCTTGGAGCAGTTAAACAGGAGGTGTCAAAGGACATACAGCAAGGCAGCCCAGTGTGAAATGGAAAGCTCATTCCACTGCAGGGGCCCAGCACTGGCTATCCCCTCTGCCTAGGACATTTTTCTTACAGATCATTGAACTGCCTGGCTCCTACTCATTACTTGTCCTTCAAGGCTGAGTTTAAATGTCACTTTCCCAGACCAGGAGCCCTTCTCTTAACCCCTCAACCTAAGTATTCACTACCCATACCTTGCTAACTTTCTCTACTGTACTTATCACCACCTGAAATTATCTTGTTTATTAATGTGTTTAACATCTTAGACTGCTGGCTACTTAAGGACAGGGACCTTTCCTCTCTTGTTCCCCAGTGTCCCCAGTGCCTTGAATAGTGTCTGAAACTGTGCAACCAGTATTTGGGGGAGGTAAGGAGCAGAGAGGAAGGAATATAAATAAAAAGGGACAACTGGAGCTCAGGCAAAAGTGGGTCATCTGCACCATTTTCGCAACATATAAGATCTACCATTCACAGAACCTTTAGAAACATCCTCATTGGGGAGGAGGAGAAGTGAGAGAAAGAGAAGACACTCAAAAAGAGAACAGAGACACACAGAGAAAGGAAGTCCTTACTGTGTCTCAGAAGCCAGGCAGCAGTAGGGTTGAGGGACATCTGCCAGGAAGGAGGTTTTCAGCAGCATGAACTGTTTCAGATAACTAGGGCAGAAAAAAGGTGTTAAAATGTGACAGCAAGAAGGTCACTGGTGACCTCAAGGAAGCAGTCTCATGAGTGTGGAGGTGGCAGTCAGTTTGCAAAGGGTTAAAGAATGAGTGGGTGAGAGGAAGTGAAGGGTTTCAAGGCATTTATTTGGCAGCAGAATGAAGGGAAAGAGGAAAGAGAGGTGCTCTAGGGGCAGCAGTGAGTGGGTGGGATCCTTCTTCCATTTTTTCATGGGACACAAATCTCATCATGTTATAAGCCTGCTTAAAAATGTCAGCTTCCCCTAATGCATTACAAGGCCCAAAAGTAATGTAGTACATACGGCCCTGCTTGACCAGGTTCCTTCTTGCCTCACCAGCCTCCACCTTTGTTCTCTTTGCACCAGCTGCAGGGTGTTGGTCCCACCATAGGTCCTCGGCACATATTGTTGCCTCTCACTGGAAATCCTCCTCATTCTCTTAGCACAGCTCTTTCACCCTTCAGATTTCCATGTATGAAAGTACTGCAGAGACCCCTTTTCTTACAGCCCACCTCTGACATCTCTCCTGGTACTCAGCATCATTGTAACAAACAGTAATACAATTGCTGAATTGTTTTTTCAACAAGCAAGAAACTTTTCTAAGGGCAGGAGCCAAGCCTGTCTTGTCTCACATACATGTGAATTCTACAGAAAGTTGCGGAATAAAGGAACAAACATGAAAACCTAACAGCATTTGTATTTCAGCCAGCTTATAGATGGTAAGTGGCCGCCTGCTTCCTAAATCACATCAGGTGGGCTTACAATTTATGTTTGGGCCAATATGACTTCCTCTGACTTCCTCCTGCTTCCACCAACCCAAGTGAACAGTCATTCCACACAAGTAAAAACATGAGGTTCCTTGGAGTTACCACCATACATCAAATGATTTTCCCAAAAAGATAACCAATATGCTGTGATTTATGGACTTGCCTAAAGTTTCACAGAATGGTTTTAACTGAACAAAATCAGTCAGAATATTAAGACATTATGCATATTACTTTTTAGTCTAATGCGAATTAGTGCTAAAATGGGTTTGCAGCTACACCTGGCAAAAAAGCCATTGTACCTCTTTATAATATAAATTGCATTTGTCCGCATCCCTGTGTGTGATGCACCAAACTAGTTTAATAACAAGATTTTTCTCTTGGAAGATACATATTTGGTAGATTATTTTAAATTTCCAGCCGGGTGCGGTAGCTCAAGCCTGTAATCCCAGCACTTTGGGACGCCGAGGCGGGCGGATCACAAGGTCAGGAGATCGAGACCATCCTGGCTAACACGGTGAAAACCCGTCTCTACTAAAAAATACAAAAAACTAGCCGGGCGAGGTGGCGGGCGCCTGTAGTCCCAGCTACTTGGGAGGCTGAGGCAGGAGAATGGCGTGAACCCGGGAGGCGGAGCTTGCAGTGAGCTGAGATCTGGCCACTGCACTCCAGCTTGGGTGACAGAGTGAGACTCCGTCTCAAAAAAAAAAAAAAAAAAAAATTTCCTTGAGTTGTTTTATCTTTTCTTAGTACAACATAAACATTATATTAAATTATAATTGAAAAAAATTGTTATAAATTATATAGCCTCACTATAATTTGATCAAATTAACTGTGTGCGCAAGCCTACAGATATAATTGTGCTTAATTGAATAAACTGTCAGTTCCAATACCCTTAAGTCCTTAAAACACCGTTATAAACAAACAAAGTTGCATTCATTACAAGTGGTTCTTATCTATTTCTACTTTATATTCAGACTAGTCTGAGTTACCAAGTGTACCTGAAAATAACAGACCTAAATTTATGTTTTAAATACCTACAGGTCAGCCTTTTCAGCTGAAGCGGACTTTCCTACCCACTCCCCCTCCATACAAATCAATTAGGGAGCTTTACTGTCTTTCTCATTCTAGAATAGAAAGACACGAGAAGATACAGCTAACTCCTTTGCTGTCAAAGCATATGGGATGAAAATGACATCAAGAGCTCTTTTCCAATCACGTGGTAACAACTGTTCTTGAGTATAAATAATGCCCAGACCCAAGAAAACAGTCCAACATATACATCACCAAGCAGGAGATACATTTAAAATATTGTAAAATTCGCCGGGCGCGGTGGCTCAAGCCTGTAATCCCAGCACTTTGGGAGGCCGAGACGGGCGGATCACGAGGTCAGGAGATCGAGACCATCCTGGCTAACACGGTGAAACCCCGTCTCTAGTAAAAATACAAAAAACTAGCCGGGCGACGTGGCGGGCGCCTGTAGTCCCAGCCACTCGGGAGGCTGAGGCAAGAGAATGGCGTGAACCCGGGAGGCGGAGCTTGCAGTGAGCTGAGATCCGGCCACTGCACTCCAGCCTGGGTGACAGAGCGAGACTCCGTCTCTAAATAAATAAATAAATAAATAAATAAAATATTGTAAAATACACATCTATGATTAGGAGGAAGGGCCAACTTTTTGTACACTTTTGCATTTTGGGTAAATCTTGCTTTAGGAAAGCAAAATACGTATATGGAAACAGAAACTGTAAAAGGGCATTCCATAGAAACTGAATACTAAATTCTTATAATTCCTTACCAGCAAAACTCCCTGGAGTACTATCTGATTTACAAGATACTTAATTTCCACACAATTCTGAAGACACCATTTTACAAACAGGTATACCTAGTGCCTCTGCCAACAGCCCACAACTTGCCAAGTAAACTGAATCAGTGAGGTCAACACAGTATCTTCACATTAACTTTCCCGGAAAGTCAAATACATTCCTACCAAATTATATACCCTGGATGGCACTTTAAATTAAGTAAAAGCACCTTTGCTAGTCATTTTTCCTTAAAAATAGAGTAAAACCTAATTTACCTAGCACCTTTGGCACTGTCTTTGTAATAAACCCTTCTAGATTTGAGAAACTGCCTTCTTTTTTGATTCACTCATTGCTAATTGAAGTCTTTCTAACATAGAATATATCTGTTAGTCTTTGTTTTACAAAACAAAGTGGCATCTTCCCTACTATGTTAAAACATTGTTTATAATTTGAGGTTTTTTTTTTTTTAATATACAGCCTATTTACCACTCATTAAAATAAAATAAGTAGGCATGGTCGTTCATGCTTATTACCCCAAAACTTTGGGAGGCCAAGGCAGGAGGATTGCTTGAGCCCAGGAGTTCGAGACCAGCCTGAGTAACAGAATGAAACCTCTCTCTATAAAAAAATTTGAAAATTAGCTGAGTATTGTGGCACCTGCCTGTGGTTCCTGCTACTCAGAAGGCTGAGGTGGGGAGGACTGCTTGAGCTCAGAAGGTCAACGCCGCCTTGAGTTATGACCACACCACTGCACTTCAGCCTGGGTGACACAGCAAGACCTTGTCTCAAAATAAAACAAAATTTAAAAATACCTAGCACATTTTTAGCTCATGCTGGCATCATTTCAAAATTTTAAGCATAGTCATTCAACCCTCAAAACAACCTCAGAGGTAGGTACTATCTTTATTGTCATTCTATGGATAAGGAAACAGGCGTAACTTGCTCGCAATCTCACAGCTAGGATCAAACCACAGTGTAGATCCAGAGCCTCCAAAAACAGACTATCAGAATCAAAAAACAAAACAAGGCTAAAAGACAATCAATCAGTCTGTTTTCTACTCAGAGGTACCATAAATTGATGTGATTTAGTCTCCTACAGCTGGATTCAAGTTATTACTGTCTTCTACACAGACGGCCACAGCTCCTCTTAGGTTTCACAGTCAGCCTTCTCTCGCAGATCACTCTTAAGTAACTCTCCCTGAGTTAAAGCAAAGATTCCTCACTGGTGTTTCACCCTGAGGAAAACCTCTTCTTTGAATTTGTCTACAGAAATTCTCTGAAAGTAGCTTCTTATATTGTCCCCAGACCCTCCTGCATACCTCCTAACCCCTAAATGAGATATCTGAACTTGCCCTTTTCTGCTAGAGATGTGAACTTTCACTTCATTTATGCTCAACAACTTGACCTCTTCTTCATGGTTTAATGATTGTTACCAGTACCAATCACCATACTGTGGTGTGATTAACAATGCAACCTCAAATTGCTAGCATGTTGACAATGGTGTTTGCCCTCCACTAAATGCCCCATATTGTTTCACTTTTGAGTTTTGGTTCTCCTTGTCATAAACCAGTAGAAACTCCTTATTCACTTCTAAGATAAAAATTAACACTGCTTGCCTCTGAGAACATGTCTTCCTGTATTCATCCACTTAATAACTCTTGTCTCTTACATTTGTTGTATTTAATCTTCTAATGGCTTAAAAACCAGTTAGATAAACTGTCAAAAAATTCTTTATAAACTAAAAGCAAATCAAATACTCCACTGTAAGGAAAGCATGGATGAACTTCATGACATCTTGCTTGGCTCGAAGGCTTTCTTGTTTCCTAGCAGTCTTCTGGATAGTTGATAAATGGCAGATAATAAAGGGCGTTTTCTGGGATGGGGAGGAGAGAGTTGCACAATGGTCAGATGAAGCTGACCCTTCATAGAACTCTCAGTGCTTCAGGTCTTCCATTTGCTAATAGTGTTATTCTTGAGCTTGGAAATTTCAAATGGCTTCTCATCTTCCCTACTCATTCGTTCAACAGATGCCTTAGTCCCTAACCTAACACTGCTCACAAACTTGTGGAAAGAATTACAGTCTTCACAATCTGGACCCAACCTGCATGTCCTGCCCTACCTCCTACCGCTCCCTCCCAAGCAGTCTTTGCTCTAATCTAGTGGCCACTTCCAAGTCTGCCACTGACACCATGTACATGCCCACTTTTATGTCTTTGCTCACACTGTATCTCTGTCCAGATTTCCTTCCCACCCTAAAACAAAGGAACTCCTACTCACTCCTGAAGGCCCAACTCAAATAAAGCCTCTTCAAAAAAGCATTTGACAAGGGCTCCAAGCAGGGATTACCTCTCTTCAGGGTCCTGGAGCTCTTAATTCCGACCACTACTACATAACACGTTGGGTTACAGCTATGTATACCAAGTTTATTTCCATATAAACTGTGTCTTATCCTTCTGCCAGGCACTTAATAGGTACCAAAGAGATGTCTGTGCATACAAAGAATGAATTAATCTGTAATATTAAAAAAAGAAAGGTAACAAACAAGGGGAAGCTACTCCCTAGTCCTCAGACTTCAAAGGAGTGCCATGAAGGCTTCTAGGAAACATTCTACAATCACAAAGATTTGCTCTTTCACATGTAAACAATCTGCAACGACAAAACTGAACATGCCCTCAGGGTCTTCCCCTAGACTGTAAATTCTACGAGGACAAAGATTTTTACCTGTTTTGTTGTCTGTCTATTCACTCTGAGATTCACTGCAAGAGCTCAACAAGTATTTGCTAAATGAATAAAAGAATGTACAAAATGCTAGTGTGAATAGTACTGTTAAGTAAATTCAGTTACCACAGATTAAAAATATCCCAACAAACGCCAGCTCTATCTTCTGGCCAGAGTAGACTTAAAAGAAATTATCCTTTCGCTTCTAAAGCAGGTCTTGCCTCAGGACTGGGCAGTTTATCCATAGAGCACCAAGGAAGAATGTGTGCCCACTGCCAACTATGAAGAATCACAGATCATAAACCCTCAGAAGTGGAGATATCATGGAAATGAGCTTAATGTTTTATGCTTTCCTGTTGCCTTAAACTGCCAAGAATGCTGGTGCACCTCAGTGGGAAGAATACTCACAGGAATTAGTTTCCAGCCCCTGAAACCCAGTCATTTCAACATGACAGCTGTTTGAAATCCCATGTTACCAGAGGGTTTGTGAGACAGGAAGCAACAGTGGCACACCTAGCTGAGCACAGGGGAGAGTAAGAAGCAGAGAGAGGAAACAAGCTGAATGAGAACGTGGCTTGGAGGCAGCAAGGAAAGTATAAAAACAATGAACCAGGCCAGGCATGGTGGCTCACGCCTATAATCCCCTTCACTTTGGGAAGTTGAGGTGGGCGGACCACTTGAGGTCAGAAGTTCAAGACCAGCCTGGTCAACATGGTGAAAGCCCATCGCTACTAAAAAAACAGCACAAAAATTACCCAGGCATGGTGGAACGTGCCTGTAATTCCAGCTACTCAGGAGGCTGAGGCACGAGAATCACTTGAACCTGGGAGGCAGAGGTTGCGGTAAGCCTAGACTGTGCTACTGTATTCCAGCCTGGGTGACAGAGTGAGACTCCATATTGAAAAAAAAATTAAAAATAAAAATAATAAAAACAATGAATCAATGTCTCCAATGCCTACTATAATGTAATTTACCTTTACATCGTAATTATTAAAAAAGAAAGAAATGAAGGGCACACAAACAAGGAACACCTTCCTTGGTCACCAGCTACTCTCTCCTTTCTCATCATTAATTCTCTGAATCTTAACTGCTCTTACAGAAAAGAAATTGGCAAGGGGATGAGTGTGCTTAAATGGACAAGGGAGTAGAGCATGAATGACTTGTTCCCTCTATTTTCTACTTTCCTATATTTTCTAATTTTTCTATAGTGAGTTCTCCTTATTGTCACCATAGGAGAAATAACTTTTGTTTAAAGAAATTATAGAGCTAAAAAGTACATGTTCTGACAATAAGAAAACGAAGTACACTAAAAAAAACCTTTACCCCAAAAAATGAATAACAAAGAATTTGATAATATCAAACCATCCACAGGCAGCTTTTTACTCAACATATTGCCTTAACCCTGGTTCCCTCAACTACCGGTAAAACTAATGATTCACTTATGAAAAATACTCTTCATATTAGTTATGATTTGCATAGCATGTCACAGTTTCCATGCATTATTTACCTGATCTTCCCCCAAAACTCTGTGAGATGACCAGGGAGAATATTCTTATCTCCATTTTGCAAATGAAGAAAATACGTGCCCTGAAGTGAAAAAATTTGCCACCGCAAGAGCCCAGATCTTCTTGCTCCTTCCTCAGTATTCCAAAACAGGACTTCTCAACCTGGGCACTACTGAGATGGATAATTCTCTGTTTAGGATGGGGGGCTGTCTTGTGCGTTAGAGGATGTTTAGTAGCATCCCTAGCCTCTAACCACTAGATGCCTACCAGTAGCATCGCTCCCTTCCCCCAAGTTGTAACAACCAAAAATGTCTCCAGAAACTGCAAATATCTCCTTGGGTGCAAAATCGTACCCAGTTGAGAATTACTGGTCTAAAAGAATCTGCAAAGTTCCTTCCAACACTCCTGTTCTATAACAAGGTTCCAGATACCACTAAGCCACAATAAATCACAAAGCATCCAATGTTACTTGTACTCAGCAAGATTCCATTAATAAACCAATTCCCCATCCACTTAAAATAATGCTTTTAAATGTGAAAATGAACAAGAAAACTTGGTATGAATATTCACATCTCAGACAATAAATCTAACAGCATGCTATTATCTCATCAGGACATAAGGACATACAAAATGGGATGTGTTTGAGGGGGAAAAAACACCAGAGGAATCTGAGAATTAGAAAACACAGATCTTGGTCTTTGCTGTGGAGTTATACCTTAGCGTTCTCTTGTTCTCTCTATACAAATGAGTATCAACCTACACGTTCTCAATGCTTGTTTCAGTCGGAAGTATAAGGCTTTAGCCAAGCTCATGTTAAGATCCTAAATTACAACAACAGAAATGTAGTTATATGTGGGGAAATATTTGAATTATTTTACCTATATCTAATTTATGCATTCTCGCATTCTCTACAATCTTTTCCCAATGGCAGTAAATAATTAGCATAGTATGGAATGGGGAAACCATTTAAACTGGCTGTATTCAGTGTGGAGTATCACAATGCAATCCTAGCAGTAAAAAAATATAGTTTTGTACCTACTAACAGAAACTAAGACTCTGTCAAAGTGCTTAGTTAATATGATATACAGAATTAAGAAGAGGTTATGATTATTCTTATTTATAATGTCCAAAGTCATTCAAGTATGATGTCCTCACATCTTTAAGTGTGATCTGGATCTGTACAGGGGAGACATTTTCTCCACATTACAAAGCATATTGTACCAGAAATGTCTGGAACCCTGGCGGTATCCATTAATCTTCACCACAAAGTACAAAACAATACATTGATCCTTCAACGAAAATAATTCCCTGGTCTTGGAAACCATCACAGTCATCAAAAGCAAAATCAAGAAACAACACATAATGGGGTTTTGGAAAGGAAAGAACAAAGATTCAATCAATACAAATTGCTCATCTTAAACAAAATCTACTGTGCCTATACCCATACGTAACTCAAATCTTTTCTTTAAAAAAAAAAATAGCCAAAACCAAACACTCCCTGATTACATCTGTCTCTGCTTCATTCTCATCATTTAACTACCCATGTTTTACTCCCTGAAAGAAGTAATGACAATTTTATACCACTGTAAATTCCTACCACTGAGAGAAAAGCCCTATGACTCGGGGAAAAAAGTGTCAATGACATGTATAGTGATGTACTCAACCAGCGGCAGAAGGCAGCTCACAGCCACGTAGTAAGAAGAGTGGCAGGAAGGACGGGGTCCTCTTCCCCAGGAACACACAGGAAATCATAGAGTGCAAACCCTCCAAAAAACGTGTGCACAAACACCTGGCAAACATCGCATCTTTTATTTAGAAGTTCCTTAGTAAACACACATCCAAGGAGCCCACATCCCAGGGACCCTGAGGAGTGACTTTGGAGGAGTGTTTATTAGTTCTCTGATGCTCCTGGTCGCCGACCGCGCGCGGATGGAGTTGGAGTGAGGGAGCCAGAGACCAGTCCGTTTCGGTTAATCAGTCCCTTTCCAGTGGGATTCCCAATTCCCCGGGTGTTTCTCTCCCACTGTTCCCCTTCCCTGGTCCTCTCGCCCAGGGTCACCTTTCCCACTTCTAGCTGGCTACCTGAGGCCTGATTCCTAACAGAATCCAAGAGGGGAGGGGGCGTTTCCCGAGTTCGCGGACGCCCAACACCCAGCTCCAAATACCAGAAACTTTCCCTCGCTGAGACCGCAAGGAAGGAAAAAAGCTAAGACTCAGCCTCCGTCCGGGGGCCGAAGAAGAAAACCTTTCTGCGCCGCGACCCCGGCCGGGAGCTGGCGGTCAAGTTGGTGCAAGGAGGTAGGGACGTCAGCCCTCCAGCCCGCGCCCGTATCTCGGGGTGGTATAAACAGGATGTCAGACAGCGCGCTCCGGGCTTGTTTGTGAAAACTTGCCGTGCGCGCTGGGGGAGGGGGCGGCCTGGCTTAACCGCTCCCCTCCCGGCCAGGGGCCCCCGCCCGGGGACCTCCTCGCTGCCCGACGGCTCCGCGGGGCTGGAAATCCCCGCCTTCCCCGCCCGAGTCGCGGGGTCCTGGGCAGCGCTCAGGAGCAGCCCGGGCCGCGCAGCGTGAAGACCGACAGAGAGCGGTGGCCGCGCCTCCGGCTAGCCCGGTTGCGCGCCCCTCGCCTGCCGACCGCGGCCACCCCGGCTCCTCCACCTCCCCCGGTGACACTCACCACTTCCGTGTGCGCCTGGGCCGGGCGGCGCCGGGTCGCTGCGCTGGTTGGGGTCGACCGGCCGGCTCGCTAGGCGGCCAGCCCCCCGGGACCCCAGCGCGCGCGCGCCCAGGGCTGAGGAGGGGTCGCGGCGAGGACAATCAGGACAGGGCGCAGGCCCGCGCTGTCTGCGGCTCCGGGATACTCCGCGGCCGCCGCGGCCTGCGCTCAGCGACGCACCGCCTCCCGTCCCGCCCCGCCCCGCGGCCGGCCCCACCCCCGCGGTCGCCGGGCCCGCCCCCTCGTGACGTCACCAGCGGCAGCCCCGGAAAGCGGGGCGGGGCCGCGGTCCCGGCGGAGAATCTGCGCCTCCGGCCTAGCCGCCCCGCCCCCATCCGGCTTCGCTCGCGAAGCCACCCCCACTAGTCTGTTCACCCAGTCTTCTAGATTCTAGAATGTAGAAACTCATCTAGGAAGCGAGGTCAGCCAGCGCGAGGAGTAAAATTGCCAGGATTCGCCTGTAGATTGACCCCTCCCAGCCCTGGAGCCCCTTCCGCCACACCTTTGTGCGCTCGATGCAGAAATGCAACCCCCTCCACCGTGTACGCTGCGCTTCTTACCCCAGCTGAGTAGGAGGGGAGCTAGTGGAGCACTAGACTAAAAAGAACTTAAGAATACAGCCCCCAGCTTCGACAAGCTGCTGCAGATCCAACCCATTCCGTATTTTAAAAGCTCTTTACGAAAAAAAAAATAAAAGCGTATGCATAATAGGAGTTAGAACTACATTCACTGATACCTAACACATGTACAGCGCTTTTCATTATTTTACTAATAACCTCTCAAAGTAGTAGTATCATTTTATCCATGAGGAACAAATTAAGTCTTAAGTATCTTAATCAAGGTCACACTGTAGCCACGATTCAAACTTCGTAGGCAGTCCACGGACAAATCCTAACAATTTTATTTCCTTAGGTATCTCTCCAGTCAGTTCACTTGTCTACGTTCCGGCAACATGGTCCGAGCTGCCACCATCTCTCACCTGAAGGGACCACGAACACCTCTTAAATCACTGCATTCACTCCAGCCCCCAATTAATTCTCTACAATGAACTTTTAAAAATTCAAATCTGTTTCACACACTCCCATGCTTAAAACACTCCAGCGACTTCCCCCTGACAATCCCTGGATGAAAATCCTCCGAGGCCGCACACAGTCAGAATTCTGCAGCTTCAGGGCTGTGGACAGAGGCTGCCCCACCTGTGCTGACTTCACTAATCCTGCTGGACAGTTCCTGACCACTTGAGTTACTGCAACTGAAAGTGAGCAAGATATTCTGGGTGTGGAATAAAGTCAAGCATCCGAATTAGACTACTGAATTTGAGGTTTGGCCTCCACCACTAACCACCTGTGTTGCCCTAAACAGTTCTCAGTTGACTCAATTCTCAGTTGAGCAGCAGACAAAATGAACTCCAAAGTGCCTTCCAGAAGTACAGAGAAGAGGACGGGAGAAGACCGGAGATCAGAGCAGACAGGGAGGCAAGCTGGGTTGCCTGCATTGTGGGTGTTTGTGTGCAAGTCTTGTCTAGCCTGCCACACTCTGAACAACACCTCAGGGCTGTTTGCATCATTTTCTTCACCTGTTAAATAGGGATAATGCCTTCCTTAAAGGGGTTTTGCTGAAAGTGAACTATGATAATATAGCCCACATGGCATGGGCTCAGGAAGTGGTAGGAATTTTTATTGAGCTGGACCATAAAGAACAGGTGAGAGTGACATGAAGGGAGACAGAAACGTGAAAGAACAGCATTTCAGGTGAGGAGGGTAAAGAAAAAGGAAAGTCAGGAAGGCAGCAGTGAACCCATTTTGCCCACAAATGAATCTGGCTGTTCACAGGGTGGAATCAGGGATTCAGTTTAATCTGTTCGTCTGTAACAGACATTGTGCTAGGTGATGAGAATTCAGAGAAAAAAAAAAAAAAGACTAGGTTCCTGACCTCTGAATGTTCAATGTGCAGTCAGAGAGACAAGCAAGTAACAATTCAGTGTGATTCCCGGTCCTGTAACGGCGATCACAGAAGACAGTCACCCAGTCAAGTCTGAGGAAGTCAGAAGAAGCTTCAAGTAGCAGACACGAGGCAGGAGTCAGGAGGTGGCGGCATATTCAGGCAGTAGTAGTATATGCTGGCTGGGTGTGGCGGCTCATGCCTGTAATCTCAGTACTTTGGGAGGCTGAAGCAAGAGATTTGCTTGAGGCCGGGAGTTTGAGACCAACCTGGGCAACATAGCAAGACCCTGTCTCAAAAAAAAAAAAAAAATGGCCAGGTGCAGTGGCTCGTGCCTGTAATCCCAGTATTTTGGGAGGCCAAGGTGAGCCGATCACTTGAGGTCAGGAGTTTGAGACCAGCCTGGCCAACATGGCGAAACCCCGTCTCTACTAAAAATACAAAAATTAGCTGGGTGTGGTGGCGGGAGCCTATAATCTCAGCTACTTGGGAGGCTGAGGCACGAGAATTGCTTCAAACCAGGAAGCAGAGGTTGCAGTGAGCTGAGATGGCACCACTGTACTCCAGCCTGGGCAACAGAGAGAGACTCCCTCTCAAGAAAAAAAAAAAGGTAAACTAGCTGGGCATGGTGGCACATGCCTGTAGTACTGGCTAATTGGGAGGCTGATGCTAGAGGATCGCTTGAGCCCAGGAGTTTAAGGCTGCAGTGAGCTAGAATCACACCACTGCACTTAAGCCTGGGCAACAGAGTGAGACCCCATCTCTTAAAAAAAAAAAAATAAGTATATGCTGTGTGACTGGGGAATGAGAAAAGATGAACCCCATGCAAAAACTTTTGCCCAAAAAAAATAGTGGTTTTTTTGAGAGATTTAAGGTTTTTGTTTTAGAAGAATCACTCTAGGGCAAGTGCTCTCAACCTCAGCACTACTGACATTGTGGGCTGGAAAATTCTTTGTTGTAGCGGAGGTGTCCTGTGCATTGCAGGATGTTTAGCAGCATCTCTAACCTCTGACTACTAGGTGCCAGTAGCAACTCCTCTTGTTCCCCCATCACATTTCCCCACAACTCCCCACCCTCCTCCTCTCCCACTTGTGACTTCCAAAAATATCTTCAGACATTGCCAAATGTCCCCTGGGGTGCAAAATCACACCCCACTGAGAACCACTAGTCTAGGGATAATGTGGAAGATGAATTGGAGGGCAAGGAGATTAATTACATGTCATCGTAAAACTGCAAGCTGCAAGAGATGAGAGCCTATCTAAGGCGGTGGACTGGGGAAGGATACTAAGGAAGATGCAAAAAGCCTGAGGAGGTAGAATGGATAGTGCTTGGTGACTGATTAGTTGTGGCTACTGAGGCAGAAAGAGGAATCTCACATGACTCCTAAATTTTCTGAATTGGTTGACAAGCTGACCAAGGATGCCATTGACTGGATGCCACCGACCAAGCAGGATAAGAAATTCAGTTTTATGTTTGAGAATAGGAAAGTTTTAAAAAGTCACTAAGCCAGGCATGGTGGCTCAGACCTGTAATCCCAGCATTTCGGGAGTTCAGGAGTTCAAAATGGGTCCAGGAGTTCAAAATGAGACCAGCCTGGGCAACATGGCAAAAACCCGTATCTACAAAAAAATACAAAAAATAACTGAGTGTGGTGGCACATGCTTGTGGTCCCAGTTACTCAGGAGTCGAGATGGAAGGATCACTTGAGCCCAGGAGATCAAGGCTGCAGTGAGCTAGGATGGTGCCACTGCACTCGAGCCTGGGAAACAGAGTGATATCCTGTCTCAAAAAAAAAAAAAAAAAAAAAAAAAAAAAAAAAAAAAAAACAGGCCGGGCATGGTGGCTCACACCTGTAATCCTAGCACTTTGGGAGGCCAAGACTGGTGGATTGCTTGAGGCCAGGCATTCAAAACCAGCCTGGTCAACATGGTGAAACCACGTCTCTACTAAAAATACAAAAAATTAGTTGGGCATGGTGGTGGGCACCTGTAATTCCAGCTTCTCAGGAGGCTGAGGCAGGAAAACAGCTTGAACCGGAAAGGCAGAGGTTGAAGTGAGCCAAGATCGCGCCACTGCACTCCAGCCTGGGCAACAAGAGAAAAACTCCGTCTCAAAAAAACAAAACAAAACAAAAAGGGCCGGGTACAGTGGTTCATGCCTGTAATCCTGCAGTCCCAGCACTTTGGAAGGCCAAGGCAGATGGATCACCTGAGGTCAGGAGTTCAAGACCAGCCTGGCCAACATGGCAAAACTGTCTCTACTAAAAATACAAAAATTAGCCAGGCATCGTGGCATGCACCTGTAATCCCAGCTACTTGAGAGGCTGAGGCATGAGAACCGCTTGAACCTGGGAGGCGGAGGTTGCAGTGAGCCAAAAGCACACCACTGCACTCCAGCCTAGGCGACAGAGAGACTCTATCTCAAAAAAAAAAGTCACTCAGTAGAGTGACATATGATATATAGTACAGTGACATATATGTCTATATACATATATGATATATACATATATTATATATGTATATATGTACATATACATATCATATACATATGATACAGTAGAGTGACATGATATATGATACACATATGATATATAGGAGAGACACAATAGTGTAAAACAAAAGAATACAAATATTTCCTTCTAACATGCAATCCATGACATACATCTAAATTTAAATAAACCTTCTAACATGCAATCCATGACATACATCTAAATTTAATTAAACCAAATGCAGTGTAGAAGCCTCTTATTAGAAAATTATCTAAAATAATAATAACCGCCCAACCGTCAATCATACACACAATTTCACACATAAATCTTCATCAAAAGAACATGTCCCTGTCAGTCTATTCCTCTGCAAAAGCTATTGCTTAGATAACAATGGGAAGATATGTTAGATGAAAACAATGATGTCTGCCAACAACACTAAACTAAACTAAAACCCCTTTGTACAAGTCATGAAATTTTTTTCCAAAAGTTGGAATCTAGAGAAAAAATAGACTGTAATCTTGCAAACGTGATATAAATCAGTCACGGGGCATATTTTTCATATAGTCATGGCATACATGTCACTTTGTAAACTGTTCCTTAAACTTAATTGTAATTTGTAAACATATTTCAATGTTTCTACACAAGTCTTCATAACGAATGAACTTTTTCATGCAAATAACTTTTTTTTTTGAGTCAGAGTCTTGCTTTGGAGTGCAGTGGCACAGTCACAACTCACTGCAGTCTTGATCTCCCAGGCTCAAGTGATCCTCCCACCTAAGACTCCCAAGTAGCTGGAGACACAGATTGACGTCACACACCCAGCTAATTTTATTTTTTGTAGAGACAGGGTCTCTGTATGTTGCCCGGGGCTCAAATTCCTGGACGCAAGCAATCCTCCCACCTTGGTCTCCCAAAAAGTGCTGGGATTATAGGCGTGAGCCACTGCTCCTGACCTGATTGTTTTCTTAATCTGTATCACTGTCTAACATTATTCTAATTATTTATTAATTTACTTGTTTTCAACAATTTTCGTGACTAGGAACTTTTTCTGTCTTATTTCACTTCTGTGTTTGCAGTACAGAATAGTGCCTGGCACATAGTTGGCACACAACAGATATTTGCTGTTTTCGCCTATCTAACCTTAAGGAGAGGGGATACCTTTGGAATCACAGAGAACATCACAATGCAAACAAACAAAAACCCACAACAATTCAACATGGTTGAGTACAAGAAAATGGAAAAATTCTGCATGTATAGTTTTTTAGGGCAAATAACATGCCGTAAAATGCATATCAAAAGTATGACAGATAAGGCCGAGCACGGTGGCTTATGCCTGTAATCTCAGCACTTTGGAAGGCCTCACTTGAGGTCAAGAGTTCGAGACCAGCCTGGCCAACATGGTGAAACCCGTCTCTACTAAAAATACAAAAATTAGCTAGGCATGGTGGCACGTGCCTGTTATCCCAACTACTCAGGAGGTTGAGGCAGGAGAATCGCTTGAACTCGAGAGGCGGAGGTTGCAGTGAGCCAAGATCACGCCACTGCACTCGAGCCTGGGCAACAGAGTGAAACTCCATCTCAAAAAAAAAAAAAAAAAAGTATGACAGAGAAACCTGGGCAACATGATGAAACTGTGTCTCTGCAAAAAGCAGCCAAGTGTGGTGCCAGGCACCTATAGTCCCAGCTACTCAGGAGGCTGAGGCAGGAGGATCGATTGAGGCTGGGAGGTTGAGGCTGCAGTGAGCCATGACCATGCCACTATACTGCAGCCTAGGCAACAGAACAAGACCTTATCTCAAAAAAAAAAAAAAGAAAAAAGTATGACAGATAAAATATTGCTATCTTCATTAAAGATCTCATTATTACACATTGACAGAAGATAGCATGACCCTAGTAGATGGTGGGCAAAGAACAAAAACAGATAGTGTCCCCCCTACCTACTCTTCCACATGCACATTGATATGTTAAAAGAAAAATAGAAACTAGTGAGAAAACACATAGAAAATCATTAACTTCTTTAATAATTGTAAAAATTCAAATTAAAGCTACAAGATACATTTTAAAAACATTAAAGGTACAAACTATTTGAAAAATTGTAATGTTCACTGTTTTAGACCCTGATGTGGTGTGCGTTTTTCAGGACAGTGTAGATTTGTGGAAACTGCATAGAAAGTAACTTGCCAATATTAATCTATGAATTAATCTAAAATTATATAGTCCATTTTACTCAATCCTATTTCTGTGACTGTGTTCTAAAGCAGTTGTTTTAATATTCAGTTTAGGCTGGATGCAGTGGCTCATGCCTGTAATCCCAGCACTTTGGGAGGTCAAGGTGGGTGGACCACTTGAGCTCAGGAGTTTGAGACCAGCCTGAGTAACATGACAAAACTCCATCTCTGCAAAAAATACAAAAATTAGCCTGGTGTGGTGGCTTGTGCCTGTAGTCCCAGCTACTCAGTAGGCTGAGGTGGGAGGATTGCTTGAGCCTGGGAGGTTAAAGCTGCCGTGAGCCAAGATCCCAACACTGCACTCCAGCCTGGGTGACAGAGCGAGAGACCCTGTCTCCAAAAGAAAAAAACCCATTTAATATTTATTGTTTAAAAATTATTTGCATAGACTGGGTGTGGTGGCTTACGCCTGTAACTCCAGCACTTTTGGAGGTTAAGGTGGGAGGAATGCTTGAGGCCAGGAGTTCAAGACCAGCCTGGGCAATATAGGAAGACCCTAGTCTCTATAAAAAAAATTAAAAATTAGCTGGACTTGGTGGCATGCACCTGTAGTCCTAGCTACTGAGAAGGCTGAGGCAGGAGGATTACTTGAGCCCAGAAGGTAGAGGCCACAGTGAGCCATGATTATGCCACTGCACTCCAGCCTGGACAACAGAACAAGATTCTGTCAAAAAAAAGAAAAAGAAAGACGAAAGAAGGAAGGAAAGGAAGGAAGGAAGGAAGGAAGGAAGGAAGGAAGGAAGGAAGGAAGGAAGGAAGGAAGGAGGAGGGAGGGAGGGAGGGAGGGAGGGAGGGAGGGAGGGAGGGAGAGAGAGAGAGAGAAAGAAAGAAAACAAAGATTTAAGGAATATAAAGAGTGGGGAGGAAGACATACATGTTCATTCTATTTTTTATTCTCTTTTATGCAGCTAAATATTTTACACATTCAGTATTTAAACCATATAAGATTTCAATGGATGTTCTGAAGTGTCAAAATTGCTTTTTTAATCAAGACTGTCATTTTCTACTGAAAATATAGTATTAAGTAAATGTTCACCCTTTGTTTAACAATCCCTTCCCTCATCTCACTTTGCAAAAAAAAAAAAGGAAAAGGAAAATCAAATGTTGAACCTCTTACAGCTTACAGCTGAAATAAACTTTGACGCTGACTGAGCAGATCTTTCTCTACATGCTCACTAACCCATTGAATCAGGTGGCGAAATGATTAGACTTACAGGAAGGAGGCCATTTTCTATTGCTTAGTACCATGCAAACAGTAGGCTGTCTAAAGTACTTATTCATAATGACAGACAGTAAGAAAAAATCAGATTAAACGTAACAGGAAGGAAAGGGAATATATATAATATTTTACCTTACAGGTATCATGCATGACATATAATAAAAGTTCAACAGATATTTGCTAAAGATACAATTCAGTAAAGAAAAAAAGATGAAAAGCAAATGAATCATGTATGTATATATAATTGTAAATGTCCACATTATCTTTTTAGACTAAAAATTTTCAGGTAATTGTCCAAAGTATAACTTTGGTAACTCTGTCATGAATTCAATACATAGGTATCACATATTTGGTATTATCCTAAAGTCATTGCTTGAGGAAAAAAACTTGATTCTGATTTGGAGAACTTCCTCCCCCAACTTCTGTAGAACATCAACTTTATCTTCCTCAGATACTTCAACTCTCATAAGATGTCAACTTCACTCTCAGTCTAACTGCCCCACAGATGAGTAGTTAAGGTAACTTTGGAGTAATAACAACTTAAGTTTAAATTTCAGCTCAGCTCTGCCACTTACTAGTGTATATCCCAGGTAAGTTCCTAAATTAATCCTGTTTCCTTATAAATAAAATTGAAATCATACTACCTAGCCCATTTACTTCAGTAAATGATTATGAAGGTTAGGTAAGAAGGTATATATAAACTAACTCTCCCTACCATAGTATGGCATATGGATCGGTCTTTAACTAGTTAGTAGGTAGCTGGGGAACATACTTAATTCAGGTCCATCTGGAAACTCATCAGACAAGGATTAGCCAGGCAAGAGATGTATTGGGGAAAATGCCTGTGAAGGATCAAGGGAGAGAAAGCAGAAAAAAAAAAAAAAAAAAAAAGAAAACATGGAAAGCCTCCAGACCATGCTGCAGCTCTGACATCTGTGGAAGAAGAGAGGGAAAAGGAGATTATGGGGATACAGAGTCAAAGACCATAGCACAGTTCCAAAAAAGCCCTGGTTAGGCCAATCAGAGTCCTTGAGCCAAAGTGGCCACTGCTCACAGGAATTCGCCAGCATTTTCTTTCTTTTATTCCTCTCTTCCTCTCTCTTTCCTTCCTTCCCTCCTTTCTTCCTCTTCCTCCTCCTCCTCCTCCTCCTCCTCCTCCTCCTCCTCCTCCTCCTCCTCTTCTTCTTCTTCTTCTTCTTCTTCTTCTTCTTCTTCTTCTTCTTCTTCTTTTCTCTCTCTCTCTCTCTCTCTCTCTCTCTCTCTCTCTCTCTCTCTCTCTCCCTCCCCTCCCCCGGCTCCTGATACAGTTTCACCCTTGTTGCCCAGGCTGGAGTGCAATGGTGCAGTCTCCACCCACTGCAACCTCTACCTCCCAGATTCAAGCTATTCTCCTGCCTCAGCCTCATGCAGCTGGGATTACAGGCAGGTACCACCATGCCCAGCTAATTTTGTATAGCCTTTTTTTTTTTTCCTTTTAGAATCAGGGATCTCACTGTATTGCCTGGGCTGGAGTGGAGTGGCTATTCACAGGAGTGATCATAGTATACTAGTGATCATAGTATACTACAGCCTTGAACTCCTGGCCTCAGGTGATCGGCCTTAGCCTCCTGTGCAGCTACGACTATAGGCATGCACCACTGCGCCCCAAAAGAACTGACCAGCTTTCATATACCTGCCATGCTCAGTCATTGGTATGGAAAGCCCAGCTCTGTGCAAACATGCTGGTGTGTGCGTAGAGGCAACAGTTGGGGCTGTCAGTCAGTCATACTCCCACAGCAAGAGATCATGGTGGCCACATTTCGTACACTGGACTGCACAGATCCACCACTACATGCGTGCTTGGGAGCAGCCTCTCCACAAGTCCATGGACTGCTCTTCCTGAAGGGAAGCTTAGAAGTGATAGGTTAATAGGACAAACTATGGCCAGTTCTCAGGCCCAACCTGGTTCTCATCCTGTCCCTTCGCATGGTCCATTTCCCTCACCCTTAGCTATCACCTCGGCAAGTCCTGATAGCTTATTGAAAGATGTTATGTGGTGATGTGACCCAAATCTTCATTCCTCGTGGATCTGAGCCCTTTGTAGTCATACCCTTCTCAGGCCAGGAGCACTACACACACCCAATCCTAATTCCAATGAGTCAAGGGAGTACCAGGAAATGCCCAAGGAGATCTGGATTCCACACATCTTCCTCCCTAACCCCATCCACTTCCTCGGGCTGATGAGGATGGATTTCCCCTGTCATGATGGTGACTCTTTTCTCCTGCTGGTCCCTGGAGACAAGGATTTCAAAGTGCCCTGGTGGCAGCAGTAATTTGTAATTCAATGGGACCTTTGTTATGTCCCCTGGCAAGAGTACACTGAGTTTGGGGACCAGGATCCTTACCCCTTGATTAACACAGAGTTCTGGGGACTGGAAGGATAGTTCCCAGTGGGTCACTGGGAGTGACGGTAAGTGGGAACACGCCTACTTTGACCCCTTTGTTCCCAGATCCATTTATTCTTTTTATTGTGGACACAGTGCCATACAGAGGTCTCTGATTCAATGCATATCCTGCAGGATGTCATCCCAGCCTATTAGAGGGTTGCCTCCTATCGCTGCAGGTGTGCCTTTCCAAAGCCATTTCCACACTCTGTGAAGTCAGCTGCTCTGGGTGGTGTTATATTTGACATGTGAACTCCACAGTCACGGACCCACACATTTTGAGATTTTATGTAGCATCTTTTTTGGCTACATATTTGCCCGTAAAGGACACTATGCACTATTAACCATCTTTGCAATTCCTGCAGATCATGCCACCTTGGCTGCTCTCTGACCTTGTTGGTTATTACGTAATTGTGACCTCATGGCTTCTGGGAGTTACACACTTCCAATTGGTCTCTATTCCTTGGCCAGAATCCCCATCATGCCCACGGCTGTTGAGGAGCTCAGCTCTGGGATCACTCTCCTAGTTTGAGCAATGCCCTGCAGAGGAGGTGACTATTATACTTCTTAATGACGCCGATGTCTCTCTCAACAGTGTATTCTACTTTTTTTTTTTTTTTCAAAATGGATTCTCGCTCTGTCACCCAGACTGGAGTGCAGTGGTGTGATCTCAGCTCACTGCAAGCTCCACCTCCTGGGGTCACGTCATTCTCCTGCCTCAGCCTCCCAAGTAGCTGGGACTACAGGCGCCCACCACCACACCCGGCTAATTTTCTTGTATTTTTTAGTAGAGACGGGGTTTCACCGTGTTAGCCAGGATGGTCTTGATCTCCTGACCTCGTGATCTGCCCACCTGAGCCTCCCATAGTGCTGGGATTACAGGCGTGAGACACCGCGCTCAGCCAACAGTGTATTCTGAATGGTCTTAGTGAATAGTGTGTTCTTTGGGCCTCACGTGGAACATAAGCCTCAGTGGATCTTCTGGTCTTACATGATATTTCCATCCTAACATGCCCCTTCCCTCAGCCTTTTAATCTTTCCTCTACCTTCTGCCAAGGCAACTTGGGCTTCTCCACTTTACCAAGGTTTAGCAACCACCTTTTCCAGGCTTCTAAGAGCCACCCCACGGTAAGTTTACCTCATTCTCTAGGGTCCTTGCTGGGGTATTAGATCCAGTGTCTTGAAAGAGTGCCCTTAAGTCTGAGCTCCAGAAATAGCTATACTTCTCTTGGGCAATGTTCCTTATCACTTACATAGCTGATTGTGTTTCTCCCTTTGATCTCATTGTTAAGAAGTTCAGAATCAAAATTTAATCATACATCTATTACATATACAGGATACAGACATATAGAAACTTATAACGTACTTTCTATATTATCCTGACAACAGCTTCTTGGTTTTTTGTTTTTTTTTTTTTTAGACAGGATCTCCCTCTGTTACCCAAGTTGGAGTGTAGTGGCACAACCATAGCTCACTCCAGCCTTGACCTCCTGGCTTAGGCCATCCTCCCACCTCAGTCTCCCAAGTAGCTATGACTACAAGTGCATGCCACCACGCCCAGCTAAATTTTGTTTTATTTTTTGTAGAGATGAGGACTTACTATGTTGCCCAGGCTGGTCTTGAACCCCTGGGCTCAAGCAGTCCTCCTGTCTCAGCATCCCAAAGTATAGGCATGAGCCACTGCACTAGCCATTTTTTTTTTTTTTTTTTTTTTTTTGAGATGGAGTCTCGCTCTGGGGAGTGATCTTGGCTTACTGCAAGCTCCACCTCCCGGGTTCACACCATTCTCCTGCCTCAGCCTCCCAAGTAGCTGTGACTACAGGCACCCACCACCACGCCCGGCTAATTTTTTGTGTTTTTAGTAGAGACGGGGTTTCACCGTGTTAGCCAGGATGGTCTGAATCTCCTGACCTCATGATCTGCACGCCTCGGCCTCCCAAAGTGCTGGGATTACAGGCATGAGCCACCGTACCCGGCCCTTATTTTTAACTTATTTTCACTTCATACTGAATCTCTTACTTGCATTTATTGAACACACTATCTGCCCGGCACTGTGCTAAGTACATATGTGTTATCTCATTTAATCCTGGCTTCCCTACTGTGGGATCTTGAGCAAGGTACTGAATTTCCATAAGCTTTAATTTCATCATCATCAGTAAGTAAGGATGATGCTAATGTCCACTTTGTAGGATTATAATGAGGATTAACGATGGTAGTTAACATCAGTAGTTATTAAAATATACTTGGCTGGGCATGGTAGGCTGAGGTGGACAGATCACAAGGTCAAGAGATTGAGACCATCCTGGCCAACATGGTGAAACCCCGTCTCTACTAAAAATACAAAAATTAGCTGGGTGTGGTGGCACGTGCCTGTAGTCTCAGCTACTCAGGAGGCTGAGGCAGGAGAATCACTTGAACTCAGGAGGCAGAGGTTGCAGTGAGCTGAGATCACACCACTACACTCCAGCCTGGGCAACAGAGCAAGACTACATCTCGAAAATAAAACAAACAAACAAAAAAACCACTCAAATCTTTTTGCCTAAAACAACTCAAAAAATCTGATTTAATTATTGTACAGGATATCAATATAGTAATGTCCAGAAAGATAAACATTAGTTTGTTATAAAAACACTTAACATACAGAGCAGAATAAGTGTTACTAATCTTATTTATTATGGCTTTAATCTAATTAAAAGCTTTTGTGGTTCCTATAATTAATAGCAACATAACAGAATCAATAAAGCTTAAGACATAATGAATGTCCATACCAAACACTTATTTATGGGGTTTTTGAAAAATAGGTAAATGATATGATGGCCCCCTCTGAGGCCAGTGAGCCCAAGGATGTTTTACTTTAAAATCCATTCAGTTTTACAGGAATATCAGATTGCTTTGGGCTGACTTACTAACCATGATAATGAGGCTTATTCTACTCCTGGGATTTAGTATACTGTATTAATAATTAAAACACCTTATGAGCAAATGCTATTCTGACAACCAAGCCCGGGGTGCTGGAAAGACCGCTGGATCAGAAAGCAGGACACTTGTATGCTGGATGAGCCCTTTTATAGATTTAAAAAAAAACTTAGGGCAGTCTTTTTAATGTCTCTGAGCTCAGATATCTCCTTAGTTTGGATCACATTATTTTATGATGCCTATCAGCATCAAAATCCTGTGCATCTTTATTTTTTTAACTTTACTGTGTCCACGTACAAGTTATTGGCCACAAAATCATGTATGCATTTGACAAACGGGATAACTGAAGTGTAAAGTTTAAATTACATTCCAAAAAGCAATAGGAAAATAAATTGTAGCTGAACAAGAATTGGCCAGGCACAGTGGCCCCTGCCGCTAATCCCAGCACTTTGGAAGGCCAAGGCAGGAGGATCACTTGAGGAGTTTAAGACTAGCTTGGGCAACATAGTGAGACTTCCTCTCTATAAAAAAATAAATGAATAAAAATTAGCCATGCACAATGGTGTGCAGCTATAGCCCCAACTACTTGGAAGCCGAGGTGGAAGGATTGCTTGACCCCAGGAGTTTGAGGCTGTAGTGAGCTATGATCGTGCCACTGCACCCCCAGAATGGGCGACAGAGTGAGTCCTCATTTCTTAAAAAAAAAAGAAATAAAATAAAATAAAAATAGAAAAGAATTAGATGTGACTTCTTCCCAAGTTCTAATTTTCTCTTATTCTGCTAGGAGAGTGATACATAGAAATTATATATTCTCAGAGGTCTATGGCATCCAACGCTTCAAGTCAATTCAGCAAATACTTATTCAGTACAAGTATGTGCCAAGCATCGTGTTAGTTTTTGATAACATGATGCATGATCAGTAACAATCAACTGATCAGCTACATGTATAGGGTACTATACTAGGCTCTTGGCAGGGGTGGTCACTCTTCCTATAGTGTGTAGAGGAAAAGGCAAGACATCCATCTGAAAAATAATCAAGCGTCAAATGGCTGATACAGACGTAAATGTCATAAGATTTCAGAGACAGGAAACATCACCGAAAATCCAAATAGACTTCATGGGGCTTGTGAAGTATGAACTGAACCATGAAGGACACTGAAAAATCAAAGAGGCAGAAAAGTGTTAGGCCTATTTAATTGGCATTTATATCCTTCTCAGAATTGTTAAGATTAGGTTTATTTTTGTGTCTGAAACGCGTGTGTATTGTCTTCCCTCAATGTTAGGTACCACGACAGCAGAAACCATGTATAATACAATATTTATATTTGATTCAGCATGACAGATACTTATAGAGCATCTGCTATACATCAGACACTGTACTAAGTAAGCTTTGGAGGGGAGGGAAAGATCAAGAAGGAAAGAGAAAAGACTTGGAGATAAAACTCAGAAGTCAGATGAGGCCCTTTTGTTGCTGAAAGATCTGGGTAAACTTGGTTTGAACTCTAAACACATTGCCTGAACTATGGCAGTGTAAAGCCCCTTCAAGAGTGAGGTAACTTCTGGAGGGCCACTTCCACCTCCTCATTCTACTCTGTTTTGCACCATGTTACAATGAAGGCACTCACACAAGGCTCCCTGGGTTTGGCAGCCATCCCTGAAGATGTAGGTAGGTAGGAATCCCAGCTCTGCTGCCCTGATGGCTGCTTTCTCCATTTTCCCTCTGCCCTTCCTCCTTTTGCCCTTGTGTTCTCCATCACCATTCATCTCATCACCATTTTGCCGCTCAAAATTTCCAAAACCTCCCTGCAGTATGCACAGCAAGTTGACCCTCCTCTAATAGCTGGATCCTTGGTCTCAATTTTCTACCTCAAGCATGTTCCAACCTATTTATCCGATTACACCTAATTTTCCAACTGATTTTTTCCAAGCCTAGATGCTTCTATTTTCAGGCAGAAATCTGGCACCAGCTGTAAAGCAATGGCAATATTTTCTCCACCTTGTTACAGAGAGATAAGTGCCCCGGTAACTCTAAGACAAACCCATAGGTCTATGAAGGGACAGAAGGAAAGTACAGGAAATGAGTCAGGAAGGGTTTTTTGGGCCTTTCTAAGTGATCTCTCTCTCTCTGTCCTGAATTCATGCAGTATTTATTGCCTACATCACTCCTTGGAAATGTGTCCTTGAATGCCTTCTATTGCTGTTTG
Organism: Rhinopithecus roxellana; assembly: GCF_007565055.1. Taxonomy (NCBI): domain Eukaryota; kingdom Metazoa; phylum Chordata; class Mammalia; order Primates; family Cercopithecidae; genus Rhinopithecus; species Rhinopithecus roxellana. Next base: position 43,888,640 of record NC_044560.1, on the reverse strand, counting down.
TCTTTCCTTCTGTTTGAGCTTTATCTCCCTGACCAGATTTTTTGCAGTTCCAGTATGGCAGGCTTTTCCCTTCATCCCTGGAATGCTCATGGCACCTGGCCCAGTGCCCCCTGGGTCAAATGGGCCTCACTGACTGGTCTGTTGAGTCTCAACCTATGGGAGCTTTATGATTTGCCTAGTTTCACAGGACCTTCCCTAAATTTTCCTAAAAATGTCACATGGCAGGTGTTTTAATTAAAATACATTAAAATATCTCTAAGAATGCACTGCGTATTTAACCAATTTGCTTGAGATGGCTGGAGATGTCCACTCGAATTCCAGCAATGAGGAGCTGGAAAGGACTAATGTGTATTTAAATACTCTTACCTCCCAGCCATCTGCTTTCATTCTCACAATCACCTTTTGAGGTGAGATTAGGTGATTTGCCAGTGTTTACACTATTACAGGCAGGAACTGAAGTTTTAACAGGGCACACCTAGCTTCAAAGCTCCTGTTCTTTTCACTGTCTCACACCTCCAGGATAATAACATCCCTTTAGATATATTCAAATTCTCATCATCACTAAGAAGAGCAGTTATCCACTAGGATGCAAACTAAACAAACCGCCTCAACAGTTAGTGTCCTGGAGTTGGAAAAAGAAAATTGACTCCATGAACTTGAATAAGTGGCTTCACCTTTCTGAGCTTCCAGTTACTTATCTGTACATATACAATTCTACAGAGTTGATGTCAACACTAAGTTAAATAACACACACACACACACACACACACACACACGCACACAACCAGGGAAGCAGTCTTTCTGTTGGCTGAAAAGAAGATCAATTGTATTCTTTGAAGATTTCAAGTGTTAAGCTAAAATCCTCCTTCCTTTTACAGAGTGTAAAATGGGAGCTGACACTCAGGTCTGACATTCAGATTAGTTGGGCAGGTGTCTTTTAATTGGGTTAACGCATTACATGATTTGGGAGGGGCATTAGCTGACTCACACAAGAGCAGATTAACCATTAACCCAACTCATGCAGCAGCAGCCACAGTCCAGGAGGTAAACTGGCACGACCATCCATATTCTTTGAAGCCCTTCTGCACAGTAACTATCATTGCCCCTCAAACAGGGCCCTTTCAGATTATTGCAGTCAGCCCAGGTAGGAGGTAAAAGGGTTGAAGGTGTGACCATTATAAAATACAAGGAAGTTCTTTGGGGGAGGGTTTGGGGGAATGGAACCATTCTCCCCAGTCCCTTAATGACACCAAGTCCTGCTGCCTTATGTCTCTAAGACCACAGGCTTGGCAGTGAATGAGAGCTGAGTTTTAGCTCTGCTTCATCCTAGTTGTGTGGCTGTGAGTAGTACATGACTACTTTAAATCTCAGTTTTTTAATCTGATCTGTAAAATGGTAGTGATAATATTTTCTGTCTTTTTTTACGTGTACATTCAGAATTTTTATCTTAAAACAAAGAACCAGAGTAACGTTAATAATAGAAAATCCATATGGAAATAGTCACAATCTGGTCAGTGAGAAATGGGAAAACAACTTCCCTGCCTTACTGCACACCCACTGTTTGAGGAGCCAGAAGTAGAGGTGAAGTTGGAAGAAGGTCACCTTTTCCAGCTAAACCCCACTGCATAGCTATGTGCATTTTTATTCAAAGTCTCAATAACCAGAGGAAACAGTGAGAACTGAGAACCAAAATACTGTTATTGGCAAGCGTTTGGCTAAAGTGTCTGAGATGTGTAAGCACCAAGAAGGGAAAGGGAGATCGAGCAACATATGAAAAAGAGGGCTGTAGGAACAAACACAGAAGAAATAAGTCAACAATAACCTACTTCCATCCAGAGCAAAATGACAGTGCACATACATTCCTATTCTCAAGTATGGGCTACACTGCACACTGACTCTTACTATCTCACACATTGCCTATTGGAAAGATTCAATCCCCCTAAGGGCACTCGGCACAGGACCATGGTGGCATGGTAACAGACATAGACAAGCATGCTGTGACCCTGAAGCAACAGCACATGTTAGATAATAATCGTTCAGAAAAAAAATCTTGTCCCAGAGCTGAGGTTACAAATTCCAAGTAAGCTATAAACATTCTTTTTGGAATTCCTTTAAAGGTATGGGTTAAAGTAAAACAAAAATCAACACCTAAAATCTCCTAAAGAACAAAATGGAGAAATAATGAACCTCTACCAAGAACCAATTATTTTAGGTTTCTCATTTGGATGGCTCTCCCACCAGATGGGTGGTGGGGTTACTTAAAAAGTAATGAGTCTACTGCAAGGGGAAGGAGTTGTTTGGTCCAGTGAGAAGGAACAGGCTTTCTATAAATAACTTTCCCTTCCCTGGACTCCATCCAAAATTAGAACCCATCAACCACAATTAACTACAATGTCCATCTTAGTTAATAATCCTGGATTTCAAGTAATACTACATATAAACTATAATTTTAAAGAAAAAAGTTCCAAAAGAAATCAGTAGCTTTACTATACAGGTATATGACTTTTCTGAGAAATTAAATTTAAGAGTTTCCGTCTGAAGGACAGAAATTGTTAAGAGGTAACATGCAGACCTCAGGCACCACATCATTTACCCTCCAATAATTAACTGCATTTCTCCTTAAATTCCTCTTATTGCACCTTAACTTCTCCAGTATCAAATCTCCTACTCTATAACCTCTTTTAAACACTTCCTTTTAACCTCAATTTCCTCATGTTTTCATTATTTGGCAAAATTACACTTAAAACATAATATTTATGTAATTAAACCAGAAGGTAAAAATAAATAAAACTCAAGTAATTTGCTGTGTACAGCTGTATGGAAGTGAGAAAGGTGCTCTTACATAAACCCTCTCTGCCTTCCACAGTGTGTGTGTATCTGCTTCCTGGTGAGTCTGAGGTTGGGAGAACTGCATCTTACTTTTCCTCCACTACATCCCCTAGTGGGCAATATTAGAACCCAAGGGAGAAGAGCTGGCAAAGTTGTCATATCCCAAGTGGTCAATCCCTCCTGAAATGAAGGTAGGTTCACTTGGTCTTTCCTATGCAGAAATGAATGTTCAAGAAATGAAATATTTTAAAAGCCATTGGAAATCCAACAAGCTCCAGCCTTGTTGAGGGAGAAAGGAATCAAGTAGCAGCATTCAGAAGCAGCCCTGGGTTCATCCTGATGAGGTCTCTCCCTCTTTCAGGGAGAGGTGGCTTTCCCTTGCTGGGAGGGAGATGGAAGGAGGCATGACTTAGACATTGGTGGTGGTCTCCTTAGCAGGCTGGATACTGTTCATCTCCACGACGCAGTTCTTCCAGATCTATTTGCATCGTGTGCCCTCCCTTCAAAGGCCTATGTGATATCCTCAAAAGTCCTGTAACACATATCAGGGACTTTGAAGAAAGTAAAGATCAAGAAGGTAATGAGGAAGTCGGTGAAGATAATAAAAATGTATGCTCCTAAATAGTAAGCAGCAGAAGGGAAGAGTAATCCGACTAGGAAGTTGGAGGTCTAGTTGGGGCAGCTGGCCACTGCCAGCCAGGGCCCTGGCTGAAGAGTTCAGCCACAATAAACCAGGGAATGGGGCCTTGCCCAATTTCAAAGAAGGCCACAAAGACCAAGATAGTACCAATACAGACAAAGTTTATCCCATTATACTCATCTTTTAATAACAAACAGTCATGAGGATGGAACAAACAGCCATCCCTCCAAGGCCTATCTTATGTAGAGTCCTTCTTCCTGCCCTTTCCACCAGAAATAGGGAAACTACAGTGAAGACAGTATTAACCACACCGCACCAATGGTGACACAGATAGGCTGTTGAATACCTGCACCCTTGAAGATTCCTGTTGAGTAATAGAACACAGCATTGATTCCAGCTGAGAGAGCTGGAGCATGATGGAAATGATGATGGGCTGTCGGCAGCTGGATACTCTAAAGAGCTGCAGCATAGTGACTTGCTTTTCTTGTGCCATCCTTGCACTCTCATCTTTCATCTCCTGGATGTCTTGGGATACATGGTGCCCCACAACCATTGGAGGATCTCCTTAGCATTCTCCTTTTCTTTTCTGTTAATGAGCAAGAATCTGGTACTTTCAGGGCAAAATGGAAGGGCTGCACTTTATAGCATAGCAAGAGAGATGGGAAAGCCTAATAGCATTGGCCATAGCTCTTTAGACCCAAGGATGAATTCCAGACCAAAGATCTGGGTCACCAGAATTCCAACAACAATGCCCAGCTGGTTGAGAGTGCCAAAGACACCTCGCAGGGTAGTAGGCGAGATCTCTCCAATGTACGTGGGCACAAAACCTGTGCAGAGTCTGCAGAAGAGGCCAATAACCAAGTGGGCCAGGATCAGCATTTCAACCAACTCAGCTACTTTACACAATCGCATAAGGCAGCCGCCAATGACAGCCAACAGATTGACGGTAAGCACTGAATTATGCCTGTCAAAGCTGTTGACAAAGAGTCCAATGGAAGAGCAGCCAATCATACCACCAATGGAGAATATGGCCGAAGACAAGGACCAGAGGGACAAGCGCAACATCTCAGAGGGAGGAGTATTTGCCTTATCCTTCAAAGCGTTGACAAATTCCCTTTTAATAGTCTCAGGAGCACTGATGATCCCAGTGTTATAGCCAAATTGGAAACAGCCGATTGTAGCAATTGTGATGGCGAAGATCAGAGATGGAGTGACCTTCTGTGTCCCCCATCGCCTTAATCTAATTCTTTTTTTTTTTTTTTCGAGACAGAGTTTCACTCTTGTTGCTCAGGCTGGAGTGCAACAGTGTGATCTCAGCTCACTGCAACCTCTGCCTCCCGGGTTCAAGCAATTCTCCTGCCTCAGCCTCCCAAGTAGCTGGCATTACAGGTGTGCACCACCACACCCTGCTAATTTTTTGTATTTTTAGTAGAGATGGGGTTTCACGATGCTGGCCAGGATGGTCTCGAACTCCTGACTTCAGGTGACTCACCCACCTCGGCCTCCCAAAGTGCTGGGATTACAGGTGTAAGCCACTGTGCCAGGCCCCTAATCTAATTCTTTTCAAGTCTTTAAGAAAGATCTAGGAGTGTGATTCCAGAGACACCTTTTTCAACCAATGAAACCTTCAAAATTTCCTTCTCAGCAGCAAGTTTTCTCCAGGTCCTCAGGAACGCTCTAAAACTCTTAACATTACAGCATCTCCTATTTTCTGTCTTCTAAAGTTGTTGTGAAGATTAAGTTAAATAATAAGCTGGGTGCAGTGGCTCATGTCTATAATCCCAGCACTTTGGAGGGCTGAGGCAAGAAGATCACTTTGAGCCCAGGTGTTATTCAAGACCAGCCTGGGAAACATAGAGAGACCCTGTCTCTACAAAAAATAATTGGCCAGGCATGGTGTTCCATGCCTGTAGTCCCAACTACTCAGGAGGCTGAGGTGGGAGGCTTGAGCCCAGGAGGTCAAGGCTGCAATGAGCCATGATTGTGCCACTGCCCTCCAGCCTGGGTGACAGAGTGAGATCCTGCCCAACCCCCCTCCCCCCCCAAAAAAAGAATATAAAGCACTTAGTACAGTATCTGGCACATTGTAAGCTCTTTATAAAGTTGGTTATTATTTTATTATTAGCAGGGACCAAGGCCTTAACCTTGTAAGATGCAGGGAAATAACAAAAAGAAAGAAAGGCTCCCTGTTGCTGAAGAAGCCATTGCCACAGTCAGGTGCACAAGGTCTAGCACAATTTGGTTCCCAGCCAATCTTACCCTCAGGTTACCTGCACGCACTCCATGAAAACTTCCCTTAGTTCCTCAAGGTAGGCAGAATTCCTCCTTTAGTTTCCCAGAGTACTTTGCATGTACTTTCCTACTTCCCCTTATCACACTCCATTCTATTTTGCTTGCATATCTATTCACTCTACCCTACCTTATCCCAGGCTGTGAGTTTATGGACAGCAGGAACCAAGCAGACATCCTTGTATTTGCAGCCATAGGCATTCTGTAAGTATTGGATGAGGATGAAGGATGGATGGATAGACAGATAGGGAACACGGGATAACTAGTGACTTGGTAAAGGATTAGGTCTGGGTACCCAGGGGACCAATTAAGACAGTCATTGCTTCACAAGCTTGACTAAGGCTGGATCTGAAAAGAAAAGCAGAGGACATGACATATGCAGAATTGTTTGCCTGGTGAGGGTAGTTAGGCAATCTACATGTGCCTCCAAGGGAAAAGCATGGCTAGTTGGTGACTGCTGACAGAGTTGGTATCAGGCAGAACACCTTGGCAACCAGAAGCCAAGGCAGGATGATGCCTCTAAGTTTTCGTGCAGCCTGCAAAGTTAATAGATTAGTCAATTAGGAGCAAGTCCTTCCAAGTGTGGTCAGTTTCAGGCAGACTTGTGGACAATGACTATTCTCTCTGTGATTGTGTTCGCTGTAAACAATGATGCAAGATCTAAAGATAGAAAGAGGATATGAAACGTGGTTCTCACAGAAGATGGACTGTCTGGAAATAACATTTCCAAGTACCTAGAGTATAAAGTATTTTATAACATAGGGCAATATAGAGGGAGATGCTGTATCTTGACTTTTCAGAAACCATTCTTATTTTATTCATTTTGTTCAAAGCAATTGAAGATGATAATATTTATTGATTGGTCACTTATTGTGTACCTCACACTTTTTTGTGTGTGTGTGAGACGGAGTCTTGCCCTCTCTCCCAGTTGGGAGTGCAGTGGCTTGATCTCAGCTCACTGCAAGCTCCACCTCCCGGGTTCACGCCATTCTCCTGCCTCAGCCTCCTGAGTAGCTGGGACTACAGGGGCCTGCCACCATGCCTGGCTAATTTTTTGTATTTTTTAATAGAGATAGGGTTTCACCGTGTTAGTCAGGATGGTCTCGATCTCCTGACCTCGTGATCTGCCCACCTGGGCCTCCCAAAGTGCTGGGATTACAGGTGTGAACCACTGTGCCCAGCCTGTGTACCTCATACTTTTTAAGAAAGTGATATGGTAGAGTTGGCCTTCCCTGGTTCGTGAGAGTCAATTATGTGTGTGTTTTCACAAGCCTGCCTGCATTAGAAGATTTTACACTGGCATCTTAAATTCAGCCATGTCAGGAGTATTTACACCATGGAAACTGGCAAACACTAAAAATCAGGGTTTTCAGTCCAATCCCTTCTGAGAGCTGCTTGTCAAACATTTACTGCACACTACTGATTTTACAATAAATGATCCTAATTAGCCCTTCCCATATTCCTACTTTACAGATCAGAAATTGAAGTTTGGAGATTAAATAACTCACTTATTATAAACTTTTTGGTGGCAAAGTCAGGATTAAAATTCAGACCATCTGTCTCCAAAGTTCATGCATTTAACCATTTAATTATTTGCAACACTTTATTTTTAAAAATAAGGGGGAAGGCCAGGCGCAGTGGCTCATGCCTGTAATCCCAGCACTTTGGGAGGCCGAGGCGGGCGGATCACGAGGTCAGGAGATCGAGGCCATCCTGGCCAACACGGTGAAACCCCGTCTCTACTAAAAATACAAAAAATTACCCAGGCATGGTGGCGGGCGCCTGTAGTCCCAGTACTTGGGAGGCTGAGGCAGGGGAATGGCGTGAACCCGGGAGGCAGAGCTTGCAGTGAGCTGAGATCGCGCCACTGCACTCCAGCCTGGGTGACAAAGCGAGACTCCGTCTCAAAAAAAAAAAAAAAAAAAAAGATTTCAAACCCTACTTAGGTCAGCAAAATGGCAGCGTAGGCAGCCCCAAGCTCCTGTCCCTCCATAGAAACTCAAAAAACAAGCAGAATCTGTAAGAATTAACTTTGTCAGACTCTGGAAAAAACTCAGAGGCTTACAGCAACCAAATGGATGCTGAATTAAGAAAAATTAAAAATGGGCCAGTTGCAGTGGCTCACGCCTGTAATCCCAGCATTTTGGGAGGTCAAGACAAGAGGATCTCTTGAGCCCAGGAGTTTCAGACTAGCCTGGGAAACACAGTGAGACCCTGTCTCTACAAAAAATAAAAAAATAAAAATTAGCCAGGCCTGGTGGTGCATGCCTGTAGTTCCAACTACTGGGGAGGCTGAAGTGGGAGGATCATTTGAGCCTGGGAAGTCAAAGCTGCAGTGAACTATCTTGACACTGCACTGAAGCCTGGGTGACAGAGTGAGTCCCTAACTAAGATAAATATATATATGTATATTATATACATGTATATATTATATATTATATATATGTGTATATATAATATATAATTAATATATATAACATGTATATAATATAGAGATAAGACTGGGCATGGTGGCTCACGCCTGTAATACCAGCACTTTGGAAGGCTGAGGTGGGCGGATCATGAGGTCAGGAGTTCGAGACCAGCCTGGCCAACATGGTGAAACCTCATCTCTACTAAAAATACAAAAAATTAGCCAGGCATCATGGCACATTCCTGTAATCCCAACTACTCAGGAGGCTGAGACAGGAGGATTGCTTGAGACCAGGAGGCAGAGGTTGCAGTGAGCCAAAATCGCCCCACTGCACTCCAGCCTGGGTGACAAAGAGAGACTCCGTCTCGATAAATAAATAAATAAATAAAATAAACTCAAAAATGGTAGAAAAGTTTTGTGGCATTTTTATTTGCTCTTACTCCACACCTTACCTTGCAATGGTCCTGAAGACAGAAGCCCATACTGCCAGCATGTGAGTGTGGTCCCTGGTTCTAGAGGGAACAAAGCAGACCTTATTTGCAAATTATTGTGTAGATCGGTTTTAAACCGTCTGAGGGTACGTGAAGGACTGGCACAAAATACTCACCTCTGTTTGTGTAACTCTGAACTAACCCAGGTTGGAAAAGCAGCAGGCATTGCTTGAATCATCGTAAGGTAGAAGAACAAGGCCTGAGGCAAGGGGTCACAGTTGAGACACGTGATAAACCACCTAAGGCTTAGGCAAAAAATTTGAGGACAAAGTTTCTTTGGGAAGTTAGGACAATCAGAAGCACCTGTGTATGCAGGGAATTTAGAAAGCCATGCATGGGCCCAGGGCAAGATGCTTGTCAGAAAAGATGTGATAAAAACTTCAGCTTTCATCACAGTTGATTCCTAAGCTCAGTGCAAGCCTGGCTAAGTGTTGAAGGAGGGCCCCAGTACAGACCCATCGGCAAAGACTGAGAAAAGTATTTTCGTTTGTTTTTTGTTTGTTTGTTTTTTAGCTCTTGACATTCAGGTAAAATTCTGTCAAAACACTCACTGAAGGCCAGGCGTGGTGGCTCACGCCTGTAATCTCAGTACTTTGGGAGGCTGAGGCAAACAGATCACTTGAGGTCAGGAGCTCGAGGCCAGTCTGGACAACATGGTGAAACCCCTTCTCTACTAAAAATACAAAAATTAGCTGGGCGTGGTGGCGTGTGCCTGCAATCTTAGCTACACAGGAGGCTGAGGCAGAATTGCTTGAACCTGGGAGGTTGCAATGAGCTGCCATCCTGCCAGTTCACTCCAGCCTAGGCAACAGGGCAAAAACTATGTCTCGAAAAAAAAACAAACAAATAAACAAACAAAAAAACCCACTCACCGAATACCAGCTAAGGCACAGACACTTCAGCAAACACACATGACAAAGAGAAGTCTCTGCAAAAATAGGAAAAGTTACTAGAACAAGACTACTACAGGCCTCAACAATGAAAACAAAAACAACCACAATAAAATAAAATAAAACAGTAAACCCCAAAGAAGGAGAAGAATCTTATTTTCAGAGTTGCTACAATATACTATACAAAAGTCCAGTTTTCAGAAACAAACAAACAAAAAATCACAAGAAGGTACACAAAGAAACAGGAACATATACTTCAATAAAAGAAAATATGGGTCAGGCACGGTTGCTCACGCCTGTAATCCCAGCACTTTGGCAGGCAGAGACAGGCGGATTTCCTGAGCTCAGGAGTTCGAAACCGACCTGGGCAACACGGTAAAACCCCATCTCTACTAAAATACAAAAAATTAGCCGGGAGTGGTGGCATGTGCCTGTAGTCCCAGCTACTTGGAAGGCTGAGGCAGGAGAATTGCTTGAACCTGGGAGGTGGAGGTTGCAGTGACCTGAGATTGCACCACTGCATTCCAGCCTCGGCGACAGAATGAGACTGTGTCTCAAAAAAAAAAAAAAAAAAAGAAAAGAAAAGAAAAGAAGCTGACAAAAACCATGCATGAGGAAGCCCAAATATTGAACCTATTAGACAAAAACTTTAAAACAATGGTCTTAAATATGTTCAAAGAGCTAAAGGAAAATGTGGACATAAAACTAAAGAAAATCAGGAAAATAGTGTATAAACAAAATGAGAATACCAATACAAAGATAGAAATTATGAAAAGGAACCAAACAGAAGTTTTGGAACAGAAAAGTAGTAGAATAACTGAAATGAAAAAAACCACTAGAGAGGTTTGTATTGGTTTGCTAGGGCTACCATAACAAAATTTAACAGACTGAGTGGCTTGAACAACAGAAATATATTTTCTCACAGTTCTAGAAGCTGGAAGTCCAAGATCAAGATGCTGGCGGGATTGGTTTCCTCTGTGGCCTCTTTCCTTGGCTTGTAGATTGCTGCTCTCTTGCTACCTCTTCACATGGTCGTACTTCTGTGCATGCACACTCTGATATCTCTTCTTCTTATACAGACACCAATCATATTGGATTAAGGCCCTAACCTAGCCATTTAAATCTAATCATCTCAAACTAAATAATTACATTTATTTTAATTTAATTAGTTTGATCACCAGGAATGCAGATGCCTGCTTTCAAAACTGCTATTCAACATCCTACTGAAAATTCTAGCCAGAGCAAGTTGACACAAAGCAGAAAGAAAGAGCATCCAAATGGGAAAGAAAGAAGTAAAACTGTATCTCTATGACCAAAGAATCTACAAGAAACCTACTTGAGCTAATAAATGAATTCAGCAAAGTTGCAGGTTACAAGATCAACACACAAAAATCAGTTGCCTATACATCAGCAGTGGATATTTGAAAAGGAAATAAAGCAATTCTATTTGCATTACAATAGCATCAAAAAGTATAAGATACTTAGGAATAAATTTATCCAAGGAAGTGGAATATTATACACTGAAAACTATAAAAACATTGCTGAAAGAGATTAATGAAGATATAAATAAACGAAAAGATACCCACATTCATAAATTGGAAGACTTAGTATTTGTTAAGATGACAATACCCAAAACAATGTACAGATTGGACACAATCCCTATGAAAATCCCAATAGCTTTTTTGCATAATGGAAAAAGCCTATCCTCAAATTCATATGCAATTGTGGCCCGACACGTTGGCTTACACCTATAAGCCCAGCAGTTTGGGAGGCCAAGGGCAGGTGGATCACCAGAGGTCAGGAGTTCGAGACCAGCCTGGCCAACATCGTGAAACCCCGTCACTACTAAAAATACAAAAGTTAGCTGAACGTGGTGGCTCACGCCTGTAGTCCAAGCTACTCAGGAAGCTGAGGCATGAGAATCACTTGAACCCAGGAGGCAGAGGTTGCAGAGAGCCAAGATTATGCCACTACACTCCAGCCTGGGCAATAGAGTGAGACTCGGTCTCAAAAAAATAAAAAATAAAAAATGCATATGGGATTGCAAGGGACCTGAAATAGCCAAAACAATCTTGAAAAAAAAAAGTCAAGGCTGGAGGACTCACATTTCTGATTTCAAAATTGACGAAACTACAGAAATCAAAACAGTATGATACTGGCATAAGAATACACACAGAGACCAGTGGAATATAATTAGATGTCCAGAAATAAACCCTGTCATTTATAGCCAATTGATTTTTGACAAGGGTACCAAATTCATTCAATGGGGGAATGTATAGTCTCTTCAAAAGATGGTGCTAGCACAACTGGATTTCCACATGGAAAAAAATGAAGTTGGGCCCCTATCTCACGCCATATACAAAATTTAACTCAAAATGGATCAATGATCTAAATATAAAACCAAAAACCATAAAACTCTTAGAAGAAAACATATGCGTAAATCTTGGTGACCTTGGATTTGGCAGTGGATTCCAAGATATGATACCAAAGTACGAGCAACAACAACAATAAATAAATAAATAGGACTTCATCAAAATTATTTAAAAACTTTAATATAAACTGAGTACAACAATAATGCAAAAAGAACACTGAATAAAAGTTCTTAACAGGATTGGCAGACCATATTTTTTGTCCAGCAAAGGCTATTATTAATAAAGTGAGAAGGCAACCCACAAAATGAAGAAGATATTCACAAATCGCATATCTGATGAGGATTGACTATCCAAAATATGTAAGGAACTCCTACAACTAAACAACAGAAAGACAACTCAATTTAAAGACAGGCAAAGCACTTGAGAAGACATTTCTTGAAAAGATATTACAACTCCCAATGAGCACATAAAAAATGCTTGACATCATTAGTCATTAGGAAAATGCAACTCAAAACTGTAATTAGATAAGTACTTCACACTTACAATGATGACTTCAAAACAAACACATATAACAAGTGATGGCAAAGATGTGGAGAAATTGGAACCCTCATACACTTTTGGTGAGAACACAAAATGCTATGTGTTTCCCTATGGAAAACAGTTCAAAAAGTTAAACATAGAATTACCATATGACCCAGGAATTTCATTCTTAGATACATACTCAAAAGAACTGAAAAGAGAGATTCAAAATGCTAATATTCATTACAGCATTATTCAACAGCCAAAAGGTGAAGCAATCCAAGTCTATCAACAGATGAATGAACAAAATGTGGCGTATGGACATTATATTTCCCAGCCATAAATAGGAAAGAAGTTCTGATAAATGCTACAATGTGGATATATCCTGAACATCATGCTAAGTAAAATAAGCCAGACACTAAAGGACAAATATTGTATAATTCCACTTATATACAATATATATCTAGAATAGGTAAATTCATAGAGACAAAAAGTAGATTAGAGTTTACCAGGGACTGAAAGCAGAGGGGAATGAAGAGTTATTGCTTAATGAGTACAGAGTTTTTGTTTGAGGTCATGGAAATATTTAGAAATAGGTAATGTTGCTGGTTGCACAACATTGTGAATGTAACTAATGCCACTAAAATATACACTTAAAAGTGGTTAAAAGGGGCCGGGTGCAGTGGCTCATGCCTGTAATCCCAGCACTTTGGGAGGCTGAGGCGAGCGGATCACTTGAGGTCAGGAGTTCAAGACCAGCCTGGCCAACGTGGTGAAACCCCTGTTTCTACTAAAAATACAAAAATTAGCTGGGCATGGTGGCACACGCCTGTAATCCCAGCTACTCAGGAGGCTGAGGCAGGAGAATTGCTTGAACCTGGGAGATGGAGGTTGCAGTGAGCCAAGATCATGCCACTATATTCCAGCCTGGGTGACAGAGTAAGACCCTGTCTCATAAAAAAAAAAAAAAAAAAAAAAAAAAAAAATTGGTTAAAATGGCATATTTTATATTATATATATATTTTTACCACAATTTTAAAACTCTGTTCATGTCTGTTAATCCCCACCTAATTTTCCAGCATCTTCCTATCTACCTCCTTTGAGCCTAATTTTGCTCACTTCTCTCCCAGTTCTCAAAGTCTTTCTCCTACATGATCCTTGGTAACAACTGTGGAGAGAGGTGCAGCAACCCACACTGTGCGCTTGCCAAATGTCACCATGTTGACAAAAACTATACAAAATAGGACATTAGGAAAAAAGAAACCTTTAATATAAACTGAGTACAACAATATGTACAAACAGAATATTGAATAAAAGTTCTTGAAAGCACAGGCAAACCATATTTGCTAGCTTTAGAGACTTGTGTAGGGGGATGAGTGTTCTCCTGAATCACATCCCTAAATGGTTCAAGAAACAAAGGTGTGGCATCCCAACTTTGTGAAGCTGACTGTTCCCCAGGTGTCAGGCCACAAAGACTGAGTCTCTTAAAAAGATTTAGGCCCTGTGCGATGGCTCATGCCTGTAATCCCAGCACTTGGGGGGGCCAAGGCGGGCAGATCACAAGGTCAGGAGATCGAGACCATCCTGGCTAACACGGTGAAACCCCGTCTCTACTAAAAATACAAAAAATTAGCCGGGCATGGTGGCGGGCACCTGTAGTCCCAGCTGAGACTATCCCAAGTAGCTGGGATTACAGGTGCCCACCATCACGCCCGGCTAATTTGTGTATTTTTTAGTAAAGATGGGGTTTTGCCATGTTGGCCAGGCTGGTCTTGAACTCCTGGCCTCAGGTGATCCACCCACTTCGGCCTCCCAAAGTGCTGGGATTACAGGCATGTGCCACCGCACCTAGCACTTTATTTTTTTGAGACAAGGTCTCTCTCTCTGGTGTCCAGGCTGGAGTGCAGTGGTATAATCACAGTTTACTACAGCCTCAACCTCCTAGGCTCAGATGATCCTCCCACCTCAGCCTTCCAAGTAGCTGGGACTACAGGCACACACCACCACACCCAGCTAATTTTTGTATTTTTTTGTAGAGACAGATTTTGGCCATGTTGCCCAGGTCTCAAACTCTTGGGCTCAAGTAATCTGCCTTCCTTAGCCTTCCAAAGTGCTGGGATTGCAGTCATGAGCCACCGCACCTGACCTGTAGCCATTTTATATTGTACACAAACTTTCATCAAATAAACATTAAGTCATTTGAGAGTAGTGGCAATGTTGTGCACTCTTGCAGCCCCCAGAGCCTGATGCAGCCACACATGTAATGAGCCCTGAAGAAACATATCTTAGTTTTATGTGGCTATAAACAAAATACCTGAGACTGGATAATTTATAAAAAACAGAGATTTATTTCATACAGTTCTGGAGGCTGGGATATCAGTGTCGAGGGCTCCTCTGCTGCATCCTACCATGACAGAAAGTGGAAGGGCAAGACAGCATGCATAAGAAATGGAAAGCACAGTCTCAGCCCTTTTACAATCAGTATTAATCTATTCTTGAGGGTGGAGCTCTCTTGACCTAAACACCTCTGATGAGGCTCCATTTCCCAACACTGCTGCATTCAGGATTACATTTTCAACACATGCTTTTTGGGGCACACATTCAAACCACAACAGAACACATTTTAATTGAATGGCCAAGAAGTGACTTGGAGCCCAGGATAAAGCACTGGATTTGTCATTAAAAGACTGAGGTTCTAGTCTTGGTTTTCATATGGGTGCGCTTTGTGACATTGGATAAGAAACTTCAAGGCAACTCTCATAATCAGTCTCTAAATTAGGCTAATAGGGCAGCCTTACCCACTTTCAGGAAGAATTACAATAAGAGTCAAATGTGACACTATATATGTGAAAGTATTTGGTAATTCCTAAACTGTAAAAAATAAAAAAATAAAAAATACCCAGAATCCAGCAGGATTGTATCTTGAATCTGTGTAGGCAACCAAATTCTCGTAGTGTTGTCTTTATTTTAGGCTGTTGATAAATGTTCCATAATTCTGGTGCTATAAAAAGGCATAATAAAGGAAAACAAAACCTGTTGGTCGCTAATCATTTACAATCAGATCATTGACTCAACCAATTAACCAATTACACTTAAAGTTAAAGCCCATTTGCAACCTACTGCCAGGATTAGGAGATTGATAGATTTTTAGCACAAAGGCATATGCTCAAAACTCCCATTAGCAGTAATGGGAACTATGCCCGTTAGGCCCATCGAGAGATGAGAGTTGAATGTGATCTATAATCTATCTTGCTTAATGTCATCAGTTTCCCTATAGCCCCTTCAAACAGACGACGGTGAAATGCCCTAAATGGAACTAATAGCATTGAATTAGGAGAATATTAACAGTCTTATTTCAGTGAGGCTTTCCAACACAATAAGCCTGTAGGTATTTCAAGTCTTGACATGCCTGTGCACGTTTTTTGTTTGTTTGTTTATTTAAGGAGAAAGGTAATCCTTTAATAATGAGAAAATACTAAAAGAGGATAATTTATATGACTATCTCAGACAAGCTATTTCCCCTAATACTTGAGCTTTTTGTTATATAAAAAGTGATCAGTCGAGCCTTATACAGATTACAAAATCATTCACATTGCCTTTAGTTTACAAGAAATGAAGAAACCAAAAGAAGAGTGATATTGGCCTTTTGTTTTGTTTTTGAAGCAGGGGTCTCTCTCTGTCACTCAGGCTGGGGTGCAGTGGCATGATCATGGCTCACTGCAGCCTCAACCTCCCTACTCTCAGGTGATCCTCCCACCTCAGCCTCCTGAGTAGCTGGGACTACAGCTGTGCGCCACCCCCCCCCCCCCCAGCTAATTTATATATTTTTTGTGGATATGGGGTTTTGCCATATTGTCTAGGCTGGTCTTGAACTCCTTGGCTCAAGCAATCCACCCACCCATTTCGGCCATTGAAAGTGCTGGGATTATAGGCCTGAGCCACTGCGCCTGGCTGACATTAGGCTCTTTTTTTTTTCTTACCTTCAAAATAATCATTGAAGATACTCTTTAGACAGTCACAAAACATAATGGTTGGTTAAAATTTTCCCAACCACATAAGCAAGAAATATAATTTCTCCCTTATTCTTACCCCACATGCATTATCAACTCCTGTCACATCATCTTTTAAATACTTGATATCTGCCCTTTTCCTTCTAGTGCCATCATGCCCACCCTAGTTAAGGCTCCTTTAAAGCAGACTCAGACTGAGCCAATGATTTTCTAGTTGCTCTTCTTTAAATCTCTTGACACTTCAATCCATTTTGCACATTCTGTAATGCATAGAATGTAAAATTTTTGAGAGCAAGAACTATGTCCTATATTTCCCCATATTATAGATACAGTGATATTTCCTGAATTAAAAATCTAGACACATAATCTGACAATTACATTTATAGAGAAAAAGAAACAAATCTAAAATTGGACTTTTCCTTCCACATTTGTGGTTATTGTATTGAACAGATGCATTCTAACAAAATGCATTCTGCATCATATAAATACAATACACATCGGTTGATTGATGGGTTAATTGCTTAGTCTGTTTAGAACGGAGATTGTAAACTTATAAAGATCAAATATGGCCCACCGTGATTTTTTCCCAGCACATTAAAACATTTTTTAAATTGTTTGCCAACACTTAAAAATTGCTGATTTCATATAAAAATGGGGCTACACTTGAGAAATCTGAAGAACACTGGATTTTTAGACATCAGCTCAAGCTAAAACTCACCCACAATGGGAAAATCTAACAAAGCTGCAAACCCTAAAAGGGCTGCACTTCCAGTGCAGTGATGAACAGGAAAGAAATCTGCTGCACAGAAAGGAGCAAGGAAACTTGCCCCTCTGTACCTTGGCATTTGGTAAAGGAAATATGTATATTTCCCCTTTCAATCATTTATATCCAAAGTTGATACTCTCATACACATGGGTTTGCAGGTCAATTCACCCACTTACGTAGTTAAAAACAAAAACAAAAAACCAAGGGAGAGAGATTAATTTGGTCCTGGGTAAGTCGTTAACCCCAGGCAACTAGTAAAAGTAAACACAAATAATCTCTGAATAAATGTAACATCAATCTATGCCTCAAGTAGTTTCTATGGATAAAATCCAAGGAATATAAACTCACAAAATCCACAAAACATAAAAGTAAACGGCATAACGGGTAAAAACTAGACAGAAGACACGGTAAAAATCGTACCTGCAGTCTCCAAATGTAGAATGACAAGACATAGAATATAAAATAAGAATGTTTAATATTAACTCACATGACAAATATTATTTGAATACCTTCTATTTGCCAGGTATTGTTCTAAGCTTTAAGGATAAAGTGGCTAACAAAATAAACACCCTTGCTTTAAAGAAGCTTACATTTTAAGAAGGGGAGACAAGTTACTTAATAAAAGATGTAGGATGGCAGGTGGTTAAAAAAAATCTAGAAGAGAGATACGGAGTATTATGATATAGGATATTTCACTGCCCTTAGAGCCACACGGGGATTAGCTTTGGGTATGAGAGATAACCTAGAAGTCCTGGACTTTTTGTGTGACTGACATAAACAAGGACAACAGCATAATGGGGTTATAATGGTTGCAGAGAGTGGTGGTACGAATGTGGGAGTGTGGGGCTGTGGGGGGTTGTTGTGGGGAGGAGTCTCTTCTCCACAACATACAGAGTCCTGGGCCTCCCTTTTCATTTTTGACAATGCTTATGTGAAGGATAGAGAAGGAATGTTCTTCTCCAAGGCACATGTTACCCCAGGGATCCCTCTTGTTTCCTGCTGATGGAAGCCCAGAGCCATGAGACAGCCATGGGGGGGCGGGTCTTTTCCACTATCACTAGTGATAGTGGAAAAGACTATTCTAGTGATAGTGAATTCACTATCTAGTGAATTCACTATTCTAGTGATAGTGAATAAGTCTCACGAGATCTGATGGTTTTAAAAATGGGAGTTTCCTTGCACAAGCTCTCTGTTTTTGCCTGCTGCCATCCATGTAAGATATGACTTGTTCCTCCTTGCCTTCCACCATGATTGTGATGCCTTCCCAGCCATGTGGAACTTTGAGACCAACTAAAACCTCTTCCTTTTGTAAATTGCCCTGTTTCCAGTATGTATTTATCAGCCACATGAAAATGGACTAATACAGATGTTTAGGACCATACTTAATAACTACAGCACTTAAGTGTGATGAACATGGTAGTACATTTGATTGATTTTTCTGCGGTTTTCATTTCAATACTCTTTTGGGATATTTCTCTTGTAAATCTTCCTATCGTTTGTTTTCTCTCCCCAGGAATGATTTTTGGGGTCCACAGAAGACAGTGTCCTTCACTGGGTTAAGTGATGAGATCTAATTTCATCATGACCTTGAAGGTTCCGTAAATCACTTTCTCTTGTTGCTACGTGAACAAAGTCCAAACTTCTCAGCATGACATAATAGGCTGTTTATTTGCCTTACGTCACTGCTCTCCTTCTCAGCTCTACTCTCAGTGCAAGCACATAAGATAACTCACATGTGTTCATTTATTTGAACACATACCCAGGCACCTTGTTTCCGTATAGGACATTCCCGTTGGCTCTCTCTTTGCCTTTCTCATCCTTCTTCAGTACTCCCCATTAACTTCCTGTCACCTCTCAATCTGTTAGTTTCAAGAAAGTCAGGTTGGGCGCAAAGGCTCACGGCTGTAATCCCAGCACTCTGGGAGGCCAAAGTGGGAGGCTTGAGCCCAGGAACTCGAGACCAGCCTGGGCAACATAGGGAGACTCCATCTCTACAATAGAAAATTTTAAAATTAACTGGGTGTGGTGGCACATGCCTGTGGTCCCAGCTTCTTGGGAGACTGAAGCAGGAGGATCACTTAAGCTAGGGAGGTCAAGGCTGCAGTGAGCCGTGATCACACCATTGCACTCCAGCCTGGGCAACAGAGTAAGACTCTCTCTTTAAAAAAGAAAAAAATAAAGTCTACTGGTCGTTCAGGACCCTCCCCAAACTGGGCAGGCACCCGGCTGCCCAAAGCTTTCTCTAACAGTATCTATGGTACCTTGAACTACAGTGTATTTTTTTCAGGTCTGTGCTATAATGTATCCATCTCTATATTCTGGCATGCCTTGGCATGTGATGGGCACTCAAGCAATTCTTGGTAAATAAACATTACAGAAAGTCTGGGAAAATACTGGAGGTTAGGGGGAGAGAATTGTAAGTCTTTTTTTTTTTTTTTTTTTTAAGATAGAGTCTCACTCTGTCACCAGGCTGGAGTGCAGTGGCGCGATCTTGGCTCACTGCAACCTCTCTCTCCCTGGTTCAAGCGATTCTCCTGCCTCAGCCTCCCGAGTAGCTGGAATAACAGGCACGTGTCACCATGCCCAGCTAATTTTTGTATTTTCAGTAGAGATGAGTTTCACCATGTTGGCCAGGATGGTCTTGATCTCCTGACCACGTGATCTGCCCGACTCGGCCATCATAAGTCTTAAAGGATCATTGTAGGGCAATCCTTATTCCTGAACCCAGCAATATCACTTTCAGGAAATCTACCTATGCAAATAATTGAGAATGTGTTCAGATATAGTTACAGCTGGGCAAGATGAGCCCTGCCTGTAATCCCAGATACTTGAGAGGCTGAGGTCTGAGGATCACCTGAGTCCAGGAGGTCAAGGCTGCAGTGAGCCATGATTGTGCCACTACACTACAGCCTGGGGGAGAGAGACCCCATCTCTTAAAAAAAAAAAAAGAATAAAAGAATAAAAGAAGAAAAATAACTACAAAGCTGCACATTCCAGTCCTGTTTAAATAGCAATACTTCCGGACACAATTTTTAAGTTCTTCAATCGGGCTTTGGTTAAATAAATGTACAATGGAATATGAAGTAGTGATTTTAAAACATGTATGGAAAATATTTTTCCATGATATTTGATTCAAATGAAAAAGGTGACAAAGCATTGTGCTCGATGTGATTACATATAATGCTGTACATCAGATTAACAGTGGTTTTCTGGGTGGTGGGATTTCCATTTATTTTCTGATTCTGAAAAAAAATCTGATTTTTCTGCAATGAATAATAATAATTTTTGTGATTTTTAAACAGGAGGTTTTTTTGGGGGGTTGGATTTTTGTTTTGTTTTGTTTTTGAGATGGCGTCCCACTCTGTGGCCCAGGCTGGAGTGCGGTGGCACCATGGAAGTTTGTTTCTAAAGGGTCCTTTCCTTTGGAGCTCCAACTCTACTAAGAGGCCATTCATATTCCCAACATTCCAGGGTGCCCAAGGGAAAGACCTGGCCAGTTATTTCAGTCTCAATTCACAAAATGGGGCCTTGGGAGGGGAAAAACAGCTGCTCTAGTTGGGCAGTGATTATTAAAACCCCCCGAAAATGCAGTGAATAATTTCCAAGATCTCATCATGTTAGAAAACTTTCATTCGCCGATTTCACTTTTCAAGTGAATCCTAAAGCCTATTTCCTTAATTTTCACAGTTTTGGACATTCCACAGCCCAACGCATGTTTCTCACTGGGCTGCAGTGATTCCCCTTGTTACCAAAAGGGGCCCAGTTCCCGCCAGCAGAGGCCTCCTGCGGAGCTGGCCGAGGGACTCCAGGCTGGGTCCCCCTCTCCTTGTGCACTGGCTGAGGGCGAGTGTAGTGACTGATTTCCTCTGTTTGCTGTCCCGGAGGTCCCCGCCCACGCCACTGCCAAGGCTAGGAGGAAGTCACGTTCAGGCCTCAGAGCCGGTCTGAATCTTCCAGGAGAAAAAGAGGGAGTGCATGTATGCATGTGTGTATGTGTGGTAGTGTGTGTGTTGTATGTCTAAGAGGTAGCAAGTGTGTGTGCGTTTTATGTGTATTTGAGAGGCAGCAAGTGTGAATGTGTGTATGTGTGAGAGGTAGAAAGTGTATGGGGGGGAGGTATGTGTGTCTGAGAGGCAGCAAGTGTGTGAGTGTGTGGTATGTGTGCTTGAGGGGCAGCAAGTGTGTGAGTGTGAGTGTGTGGTATGTGTGCTTGAGGGGCAGCAAGTGTGTGTGAGTGTGTGGTATGTGTGCTTGAGGGGCAGCAAGTGTGTGAGAGTGTGTGGTATGTGTGTTTGAGGGGCAGCAAGTGTGTGAGTGTGTGTGGTATGTGTGTTTGAGGGGCAACAAGTGTGTGAGTGGGAGTGTGTGGTATGTGTGTTCGAGGGGCAGCAAGTGTATGAATGTGTGTGTGGTATGTGTGTTTGAGGGGCAGCAAGTGTGTGTGTGTGGTATGTGTGCTTGAGGGGCAGCAAGTGTGTGTGTGTGGTATGTGTGTTTGAGGGGCAGCAAGTGTGTGTGTGTGGTATGTGTGCTTGAGGGGCAGCAAGTGAGTGTGAGTGTGTGGTATGTGTGCTTGAGGGGCAGCAAGTGAGTGTGAGTGTGTGGTATGTGTGCTTGAGGGGCAGCAAGTGTGTGAATGTGAATGTGTGGTATGTGTGTTTGAAGGGTAGCAGGAACCCTCGCTTGGTGTCTGTCAGTAACTAGATGGTGATGCAGGTAAGTGATTTTCCCGTTGAGTGGATTAAATTCCTAGTCTGTCAGAGAGGGTGTTGACCTAGAATGACTGCGCAGGTCTCCTGTCCAGTGTTAAGGAGCGTGAGTGCCCTGATGTCCCCAGGAATGCTGCAAAAAGAGCGAAATGGCATCTATCAGGCGTCCCCGAGATGCCAGCATCAATGTTAACACTATCTTATTTCATCTTCCAACTACTCCTTATGATAGGTGCCCCTGATCCCAATACAAGATTGAAAATAGAGGCTCAGAGTCTGCGGAATGCTTTCCAATATGCATACACACACACACACGTACGTATATATGTATGTTTGTGTGTATATATGTGTATATATACACATATGTGTGTATGTATATATTTTACAGCCCATTTGGGCAAATGAGTGAGCCCCAGCCAGAAGCAAGTGCCCCCTCTGCCCCTGGGCAGTGGGCTTCGGGACGGCCACACACTCATCTCATGTGTTACCTGCTCGCTGCTCTCTGGAGTGAAAGCCATTTAGTGGCTGATCCAAGAGAAGTATGAGCCAGTGGCATGTCGAGACAAACCTGGATTTGATTCGCAACTCTGCCTTCTGTTTGACTACAAGCAAGTAACACGCTTTTGGAGCCTGTTTCCTCACTTCTAAGTGACGCTAATAATAGTATGTACGTCACAAGGATAGTGACATAAGTGATGACTGTGACCAAACTTGGATCACCAAGCCTGCACCCAGGGAGCGCTCAGTAACGCAGCGCTGAGGAGTAGGCCGCCCCAGAGGGCTCCAGGTTTGAGTGCAGGCTCCCGCGGAGCCAGCTGGATGCGTCACCATCCGAAAGTGCGAGCCTGGCCGGCGGCGGCGCAGGCGGGGGTACCGCGCAGCTGAAAGCCCGGGCGCTCTTCCCGAAAGCGCGAGCCCGGACTTCCCGACCGCGATCGATGTGGCCAGTCTGCGCCTGCCGCAGTTCCCGCTCGCACCCCGGCCGCTCGCAGAGTCCCGGGAAAGCGCCGTGGCGGGCGGGCGGTCTCTGCCCCCGGGAGCGGACGCACGCACGCGCTGCTCCCTCCAGGTCCCGGCGGGGAAGCGATGCTTTCTTGGCCCGGGCTTGTGGCCAGCGGGAACTCGGCTGTCAGACCGCGCCGTCGCGCCTCGCACGGTATGAGACAGCCTAGCATTTTTTTTTTTTTTTTTTTTACAGAAAAGCCTTGGCACCGTAGCAGCCTCCCCCGCTTCTTCTCCACTAGGACACCCGCCTGACAAGCCCCATTGCACAATTCCTACCGTGGAACTGCCGCGTGACTCGGCGGGAGCCCAAAAGTTTCCCAGGTTTCCCCAGCCTAGAAAAGCGTGGGTGGGTGTCCCGCCCTGACCCCAGGCGCCCTTTAAGTTGTATTTCTTCGGGTAACTGGGGTGCCCTTTAAAGTGTAGAGATTGTCCTTTATTTTAGAAAGAAAGAAAATCTCACGAGCTCGCTGGTCCACCAGGTCTAGGTTGGCGCCGGGTGACTGCAACGAAACGCGTTTCTTTTCCCATGTACATTTTCAGACGGTAAAAGTGTTTCGATCTGTTTGGGGAAGATGTCAGGCGCTGGTTTTAAAGGAGGAAGGGGAGTGATGCTTAAAAGCAAAGACACAATTTGGAGCGCTCCAAGAATCATAGTGTTTATTAACAATGATTGTGCTTAGTAGACACTGCGAAAATATCGAACAAATGAATATTTGGAGGAGGGATTTAAATGGGTGTGTACAGGCCACCGCTTTCATTCTGCAGAGAGAAAACCTAGAGGTTAAGTGATTTGCCCAAAGTCACCTGGCCAATTAATGTGGAAGGCAGGAATGGAATCTGTCTCGTTTTAACTCCAAATTCTTGTTAAGAGAAGGGTGCGTTTTCCTCTATGAAAAAAAAAAAAAAGCCTTCTGCAGTAATCTCTGTAAACCCTTACCCCACTCCCTCTGTCTACACATCTAAAGCAAACATACAAAACACAAAAGAAAACAGCAATCCCCAAATGCAATGCATGCACTCAAATAGGCTAAATTTGGCAATGCCAAAACAAGATAGTAACAAGGCATTTTAGTTCTTATTCCTGTAAATAACACTTTTTTGTTTTGTTTTGTGTTTTGAGACATATTCTCGCTCTGTCGCCCAGGCTGGAGTGCAGTGGCATGATCTCAGCTCACTGCAACCTCTGTCTCTTGGGATCAACGGACTCTCCTGCCTCAGCCTCCCGAGTAGCTGGGATTACAAGTGTGCACCACTATGCCTGGCTAATTTTTGTATTTTTAGTAGAGACAGGGTTTCACCATGTTGGCCAGGCTGGTTTCAAACTCCTGACCTCAGGTGATCCACCTGCCTCAGCCTCCCAAAGCGCTGGGATTACAGGCATGAGCCAACCTGTCCAGCCAATAGTACTTTCATATTCACATAAAATATGTAAAGAAAAGGAGGAAGAGGAGGAGGAGGAAACAGAATAAGCAAAACAGTGCTTCTCCAAGATGATATGGAAAATACCAAGCTCCCACTAACCTTACTTTTGTAAGTAAAGTGTTTGGTGCTCTGCATAGAAACTGCTGGACTCATGAATGACCATCAGGGTTGCTTTAAGATTGTCAGTTATTTCACTCAGGCTTTGATTGGATTTGTTGCTCATCTTTCAGAATAGACGGATGCAATCTGTGCAAACACAAGGGACTTCAATGACAATCTTACAAATAGCTAGACAGCTTGTTGTCTTTGATGTTTCTAGGCTGACCAACTATACCAAATGTCTGATTTAAGGACCAAAATTGCAAAACAAGTAGATGTGACAATCAAAGGGAATCAAGACTATAAGTAGGGATCATGAGTAAAAATACTTTTATGTGTTGTCCGTAATGTTTCCACAATAATTACAATGTGGTTATAATAATATAATCCAAGTACAAGTTCTTATCCAGGAGGAAGCTGGGGCTTCCGGTGATGAGCAGACCAGAAGACCAAATTGTGAAATGTCTCATTTCAGCTAAATACGTTCTGAAATGGAGACAATTCTCATCTTTAACTCTGCTGTCTTCACCACCCTTCATTTCTGATATCATGAAGGTAGAGATGTATACTAATGTCCATAAATTTTTGAAATTCTAGGAGGCTAAATAGAATATGTTAATTTTAGTTTGATAATCCACAATATTCCTGATATCAAAGCATCATCTCCTATATTTTTCCCACACTGTGATTTCTAGTTTGTCATTAAACCAGGCTACTGAATCAGAACTCAAGAAACAAACAAACCAAAAGCATTTTATCAAACGAAAACTGTCTTTTCCAATGCCAGGCATGTTGGCTCAGTACTGTAATCCCGGTACTTCGAGAGGCCGAGGTGGGAGGATCACTTGAGCTCAGGAGCTCAAGACCAGCCTAGGCAACATAGGGAGACCTTATCTCTACAAAAAATTACCCAGGCATGGTGGCACTCACCTAGTCCCTGCTACTCGAGAGGCTTGGGTGGGAATATTGCTTAGGCCTGGGAAGTCAAGGGTCAGTGAGCCATGATTGCACCACTGCACTCCAGCCTGGGCCACAGAGTAAGATCTTGTCTAAAAAAAAAATTTTTAAACCCAAAAAACGATCTGTTCCAAGTCAGATTTTAAAAATAACAACCTATGTGAATGCAAATAATACTTTTTAACATACTATATATTTCATTCAACACCACTACATAATTGATGTTGAAACTTTTTTGCTGAGAAAATATTTCAGGACAATTTCAATTGTTATCAAAATTAATTTAACTATAAGATGATATCTATCAATGTCTCATCCATGTTTATGGATTGGAAGGCAACACTTATTTATTTTTATTTTTTGAGACAGGTCTTGCTCTGTCACCTGGGCTGGAGTGCAGTAGTGTGATCAGTTCAACGCAGCCTCAATCTCTGGGCTCAAGTGATCCTCTCACCTCAGCCTCCTAAGTAGGTAGGAGTATAGGCACAAGCCACCATGCCTGGCAAATTTATTTTTGTTTTTTGTAGAGACAGGGTCTCCCTATGTTGCCCAAGCTGGTATCAAACTCCTGGGCTCAAGCAGTCCTCCTGCCTTGGCCTCCCAAAATGCTGGGATTACAGGCATGAGTTGCTGTATCTGGCCAGAAAATAACAGTTAAAAATGTGAATTTGAGCCAGGCACAGTGGCTCATGCCTATAATCCCAGCACTTTGGGAGGCCGAGGCAGGTGGATCACCTAAGGTCAGGAGTTCAAAACTAGCGTGGCCAACATGGAGAAGCCCCATCTCTACCAAAAACACAAAAATTAGCAGGGCATGGTGGCACGCACCTGTAATCCCAGCTACTGGGGAGGCTGAGGCAGAAGAATCACTTGAACCCAGGAGGCGGAGGTTGAAGTGAGCCAAGATCGTGCCATTGCTCTCTAGCCTGGACAACAAGAGCAAAACGCCACCTTAAAAAAAAAAAAAAAGTGAATTCTCTGTGGTTATTAGAAGCCAGGAAGGGTAGTGGGAGGGGAAGATGATGAGAGGTTACATAACAAATACAAATTTACAGCTGGATGAGAGGCATAAGTTCTAGTGTTCTATAGCACTATAGGGTGCATATGGGTAACAATAATTTAATGTATTTTTTCCAAGAAACTAGAAGAGAGACTTTTGAATGTTCACAACATAAAGAAATGATAAATGTTCAAGGTGATGGATATGCTAATTACCCAGATTTGATCATTGCACATTGTACACATGTACTGAAATATCATTGTATCCAATAAATATGTACTATGTCAACTAGAAATAAAAGGGAAAATCAATTAATTCTTTAAAAATATGTGAGTTATCTCCAATTGACTTATCGATTTGATTGCAATTCCAATTAAAATCCCAGCAGACTTTTTGATGGAACTTGACAACTTAATTATAAAATGTATATGGAAGTGCAAAGGGCCAAAATTAGCCAAGATGATCTTGCAGAAGAATAAGTTAGGGGACTTGCCATTCCAGATATTAAAATTTTAAAAGTCATAATAATTAAGATATAAATAAGTATTGGTGCAGGGATATAAAAAAAATCAATGAATTTGAAGAGAGAACCCAGACTTAAATCACTCATATATAAATGGAGGCACTAAAGAATAAAGGAGAAAGATAAAAGAAACTTTCAGTAAATGGTGCTGAGATGATTGGGTATCCATAGTCACAAAAATGAAATTGGACCCTTACTTTATACCATACATAGGAATAATTCCCAGGTGAATTAAAAATCTGGGAAAATTGTAAAAACCTTAGAAAATAATATGGGAGAAAATATTTGTTACCTTGAGGCAGGAAAGTTTTTCTAAATAAAACACAAAATACACCCACCATAAAATAAAAGATCAGTAAACTGGATTACATTAAAATTGAGAATATTTATTCATCAAAACTCTTTGTTTTTTTTTTTTTTGAGACGGAGTCTTGCTCTGTCGCCCAGGCTGGAGTGCAGTGGCCAGATCTCAGCTCACTGCAAGCTCCGCCTCCCAGGTTCACGCCATTCTCCTGCCTCAGCCTCCCGAGTAGCTGGGACTACAGGGGCCCGCCACCTCGCCCGGCCAGTTTTTTGTATTTTTTAGTAGAGACAGGGATTCACCGTGTTAGCCAGAATGGTCTCGATCTCCTGACCTCGTGATCCGCCCGTCTCGGCCTCCCAAAGTGCTGGGATTACAGGCTTGAGCCACCGCGCCGGGCCATCATCAAAACTCTTAATATAACACCTACCATCAATTGGGAAAAGATATATAATTGCCCGATTGCAGGGCTCACATCTGTAATCCCAGCACTTTGGGAGGCCGAGGTGGGCGGATCACAAGGTTCAAGACCAGCCTGGCGAATATGGTGAAACCCCGTCTCTACTAAAAATACAAAATTAGCAGGCATGGTGGCGCACATCTCCTGCAGTCCCAGCTACTGGGGAGGTGGAGGCAGAAGAATTGCTTGAACCCGGGAGGCGGAGTTTGCAGTGAGCTGAAATCATGCCACTGCATTCCAGCCTGGGCGACAGAGGGAGACTCCATCTCAAACAAAACAAAACAAACAAACAAACAAACAAAAAAAAAACAAAAATTTATGAGTCAATGACAGACTAACACAAGGTAGGAAAATGGGAAAAAGATTAAAACAGTTACCTTATAAAAGAGGAAACTCAAATCATCATAAACATATGAAAAGATGCTCAACCTTGTCAGTAAGAAGGAAAATGCCAAGTAGAACCACATTGAAATATTTTTGCATACCCAACACATAAATACAAGTAAGCCTGACAATTTCAAATACGGAAAATGCTGTGGAATGATGGGAATTTTATACACTGCTATTAAGCTTGTAAATTTGTACAAGTACTCTGAAAAACAGTTTGGCACTACCTAGAAAGATTGAACATGTATATATCCTATGACTTTGCAATTCTGCCCCCAGTTATAAACCCTAGAGGAATTCTTGCACTAGGAAACATGTACTTGAATGTTCATAGCAGCATTGTTCATAATAAAAAAACTGGAAGCAATCCAAATGTCCAACAAAAATACAATATATAGTCTCATGTACTCATTAAAGGGGATACTATTACACAGCAGTGAAAATAAAGAACTAACCAGGCACAGTGGCTGATGGCTGTAATCCCAGCACTTTGAGAGGCAGAGGTGGGTAGATCACTTGAGCTCAGGAGTTCAAGCCCAACCTGGGCAACATAGCAAAATCCCCTGTCTACAAAAAATACAAAAATTATCCAGGTGTGGTGGCACGTGCCTGTAGTCCCAGCTACTTGGGAGGCTGAGATGGGAGGATCAATTGAGCCCAGGAGGTGGAGGCTGCAGTGAGCTGAGATCATGCCACTACACTCCAGCCTGGGTGAGTGAGATCCTGTCTAAAAAAAAAGAAAAAAGAACTAACATCTATGCACATCAATATAGATGACAGGAACGAAATGTTGAGAGAAGCAAGTCACAGAAGAAAACATACACTATGGGATGGGTGCGGTGGCTCATGCCTGTAATCCCAGCACTTTGGGAGGCCGAGGTGGGCAGATCACGAGGTCAGGAGATCGAGACCATCCTGGCTAACATGGTGAAACCCTGTCTCTATTAAAAATACAGAAAATTAGCCGGGTGTGGTGGCGGACGCCTGTAGTCCCAGCTACTGAGGAGGCTGAGGCAGGAGAATGGTGTGAACCCAGCAGGCGGAGCTTGCAGTGAGCCGCAATTGCGCCACTGCACTCCAGCCTGGGTGACAGAGAGCGAGACTCCATCTCAAAAAAAAAAAAAGAAAAGAAAACTACACTATGATTCTGTTTATATTAAGTGGCCCAGGCTGGATTGTACTAAAACTAAATACTAATAAAACTAAACACTATTTTGTTTAGGGATGCACACAGGTGCTGAAGCTAAAAACAACCAAGGGAATAATGATCCTAAAAATCAGAACATTGATTATCTTGGTGGTGTAGGGACAGGTGAGCAACTGAGGAGGCCTACACAGGGAATTTCTGCAACACGGACTATATTCTAAACACTTCTTAACCTGGAAGAGGTTAAACGGAATGCTCACTTTATTTTTAGTCTTTAAAATGTACATTTTTGTCTTATACGTTGTTATGTGAGTATGGTGACTTAAAAAAAAAATCTATTCAATTAGAAATAAAACAAAAATTGGCCAGGCACGGTGGCTCATGCCTGTAATCCCAACAATTTGGGAGGTCAAGCAGGCAGAATGCTTGAGCTCAGGAGTTCGAGACCAGCCTGGACAACACGATGAGACCCCATCTGTTAGCCAGGCATGGGGGTGCACACCTGTGGTCCCAGCTACTGTGGAAGGATCACTTGAGTCTGGCTGGGGGAGGGGCGGGGGGAGGTGCGTGGTCCAGGCTGCAGTGAGCTGAGATTGCGCCACTGCACTCCAGCCTGGGCAACAGAGTAAGACCTTGTCTAAAAACAAACAAACAAACAAAAACAACACAGAAATAAAACAAATTATATTAGAGCTTTTATAACTGGGAACAAGAGTCTTAGCTCTTAGCTCTAAACCAAACCAAACCAAATAAGATTATTGTAAGTTAAGCAGTAAATACAATTTGTGAACTGTCATGCTCAGACACCAGTCACACCCATTTTAGGACATCTCACAATTAAATGTTTCACTAACCATGATGCCCACACTGATATAGAAGTAAACAATAAATATGGGCTTTCTAAGCAAGAGAGATTTTACCTCTTCACATAAGTGTGAAGAAATAATAGAGAAGTATCTGTTTCTTATAATGGAGAGTTGAGTTTGGTAAACTCAAATTGTATTTGGTAAACTAATTGATGAATCTCTTAAGGTTTTTTGAGTAGTTCACTATGTCACAAACTTAGCTTTCCTATCCACACAGACTGAAATATTTTTTTTTTTGTTTTTTTTTGTTTTTTTGTTTTTGTTTTGTTTTTTGTTTTTTTTTTGAGGCGGAGTCTCGCTCTGTCGCCCGGACTGGAGTGCAGTGGCGGGATCTCAGCTCACTGCAAGCTCCGCCTCTCGGGTTTACGCCATTCTCCTGCCTCAGCCTCCCGAGTAGCTGGGACTACAGGAGCCCGCCACCTCGCCCGGCTAGTTTTTGTATTTTTAGTAGAGACGGGGTTTCACTGTGTTAGCCAGGATGGTCTCGATCTCCTGACCTTGTGATCTGCCCGTCTCGGCCTCCCAAAGTGCTGGGATTACAGGCTTGAGCCACCGCGCCCGGCCCAGACTGAAATATTTTACAGGACAGCATCTGAATTGGAAAATATCTTCAGGTCTAGGTGATTCGCTTCGTGGCTTTTCTTTAATTAAAATGCCTTCCATTCTTTCTTCTTTTTTATTTTTTAAAGATGTGGTCTTACTCTTTTGCCCAGGCTGGAGTGCAGTGATACTCTCATAGCTTACTGTAACCTTGAGCTCCTGGGCTCAAGGGATCCTCCTGCCTCAACCTCCTGAGTAGGTGGGACTACAGGTACTTGCCACAATGCATGGCTAATTCGTTTATTTTTTGTAGAGATGGGGTCTTGCTGTGTTGCCCAGGCTGATCTTGAACACCCGGCCTCAAATAATCCTCCCATCTTGGCCTCCCAAAGCACTGGGATTACAAGTACAAACCACCACACCCAGCCCAGTTTCCATTCTTACAGGGGAACTCATATATCTGATTTCATATTTCCCTTTCTCAAACAGGGGCCTTATTTTGTTGTTTCAGTAGCAGGTACTTACCATATTAGCTTAACCTGTAGATTCACTGAATTATGCCTTGTATATAAAGTATTTGATCTTCATAATATTTACCTTGACCCATCCAGAAATTATTAAATAGTAATGCACTCAATTTAATAAGCTAAGTAAGTTTTGTCATCTGACCTTAGAAAGTTCCATCTAAGATGATTAACATTTTTAAAAGGAAATAAATGTTAATCCTTATCTTTCTTATCTACAGTTCCTGTTTGCCCAGTAATGTCAGATAATCATGATTTTGAAACAAAGTGATGAAAATCAGTAGTTTAAGTTCCAACTGAGTGGACCTAATAGCCAAGCACATAAGTTCAGCCTGGGGCTTGGATAGTCAAGGAAGCTTCACAGATCAAAAGTAACTGGATAAGTGCTTAAAGGAAGACACAATCAGACTCACTTTTATAAATGTAAATAGGACAAAGACAACTTCAGGAAGCCCAGTATCTGATAGAACCCAAGGCAGGCCTGTAGGTGGGTTCCAGAAAGGAAGAAGATCCAGGTGCCATACTGGAAAAACATCCAGACTTGGTCTCTTGTCTTCTCTCTGTAGGTCTGTCTTATTCTTGTTCTTTATCAGGCAACTTTGCCTGTGTGTCTGGATCCCATGGATTAGATAACCACCCCAACACTCCTGTGGTGACCCAGGTCTGGTCACCTGGAGAGAGGCTGATCCCCACTCTTATTTCTATCTTTCTTGTTTTTTTTTTTTTTTTTTTTTTTTTGAGATGGAGTTTTGCTCTTGTCGCCCAGGCTGGAGTGCAATGGTGCAATCGCGGCTCATCACAACCTTCGCCTCCTAGGTTCAAGCAGTTCTCTTGCCTCGGCCTCCCAAGTAGCTGGGACTACAGGTGCATGCCACCACGCTTAGCTAATTTTTTGTATTTTTAGTAGAGACAGGGTTTCTCCATGTTGGTCAGGCTGGTCTCGAACTCCTGATCTGCCCACCCCGGCCTCCCAAAGTGCTGGGATTACAGGTATGATTTTTTTTTTTTCTTTTTGAGACAGAGTTTTGCTCTGTCATCCAGGCTGAAGTGCAATGGCACGATCTTGGCTCACTGAAACCTCTGCCTCCTGGGTTCAAGTGATTCTCCCACCTCAGCCTCCTGAGTAGCTGGGGCTATAGGTGTGCACCACTATGCTTGGCTAATTTTTGTATTTTTAGTAGAAACAAGTTTCACCATGTTATTCAGGCTGGTGTCGAACTCCTGACCTCAGGTGATCCACCTGCCTCAGCCTCCCAAAGTGTTGGGATTACAGGAGTGAGCCACCGTGCCCAGCCTCTTATTTATTATTTCTAAGTTCCTAGGAAATTTAGATTGTGATTAGCACAGCTTGGGTTTGGTGACAACCCCTGATCCAACCAACTGTGATTAGGGTGGGAATCCAGGAAGCCACCCCCCCGGTGGGATGGACAGACCACCTAATGATCACCCACTACAGAAGTGTAGGACAGAAAAGCCCAGGGGAGCAGGAAAGCAAGGAGAAAAGCCCAGGCAAAAGCCTGAAGACAGATATGTGTATGGTGTATCCTAGTAACATTGAGTAGGGCAATTTGCAGCTTGATACATATCAGTTTATGCAAAAGTACTGAGAGATTAAATTGGAGAAATAGTTTGAGGTCACATTAGAGAAATTCCTGAATGTCAAACTAAAAGGTTTAAATTTTCTATGAAGTTCATTTTTTTTGTAAGAGACAGGGTCTCATTATGTTTCTCAGGCTAGTCTCAAAATCCTGGCCTCAAGTGATGCTCCCACTAAGGCCTCCCAAAGTGTTGAAATTACAGGCATGAGCCAGCATGCCCTGCTGATGTTTCCTTATAGCTGTATAGGTTCAAATAACTAGTAGTCATCATCGTTGTCTTCTTCTTCCTCTTCCTTCTCCTCTTCCTCCTCCTTCTCCTCTTCCTCCTCTTCTGCCTCCTCCTCCTCCTTCTTCTTCTTCTTCCTTTTTCATGGCAGGGTCTCACTCTGTTGCCCTGGCTGGAGTGCAGTGGCATGATCACAGCTTATTGCAGCCTCAGCTTCCCTGGGCTTAAGCGATCCTCCCAGCTCAACCTCTCAAGTAGCTGGGGCTATAGGTGCATACCACGTGCCTGGCTAATTTTTAAATCTTTTGTAGAGACAGGGGTCTCCCTATGTTGCCAAGTCTGGTCTCAAACTCCTGGGCTCGAGCAAACCTTCCGTCTTGGCCTCCAGAAGTGCTGGGATTACAGGCATGAGCCACTGCACCTGGCCCCTTGTCTTAATTGAAAACATATTCACAAAATCTTTGACAGTTAGGAAATATATTTAAATGCTTATGCTCACTACACAGTTGTTTATAATAAAATGTTAGAAACAACCTGAATGTCCACTGATAGAAGAATGGTTAAAGCATTTATGCTATAGCCATCCTGCAGAATTTAATATAGTCATTAAAAGGAATGATGTAAAGCTATAATTACTAAGATAAAAAGATCTGTTAATTATAGAAAAAAATTGCATAGAATAATATGCATAGTTTGATTCCATTTATGTAAAAATATTTCAAAATCACATAGCTTTTAAATAAGCAGAAACATTTCTAAAAGGACATTCATGAAACTGTTAAAGTGGTTTCCTATGGGGAAGGAAGTGGAATTGATGAGCGGGTGGGGGCGGAGGTAAAGAGTGACATTTACATTTCATGACATTTGTTAAATGCTTAAAAAGAAAAAAGTACAAATGTATCATTAAAAATTAAATTACATTGGGAAACTTACTGGAAATGAAAAATAATTAAATTAGGAAGAAAGTTAATTCCATTTTCAGTAAGAGAGGGAAAAGGACATGTACCTAGTTTCAAAATTAGAATAATAATACCTGCCATTTCTGAAGCGGCTGGCAGTTTACAATTGATAACTAACACCTGCTACGATCCAGACACATGTTTAGCTTTTTATATATGCTAACTCATTTAATTCTCACAAAGACCCTATCAGATAAATACTGTCATTCTCCCATCTTACTGATGAGGAAACTGAGGTACAGAAAGGATGAGTTACTGGCTCACGGTCACATTGCCAGTAAGTGGCAGAGCTGGGATTCTGGCTCTTACATCTCAGCTCTTGATCCCCTTTGCTAAATTACACTTATGCAAAAGCATTTTTATATTGAGTCATGTGCCCCCAAACCTACTGTCCCCCATGTCACATGAGAGAAAACTAGGACCCCTATCTTAGTACACTGCAATGGATTATTTTCATGCTCATGTACCCACTAGACTTTCGACTCCATCATGCAAGTAATCTCCAGTTTGTTGCTGCTATATCCTAGTTTTATACTTTGGCACACAGGAAGTGGGCAATTTTGAATGCTGTGGTGGTTTAAATTGTCCACAAATTTTTTGGCACTCTCTTTAAGAGGTAGAATCTAATTGCCCTCCCCTTGGGTATGGGCTGGATTTAGTGACTCACTTCTAATGGATAGAATAAAGCAAAAGTGACATTGTGTGACTTCAGAGACTAGGACATACAAGGCACTGTGGCTTCCTGCTCTCTCTTGCGCTTGCGCTCTCTCTCGCATGCACATTCTCTCTCTCTCTCTCTCTCTCTCTCCCGCTTTCTCCATTGTCCTCCTGCCCTCAGAACCCTTGCTCTGAGGGCAACCAGTTGCCACGTCATGGGGAGAGGCCTACGTGGTGAGAAACTGAGGCCTCCAGCCAACAGCCAGCAAGAAACTAAGGCCTCCTGCTAACAGCCATGTAGATAAGCTTGGAAGTTAATCCTCCGGCCTCAGTCATGCCTTCTGATGACTGCAGCCCAGCTTTCCTCTGGACTGTATCGTCCAGTTAAGCTCCTACCAATTTTGTAACCTTTAGAAACTGTAAAATAGTAACTGTTCATTGTTTGAAGTCACTAAACATTGGGGCAATTTGTTACACTGCAATAGATAACCAATACAAATATTCTTTATTAAAAAAAAATAGATGGCCAGGCATGGTGGCTCACACCTGTAATCTGAACATTCTGGGAGGCCAAAGCAGAGGAATTGCTTGAGGTTAGCAGTTTGAGACCAGCTGGGCAATAAAGTGAGACCCTGTCTCTTAAAAAAAAATTAGTAAATAAACTAGCCAGCCATGGTGGCATGCCTGTAGTCCTAGCTACTTGGGAGGTTGAGGTGAGAGGAAGCTATTTTCCTACTTCAAGGCCATCCGGTCACTTTGAGGCTGTAGTAAGCTACAATTGCACCACTGCACTCAAGCCTGGGTAACAGAGACAGACTCTGTCTCTAAAATAATAGTAATAATATATATGTTTATGTTCACAACTTGAATATTTATGAAACATATTAATGTGCTTTTTTCTTTTTCATTTTCATGTATATGATCTTTTCTTTAGTAGACCAAAAGCATTCATTTGCCCGGGGGCAGTGTGTGGAGGGTGGGATTAGAACTGTCAAAGCAAAAATTTTAAAAGGGAGAGTTAAAAATCAGCTTCTGGCTGGACACAGTGGCTTATGCCTATAATCTCAGCACTTTGGCAGGCCAAGGCAGGAGGACTGATTGAGCTCAGGAGTTTGAGACCAGCCTGAGTCACACTGTGAGACCTCATTTCTGCAAAAAATCAAAAAATAAGCTGGGTGTGGTGGTGCATGCCGGTAGTCCCAGCTACTTGGGAGGCTGAGGCAGGAGGATCACTTGAGCCTGGGAGATTGAAGCTGTAGCAGCCTGGGTGGCAGAGCAACACCTTGTCTCAAAAAACAAACAACAACCAACAAAAAACAAAACACCAGCTTCTGATATCCAAAATAGGATTTTTCATTGAAATAGTTACTTAGAAAGCCAGAAGAAAGGTAAGAAAATATATTTTCCAGATTCCTTTTACTACCACTGACATATCAAAGGTTATACCTGGTAAACTAGATCATAGTTTCTTTTATAGTATAAGGAGACACATTTTTTCACCTGTGATGACTAGACCATTGAGCTCGCTGTCGCAGGATGGAGCAAGGATAAGACGTTGAGGAAGTGGAATGTCTGAACCTCCTCCTGTTCTAGTGGATGGCAGGGAGAAGAAGGGAAGTGGAGTTAGGAAAACCAGGTAATAAAAAGTTCTCTTGATTCCAGGAATAAATCCCACGGAAGGAAGGTGTTTTAGACTGACTGAGGGGAAGGCTAAGGCCTGAGGGGTTTCTCTTCTATTTCCCATTTGGGATTCCAGAAGGAAATCACTAGTTAAGGTGAGTCAGCAGTACAATTGGGTAGGCCCAGAAGAGGAAAGAGAACAAAATAGAGTAGTCAGGAAAAGAGGGCCCAGTGTGGGCACTTGTTAGCTCCTGTGTGGTGTGAAAGGCACTCAGATATTCCTGCATCTCTGGTGGAGAACACAGAACCCAGCTCAGCTGAGAGATAACGGCTCTGTCATGGGGAGGTTGAAGTGACCCCACAGCAGAAGTGGAGAGGAAGTTGTTGAACAGAAGCTGTGGCCGAGACTCAAACAGGCCTATAGCGCTGGTGAGAACCATAGTGGTCTGAGTCGTCTGAGGTCTGAAGTCTAAGATCCTGACCAAGTAGAGAAAAAGGACCATCCTAGGAAATACTCCAGCTGCTGAGTAAAGATACCAGCAGAAGACGATACAGAGCTCACCTGTGAGGCCTTAGTGGACACCAGTCCAGGAGCCAGCCTAGGGCAGCTCACCTCAGTCACCTGACTATAGAAACTGACAACTAAGAATGTTAGATTGAAGATAGAGTATCAAATATTAAAATAATTATTAGAAATAAAATTAGAAGTATCAAAGTACTAATAAGACAATAAGGAATCAGCAGCACAAAATCTAAGGTATACTGAATACTGAAGCCACTTTTGCCCTGAGGACATTTGCCAATACAGCCAATTTGAGCCTCTAACTCCTAAGGAGGAAAGTACAAAAGAAAATTCACCAAATTAGCTAGGCATGATGGTCTGCACCTGTGGTCCCAGCTACTGGGGAGGCTGAGGCAGGAAAATCACTTCAGCCCAGGAGTTCAAGGCTGCACGTGTTTGTGCCACACCACTGTACTCCAGCCTGAGTGACAGGAGTAAGACCCTGTCTCAAAAAAAAAAATAAATAAATAAATAAATAAATAAAAAGCCTGGGGGCAGTGGCTCACACCTGTAATCCCAGCACTTTGGGAAGCCGAGGCAGGCGGATCACGAGGTCAGGAAATCAAGACCATCCTGGTTAACATGGTGAAAATCCCGTCTCTACTAAAAATACAACAAAATGTAGCTGGGTGTGGTGGCAGGCACTTGTAGTCCCAGCTACTCCAGAGACTGAAGCAGGAGAATGGAGTGAAGCTGGGAGGCGGAGCTTGCAGTGAGCCGAGATCGTGCCACTGCACTCCAGCCTGGGCGACACAGCGAGACTCCGTCTCAAAAAAAAAAAAAGGCTGGTGTGGTGGCTCACGCCTGTAATCCTAGCACTTTGGGAGGCTGAGGTGGACATATCACTTGAAGTCAGGAGTTTGACACCAGTCTGCCCAACATGGTGAAACTCCGTCTTTACTACAAATACAAAAAATTAGCTGGGTGTGCTGGTGTGCACCTGTAATCACAGCTACTCGGGAGGCTGAGGCAGGAGAATCACTCCAATTGGGAGGCGGAGGTTGCAGTGAGCCGAGATCATGCCACTGCACTCCAACCTGGGCAACAGAGTGAGACTGTCTCAAAAAAAAAAAAAAAAAAAAAAAAAAAAAAAAAAAAAAAAAAACTGAAAGAAACAAAGAAAATCCATCAATAGAACTGGAATTCAAAGGCTACATTTCCCCCAGATTTCTACTCTAAAGGGACTGCTGCTGACCAGTACAATGAGGAAAAAATTTTATCTCTGAAAATTTGTAATCACTTGCTGGCATTATTGAAGTTATAACCACAGGGTGGTCCAAAGCAATTCAAGCCACAAATTTCATTTAATTTGGTGCCATATTGGTGAAGTCCCTAGGAGTCAAAGGAACAAATACAAATCCATTTTAAGAAGTTACCCTCATCCTGGGTCTCAATGTATTTAATTTAACAAATAATTTTTCAAGGTTAATAAGCAGTACTGGTAAAAAACAACTAAGCATACATAATAAGCACCACACATGAGAGCTAGAAGAAAGGAAAGAGTAGAAACATAGTCAACAAGACTTCAGACAGCCACTGCACTCCAGCCTGGGTGCCAGAGTGAGACTCTGTCTCAAAAAAAAAGACTTCATACACTGGAATTATCAGATACAGATTATAAAATTATGCCTACTATTGTTAAAGAAATAAAAGAGGAGCTTGAAAATATCTTCAAGATACTGGAAACTACAAAAAGTGACCAATAAAATTTTAAGAACAATAAAATTAAACTTCTAGAAATAAAATTTACCATTACTGAGATTGAAAGCAAAACCAAAACC
Organism: Rhinopithecus roxellana; assembly: GCF_007565055.1. Classification (NCBI taxonomy): domain Eukaryota; kingdom Metazoa; phylum Chordata; class Mammalia; order Primates; family Cercopithecidae; genus Rhinopithecus; species Rhinopithecus roxellana. The sequence goes on along the minus strand of NC_044560.1, from coordinate 43,850,078 downwards.
AGGAGCTTAACAGCATATTAGATACAACTGAAAAGAGAATTAGAGAACAAGAAGGTTGGGTCACAAGATTTTACAGAATGAAGCACAGAAATTTAAAGAAACACAATATATGAAAGAGAAATTAAAATTCATAGAAGATAGAGTGAGAAAGTCTTAACATATATTGAATTAGAGCACTAGAAGAAGAGAGATTATATGGCAGAAACAGTATTTGAAGAATACTGGCCTAAACTTTTCCAGAACCTATGAATGAAATTAATTGACATACTCAAAAGACTAAACAAATCCCAGGAAGGAAGAGGGCAGGAGCAGAAGGAGAAGAAGAAAAAGAAGAAAGGAGAGAGGGAAAGGGAAAAAAGAAGGAAAAGGAAAGAAGGAAGAAAGGAAAGAAAGAGAGAATGGGAGGGAGGGAAAGGAAAGGAAAGAAAGGAGAAAAATAAAGAAAAATTCATATTCAGATTCATCACAATAAAACTAGTGAACACCAAAGGAAAAAATTTGAGGGCAGGGCAAGTGTGGAGATCATTATCAAAGGAATGGCAGAGAGACGAACCACTGACTTCTCAGTAGCTGCAACGGAAGCCAAATGACAATACAGTAACATACTCCATGGGTTGAAAGAAAATAACTGATAATTATTCTATTCTTAGTGAAAAAAATCTTTCAAGAATGAGGGCATAGTATTAATATATACATTTCCAAAACCAAATAGAAACACAGAGACTTTGCTATTAAAAGGAATTCAGAAGGGTGTCATTCTGGAAGAAAGAATGTGATCCTAGATGGATGCTCTGAGGTACAAGAAAGAATGAAGAGTAAAGAGAGTGGTAAGTACATGAATAAATGTAAACAACGCAAAATTGTGCATAACACAACATTAACAATGTCATATGAGATGAAAAAGTACGATAAACACACAAAAATAAAAGCATGCAAATTAAGAAGAGAGTAAATGAAGTTACTGTTTCGTTTTTGTGGTATTGAGCACAAGAATAACATTAGTGACTAACTTTTTACTTAATAGGTGATATATACATATAAACATGTTAGGATAAACTCTAAAAAAAAAAGACAAAATGTAGCCTATAAACTATCACAGTTTAAAAAAAGGAATAAAAATAATACAAAAAAAGAAAAAAAGAAGTATATAAAAGTAAAGCAAAGAGAAAGCAAAATGTAAAGTGATAGATTTAAAATATTAATTACTAATATCAGTTAACTAAAATAAATAAAATATAAATGGATTAAATACTTCAGTTAAAAGACAAAGCTTCTCAGACTGGATAAAATTTTATAAATATTCAAATAGGTTGAAATATAAAAATGGAAATAGATCTGCCCTGCAAATATAACTCCAGAAGAGCTGGCAATCTTTTTTTTTTTTTTTTTTTTTGAGGCGGAGTCTCGCTCTGTCACCCAGACTGGAGTGCAGTGGCCAGATCTCAGCTCACTGCAAGCTCCGCCTCCCGGGTTTACGCCATTCTCCTGCCTCAGCCTCCCGAGTAGCTGGGACTACAGGCGCCCGCCACCTCGCCCGGCTAGTTTTTGTATTTTTTAGTAGAGACAGGGTTTCACCGTGTTAGCCAGGATGGTCTCGATCTCCTGACCTCGTGATCCGCCCGTCTCGGCCTCCCAAGAGCTGGCATTCTTATGTTAAGAGTACACAAAATAGACTTTAAGCCAAAAATCATTATTGAAAACAATTTGGCAATTCCTCAAAAAGCTAAAAATAGCATTACCATATGGCCCAGCAATTCCACTCCTAGGTATTATACACATATCGCAAAGAATTGAAAGCAGGGATTCAAACAGGTACTTGTATACCAATGTTCATTGTAGCATTATGTACAATAGTCAAAAGGTGGAAACAACCCATGTTTCGAACACATGTATGAATAAAATGTGGTATATACATACAATGGAATATTATTCAGACATAAACAGGAGTGAAGTTCTAATATATGCCCCAACATAGATAAACCTTGAAGACATATGCTAAGTGAAATAAGCTAGATGCAAAAGGACAAATATTGTATAACTACACTGACATGAAATATCTCAAATAGTAAAATTCATAGAAATGTAAAGTAGTAGTGCAGCCACAAATTATATAAGAGAAAAATCAGAAGATCCATACAGAGAAATGGACAAATCTACAATTATATGGGAAATTAAAAAATACATCTCTCAGTAATTGATAGAACAAAAAGAAAAATCATTAAATAGGCTGGGAGTGGTGGCTCACGCCTATAATCCCAGCACTTTGGGAGGCCTCCAAGGCAGGTGAATCACCTGAGCTCAGGAGTTCGAGACCAGCCTGGCCAACATGGCAGAACTCCATCTCTACTAAAAATATAAAAATTAGCTGGGTGTAGTGGCACAGCCTGTAGTCCCAGCTACTCGGGAGGCTGAGGCACAAGCACAAGGAGGCACAAGCGCCCTGGCTTGAACCCAGGGGGCGGAGGTTACGGTGAGCTGAAATTGTGCCACTGCACTCCAACCTGGGCGACAGAGCGAGACTCTGTCTCAAAAAAAAAAAATAATAAATCTTTAGAGGATTCAAACAATAATGATTAATAAAATTGATCTAATAGAGATTATATATATTTCATTCAACTGCAGAAAAAAATTCTGAAGTCCACACAGAATATTTCAAAAATGGACTCATACATAGTCATTAAAGCAAGCCTCAACAGATTCTACAGGATTAGTACAGAAGATGTTTTCTGACCTAATGTGATCTAACTATAAATCAATAATAAAAAGGTAAACAGAGCATCTCCATGTTTGGAAAATTAAAACCATGCATCTAAATAACTCATGGGTCAAAGAAGAAATCATAGTGGAAAAACTTTTTACTTGTGAACTGTGCCTTTTTGTTTTTTGACAGAGTCTTGCTCTTGTTGCCTAGGCTGGAGTGCAGTGGTGGCGTCTCACTGCAACCTCCACCTCCCAGGTTCAAGAGATTCTCCTGCCTCAGCCTCCCAAGTAGCTGGGATTACAGGTGCCCGCCACCATGCCCGACTAATTTTTGTACTTTTAGTAGAGATGGGGTTTTGCTATGTTGGCCAGTCTGGTCTCGAACTCCTGACCTTGGGTGATCCACCTGCCTCGGCCTCCCAAAGTGCTGGCATTACAGGTGTGAGCCACCACGCCCGGCCATGAACTGTGCCTTTTTAAAATGTGTGAGTTATTTAAAAATTACTTCATATCAAAAACTTGTAGAGTAATAGCTAAAAATTGTTTACTGAGCTGATTTATAGCCTTACATTTTATATTAGAAAAGAAAAAAGGCTAAAAGTAAATGAACCAAGCATCCACCTCAGGATATTAGAAATAAACTGCAAGATAAACAGAAATAAAGTAGTAGGAAAGAGATAACAAATAAGAACAAAAATGTATAAAATAGAAAAACTATGTAATAGGAACAATAAAGCCAATAGTTGATTGATTCTTTGAGAAGACTAAAATCTTTAGTGAGACTAATGAGAGACACACATACACACACACAGAGGGAGTGAGAGAGAACACACACACAAACACACACACGCTATCAGGAGTGAAAAAGGGGATATTACTCCAGATGTTGTACACACCGGAAGAAAATAAGAGGATATAATGAATGACTTAATCCATTTGATAAAGTACACTATATGGACTAATTTCCTCGGGGAAAAATCAACAAACCTTATAAAGATATGTAAAACACACGAGCGTGATTCTGCTAAGAGAGCATTTGAAAAAAATAATACAGGCCGGGCACGGTGGCTCATGCCTGTAATCCCAGCACTATGGGAGGCTGAGGAGGGCGGATCACGAGGTCAAGAGATGGAGATCGAGATCATCCTGGCTAATACGGTGAAACCCCGTCTCTACTAAAAATACAAAAAAATGAGCCGGGCGTGGTGACAGGCGCCTGTAGTCCCAGCTACTAGGGAAGCTGAGGCAGGAGAATGGCATGAACCCGGGGGGCGGAGCTTGCAGTGAGCTGAGATCGCACCACTGCACTCCAGCCTGGGCGACAGAGCGAGCCTCTGTCTCAAAAATAAAATAAAATAATATAATAATAATAACAATAAATCCTGAACAATCCCATAATCATTAAATAAACTGAATCGTTTACAGAAAATCCACGAAGAAAATTCCAGGACCAGAAGCCTTTCATGTGAGTTCCACCAATCTTTTAACGAACAAAGTATTTTAATATCACAGAAACACATACAAGAGGGAACAATTGTCAAACTCATAAGACACTAAAATTCATGTGAAGACTATGGCAAAATAAAATTACAATCTAATTTGATCTATGGATATTTGTTGAAAAAAATCTGAAACAATATATTAGCAAACTGAATTCAGCAATACAAAAAGATGATAATAGAGAAAAGCAAGTTAAGTGTATTCTAGGAATATAAAATTGGTTTAATATTTGAAAATGAATCAGTGTAATTTGTCATATTAATAGAATAAAGGAGAGAACCCATATGACCCCCCAAACATATTTAGGAAAAGTGAATGGTAAAAAAAGTCAGTATGTATTCTTAATTTTAAAAATCACTGAACTTGAAATAAAAGGAAACTTTTAAGTCAAATAGGGTACCTACAGAAAATCTATAGCAAACATCATGCAAAATAGTGAAGTTGCTATGTCAGAAGATGCGAGGCCAGGCACATGGCTCACACCTGTAATCCTAACACTTTGGGAGGCCAAGGCGGGTGGATCACTTGAGGCCAGGAGTTCAAGACCAGCCTGGCCAATGTGATGAAACCCCATCTCTACTAAAAATTCAAAAATTAGCATGGTGCCTGTAATCCCATCTACTCAGGAGGCTAAGGCAGGAGAATCGCTTGAACCTGGGAAGCAGAGGTTGCAGTGAGCCGAGATCGCGCCACTGCACTCCAGCCTAGGTGACAGGGCGAGAGTCTGTCTCAAAAAAAAAAAAAAAGAAGAAGAAGAAGAAGAAGAAAAACAAGGCCAGGCACGGTGGCTCATGCCTATAATCCCAGAACTTTGGGAGGCTGAGGCGGGTGGATCATCTGAGGTCAACAGTTCAAGACCAGCCTGGCCAACATGGTGAAACTCCGTCTCTACTAAAAATACAGAATTAGCCAGGCGTGGTGTTGCATGCCTGTAATTCCAACTACATGGGAGGCTAAAGCAGAAGAATCGCTTGAACCCAGGAAGCGGAGGTTGCAGTGAGCTGAGATCGTGCCATTGCACTCCAGCCTGGGCAAAAAGAGCGAAACTCCATCTTAAAAAAAAAAAAAAAGGTGCATATAACTTTAGTTTTGCTAGACAATGCCACATTCTTTCAAAGTGCTTGTGCTAATTTATACTCTCAGCAACAGCTCATGAGAACTCTCATCACCACTCCACATTATCACCAAAAGACTGTGAACCACCGTCCTAGAGAAACTCTTGCAATGTGTACTACAGACAAGTACAAGAATTTTCTGGCCGGGCGCGGTGGCTCAAGCCTGTAATCCTAGCACTTTGGGAGGCCGAGACGGGCGGATCGCGAGGTCAGGAGATCGAGACCATCCTGGCTAAGACGGTGAAACCCCGTCTCTACTAAAAACTACAAAAAACTAGCCGGGCGAGGTGGTGGCACCTGTAGTCCCAGCTACCTGGGAGGCTGAGGCAGGAGAATGGCGTGAACCCGGGAGGCGGAGCTTGCAGTGAGCTGAGATCCGGCCACTGCACTCCAGCCTGGGTGACAGAGCGAGACTCCGTCTCAACTCACTAGCATGAGTAGCTTGAACCTGGAAACGATTCACTGTGCTTTTGGGGAGGCAGCAATATTTTATATCTGGATCACAGTACTGGTTATATAGCTGTTCATTTTATAATTATTCAAACTGCACATATATGCTTTATGCACTTTTCTATATGTATTGCATATGTTTCATTTGAACTTCTACAAAGTCATTATATTCTTCAAAGAAACTTCACACACATTTTAATAAATCTTATCTGATTTTACAATTACCACTTGTGGTTCCTATAAGAAACTTGTCCATATTAGTTAGGGTTCCATTAGAAAAGAAATTATTTATTTGTACAAATTTGATAATTTGAGAAGAGTTTAATTTAAAAGGACCATCTACAAAGGTGTGGGCCAGTTTTAAGGAACTCAAAAGTGGTAACAAAATACTCTAGAACTAGTAACTTGGGGTGCCTTTCCCACCCATTGGGGCAAGGAAAGAAAGCCTTTATTAGAACCAGGAGATAGAGCTATGTGGAGAGAGCTGCTCATGACATAGCTTGAGCTATGACCTCTAGTGGAAAGACAGAGCCAGTTCACAGAACAGTGACCTCATACAAAGGGGATAAATACCCTGATCTTGTTCTTCTCCTTTCCGTCTCCCAGTATTCTGTCTGTGCTCCTTGTTGCTGAACCCAACCTGAAGCCAGAACACAAGAGAATCTGTGGATGTAATGCATTTAGGTTAACCACCCAGGGAACCCAGCAGAATGGAGTTGGGCAAAGAGTAGATTCGGAGTGATGAGAAGTGGCTCACACGTCCACCTGAATCTAAAATGGTAGCCACTTCCAGTGTTTTCCTTTTAAAATACAAGGTTTGGGGAGAAGAAGAAATGACCAAAGGATTGAAATTACAGCTGGTATAACCCCTGCTTCTGCAGCTGGTGATAAGGCGTACACTGGTATTCAAGGCTACCTTCTTCCACTTCCCATTCTGCTCTTTCCTTCCATCAGCACTTCAGCAGGATGTGTTTTACCTCTTTCCTTGTCCCAGGCTACTTGTCCCATAGTAAAGATGCTTTTGCCTATTTTCCAAAGTAGATTTGGAGAGATGCAAACTTCGTTGCATGTAGGATATGAGACATTGATAATCTTGTCTTTATTGGGTGGCTGCACTTTTCCATTGAGCAGACCACTGGGCCAAGGAATGCTAAGAAGTTGGTCATTGAATCCCTGAGTTCTAAACATAGCTCTCCCTGTTTATCCCCACTAGATAGCAGCAATCTAATTACTGCTATTAAGGATATATCACCCCTTTTCTATATATTGGTTCTATGAGGAACCCTTAATGGCTCAGGGTAAGTCTTAGCTTCCATTTCATTGGAACCATGTCTATTATACTTCCCATTTTTTTAGAAGAGGACACTAAAACCAAGATAATTTGCAATATTTGCCTAAGAGTGCACAGTTAGTACAACAATAGAACTAGAAGCTCAGCCTCCTGACTTTCAGACTCATTTGCTTCCCATACACTGGAGGAGTAGAGCTATATCTTACCACTGTAACAGGTGGACATGGAAACAGCAATAACACAATGTTAGACTGTGATAAAGGTGACTCAAGGGAGGGAGAAATACACAGTAGCAGATGTCCTCTAAATATTAAGGCACTATAGAGAATAAGACATTTGTCATCCTGCCATCTCATTGTGCCAAGCTACAGGAGTAATGTTTTTGCCCTGTGTTTTTCCAAAGCAGGGCCTTTTCCAAAACAATTCAGGGTGATGACTACTTGAGTGCATTTTAATATGTTTGCTAATGAATTTTCTTGATATTGGAAAATAACATTTTTCTTGTGTTATGTCCCCTCTCCTTTGTCTTAAAGGAGCCCACATTGCCATTTATTTTATTTTTTATTTTTCTTGGTCACAGAGAAGTCCATGCTAGTGAAGCAATTAAGGGCTCTTTCTAACCCATAAATCACCAACAAAATGGATATTCCAGTGCACCCATAGGGATTTGAGGGCTCATGTGAGGTAAGTCTGTAAATGACTCTGCATTTTAGGATTTCCATAGCCTTTCTGAGGCCCATTAAACTGATCAGTAGGTAGTAAGTGATGAGGCATAAGGCTGGGAGGTGGGGTGATGTAAATAAAAAATTAAGAAATGAGACTGAGTCAGCCAAAGTGAAAATTTCGTTTGTAAGGGTTGGTGCCGCTTCAGACTTCTAAGCAACTTGAAGAAGGTAATCACCATTTTATCATTTTTATTATCTTATTTATTTTTAGACTTTAACATAGTCAATACTGGGTTGCAGTACCTTGCTAAGAGGGAGGAGAACCAACTTCATACATTAGTGTCATGCTAAAATATTCATTGGGGAAATTAATATAGCATTTTATTTAGGGCTTTCAATATGTATATCAAAGGAGAAGCTAATCAGGGGAAATTCAGTCTATTCTTAAGTTGGTGGGGAATGATATTTTTTGATAGGGAGTTTTTCACACCTGTTAGATCATATAAATTCAGTGAATTTTTTTTTCCTCATGAAAAGTGAGGAAGCAGTAAACATTTAAAACACAGTATTTTTTTTCCTGTCATCCTTACACAGGGGCCCATGCTAATCTTCTCTGTATCATTCCAAGTATTAATTATTTTTAAGTGAAGTATTTAATATGCTGATCTTAAGGTTCAGTTCAATGACTTCTAAAAAAATTTTTAGAGGCAGGGTCTCGTTCTGTCACCCAGGCTGAAGTACAGTGGAGTAATCATGGCCCACTGCAACCTCAAGCCCCTGGGCTTAAGTGATTCTCCCACTTCAGCCTCCCAGGTATCTGGAGACACAGGCATACGAGTCATACTGGGCTAATTTTTTTTTATTTTTATTTTTTAGACCAGCTATGTTGCCCAGGCTGGTCTTGAATTCCTGGCCTCAAGCAATCCTCCCACCTGAGCCACCATGCTTGGCCAGTAGATTTCGATAATTGTACACATTCATGTTACTACCATCTAAAGTTCCAGAAAGTTGTCTCATCCTCTTGTCCCTTTCTAGTCAAATCCCTTTCTCACTAAGGGAACCTCTTTTTTTTTTTTCTTTTTTTTTTTAAGACGGAGTCTCGCCCTGTTGCCCAGGCTGGAGTGCAGTGGCGCGACGTCGGCTCACTGCAAGCTGCGGCGCCCAGGTTCACGCCATTCTCCTGCCTCAGCCTCCCGAGTAGCTGGGACTACAGGTGCCCGCCACCATGCATGGCTAATTTTTTGCATTTTTAGTAGAGATGGGGTTTCACCGTGTTAGCCAGGATGGTCTTGATCTCCTGACCTCATGATCCACCCGCCTCGGCCTCCCAAAGTGCTGGGATTGCAGACGTGAGCCACCGCGCCTGGCCGAGGGAACCACTTGCTGATCCTATCACCATAGATTAGTTTGCCTGTTCTGGGACTGCATATAAATGGAGTCATACCACATCTATTATTTTGCGTCTGGTGTCTTTCACTCACCATGGTTCTAGATTCATCCTTTTTTTTTTTTTTTTTTTTTTGCATGTAGTCAGTGGCTCATTCCTTTTATTGCTGAGGAGTATTCCTTTGTATGAATATATTACAATGTGTTTATCCAATCTCCTATTGCTGGACATTTGAGTTGTTTTCCATTTTCGGCTGTTACGAATACAAGCATTATGAGCATTCTTGTACAAAACTTTTTGTGGACATATATTTTCATTTTTGGGGGTATATACCTGGGAGTAGAATAGCTGGTAACTGTATGTTTAATTGTTTGAGGATCTGCCAGACTGTTTTCCAAAGTGGCTGTACCACCTACATTCCTACCAGCAAGGTACAAGGGTTCTAATTTCTCCATATCCTTGCCAACACTTGTTGTTCATATTTTTTTATTACAGCCATCCTAGGGGGTGTAAAGTTATATCTCATTGTGGGTTTGATTTGCATTTTCCTAATGATTAATGATGTTGAACATCTTTTCAAGAGTTCATTGGCTACTTGTACATCTTCTTTGGGGAAATGTCTATTCATATCATTTGTTCATTTTAAATTGGGTAATTTGTCTTTTTATTGTTGAGTCCTAATTGGTTCTTAAATTGAGTGAAATTGAATTGAGAAAGTCTGTTGTAACAGGTAAGCCTCTTGCAGTTGAAAGCAACCAAAAATCCAACCTACATTAATAGTTTAAGCATTCATGGAATTTGTTGTATCACAGAACTGAAAGTTCTTGGAGGTAGTTCTGGCTTCAAGAATGGCCTGGTCCAGATCAAAAAAAAAAAAAAAAAAAAGTTGGGGGTGGTGGTTCACGCCTGTAATCCCAGCACTTTGGGAGGCTAAGGTGGGCAGATCACATGAGGTCAGGAGTTTGAGACCAGCCTGGCCAACATGGTGAAACCCTGTCTCTACTAAAAATACAAAAATTAGCTGGGCGTGGTGGCAGGCACCAGTAATCTTAGCTACTCAGGAGGCTGAGGCACGAGAATCGTCTGAACCCGGGAGGCGGAGGTTGCAGTGAGCTGAGATCATGCCATTGCACTCCAGCCTGGGCAACAAGAGCAAAACTCTGTCTCAAAAAAAAAAAAAAAAAAAAAAAGGTGACACCAGGACCAGATTTCTTCCTCCTCCCCTCTTAGCTCTGTTTTCACTGTGTGAGCCCCATTCTTGGACAGGCCTCACCAATTAGAACAGCAAGATGGCTATAGCAGCTCCAGCCACACATTCTTCCAGGTTCAGGCCAACTGGAGAAGAGTGCTTGCTCACAGAAGCACTGGCAAAAAGACTTACAGGTCCTGACTGATTACAGACCAATCCGAACTGCAGTGGCCAAGAGGAATAGGTACACTGATTTAGGGGGATTCACAGACCCCATTCCCGAAGCAAGGGTTAGAGTCCACCCGAAACACATAGATCCCAAGTCGGGGAGGAGCGAGTTCTCCAGAGAGAAATTAGAATACATTTACCAAAAGAGGAGGAAAAGGGATGTCGGGGATATCAAAAACTAGCAAACGTCCACTACAGTGCTTCCCAACCATGGCCTCACTAAAAATCAACATGATTTTTATCTAAGCAACTAAGCAAAGAGGTGAGGCCACAGAGTAAAATACTATTATTGACACAGGAATATGGATAAAGGCAAAAGAATAGTTAGCCAGCAGTAAAATCATTAAAAAGTCACTAAATTTAGCATCTGAAGACCTGGCTCGAATCCTAGGTTTGCTACTTGCTAGCACTATGACCTTGGAAAAAATCACTTAACTTTCCAAATCACATTTCTCTCTCTTTTTTTCTTTCCTTCCTTCCTTCCTTCCTTCCTTCCTTCCTTCCTTCCTTCCTTCCTTCCTTCCTTCCTTCCTTCCTTCCTTCCTTCCCTCTCTCTCTCTTTCTTTCTTTCTTTCTTTCTTTCTTTCTTCTTTCCTTTTTTGAGACACGGTCTTACTCTGTCACCCAGGCTAGAGTGCACTGGCATGATCATAGCTCACTGTAGCCTTGACCTCCTAGGCTCCAGAAATCCTTCCAGCTCAGCCTCCTGGGTAGCTGTGACTACAGGTGCATACCACCATGCCTGGCTAATTTTTATATTTTTTGTAGAGATGGGGTTTTGCCATGTTGACCAGGCTAGTCTTGTACTCTTGGACTCAAGTGATCCTCCTGCTTCGACCTCCCATAATGCTGGGATTGTAGGGATGAGCCATCACTCCTAGCCAAACCACATTTTTCTAAGTCATAAAGTAGCGATTACCTCTGTATAATTCCAGCATCATAGGTTGGTTCTAGAAATATAAACTTGTAAAAGTGCCTGGCACATAGAGGATATTCATTCTGAAATCCTGGGTCATAACTTCGTCTACCTGCCTTCCATGTGATCCCACCCCAAGGCTACTTCCTATCCAGCCAGTGTTTGCTTTCCGGATGGGACTACAGAGATTTCCACAGAAAATCTTTTGAACCATTACCTTACTGAGCCCCAAACTGTAATTTCAGCTATGTGATTAGAGCATTGTTCTACCAACACTGAGAATGGTTTCTGGCTGGAATGTCAGTGGAGCATGGTGAGCCAGACACAGGTAGTCCTTTGAACACAGCCTAGGGTATAAGACAGAGATGATCATCACAGTTGGAGATCTAGAAAATGTCCCTGGAAACAGAATTCCATGGTTTGGCTTCCAGGAGTGGAAATGAGTGCCAACTTCCCCTCTCAAAGCACACTGCCCCTCTGGATTCTAGTTTGTTAACTAATCCCTTCTTCCTCCAGAACAGTAAAGAAAGAAGGAAGGGTTTAGAACTGTTCCATTGGTAGCCCCAGAATTTCTACATAAGAAAAGCTTAGGGGTAGCCATCTGGCTGCTATGAGTTTCTAGAGGAGCTGCTTTTCAAATTGTTTGCATTTTAAATAAGAAGGTTTGGCCAGGCACAGTGACTCACACCTGTAATCCCAGCACTTTGTGAGGCAGAGGCAGGCGGATCACCTGAGGCCAGGAGTTCAAGACCAACCTGGCCAACATAGTGAAACCCCATCTCTACTAAAAAATACAAAAATTAGCCAGGCGTGGCGGAGTGCACCTCCGGAGCCAGAGAGGTAGGAGAATTGCTTGAACCTGGGAGGTGGAGGCTGCAATAAGCTGAGATCGCACCACTGTACTCTAGCCTGGGCAACAGAGTAAGGCTGTCTCAAAAAAAAAACTTTTTTTTTTTTTTTTTTTTTTTTTTTTTAATAAGCAGGTTTCATTCAGATTGTATACTACTTGAGATGGCCTGGGTAGGGCTGGCTATCTGGAAACTTTTTTTTTTTTTTTTAGACAGAGTCTCACTCTGTCGCCTAGGCTGGAGTGCGGTGGTGCGATCTCGACTCACTGCAACCTCTGCCTTCTGGGTTCAAGCTGTTCTCCTGGCTCAGTCTCTTGGGTAACTGGGACTATAGGCACACACCACCACACCCAGCTATTTTTTTTTTTTTCTTTTAGTAGAGATGGGGTTTCACCATGTTGGCCAGGCTGGTTTTGAACTCCTGACCTCAAGTGATTCACCCACCTCAGCCTCCCAAAGTGCTGGGATTACAGGTGTGAGCCACCGCACCCAGCCAATTATCTGGAAACTTTGATCATCCTTGACATCACTGCCAACTGCCCTCCTCCAGTTCCCTTGGTCTATCTCTGACTGATGCCGGCAGAAGAAGCAGAGTAAAATCTCCTTACATGTATTTTTGCTCTGCTTCCTGTCAATCTGGGTCCTCTAGGAAGCAGACAGGCACCAGGATGGGTTTATAAGTGAAAGCACTGGGGTGTAATAACTGTGAAAGGCAAAAGGAAAAGGGAGCTAGAGAGGGCAGGGAACGCCTTAAAACCATGTTGCAGGTCTGAGACTTGTAAAAGGAGAAGGGTAAGGAAGGATGATTGTGTGGGTGAATAAAATCTCAGACTGTGATGCAGCTCTGGAAATGTCCTGGCCAGCCTAATAGGGAGCTCTGGCACAAGGACTGCCCTCAAAAAAGTCCCACGTTGTATGGCAGTGGTTATGCCCTAGTACCCCTGCCATGCTTAGTCATTGGTAGAGGGCTGCCTGGGAGAAAGTGCTGCACCCTGGATGCTGGGGCAGATCCAGACTGGAAGTTGTCAGCATTCTGCATTCCTTGCAGCAGGTTCTTTCTGGAAGGGAGGTCTGCATGGCACACTGCCACAACTGGCACAACCCCAACAGCTGTCCAGCCATTCTGCTCTTACCTATAATCAAGCTCACAGAAGGGAAGTAGAGTGCTGTTGTGCTCCACAGAACTGCCTGAGCTCTTTTTATGATTCCTTTGGGTGAAACCTCAGTAAGTCAATCTATGCCTTAGGTTTCTTGTCTGAAATATTTCCTTTGCCTGGAATGCTTTTCCCTCAGCTACCCTAGTAACTCAATGCCTCATCTCCTTGAGGTCTCTGCTCATGTGCTGTCTCATCAGTGAGTCCTTCCCTGACTAATTAAAATAGCAGTCCCCTCACAATTCTTATTCTCCTTCCCAGTGTTGTTTTTCTCCATAGCACTTACATTATCTGATTTAAAAAGTTAATTTCTATATTTATCATCTGTCTCCTTTGATTAGAACATAATGGATGTCAAGTGAGGAGATTTTGTCTGCTGTTCTATCCCTAGCACCCAGAATACTGACTAGCATATAGAAAATGCCATTAACTATGTGACCAATGGAAGGAAGGAAGGAAGGAAGGAAGGAGGGAGGGATTGGTATAACCACACAAATCATGTAAAAGTTGATAGATACCACTAATCCTTTCTCATTCTGATGCAAACTTCATATGTAAGATCATCTAACCCCTTGAAGAGAGCAATGAAGTCACTGAAACTTATAAAACTGTGTCACTAAAAATTGGAACTTTAAGTTAAAGACAGAAAACTTATTTACTAATTGTATTCTTTTTATCAGATACCATGTTACATGTTTTTACATACATTATCTGATTTAATCCTCCTAATAGCACTGAGTTAAGGGTTATCATCCCTATTTTGTGGGCAAGGAGGCTGAGGCCCAAATAACATGGCCAATGTCACACACAACTGGAAGTATGGAATTTAAATTCAGATTTATCTGATAGCAACAAATAAGAAACAGACTTCAGTGCCAAATAAGAATAGAGGAGCTGGGCTGGGAGCGGTGGCTCATGCCTATAATCCCAGCACTTTGGGAGGCTGAGGAGAGCAGATCACGAGGTCAGGAGATGGAGGCCATCCTGGCTAACATGGTGAAACCCTGTCTCTACTAAACATACAAAAAAAATTAGCCGGGCGTGGTGGTGGGCACCTGTAGTTCTAGCTACTCGGGAAGCTGAGGCAGGAGAATGGCGTGAACCCAGGAAGTGGAGCTTGCAGTGAGCCGAGATCACACCACTGCACTCCAGCCTGGGCGACAGAGCAAGACTCTATCTCAAAAAAAAAAAAAAAAAAAGAAGAGAGGAGCCAAATTAGATCATGATTTGATAGTAAAAACATGAACAAAGTAAAAGAATCATTACAAAGGACAAAGGAAGGAATTACTTTTACTATGCAGGGGTTCAAGGCTCAATATCAGTTACCCAATCCAATGAGGATACCATCTACTTACAATAGGGGGTATTTACTTTTCCTTTTTTTTCTCCTGAGACAGGGTCTCACTCTGTCACCCAGGCTAGAGGGCAATGGCATGATCATAGCTCACTGCAGCCTCGAACTCCAGGGCTCAGGTGATACTCCCATCTCAACCTCCCAAGTAGTTGGGACTACAGACATGTGCCACTGTGCCTGGCTAATTTTTTTTTTTTTTGTATTTTTTGTAGAGATGGGGTTTCACCATGTTGCCCAAGCTGGTCTTAAACTACGGAACTCAAGCAATCTGCCTGCCTCAGCCTCCCAAAGTGCTGGGATTACAGGCAGGAGCCATCACACCCAGTCTATTTTTCCTTTTAAAAGTCTGTTATGCAGAAATACCATTTGACCCAGCAATCCCATTACTGGGTATATACCCAAAGGAATATAAATCATTCTGTCATAAAGATACATTCACGTGTATGTTCACTGCAGCACTACTTGCTATAGCAAATACTTGGAATCAACCTAAATGCCCATCATTGGTATTTGAAAAGAAAATGTGGTACATATACACCATGGAGTACTATGCAGCCATAAAAAAGAATGAGATCATGTCCTTTGCAGAAACATGGATGGAGCTCGAGGCCATTATTCTTAACAAACTAACACAGGAACAGAAAACCAAATACCACATGTTGTCACTTATAAGTGTGAAGTAAATGATGAGAACGCATGGACACATAGAGGGGAACAACAGACACTGGGGCCTATTGGAGGGTGGAGAAAGAGCATCAGGAAGAATAACGAATGGGTACTAGGCTTAATAGTGGGTAACAAAATAATCTGTACAACAAACCCCACGACACAAGTTTACCTACATAAGAAACCTGACATGTACTTCTGAACTTAAAAGTTAAAAAGTTTAAAAAAAAAAAAAAAAGTCTGTTATGGACTGAATGTGTTCTCCCACACCAAAATCCATATT
This sequence comes from Rhinopithecus roxellana, assembly GCF_007565055.1. NCBI lineage: Eukaryota > Metazoa > Chordata > Mammalia > Primates > Cercopithecidae > Rhinopithecus > Rhinopithecus roxellana. Next base: position 43,834,332 of record NC_044560.1, on the reverse strand, counting down.
TTGAAGCCCTAATCCCCAATGTGATGGCATTAGGAGGTGGGGCTTTGGGGAAGTAATTAGGTTTAGCGAGGTAATGAGGATGGAGCCCATGGTGGGATTAGTGCCCTTATTAAAAGAGGAAGAGATACCAGCACTCTCTCTGCAACATGTGAGGGCACCGCAAGAAGGTAGCCATCTGCAAGCCAGGAAGAGAACTCTCACAAAGAACTGAACCAGCTGGCATCTTGATCTTGGATTTCCCAGCCTCCAGAATCGTGAGAAATAAATTTCTGTTGTTTAAGCCACCTAGTCTACAATACTTCGTTATGGCAGCCCAAAAAAAACTGAAACAAAGCCTCAGAAACTCATAGACACGTAGTATCAGAAACCATCCCTTAGAAAAGAAAGTTTCTCATTCTTGCAGTAAAAAGCCAGTTAATAAAAATGGGAGGATGGAATTGGAAATCATCAGTGAATGCTAAAACTAGTGGGTGAGTGTTTGATGAGGAACAGAATATTGACATACTCCCCAAAACCTCCTGACAATTTTTTTTTTTTTTTTTTTTTTGAGACAGAGTCACCCTGTCGCCCAGGCTGGAGTGCAGTGGTGCAATCTCTGCTCACTGCAACCTCCACCTCCCAGGTTCGAGCAATTCTCCTGCCTCAGCCTCCCAACTAGCTGGGATTACAGATGCACACACCACGCCCAGCTAATTTTTGTATTTTTAGTAGAGACGAGGTTTCATCATGTTGGCCAGGCTGGTCTTGAACTCCTGACCTCAGGTGATCTGCCCGCCTCTGCCTCCCAAAGTGCTGGGATTACAGGAGTGAGCCACTGCACCTGGCCTCAGTGACCAATTGCTTTTTTAATTACAAAAGGAAAAACAGTAGCCGGTGCAGTGGCTCACGCATGTGGTCCCAGGACTTTGTGGGGCAGAGGTGGGTGGAATGCTTAAGCCCAGGAGTTTAAGATCACCCTGGACAACATGGCAACACCCCATCTGTACAAAAAATACAACAATTAGCTGGGCGTACGGGCACACATGTGTAGTCTCAGCTACTCCATAGGATGAGGTGGGAGGATTAGTTGAGCCAGGGAGGGTGAGACTGAAGTGAGCCGAGATCGAGTCACTGCACTCCAGCCTGGGCAACAGAGTGAGAGACCCTGTTTTGGGGAAAAAAAAAAAAAAAAAAAAAAAGTTAAAATAGTAACTTTACAGTGGGGAAATATGGTGGATACTGCCTTAACCAGAGATCAAAGTACATGATGTTCTAAGATAAACCAGCATCACCTACTCTCTCATATAAAGCACTGAGAAGGAAAAAAACACTACTTCTATGGTATTTCTGCTCAAAATATACACCCTGAATGTAATCATTAGGCAAGTCAGAACATTTTAGAAATTATTTTGTAGAACATTCTACAAAATAACTGCCCTATACTTTTTTAAAAATTTCAAGTAAGAAAAAGTCAATGAAAAGCTGAAGAACTCTTCCAGATTAAAGATTACAGAGATGAGACAACCAAATGCATTGCATGGTCTAAGGCTGGATTTGACCTGGGAAAGTCAAACAACTACAGAAAGACATTATTAGGGCAATTAATGGAATTTGTCCACGGACCCTGGATTAGATGACAGTATTGTATCAAAGTTAAATTTCTTGTTTTAATTATTTTGCTATGGTTATATAAGAAAATGTCCTTTTTTCCAGCAAATAATCTGAAGTGTTCAGGGGTCTCCTAACATCTCCTGTCTCCAATTTACTCTAAAACTTTTCAGAAAAAAATCATACACACATGCTAGAGAAAGAGAGAGATGAAGCAAATGAGCTAAAACAATTGATGACTCTAGGTTAAGGGCACACAGAATTTGAGGCTGTATCAAAATTAAAAATTAAAGAAATGTGCTTTGTATCTCAAAGACCCTCTCTTGATGTTAATCTAGGGGCTGAAGAAACATTTCAGGTAATTAGCACAGATTTTTATTTTTATTTGATTTTTTCTGGTGAGATGGGGTCTTGCTTTGTTACCCAGGCTTCAGTGCAGTGGCACGATCTCAGCTCACTGCAACCTCTGCCTCCCGGGTTCAAGCAATTCTCCTGCCTGTTTTCCGAGTCACTGGGACTACAGGCGCGCACCACCATGATCAGCTAATTTTTGTGTTTTCAGTAGAGACGGGGTTTTGCCATGTTGGCCAGGCTGGTCTCGAACTCTTAACCTCAGGTGATTCACCCACCTTGGCCTCCCAAAGTGCTGGGATTACAGGCATGAGCCACCAAACCCGGCCTAGATTTTTCTTTAAAGCTTTGAATTATTTTGCAAATCAAAATAAGAAACTCAGGAGAGTTCCAGAATTCACAGCGCCAATTTCTATTGGAAATGTAATTTACTCTTTTGTTCTAAGTGCTCATCAGATACTGCCTAAGTACTGGTCATTCTGTCTGAAGTGGTTGTTTACAGCGAGACTTTTGCAAAATGGAACATTTTCTAATGCCAATTTCGTAAATGGAAACACAATATATGCAAAAAAGAAAAAAAAGGCTAAAGGAAATACAATGAATCCACTCAATTTCAAATGACCTGGCTTTATTTTCTTAACCTTGACATTAATTTTATAATCCTTGCATACATGAAGCCTGAGTTGACAGTAGGATTGTTTAGGGAGAAATCAGTGGGTGTCTATTTTCTTATAAAGTACTCATAAATTAGAAACTACATATGGCCATCTTCTCAGTTTCTTCATGCATCCGTTTTTTAAATTACCCTGGCTCCTGTCTATTTCTCTACGTTAGACTGCCCACCAGTGTTATGGGGCACCTACTAGGTGCTGTGAAAATATAAAAGACTGAGACATGGGTCTCTGTGGCAGAGACCACTATTTAATAGCCATTCTTTCTTGGAAACAAAAAACCTTTATTGTTGGGTGTGTCAGTGTACTTGGCTACAAAATATTTCCCAGCCTTCCTTGCAAATTTGGTGGCCAATAAGCTATTAGCGAGACTTCCAGAAAAAGTCTTTAAAATTTGGCTGGGAGGCCTACCCTTTACCCTTAATCCTTTCCTCCTTGCCTGGAACAGAAATATGAGGTCTGGACTTCCAGCAGCCATCTCGTTAACACAAGGAAAAGGCCCCCACCCTGGGGATGGCAGAGGAAACAGCAAAAAGAGGCTATGTTCCTGTTTTTGGATTTTAGACAGACTCTTCCTCTGTCACCTAGACTGGAGTATAGTGGTTGCAACCATAGCTCACTGCAGCCTCTAACTCCTGGGGTCAAGGGATCATCCCAGCTCAGCCTCCCAGGAGCTAGGATGACAGGTGTGGGCCCAATGTAATAATAAAATAATAAAATTTAAAAAAAAAATTTTTTTTTGTAGAAATAGAGTCTCAGTATGTTGCCCAAGATAGTTTCAAACTCCCAACCTCAAGCAATCCTCCCACCTTGGCCTCTCAAGGAGCTGGAATTACAGGTATGAGCCACCACACCTGGTCTCAACTCCTGTATCTCCAGAACTAGTGACTGAAACTGAATGCAACTCTTAAATTATATAGTATCTGATTTCATTAACAAATTAAGGAGAGACTAATGCACACAAAACAATTAGAAAACATTTCCCATTGACTCCCATAGTACCAAAAAAAAGGAAACACTTCTGTATAGTATGTAGTGTAAGAGAAAGTATAGGTAGACAGAGTAAGAGCTTTAGAATCCATCACTCCTGTAGTTCACTCCTCAGCTTAGCAATTTAGAGTGTGTGATGTTGGGCAAATTATATAACGTTTCTGAACTTCTGTTTCCCTTTTCATTAAATGAAGACGATAATTACCTTGTGTAAGTGGAATAAGGAGTAGAGATAAGGGGCCTGGCACTCAATATGTGCTTAATAAACGATAGTAGTAATTTATAAGATATACAAACTCACAGAAAGAAGAAATTGATATGGATCAAAAGCTTAGAGAATAAGTAGGATTTTGTTGGTAGTGAAGGATGAAAATATTCAGGTTGGATAAAGGGGAAAGGTATTCTAAGTGAATAAAAGGAAAGGCAAGTACAACGTGGGTAGAGACATAGGGATTGACTGAATATAACATATTTGATAACTACAAGGAAATTAACATAACTGGTATTGAAGGGTTGAGGAAAATGGGATGTCATATAAATAGGGTGAGATCAGGATGGCACAGAGGGTGTGGGATCAGGCTGAAAGCCAAAGAGAATATACATGACTTGATATGGAAGAGCAAGGAGAATTCATAAATTTTGTACAAAAGGAAGGATCAGGACAGACATAATAAAAGCTCGTTACCCTAAGGTCTTCAGTTATCCTAAGTGATTTTCTTTTGGAACAAGTGACAAGGAAACGACTCTGAGTGCCAAATGGAAGGTAAGTGTCTAATCCAAAAAGGTAGCCATTAATTTAATGGAAGGATTGTCTAATGGCAAACATTAATCTAGTTGTTAGAAAGGTACTATGGGGTAGCTTGAGTTCACATAAGCTTTCTTCCTGTGGTTTCGCTATAAAATGAATAATTATGGCAAAGGTGTTTTTCACTTAAAAAAAAGTCATCAAGCCAATCAGACAAAATATGTTTCTCCATGCAAACCATGAAACACCAGCTGAAATTCACCGTTTTGTTTCTCATGGTATCTTTTTTCTCTATCTCATTTAAAAAATTATCTTAGTGGCCAGGCGCGGTGGCTCATGCCTATAATCCCAGCACTTTGGGAGGCGGAGGTAGGCGGATCACTTGAGGTCAGGAGTTCAAGACCACCTGGCTAACATGGTGAAACCCTGTTTCTAATAAAAACACAAAAAATTAGCTGGGCATGCTGATGCATGCCTGTAATCCCAGCTACTCAGGAGGCTACATCTGAAATAATCATAGCAATCATAACTAAAATAAAAGAGCTGGCCAGGCGCAGTGGCTCATGCCTGTAATCCCAGCACTTTGGGAGGCTGAGGCGGGTGGATCACGAGGTCAGGAGTTTGAGACCGGTCTAGCCAATATGGTGAAACCCCGTCTCTACTAAAAATACAAAAAATTAGCCAGGTGTGGTTACGCATGCCTGTAGTCCCAGCTACTCAGGAGGCTGAGGCAGAAGAATTGCTTGAACCCGGAAGGTGGAGGTTGCAGTGAGCTGAGATTGTGCCACTGTACTTACTCCAGCCTGGGTGACAGAGACTCTGTCTCAAAAAAAAAGAAAAGAACAGCAGTTTGGGATGATGAAAAAGTTATTGGGATGATAGTGTGATGGTCGCACAACAACGTGTATGTATTTAATGTCACTGAATTGTACACGTGAAAGTAGTGTACCTTGATTAAGGTGGGAAGATTGCTTGAGTCCAGGAGTTTGAGACCAGCCTAGGCAACATAGTGAAACCCTATCCCTACAAAAAAAAAATAAAAATAAAAATTACCCAAGAATAGTGGTGCATGTCTGTAGTCCTAGCTGACTGAGAGGCTAAAGTGGGAGAGTCACTCGAACCCAGGAGTTTGAGGCTGCAGTGAACTATGATAAAGTCACTGCACTCCAGCCTGGACAACAGAGTGAGACCCTGTCTCAAAAAAAAAAAAGAAAAAAGAAAAAAAAAGAAAGAGAGAAGAATATGGTCAAAATTGTAAATTTTATGTTGTATATATATTGCCACAATTTTTAGAAAAATGAAAACAAAACAAAAAATCTCCAAGAGCTAATAGATATCAAGGACTCCTTATGTGCCCTTCTTATAATCCTTGACAAGGATGATTTTATTTCATCTTCTTAATAACCTTATGCAGTAGGTCTCAATATTATCCTCATTTTACAAATAAGCAAATAGAAACACAGAGAAGTTAGGTAACTAACTCTGGTTACATCCCTAGTAAGTGGCAGTGTTCGATTTGAATTTAGGCAGACCCCACAGCCTGGCCCCCACTGCCATTCCTTACTCCTGCTAGAAAGAGGAGGACAGAGTCCCCAAAGGTAGGGGAGTTTGCCTAATCAGACTCTTGCTCAAGAATCTGATATAAAAGATAAAGAAATTCTGGTCAGATAGTGGTTGGCTCTGGACTTTTGATTTAGACCTGGGGTCTCTGGTTCCAAGGCAAGTCAAAGCCCTGTGCAACTGTATTCCCAGCTATTCAGGAGGCTGAGGTGGGAGGATCGCTTGAGCCCAGGGATTTGGGGCTACAGTGAGCTCTGATCATACAATTGCACTCCATCCTGGGCAACAGAGAAAGACACCATCTCTAAAATAAAAATAATAATAATAATAAAGTCCCCAAGCGGTCAAAGTTAAAAGGGAGCAAGGGGCAAGGTATGGGCAGCAAAAGTCTAAAGGAAATAAGAGACCAGAGAAGATTGAGGGGGACTGTCTGACAACTTTCCAGTTTCTATGTGTCTTGCACATTGTATCTTCGTGACTGCCTATGTACTTATTAACATAACTGCTTTCACTTAGGCTACTCCAGTGAGCTTTGCAATTTGCAACCAAATGAGTTCTAATTCTTCTACAAAGTATTTCAAGAGTAAAGAAGAGCTGTGTATGCAAAAATATCTAGAGCATTGCTCTTTATAATAATGAAACTTTGGAAAGAACTGAGTTGCCCAATAACTAGGGAACAATAAATTGTACTATGTCCATTCAATGGACTATTATGTAATCATTACAGTACATGAACATAAAAACTGTGCATAACTGGAGTAATTACAATAGTCTTAAAAAATAAATACATGCTTATAAGGATTGAGAAAAGCTGGGTGTGTTGTTGCATGCCTATAATCCCAACACTTTGAGAGGCTGACGCAGGTGGATCACTTGAGACCAGGAGTTCAAGACAGCCTGGTTAACATAGCAAGACCCCATCTCTACAAAACATTTAATAATTAGCAGGGCGTGGTAGCACATGCTTGTAGTCCCAGCTATTCAGGAGGTCAAGGCTGCAGCGAGCTGTGTTGACACCACTGTACTCCAGCCTGGGCAACAGTGCGAGACCTTGTTTCTGAAGAAGAAAATAATAAATACAATAAATAAATCAATAAAGTAGCTATAAAGTGGCTGCCCACGCTCTGCTTGAACAACTTTGGTGACAGAAGTGCCCAAGTTGCTCCTCTCTTTGATTGCCTTGTTACAAAGTTCTGCCTTATATTATGTTTGTAGTTTCTTCCCCTAAGCTCTAGTTTTCTCTGTTGAGGTCAAGTCTATCCCTTCTTACATGGGAATGTTTGGGGCCCTGCAGATGCACAACCTGTGCAACAGGGCACTGTGTCCAGAAGGGCCCCAAGCTTGGTTCAATGCTCTTTTGTTGCCATTTTGAAATCCTTTTTTTTTTTTTTTTTTTTTTGAGACAGAGTTTCACTCTTGTTGCCCAGGCTGGAGTGCAGTGGCGCCATCTCGGCTCACCGCAACCTCTGCCTCCCTGGTTCAAGCGATTCTCCTGCCTCAGCTTCCCAAGTAGCTGGGATTACAGGCATGTGCCACCATGCCCAGGTAATTTTTGTGTTTTTAGTAGAGAAGTGGTTTCTCCAGGTTGGTCAGGTTGGTCTGGAACTCCCGACCTCAGGTGATCCGCCCGCCTTGGCCTCCCAAAGTGCTGGGATTACAGGCGTGAGCCACTGCGCTCAGCCATTCCATTTTGAAATTCTTAATACTTTTGGAACAAGGGGACCCACTTTTTCAGTTTGCATTGGGCCCCACAAATTATGTAGCCAGTCCTGAAAATATTTCAAATAACTTTTATGTCAAACCTCCCCATTCCTTTAGACATCTTTTTTTAATTTTTATTTTTGGTTTGTTTGTTTGTTTTCAGACAGGGTCTCGCTCTGTCACCCAGGCTAGAGGGCACTGGCATGATCTTGGCTCACTGCAACCTCCGCCTCCCAGGTTCAAGCAATTCTCATGCCTTAGCCTCCTGAGTAGCTGGGACTACAGGTGCCCACCACCACGCCCAGTTAATTTTTGTATTTTTAGTAGAGACGGGGTTTCACCATGTTGGCCATGCTGGTCTCAAAACTCCTAGCCTCAAGTGATCTGCCCACCTGGGCCTCCCAAAGTGCTGGGATTACAGGTGTGAGCCGCCACACCCAGCCAGTACACACACATACATACATATTAACCTCATCTGATAGCTTGAGATAATAGATGGGAAAGTGTTTTGAACAGTAAAAGTCCTATGAAAATGCAAGGGGGCTAGGCATGCCACCATTGCCGACCTAGACATCCTTTTGACCATCCTGGTTGTTCTCTGACTTTGTTCCCACACCTCACTATAGACTCTGGATATGATTGAGTCAGTGTGGAGTATAGAGATAACTCAAATACTCTTGTTATAAAAGTTCCTAGTATGTAAGTTTTTAGTAATAGATAATATTTATACAGTGTTTACTATATGGCAGGCATTATGTTAAATACAGTATTTGTGTCATTTAATCCTCACCACAATCTTTATAGTTAAGAAACAGATTTATCTCCAGTTTACAGATAAGTAAACTGTGGCTTTGAGAGGTTACATCATTTGTAAGCTCGTACAGTCAATAGGAGGCAGAAAGAAACTCAAACCCAGGTTTGACTGACTCTTTTACACTATGTTCTACTATGGCTTCTCTCAAATTATTAGAGGTATTCACACTATTTGGGGAGGCTAAAGGCAACACACATTGAGCTACGTACCTGCAGTGATCTTACTGTCAATTACTTTTGATCTAGGGTGATTCAGCAGGGAAGGTATTTTTGGATGCTGACTGAGTTCCTCTGACACAGCCATTGCCTTTTCTAGGGTTATGTGCTCTATTTGATTCCTTCCTGAGGATTCGCCCCCTTCCCCTAGGCTTAGCCTCTGTATTAGTTTCCAATAGCTGCTGTAAGAAACTACCACAAACTTCGTGTCTTAAAAACACAACACGTTTATTATCTTATAGTTCTGCAGGTCAAAAGTCTGAAATGCAAAGAGGCACAGTGGCTTACATCTGTAATCCCAGCACTTTGGGAGGCTGCAGCGGGTGAATCACCTGAGGTCAGGAGTTTAAGACCAGCCTGGCCAATATGGCAAAACTCTGTCTCTACAAAAATTACAAAAATCAGCCGGGCGTGGTGGTGGGCACCTGTAATCCCAGCTACTCTGGAGGCTGAGGCAGGAGAATCCCTTGAAATTAGGAGGTAGAGGTTGTAGTGAGCCAAGATTGCCCCACTGCACTCCAGCCTGGGCAACTAGAGCAAGACCCTGTCTCCAAAAAAAAAGAAGTCTGAAATGGGTCTCAAAGGGCTAACATCAAGGTGCTGGCACAGATGCTTTCCTTCTGGAGACTCTGGAAAGAATCTGTTCCTTGACCTTTCCATCTTCTAGAGGTCACCATCCTTCTGTGGCTCGAGGCCACTTCACTCCAGCCTGCGCTTCAGTCATCACATCTTCTCTGACTCTCCTGCTTCCCACTTGTAAGAACCCTGTGATTACCCTGACCCGCCTGGGTAATCCACCTGGGTAATCCACGGTAATCTCTCGACCTCACAATCAGGGGATGAGCAACCTTCATTCCATCTGCAACCATAATTCCCTCTTGCATTTAGCATAACATGTTCTCAGGTTCTAGGGACCAGAATGTGGACCTTTATTCTACGGACCATTATTCTGTCCACAACAATCTCCCTACTCAGACCTCACATGCACACACATGCCCAGTTCCTCCTGTGCTCTGGATTTCAGGGCCTTCCCCATCTCACTTGCCTACCCATGGTGACACTCTGGTTTTTCTGTATTCATTCAACAAACATTTATAGAGCACCTATTATGTCCTAGGCATTTTGCAAGGAGCAAGAGATACCAAGGAAAAAAACACAGTCCTGCATTGAAGGACCTCACATTTCAGTGGAGCTGACAGAAAAATCACGAAACACAAGAAAACATGGCAAATGTTGGGATGGGGTAACGGAAGCCCAGGAAGTGAAGGGGCACTGAGGACTTGGGGTCTGGGGAGGGCAGGGACATACAAAGATGTATATCATCGCTCCTACTGCTATCACAGATCCACCATTTCAGCGTAGTGGGTATCATCACGGAAAAAGAGGGCCCACGATCTGGGCTCAGGATTTCCTGAAATGTCAAGTGCCCGAAGTGATGGCAGGCAGGGCTGGACTGCTCAGAGACCGCAAAGTGCAGGGACACACAGACCTCCTGAAGGCCTGGCTGTCGCACTGGCCGGGGCAGCCAGCAAGAGCTCCTTATCACCGTGGCGAGGAGACCTCTGCCAAGTGGAAAAAGCTATTTACAGTGTTGAAGGGGGAAGAGCTCATCCCAGTAGGTGATTTTCTCATTTCCCCAGGCTGAATCTGACCTAAAACAAACTTTCATTTTCAAAGCTGACAGAGGACAAATTGCTACATACACGAAGATGGAGTTTAGTTCCTCTGTGTCTCAAATATGGAGGCTGAGGAAATAGCCAGTACCCCGTAAGCATTGGATGTTTTCTGTCTTAGATACCCTATCAGCCCATAACCCTGGATATGCCTAGCAACCCACCTGTGCTCCAATTTATGCTCTCTGTGTCATCTCCTACCTGATGGCCTCTGTGTAATCCTTATCGTGGCAAAAAAGACACGATCATCTGATTCTGTATGTTCCTGGACACAGACATTTCACAGGAACCATGGGGCACTCGTTTCCAGCTCTGTACTGAACTCTACTGTCTCCTTTCAGAAACACAAGCAAATACATATACTATGTATAAATACAGTCGGTCCTCCCATCTGAAGATTCAACCAACCATGGATCAAAAATATCTGGGCCAGGTGCAGTGGCTCATGCCTGTAATCTCAGCACTTTGGAAGGCTGAGGTGGGTGGATCACCTGAGTTCAGGAGTTCTAGACCAGTGTGGCCAACATGGTGAAATCCCGTCTCTACTAAAAATACAAAAAATTAGCCAGGCGTGTTGGCAGATGCCTGTAATCCCAGCTACTACTTGGAAGGCTGAGGCAGGAGAATCACTTGAACCGGGGAGGCGGAGGTTGCAGTGAGCCGAGATCTCGCCACTGCACTCCAGCCTGAGCAAAAAAAGCAAAACTCTGTCTCAAAACAAAACAAAACAAATCTGGAAAAGAAAAACAAAACAAAAAACCCCTCAAAACAGAAAACACTATAATAAAAAATTAACATAAACGTTTAAGCAATACAGTATAACAACTATCTACATAGTATTTACATTGTATTAGGTATTACAAGCAGTCTAGAGATGATTTAAAATATACGAGAGGATGTGCGTGGGGTAAATGCAAATACTATGCCATTTATTATCAGGAACTTCAGTTTCCATAGATTTTGGTCCCTGAGGGAATCCTGAACCAATCTCCCTCAGACACTGAAAGACAACTGTATATACTTTTCATTTTCTTAGTCTCCCTAGTTACGAAAAACCAGGCACTCTTATTTAAAAAACACACACACGTACACAAACACACCCCAAAAATTTCCCTTTACAGTGGCTCGTACACAAAAAGTGTAGAGAAGACTGAATTCATGTTAAATCAGGTGACTTGGTGAAATAACTGGTGTTTTATATAGGGCTTTAGAGTTGGCTGAAGGTTGTCCTGGCCATTGAATTTTGCTCCTTATGACAACCTTGTGGAATAGCTGTCTTTGATGGGGGTCCAGTAAGCACTAGGTACCTGTCAAATCCAGAGTCCTCTTGAGAACACTGACTGAATGGGGACTTTTCATGTTTTACTACATTTGATAAAATCACTTCTGTTCTTCGTCTACAGCGAATTAAACTGAGGATGAGTTTAACTCTCTGCTTTTCTGCTTTTAGTCCCTATCTGCTAGGTGCTCATCAGTCTCAGCCAGAACACCTCTATGACATGGGCATCACCTCCAAGGCAACCTCCATCTTCAGTTGGTTCTGACTGATGGCCAGACAGAGAAGCGTAAAGATTCTCCTAGTGCTTCTGCAAGAGAACCACAGAGAGAAAAACACCTTTCAAGGGGTTTGGTGTGGGCCCATTACAGGTTCTATATGTTGGAAATGACAAACCAACCCAATCAGATCCTTTCTGCAGGACAATATGAATGACAGGTGGTCTCAGAAAAAGTAGATGATGGAATCTAATGTTTTTCACTCAAAATAGTGCATGAGACTTGCTGTTTATCCCAGTTGCAGAAATACGAGGACTTGGAGTTACTCTGTGACTGAAGACAACATGGTATTGCATCTTTGTAATTAGCCTCCATTAGTAAGGGGAATATAATATAAAGTCCTAATTTTTTTTTTTTTTTTTTTGAGACGGAGTCTCGCTCTGTTGCCCAGGCTGGAGTGCAGTGGTGCAATCTCAGCTCACTGCAAGCTTCGCCTCCCGGGTTCACGCCATTCTCCTGCCTCAGCCTCCTGAGTAGCTGTAAAGTCCTAATTTGTATGCCTATTCTAAAGGCGAGGAGATGGAATCTCAGAGATATGAAGCAATCCACAAGGTCTCCTAGCTAGGAAGTGGCACCTACCTTCAATAACCTTAGTTGCAGATTCTCATTAATAAAAAAAAAAACTAAATAGAAAAACTTTTTTAAATGCATAGACTTCAGATAATAAAAACAAAAACCTATACCACAATTTGGAAGAATCTCCAGGGAGTTATCTACATTGAAAAAAAGTTAATTCCAAAATGCTACATATAATAAGATTTTATATATTTGTATATTGTTTTTGTTTTTGAGACAAAGCCTTGCTCTGTTGCCCAGGCTGGAGTGGAGTGGCGTAATCTTGGCTCACTGCAACCTCTGTCTCCTGGACTCAAGTGATTCTCCCACTTCAGCCTCCTGAGTAGCTGGGACTACAGGCATTCACCACCATGCCTGGCTAATTTTTGTTTTTTTGTTTGTTTTTTTAGATGGGGTCTCCCTCTGTTGCCCAGGCTGGAGTGCAGTGGCACAATCTCAGCTCACTGCAACCTCCACCTCCTGGGGTCAACAATTCTCCTGCCTCAGCCTCCCAAGTAGCTGGGATTACAGAGGCCCACCACCACACCTGGCTAATTTTTGTATTTTTAGTGAAGACAGGGTTTCACCATGTTGGCCAGGCTGGTCTCGAACTCCTGACCTCAAGTGATCCACCCGCCTCAGCCTCCAAAAGTGCTGGGATTACAGATGTGAGTCACCGCGCCCAGCTGAATTTTTGTATTGTTTAAGAGATGAGGTTTCACCATGTTGGCCAGGCTGGTCTCAAACTCCCTACCCCAGGTAATCCACCTGCCTCGGCCTCCCAAAATGCTAGGACTACAGGTGTGAGCCACTGCGCCAAGCCCTATTTACATAACATTTTTAAAAGGACATAATTTTAGAAAGCAAGGCTAGGCTAGTGGTTGGCAACAGTTAGAGACACAGATGGGGCGGGGTTTAGAGGCTTAGCAGGCTGGGACTCTGAGCTGGTAGTGTGGAGATGGTTGCTTCTGCTTTCTGGCAAAGTGCAGAGCGAGCTTTAGGTCAGATGCTTTTCAGTGAGCCCAACACAGGAAATCCTTGGATTTCAGGACAATTTCTGAGATTACTGTCTACCTTAGAGAAAGTAAATGAAGTTGCAAGTTTTTCAAATGGGTTAGTGTGACATTAGGATTAATACCTAGGTACTTGCCTGTAGAAAAAGAATGCTTATGGCAGCTTGGTGCTGTAAAGAGTCAACTTGGCCTTTAAGTGAAGGTGAAGTTTGATGACAATCTGCAAACCATTGCACCTGTGTTGTGGAAAGTCAGGGTGACCAAATGACTTGAGAAGTGGAGCCTGAAAAAGTAGTTCCAATTTGGTCTCATTGTTTTTGCTGAGCTGGTGGCTGTTTGTAGCCAATAGGCCAATGGCAAGGAGAGAGCTGTACACGCAGTTTGGGGGGCAGTACAAGAGAGGAGTGAAGCGAAAGAGGACAACTGAGTGCAACAGCAAGATTCATAGCTCCAGCAGGCTGTGTCCTGCTCTCACCCTTGGAGACTGCGATGTTCTGGGCAAGTCTTTTCTCTCAGTTTGATTCTCTGTTTGTAAAACATAACAATGAACTGTTGCCCAGCCTACATTACCAGGTTGTTGGAACAAATGGAATGATGCGGGTAAAAAATATTGTTTGATTATAGATTAGTAATGGGATTTGGTAGGATTCCAAATCTAGTGGTCCCTAAATAAAGAATTTCCATACCTATGTTTTAGAAAGTAAGTCAACTCAGTCTGAAGACTGGTGGGTCCTCGGTTCTCGGTCAGCATGGCTAAATGATCGGGTCTTGGCAGCACCTGCCGCACTCACCATGCGTTCTTGTATTGGGTCATACAACTTGGTAGGAAGAAGGCATGACGGCCACATCAGAGCCCTAATAACTTCAGCAGACTTCTTACTTTGCTTCCATGGCTGATCTCTGGCCCAAAGACATGCATATAGCAAGTCTAATGAACGAATGAATCCTTATCTAAATTAGTGAAGGCTTTCTTTTCCCTCCTTTTCTGCTTAGGTAATTTGGTCAGTTACTAAGATTGGAAGTGACAGACAGGCTAAGAGAGACTATCACAGTGGGTAAGGGTCTAGCTAGAGACCCTCTGGGAGAGTGGCAGTAAGAGTTCAAAAACCTTCTGTGATGTGGCATTTGTGTGGTGGGAAGCATGAAATCACAGTGGCTCTGGAGTCGGGGGTTGTGTGAGTGACCTAGCTTTATCCTCTGTGAGCCACAGTTTCTGCATCTGTGCAATGGTGATCATGACAGTGCCCTCCTCACAGAACTGTCATGAGGACTAAATGAGATCAACAGATACAAAACAGCTGGCACAAGCAGGAAAACAATAATATGGGCCCTTTCCTTTCTCTTTCCCTTCTTCAAATGATAGGAAGAAGATGTCATCACTCCTCTAAAATATCTCTCTTGCAAGTTTTTGAGAGAGAATGAAAATGAGAGCCTCAAATAGCTAAGCTTATCCTCTTTATAGCTCCTGGAAGTAAATCTTATCAAGCTTGGGATTTGGAGTCAGACAAACATAGCTTCAGATCCAAGCTCCACCAATTACAAGCTATGTGATCTTAAACACATCAGTTAATCTCTCCTAATCTGTCTTCTCAAGAGCTAAATCATATCTAAGAATATGGTTGTTTAGAAAGTTAAATGGGTGGTGTATGTAAAGTGTCTAGGACAGTATCTTATACACAGTCACAACTCAGTAAGTGGTCATTCTTTTAAGAACTGTCTTGGGTGTGGCAGAGGGAGTGCACAGAGAAACAGAGGGCAGAGCGTCCACAAGACATCACTATTATTTTTCATAATCATCAGCGATGCTTGGTTCCACCTGTGCAGCACTTTCTTCCTACCAGAGTTCAACAATAGTTCACTTTAAAGGACTTGGGGGGTGTGAACAAGCAACAGGGTGGTATGATGTATTCCCAATACCCCACCCGCAGTCCCAGATGAGGCACTTAAGTCAGACATGGACAAGCTGGAGGCCATGCCAAAGGGAGCCAACAGGATGGAAAATGGTTGGAAAGATGCCACACAAGGAGTATCTGAGGGACTGGGACAAGAGACACCCATGAGTGAGTATAAGTAAACCAATATTATATATATTTTCCTTTATTCTGTCATTCCTAAAGGGGAGAACTCAGACCAATGGTGGAAGTTACCTGGAGACAAAAATTCAGCTCAATACAAAGAATTTTCCAACAATGTAGTCATTCAATGACAGTGTAGCTGTCCATCAGTGGAACAGGCCATTTGGGTGAAGGAGACCTGAGTCCCAAATCTGGCACTGGGGATAGGGTTGAAGGGGGTTGGTAGGCTGGCTCAAATAGCTCCCAGGTCTCTCACAGCTCTGAAATTCTATTTTTTTGTATTTTTAGTACAGATGCGGTTTTGGCATGTCGGTCAGGCTGGTCTCGAACTCCTGGCCTCAAGCGATCCACTCGCCTTTCTCCCAAAGTGCTGGGATTACAGGAGTGAGCCACCTCATCCAGCCCCAACCTCTTTTTGTTGTTATTGTTAACTTTCTCATTTCTGTCACGCACAATGGCCCACACCTATAATCCCAGCACTTTAAGAGGCTGAGGATCACTTCAGGCCTGGAGTTCAAGACCAGCCTAGGCAACATAGTGAGATCCCATCTCTACAGAAAAAAAAAAAAAAAAAAAATTAGGCATCTTGGCACATACCACCTGTAAGTCCTAATTACTTAGAGGCTGAGGCAAGACGATAGCTTGAGCCCAGGAGTTGGAGTCAACAGTGACCTATGATTACGCCACTAAACTCTACCCTGGGTAAAACCCTGTCTCTAAAAAATTTTTTTGTTTCATTCTAACAATACAGTGGGGAAAGGAAGCTACTGTTATCGTTAATATTTAAAAACTGATTTTGAAGTTAAAAATTACTTCCACTTTCAAACACCTTATTTAATCCCATGAACCTCAGTTTCCATATCTGTAAATGGGGATGATATTTACCTATATAGGTTGGTCCTTAATGCAAAAACATTTGAACCTGGTCCTACTTGGTAGGAACTTACCTCATAACTAAAAAGTCATACAGCTCGCACAGAGCTTACATTCTAGTGGAGTTACGCAGCGTTAAACACAGTGAGTAGGCTGAAGTGTGTTAGTGTGGATGTACTGTGTGCAAGTATTAATACTATGAACAAATAAGGCAGAAAAAGGGACAGGGAGGGAGATGCGGCTTCTGTGAAAAGATTGAGGTAATGCAGGTAAAAAAAATCAGTTGTGGACAGTTCAATAGAAAGTCCTCGAACAATATTAGCTATTACCACCACGGGGACTTCTGAGCTCACGGACCTACAGTTAAGTGCATCATCCCACTTCTGAACTATTAAATAGGTAATGTGTATTCAAAGAAAAAAAATACAAAAAAAAAAAAAAAAAAAAGGAGTAGATCCTGATGTTGTTTGCAGGTGGAAGAAAGGAATCAATGAAAATGTCAAGATTTGGGGGTTCCGGCATAGCCTTATTAGTCAAGGATGCTGGTAAGAATCTGTGGAAAATTGAGAAATGCAGAAACCTGGGCTTGAACTGAGTGATATCAGGTAAGTGACCTAGTTTTTCTAAGCCTTCGTTTTCCCCGCATTTGACCGGGGCTGTTGTGACACTCAGTCGTAACATGTAAAATACCAGATACATGGCAGGTATCGCTAGCATATATGATTACCATTGTCCAAACAAACTCATCTGAATTTTCAGAGATTTTCAGTGTGCTCAGGATGAAAAAATAAGGCACTATTTCTCAGGAGGGCACATTCCACAATAATGTGTTACTAGGAGTTGGACTAAGGTCACTTGTGATGAGAACACGCAAGGAAAACATAAGGAAGTATTCAACTGATTAAATGCTCAATCCATCTCTCAGCCTTACTGGCTCCTTGGCTGCAGTCTTCAGAATCCCAGAAGAGGCAAACAAAGACACACTGATTCACTTAAAATAGTTCTTCGTATAAATCTGAGGGTTTAGCCAAAAAGCAGTCCAAAAGGATTTATGAGGTGTGCTTCCCTTCACAGAGCCTGCAAGTCGAGGAGATACACAGGCTACCTTTAATCAGCCTGAGTTTCCCAGACACCTCTGTAGCGTCGTCCCTTTGCTTCTCACCGCTCTGACTGAGAGTCTTGGGAAATGAGCATTTAATGTTTTCTGTTGAACTTTTTTCTCATGGGGGCAGCTGTACAAGGAAGGGTTTCTTTCTGCTTTCCCAGGGGAGAAATCAGAAATCACTTCACTCCCATTTCTGCAATTTCAAAAGCAAATGAAATCTTTGAGGCATTTATTGGTGTTAGTACCTTGTACACTATCCCATCCCTAAGGCAAGGGGAGCTATTTCTAGAATTGGAAGTCCCTCTTTCACTGTAAATAACCTTTTCCTGGTGTTAGGGGGCTTGCATCCACAATCTGCCCCTTCCAGGGGCAGCTGTAACCATCTGGACTTCAAAAGGAGTAGGGGGGAGCCTGGCATGGTGGCTCATGCCTGTAATCCCAGCACTTTGGGAGGCTAAGGCGGGAATATCTCCTGAAGCCAGGTGTTTTATGACCAGCCTCAGCAACAGTGAGAGATCCCGTCTCCACAGAAAAATTTAAAACTTGGCCAGGCACGATAGTGCACACCTGTAGTCCCAGATACTCAGGAGGCTGAGGCAGGAGGATCCTTTGAGCCCAGAAGTTTGAGGCTGCAGTAAGCCATGATCGTGGCCCTGCACTCCAGCCTCAGTGACAGAGTGAGATCCTGTCTCAAACAAACAAATAACAACAACAAAAAACGCAACCCAAACAACAACAAAAAGACTACATAAAAACTCACTTCTGGCTGGGCGCGGTGGCTCAAGCCTGTAATCCCAGCACTTTGGGAGGCCAAGACGGGCGGATCACGAGGTCAGGAGATCGAGACCATCCTGGCTAATACGGTGAAACCCTGTCTCTACTTAAAAATACAAAAAACTAGCCGGGCGACGAGGCGGGCGCCTGTAGTCCCAGCTACTCGGGAGGCTGAGGCAGGAGAATGGCGTAAACCCGGGAGGCGGAGCTTGCAGTGAGCTGAGATACGGCCACTGCACTCCAGCCTGGGCGACAGAGCGAGACTCCGTCTCAAAAAAAAAAAAAAAAAAAAAAAAAAAACTCACTTCTTCACGAACTTCAAAAGAGGTTGGTCCCTAGATGACCCACCCACCTTGGTGGGCATGAGCTTTCTGATTGGCCCTGGGTCCTTCCTTTGGGATAATATCCATATTCTAACTCGCTCTCTAGGGTACATGTTTGTTGAGGGGCACTGCTGGGGTCCACAGATGGGTTACAGACGGTACTCTTTTGTGGGGCACTAGCAAAAAAGCTTAAGTCCCAAGCCATGGTCCACATATTCACTGGAGCCCATGATGTCCAAGGAACCTCATATCCTCACCCCACCCAATGTAGTGTTGCTCCCTGTCTCTCTCCTTCCTCCTTCTCTTAGCATTGCAAGCCCTAGGCTTGGGGAGCTCTTTCTGGAATAGTGGCTCACCAATTTTCAGACAAATCATGACGTCAAATTTGCATGCTCCCCTTCGCTGAGAGAAATTCCCACAAAAGGTGTCATCTCCCCCTCCTCCAGTCATCTTTTTATTGGGGTGAAGGGTGGGGGCAATGTGAGAACTGGTTCTGCTGAAATGACACCTTTTGAAGAAGCTCTGCAGGAAAATACTGGCCACAGAGATGCAGATCTCTGACCACAGAAAGTGGGGATTTTGAACACCTTGTTTTTAGCTGCGGGTTCTTCTCACCCACACTTAGCAAACAGGAAACATTCCACTCACATCTCACACTACATTAGTTTTCTACTGTGAACTGCATGCCAGGCTTATGCCAGACACCGCAAACACAACAATAGGTAAAGCCATGGTTCCTGTTCTCATAGAACTCTCCATCTAACGAGACATTAAAAATACGCACCCGCAATACATGTGATTCAACTGTGACAAGTGCTCTGAAAGAAAAGCACAAAGTGCCAGGAGATCGGACCTAGGCAGGATGACAGGAAAACGTCTCTGAGGAATCAGTGCTTAGCCAGAAACTGAAGGATAAGAGGTAAGGTGAACTGAATGGTAAGTGTGTTCCAGACAGAAGGAAATGCACCTGACACAGAAAGGACTTGATTCCCTGACCAAGGCCAGGCCAGTCAACTGGGTAGAAGAGATGGGAGCTGAGGAGTAGGTGGGACCACACTGCCCAGGGCCTCATGGGGCAACTGAAGAGGAGGAGCCACCAGAGGGTTTTAACCCAGAGGGTTTTTAAGTGATGGCATGATCAAACCTTCATTTTGCAGAGGTAACTCCAGCTGAAGAATGGAGAAGGCATCAGAAAAAGGCAAAAGTGGACAAAGGAGGCACTGTATAGTGCAAATTTTAAAGCAATTTTACACATCCTGGGTCTGTTTCGAACCCTCACCTACTAATCAATATATTATTAACTTCTTACATTGTTTCTGGACTCAAATCCCTGCTCCATCACTGACTAGCTGTGTGGCTTAGGGACCCACCAGGAGCCTGAGAGCCTCCTCAGGTTCTTCAATTATGAAATGTGGAGAACTCTTCTACTCTTTGAGGATTTCAAAGAGGATGAAATGAGTGCTTTGGTACACTGGCGCTCAACAAATATTGACTCATCTCAAGCAAATAATTCTATTAATGAAATAAAAGGAGAAAGGAAGGCCTCTTCTAGCTATTTGATCCAATTACTTAAAATTCTACCTGTAAATTATACAGTGGATAAACATTTATTTAACAGTAACAAATTTTATGCTATTAGACTAGTGCTATTAGAATAGTTTGAGACCTGATCAGGTTTTTTTTTTTTTTTTTTTTTTTAACAGATGTTAGTGAATGATAAGTGGAAAGATTCATGTCTCAATATACACTATATATTACACTACGGTAGACTTTTAAAATTAACAATCCATAATTCCCTCTCCATAAAAAAAGGTGTCTATATTCCCAGTGACACGGTTTTCCAGAAATCTAGGAATTTCTGCCATTCCAGAGGATCTAAGCTTCTACACTACAAATATTGCTGTACTAAGGTATCAGCAAATGTAGCACTCCTCCTCAGTCTGATGTCCATAGCACACCCGGGTTGATCACAGGTAGACCTAGACAGGTGGTTACAGCACTCCTTCCTGCAGAGCCCAGATGTGGTCTCAGACGTCTTCCCAGCAAAGTGCCCTAGACAGCTACCCCACAATGGACCCCAAAATATTCCTGGTTCGAAGACACTCATTTTCAAACTGAAAAAAAACAATGGGAGTCTAAGTAATTTTTCTGGAATTTCATTTACAAAGATAGTAGCCAAAAAGTGAAAATACATTTTCTACAGACTAAATCAAAATGGTTCTCTATTTCTTCTCACTTTTTAACATCATCAATCTCCTCATAATCTCATGGAAAATAAAATACAGTAATAGTCCAAATGTACAAAGCAACGTATAATCAGCTTACTTTACTCCACTTCAATTATGTGAATGTTAACATATTTACATTAGACGCATGTATTACAACCCGAAACCTTGTCAGACAGCTTAAAGAACCCAGCTGAGAATGTTCCATGCCTGCTTGCTTATTTATTTATTAAGAGACAGGGTCTGGCTGTTACCCAGGCTGGAGTGCAGCGGCACCATCCTAGCTCATTGCAGCATCCAACTCCTGGGCTCACATGATCCTGCCTCAGCCTCCCGAAGAGCTGGGGCTACAAGCATGCGCCACCACGCTTGGCTGCTTTTTTTTTTTTTTTGGTAGACAGTCTCACTTTGTTACTCAGGTTGGTGTTGACCACCTTGGTCTCCCAGAGTATTGGGATCACAGGTGTGAGCCACCATGCCCAGCTCAGGCACATGTTCATGTGGGAATCCTTACACTTATCATGTCTTAAATATGAAAGAAAAATACAAAATGGACTTTTGGTGCCTCCCTTACCTAACTTGTTCATGCTTGATGAAGAATCCTTGTGGTTAAAAATGATGACTAGGCCGGGCGCAGTGGCTCACGCGTGTAATCCCAGCACTTTGGAAGGCTAAGGTGGGTGGATCACGAGGTCAGGAGATCAAGAACATCCTGGCTAACACAGTGAAATCCCATCTCTACTAAAAATACAAAAAACTTATCCAGGTATGGTGACGGGTGCCTGCAGTCCCAGCTACTTGGGAGGCTGAGGCAAGCGAATGGCATGAACCCAGGAGGCGGAGCTCAGTGAGCTGAGATCTCACCACTACACTCCAGCCTGGGTGACAGAGCAAGTCTCCATCTCAAAAAAAAATAAAATAAAATAAAATTAGCCAAGCGTTGTGGCACATTCCTGTATTCCTGTAATCCCAGCTACTCGGGAGGCTGAGGCAGGAGAATCGCCTGAACCCGGGCGGCAGAGGTTGCAGTGAGCCGAGATCACGCCATTGCACTCCAGCCTGGTGACAGAGCAAGACTCTGTCTCAAAAAAATAAATAAATAAAATGATGACTAGAGGCCAGGCACAGTGGCTCACACCTGTAATTCCAGCACTTTGGGAGGCTGAGGCAGGCAGATCACCTGAGGTCAGGAGTTCGAGACCAGCCTGGTCAACATGGCGAAACTCCATCTCTAAAACAATTTTAAAAATTAGCCGGGCATGGTGGTCCATGCCTGTAGTCCCAGCTACTCGGGAGGTTGAGGCAGGAAAATCACTTAACCCAGGAGGCGGAGGTTGCAATGAGGCAAGATTGTGCCACTGCACTCCAATTGGGCGACAGACTAAGACTCCGTCTCAAAAAACAAAAAATGGTGACTGGTAATGGTGAAGACAAACTATGAATAGACCTGTAAACATGAATGCAGACTTTAAGGAAGCAATTTTTAAAGGAAAAAATTCTCTCAAGTGTAAAAACATGAGAAGCTTGTCTCAAAGAGCAACTGATCTGAAAGAAAGCTACTCACTTAAGAACAGGATAGACGCCGGGCGCGGTGGCTCACGCCTGTAATCTCAGCACTTTGGGAGGCCAAGGCGGGCGGATCACAAGGTCAGGAGATTGAGACCATGGTGAAACTCTGTCTCTACTAAAAATACAAAAAATTAGCCGGGCTTGGTGGCGGGCGCCTGTAGTCCCAGCTACTCAGGAGGCTGAGGCAGGAGAATGGCGTGAACCCGGGAGGCGGAGCTTGCAGTGAGCCGAGATCGCGCCACCGCACTCCAGCCTGGGCGACAGAGCAAGACTCCGTCTCAAAAAAAAAAAAAAAAAAAGAATGGGATAGACAAGCCAATGTGGTGGCTTAGGCCTGTAATCCCAGCACTTTGGGAGGCCAAAGCAGGAGGACTGCTTGAGCCCAGGTGTTCATGATCAGCCTGAGGAATACAGTGAGAACCTGTCTCTACAAAAAAATTTTTGAAAAATTAGCCGGGCATGGTGGTGCACACCCATAGTCTCAGCTAATCAGGAGGCTGAGGCTGCAGTGAGCCAAGATGGCACCACTGCACTCTAAGCCTGGGCTATGGAAGACCCTGTCTCCCCGGGGCCCCCCAAAACAGGATAAGGGAAGTTTGCGGCACACTTAAAACTGGTTGGTTATTCAGAGAAGCTAGAAATGTACTAGGCATAGCAAAATATTTGAAATTAATGCGGCAGGCAGGAACAAGAGCTAGCTGTCTGCTCCAGCTCTGTGTGGGATGATCAAGGTAGAATACTGTGCAGGATCTGGTGGGTGTAGTCCAACGTTCCTAAAACTAAATAAAACTAAAATCTGATTTCCAAAGCATGACCCTAAGTGAGGACTTTGTGATGAAACAGATATGGTCCACAAATGAATGCTTTTTACCCACAGCTAATAAAATATGTGATCCCTTAGGGAAGGTTATTGCTATTTCCAGCCTCAATGGTTGTATTCTTATTATCAAACTTAAGCATGTAACAAATAGGAAAACTATTCGTGACAGACAGCAAGTTGTAGAATGCGCCTTTAATGAAGCTGCTAATACTTGACTTTTAAGACTAGGATACTTTTTAAAACTATACTTAATACTAATGCTATTGTTTTATTTCACATATTGTATGTTTATATTTTAAGAAATAACATGCCACATTTAAATGCTGCTTTAGTCTCTTATATGTATGATTATTTATATATATGATTTCCCTAAGAAGGGAAAGGTCTGAGATTGGTGAATCCTCAAGTAATTTGAAACACTAAACATTAGGAGTATTTCAAATTACTTGAGGATTCACCAATTCCCAGACCTTTCCCTTCTTATGAGTTCTTCCAGAGTTTGTCAGAAATTCCTTTTCTGTTTAAGAAAACTCCAAAGAATTTCAGGAGTGGTAGCATAACTCCAAAGAGGTGCGCAGTTGATGCAGCTGGAACGGGGGAGGACCAGTGAGTTGCCCAGTTTCACCAGAAAAGACATAAAGCCAGCAAGAGATGCTATTATCAGCTAACTTCTTGTCCACACCTTTTTCTCATTGTTTTTAATACTCATTGCTACTATATTTAGTTTTCTTTACATTTTACACAATTTTAAAGCTATGCTATGTTGGAAACCCTGAAACATGTGTCAAGGACTTCAGATTAGAGAACTTGAAATGCATAAAGATATGGCAATTACACTTTACTTGCTTACTTGAAACAGCAGTTATCTTCACACTGAAAACTAAAGGAGAGCAGAGAAATCAACTAAATCCTGTTTTTGGCTTGAAGAGGGTTATGATCCTGAATCTCTTTTATTGTGGTAAAATACACATAAAATTTTCCATTTTTAGGTGTACATTGTGGCATTAAGTACATTCATGGTGTTGTACAACTACCATCATCTATCTCCAGAATTTTTTCATCTTCCCCAAATACAACTTCATCAAACACTAACTCTCCATTTCTCCCTCTCCCCCAGCTCCTGGCAACCATCAGATTCCTGGCTGTATGAATTTAACAACTCTAGGGGCCTCATATGAGTGGAATCATACAGTATATGTCCTTTTGTGTTTGGCTTATTTCACTTAGCATGGTATCTTCAAGGTTCATCCATGTTGTAGCATATGTCAGAATTTTCTTCCTTTTAAGGCTGAATCATATTCCAATGTAGGTATACGCTACATTTCATTTATCTACTTATCCATCAATGGACGCTGGGGTTGCTCCTACCTTTTAGCTATTGTGAATCATGTTGCTATAAACATGGGTGTACAATATCTGTCAGACTGCCGCCTTTCACATCTTTTGGGTATGTATCCAGAAGTGGAATTGCTGGATTATATGGTATTTCTAGGTTTAACTGCAATCTTCCCATTCTCACATACTTCACCTAAACTGAAAAATGCAATGAATACACCAACCAAACACATACTGTGTTTTAAGCAAGGCAGTGGAAAAACCCCATCGGATCTGTCTTGCATTACTTCTCACTTAACCTGTTGGAACACCTTACATCTAAGAAATGCCTTGAAGATGCCAAAGACCTCCAGGTCCAGGCAAGCTTCTGGAGCTCCTGCTGCTGACTGAGCCTCAGCCTTCTTGTTTAGAGGAAAGGGTACCCAGCACAACTCTGTCCACAGGGGTGACTGCAAATGACACCCAACACTCAGTTCTTCAACAACCCACAGGCCTGGCTGTAGATTTTGAGGTCAAGGTTGGGTAAGTATAAAACCCAATGAATTTTTATAATACTAGTAATGGGGAAAACAGGAAGATCAGGGAAGGTAGTGAAATCTTCACCAAGGCCAATGATTGCACAACACATTACTTCTTGAAGCACTTTTTTTCCACCTGCTAAAACACTAAACATTAGGAGTGTTTCAGATTACTTGAGGATTCACCAATCTCATAACTTTACCTTCCTAAAGGTTCTTCCAGAGTTTCTGTCAGAAATTCCTTATAAGAAAACTCCAAGGAATTTCAGGAGTGGTAGCATAATAACCGGGGAGAGCCCTCTCTGTCTGTAATTAATGAAAAACATAGTGTAGCTTACACAGCTTAGAGAAATTGTGGATCTATGAGGACATGTGAAGGTACCGGGCTATCATGTGGTCAATGTATCTGAAAAATAACAGTTCTGGGCCAACCAAGTGTGGTTCAAGGGGTCACTACTAAGAATGATTCCTCTTTGGGTAAAGAGGGAAGAGACACTAAAGGGAACTGCAATCGCCAGCAAAGGAACACAGTGACCATCGATGTCTGAGGACTGGCACAATGAAGGATAAGACAGAACCTCTCTGTAGCAGGGCTACTCCCTTTCAGTTCCCTTTCTTCCCCATTGTGTCCCAGTGGAGGACCTGATAATACACCTGGCCCATATCTAAGACATGGAGTTGGCAGTGCTGAGAGTAGGTAAGGTTCACAGTACGTTAAAAAGTCACACGAGGCTGGGTGCAGTGGCTCATGCCTGTAATCTCAGCACTTTGAGACGCTGAGGTAGGAGAATCACTTGAGGACAGGAGTTCGAAACCAGTTTGGCCAACATGGTGAAACCCTATCTCTACCAAAAATACAAAATTAGCTGGGCACAGTGGTGCACACCTGTAATCCCAGCTACTCGGCAGGCTGAGGCACAAGGATTGCTTGACCCCGGGAGGCAGAGGCTGCAGTGAGCCAAGACTTGAGCCACTGCACTCCAGCCTGGCAACAGACTGAGACTCTGTCTTTAAAACAAACAAACAAACAAAACTCACGTATGGTTTTCCCTTCCCTGGCCCCTCTTCTCTCTGCGGTTCAAATTAGGGCCTGACCTCGGCCATCTCCGTTCTCTTTGCTCAAGCATATGGGTCACTGCTTTGGGTTCCCACACCAGTCAGACATCCACAGGCTCCCTGATACAGACATGAGCCTAGGAAGAGGTAACATACCCAATTAGGCTCTGAGCCTAAAATACATTCCATGAAATTACCTGAGCTGTGCACAGTACTGTGATCTAACACATAATCAAAGTCATGCACTTTGTTTCTTGTTTGCTATTGTTACATGTGTACAGTGTCCTTAGGAGTCTAGAGGGAAGAGGGATGATTGGCAGAAGGCATGTGGGAAATCCTGGGTTCTCCAATAACCACCTTTCACCCCTAGCAGTACTCTCTAGAGTAAGATGGAGGCTGAAGATGTGTGCTCTGTTAAATTTCCTAATCATGGCTGGGTGTAGTGGCTCATGCCTGTAATCCCAGCGCTTTGGGAGGCTGAGGTGGGAGGATCAATTAAGCTCAGGAGGTCAAGACCAGCCTTGGCAACATAGTGAACTCCTGTTTCTACTAAAAATTTGCAGGCGGGTGGCCTGAGCCTGCAGTCTACTCGGGACTACTCGGGAGGTTGAGGCAGGAGGACTGCTTGAGCCTAGGAGATCAAGGCTGCAGTGAGCTATGATCACACCACTGCACTCCAGTGTGGGCCACCACCACCAACAAAATGTCCTAGTCTTTCATGCACATGTGATGCTGGCTTGGTGTTTACAGTTTCATACTCCTGAAATCGATTTGTGCCAGATATCACTGCAGACTAGTCCTTATTTGATAGAAATAAAATAACTTACATTTTATTTTCATGTAAAAGTGACAGCAGCAGCAATAACATAGGTATTCAGTAAATATTCTTTTGAATTAGGCCAGATCCTAAATATCCTGAAAGAAATATGACATGTCACTATCTACTCCTTCAAGACAAAGATACACTTTTTTCTTTCCTCACTTCAGTAAGCTGGTCTACAATGATGGACTTTTATTTATGTAATAATTTCAATACTGTTGAACATATTGGGTTTTTTTTTCTCCCTGTAAGTAGAATCTGATTTTGAAATCTAGCAGTGTACCAACAAGTGCCAAGCTGTTCTAATTAAGTTACCTTTCACATTTATAAAAGTGGTACAAAGTTCTCTGACTACCATTCCAGAAATACTAACTCATACTTACCTATTTTCAGTCTCCTAAAGGTTCCAAAGATCTTAATATATGTTCACTTAGCACAACACTGCTGCCCCAACAACTACCCCATGTTACAAAACAAGGCAAAGAGAAGCAGAACAACTCTCCCTATGCCCCGGGAGAAGTACGACAGAGGTACAGGGTAAGAGGGTTTCTGGGTCCTGGCCACCTGTTTCACATTCCTCTTTTGCCTTCTTTCTTCCTGGGCACGGTGAGGATCCTCTGATGGAAGGCAAGATGGCTGCCATCCTTCAGTTATCACAGTACTGTACCTTTAGAATGGACAGCATCAGCACTGTGATAACTGAGCCAGGGCAGCCTGTCAGTCACTGTGTCGGTCAACGGCATCCTTTCTTGTGGCTGCATTACTCTCTCTGAAGGCTCCCCATGAAGTGAAGGACTAAAAGATCCCCTTCTGGTTGGAGACGTGAGGAGGCAGAAGAAAAAGAAGGATCAGGGCCCAGCAAGTGGTGAGGCTGAAATATTAAAAGGCCCAGTTGAATTATATTAGAATGAAAGATGAACACATGACTTATACATATTAATGAGGATGAACAACTGCATGATTAGGTTTTCACTCTGATAATACATCAAATATGCAGTAAGCCTCCAGCATATTTCACAGCCTATTTCTTCCATGCATGGATTCACTGACTGTGCCTCCCTGACCTCAATCATTGATTATATATACACTGAGGAACTACTATGTTCTAAGGCCTCTTCTAGAAGTTCAGGAAATAAAGATAAATAAGACATGATTCCTGTCTTCAAAGAGCTCATAACCAAACATGACAATAATACTTCACATCTGCCAAACATTCAAAAAGGAGCTAGCAATGAATTATTCATTAATTCATCAAAAAAGGATTCTGGAAATAGATTAAATATTACCCCATTTTATAGATAGAAAAAAAAAATACAAATTAGAGAGGTTAGGTGATTTACCAGAGATCATATATTGCTAAGTTTTGGTGAACCCATGCCCAGATCCATGCCAAATGAGTGAACCCAGTGCTCTGTTTTCTCTACCCTACCCTAGTTGTCCAACTCCATCAACTGGATATTCAGTTTACACAATTTACACAAACAAAAGGATTTCTAAAAACATTTACTTTTTGCTTAGTTTTCTCAGTAACTGAGATCATGAAGCAGAAACCAGTGGGGTTTTATAATTAAGAAGAAAAATGCACATTAGCAAAAAATGACTTTCAGTCTTCTTGCTCTGAGTGCTAAGAATGCACTCAAATTAGTAACATTGATATTTTTCACTGTAGTATACGTCAATTCTATACCTATGGTGATACAACCTTCAGAATACCTTTTTAAAAAGTAATAATAACATATACACATTACTCATTTTTAAATTATTTGTACCTTTGAGATGTACTCTGAAGTCATTTTAGGGATGCTTCTTACTTTTAATAAAAAGTACAAAGATTCTGAAATTGGAATTCAGGCATCGGAATATCAGCTTATTAAAACCATGATTCACTTGGGTTTTTTCCATGTCATAAGGTTTCAAGTTATTTCAGTATGAGTGGAACTTGACAGATATTTGAAAAATAATTATGTTTTCATTAGGCATTTGCTCAATTTCAAAGACTCATTATATGCATATTAGATATTCGCACTGTACTTCAAATAAGTCAGATAGATGAATCAATTCTTTAGATCAGTGGAAGTCAGAAAATAAGAGTACAGTGAATCTAACTCAACTATTAACTTTATGTACTACGAAAATGACCTTATTTTCAGAAAAGTAATATCCAATGAAACAATCCATCTACACACAAATTAAAACAACACTGTCTAAAATGCAAAAATATCTAAAAATTAAGGAGGTCAACATCTAGGTCTTAGCCAACTGTAATACAGAGTTGAAACACGAGAGGGCAACGAAGACTTAAAAAAAAAAAAAAAAAAATCACAGTTGGATCCCACAACCTAAGGTTCTTGGAAATAGTTGCACATTTTTACCCAAATTATAAACATCTGCTGCGTGAACAAAGATACTGTGATTATTTTAGAGTAAAATTTTAGATAGCCATTCTACTAAAAAGGATAAGAAGATTACCAACTAATATTTCTTGACCACAAATTCTGTCAGCTTTGGAAAAATGAATACTTACCCTGAAATACTGAAGGTTGGGTAAGTTATGGAGACAAATAAATAATCCTGACATATTCAATAGTTATTAGACTGTTCTTCACCAAAATAAGTATTAGTGTGATTCAATGTCTAAATATGAAGTATAAATATGAAGCGAATGTACTGCAAAGTTGAAATCCACTCTATTAGCCGTCACCAAAACCCATGCAACAACTAAACATTTTTGGTACAATAAGTAAAAGATACTTCCAGGCCGGGCGCGGTGGCTCAAGCCTGTAATCCCAGCACGTTGGGAGGCCGAGACGGGCGGATCACGAGGTCAGGAGATCGAGACCATCCTGCTAACACGGTGAAACCCCGTCTCTACTAAAAAATACAAAAAACTAGCCGGGCGAGGTGGCGGGCGCCTGTAGTCCCAGCTACTTGGGAGGCTGAGGCAGGAGAATGGCGGGAACCCGGGAGGCGGAGCTTGCAGTGAGCTGAGATCCGGCCACTGCACTCCAGCCTGGGCGACAAAGCGAGACTCCGTCTCAAAAAAAAAAAAAAAAAAAAAAAAGATACTTCCTTTTTCTCCTTACTTTTTTGTCATTTGATTCCTTTCTACCTAAATGAGAAAAAAAAGCCAAGCATCCATAATAACAAGCAGCAAATTGACATTATTCTGTGAATAGTTACTTAAATTAATATTCTCTCAGATTCTAAAGCAGTTTCAAGGGAGAAAAATATGGGTTTTCAAAATGGCATTTTGAAAATAAATGCTTCAAAAATATGTCTTGCTTTTTCTTGAAAATTATGTTTATAAATGTGCGTTTCTGAAAATTTAAATCCATCAGAAATATTTCTTTTTCAGCGTGTTTCTTCTAAGAACTGAACTGTCTAAACTTATAAACAAGTGACTACAGATACTCAGGCTACAGTAAGAAAAAATAACTGCATACTAAGAGAGGAAGAGAGAAAACAGTGAAGTAAAATGCTTTCTTCCAGGACCCAAACTGATTTTAAACTAGTTCTTCTATGTTAAAAATGATACAACTAGGAACAATTTCTTCATCACGCATATACCAAATATTATCACAAAATCAGGTACTTAGAGAAAACTGGATTACCAAAGAACTTTTAAAATAATACGGAGTACAAGGCCAGGCATGGTGGCTCACGCCTGTAATCTCAGCCCCTTAGGAGGCCGAGGCGGGAGGATTGCTTGAGTCTAGGAGTTCAAGACCAGCCTGGGCAACATAGTGGAAGCCTGTCTCTACAAAAAATAGTATTAGCAGGGTATGGTGGCACAGGCCTGTAGTCCCAGCTATTTCGGAGGCTGAGGTCGGAGGATTGCTTGAACATGAAAGGCTGAGGCTGCCACGATTGCACCACAGCACTCGAGCCTAGGTGACAAAGACCTTTTCTCAAGCAATCAATCAACATGGAGTACAAAACATAAGCACAAAAAACACACTACATCCCTCTTATTTATAAACTAAAATGAAAATTGTTTTAAACCTTTAAGTATCTGATTATATATTAAATAATTGAAGGTGATGTAAGTTGTTGGCCACGCAAAATATTTGAAAATACTTTTAAATTTAAACTATAGTTTAGTATATTTAAATCCACTGGTCTTTTAACAAGTGTGATTTGTTTTCCAATTTGAAAATCATCATCTAATTCAGTGATACTATATAAAATGGCCAAATTTGACCACACTGAAATGTTATAAATATGTCAGCAAAAGTTGCTCAAATGTCAATTACTGCTTTGTCACAAGTACACAGAATGTATACTTGCATTTTATTGCAAAATTTTGCTATACTGGGTTTTTAAAAACTAATTTGTGCCAAAGATTCATGGGGGTGGCAGGTTACAGAATTTTCTTCTCTTTGATGGAAAAAGAAATAGGCAGAAAGGCAAGAAAAAGTCAAGGACCACTGCCCTATGCAAAGTTAGCCCCAATTCTCAAAGAAAAGCATTAACTGAGAGTGATTAGAGAAGGAGTGTCATCATTTTACTGACTTTGAGCACTGGCCCCTAATTGATCTCATGCTACGTAACTTTAGTAGGTCCATGTGGACAAAAAAGAAAAAACCCTAGGGACACAGTAACACAGAGAAGAATGAGCTTTCTTCCTCATGTTAACCAAGAGTTTAGTCCAAAAAGGCTCCAGGAGACTAAAAATTTATAAATACATGACTGGCCCTATAGTATACAAAATGGGCCTCTCCCCTTCAAACATGTACTCAGCACAAATATTTTTAGTCCGACTGTATACTCCACAGTTATTTTACTTTCTGATTTTGCTCTACATCACATTTCACCACTCTCACCCCTCAGATTTTAGATTTTATGGTTTGCTCACAAGTCAGTTTTATATGCCAGATAACTTCAAAATGATCCACCCCTGGCTAAACATCTCTAAAAACCCTGATTGGTCTCCAATTAATCTATGATTTCCTTATTACCGCAGCACCACCATTTGAAAATGCTGGGTCTCAGATTTTCAAATTCCCTTGATGGACAGCCAAAGGGGCCAATACCAAAGACTTGCAATGACCTCCAACTGTACAGCCTTGGGCTGTTCCAGGAACACAATTATACTCCACGTACCTGCAGGTTCCACCTTTCCCGAAGCTTCTATTCCTACATCTACAAAATGAACACATTTCTACTAGTAACACATGCCACAGTGGCACTGCACTCATTAAGTGCTGTGTTGTATACTGCAATTTAATGTGGTGCTGTTTATATCTTATTTCCTCAAGCCAACAGGACTCTTTCTAAATTCAGAAACTGTTTTACTCACATCCCTTCACAACACTTAGTGGTCATTTCCACAAAATGCTAGCTCAACAAATACTGATTAATTGATGAACCTCTCCATTTCTCAGGGAGCCTCTAAACAGTTATCAACAAGAGTATGTTTAATTCCAGTCTGTCTACATGGTCTTAGGTGAGGTGTTTGGCAGTTTGTCATCTATAAAATAAAGGGATAGCACTGAATAGCCCCTAAGTTCCTTCCAGTGCAATTTCTGAATCTCATTAGACAAAACCCAAAGGCAGCACTACCTCTATCCATGTTAGCACTGTACTTTTTTTGGAGGAAAGGAGTCAGCAACCTTGTGGGCCCAATCACCAGCGGAGCCGTGATTTAGTGGGGATGGGGGCAGAAAGTAGATGAAGCAAAGAAAAAATAAATGGAAGTGAGTAACAGATGAGTAGAATCACTAAATGCCACCAGGTGTCACAATTGTTACTTTGCCACACACTGTATCTTTTGCTACAGGATCCTTTTACAAAAGCAGCAATAGCCAGGTATGTGGGTATCCAAATTTTCCCATCACACCCCCGCTAGCCATTCTAGAACCCGGGACTTCTACACTGATCTATTGTAATAGTAATAATGTAATACGTGGGGTCCCCAGTCATCACATGGAACCCAGCAGTGGAAAGTAGAAACACAAACATGAAATAACAATATTTCATACAGTCACTACTTTTGAAATTAATCCATGGGGCTAGGCACAGTGGCTCATGCCTGTAATCCCAGCACTTTGGGAGGCCAAGGCGGGCGAATCGCCCGAGCTTAGGAGTTCAAGACCAGTCTGGCCAAATTGGGGAAACCCCATCTCTACTAAAAACACAAAAAATCTGCCAGGCACCACCATGGTGCACACCTGTAGTCCCAGCTACTCTGGAGGCTGAGACAGGAGAATCGCTTGATCTTGGGAGGTGGAGGTTGCAGTGAGCTGGTATCGTGTCACTGCACAGCCTGAAAGACAGAGAGAGACTCTATCTCAAAAAAAAAAGAAAAAAGAAAAGAAAAAAAAAATTAATCCACTGATGAAAAGGAGTGATGCAGGCCTGAGCTGTCCAATGAAGTATAATAAAAGCTACACATGTAATTTTTAATTCTCTAGTAGCCACATTAATAAACAGGTGGAATTAATAGCATATTCATTTAACCCAATATATCTAAAACATTGTCATCTAAACATGGAATCAACATAAAATTAATGGGCTATTCTACTGTCTTTTTCTGCACTAAGTCTTTGAAATCTGAAAAGTACTTTGCACTTACATATCCCAATTCTAAACCTTCATCAAAATACTTAATTTTTGTTTGAATTTCAAAACACTTAGTTTCAAAAGTAGATGCGTAAGCTCAAGTACATTTCCAAACATAAATAAGCTTTCCAATAACTAAATCAAGTTATCAATTTTAAAAATTAAATAAAATTTAAAATTGAGCTCTTCCTCACCCTAGCCATATTTCAGGTGGTTAACAGCCACGTGGCTAGTGGCTACCATATTAGGGCAGGTATCCTGTCTCTGTCACCTGGATTCTTTTAAACCTGAACCAGAGTAAAAGATGTTACCCCATCAACCAGCAAGTACAGCACCCACCAAGTGCTCAAATTATACCAAGTATTTTCTGCTCCACTTCCAATCCTTAAGTTGTCAACACTTCAGTGATTATCATTTATTAGGCAGCCCTTCCAAAAGACTGAGTAACTATTTTAGCTCAGAGAGGAAGGCATATCTCAATTCAGGGACTGAATGGAGACACTGAGATTCAAAGATAAGGAGTTAATTTCCAAGGTAAAGCTGGAAATCCTGACATCCTTACTTCTTTGTCCAAGGTATCAGTTATCCACAAAAGTTACAATTATTGTTTATTACAATTATTATGAGCCTCTCAACTTACATACTCACAACAACTGTCACTGCATCCTTTAGGTTCTCTGTCTTCCTGAAGTGCCCTCCTAGCTTCCTGAAACAACCTTCTCTATCTAGAGCAGATTCTGCAGAGGAGCCCCTCTTTCATATTCTGAAAAGTGCTTGTTATTGTTCACACATCAAAACTTAGGAATAATAAATGAATCTTGAGCTATCCTATTTATCATTCAGTGATCTAGGTGCCCAACTCTAGAGGAAAGTTTTTTTGAAATACATGGAAAGTATCCCCCAACCCTCCCCTCAAGGAACCAATTATGAACACTATATAGTCTTCTCTTCCTTCTCACTCCCCATGTCAAAGTTCACTGTGTTCTTTCTGCAGCTGATTTAAAAGTTGATCTTTTCAAGGAGCTGGATTCCTAAGGTAGTTCTATTTTGAGCCTTCTTCCTGTTCTGAAGCTAAAGTTGGAAGGGCTTAGGTGGTGATGTCATGGAAGGGAGACTGTTGGTTTTTACAGGAGGGTCTTCTCTGGCAACTCTGCGGATGCTCAAATGGGGAAAACTGAGAGCGTTACTTTTGATCTTTTCCCCCCTCCTTCCCTTTAGAATATCAGCTATTCCTTACCAGCAAGAAAACAAGTTCAAATAATCCTGCAAACAGATTCACATATTTTACATGCTAAACATCTACTAAATGAAAAGACTAAGAAAAAGAAAAATGCCTCACTGTAAAGAAGAGAGGGTGACAACCTCTTTCTCCACCCGTCTCCCCAAATACCTATAATAGGACAAGGGGAAAGAGGAGGGGAGGGTCAACTGGTAAGAAGAATAAAGGGATTATAAAGCTAGGAGGCTTTTAGAGGGAAACGCTGTTGGAATATTCAGGACAGAAGGAGACCCTTGGGTCCCTGCTCTTCCTCTGTGTTCTCCTCCCTTTTGGAATGGTTAGACTTGGGCTGGGTGTGTCTTCTGCTTGGGAGGCGTTTTTTTGGCGCTGGAAAAGCAAAAGGGGCCAGGGTGGGGCCTGGGGAAAGAAAGCCAGAGACAGGCTGCTTAGGCCTGGCTCTGGGTTAAGCTTAGGGGGAAACTAAAGGGGGCTATAGGATGAGAGCAGATTCTAGTAGAAGACCCAGAGGGGAATAAAAATCAGCGCACTGGCCGAAGGGGGTCACTTCTCTCTCTCCCTCAACCTAGGCCCAGGAGCTATTTGCTGGTTGGTGGGGGACAGATCCAGAGGGAAGAGAAAATCCCAAAACATCTGCCGACCACAACTTGCCGGGGGAAAGGGAGGCTGGGGACAGACATGCCAAATGAAATCAGCAGGTGAAAGCAACAATTTTTGGCCAATGCTGGGATTGGGGACGGGAATCACTAAGAACCCTGGGGAGCAGAGAATTCCCTGGTTTCTTAGCTCACCTCTCCTCCAAAGCGGGGATAAGCACAGGTGTGGTCTTTCTCCAGGAAGGTGGCAGCTGGAGTGCGGATAACAGAGTGAGGGAAAGAATTCCTCGCACAGGGAGGCAGAGAGAAGCCCTGGGGTCAGCTGCGGCCAGGAGCCGGCCTCTCCGCCAAGTCCCCTCCCCCTTCCTGAAAACCAACCTGGACCAGCACAAATTACAGCAAAGCACCCCTCTCCCCAATAATGTTTCTAATAAAAGAAACAGACCCTCATGCCTATATAAAAAACCGCGAGCTCTAGCTGACGAAAATAAACAGGTGAGCCCGGAGAGAAGCGGGAAAAGACTGGGAATGAGAGAATGAAGGGGTAGAAGGCGTTCCCGAACGTGCAGAGAAACAGAGGCTTCCCCGCCCTCCCTCCACCCTCCTCCCCTCCGGCCAGGGAGAATCTGCGTGGCACGGTGCAAGCTAAAATTACCACTGACGGACCCCTCTTCCCGCCCCGTGCCCGTTCTCCCTCCTACCCCAGACTCCAGCGTCCCGGCCTCGTGGTAGCGCCCGGTCCCCGGGGGGCTCGCCCTCTCTCCGGACCGCCGCCGCCGCGGGGAGTCCGGTCTTCCTCTCTCCTCCCTCCCTCCTACTCCTCCTCCACCGCCGCCGCCTCCTCTTAGACTCCTCCCGCCGGATCCTTCATGTAAACAACATCCAGGCTCTATTTACAGTCGCCGCCGGACAGCCAAGGACCCACGCCAGCACCCTGGACGGGGGCGGGGGCGGGGGAAAAGCGAGTGCGCAACATTTACACACACCCCGCCCCTCCGCGCCGCTCCCCTCCGGGGGGCCGAGCCGGGCGCCCGGGGCTCCCCGCGTCGCCACTGACACCCCAACGAGGGCCGCGCAAAACCGCGGAAATGCCCATGGGCGAGGTCGCCCCGCTACCCCTCGGGAAAAACACACGCGCGCGCTAACAACCCAGCCCGGCAACACCCTCGGAGTCGGTCCGGGAGTGCTGAGGCCCGCCTGCCCCGCGCCGCCGCCCCCGCGCCCCGCCGCCTACCCCGAGGTGACGAACTGTGTGCGGTCCCCCGAGGAGGCTGAAGGCAGGCGCTAGATGCCCGGCAGTGGCGCGCCCTCGGCCCCCGGCGCCGCCTGGCCCGCCCCCAGACCCCAGTGCGGATGCCAAGCGGGCCGAGCCCCACGGCTGCGTGTGCGTGTGCGCCGCGGCCAGCCTCGCCGGAGCCGCTCTGTGCGCCCCACGGCTTCCCGCGCCCCCAGGCCAACTCCGGCGCGCCGTAAGACGGGGCCGGGAGCCCAGCGGCCAGCGCTCCACGGCGGCGCACGGGCGCGCACTCGGACGTCCATACTCCGCACCCCAAGCCCCGCGCGGCCGCACGCCCCCCGCCGCCCGCCTCCAGCCGCCCGCCTCCCGCCTCCCGCGGGCGCTTGGCCCCGCGCGCCCCGCCGCCCCCGCGCCCGGCCGCCGCCCCCACACCCACCTGCGCCCCCGGGGGTCCCGGGCCCCCCTTCCTTTGTTCTTCCCGCTATTTGCATGAGGATTATCTAATGACGCAGCAAGGCTCGCCACAACGTGACCGTCGCCATTTTTCTGTTTTTATTCTATCTCTGCCATGTGATAGATGGCGGGGGGGGGGGGGGTTGGAAAAGGGAGAGAGACTGGATTAAAAAAAAAAAAAAAAACTTCCGGGTCTCATGACCGGGAAGGGAGAAAAACAAAAGGGAGACGAGACACAACTCTAGGGAAAGGATGTGTGTGCGTGCGTGTGTGTGAGTGTGTGTACGTGCGCGCACCCTCCCTCCTCTGCTGCTAGAAGGGAGGCTCCGGCAGCGGACAGGCAGCATCCATCCTCCCACTCTGGAGACCAGTGGCCCCGGTGGGTCCAGCTCGCACCCTCTGGCTGTGGCGGTCGCCTGTCCCGGCCCCGCACGCGTCGCAGAAGCTGGGGGAGCTGTCAGTCTGCTCCCCTCCTCTGGCTGCCTGCACTCGCTCGTCCGCCCCAGAGCTCGCTCTCCCTCTTGGGCGGCTGTACCGTTGTGGGCTACGTTCAGAGAAGTCTCACAATTGCCATGAGCAGGGACATAATAGAGTTTAAAGGCCGCCGTATTTCCTAAGTTTTAAAACAGTTTGCTTCGACGCTGTTGTTTATGACAACCGCGTGGCAACACCAGGTACAATCTAATGTTGGTTCCAATTCTTCCCCTCTTTCTCTACCCCCGTTTTCCCCCTTTTCCCAGTGTGGGACACACCCA
Organism: Rhinopithecus roxellana; assembly: GCF_007565055.1. Lineage (NCBI taxonomy): Eukaryota > Metazoa > Chordata > Mammalia > Primates > Cercopithecidae > Rhinopithecus > Rhinopithecus roxellana. The sequence goes on along the minus strand of NC_044560.1, from coordinate 43,796,571 downwards.
GGTGTGGTTTTCAATGGGGACTGGTTTTGTGGGGATGGACCATTCAGTACGGATTGATTTATTTAAGAACCGCTTATTTAAATAAGTGGTTGTTCAGAGTCAGAGAGGAATGTTTCAGAAGACAGTTGCATAGAGCAAGGTGGATTCGTGTTACACTGATCTTATTCACATTCAGAGGGCGTGATACACATTTCATTCTTTCCGAAGTTCATGGTTGCTGAAAAAAATATATTTGGGAACTCTACCACGTTTTCCGGTGAGATACAGAATTTTGTACTCGTGTTTACTACTGGGTTCCCTTGTGTGACTTTCACTTTTGTTTCTCGTGAATTTCCTTTCTGGTTTTGGGTTTTTTGTTTTTTGTTTTTGTTGTGTGTGTGTGTGTTTTTGGTGGTTTTTTTTTTTTTTTTTTTTGCCTCAATTTCATAATTCGGAGCAGAAATGGACTTTATAGTTGGGCAGGGTTCCTGGCTTTTACAGGCAGAGAAACAGAGGCTCTGAGTAGCGCTAGGAGTTGCTCTAGGGCACACATTTAATTAGAGCCCAGCTTGGATTGTGCCTTGCTCACCTGTCGTTTCTCTTAGGGGTTGGCAATAGAGGATAGGGTGGGGATGGAACTCACAAAACATCGCTATGTGATTGTTGTGAATTATTTTTATTAGACTCACAGAGTTGACCACTCTCCCCTTTGTGCACCCACTGTGTGGTTTTTACATTTATTTCCTGGTGCCTTTCACAGATAAGCGTACAGCACAGTTGCTGTGTGTCCCTCTGAGGCTAAGCTTTGAGGCCAGGGCCATGCCATATTCATTTTATATCTCCCATATTTAGCACCATGACTAGCAATGAATGAACAAATGAAGGCCTGAAGAGGATCTTTTCCATAATTCCATCCTAGGAAATTCCTTGCATGTTTCTGGTGAAGGTAGAACACTGGAGATATTTTTTGATTCTTATACCTTTGCAGACCATTTTTGGCAGGCTTCTTTAGTTACAAAGCCAGGCAAAACATATTTTGCTTTTCTCAATTTTTAAAATCAACAGCTTCCCCCGCCCCCCACCCCTCGTTTTACCATATTTGGTTCCTCTTCTTTAAATGCTTTCTAATTCATATGAATAAATTAGTTATGCCAACCCTTGCACTTTGTGAGTTGCTTTTGCTTTTAGACTCCAAAAGTTTGGTAAAGTTTAAGCTGTGATTTAACCGTGCAGACTGGAGGCAAATCATCATGGGCAGACAAGACTCTGATTCTTCCTGGTATCAGTGAACTGGGAGGTTGGTGGTTGAGCAGGCAAAAGAGGGCTGTTGAAAAGATGTTAGCATCAGGCAAAAAGTACACATTTACCAAACAACAAAACAAAACACAGAATAACTGCCATATACAATTACATTTACAGCTCAGAGGAGGATCTGGATTGACACAGATAAGTTATGATACATCTAGACTGTTAAGGTTGCATTGCATATCTGAACATGATCTGCATGTATTCCTCTGGATGGGGTAAATGAAGTTGGTGTGAATGATTGTGACATGTACAACCCATATGTTCCTGATAACAACAGTGTGATAGTAATTTAAGTGTATCATCAGTTTGCAGTCAAGGTGGAGATGAAGTCTAATTATATACGTAAAGTCATTTGTTCTTTTAAATACAAAACTGAACAGAAAAAAAGAACATGGCTCAAAATATAGTTTTAAGAAACACCTCCATACCTCTTGTCTTACACACATGTGCACTCACACATTTTTTTTTTTTTTTTTTTTTTTTTGAGGCGGAGTCTTGCTCTGTCGCCCGGATTGGAGTGCAGTGGCCAGATCTCAGCTCACTGCAAGCTCTGCCTCCTGGGTTTACACCATTCTCCTGCCTCAGCCTCCCGAGTAGCTGGGACTACAGGCGCCCGCCATCTCGCCCGGCTAGTTTTTGTATTTTTAGTAGAGACGGGGTTTCACCGTGTTAGCCAGGATGGTCTCAATCTCCTGACCTCGTGATCCGCCCGTCTCAGCCTCCCAAAGTGCTGGGATTACAGGCTTGAGCCACCGCGCCCGGCCTCACTCACACATTTTTAAAATCAAACTTTAGTTTTCTGAGGTACCATGTAGTGACTGATTAAAGAAAGTTCTTATAAACACCTCACCAATCTTCCTGTCTCCAATATATACTTGAAAATGACAATTCCTGGAGTCATGTTGAGAGCATAGACTTTGGAGTCTGGTACTAATCTCAGCTCTGCCAATTTGTTAACTGTGTCAGTCTGGGCAAGTTACTTGCCAGTTGCGATTGTTAGTTTCTTTACCCATAACATGAGCATTATAACAGCTAGCTCAGAGAAGAGTTTTTAGAATTGAGGTATAATCAGAATGTATTAAGACATATGTAAAGCTCCTAGCATGATACTTGGAACATAATCTTCAATAAAGGGTCATTATAATAATTTTTAAATTGCATTTTATTTACCCCATGCACTTCCCAGAATTATTCTTTCCCTTTTGGCTGCCTGACCTTGGAATTCAATAAACCTACTATTAATGAAAGTTCTGTGACTGTGAAGATAAATCAGAATAGTTCCTGCCCTCAAAAAATTCACACATCAGCTTTGGAAGAGACACAGATACAAGGAACTAGACTGATACTGGTAACTGAAGGAGAAGACCACTTTGTACCAGTTTATGATGATCTACTTGGTATGTGTTTAATTAAGATTGGTTTTTTTTTTTTTTAAGATGTACTAATATCCACACAATGATAAAGCTTGTGGAAGCAGGAAAATTCAAGAAAAAAAAACTCACATTTTCACATAAATGAAGAATATTATCTTTAAAACTCCATCTAGTCAGTATAATTCCTCAGCTTTAAAAAACAATTTTCTGGTCCATTATAAGAAGCAAGCTTCTTTTGCATTCATGTGAAAAATATGCCAAGTTGTACCTTTGAAGTAATATTGGAGAAATGTAGTTAATAGGAAGCACTTCTGGTTGTTAATTACTTAGACCACTTTAATCAAGAACTATTTTCTGAGAAACTTATTCCCAGCGCTGGGTCGGGTGCTAAAGAAACAAAGATGATGAAGATACAGACTTTGCCCTTATGGAACTCATAATGTAAGAATCAAATGTTTATTGATAACCTACAGGGGATGCAATAGGGAAAGAGATATTGAGCTTAGTCTATTGATAGATTGATATATACACATATCTTTCTAGCTTCCTCAAGAAGTATGTGATTGACACAGGATTTGGGCAAGACACTATATTATGTGTATGAAAATATATTCTACGCTCCACCAGAGCTTTTTGTTGTTGTTGTTCCTTAAAACAAAGAGTAGGCTGGGTGTGGTGACTCATGCCTATAATCCCAGCACTTTGGGAGACTGAGGCAGGTGGATCACAAGGTCAGGAGATCGAGACCATCCTGGCCAACATGGTGAAACCCTGTCTCTACTAAAAAAAAAAAAAAAAATTAGCTGGGCATGGTGGCATGCACCTGTAGTTTCAGCTACTCGGGAGGCTGAGGCAGGAGAGGCAGGAGAATCACTTGAACCTGGAAGGTGGAGATTGCAGTGAGCCGAGATCACACCACTGCAGTCCAGCCTGGTGACAGAGCAAGACTCTGTCTCAAACAAAACAAAAACAAAAATGAAGAGTAGCTCTTGAAAGAATAGTTCGGTCTCCAGAGCCCAAGTGAACCTGGGAGCCTTGCTAGCTTTAGGCAGAACTGTGGAGTGGGTTAAGTTATTTTCAATTTCCCTCAAATCTGAACTATTGAAATAGCTTTCTGGTCTCTCAGTTCCTGTCCTTCTGAACTCTGTTTTGTTTCCCACAGGCTATTACAATGATTCTAAAATGTAAACCCTGTTATACTGTTCCCCTGCTTATAAAAACTTTCCTGGCTCCCCATTATCTGCCAAGCATGGCACACAAGACCCTTTGTGATCTTGCTCTGCCAAGCCTTCCAGCCTCATCCTCCATCACACCCACAGGAAGAGTTGCCAGATTTAGTAAATAAAAATGTGAGATCCATAGTTAAATATAAATTTCAGATAAATAATAAATTTTTGGCATAAACATGTCTCAAATATTGCATGACACATACTTACACTAAAACATTTCCATTGTTTATCTGAAATCCAAATTTCAGTAGGCATCCTATATTTTATCTGGCAACGCTACTCATGCCAGGCTGATTGATTAACTTTTCAATTCCTACTAGTCTCTTCTTGCCTTTGCAGGTGCCTGATAACCTCTACACCATGTCCCTTATCCACATGATATTCTTTGCTACTTCTTCAAAGCCAGGCATGGAGTTCTGGAGCTCTGCGGGTGTGAGCTTGGAATCCAATGTGCCTGAGGACGGGCCTCGCCACCTGTGTGCTTTGTTTACTATCTGGGCTTCTGCCCCAGTTCCTGTTCACCCTTTCCATTCTCCCTCCTGGAACTGGAGTTCTGCCCTGAACCCCAGTTTACTTGGCTAGAGTCCACATATAGTTTTTCACCCTTGCCAGCTCTCTCTCTGGGACTGTGGGTAAGAACCTTTCTCCCAGCTGCTGGGTGGGCTTCTGATCTAAACAGGATGGATCACTGAAACCTGCCACAGATGCTGCTACTTTTTTGTCTTGCTTGCTACAAGGGATGGACAAGAAACTCAAATGAAATTAAGTTTGTGAAGTAGTTTGTAAAGTGTAACATCTCTATTATGGTGGTTTAACTTACAGAGAAAGTTCGAGCTCTTACTGATATTGCACATGAAAGCCCCAATGTAAAGTGCCCCAGATTCCTTTTGTTTCTGCTCGTGCCTAGTGATATAGGATGCTGAAAATGATGTGGAAAATGTCCAAATGTTCTTGAATTTTGATTAGTACATTCTGCCACACTGGTTATTGCATTATGGATGGAGACGGGAGAATTTGAACGCGGGAGACAGTGGTTGCAGTGAGCCGACATCACACCACTGCACTTCAGCCTGGGCGGCTGAGCGAGACTGTCTCAAAAAAAAAAAAAAAATTGTAATTTTATGAACCAGAACATACCTTTTCACAACTGAAACCAAAGTCTCAGGAACTATGTCTTATCCTAAGTATATGTAATACACTCTGATATTTTCTATTTTATTTCATTTTTTTAAAAAATTGGTCAGCCCATCAGATTAATTTTGTAACTCACTAATGGATTGTTACCTGCATTTTCCCAGACACTGGTATGCACTATCTAATGAGATTCCCTGTATTAACCAACTGATTGGACAATTGTTAAATGCAATTGTTAAATGTTTACCTCATTTGGTGCTAGGTCCATAGGAATCACCCTGCCCACTAAAGGAGTGAGGCGACCTCACTGAGGTAAGTCACAGTTGTTCCCACTGCTAAGATCAGAAAGCACAGTACTGCAGCCAGACTTTCAAAGCTACCTAAGGTTAATATATATATAATTCCTGGCTGGGCCATTTTTAAAAAGGGATAGCTGCAAAATTACCACAACTACATTTATCTTAGAATAGAGGGATATTGTTTGGAGGCAACTCTTTCTTAGACTGTTTAAATCATTCCTGGTTGGGTTAAAGAGACTTTTAGGTTTCTGAGGTTTCACGTCAATTTCAGAGATAAGAAAACATAAAATAAAAGCTGACTCACTGCTATGATTTTGTTTTACTCTCCATGCCCTAAATGGTGAGCCGATTAGTCTAATATTCAGATTTCACTCTAATAGGCTGCTTTGAGAATCTGGGAAACACTAGATTCCAAAGATAACAAGGAAATATATATACGTATATCTATATATAAGTATGGTCCAAATGGAGTGGAAAGACTACAAAACATGTAAGGAGTTCTTCTTTTGATACAGGTACTCAATCCAGTCCTCTTCTGCCCATCTTCCTCCCCTAACACGTCTTCCCTAACTTACAGCTGCTTCATTCTTTTTTTTCCTTCTGATAGAGTTTTGTTGGTTTTGTTGATCTTGGAAAGATCAGTTTCAGCTCAGTGGTGCACAAAAGCTGGATTGGAGAGAATTAAAGAGAGAATAATAGGAGAAGAGGAATTAGAAACAGCTAGTATAGACAACTGGCTACAAGGGTTACAGAGAAATAAGATGGTAACCAATAAGGGAGGTGCAGTCAAGAGGAGATTTTTGTTTTTGAAATGGTTGACACAACAGCATGGTTGTATACTGATCCAGTAGAGGAAAAATTGATGGTAGAGTAGACAGGGAGGATTTGCTGGTCTAGTGTTCTTGATTCTGCGAGAGGAGTGAGATCTGATGCACAAGTGGAGGCTTTTGCATGGCTGCACCAAGAATGCTTTCTTATTGACAGGGAGAAAGGCAGGGCCTAAAGCCTTACCCCTGCATGGATAAGTTGGCATGGTAGGAGTGAATGGAAGTTCTCTTCTGATTCTTCAGTTTTGTCAGTGAGGAAAGAAGCCCAGTCAGCAGCTGAGAGTGAGGATAGGGGAGAAGAGAATAACAGAGATAAAAATGTCCATGAATAGAGTAGGAGAGTGAAAGGACCAGGGAAATACAGGACATTCGCTGGGAAATAGCAAGAGCCTACTTAAGTTCCTAGTGACACATTTAAAGTAAGACCAAACAGCATGGTGTGTGGGTGGGTGGGTTTGTTTGTCTATCTGTCTGTCTGTTTTCCATCTATGACCAGCTCATGGGTACAGAAACAGTACAGGTGGAAAGTTGGATTTAACTGGAGTTGCAATTTTGCCCACCAGCATGACAGAATTAAGGTGGTCATGGAGTTCAGAGAGTGGTTATACAGATTGACTCTGATATTTAAGCTGGTTAAAGATGGAACAGAGGGCTTCATATGGCTATGGCAGTTAAGACAGAAATGGTGCCTCAGATGTGCCTCCCTCTGGTCTTTGCATGACTGGCTCCCTCTTGTGGTTCAGTCATTCTGTGATCTCACCCTTTTAACTGCAGAGGACTTAAGTTGTTTTCTTATTACTTTCTTTTATTTATCCACCCAGCATATCTGTGCTATGCTTTATATTATTAGAATATAAGCTCCATGAGAGCAAGCACCTTGTCAGTAATGTTCATTGTTTTATAGCCACAGCACTTATTTGACTTATTTGGCAGAGTGAAGACAACAAGTATTTAACGGAAGGATGAAGAATGATTAGAACATGATTATAAGGCCTTCGCCATCCTGCGCATGGTCTTCTACATGTGCTCCTGTTCGTCAGTTTTCTCTTTCTAACCTCCACCAAGAGAAAGAAGATGCTCCCCCAGGGTTAGGGCTACTTGCTAATCAATCCACTCCAGGTCTCCCACAAGGCCTTCCAAAGCTCTGGGAGGAGAGCTCAAGGAAAAATTTACCCCAGAGTTACTGAGGCACCAGATGTTTCAGAGGCCAGCCAAAGAGGAAGGAGGTGCCTTAAAGACATAATTGCTTTCCGTTTTGTTTTGAATTTGTTTTTTTTTTTTTTTTTTTTTTTTTTTTTTTTTTTTTTGAGACGGAGTCTCGCTCTGTCGCCCAGGCTGGAGTGCAGTGGCCGGATCTCAGCTCACTGCAAGCTCCGCCTCCCGGGTTCACGCCATTCTCCTGCCTCAGCCTCCCGAGTAGCTGGGACTACTGGCGCCCGCCAGGTCGCCCGGCTAGTTTTTTGTATTTTTAGTAGAGACGGGGTTTCACCATGTTAGCCAGGATGGTCTCGATCTCCTGACCTCGTGATCCGCCCGTCTCGGCCTCCCAAAGTGCTGGGATTACAGGCTTGAGCCACCGCGCCCGGCCTGAATTTGTTTTTTTTAAAGACAGGGTCTCACTTTGTCTTCCAGGCTGGAGTGCAGTGGTACAATCTCTGCTCACTTCAACCTCCACCTCCTGGGCTCAGGTGATCCTCTTGCCTTAGCCTCCCAAGTAGCTGGCACTACAGGTATGCGCTACCACGCCTGGCTAATTTTTATATTTTTTTGTAGTAATGGGGTTTTGTCATGTTGACCAAGCTAGTCTTGAACTCATGGGCTCAAGCGATCCACCTGCCTCTGCCTCCTAAAGTGCTGGGAGTACAGGACTGAGCCACCGAATCCAGCCTAGAATACTTTCATCACCACAAAAAGTTCTCACCTGCCTGTTTGCAATCCGTCTCTGCTCCCACCCGCAGCCCTAGGAAACCACTGATCTTTCTGTCTCTACAGTTTTGCCTTTTCTAAAATTTTCATATAAACAGATTCACACAATATGTAGTCCTTTGTGTCTGAGTCCTTCCATTTCTCATCATGTTTTTATTGTGAATAATATTTTACACTATAGATACACAACATTTTGTTTGTTGAGTCACCAGTTGATGGACATTGTTTCCAGGTTGAGGGCTAATTATGAGTATACTGCCATGAATATTTGTATACACATCTTTCTGTGGACATACACTTTTTATTTCTCCTGGGTAGATACTTCAGAGTTGAATTGCTAAGTTAAATAAGTTTAAGTAGCCGCACCATTTTACATTCCCACCAGCAATATATGAGTTTCTCTATATCCTGGCCAACACTTAGTCAATCTTTTTTGTTTTAGCCATTCTAGTAGGTGTGTAGTGGTATCTCACTTTGGTTTTAATTTGCATTTTTCTGATGACTTATGATGTTCACCATCTTTTCGTATACTTATTTACTATTTATATATCTTCTTTGGAGAGAAGTGATTACTTAAATATTTTGTGCATTTTCTTTTCTTTTTTTTTTTTTTTTGAGACAGGATCTTGCTTTGTCACCCAGGCTGGAGTGCTGTGGCACAATCACGGCTCAATGCAGCCTCAACCTCCTGGGCACAGTGATCCTCCCACCTCATTCCCCCAAGTAGCTGGGACTACAGGCCCATGGCACCCTACTCGGCTAATTTTTGTATTTGTTTGTATTATTTTGTTCCACCATGTCACCCAGGCTGGTCTTGAATTCCTGGGCTTAAGCAGTCCTCTAGCCTTGGCCTCCCAAAGTGCTGGAATTACAGGCATCAGCAACTGTGCATGGTCTATTTTGCTCATTTCTTACTGGGTTGTTTATTTTCTTATTGCCGAATTTTAGACGTTTTTAATATATTATGAATGCAAGTCCTTCATCAGATGTATGTTTTGCAAATATTTTCATTTCTCAGTGGTGTCTTTTGAAGAGCAGAAGTTTTAATTTTTATAAAGTTTTAACTTTATAAAAACTGTCCTAGATTGTTCATGCTTTTTCTGTCATGTGCAAGAAATCTGCCTAATCGAAGGTTGCAAAGATTTTGCTCTGTTTTACTCAAGTTGTTTTATATAATGTGAGGTTAAGGTCAAATTTCATCTCTTTGCATGTGGTTATTCAGCCGTTCTAGCACCTTCTCTTGAAAAGACTATTCTTTCCCCACTGAATTACTTGGCAGGTTTCTTGAAAATCAACTGAACCGGGGCCGGGCGCGGTGGCTCAAGCCTGTAATCCCAGCACTTTGGGAGGCCGAGACGGGCGGATCACGAGGTCAGGAGATCGAGACCATCCTGGCTAATACGGTGAAACCCTGTCTCTACTTAAAAATACAAAAAACTAGCCGGGCGACGAGGCGGGCGCCTGTAGTCCCAGCTACTCGGGAGGCTGAGGCAGGAGAATGGCGTAAACCCGGGAGGCGGAGCTTGCAGTGAGCTGAGATCCGGCCACTGCACTCCAGCCTGGGTGGCAGAGCAAGACTCCATTTCAAAAAAAAAAAAAAAAGAAAATCAACTGAACCAAAGTGTGGGCCGCACAGTGGCTCAGGCCTGTAATCCCAGCACTTTGGGAGGGCGAGGAGGGCAGATCACCGGAGGTGCAGAGTTCAAGACCAGCATGGCCAACAGGGCGAAGCCCCGTCTCTACTTAAAAAAATACAAAAATTAGCCAGGTGTGGTGGCATGCATCTGCAATCCCAGCTACTCAGGAGGCTGAGGCAGGAATATTGCTTGAACCCAGGAGGCAGAGGTTGCAGTGAGCCGAGATTGTGCCATTGCTCTCCAGCCTGGGTGAGAGTGAGACTCTGTCTGAAAAGCAACAACAACAACAACAACAACAACAACAAAGTGTGAAGGTCTGCTACTGGAGCTTCTATTCTTCCATTTATCTAAATATCTATTCTGTCTTTATAACGCTTTCTTGATTATGCTAGCATTGTAGTAAGATTTAGAATCAGGTAAATCCTTCAACTTTTTCTTTATCAAAATTGTTTCACTATTCTGGATTCTTTGCACTTTCATATACTTTTTTGCCACATGAAAGTTATTAGCTTATTAATCTTATGAAAAGTCCACACAGTGGCTGCAGTTAATGTCATTGAAGCATCTTTATTCCTTTGGCTTTTTGCCAACAGCACCATTGGCCTTTGTAATGGTGACTTTCTTTGTTCTCTTCTTGTGTTCTTTTTGAGGTCTTTTCCTTCTCATCCAAGCCACGTCTTGCAAGTCTATGTTTGGCTTCATTTTTCTTTGCATAACCCAAGGAATCATAAATCATGTCAAAGCCAGTTGTCTTGCCACCACCAAAATGAGTTCTGAATCCAAATACATTCCCACCAGCAATATATGAGTTTCTCCATATTGTTCACTTGGTCAGTCTTTTTTGTTTTAGCCATTCTAGTAAGTGTGTAGTGGTATCTCATTTTGGTTTTAATTTGCATTTTTCTGATGACTTATGATGTCCAGCGTCTTTTTTATTTTGAGACAGAGTCTCACTCTGTCGCCCAGGCTGGAGTGCAGTGGTGTGATCTTGGCTCACTGCAACCTCCACCTCCCAGGTTCAAGCAATTCCCATGCCTCAGCCAAGTAACTGACTAGTGTGGTCTTGTACATTTTGGATAGTTTTTCCCAAATTTCTGTGTTGGGTACTGATAACTTTCCAGGGTGAAGGACATCAATGACCATTTGTTCATCTCAAGGAGTTGACTGGTCAAAAAGTTCCTGGTTCAGATAGTTACTGTGTCATTCATGATGGCAATCAATCCTCAGGTAGCCACTTCCATATAAATTTTAGGAATACCTTGTCAATTTAAAGAAAAAAAGGCTGGACATGGTGGCTCATGCCTGTAATCTCAGCTCTTTGAGAGGCCAAGGCAGGAGGATTGCTTGAGCCCAGTAGTTCAAGACCAGTCTGGGCAATATAGTGAGACCCCTTCTCTAAAAATAATTTTTTTTTGTAATTAGCCAGGCATGGTGGTGCACACCTGTAGTCGCAGCTACTTGGGTGCGCTGAAGTGGGAGGATTGCTTGAGCCTGGTAGTTTGAGACCAGCCTGGGCAACATGGTGAGACCCCTTCTCAAAAAAAAAAATTTTTTTTTTAATTAGCCAGTCATGGTGGTGCACACCTGTAGTCTCGGGTAGTTGAGGGGCTGAGGTGGGAGGATTGCTTGAGCCCAGGAGTTTGAGACCAGCCTGGACAATATAGTGAGACCCCTTATGTTAAAAAAAAGTTTTTTAATTAGCCAGTCATGGTGGTGCACAACTGTAGTCTCAGGTAGTTGAGGGGCTGAGGCAGGAGGATTGCTTGAGCCCAGGAAGTTGAGGCTGCAGTGAGCCATGATTGCACAACTGCATAGAGCAAGACTCTGTCTCAACAACAACAAAAATAGCCTATTAGGATATTGACAGATATTACATTGAATTTAATTTATTTATTTTATTTATATATATATATATATTTTTTTTTTAGAGAGTCTTGCTCTGTCACCCAGGCTGAAGTGCAGTGGCATGATCATATAATATCTCACTGCTACCTCAAACTCCTGGGCTCATGGGATCCTCCCACCTCAGCCTCTGCAGTAGCTAGAACTACAGGCACATGCCACTATACCCCGCTAATTTTTTTTGTTTGTTTTTTTGGTAGAGACAGGATCTCACTATGTTGCCCAGGCTGGCCTCAAGCAACCTCCAGCTGCCTCCCCAAGTGTTGGGATTACAGGCTTGAGCCACCACATTCAGCCTACACTGAATTTACACATCAATATTGGGAAATTGTCATCTTAACAATATTGAATCTTCCAACCCATGGATATCATATCTCTCCCATTTTGTGTAAGTCCTTTTAAATTTATCTTAGCAGTGTTTTGTACAAGTTTGCCTTTCTCTTGTCTAATTTATTCCTAAGTATCTTATTCTTTTGATGCTCATTAAACAGACTTACTAGTTATGATACGTTTTTGTAGATTCTTGGCAATTTCTTACATACAAGATAATGTTGCTTGAGAATCACAATAGCTTTTAAACTCTTTGCTCACTGCATCTCAGTTAACCCTCTCACTCCATCTAGCACCCAAGACCATAGCCCAAAAATATCCAAATGCTACTCTTCTAAGGATAGAGTTGTGTGTCCTTAAATTTCTCCTAAAGATTGGAATGTTCCACCAACAGTAGTCTTGATCTTCTACTATGGTAGTGTGCTACGTCCATCTCTAGTACAAAGATAAACATGTCACAAGAACCATGCATTCATGCACTTAGGATTATTTCCCCCTTGCCCCTGTGACTTGTGTGTATCTTTGCTTCAGTCATTGACCAACCATCCTACAGAAGGCTATACTCTTTTAGATAAGTTTTAGGTAAGTTTCTGTCTATAGTAATTTTGTCTTTGCTCAAATCTCAGACAGTTCTCTCATAGTTACATCTTGACCACTGGGATATTTTTGGATCCTGATTCTGCCATTCAACATATTAGTTATTGCAACAAAATTCATGCCTTCTCATATTTGGGCAGTAAATCATAGTCTTTAGCCAAGTAAATTTTGAACAAAAGTCTTATAGCAGAGACAGACCACTGTGGCATGGCATTGGAGACCTTCTCTCTGGTTGCCTTTGATCAGCAATTAGTACTCTTTAGGAATGATTGCTCTGCTAATTACACGTGAACTTACCTATCCTTCCTTTCCTCAACTGTAAAATGAGGATAATAATAGTACTCTCCTCACAAGACTGTTGCAAGGATTAGATGACTAAACATATGTAATGAAGTCACAGTAGTACCTACCACAGAGAAGTGCGCAAGAAAGTGAGTCATGTTGGGCATTGTGGCTCATGGCTGTAATCTCAGCACTTTGGGAGGTCGAGTTGGGAGGATCACTTGAGCTCAGGAGTTCAAGACCAGCCTGGGCAACATAGGGAGACTTCATCTCTAAAAAAAAAGAAAGAAAGTGAGTCATTATTATTTGGGGAAGAAAGAAAAGACTCTACAGTCAATAGCGTGGCCTTTATCCTTGCCTTTTCATTTCCTACCTGTGTGCATCCTTAGACAAGCTATTTAACTCTTATCAGTTTCTTCATCTTAAAATAATTGTAAAAACAGTGCCTTATTCATAAGATTTTTGTGAGAATTAAATGAAATAATGCAGATAGAGTAACACCATGCACGACACTCAATCAGTATTTGTTGCACTGATAATTACTGACATTCAACTTGTACACATTTTTATCTCCCCTCCACTGCAATCCTCCTGTCAAATTATTTCCAAAAGCTTGAGGATATTTGGACACATTACATTTATAGCACTTCGCTGATCAACCTACTTGATAACTTAGTAGCCAGTTTAGAGTATTATGGTTAATTTAAGTCATCATTTATTTATTTATTTATTTATTTTATTTTTTTGAGACAGAGTCTTGCTCTGTCGCCCAGGCTGGAGTGCAATGGCGCAATCTTGGCTCACTGCAACCTCTGCCTCCCGGGCTCAAGCGATTCTCCTGCATCAGCCTCCTGAGCAGCTGGGATTACAGGCATTCACCACCACGCCCAGCTAATTTTTGTATTTTTAGTAAAGATGGGGTTTCACTATGTTGGCCAGGCTGGTCTCAAACTCCTGACCTCGTGATCTACCCACAGATCATGGCCTCCCAAAGTGCTGGGACTACAGGCGAGAGCCACCGCACCCAGCTAAGTCATCTTTTAAAATTCTTCTAAAATTTAGGCCGGGTGCGGTGGCTCAAGCCTGTAATCCCAGCACTTTGGGAGGCCGAGACGGGCGGATCATGAGGTCAGGAGATCGAGACCATCCTGGCTAATACGGTGAAACCCCGTCTCTACTAAAAAAAAAAAAAAAAAAAAAAAAAAAAAAAAAAATATATATGGCCGGGCGCGGTGGCTCAAGCCTGTAATCCCAGCACTTTGGGAGGCCGAGACGGGCGGATCACGAGGTCAGGAGATCGAGACCATCCTGGCTAACATGGTGAAACCCCGTCTCTACTAAAAATTACAAAAAACTAGCCGGGCGAGGTGGCGGGCGCCTGTAGTCCCAGCTACTCCGGAGGCTGAGGCAGGAGGATGGCGTAAACCCGGGAGGCGGAGCTTGCAGTGAGCTGAGATCCGGCCACTGCACTCCAGCCTGGGTGACAGCGCGAGACTCCGTCTAAAAAAAAAAAAAAAAAAAAAAAAAAAAAAAAAAAAAAAAAAAAAAAAAATATATATATATATATATATATAAAATTCTTCTAAAATTCTAAAATGCAAGCAAAATTCTTGTTTAAATGTTTAATTTATATATATACACATATATGTATACAAATATATAATGGCTAGAATGTTAATTTTGGGTTCATTTTATGAGACTCTAGACTTGTATGTTGTATATGCTATATGTAGTGTTTATAAGAGTACTCTGGGTATCAGCCCTTGAAAAACTGTGTTCATTTGATAGACTGTGAGGCACAGTTTGATTATTCAAAGTTATTATGAAGGTATATGTTTGTTTTTATCACTGCTTCTTCCTTTGATTTATTTGGTGCTGAGAATGTAGCTCAGGAATGCAACCACCAATGACAGAGCTGTTTCTATGAGAAAATAGTCTGCCCCTCAGTGATCAATTGTGATGTGGAATCTAGGACTCACTGTGGTGGAAGCAGTTGCTGCTTGCCAAATCACAACATTCCCTGTGTGTTAGGAAAAGACATCCCAAATCTTAAAGGTAGGATTTCCACAAAACAAACAATTCAGAAGTTAATGCCTCATAGCAACTAAGAAGTAAGACTTGATTTTTTGGTGTAGTTTTTTTCAAAGTACTACATGTCAAATTTTCTAAAAGTATCTGTGTGTGTGAGTAATACAAAATGTTGCAAGTCAGAACCACTTGGATTTTATTTTCTATCCTGTGCACTGTTAAAAAGAATTGGGGCACATTACCTATCAATTTTATTTCTTTTTTTCCCCAAAATGCAGATAATAATTACCAAAGATTAAATGGTAAATATAAAGTACAGAACATAGTACCTGGCACATGGTAGGTGCTCAATAAATGTTTCCTTCCTTTTTCATTGTCATTGATGGTCCATTACAAAATATATATTAGGCCGGGCGCGGTGGCTCAAGCCTGTAATCCTAGCACTTTGGGAGGCCAAGACGGGTGGATCACAAGGTCAGGAGATCGAGACCATCCTGGCTAACATGGTGAAACCCCGTCTCTACTAAAAAATACAAAAAACTAGCCAGGCAAGGGTGGCGGGCGCCTGTAGTCCCAGCTACTCGGGAGGCTGAGGCAGGAGAATGGCGTAAACCCGGGAGGCGGAGCTTGCAGTGAGCTGAGATCCGGCCACTGCACTCCAGCCTGGGCGACAGAGCGAGACTCCGTCTCAAAAAAAAAAAAAAAAAAAAAAAAAAAAAAAAAAATATATATATATATATATATATTAAAGGAAAAGATGCTGAAAGCCTGGTAGATTTGGATACTTCTATGTCAAAGATACCATTTATGGCCTTTTATAAGTGATTCAAAAAATTAACATGTGCCTCAACTTCTACCTTGCTGTGAACTCTCGAAAGGTGGCAACAAATCCTTTTAGAGTTTCTTGCAACAGAGAAAATCCACCTGTGATGCTACAGAATATTGGCTCCTCTGTTGTGTTCTTGGATTTCCTCTCAACAGTTGCTTGCTGTGGTTTCTTAGGTTACAGGTACAATTAGTGAACTAAGGATTTAAGGTATGAGGCTTATTATTATTATTGGCTTTAATGTAACTATGGCTTATGCCTTATTATTTCTGGACTTCAGTCATCACTGTCATTATCAGACCTGCTGATCATCAGTCATTTCAGGGCCAAAAATAACAAAAGCACCAGAAACTGAAATCCTGAGGACAATATAATCAACTCTGTTATTCAGGGACTTATTATTTCAAATCTCTGATTTAGAATTTGTTAGAATTTCCCAACTGGATGTGCATTTGAGTGTAACTTTGTTATGTGAGTAGCAAAATACTTTGCAAAGCAAAATAATAAACAAGATTGCAGGAGGAATGTTCAACCCGCTAAAGAAAACAGTAGGATGAGAACATTGAGAACCCATAGAGGTTTCCATTTACTTAAAGAATTAGAAGCATGCATGTATACACTGAGATACCACAATATATTTGGCTGATCTATTTTCTTCTCTGTCTCCCTTATTAGACTTGGCTTTTTGAGAATAGGAACAAAGTTCCTGTAAGAGTAGGCTTTTGTACATGTTAGCTAAATTAGTAGGTCCTTCAGTGCTGCGTGGATGACTTAGGTGTTAATCACATTCATGAGTCTCTTACCAAACACACACACACACACACACACACACACACACACACACACACACACACACAGATACACAGGTGCAAAATTCTGTCAGTAGGATTCACTGAGCTGGAGTCAGGATTGCAAGAGATTTGTTGGGGATAATTATGCCTATAAAAGGTAAGAGTGGGGAAGAAGCAGGATTGTGTAGGAAAAGCCTCAGACCACGGTGTGGATCTGAGAATGTCTTGGTTGACCCTCTGGAAAGTTCTAGAACAAAGATAACTCGTTAGAAAAGCCCCACATTAGGCAAAAACAGCCAGGCCCTAGTATCCCTACCATGCTTAGTTATTGGCTGGGGGATGCCCAAGAAGAGCATGACCTCAGCTCAATAGCTGACACAGATCTTGCAGATGCTAACAAATGGAGGCTATTGGCTAACTGCACTGCTTGCAGCTGAGTAGCAACTTCTTTCTTAAAGGAAGATCTGAGTGATGCACCGTTGTGGTTACCACAAGCCCCGAGATAATGAACCTCCCTCATAACACAAATTCAGATATGAGGTGATTGACTCTGATTGCTACTTCCAAAAACATCTGCCCACCTCTTCTCTGATGAAGCATGAACAGAAAGTCTTGGGTGGACAAAGACAGAGAGCTGTATTTCACCGAGTCCCCAGGGTCTGGAAACTTGGTTGACAATAAGAGAATCAGCCAATTGGAAGATTCGGTGAATTGCTATTGTTGAAACCCAGCCAGGGCCAGATGTGGTGGCTCACGCCTGTAATCCCAACACCTTGGGAGGCCGAGGTAGAAGGATTGCTTGAGCCCCGGAGTTCAAGACCAGTCTGTGCAACACAGCAAGACCTCTACAGATAATGTTTAAAATTAGCCAGACATGGTGGTACACACCTGTGGCCCAGCTACTTCGGAAGCTGAGGTGGGTGGATTGTTTTAACCTGGGTGGTCAAGGCTGTGGTGAGCCATGATTGCACCACTGCACTCCAGCCTGGGTGACAGAACGAGACCTCATCTAAAAGGAAGGATGGAAGGGAGAGAGGGAGGGAGGGAAGGAGGGAGGGAGGGGCGTGGTGGCTCACACCTGTAATCCCAGCACTTTGGGAGGCCCAGGCGGGCAGATCATGAGGTCAGGAGATCGAGACCATCCTGGCTAACACGGTGAAACCCCGTCTCTACTAAAAATACCAAAAAATTAGCCGTGTGTGGTGGTGGGCGCCTGTAGTCCCAGCTACTTGGGAGGCTGAGGCTGGAGAATGGCATGAACCCGGGAGGCAGAGCTTACCTTGAGCCGAGATCGTGCCACTGCACTCCAGCCTGGGCAACAGAGCAAGACAAGAAAGAGAAAGAAAGAAAGAGAGAAAGAAAGAAAGAGAGAAAGAAAGAAGGAAAAAGAAAGAGAGAAAGGAAGAAAGAAGAGAGAGAGAGGAAGAAAAGAGAAAGAAAGAAAAAGAAAGAAAGAAAAGAGGAAGGAAGGAAGGGAGGGAGGGAGGGAGGGAGGGAGGGAGGAAGGGAGGAAGGAAGGGAGGGAGGGAAAGAAAATCCAGCCAGCCACGTTCCCAGAATCATTTTCATGAATATTTAAAGTAGAGAGGACAGTCACTAATAGGAAATGCTAAACCATAGCCAGGGGATGGATGGCACCAACTGACTCCCCTCCCGAGTCTTCCTCAGCCAGCTGCTCAGCTTTTTCCTGGTTGTTTCAGTAATCTCATAGCATCAAGGACCCACATTTCTTTTTTTTCTTTCTTTTTTTTCTGTGAGACACGGTCTCTTGTCACCCAGACTGGAGTGCAGTGGGGCAATTATGGCTCCCTGGGTGATCCTCACACCTCAGCCTCCCAAGGAGCTAGGACTACAGGCACACACCATCACACCCAGCTAATTTTTGTATATTTTGTAGAGATAGGATGTTGCCATGTTGCACAGGCTGGTCTTGAATTCCTGCGCTCAGGTGATCTACCTGCCTCAACCTCCCAAAATGCTGAGATTACAGGCATGATCCACCATGCCTGGCTTTCTTTTCTTTTTTCTTTTCTTCTTTTTTTCGGGCGGCGGGACAGCATCTCACTCTGTTGCCCAGGCTGGAGTGCAGTGGTGCAAACTTGACTCACTGCAATCTCTGCCTCCAGTGTTCAAGCACCTCTTGTGCCTCAGCCTCACAAGTAGCTGGGACTACAGGTGCATGCCAGCACGCCCGGGTAATGTTTGCATTTTTTGGTAGAGACAGGGTTTCAACATGTTGATCAGGCTGGCCTTGAACCTGACCTCAAGTGATCTGCCCGCCTTGGCCTCCTAAAGTGCTGGGATTACAGGCAACAGCCCCCATGCCCTGGCCTTTATTTTCAATTATACAAGTCAAACATTCTCTTCGCAGAAAATTTAGACAGTACAACTTATTCTGCAGAGTAAAAAAAGTCACTCGTAATATGACGTCCCAGAAACAATTATTCCCAATTTTGTTTTCCAGTCACATTCATAACAAAATATACCCCCTCCTCCCTCCATGATCTAATGTCATATACATTTTCCAAAGACAGGCCATTCTTGCAGCCTGCCTGGACTGAGAAGCTGGCAGTGCTAGGGTCAGATGGCAGAGTGCTGAGAGGAAGAAGAGTGGATGGTGGATAGAGAGTAATCACCAGGCCGGGCGCGGTGGCTCAAGCCTGTAATCCCAGCACTTTGGGAGGCCGAGGCGGGCGGATCACAAGGTCAGGAGGTCGAGACCATCCTGGCTAACACAGTGAAACCCCGTCTCCACTTAAAAAATACAAAAAATTAGCCGGGCGAGATGGCGGCGCCTGTAGTCCCAGCTACTCGGGAGGCTGAGGCAGGAGAATGGCGTAAACCCGGGAGGCGGAGCTTGCAGTGAGCTGAGATCCGGCCACTGCACTCCAGCCCGGGAGACAGAGCGAGACTCCGTCTCAAAAAAAAAAAAAAAAAAAAAAAAAAAAAAAAAAAAAAAAGAGAGTAATCACCTTCCAGAGTTCATTTTTGATTGGGCACTCTTTGAGGGTAGATCTGAGCATCCTGGGGCCTCATGTTGAAATGACCTCTGTCCTCTTTTTGGCCTGGAGTCAGGCAGAGCAAGTAGGTGTTCTTGGGTGTGGGAAAACATGGGGCTAAGGCAAATCCATTCTCTGTACCCATCCGTGTGTATGACCACCACCCAAGCACCATGCAGAATTGCAGACAGACTCCTTTAGTTAATACTAAGTCCTTATTGTGTAATAGAATATTTTTTCTTGCCCTCAAGAAGTTTAAAGTCTAGTGAGAGAGACAGGAAAACTGACCTTTAAAATACATCATGCTGTGGCCAGGTGTGGTGGTGTATGCCTGTAATCCTAGCACTTTAGGAGGCCAAGACGGGTCGATCACTCGAATTCAGGAGTCCGAGACCAGTCTGGGCAACATGGTGAAACCCTGTCTCTATTTTAAAAATTAATTTAAAAAGATTAAAATATATCATGCTTTGGATGTGGTGGCTCCCATCTGTAATCCCAGTACTTCGGGAGGCAAAGGCAGGAGGATCATTTGATTACAGGAGTTCAAGACCAGCCTGGGCAACATAGTGAGACCCCATCTCTACAAAAAAATTTTAAAAATTAGCCAGATGTGGTGACCCATACCTATGGTCCCGGCTACTTGCGAGGACGAGTTGGGAGGATGGCTTGAACCCAGGAGATCGAGGCTGTAGTGACCTGTGATTGTGCCACTGCACTCCAGCCTGGGTGACAGAGTGAGACCCTGTCTCAAAAATTTTCTAAAAATTAAAAAATAAAATACATCATGATATTTGCTAAATAGCAAAATGTGTATGATACTGTGAGAGACGAGGGAGTAAGCACTGTAACATATAAGTCTGAACATGATGAATAAGTTGGCATTCAAGGGAAAAGGCCATTCAAGGATGACAGAAAGCTAAGACACAAGAGAATGAGAGATAGGCTTGGGGATGAGAATGAGGCTCAGTGAAACCAAAAAACAGGTATGGAAGGGGCAGGGTTTTGGGGTGATGGATTTCACTATATCAGGTGAATGCCTTTCAGGTATTAGGCTACGGGTGTTTTGTTGTTGGTGGTGGTGGTTTTCTTTGTTTGTTTGTTTTTGAGATGGAGTCTCGCTCTGTCACCCAGATTGGAGTGCAGTGGTGCGATCTTGGCTCACTGCAACCTCCACCTCCCAGGTTCAAGTGATTCTCCTACCTCAGCCTCCTGAGTAGCTGGGATTATAGTGCATGGCAATTAATTTTTGTGTTGTTAGTAGAGATGGAGTTTCACTATGTTAGCCGGGCTGGTCTCTAACTCCTGACCTCAAGTGATCCGCCCACCTTAGCCTCCCAAAGTGCTGGGATTACAGACATGAGCCACCATGCCCGGCCGTAAGATTTAATGAGATGAAATCTCTGCTTCCAATCAGGCCACAGTCTGGTTGAGAAGGCCTCTGAAGTGATGTTTGAGACCCAGCAGCATCACTAATTCTGAGAGTTCCACTATAGCAGTTCTCAGTGTCCACCTCAAGTCAGTTAAGCATTTAGGAACACCAAATTATTAGACTTTCCTTCTAAGAGAATTTACATCTGAAATATAACAATTAACCAACTAATTTAATTTTTAATAACTCTTTGATAAACTCTATGCTCATAGTTTTAAAATGTATTTAATGCACACATATTGCATCCCCCCCAAAATTCATATGTTGAAGCCCTAATCCCTGGTACTGCAGAATGTGACTGTATTTGGAGATAGGGTCTTTAAAAAGGTGATTAAGTTAAACGAGAGCATTAGGGTCAGCTCTAATCCAAACAGACTTTATAAAAGGAAATTTGTACACACACAGAGACACCAGTGGAGTGTGTGCACAGAGCAAGGACCATGTGAGGACACAGGGAGAGGATGGCTATCTGTAAGCCAAGATGAAATCTCTTCAGAAGAAACCAATCCTGCTGACACTTTGATGTTGGACTTCTAGCCTCCAGAACTGTGAGAATATAAATTTAGTTCAAGCCAACTAATTGGTGGTACTTTGTTATGGCAGCCCTTGCAAACTAATAGATATATGATCCTGCCAGTAAAATGCATATGTACATGCATTTTAAAATGTACTCTTGGTTTCCCTGTGTTAAAAAGTCTGTACCTCATCGTATAGAAATCAGGAACCATTGAGATAGTTTTTGAGCAGAGGAGTGACAGGACCAGATCTGTGTTCTAGAAAGAGAATTCTGATGTCAACTAGGATAATGAATTGGAAAGGTGGTGATATGGTTTAGCTGTGTCCCCACCCAAGTCTCATCTTGAATTTCCATGTGTTGTGGGAGGGATCTGGTGGGAGGTAATTGAATCATGATGTTCTTGTGATAATGAATAAGTCTCATGAGATCTGGTGGTTTTAAAAATAGGAGTTCCCCTGCACAAGCTCTTTCCCTCTTTGCCTGCTGCCATCCATGTAAGACGTGACTTGCTCCTCCTTGCCTTCCACTATGATTGTGAGGCTTCTCCAGCCACATGGAACTGTAAGTCCAATTAAACGTCTTTCTTTCATAAATTTCCCAGTCTCAGGTATGTCTTTACCAGCAGCATGAAAACAAACTAATACTGAGACTGAGGGTAGGAAATCTGACAAGGAGGCTGCTACCATCAAGTGGAGTCACCAATCCCTTGACGAAAGGCCCTGAAACATTTAGAGAGTATGCTGAGGGCAGGGGTGCAAAGGGGGATTTACCCTGGGGAAAGAAAGGCATTTTGCACAATGTTACCCATTGACCTGAATTTAAACTTTCATCATGGCATAGGCTAGCCTTGGTGACAAAGCATTTGAGGGAAGCTGACTTTGCTTGTGCAGGAGATCCCTAAGTATTGGACACCAGTCAGTCTCTTACAGAGAGCTGTGTGTTTCTTTTTCAGATATTTGCTGTTCTTGGCCAGGCCTGGTGGCTCATGCCTGTAACCTCAGTACTGTGAGAGGCCAAAGCAGGAGAATTGCTTGAAGCCAGGAGTTGGAGGCTGCAGTGAGCTAAGAAGCTGCCACTGCATTCCAGCCTGGACAACAGAGCAAGGCCCTGCCCAAAAAAAATAAAATAAAAATAAAAAGATTTAAAAATTTAATTTGCTGTTCTTTACTTGGCCTGCTAACTGAGATATCTGCTTGTAGCCTAGGAAAAATTACTTCTTAGGTAGATAGTTAAGAGATTTTATAAATTTACCATATGGGAAAAAGAAATACTTTGGGGCTTGACATTAAGATACCAGGTTCAAACTCTGGGTGTTTTCCAGACTAGCAGTTTGATACTGTTTAGATCTTTTTACTTCTCTGGGCCTTAAGCTGCTGATTGGTAAAATGAAGAGAGGAAGAAAAACAATTCTTCAGTTTTCTTATATCCAAGGCACTGTATACTGAAGATGTTCCTAATTAGAAGGTGTTTATACTATTTAATACTCAGAAAAACTGTGAAATATTACTATCCCCATTTGACAGATGAAAAAACTAAGGTTTGTCAGAGAAGCCAGCATTCAAACTCATGTGTCAAGCTCTAAACCCACAATTTCTAAGGCTCCTTCTAATTCCAAAATGCTGTAATTCATGTGCAGTACCTGGAACATTTTAGGCTGAATAAACGCTAATGTCTAATCAAGCCACAGTAGTAAAAACAATAGGTTTTCCAGTGATTACTAAGTGGCTGCGAAAGAAGCACTCATCCAGCAGGGAAATATAGTTTCTCACTGGCAGAGAATGTAACAGGCAAAGGGAGGCCAACAATAAATCAGCAATTTTTCAGGAGCAAATGACATTTTCTCAAGTTGAAATTGTAGAACTCTGTAGTCTGGAATTTGACTCAAACTCTGGGACAAGTGCTCTAGGAATGGTGAAAATAAATGCCCCAAATCATGCTAGACCCAGTTAATCTGGGTCTAACATGGGGCATCTTCTGACGCTGCTGCTAAAAGGCTCTCCTCCAATACTAACATGAAGCAGAGGAGAATAATCCAGGTCCCCTAATTTCAAGTCTAGTGTCCTTTCATTGTCCTCAAGTAGCTTATACCTGGGTTGAGGAAACATACAACTCTTACCTGTTCTTTATTCATTCATCCACTCAACAAGCACTTATCAAGCACTGTCTATATGTTAACACAGAGTTGTGTATGGGAACATAAAAGCAAGGTCCCACTGGGCACAGTGGCTCATGCCTGTAATCCCAGGGCTTTGGGAGGCCGAGGTGAGTGGATTCCCTGAGGTCAAGAGTTTGAGACAAGCCTGGCCAACATGGTGAAACCCCATCTCTACTAAAAATACAAAAAATTAGCCAGGCATGATGGCAGGTGCCTGTAATCCCAGCTACTCGGGAGGCTGAGGCAGGAGAATTGCTTGAACCCAGGAGGCAGAGGTTGCAGTGAGCCAAGATCGCACCACTACACTCCAGCCTGGGCAACAAGAGCAAAACTCTGTCTCAAAAAAAAAAAAAAAAAAAGGCAAGGTCCCTGTCTCACGTGTCCATGTGAAGAGACCACCAAACAGGCTTTGTGTGAGCAACATAGCTGTTTATTTCACCTGGGTGCAGACAGGCTGAGTCTGAAAAGAGAGTCAGCAAAGGATGGTGGATTATCGTTAGTTCTTACAGGTTTTGGGATAAGCAGTGCAGTTAGGAGCAATGTTTTGCGGGCAGGGGGTGGATCTCACAAAGTACATTCTCAAAGGTGGGGAGAATTACAAAGAATCTTCTTAAGGGTGGGGGAGATTACAAAGTACATCAGTTAGAGTGGGGCAGAAACAAATCACAGTTGTGGAATGTCATCAGTTAAGGCTATTTTCACTTCTTTTGTGGATGTTCAGTTGCTTCAGGCCATCTGGATGTATACGTGCAGGTCACAGGGGATATGATGGCTTAGCCTGGGCTCAGAGGCCTAACAGTCCCCTTGCTGCTGGGCGCGGTGGCTCACGCCTATAATCTCAGCCCTGTGGGAGGCTGAGGCAGGAGGATCACTTGAGCCCAGGAGTTCAAGACCAACCTGAGCAATAGGATGAAAACCCATCTCTACCAAAAATACAAAAATTAGCTGGGTATGGTGGTGAGTGCCTGTAATCCCAGCTATTCCGGAGACCGAGGCAGGAGACTCGCTTGAACCCGGGAGGCAGAGGTTGCGGTGAGCAGAGATTCCGCCACTGAACTCCAGGCTGGGCAACAAAGGGAGACCCTATCTCAAAATAGTAATAAGAAGAAGAAGAAGAAGAAGAAGAAGAAGAAGAAGAAGAAGAAGAAGAAGAAGAAGAAGAAGAAGAAGAAGAAAGAAGGAAAATAAATAAATAAAGAAAAGAAAAGCAGGGTCCCCTGCTTAGCAGGGGTTTATGGTTTTGATGGGGGAAACAAGGAAAGCAACAAGAATAGAGGGAAGCCCAGGAAATCATGGGTACACAGAGGTGGGACATTCTGCTTAGACTGCAGAGGGAGGTAACCAGGGAAGAAATCCAGGAAGTGTCACTCGAGTAGAGTTCTGAAAGATGAGCTTGGAGAAAACCCAAGCAGAGACGGGGAGAAAAGCTCCTGCCTAGACATGGAGACAAGAAAAAACACGGCACCTGCCGGAAGGGCAAGTCATTTGAAATACAGTGGTGGGAGAAAATGTTATTGCTGTTGTGTGGTTTTTACACAAGTACATTAGGAGTTCAGAGAAAGGAGACATTTTTAACCCCAGTAATGATAATATCTTACATTTTTTATAGCACTTTACAGTCTGACAAAAGAGTCTCTACCTTATCTTATGGGTTTGACCATTTCATAGATAAGGCAAATGAAGGTCAGGGAGGTCAAATGCCTCGGGCATAGCCTTACAGGAAGTGAGTGGGAAGGCTGAATCAAAAGCTCAGGGATTTTCCTTCCCAATTCAGAATGGGATGGAGTGTCAGAGGACTCTTGGCGAGATCAGCTGTGTTTTGTCCTAACTCTGTGCTCACAGAACCACACAAGGGGCCACCTAAGGACGGGAGGGTCTCAGTTTAGGGGGTTCTACCAGACAGGAAGGAGCTAAAGATTAGAGACCCATGACAAGACCACAACATCTATCCAGGACATAGCACCTCCTGGAGCCTTGAAAAGAGTTCTGGCCTCTGCGGAAGTGCTTATCTTCTAATTCATTCTGTTTCTATGTATTTATTTTATTTTTAGAGACAGGGTTTTGCTCTGTCATCCAGGCTGGAGTACAGTGGCATGATCCTAGCTCTCTCTAGCCTTGAACTCCTTGGCTCAAGTGATCCTCCCACCTCAGCCTCCTGAGCAGCTGGGACTACAGGTATGCACCAGTACCTCTGGCTAAGATTTTTAAATTTTTTGTAAAGACAGGGTCTCGCTATGTTGCCAAGGCTGGTCTTGAACTCCTGGCCTCAAGTGATCCTCCCACCTCAGCTTCTCAAACTGTTGAGATTACAGGCATGATCCACCATGCCCAGCCCTATTCTGTTTCTAATAAAAGGGCATTACTTGTCTCTGTACCCCATTTTCTTCATTTGCCAAATAGACACAATAGCAAGACCATTTCCGCCCTCCCTGTCTCTCAGGAAGGACATTTCATAGCTCTGGGGAGCCCTGAACATTCAGGGATGGCCATTGGTGCTCATTGCAGGGGTATCACGTCAGGGTTATAAAGGTGAGAGAAAGGTTTTTAAAGTGCAGGTGTTTCACAAATGCAAGACAATACTTTTATCTGTTTGGAACGGGCTGTACTTAGGAGCTGGGGAAGAGGAAAAGGGAACGGTTTCAAGCAGTTCTATTAGGTTGGTGCAAAAGTAATTGCAGTTTTGGCAATTACTTTAATGGCAAAAACTGAAATTATGTTTACACCAATACTTCACTCCTCACCTTTATCCCTGTAGCAGGTGCTGCAGGTGGGCCCCCCATATTCCTTGACCTTAACTGCTTCCATTGTTGCCAGCCTGAATACTAATTGCCAGCACCTGGGTCTCTTTGCTTAGGGGCGTTCTCTGGATGCCAGTGATCACTATGGCTTCGTCTGCTGCAGACTGGAAGCACCATGGGGCTAGCTCTCCCTGACAGTGGATCTCAATCATTGCCAAATGGGATTTGGTAGATAAATACCCCGGCTCCTTCCTTTTTGTTTGTTTAGATTTTTGAACAATTTTTTGTAGTAAAATGTAAAATCTACCATCTTAACCATTTAAATGTACAGTTCAGTGGCATTAAGTATATTCACCTTTTTGTGTAACCATCACCACCATCCATCATCCATCTCCTGAACGTTTTCATCTTCTCAAACTGAAACTCTGTACTGTGAAACAATAACTCCTCATTGCCTCCTTCTCAGCCCCTGGCAAACACCATTCTACTCCTAGACTACTTTCAGACTGAGTTTCTTCTTTCATTTAATAAAAGAGAGTCCACTGCTGACCAATGGGATTGTTTCTATTGTGGAGGCCTTCTCGCAAACATGTGATTGAGTTTCTTGTAGAGAATGGTAATAGGAAACGGGATTGTAGAAAGAAGAGAGAGACAAAACTGGATGAGGGTTTCATACTGGGTGTTGCATCACAGGTCTCAGCAGCCCTGCACGGGTCTGCCCAATTCTTGCGCATCAAAAGTTGATCTTGCGAGCCATTTCCATGCCGTAGATCCACCAGCACCTTTCATAGCTTTCCCTCTGTCGCCAGCAGCATGGCTTCTCATAGTACTGCCGAGGCTTAGTGCCCTCAATCAGCCTATTCATAGTGAGGATTCTGCTTAGGGTCCTGTATGCACCTTCCATGTTCCTTTCCCTTACCATCACAGTCCTGGCAATGAACTTCAGATGTTTTGCCATGACCTTGGATTTAACTCTCCGCTCTGCAGGACCTGGTGCGTTCAGTACCTAGCTGACCCGAAGGCTTCTCCTCTTTCCTCTTTTGTGGGGGTAACTACACTGGTTCCTGGAGTTCTCCAGCAGAATTAAGCTCTGGTTGCCTCTAGTGCTGACTTGCTTGGTAACACAATTTTTACTGGTATCTCTTCCTTCCCTACCTTACTTCTTCACTGTTCTACCAGCATTTCCTGGGGTCACTTCCCAAATAAACAACTTGCACTCCGTTGCTTGTCTCATGGTTTGCTTCTGGGGAAACCCAAACCAGGATGACCCCTCCCTGACTTGTATGCTGCTTTCAACATTGTGGAAGGGGTTGGAGAGGAAAACAGGGTGGAGATTCAGAAAAATAATGTATTTATTCATTCATACTTTCTACACCCAGCAAATACTTATTAAGCATCTATTTCAGGCCAAGCACTGTGCTAGGTACTGGCTAGAAACCCCATCTCTTAGGACCTTGAGGAATCCCCCATCACTTGAATCCTAGCTCACATACCCTAACCCCATCTCTGTGGATTGCAGATGGGAGTGTTATTAGAGGAGACTTCATGTGAAGAAGGTGGGGCCCCAAAAAAAGGAGGAAAAAATAGAAGTTCTGGGAATGTGTGGAAGGGAAATGGACAAGAGGAAATAATGGTCAGTGGGGAGAATGAAATTCACAAATGAAAGGAGCACAGGCATACCTGTGTTCTTGGGGAGCCCCTGAGTCTTGGGTGATCAACTGTCAGAGCAGAAAAGAGCCTCAGAGGCCACAAGTAACTCCCCTTCATTTTACTTCCGGAAAACTGAGGACCAAAGACAAAATAATTTCCTTGACCCCATGTGCAGTGAGTGCTTTTCTCTTGAGGCAAATAAGGCAGTATCAGTCTTTCTTAAACTTTTTCATTATTGCTGCCTGTCCAGGAACCTTTTTAGACATTTTTCCTAGTCACTTCCTCTAATGAAATGTTAATACCACAGATACATTGTATCTCTGTTGTGTAGTATAGATAGATTTGTTTGTGTGCTATATCTATTAAAAAGTAAGATTTTTTCCAACCCCTGAGAACCACATTTGCCCTCTTGGGCGTGATATTACCCCTGTTGAGAATGTGTGAACTAGAGAGGTCAAATGTGGCCAGGTTACTGAGGCCTTAATAGTTAGACAGAGAAACTGAATTTAGTAGAGTAAGCAATAAGGAGCCATAGTAGGTTCCTGAGCAAGAGCATGTGGTGAGGAAAAAGGTGAAGAGCCTACTCCACATAGTAGTATCTACCAAACACTATGTGCCAGCTACTCTGTTAGCACCACAGAAATCACTGAGGACAAGGCAGACATGGCTCTCCTATGTCCTTACAGGCTACGGGGAAACATACAATGCTAAATATTTGGACATATAATTATTTGTTAGAGTTTTAATAAATACTACAACCACATTTATTATGAACTTTATTATTTTAATTAAAAACTTTATTTGTACAAATTTATGAAGTACATGTGAAATTTTGTTACATGTCTATAATGTGTGGTGATCCAGTCGGAGGTATTTAGAGTATCCATCACCTGAGTCAATACATTTGTGTTCATTGTAGTCACCCTACTCTGCTATTAAACATAGGATTTATTCCTTCTCTCCAACTTATGTTTGTACCCTTTAATCCACTTTTCATTCTCTCCCACTGCCCCCACTCACACTTCCCAGTCTCTGTTATCTGTCTTTCTACTCTCTACCACCCGGTGATCAAATTTTTTAGCTTCCACATATAAGTGAGAATATGTGATATTTGTCTTTTTGTGCCTGGCTTATGTCATTTAAGAAACCTCCAGTTCCATCCATGTTGCTGCAAATGGCATGATTTCATTCTTTTTTAACGACCAAATAGTATTCAATTGTGTATATATATATAATATTCTCTGTATCCATTTATCCACTGATAGACACAAGTTGATTGCACATTTTTACTATTGTAAATAGTACTGCATGAGATCACACCACTGCACTCCAGCCTGGGCAAGAGAGCCAGACTCTGTCTCAAAAAAAAAAAAAAAAAAAAAGTGCTGCAATAAACGTATGAGTGCAGATATCTCTTTGATACCTTTATTTCTTTTCTTTTGGTAAAGTAGTGAAATTGCCAGGTCAAATGCTAATTCTATTTCCAGTTTTTCTAGAAATATCCGTACTGTTTTCCATAGTGGTTATATTAATTTACATTGCCATCAACAGTGTATAAGTTCTCTTTGCTCCGCACCAGCATCCTCATCAGCATCTGTTACTTTTGTCTTTTCACAACAGTTATTCTGGCTGGAATAAGATGGTATCTCACTATGGTTTTGATTTTCATTTTTCTGATGATTAATGTATTAGTGCGTTCTCACATTGCTATGAAGAAATACCCAAGACTGGGTAATTTATAAAGGAAAGAGGTTTAATTGACTCACAGTTCTGCATTGCTGGGGAGGCCTCAAGAAACTTATAATTATGGCAGAAGGCAAAGGAGAAGTAGATACCTTCTTCACAGGGCAGAAGGACAGAGTGAGGGCAAGCAGGGGAAATACCAGCTGCTTATAAAACCACCAGATCTCGTGAGACTCATTCATTATCACGAGAACAGCATGAGGGAAACGGCCCCCTATGATCCAATTAACTCCACTTGGTCCCGCCCTTGACACATGGGGACAATGGAATTTACAATTCAAGGTGAGATTTGGGTGAGGACACAGAGCCAAATCATATCAATTAGTGAAGTTTCACATTTTTTCATATACCTGTTGGCCATTAGTATGTCTTCTTTTGAGAAATGTCTATTTATGTCCTTTACTCACTTTTTAATAGAATTATTCATTGTTGTTGTTGCTGTTTCCTGTTGTTTGAATTCCTTATTTATTCTGGATGTTACTCTCCTGTCAGATGAATAATTTGCAAATATTTTTTTCCATTCAACAAGATGTCTCTTCACTCTGTTGATTATTTATTTTGCTGTGCAGAAGCCTTTTATTTAATTAAGTCCCATTTGTGTATTTTTGGTTTTGTTGCCTGTGCTTTTGAAGTCTTAGTCATAAATTCTTTGCCCAGACCAAAGTGCAATAGAGTTTTCCCTGGGTTTTCTTTCTTGTGTTGTTATAGTTTTGAGTCTTAAAAATTTAACCTTTTAATCCATTTTTGACTTGATTTTTTCTAGATGGTGAAGGATATGGGTCCAGTTTTTTTTTGTTTGTTTGTTTGTTTTTGTTTTGCATGTGGCTATCTAATTATCTCAGCACCACTTATTGAAGCAGGTATCCTTTCCCCACTGTAAGTTTGTGTCAGCTCTGCTGAAGATCAGTTGGTTGTAAGTATGTGGCTTTATTTTGGGATTCTGTATTCTGTCCCATTGGTCTATGTGTCTATATTTAGCCATACCATGCTGTTTTGGTTACTATAGCCTTGTAATATATTTTGAAATCAGAAAATGTGACTTCAAGTCATGTTCTTTTTGCACAGGATTGCTTTGGTTATTTGGGCTCTTTTTGGGTTTCATGTGATTTTTAGGATTTTTTTTCTACTTCTGTAAAGAATAATGTTGGTATTTTTCTAGGGATTAATTTGAATCTGTAGATTGCTTTGGACAATATGAATATTATAACAAGATTAACTCTTCCAATCCATAAGCATGGGATGGTTTTCCATTTATTGGTGTCCTTTTTACTTTCTTTCATCAGTGTTTTACAGTTTTCCTTGCAGATCTTTCACCTCCTTGTTTAAATTTATTCCTAGATACTTTACTTTTTTGATAGCTATTATACTATACGTGGGATTGCCTTCTTGATTTCTTTTTTGGCTAGATCATTATTGGTATATAGAAATGGTTGTAATTTGTATACATTAATTTTGCATCCTGCAACTTTACTGAATTTATTTATCAGAACTAA
The DNA here is from genome assembly GCF_007565055.1 of Rhinopithecus roxellana. NCBI lineage: Eukaryota > Metazoa > Chordata > Mammalia > Primates > Cercopithecidae > Rhinopithecus > Rhinopithecus roxellana. The sequence goes on along the minus strand of NC_044560.1, from coordinate 43,765,379 downwards.
GAGTTTTTGGTGGGGTCTTTAGGTTTTTCTACAAATAAAATAATGTCATCAGCAAAGAGGGACCATTTGAATTCCTCTTTTCCAATCTGGACACCTTTTGTTTCTTTCTCTTGCCTAATGGCTCTAGCTGGGACTTCTAGTACTATATTGAATGAGAGTGGTAAAAGTGGGCATCCTTGTCTTGTTCTGGTTCTTAGAGGAAAGACTTTCAATTTTTCCCCACTCAGTATAATGTTAGCTGTGGCTTTGTCATATATGACCTTTATTATTTTGAGATATGTTCCTTCTATGCCTAGTTTGTTGAGAGTTTTTATCATGAAGGGATGTTGAATTTTAGCAAATGCTTTTTCTCTATCTATTGAGATGATCATATGTTTTTTGTCTTTCATCCAGTTGATGTGATGTACCATGTTTATTGATTTGCGTATGTTGAACCATTATTACATCCCTGGTATAAATCTCACTTAATTGTTTTATACTATCTATTTAAAAAAATAATAAATGGATTTTTTTTTTTAAAACATGGGGTCTTGCTCCATTGCCCAGGCTGAGGAGCAGTAGTGTGATCTTGGTACACTGCAGCCAGGACCTTTTGGGCTCAAGTAATCCTCCTACCTCGGCTTCCTGAGTCGCTAAGACTACAGATGGTTCACACCACCACGCCTGCCTAATTTTTGTATTTTTTGTGGAGACAGGGACTTGCTTGGTTGCCCAAGCAATCCTGCCTTGGCCTCCTGTATTATCTTTGTAATGTGTTGTTGGACTTGGTTTCCTAGTATTTTTTGGAGACTTTTATATCTATGATCATCAGGGATATTGGTCTGCAGTTTTCTTTTGTGATGTCCTTGCCTGGTTTTGTTATCAGGGCGATAATGGTCTTGAAGAACGACTCAGGAAGTATTCTTAATTTTTTTGGAATAGTTTCAGGAAGATCATTATTAGCTCTTCTTTGTACATTCAGTAGAATTCACCTGTGAATCCATCTGGTCCTGGGCTGTTCTTTGTTGGGAGACTTTTCATTACAGATTCAATCTCTCTACTCATAGGTCTCTTCTAGGTTTTTATTTCTTCCTGATTAAATCTTGGTAGGTTGTATGTTTCCAGGAATTTATCCATTTCCTCTAGGTTTTCCAGTTTGTCAGCGTCTATTTGTTCATAATAGTCTCCGAAGAGCTTTTGTATTTCCGTGGCATCAGTTGCAATAACTCCTTTTTCATTTCTGATTTTGTTTTTCTGGACTTCTCTTCTTGGTTAGTCTAGCTAGTGATTTATCAATTTTGTTTATCTTTCTGAATAACCAACTTCTTGTTTTGTTTATCTTTTTTTTTTTTTTTTTTTTTTTTTTGAGACAGGGTCTCACTCTGTCACCCAGGCTGGAATGCAGTGGAGTGATCAAAGGTCACTGCAACCTCCTGGGAACAAACGATCATTCTGCCTCAACCTCCTGAGTAGCTAGAACTACAGGTACATGCCACCATGACTACCTTATTTATTTTCTTCTGATAATGTTTGGTTTGGTTTGTATTTGCTTTTCTAATTCCTTGAAGTACCTTGTTAGATTGTTAATTTGTAATTTTTCTTTTTTGGCCAGATGTGGTGGCTCATGCCTGTAATCCTAGCACTTTGGGAGACCGAGACAGGAGGATCACTTGAGGCCAGGAGTTCGAGACCAGCCTGGCCAACATGGTGAAACCCCATTTCTATTAAAAATACAAAAATTAGCCAGGCATGATAGTGTGTGCCTGTAGTCTCAACTATTTGGGAGGCTGAGGAAGGAGAATCACTTGAACCCGGGAGGCAGAGGTTGCGGTGAGCCAAGATCTCGCCACTGTACTTCAGCCTGGGTGACAGAGCAAGATTCTATCTCAAAAAAAAAAAAAAAAAAAAAAAAAAAAAAAAAAAAAAAAAAAAAAAAAAAAAACAAAGAAAGAAAAGAAAAAAAAAGCCCCCTCTTAGTGCAGCTTTTGCTGTATCCTGCAGGATTGGGTATGTTGTAACTCCATTTTCACTTATTTTAAGAAATTTTTTATTTCCTTCCTGATTTCTTCATCAACCCACTCATCATTCAGGAGTTTATTGCTTAATCTCCACGTTTTTGTACAGTTTTCACAGTTCCTCTTGGTATTGATTTCTTATTTTATTCAATTGTGGTCTGAGAGGATGCTTGATATTATTTTGATTTTTAGAAATTTGGTTGAGAGGCCAGGCGTGGTGGCTCACGCCTGTAATCCCAGCACTTTGGGAGGCTGAGGCAGGCAGATCACCTGAGGTCAGGAGTTTGAGATTGGCCTGGCCAACATAGTGAAACCCCGTCTCTATTAAAAATACAAAAATTAGCCGGGTGTGCTGGCACGTACCTGTGGTCCCAGCTACTTGGGAGGCTGAGGCGGGAGAATCACTTGAACCCGGGAGATGGAGGTTGCAGTGAGCCACATTCACCACTGCACTCCAGCCTAGGTAACAGAGCAAGACTCCATCTCAAAAAAAAGAAAAAGAAAATTGGTTGAGACTTGTTTTGTGGCCTAACATATGGTCTATCCTAGAGAATCTTCCATGTACTGAGGAAAAGAATATATATTCTGGCCAGGCATGGTGGCTCATACTTCTAATCCAGCACTTTGGGAGGCCAGGGCAGGTGGATCACTTGAGGTCAGGAGTACGAGACCAGCATGGCCAACATAGTGAAGCCCCATCTCTACAAAAAATACAAAAATTAACTGGACGTGGTGGTGTGCACCTGTAATTCCAGCTACTTGGGAGACTGAAGCATGAGAATTGCTTGAACCCAGGAGCTGGAGGTTGGCAGTAGGCCAAGATCATGTCACTGCACTCCAGCCTGGGTGACAAAGTGAGACTCTGTCTCAAAAAACTAAACTAAAATAAAATAATAATGTATATTATGCAGTTGTTAGAATGTTCTGTAAATTTCTGTTAGGTCCATTTTGTCTAAAGTCCAGTTTACATCCAATGTTTCTTTCTTTCTTTTCTGTCTAGATGATCTGTCTAATGCTGAGAGTGAGGTCTTAAAGTTCCTGTCTATTATTGTATTGCAGTCTATCTTTCTCTTTTTAGATCTAGTATTATTTGCTTTCTGGTGCTCCAGAGTTGGGAGCATATATATTTAGAATTGTTATTTCCTCTTCCTGGATTGATCCCTTAATCATTATATAATGACTTTCTTTGTCTCTCTCTCTCTTTTTTTTTTTTCAAACTACTTTTGACTTAGTCTGTTTTGTTTTGTTTTTTGTTTTTTGAGACAGGGTCTCACCCTGTCACTCAGGCTAAAGTGCTGTGGCACAATCTCCATCTCTAGGGCTCAAACAGTCCTCCCACCTAAGCCTCCCAAATGGCTGGGACTATAGATGTGCACCACCATGACTGGGTAATTTTTGACTTTTTTGTAGAGACAAGGTCTTACTGTGTTGCCTAGGTTGGTCTTGAACTCCTGGGCTCAAGTGATTCTCTCACTTTGGCCTCCCAAAGTGCTGGGGTTAAAAGTGTGAGCCACTGTGTCTGGCCTAAAATCTGTTTTGTCTCATATAAGTGTAGCTATTCCTGCTCACTTTTAGTTTTCATTTGCATGGAATATATTTTTCCATCCCATTACTTTCAGTCTGTATGTGTCTTTACTGACAAAGTGAGTTTCTTTTTTTTTTAAATATATAGTCTTGCTCTGTCACTCAGGTTGGAGTGCAGTGGTGCGATCTTGGCTCACCACAACCTCTGCCTCCTGGGTTCAAGTGATTCTCATGCCTCAGCCTCCTGAGTAGATGGGATTACAGGAGCATGCTACCATGCTGGGCTAATTTTTGTATTTTTAGTGGATACAGGGTTTTGCCAAGTTGGCCAGGCTAGTCTTGAACTCTGTACTTCAGGTGATCCACCCACCATGGCCTCCAAAGTGCTGGGATTACAAAGTGAGTTTCTTGTAAGCAGCATACTGTTAAATCCTGTATAATTACTATTATTATTTTAATCCATTTAGCTATTCTGTATCTTTTAAGTGGAGAATTTCACCTATTTATGTTTAAGGCTATTATTGATATATGAGGCTTTGTTCTTGTCATATTGTTAATTGTTTTCTGGCTATTTTATATATTCTTTGTTCCTTTCTTTCTCTCTTACTGTTTCTTGTGTGCTTTGGTGGATATCTGTACAGAACCATTTGAGCTTTTTCTCTTCCTCCTTTGTGTGATTGCTTTACCAGTGAGTTTTATACTTTTGTATGTTTTCATGATGGTAAATGTCATCCTTTTACTTTCAGGTTTGGGACTCCCTTGAGCATTTCTTATGGGGCCAGTGTACCAATAAAGAATCTCCTTAGGCCAAGCGCAGTGGCTCAAGCCTGTAATCCCAGCACATTGGGAGGCCGAGACGGGCGGATCACGAGGTCAGGAAATCGAGACCTTCCTGGCTAACACAGTAAAACCCCGTCTCTACTAAAAAATACAAAAAACTAGCCGGGCGAGGTGGCGGGCGCCTGTAGTCCCAGCTACTCAGGAGGCTGAGGCAGGAGAATGGAGTGAACCCGGGAGGCGGAGTTTGCAGTGAGCTGAGATCCGGCCACTGCACTCCAGCCTGGGTGACAGAGTGAGACTTCGTCTCAAAAAAAAAAAAATAATAATAATAATATTCTTAGGTCAGGTGCAGTGGCTCATGCCTGTAATCTCAACACTTTCAGAGGCCAAGGTGGGAGGATCCCTTGAGCCCAGGAGTTTGAGACTAGCCTGGGCAACAAAGCCAAACCCCATCTCTACAAAACATTTAAAAGTTAACCGAACTTGTTGGTGTGTATCTGTGGTCCCAGCTACTTGAAAGGCTGAGGCAGAAGGATCATTTGAGCCTGGGAGGTTGAGGCTACAGTGAGCTATAATCATGCCACTGTACTCCAACCTGGGCAATAGAGCGAGACCCTGTCTCAAACAAACAACCAAAACCCTCAGCATTTGTTTGTCTGAGAAAGACTTTATTTCTCCTTCATTAATGAAAAATAATTTTTCTGGATATAGTATCCTTGCCTGACAGGCGTTTTTTTTTTTTTTTTTTTTTTTTTTTTTTTTTTTTTGCTTTTAGCACTCTGAATATATCATCTCATTCTCTTCTGGCCTATAAGATTTCTGCTCTGAAACCTATTGTTAAGCAGCCAGGGCAACATACTGAGACCTATCTCTGCTAAAAATTAAGAAATTAGCCAGGTGTGAAAAGCCAGAGTTCAGGAGTTTGAGACCAGCCTGAGCAACATAGTAAGACCTCATCTTTACTACTAATAATTTTTAAAAAATAGACTGGCATGTCCAGGTGTGGTGGCTCACTCCCATAATCCCAGTACTTTGGTCGGATTGCATGTAGTAACTAGAACTACATGCCTGTAGTTCTAGATACTTGGGAGGATCGCTTGAGACTGGCAGGCCAAGGCTGCAGTAAGCAGTGATCATGCCACTGCACTACAGCCTGGGCAACAGAGTGACACCCTGTCTCATAAAAAAGAAAAAAAAGGAAAGCAATCCACTGTTAGTCTGATGTAGTTTCCCTTATAGGTGACTAGATGCTTTTTTCTTGCCATTTTTAATATTTGCTCTTTGTCTTTTGTTAGACAGTCTGGACTATAATGTGCCATGGAGAATACATCTTTGCATTGTATCTTCCTGGGGATCGTTGAGCCTGTTGTACCTGGATGTCTAAATTTCCTGCTAAACTTGGGAAATTTTCATTTATTATTTAGTTACATAGGTTTTCTAATTCTTTTACTCTGTCTTAGCCCTCAGGGACATCAATAATTAGAATATTCAGATGCTTTATGTTGTCTCAAATATCGTGAATACTTTGCTTATTCTTTTTTCTTTTCTTTTCTTTTTTCTTTTTCTTTTTTTCAAGATAGGTTCTTTTTCTTGCCTTGTCCAGGCTACAGGGCAGTGGCACAATTATACTTCACTGCAGCCTTGACATCCCAGGCTCAAGCTGTCCTCCCACTTCAGCCTCCTGAGTAGGTAGGACTACAGGTGTGTGCCATCATGCCAGCCTATTTTTGGTTTTGAGATGGAGTTTCGCTCTTGTTGCCCAGGCTGGAATGCAATGGCACAATCTCGGCTCACTGCAACCTCCACCTCCTGGGTTCAAGTGATTCTCCTACCTAAGCCTCCTGAGTAGCTGGGATTACAGGTACGCACCACCACACCCAGCTAATGTTTGTATTTTTAGTACAGATGGAGTTTCACCATGTTGGACAGAATGGTCTCAATCTCTTGACCTCGTGATCCACCTGCCTCAGCCTCACGATTACAGGCGTGAGCCACCGCACCTGGCAATCTAGTCTATTGTTGAAGCTTTCTTTTCTTTCTTTCTTTCTTTTTTTTTTTTTTTTTTGAGACACACAGTTTTATTCTGTCACCCAGGCTGCAGTGGCATGATCTGCACTAACTGCAACCTTCACCTCCTGGGTTCAGGCGATTCTTGTGCCTCAGCTTCCTGCATAGCTGGGATTACAGGTGCATGCCACCATGCCCAGCTAATTGTTTGCATCTTTAGTAGACACAGAGTTTTGCCATTTTTGCCCAGGCTGGTCTCAAACTCCTGAGCTCTGGCAATCCACCTGTCTTGACCTCCCAAATTGCTAAGATTACAGGTATGAGCTATTGTTGAAGCTTTCAAATGTATTTTGTATTTCCTTAAATAAATGAATTCTTCAGTTCTAAGCATTGTTTTTTTTTTTTTTTTTTTTTTTTCTCTCTTTTTGAGACTGAGTCTCCCTCTGTCGCCCAGGTTCCAGTGCAGTGGTGTGATCTCTGCTCACGGCAAGCGCCGCCTCCTGGGTTCATCCCATTCTCCTGCCTCAGCTTCCCGAGTAGCTGGGACTACAGGCGCCCGCCACCACACCCGGCTAATTTTTTGTTTATTTAGTGGAGATGGGGTTTCACCAATAGCCAGTATGGTGTTGATCTCCAGACTTTGTGATCCACCCGCCTCAGCCTCCCAAAGTGCCAGGATTACAGGCATGAGCCACCATGCCTGGCCTGTTTGGTTCTTTATAAAAATCCCTCTGGTAAATTTCTCATTCATATCCTGAGTTGTTTTTCTGATTTCTCTGTATTCTTTTTCAGAATTCTCTTGTAACTCACTAAGGTTCTTTAAAATCAATATTTCATGAATTTCTTTTTTATTGGGATCTACTGCTGGAGAATTATTGTTTTCCTTTAGTGGTGTCATATTTCCTTGCTTTTTCATGTTTCCTGGGTCCTTGCATTGACATCTGCATATCTAGTATAATTGTCACTTCTAATTTTTTGAAATTGCTTTGTAGGGGAAGACTTTTCCCTGAAGATGTGTATATGTTTTTGGTTAGATAGGGTGTCGTTGGTTGGTCTTGATTTGGGGTGGATGCAATAGCATGTGGGCTATGTGATTTCTTTTTTATTTTGAGATGGAATCTCACTCTGTCACCCGGGCTGGAGTACAGTGGTGCGATCTTGTCTCACTGTAACTTCTGCCTCCCAGGGGTTCAAGCAAATCTGCTGTCTCAGCCTCCTGAGGAGCTGGGACTACAGGCGCATACCACCATGCCCAGCTAATTTTTGTATTTTTAGTAGGGACGAGGTTTCACCATATGGGTCGGACTGGTCTCAAACTCCTGACCTCAGGTGATCCACCCACCTTGGCCTCCCAAAGTGCTGGGATTACAAGTGTGAGCCACCGCACGCAGCCTGGCTGTGTTTCTTCAGCTGTAAATGGCATCAGTGGCATCCATGCATTTTTGGTGGCTCTAGGTGTGGTTATCACTGGAGTCTGTGGTTAGGTTTTGCTGGAACTAGGGTGCCAAGTGGGCCAGTGTTTGAGCCCCAGTGGCAGTAGTGGTGGGCCGAGCAGTGTGTTGGGCATATGTGCAAATTCTCAGGCCCCTTGGCAGCTGGTATGCTGTGGGCCATGGCGGTAGCAGTGATGGAACAAACCCACTGGAGTCCAGGAGGTCCATGGTGGTGTTGGTAGTGGCTGTGACAGGTTGTGCAGGCTAGTCCCCTGGCCCTCTGGTGATGCATGCAGTTGGGTGATAGCTGTAGTGGTATTGGCAGGTTGGGTTGACCCAACCTCTGGATAACATACTTGAGTACTGGTGGAAGGAGACCAGGCTGATAGACATGTCCTCAGGCCCCCTTGGTAGTGCATTCAGGTGCTCGCTGCAATAGGAATGGGCAGCGTCGATCAGATGTGGGCAATGGTGACTACACTGTGGGCCTGCCACCGTTGAAGGTGGAGCCCATCTCTGCTGGAGCGGCCAAGGCAGGTAACTGCAGGCAGTGTAATTTGCTCATGCCTTGGTCCCACAGCATTCTGCCGCAGCAGCAGTGGGAATTTTCCTTGGGGTGCATGGGACTGCCCAGCCTCCCCTCTCCCACCTTAGCCCAGTGATGGCAGCAGCAACCCAGACCCCAGGGCAGGATGCAGACCTCTGGGAGCTTGGTTCTCAGAATAGCACCAAGCTGCAGCTGCTTAGGACATGGATGCCTGTGGGACTTTGTGTGTGTTCCCTCTCTGGAGCAATGCCTCTGTGCTTTTTTTTTTTTTTTTTTTTTTTTGAGACTGAGTTTTGCTCTTGTTGCCCAGGCTGGAGTGTAGTGGTACGATCTTGGCTCACTGCAACCTCTGCCTCCTGGGTTCAAGCAATTCCCCGAGTAGCTGGGATTACAGGCATCCACCACTGTGCCTGGCTAATTTTTGTGTTTTTAGTAGAGATGGGGTTTTACCATTTTGGCCAGGCTGGTCTTGAACTCCTGACCTCAGGTGATCCACTCACCTCGACCTGCCAAACTGCTAGGATTACAGGCGTGAGCCACCACGCCCGGCCTCTGTGCAGTCTTTAGGCAGCTCCCTATGTTAGTCTCAAGGCCCATGTGGATTGTGGGGTTCTCCTATAGCTAAGACTATAAAAGGCTGTGGTGGGAATGTGGAGCCCTGGGGCTCTTTCTTACCCTTTTCCCATATCAAGGGGCTTTTCCTGACTCCCAGCTGATCCCAGCCAATCAGACTGTCTTGCTTCCATCTGCTTACTTGCTTTCCATGCTTCTCATCACTTCTCTGTTGAATCTCAGTATTCTCTCTTAGATGATCTAGTTGAAGTCTATTTATTTATTTTAGAGATGGAGTCTCACCGTGTCACCCAGGCTGGCCTCAAATTCCTGGACTCAAGTGATTCTCCTACCTCAGCCTCCCAAGTAGCTAGGACTACAAGTACGCACCACCATGCCTAGCTTATTTTTTTATTTGTTTTGTTTAGCTAGCGTTTATATAGTGCTTATTATAGTCCAGATGCTATGATGAAAATTATACAAGTGTTAGCTCATGTAATTCTGTGAAATAAGTATAGTTATCCCTGTTTTACCAATGAGAAAACAGGCACAGAAAGTGCCTTGCTTCAAGGCACACAACTAGTACTGGTGGAGCTGAGATTCAACTCAGGCTTTATGGCTCTAGAGTCAGTGTTCTAAGCCACTTATGACTTGAAAAATAGAATCTATTTGTGCAAGACATAACCTTTATTCAGCCTGAACCCAATGCTAAATGCCTACATAGATTTGTGGACTTTTTGCAATAATGCTAATAGAGCCAAAGGGTGCAAGTTGGAGACTGGCAGACTAGAGGACTTTTCATCTCTGTTTGATTCTAAATTTCATAATCTCTATAGAATTTTTGTAAAGGAGGTGGGAGTTAAGGCTCTCTCAACTTCAGCTAATGTAACAAGGACAAACAAACTGAACTTGGGCTCCTTTCTCAGAAATGAGCATAAGAGGCATTTATCCTTGTGCTATAGACAAAAGAAATGTAGCACAAGGGCTGTAACTAAGTCACATGTGCCTCCAGGGAAATACATGCATGCCTTTGGAGTTGAAACTGGAGCGGGAGTAAAACCAAAAACATATGCTCACTCTTCACTATTCAGCCACCTCTGAACTTCTTCCTCCTCATCTTTTTTACTGTTACCAGTGAAATATATTTCTGAGGGATTTTTAAAAAGGATAGCTTACAGAGCACCCAGAAACCTACCCATCATTTGTAATTTCTTCCTTTAATTGAAAAAACTTTTTTTTCTTAGTGGTCTTATCCTACTGCTCTAGAAGAAAGCTCAAGATACCAGTTTGATGGACAATGAACTAAGCCCAGAAGAAATCCCTTTCCAAGCCTATCTTCTTGTTGCTGTCCTATCTGTGTACTTGTTGGACACCTACTCTATGCCTGACACTATACGAGGTATTGGAAATACAAAGATCAACAGGACTCAGTTCCTGCTTTTAAGGAACTCATGGATGAGTAAGGGAGACAGATATGTACATAAATCATTGCAGTGGAGGCTGGGTGTGGTGCCTCACACCGGTAACCCCAGCACTTTGGGAGGCTGAGGCAGGCGGATCACCTTAAGTCAAGAGTTTGAGACTAGCCTGGCCAACATGGTAAAACTCCATCTCTACTAAAAATACAAAAATTAGCCAAACACAGCTGGCGCATGCCTGTAATCCCAGCTACTCAGGAGGCTGAGGCAGGAGAATCACTTGAACCAGGGAGGTAGAGGTTGCAGTGAGCTGAGATCACACCACTGTACTCCAGCCTGAGTGACAGAGTGAGACTCTGTCTCAAAAAAAAAAAAAAAAAAAAAAAAAAAATCATTGCAGTGGAGGGGATAGATTAATCCATATACCACATGCTCTAGGATATTTTTAGCCTGTAGTCTTTTGCACATGTGGGTCCCACGGCCAGGAATGAGTTTCTTTGGTTCTACGGCAGGCTGATTCCTGTGGGATGGAGCATGGCATAGGAGCCTCTAACTTACTACAGGGACATCAGAGAAAGATTCCTGGAGGAGGAATGTTAACCCTGTCGAAATGCAGAATTCCAGGTCTGGAGTGGGGCATCACATACTGCATTTCTAATGCACCCAGGTGATACTGCTGCTGGCCCTCAGACCAAACTTTGAGTATCAAGGATGGTTGGGAAGTATGGGTGCTGTGGGGATAGGGATGAAGAACGGGAGAAAGAAAGATGATCCAAGCAGATGGGTCTGCTGTGAGCTGTGCTGGCTCAGCCATAGTGCTTTCAGGGACCTCAGCGGTACAGGCTACGAATGAAAAAGAGAAAGAATGGCATGGGAATGGTGGACACATAGGAGAATGTCTGTGAAGGAATGGCAGACTCAAGCTTTCATGGCAAGTGAAGGAGGCCTGAAGTAATGGACATAGCACCAGAAGCTGAGATTTGTAAATATAGGGATGAAAAACTAATGTTTCTTGAACATCTGCATACCTCTATCCATATCCTTATCTGTATCTACACCAACGTCTGTCTGTCTTTGGCATTTCATTTTGTCCTTGCAACAGCCTAAGAAGTAGAAAATGGAGATTCAGAAAGATTAGGTTAGTTGCTGTAAGTCATACAACTAGGAAGAGGTGGATTCCAGCAAGAGCTAAGTGGGAGCTGGGCTCAATGGGACTATAATCCCAGCACTTTGGGAGGTTAAGAAGAGAGGATTTCCTTAGGCCAGGAGTTCGAGATCAACCTTGGCAACAGAAGGAAACCTATCTAAAAAAAAAAAAAAAAAAAATTGTTTTTAAATTACCCAAGCATGATGGTGTGTGCCTGTAGCCTCAGCTACTCCAGAGGCTAAGGTGGGAGAATTGCTTAAGCCTGGGAGTTCAAAGTTACAGTAAGCAGTGTTCATGCTACTGCTACTGCACTCCAGCCTGGGAGGCAGAGCGAGACCCCGTTTCTTACAAAAAAAAAAAAAAAAAAAGAACAAAAGAACTAAGTAGGGTGTCAGGACTCAAATAAGTAGATGGAGATTCAGAGAAGAGCTTTTAGTGCAGTGGGCAATTCAAATATAAATGGAAACTTGGAGCCCTCGTATAGTTGCAGAGCCTGGGTCAGTAGATCAGGATTTTGGAAGGCTGGAATCTGAGGGTGGCTATGGCAGGGGACTAGGGCTCCTGACAAATTCAGGGAGCAGCCCAATCCCAGACTCCCATACTCCAGCGAAACTCAGGCTGAAGATAGAGGGGCTGTCCCTGTCAAGATGGCTAGATGACTCCATGGTGAAACCCTGGAGAAGAATTCCATGATGGTAAATGGAAGGGCTATTGAAGACAGGAAGAGAGTGCAGAGCAATATTTTATTCACTGGGTAAACACAAGGATGGGAAAATCTAGAAATGAAGACAAAGCCTTATTTACATTTTAACAGATTTTCTCTCCTGCCATAATATAATTATAACCTTCTTGAAACATATACAGTCTTATTTATTTATTTAGAGACAGGGTCTCATTCTGTTGCTGAGGCTGGGGTGCAGTGGTGCAATCATGGCTCACTGCAGCCTTGACCTCCTGGGCTCAAGCAATGCTCCTGCCTCAGCCTCCTGAGTAGCTGGGACTACAGGCACATACCACCATGCCTGGCTAATTTAAAATTTTTTTTGTAGAGATGGGGTATTGTTATGTTGCCCAGGCTGGTCTCCAACTCCTGGGCTCAAGGGGTCCTCCCACCTCAGCCTCCCGAACTGAGACTGCAGGATGAGTCACTGTGCCCAGCCTCACAGATTCTTTCTTAAGCTACTCAATGCAAAGGCTTTCCCTACCTCCACCCATTTATTTAATGTTAAATAGAGACTACCTGTTTAATATCCAAGGACTGCTACTTTAACTAAGAAACATCTGAGGCCGGGCGCGGTGGCTCAAGCCTGTAATCCCAGCACTTTGGGAGGCCGAGATGGGTGGATCACGAGGTCAGGAGATCGAGACCATCCTGGCTAATACGGTGAAACCCTGTCTCTACTTAAAAATACAAAAAACTAGCCGGGCGACGAGGCGGGCGCCTGTAGTCCCAGCTACTCAGGAGGCTGAGGCAGGAGAATGGCGTAAACCCGGGAGGCGGAGCTTGCAGTGAGCTGAGATCCGGCCACTGCACTCCAGCCTGGGTGGCAGAGCAAGACTCCGTCTCAAAAAAAAAAAAAAAAAAAAAAAAAGAAACATCTGAATAAAATATGTTTGTTTTAGGAATGAAATTGGTTCACTTAATTTCTAAATAGCCATGTTATTCCAACCCACTACTTTATGACTCATTTATTTCCTTTATCAGAAAAACTAAGACATATTTACAAGTTTATATTTTACAAATAGCTTTGTACAAACTAGGAATTGGGGGGTACTCCCTAAGTAAACATAAAAATAAATTACCTTCTGTTAAAAGTCAAAATGTCAGCTGTGTATGGTGGCACATGTCTGTAGTCCCAGCTACTCAGAAGGCTGAGGCTGGAGGGTGGCTTCTAGGCTGAAGCGAGCTATGATTGTGCTACTGCACTCCAGCCTGGGTGACAGACTGTCTCTAAAAAGAAAAGGTGAAAATGACAAGGTTTAGAGTATGATCCATGTACATGCATTTCCCTATGGCAGAGAACAATCAAGAAAGCAGGATACTGGAAGAATTCCCTTTGTGGATAAACAAATCACGGGTTTTATGATGGGAGCCTGGTGACAGAAACAATAAGATAGTTACATTTATCTTATTTAGCAGGCAGATTGTTATTATTATTATTCATGCATTATTCTGAATACTTTTACAAACATGATACCACTTAATCCTGTGAGGTAGGTTTTATTACTACCCTCATTATACAGAGAAGGAATCTCAGGCACAGAGAGCTGACGTCACTGCCCAAACCTTAAGAAACACATAGCTCAGTGGGGACACCAATGCTCAAATAGGTTAAAATATTTGTGTAAAACCAAAGAGAAGCAGGAAGGGATGAGGATTCCCATCTCCAGAGTCTCAAGTCTTGCTTTTTAAGTCAAAATGTAAGATTTTAGAAACAAGAGCATCATTTCTTTGATATATTTTCCAGTCCTTTGTGCCTTCGCTATACTCCGCACATACCATTTGTGTACTTATACCACTGCCTTGTGAATATTTGTATTCTTTTCTTCCCTGCTAGACTGTGAGCTGCTTGAGGGCAGCGACTGTGTGTCTTTTTCTATTCTGTATGGGCAGCAGCTAAGCACAGTACCTGGAATATACTAGGTGCTCCATATGCTTATTGAAGTTTGGGTGTTTTTTGTTTGTTTTCGTTTTTGTTTTGTTTTGAGACAGCATATCACTCTATCATCCAGGCTGGAATACAGTGGTGCGATCACAGCTCACTGTAGCCTCAACCTCCTGGGCTCATGTAATCTCACCTCAGCCCCCTGAGTAGCTGGGACTACAAGAACATGCCAACATGCCAGGCTAATTTTTTTGTAATTTTTGTAGAGACAGGGTTTTGCCATGTTGCCCAGGCTGGTCTTGAATTCCTGGACTCAAGCAATCCACCTGCCTTGGCCTCCCAAAGAGCTGGGATTACAGGCATGAGCCACTGAACCCAGCCGTTTATTGAATAATTGAATGGATTAAACTCCTGATTCTTTCCTGACTCTGATGCCAGCGGAGCCTGGCCTCGAGGAATAGGATGGTACCTGGGTTACCCAATGGCTCTGTGCCATGAATGTTTCATAACTGCAGGCTGTGTGGTGCTTGTTCGGAGCCTGGCACTATGCCAGGGAGATGTCTGACTGAGTGGTCTTTTGCAAAGTAGCCTTGATCTTCTCTTTTTCCAGTTGTTTTAGTTCTTGTAGATTTTCTTTTCTTCATATACACACCAGGGAGTTTCATACATTCTTCTTTCTCTCTGCTTGTCAGACTGTCTACAGTGTCCTTCAGTGCTTAAGCTGTACATGTCATCTAAGAACTTAGGATAATAGTAACTTTTCATTTAGGTAAATTAACAATTTGTTCAGCACTTCTTATGTGTTAGGTACCTTACATTCTAGCAGGGAAGATAAAATATATATATATATATATATATATATATATTTTTTTTTTTTTTTTTGAGACGGAGTCTCGCTCTGTCACCCAGGCTGGAGTGCAGTGGCTGGATCTCAGCTCACTGCAAGCTCCGCCTCCCGGGTTCACGCCATTCTCCTGTCTCAGCCTCCCCGGTAGCTGGGACTACAGGCGCCGCCACGTCGCCCGGCTAGTTTTTTGTAGTTTTTAGTAGAGACGGGGTTTCACCGTGTTAGCCAGGATGGTCTCGATCTCCTGACCTTGTGATCCGCCCGTCTCGGCCTCCCAAAATGCTGGGATTACAGGCTTGAGCCACCGCGCCCGGCCTGTGAGATATTTTGTATAGTACTCCCCCACCCCTGCCCCGACAGCCCTTTTTTTTTTTTTTTTTTTAGAAGGAGTCTTGCTCTGTCACCCAGGCTGGAGTGCAGTGATGCGATCTCAGCCCACTGCAACCTCCAATTCCCAGGTTCAAACAACTCTCCTGCCTCAGCCTTCTGAGTAGCTGGGACTACAGGTACATGGCACCACTCTGGGCTAATTTTTGTATTTTTGGTAGAGATGGGGTTTCACAGTGTTAGCCAGGATGGTCTCAATCTCCTGACTTTGTGATCTTCCCGCCTGGGCCTCCCAGAGTGCTGGGATTACAGGCATGAGCCACCGTACCCGGCCCAGTACTCCATTTTATAGATGCTGAAAATGGAGGCTCAGAGAGGCTAAGTGATTGATCCAAAATTATGCAGCCATTGAACGCAAAGCCAAGATTCTTACCCAGGTGTATATGTGGCTGTGTTAGGCCACTTTTGTGTTGCTATAAAGAAATACCTGAGGTTGACTAATTTATAAAGAAAAGCAGTTTATGAGTACTGAATCAGAAGGAAACAAAAAAAAAAAAAAGAAAAGAAAAGAAAAGAAAAGAGGCTTAATTGGCTAAGGGTCTGCAGGCTATGCAAGCATGGATCCAGCATCTACTCCTGATGAAGGGCTCCGAATGCTTCCAATCGTGGTGAAAGGTGAAGGGGGAGCAGGCATGTCACATGGCAAGAGGAGAAGCAAGAAGGTAGTGGTGGGGGAAGGTCCCAGACTTGAAACAACCAGATCTCATGTGAACTAACTGACCAAGAACTCACTTATCACCCAGGAGATGGGGCTAAGGAATCTGCCCCTATGATCCAATCACCTCCCACCAGGCCCTACATCCAACACTGAGAATCATATTTCAACATGAGATTTGGAGGGGACAAACACCCAAACCATATAATTCTGCCCTTGGCCCCCGAATCTCATGTCCTTCTCACATTGCAAAATATAATCATGCCTTTGCAATAGTCCCCCAGAGTCTTAACTCATTCCTACACTAACTCAAAAGTCCCAAGCCCCATGTCTCATTTGAAAATGAGTTCCTTCCACCAATGAGCCTGTAAGATAAAAATAATTTACTTCCAAGATACAATGGCGGTTTAGGTGTCAGGTAACATTCTTGTTCCAAAAAAGAGAAACTGGCCAAAAGAAAGGAGTAATAGACCCCATGAAAATCTGAAATCCAGCAGGGCAGGCATTAAATCTTAAAGCTCCAACCCAAGCCTTGACTCTATGTCCCACATCCTGGGCGCACTGGTGTGAAAGGTGGGCTCCCAAGGCCCAACCTCCGTGACTTACCTGTCTGTTCTCACAGGTTGGAGTTGAGTGCTTCTGGCTTTTCCAGGCTCAGGATGCAAGCTGTCAGTGGTTCTACCATGTAGGGGTCTGGAGGGCAGTGGCCCCGTTCCCATAGCTCCACTAAGCAGTGCCCCAGTGAGAACTGTGTGAGGGCTCCAACTCCACATTTCCCCTTGGAATTACTCTAGTACAGTATTTCTGTGGGTGCTCCACCACTGTAGCAGACTTCTGCCTGGGCACCCAGATTTTCCATACATCTTCTGACATCTAGGTAGAGGCTACCAAGCCTCCTTCATTCTTGCATTCTGTGCACCTGCAAACTTAACACCACATGGAAGCCACCAAGTCTTATGGCTTGTGCCCTCCAGAGTCATGGCCCGAGCTGTACCTGGGGCCCATTGAGCCTTGGCTGTAGCTGGAGCAGCTAGGATGTGGGGAGCAGTGTCCTGAGGCTGAGCAGGGCTACACAACCATTTAACCAGTCTCTAAGAAGTTCCAAACTTTCCCTCGTCTTCCTGTCTTCTTCTGAACTCTCCAAACTCTTCCAACCTCTGCCCCTTACCCAGTTCCAAAGCTGCTTCCACGTCTTTGGTTATCTTTAAAGCAATGCCCCACTTCTCAGTCCTAGTTTTCTGTGTGGGTTCGTCCTTTCAGTGGTCTAAAGTCATACCTGAGGCTGGGTAATTTATAAAGAAAAGAGGTGTAATTGACTTATGGTTCTGCAGGCCGTACAAGCATGGCTCCAGCATCTGCTCCTGATGAGGACCTCAGGAAGCTTCCAATCATGGCAGAAGGTGAAGGAAGAGCAGGTGTGTCACATGGTGAGAGCAGGAACAAGGGGGTGGGGGAGGTCTCAGACTCTTAAACAACCAGATATCATGTGAATTAACTGAGAACTCACTCATTACCAAGGGGGTGGTGTTAAATCATTCATGAGGGATCTGTCCCCAAGATCCAATCACCTCCTACCGGGCCCCACCTCAGGGGACAAACATCCAAACCATATCAATGGCCAAAGAGTATGCTCTTTCCACTAGAGCACACTTGCTATAAAGTATGGCCCAAAGTTAAAATAACAACAACAACAACCATAAAATAGGAAGGGAAAGTCCTGCCTGGCTATGTGCTGGTAGTTTTTACAAAGTCTTAGCAATTTGAGTGATAATAAACTGGGTAAGTTGTCAGTGTTGGCCAGGGTGAGGGTGGGCTGCCAATCAGGCAAGCAGTGAGCTAGACTACCTTCATCAACCCAGAAAACATCCAGAATGAGGAGGGGAGAGTCCTGCTCTATTCTGTACTGAAGCTTCCACATCTAGAAGAGTTATTCATTCATTCAGCAAATATATTGAGTGCCTACTTTATGCCAGGGCAACTGCTAAGAACTAGATAAAGAAGACAGATACATTCTCTGCCATTGTGGAGTTTACATTTGTGTAATTGTTGTTTTCAGTCCTGGATGTGACAATTAAATTTGGATGTTACTGGACAAACTAAAGACTGTATTGAGAAGTAGGACCAGGATGGTGAAAACAGAGGAAGGAACAGTTGAAAGAACTAAGAACAGACAACAGAGGTGACCGAGGGATGACATATCTTTGGCACTTTAAGGTCTAAACATGACGAATGGTTATGCTGGCTGTTTTCTGCACAGCCAGCGTCAAAAAAGAATTTCCTCATAAGTAACGAAAAGATTGCCTCTAAAAATAGTAAGCTCCCCATTACTGGAAGTGTCCAAGCAGAGACTGGTTACTTTTCAGTGACGTCATAAAGAAAAGCAGTGTACCTGAGGCAAAAATCATGGAATCTGTGGATTAATTGCCTGGACACTATAAATATTATCTGTGTGACTTTGGCACACAATGGCAAAGCCCATAGTCAGCCTTCAGAAAATGGGATCAAGTATTATTAGTATATAGGTAGAGGTGGGAGCAGATGGCCATTAAGTCTCTTCCAAGTACATGATTCGGTAGTTCTGTACTTAACCTCTTCACTCCCAAGTGAAATTTTTACAAAAATGCTTTCTGAATATCCATGACTACTATCTAAGTACCCTGGGTGGGGGAGGGCAGAAGAAGGGGTAAAGAAGAGAAGATTCCTCTTGTGGGCTCTCAAGTCTTCCCAAAAGTTGCTGATATCATTGCTTTTGTAAGGTAAAAGAGATAAATGTCTGGTTCTTCTGGAAAATGTGATTTTCCTTGCCTAACCAATAGTTGTTCACGTTTGTTTTGCCCTGACTTCCTTTTGCAGTTAATCGAATAATGGCCATGCATGGCACTTCTCTAGGGTGTTTGTATTTTAGGGAGAAACACATCCAAATACGAAGGCAAAAAAGAAGGAAAAAGAAAAAAAAAGGGCCAGGTGTGGTGACTAACACCTGTAATTTCAGCACTTTGGTAGATTGAGACAAAAGGATTGCTTGAGCCCAGGAGTTCAAGACCAGCCAGGGCAACAAAGTGAGACCGTGTCTCTGCAAAAAGTTTTAAACATTTGCCAAGTAAGGCCAGGTGGAGTGGCTCATGCCTGTAATCTCAACACTTTAGGAGGCCGAGGTGGGTGGATCACGAGGTCAGGAGTTCAAGACCAGCCTGACCAACATGGTGAAACCCCGTCTCTACTAAAAATACAAAAATTAGCTGGGCATGGTGGTGGGTGCCTGTAATCCCAGCTACTCAGGAGGCTGAGGCGAGAGAATCACTTGAACCCGGGAGGCGGAGGTTGCAGTGAGCCAAGATCGTGCCACTGCACTCCAGACTGGGTGACAGAGCGAGACTCCATTTCAAAAAGAAAAAAAAAAAATTCGCCAAGTGTGGTGGCACACACCTGTAGTCCCAGCTACACAAGAGGCTGAGGTGGGAAGGATTGCTTGAGCCCAGCAAGTGAAGGTTGCAGTGAGCTGAGATCATACCACTATACTCCAGCCTGGGCAACAAAGCGAGGACTCTGTCTCAAAAAAAATAGAAAAGAAAAGAAAAGAAAGAGATTTCTAATGGTGAAAATTAAGGCACGACCCAGTAAAACACAATTCTGTTATGAACAGCAAGGGCCCCTAGATCATCCTGAATAAATAGGCCCTGGCAGTGGGAAATGTGATCTGATTTTTCCTCTTCCTCTGCCATGGAAAAATTCCACTCCCACCATGCACAGCAACTTTGGCTAAGAGCCAAGAGGCAATCAGGCTGCTTTTTTCTACTTTTCTCCTTCCTGAGAACACAGAGGTCCAATGGGCCATTCCAGAGCGTGGGCTTCCATGGCCTCACTGCTATCACTCAGCAGGCTAGTCAGTTTCAGAAAGATTTCTGCAGCCCAGCCAGAGAGTTTTCGCTTCCCTTCCCACCCCCCGCCCCCCGCGCCCATTTTTCTCCAGATGTACTATTATAGCAAGCTAAGCAGGGGATCCTTTAGGAGGAGTCAAAGGAATCCTGCTTGTTAGAATGATTTTTAGACTTAAAGCACTGGTTGAGGGCTTTTATCTTCAAAAAGTGTGTGTTGGGGGGATTTTTTTTTAATTTGGGTTTTCCTTTCAAAGTGCAAAAGCAATGCCAGCTTGAGGGAACAAGTCAAACAATACTATTGTGTAAAACAGTCAACAATATCCC
This sequence comes from Rhinopithecus roxellana, assembly GCF_007565055.1. Lineage (NCBI taxonomy): Eukaryota > Metazoa > Chordata > Mammalia > Primates > Cercopithecidae > Rhinopithecus > Rhinopithecus roxellana. The sequence goes on along the minus strand of NC_044560.1, from coordinate 43,745,280 downwards.
TTTCTGCTGAATTCCCTCCTCCCCACAACCAATGTGAAGTTTTGATATGCATCTTTTCATACCTATGTATGTCTGTGTGTGTATATATAATACACACACACATACATCTATATATATACATTCACATGTCTAGAGATTTTTGACATAATCTTTTAAAAATGGGACTATATAAACCTCTAAAAATCATTTGCTTTTTTCCTCTATATTTCATTCAAATTCCTCCAGGTTAATACACATAGATCTAACTTGTTATTATTATTATTTCTTTTGTTAGAGAAAGGGTCATTGTTCTGTTGCCCTGGCTAGAATGCAGTAGTGTGATCTTAACTCACTGCACCCTCCAACTCCTGGGCTCAAGGGATCCTCTGGCCTCAGCCTCCTGATTGGTTAGGACTACTGGCGTGCACCATCACACCTGGCTAATTTTTACTTTATTTTTAAATTATCTATAGAGACAGGGTCTTGCTACGTTCCCCAGGCTGGTCTTGAGCTCCAGGCCTCAAGCAATCCTCCCCCATCAACCTCCCAAAGCACTGAGATTACAAGTGTAAGCCACCTCACTGGGTCTTATTATTTTTAACAGTTTCATAATATCTATAGTTTGGATATCCCATATTTTATTTTTATATTCCTCTATAATAAATATTCAAGTGGTTTCTGGTGTCTTTTGCCGCTTGAAATAATATTGCATAAAATATTCATGTATCTATGTTATTTATTCATACTTTTAGTAGATGAGATTTCCAAAACTAGAACTTCTGGGTTCACCTGAGGATTTTAGATTTTACCAGAGGGAAAGATTCAGTGCCTTAGCAAAACACATAGGCCTTTGGCGACAGCTTTTTCCTCTTTTTTGGGAAGGAGGCCTGGAAAAATAATGTCCCTTTCTATAATGTCCCTTTCTCTTCCTTCTGCACACCATTATTCTCCTGCAGTAGAATGGGCAGGGATAATATATCCTTTGTAATTCAGCAAAGAATAAGAATTACCAGTTTGCTTGATTGTTAGAGGATACAAGAGAAGTCCACATTAAACAACCACATATTCCTCCAGTAAGTTTTTTGTTGCTGTATTTTTTTGCTTCATGAAAAGCTAGAAAATAAGAAAGAGGAGGCAAATAGAATGGGCTGCACATTGCTGGGCTTTAATAGGTAAATAATTAAATTATGGCATCTACAAAATCATCAGCTTATCTCACATTTAGGGTATGAATATATCTTTTTTTGCAGACCAGAGAAGAGAGGAAGTCAGATAAATGAGAGATGAGATCACAATAAACGTCCACCTTCATTATTCATTTTGAGTTTTCCTGCCCCAGGAACTCATCAAAGCTGAAGGTTGGAAGGGGTCAGATGTCATCTGGACTGTTTCCCCATTATGTCTGCTCTTATCTTATTCCTGGATTCTACATACCTCCTTAACACAGTTGTATTGGATTATTTCTTTATTTCCTTACATCCTTCAAAAAAACATTTATCGAGTGCTTCCTATGTGCTATATACTAAGCTAGGCCCTGGGACAGGGAGGAAAGAAGCAGACCCTAGCTTCAAACAAGTTATAAATTGTTTGAATTTATAAATTTATAAAAATATAAATTTATAAATTCACCGCTGGGTGCGGTGGCTCATGCCTGTAATCCCAGCACTTTGGGAGACCAAGGAGGTCAGATCATGAGGTCATGAGTTCAAGACCATCCTGGCCAACATAGTGAAATCCCCTCTCTACCAAAAATACAAAAATTAGCCGGGTGTGGTAACACATGCCTGTAGTCCCAGATACTTGAGAGGCTGAGACAGGAGAATCGCTCGAACCCGGGAGGTGGAGGTTGCAGTAAGCCGATACTGCACCATTGCACTCCAGCCTGGGTAACAGAGTGAGACTCCTTCTCAGGAAAAAAAAAAAAAAAAAAAAAAAAAAATATATATATATATATATATATATATATACACACACACACATATAGAGAGAGAGAGAGAGGAGGAAGAAAAATAACTAGACTTAACATTTATAAGGAAATGACAGGAGCATGTACTGCTCCTAAGGCAACAGACCACAGAGGAGATGCCCCTAACGTAGACACAGCCTAGGTGTATGGGTACTGAGACAGGGATAGAAAGATTAAGTTGTTGGCCGGGCGCGGTGGCTCAAGCCTGTAATCCCAGCACTTTGGGAGGCCAAGACGGGTGGATCACAAGGTCAGGAGATCGAGACCATCCTGGCTAACACGGTGAAACCCTGTCTCTACTAAAAATACAAAAAACTAGCTGGGCAAGGTGGCAGGCACCTGTAGTCCCAGCTGCTCGGGAGGCTGAGGCAGGAGAATGGCCTGAACCCGGGAGGCGGAGCTTGCAGTGAGCTGAGATCCAGCCACTGCACTCCAGCCTGGGCGGCAGAGCGAGACTCCGTCTACAAAAAAAAAAAAAAAAAAAGAAAGAAAGAAAGATTAAGTTGTGACTTTAAGATTGAAGAAAATTTTGCCAGCCCTGAATGTTCAGAAAGTACAGCACAAACAGAGGCACGGACATCAGTAAGGACATGACATATTAAAGTTTTAATTGAAATTAATTTGGAGGCCTATATTCCCAGCACCTTAGGAGGTCAAGGCTGGAGGATCACTTGACCCCAAGAGTTTGAGACTAGCCTGGGCAACATTAGCAAGACCCCATCTCTACAAAAAATTAAAAATAAATTTAAAAAAATTTTAAATGTATTTGGAGTAGCAGAAATATAGGGTGCCTGTGTGGAGTAGTGAAATATGAGGCTGGAGAAGTCAGCAGTGGCCAGATCTTAAAAGACCACCTGTTCCTTGCTAAGAAGTTTGCGTTTTATCCTAATGGAAATTGAGATTTTTTTTTTTTTGAGATGGAGTCTCCCTCTGTCTCCCAGGCTGGAGTGCAGAGGCATGATCTTGGCTCACCCCAACCTCCACCTCCCTGGTTCAAGCGATTCTCATGCCTTAACCTCCTGAGTAAGTGGTATTACAAGCATGTGCCACCATGTCCACCTAATTTTTTAGTAGAGACAGTTTTTCACCATGATGCCCAGGCTGGTCTTGAACTCCTGGGCTCAAGCAATTCACCTGCCTCAGCCTCCCAAAGTGCTGGGATTACAGGCATGAGCCACTGCACCTGGCCAGAAATTGAGATAATTTTAAGTATAAAGTGATGGCCAGTTGTGGCAGCTCACGCCTGTAATCCCAACACTCTGGGAGCCTGAGGCAGGAGGATTGCTTGAGGCCAGGAGTTTGAGACTAGCCTGGGCAACATAGTGAGACCCCATCTGAAAAAAAAAAAAGAAAGAAAGAGAGAAGGAAGGAAGGGAGAGAGAGAGAGAGACAGAGAGAGAGAGAGAGAGAGAGAGAAAGAGAGAAAGAAGAAAGAAAGAAAGAAAGAAAGAAAGAAAGAAAGAAAGAAAGAAAGAAAGAAAGAAAGAAAGAAAGAAAGAGAAAGAAAGAAAGAAAGAAGGAAAGAAAGAAAGAAAGAAAGAAAGAAAGAAAGAAAGGAAAGAAAGAGAGAGAAAGAAAGAAAGAAAAGAAAGAAAGAGAAAGAAAGAAAGAGAAAGAAAGAAAGGGAAAGAAAGAAAAAGAAAGAAAGTGACACGATCAGAAATACATTTTATAAGAGTCATTCTAGGGTTAGTGCAGAAGGTAAGGTCAGGGGTAAGAGACTGGAAGCTGGAAAACCAGTTGGGAAGCTGGCAAGCTGGCAAGAAATAGCAAGAAATGGTGGAAAAGGATCTGCATGAGACAGTGGCAATGGACAGAGACTGAGATACTAGATAAAATAAACTGGTCCTGTGACTCTTCCAACATGGAGGAAAAGAAAGTGGGAAGAATCTTACGGACATTTAGGTTTCTGGCTTAGTCAGCTAGATGGTCCCACCAATTTAAATATGGACTATTATACAAGAAGTTGATTTAGGAGGAAAGATGATGAGCTTATCTTCAGACATATTGAGTTTGAAGTTTCCAGGATATATCCAAGTAGAATTGTGCAAAATGATTAAATATGTGAGTGTGGAGTTCAGAAGAGAAGTGTGGGTTAGAAATATAAACTTTGGCTTCATCAACATGTGATTGGTAGTCGAAGCCAAAACCACTGCTGAGATCACTCAGTAAGAGAAGACAGAGTGACAGAAAAGCAGATCAGAAGCCCGGGCATGGTGGCACATGCCTCTAATTCCAGCACTTTGGGAGGCTAAGGCAGGTGGATTGCTTGAACTCAGGAGTTCAAGACCAGCCTGGGCAACATGGTGAAACACTGTCTCTACAATATATACAAAAATTAGCTGGGTATGGTGGTGCATGCTTATGGTCCTAGCTACCTGGGAGGCTGAGGTGGGAAAATTGCTTGAGCCCAGGAGGTTGAGATTGCAGTGAGCTGTGATTGGACCACTGTACTCCAGCCTGGGCAACATAATGAGACCCAATCTTTACAAAAAATAAAAAAAATTAGCTGGACATGGTGGCACATGCTTGTGGTCAGAGCTACTCAGGAGGCTGAGGTGGGAGGATTGTTCAAGCCCAAGAGCGCCAGGCTGCAATGAGCCATGGTTACAGCACTGCCCTCCAGCCTGAGTGACAGAGCAAGACATTGTCTCAAAAAAAAAAAAAAAAAAAAAAAAAAAAAGTCCAGGTGCGGTGGCTCACACCTGTAATCTCAGTGCTTTGGAAGTCCAAAGCGGGAGAATCATCTGAGGTCAGGAGTTTGAGACCAGCCTAGCCAACATAGTGAAACACTGTCTCTACTAAAAATACAAAAATTAGCCAGGTGTGGTGGTAGCCACCTGTAATCCCAGCTACTTGGGAGGTTGAGGCAGGAGAATCGCATGAATCCGGGAGGCGGAGGTTGCAGTGAGCCGAGACTGCACCATTACACTCCAGCCTGGGCAACAAGAGTGAAACTCCGTCTTACAAAAAAAAAAAAAAGTCTTAGCACAGTGGCTCACGCCTGTAATCCCAGCACTTTGGGAGGCCGAGGCAGGCAGATCAAGAGGTCAGGAGTTCAAGACTAGCCTTGTCAACATAGTGAAACCCCGTCTCTATTAAAATAAATACAAAAACTTAGCTGGCATGGTGGTACACGCCTATAATCCCAGCTACTTGAGAGGCTGAGGCAGGAGAATCGCTTGAATCCAGGAGGCAGAGGTTGCAGTGAGCCGAACTGCGACTCCAGCCTCGGCGACAGTGCGAGACTGTCTCAAAAAAAAAAAAAAAAAAAAAAAAAGAATTGGGTTGAGGATGAGGAGCTCAAGAATAAAAGTGAGATGGGATGGAGAGAGAAAAAGCAGGAAAACTAGAGAATGGTATGGCAGAAGCCAATAGAGAAAGGACTTTCAAGGTGGAGGGAGAGAAGTCAAGAGTTAGTAAATGTTGCAGAGTCTAACAAGGTTTATATTGACAAAGGTCTTGTTATTGGATTTAAGAAACAAGAATCAGAAGGCCATTCTCCCTTCTCATGTGACTCTTTGCCTCAAGATCCTTGTGCTTTCTGTTCTCCCTTTATAAACTCCTCTTCACCCCAGATACCTGCATGTCTTACACCATAACTTTGGTGAGATCTCTGCTTAAATGTCACCTTTGCAAAGAGGGCTTCTTTGACTATTTTATATAAAATAACATTATTTTCTTGCCAGCACCTTATCCAGACGAACTTTTTATCATGGTACCTATCTCTACTTGACATTATAATTATTATTTATTAGATAATTTTTTGTAACCCCTACTAGAATGGAAAGCACATAAGAGCAGGGATTTGTTTTGCTTATGACTGTATTCCCAGAGCCTGACACAGAGTAGGCCTTCAATAAATATGGTTAAAAGAGTAGTGACGGAATGGTCATCTTGGTAACAATAATTTCAATGGAATGGTTAGGACAGAAGTCGTATGCACAAGGCAAAGGCATGAACGACAAATAAGGGAGAGGAGATGCAGAGTGAACAAAATTCTTTCTGGAATGGAAGGAGAAAGAGCTAGAGAAGACAAGAGAGCTCAAGACATGAGAGAATCAAGCTGGCATATATATCAGAATGGGAAAGCAGTAGAGAGGAAAAAGTGGAAGAAACATAAGAGGACATAATTGAGAGGCGAGGATTCAAAGTGTGGTGGACCCATTCTTGTCTTCCACCAGGGACTTCTCTTCCAGCAAGAAGAGAAAGAATGGCATAAGAGGGACTGTGATGTAGGTAAGTTTGGGAGACGTGGGTAGTTCAGTAGTTTCCTATTTAAGTGGCTACCGCTTACTGAGTACTCATTACATGCCAGGCACTATGTCACCATCATATTTAATCCAAACTACAACTATGCAAGACTACCATTTGACCTTCAAGAAAACTGGGCTGGCCGGGCACGGTGGCTCACTCCTGTAATCCCAGCACTTTGGGATGCCAAGGCGGGAGGATCACCTGAGGCCAGGAGTTCGAGACCAGCCTGGCCAACATGGTGAAACCTCGTCTCTACTAAAAATACAAAAATTAGCTGAGCGTGGTGGCAGGCACATGTAATCCCAGCTACTTAGGAGCCTGAGGCAGAAGAATCACTTGAACCCGGGAGGCAGAGTTTGCAGTGATCCGAGATTGCACCACTGTACTCCAGCCTGGGCAACAGAGGAGGACTCCGTCTCAAAACAAACAAAGCGAAACAAACAAACAAAAAAACCTGGGCTGAGGAGACAATTAAACAATTCATGCAGTCAACAAGTAGGTTGCAGAGGTGAAGCTCAAACTGCAGTCTTCTGATTCGGAAGTTACGTATTTCCCTGTGCCTAGTTGGTTACCACCACTCTTTTGAGTTCTGTTCTTTATTATCTTCTTACCTGGTTGGTAGGATGTCTGCCACAGTCCTGAGATATTTTGCCTGATCCTATCTTGTCTCAGTCCTTTTTTTTCAGTCCTTGGGGACACTGTTTTGATGACCAGACCCAGTTTCTTCTATCTGAATGTCCATTTATGTCATTCCACAAGGCTTGGTCATCCCTGCTGGATGGCTCTAGTCCCAGCTCCCGATTCCTTACTCTAAGTAACTAGGTTAGTAGAAAATTAAAAGTCATGATAACTAGACGTTATAATGTATATGCTTTATGCACTAAACATCTATTATTTTTCTTTTTATCTATTTTGGGGGGGGTGGTGTGGACGGAGTCTTGCTGTCGCCCAGGCTGGAGTGTAATGGTGCGATCTTAGCTCACTGCAACCTCTGCCTCCTGGGTTCAAGCGATTCTCCTGCCTCAGTCTCCTGAGTAGCTGGGATTACAGGCATCTGCCACCATACCTGGCCAATTTTTGTATTTTTAATAGAGATAGGGTTTCACCATGTTGTCCAGGCTGGTCTCGAACTCTTGACCTCATGATCTGCCCAAGTGCTGGGATTACAGGTGTGAGCCACCGTACCTGGCCAACACCTATTATTTCTAATCCTGACAACTCCAGATAAGATATAAAGAGACAATGGCCTTCAAACTGGGATATGTGTACACCCTCCTCTGAGTCAGGGAGACTTCCAAGAGGGATACAGGTATGGATAATACTATGGTCTGAATGTTCATGCCCCCTTCAAGTATATATATTGAAATCTTAACTTCCTAGATGACGGTATTAAGAGATGGGGCTTTTGGGAGGTGATTAGGTTATGAGGGCAGAGCCCTTTTGAGTGGGATTAGTGCCCTTATGAAAGATGCCTGAGGAAGCTTGTTTACATCTTCCACCACAGGAAGACACACTTAGAAGGTGCTATCTATGAACCAGGAAACTGGCATTCACAGACACCAATTCTGCCGGGCTGTGACCTTGGACTTCCAAGACTTCAGAACTATGAGAAATACATTTCTGTTATTTATAAGCCACCCAGTCTATGGTATTTTGTTATAGCAGCCCTAATGGACTAAGACAAATAGGTTTAAAGAAATCAGTTTTCAGATCCGCAGCTTCCATATGTGCTGGTCCTAAATTGATCTGCCTGAGAAAGTGGACTGAGGGAGATGCAGGTCCTTTGTTCCTACCTTCCTACCCACCTACTACTTCAAACAAACAGAGATGTGCACTCCATCCATCTTAAGCTTACTTTGGTGCATTGCTCTGGGGTAAAAATATCCAAACAAAGAGGCAATTAGAAATATTGATGATGGTGTTGAGAACTGAGTAACTCTAATAACTGGGTATCAATGCCTTTTTGTAAGTCAGATGGTTTCTAATATTTTGTTTTCAACAAAACTGAAGGAGATCCTAATTAAGGTTGACAGTAGATAGATCAGTAAAATCATTTTCGGTGACGTCTAACTATGTGATTCTTTTTTTTTTTTTTTTGGAGATAAGTCTCACTCTGTCACCCAAGCTGGAGTGCAGTGGCGCGATCTCGGCTCACTGCAACCTCCGCCTCCCGGGTTCAAGCAATTCTCTTGCCTCAGCCTCCTGAGTGGCTGGGATTACAGGTGCCCGCCACCACGCCCGGCTAATTTTTGTATTTTTAGTAGAGATGGAGTTTCACCATGTTGGCCAGGATGGTCTCAATCTCTTGACCTCGTGATCTGCCCCACCTTGGCCTCCCAAAGTGCTGGGATTACAGGCCTGAGCCACTGTGCCCGGCCAACTATGTGATTCTTTTATTTATTTATTTATTTATTATACTTTAAGTTCCAGGGTATATGTGCACAATGTTCAGGTTTGTTACATAGGTATACATGTTGGTTTGCTGTACCCATTAACTTGATATTTACATTAGATATTTCTCCTAATGCTATCCCTCCTCCAATCCCCCACTCCATGACAGGCCCCCATGTGTGATGTTCCCCACCCTGTGTCCGAGTGTTCTCATTGTTCAGTTCCCACCTATGAGTGAGAACATGTGGTGTTTGGTTTTCTGTGCTTGCGATAGTTTGCTCAGAATGATGGTTTCCAGCTTCATCTATGTCCCTACAAAGGACATGAACTCATCCTTTTTATGGCTGCATAGTATTCCATGGTGTATATGTGTCACATTTTCTTAATCCAGTCTATCAGTGATGGACATTTGGGTTGGTTCCAAGTCTTTGCTATTATGAATAGTGCCACAATAAACATATGTGTGCATGTGTCTTTATAGTAGCATGATTTATAATCCTTTGGGGATATATGCAGTAATGGGATCACTGGGTCAAATCATAATTCTAGTTCTAGATCCTTGAGGAATCACCACACTGTCTTCCACAATGGTTGAACTAGTTTACACTCCCACCAACAGTGTAAAAGCGTTCCCATTTCTTTTTTCTTTTTTTTTTTTTTTTTGAGACGGAGTCTCGCTCTGTCGCCCAGGCTGGATTGCAGTGGCCGGATCTCAGCTCACTGCAAGCTCCGCCTCCCGGGTTTATGCCATTCTCCTGCCTCAGCCTCCCGAGTAGCTGGGACTACAGGCGCCCACCTCGTCGCCCGGCTAGTTTTTTTGTATTTTTTAGTAGAGATGGGGTTTCACCGTATTAGCCAGGATGGTCTCGATCTCCTGACCTCGTGATCCACCCGTCTCGGCCTCCCAAAGTGCTGGGATTACAGGCTTGAGCCACCGCGACCGGCCTAGCGTTCCCATTTCTCCACATCCTCCTCTCCAGCATCTGTTGTTTCCTTTTTAATGATCGCCATTCCAACTGGTATGAGATGGTATCTCGTTGTGGTTTTGATTTGCATTTCTCTGATGGCCAGTGATGATGAGCATTTTTTTCAGGTGTCTGTTGGCTGCATATGCCTTCTTTTGAGAAGTGTCTGTTCCTATCTTTTGCCCACTTTTTGATGGGGTTGTTTGATTTTTTCTTATAAATTTGTTTAAGTTCTTTGTAGATTCTGGATATTAGCCCTTTGTCAGATGGGTAGATTGCAAAAATTTTCTCCCATTCTGTATGTTGCCTGTCCATTCTGATGGTAGTTTCTTTTGCTGTGCAGAAGCTCTTTCATTTAATTAGATCCCATTTGTCAATTTTGGCTTTTGTTGCCATTGCTTTTGGTGTTTTAGTCGTGAAGTCCTTGCCCATGCCTATATCCTGAATGGTATTGCCTAGGTTTTCTTCTAGGGTTTTTATGGTTTTAGGTCTAACATTTAAGTCTTTAATCCATCTGGAATTAATTTTTGTATAAGACATGAGGAAGGGATCCAGATTCAGTTTTCTTTTTCTTTTTTTTTTTTTTTTTTTTGAGACAGAGTCTCGCTATGTCGCCCAGGCTGGAGTGCAGTGGCCAGATCTCAGCTCACTGCAAGCTCTGCCTCCCAGGTTCACGCCATTCTCCTGCCTCAGCCTCCCGAGTAGCTGGGACTGCAGGCGCCCGCCACCTCGCCCGGCTAATTTTTTGTATTTTTTAGTAGAGACGGGGTTTCATCATGTTAGCCAGGATGGTCTCGATCTCCTGACCTCGTGATCCATCCCGTCTCGGCCTCCCAAAGTGCTGGGATTACAGGCTTGAGCCACTGCGCCCGGCCCAGATTCAGTTTTCTACATATGGCTAGCCAGTTTTCCCAGCACCATTTGTTAAATAGGGAATCCTTTCCCTATTTCTTGTTTCTGTCAGGTTTGTCAAAGATCAGATGGTTGTAGATGTGTGGTGTTATTTCTGAGGCCTCTGCTCTGTTCCATTGGTCTATATCTCTGTTTTGGTACCAGTACCATGCTGTTTAGTTACTGTAGCCTTGTAGTATAGTTTGAAATCAGGTAGTGTGATGTCTCCAGCTTTGTTCTTTTTGCTTAGGATTGTCTTGGCTGTGTGGGCTCTTTTTTGGTTCCATATGAACTTTAAAGTAGTTTTATTTTTTTCCAATTCTGTGAAGAAAGTCGTTGGTAGCTTGATGGGGTGGTGTTGAATCTATAAATTACCTTGGGCAGTATGGCCATTTTCACAATATTGATTCTTCCTATCCATGAACATAGAATGTTCTTCCATTTGTTTGTATCCTCTTTTATTTCATTGAGCAGTGGTTTGTAGTTCTCCCTGAAGAGGTCCTTTGCATTCCTTATAAGTTGGATTCCTAGGTATTTTATTCTCTTTGTAGCAATTGTGAATGGGCGTTCACTCATCATTTGGCTCTCTGTTTGTCTGTTATTGGTGTATAGGAATGCTTGTGATTTTTGCACATTGATTTTGTATCCTGAGATTTTGCTGAAGTTGCTTATCAGCTTAAGGAGATTTTGAGCTGAGACAATGGGGTTTTCTAAAAATACAACCATGCCGGCCGGGTGCGGTGGCTCAAGCCTGTAATCCCAGCACTTTGGGAGGCCGAGACGGGCGGATCACGAGGTCAGGAGATCGAGACCATCCTGGCTAACACGGTGAAACCCCGTCTCTACTAAAAAATACAAAAAACTAGCCGGGCAAGGTGGCGGGCGCCTGTAGTCCCAGCTACTTGGGAGGCTGAGGCAGGAGACTGGCGTGAATCCAGGAGGCGGAGCTTGCAGTGAGCTGAGATCTGGCCACTGCACTCCAGCCTGGGCGATAGAGCGAGACTCCATCTCAAAAAAAAAAAAAAAAAAAAAAAAAAAAAAAAATACAACCATGTCATCTGCAAACAGGGACAATTTGACTTCCTCTTTTCCTAATTGAATACCCTTTATTTCTTTCTCTTGCCAGATTGCCCTGGCCAGAACTTCCAACACTATGTTGAATAGGAGTGGTGAGAGAGGGCATCCCTGTCTTGTGCCGGTTTTCAAAGGGAATGCTTCCAGTTTTTGTCCATTCAGTATGATATTGGCTGTGGGTTTGTCATAAATAGCTCTTGTTATTTTGAGATACATTCCATCAATACCTAGTTTATTGAGAGTTTTTAATATGAAGGACTGTTGAATTTTGTCTAAGGACTTTTCTGCATCTATTGAGATAATCATGTGGTTTTTGTCTTTGGTTCTGTTTATGTGATGGATTACGTTTATTGATTTGTGTATGTTGAACCAGCTTTGCATCCCAGGGATGAAGCCAACTTGATTTTGGTGGATAAGCTTTTTGATGTGCTATTGGATTCAGTTTGCCAGTATTTTATTGAGGATTTTTGCATCAATGTTCATCATTGGTCTAAAATTGTCTTTTTTTGTGGTGTCTCTGCCAGGCTTTGGTATCAGGATGATACTGGCCTCATAAAAAGAGTTAGGGAGGATTCCCTCTTTTTCCTATTGATTTGAATAGTTTCAGAAGGAATGGTACCAGCTCCTCTTTGTACGTTTGGTAGAATTTGTCTGTGAATCTCTCTGGTCCTGGACTTTTTTTGGTTGGTAGGCTATTAATTATTGCTTCAATTTCAGAGCCTGTTATTGGTTCATTTAGCAATTCAACTCCTTCCTGGTTTAGTCTTGGGAGGGTATATGTGTCCAGGAATTTATCCATTTCTTCTAGATTTTCTAGTTTATTTGTGTAGAGGTGTTTACAGTATTCTCTGATGGTAGTTTGTATTTCTGTGGGATCAGTGGTGATATCCCCTTTATCATTTTTTTATTGCATCTATTTGATTCTTCTCTCTTTTCTTCTTTATTAGTCTTACTAGCGGTCTACCAATTTTGTTGATCTTTTCAAAAATCCAACTCCTGGATTCATTGATTTTTTTTGAAGGGTTTTTTGTGTCTCTATCTCCTTCATTTCTGATCTTAGTTATTTCTTGTCTTCTGCTAGCTTTTGAATTTGTTTGCTCTTGCTTCTCTAGTTATTTTAATTGTGATGTTAGGGTGCTGATTTTAGATCTTTCCTGCTTTCTCTTGTGGGCATTTAGTGCTATAAATTTCCCTCTACAGACAGCTTTAAATATGTCCCAGAGATTCTGGTATGTTGTGTCTTTGTTCTCTGGTTTTAAAGAACATCTTTATTTCTGCCTCCGTTTCGTTATTTATCCAGTTGTCATTCAGGAACAGGTTGTTTGGTTTCCATGTAGTTGTCCGGTTTTGAGTGAGTTTCTTAATCCTGAGTTCTGATTTGATTGCACTATGGTCTGAGAGACAGTTTGTTGTGATTTCTGTTCTTTTACATTTGCTGAGGAGTGCTTTACTTCCAACTATGTGGTCAGTTTTGGAATAAGTATGATGTGGTGCTGAGAAGAATATATATTCTGTTGATTTGGGATGGAGAGTTCTGTAGATGTCTATTAGGTCTACTTGGTGCGGAGCTGAATTCTGGATATCCTTGTTAACCTTCTGTATCATTGATCTGTCTAATATTGACATTGATTATCATTGATCTGTCTAATAATTATGACAGATTATGTATTGTACTCCTGTATTGGGTGCATATATATTTAGGATAGTTAGATCTTCTTGTTGAATTGATCCCTTAACCATTGTGTAATGGCCTTCTTTGTCTCTTTTGATCTTTGTTGGTTTAAAGTCTGTTTTATCAGAGACTAGAATTGCACTCCCTGCTTTTTTTGCTTTCCATTTGCTTGGTAGATCTTCCTCCATCCCTTTATTTTGAGCCTATGTATTTCTCTGCACATGAGATGGGTCTCCTGAATACAGCACACTGATGGGTTATGACTCTTTATCCAATTTGCCAGTCTGTGTCTTTTAATTGGGCATTTAGCCCATTTACATTTAAGGTTAATATTGGTACGTGTGAATTTGATCCTGTCATTTTGATGTTAGCTGGTTATTTTGCCCATTAGTTGATGCAGTTTCTTCCTAGCATCAATGGTCTTTACAATTTGTCATGTTTTTGAAGTGGCTAGTACCAGTTGTTCCTTTCCATGTTTAGTGCTTTCTTCAGGAGCTCTTGTAAGGGAGGCTTGGTGGTGACAAAATCTTTCAGCATTTGCTTGTCTGTAAAGGATTTTATTTCTCCTTCACTTATGAAGCTTAGTTTGGCTGGATATGAAATTCTGGGTTTAAAATTCTTTTCTTTAAGAACGTTGAATATTGGCCCCCACTCTCTTCTGGCTTGTAGAGTTTCTGCCGAGAGATCCGCTGTTAGTCTGATGGGCTTCCCTTTGTGGGTAACCCGATCTTTCTCTCTGGCTGCCCTTAACATTTTTTCCTTCATTTCAACTGTGGTGAATCTGACAATTATGTGTCTTGGAGTTGCTCTTCTCAAGGAGTATCTTTGTGATGTTTTCTGTATTTCCTGAATTTGAACGCTGCTCTGCCTTGCTAGGTTGGGGAAGTTTTCCTAGATAATATCCTGCAGAGTGTTTTCCAGATTGGTTCCATTCTCCCCGTCACTTTCAGGTACACCAATCAAATGTAGATTTGGTCTTTACACATAGTCCCATATTTCTTGGAGGATTTGTTTGTTTCTTTTTACTCTTTTTCCTCTAAATTTCTCTTCTCACTTCATTTCATTCATTTGATCTTCAATCACTGACACCCTTTCTTCCACTTGATCGAATTGGTTACTGAAGCTTGTGCATGCATCACGTAGTTCTCGTGCTGTGGTTTTCAGCTCCATCAGGTCATTTAAGGTCTTCTCTATGCTGTTTATTCTGGTTAGTCATTTGTCTAATCTTTTTTCAAGGTTTTTAGCTTACTTACGATGGGTTCAAACATCCTCTTTAGCTCAGAGAAGTTTGTTATTACTGACCTTCTGAAGCCTACTTCTGCCAACTCGTCAAAGTCATTCTCTGTCCAGCTTTGTTCCACTGCTGATGAGGAGCTGCGATCCTTTGGAGGAGAATAGGTGCTCTGATTTTTAGAATTTTCAGCTTTTCTGCTCTGGTTTCTCCCCATCTTTGTGGTTTTATCTACCTTAGGTCTTTGATGTTGGTGACCTACAGATGCAGTTTTGGTGTGGATGTCCTTTATGTTGAGGTTGATGCTATTCCTTTTTGTTTGTTAGTTTTCCTCCTAACAGTCAAGTCCCTCAGCTGCAGATCTGTTGCGGTTTGATGGAGGTCCACTCCAGATCCTGTTTGCTGGGATATCACCAGTGGAGGCTGCAGAGCAGCAAATATTGCAGAACAGCAAATATTGCTGCCTAATCCTTCCTCTGGAAACTTCGTCTCAGAGTGGCACCCAGTTGTATGAGGTGTCAGTCAGCCCCTACTGGGAGGTGTCTCCCAGTTAGGCTACACAGGGGCCAGGGACCCACTTTAGGCAGTCTGTCCATTCTCTGAGCTCACATACCATGCTGGGAGAACCACTGCTCTCTTCAGAGCTGTCAGACAGGGATGTTTAAGTCTGCAGACGTTTTTGCTGCCTTTTGTTCAGCTATGCCGTGCCCCTAGAGGTGGAGTCTATAGAGGCAGGTGGGCCTCGTTGAACTGCAGCAGGCTCCACCTAGTTCGAGCTTCCAGGACGCTTTGTTTGCCTGCTCAAGCCTCAGTAATGCTGGACATCCCTTCCCGAGCCCAGTTGCTGCCTAGCAGTTCCATCTCGGACTACTGCACTAGCAGTGAGCAAGGCTTCATGGGCATGGGACCCGCTGAGCCAAGTGCAGGTTATAATGTCCTGGTGTGATGTTTGCTAAGACCATTGGAAAAGCACAGTATTTAGGTGGCAGTATCCCAATTTTCCTGTTACAGTCTGTCACGGCTTCCCTTGGCTAGAAAATCCTTGGGCCCCTTGCGCTTCCCAGCTGAGGTGATGCCCTGCCTTGCTTTGGCTCACCCTCCATGAGCTGCACTCACTGTCCAATAAGTCCCAGTGAAATGAACCTGGTACCTCAGTTGGAAATGGAGATATCACCTGTCTTCCACATCAATCATGCTGGGAGCTGCAGACCACAGCTATTCCTATTTGACCATCTTGGAACGAACTCCATATTTTAAACCAACTATGTGATTCTTGACATACAACTCAGGAGTTCAAAAAACTGAGTGATGTTGCTATAATAAAACTCCTTTTATTCCTATCTTCTTATTTACATGAACAGTTTTCTTGACTGTTAATATCCATAGAAACAAAAAATAGGAATAGAATTGAAATATAATCTATTCTAGTAATAGTTAACAATAACTCATAGATTCATGAATATGTTGAAAACAACAACAACAAAAACCAGCTCATTGAAAGATGCATTTTCTACAAAATTTGCTTTTTTTTTTGAGACAGGGTCTTGCTCTGTCTCCCAGGCTGGAGTGCAGTGATACAATCATAGCTCACAGTAGCCTCAAACTCCAGGGCTCAAGCAATCCTTCTGCTTCAGCCCCCTGAGTAGATGAAACCATAGAAGTGTGCCACTGCACCTGGCTAATTTTTAAAATTTTCTTGTAGAGATGAGATTTTGTCACTTTGCCCAGGCTGGTCTCAAACTCCTGAGCTCAAGTAATCCTGGTTTCAGCCTCCCAAAGTGCTGGGATTGCAGGCATGAGACACCAAGTCCAGCCCCAAAATTTGTTTTAATATGTAAAAACAAGTTATTAACATATATATATATATACACACACATATATATATTTAAAAGAGCTATTATGTAAGAATGACCTCATGGATAAAATAAATCATGGCAGAATACAATTTTGAAGGAGAAGTGATAGAGAAATATGAGTCCAAGAAGAAAAGGGAATGATATAAAATGTTCAGGTGGGGCATGTGGCTCATGCCCGTAATCCCAGTACTTTGGGAGGGTGAGGCAGGCAGATCATCTAAGGCCAGGAGTTCGAGACCAGCCTTGCCAACATGGTGAAACCTCATCTCTTCTAAAAGTATAAAAATCAACTAGGCATGGTGGTGCACACCTGTCATCCCAGAAAACTGAGGCATGAGAATCTATTAAACCCAGAAGGTGGAGGTTGCAGTGAGCTGAGACTGCACCACTGCACTGCAGCCTGGGCGCCAGAGTGAGAATATGTCTCAAAAAATTAAAAGAAAAAGTTGGGGGACTATAGACCTGTTCATGTATTTTTTTTTTTTAATGAATGATGTGCATACAAACTTACTTTTTGTTTTCTGGTTTTGTATCTTTGTTTGTTTGTTTCTGAGGCAGGGTCACACTTTGTCACCCAGGCTGAAATGCAGTGGCACAACCATAGCTCATTGCAGCCTTGACCTCCTGGGCTCAAGCAATCCTCCTGCCTTAGCCTCCTGAGTGGCTAGGAATACATGCACTACCATCGTATTAGTCAGGGTTCTCTAGAAGGACAGAATTAATGCGATATATATATATATATGAATATATATAGAAATGTATATAAAGGAATATATATATACACACACACACATACACACACACACAGGAGATTACTAAGTATTAACTGACACGATCACAAGGTCCCACAATAGGCCATCTGTAGGCTAAGGAACAAGGAGAGTCAGTCCAAGTTCCAAAACTGAAGAACTTGGAGTTCGATATTTGAGGGCAGGCAGCATCCAGAATGGGAGAAAGATGTAGGTGGGAGGCTAGGCCAGTCTAGCCTTTTCACGTCTTTCTGCCTACTTTATATACGATGGCAGCTGATTAGATGGTGCACATCCAGATTAAGAGTGGGTCTGCCTTCCCCAGTCCACTGACTCAGATGTTAATCTGCTTTGGCAACACCCTCACAGATACACCTAGGATTAATACTTTGCATCCTTCAATCCTATCAAGTTGACACTCAGTATTAACCATCACAATCATGCCCAGCTAAATCCTCCCATCCCAGCTTCCCAAAACGCTGGGATTACGAGTGTGAACAACTGTGCCCAGTTCACTTTAAGTTTTAAACTTCTTTGAATACATCTTTAAAAGTGATGCGGCCCTTTCTTTCTGTCTCTTATTGAACCTAAGTTGGAAGAGATGACTATGGTCTCAAAATGGAGGTAAAAACCACTGCCTGGTTACTCCCAGCCTAACACCAGCTACTGCCAGAGGACCAGGACCCAAAGGAATCAAAGCAGTTGAGAAAAGTGTTTATTGGTAGCTTGAGGTTTCAAACTGCAGATGGGGCCAGGTGCAGTGGCTCATGCCTATAATCCCAGTACTTTGGGAGTCCAAGGTGGGATGATTGTTTGAGTACTGGAGTTTGAGACCAGCCTGGGCAACACGGTGAGGCCCTGTCCCTACAAAAATTGTTTAAAAATTAGCAGGGCGGCCGGGCGCGGTGGCTCAAGCCTGTAATCCCAGCACTTTGGGAGGCCGAGGCGGGCGGATCACGAGGTCGGGAGATCGAGACCATCCTGGCTAACACGGTGAAACCCCGTCTCTACTAAAAAAAATACAAAAAACTAGCCGGGCGAGGTGGCGGGCGCCTGTAGTCCCAGCTACTCGGGAGGCTGAGGCAGGAGAATGGCGTAAACCCGGGAGGCGGAGTTTGCAGTGAGCTGAGATCTGGCCACTGCACTCCAGCCTGGGTGACAGAGCGAGACTCCTTCTCAAAAAAAAAAAAAAAAAAAAAAAAATTAGCAGGGCATGGTAGTGTATGCCTATAGTTCCAGCTACTAGGGCAGCTGAGGTAGGAGGATCACTTGACCTCAGGAGTTCAAGGTTACAGTGACCATGACTGAGCCACTGCACTCCAGCCTAGACTATAGAATGAGACCCTGTCTCCAAAAAAATAAAATAAAATAAAACTGCAGGTGGTAGTTTAAGTGAACATTTGGAGAAATAGGGCATACTCATACATTGCAGGGTGATGAGCTCTCTCAAACAAAATGTTCCAGGGACTTTGATTTTCTGACTTACTCTCGTGTTGAAGATGCGGCAACACGTGATCACCACACAAACTTGACAGGTGTGTAGTAGATAGATCCAAAGAGAATTGTTTCTAGAGGAGATTCCTTAAAGCCTGGTGCTCATCTCACAGTGAAAAAGTTTGGGGGCCTGTGCATGGTGGCTCACACCTATAATCCTAGCACTTTGGGAGGCCAAGGCAGGGGAATCACTTGAGTTCAGTAGTTGGAGACCAGCCTGGGCAACAGAGTAAGACCCCGTCTCTACAAAAAATACAAAAATTAGCTGGGCATGGTGGTGTGCACCTATAGTCCCAGCTTCTCGGGAGGCTGAAGTGGGAGGATCACTTGAGCCTGGGAGGGGGAGGTTGCAGTGAGCGGAGATCGTGTCACTGCACCCCAGCCTGGGCAACAGAGGGAGACCCTGTCTCAAAGAAAAAGAAAAAAAGAAAAAAATTGTGGATGGTGGTATTAAGAATATAATTTGAAAGACTATTTTGAAAATATGGGAAGACTGAAATTATAAAAGTTAAAGAAGACAGGAAGAATAGAAGAAAGAGAGGATTTGATTTTGTAATTTTGATTATTATGATATGGTTGGTAAAACTATTGTTCAGAATATTGGTACGGTTGGTAAAACTATTGCTCAGAAATTCTTTCTTTTTTTTTTTTTAGATGGAGTCTGGCTCTGTCACCCAGGCTGGAGTACAGTGGTGCGATCTCGGCTCACTGCAAGCTCTGCCTCCCAGGTTCACGCCATTCTCCCGACTCAGCCTCCTGAGTAGCTGGGACTACAGGCGCCCGCCACCACGCCTGCATGATTTTTTGTATTTTTAGTAGAGACGGGGTTTCACCGTGTTAGCCAGGATGGTCTCCATCTCCTGACCTCGTGATCCGCCTGCCTCGGCCTCCTAAAGTGCTGGGATTACAGGCGTGAGCCTCCGCGCCCGGCTGTGCTCAGAAATTCTTAACTCAGCTGAGCGCTGTGACTGAGGCCTGTAATCCCAACACTTTGGGAGGCCGAGGTGGGAGGATCGCTTGAGCCCAAGACTTCAAGACCAGCCTGACCAACATCCTGAAACCCCGTCTCTAGTGATAACACAAAAATTAGCTGGGTGTGGTGGTGTGTGCCTGTAATCCCAGCTACTCAGGAGCCTGAGGCAGGAAAATTGCTTGAACCCAGGAGGGAGAGGTTGCAGTGAGCCTAGATGTCACCACTGCACTCCAGCCTGGATGACAGAGCAAGATTCAGTCTCAAAAAAAAAAATAAATAAAATAAAATAAAGAAACAATAAACTCTTTTTTTCTTCTCTTTCTTTCCTTTCCCTCCCTCCCTCCCTGCCTCTCTCTCTCTCTTTCTTTCTTCATTCTTTCTTTTTGTTTCTTTCTGTCTTTCTTCTCTTTTTCTTCTTCTTTTTTTCTTTTTTAAACAAGGTCTTGCTCTGTCACCCAGGCTACAGTGGTGCAGTGGTGCAATCATGGCTTACTGCAGCCTTGACCTTTTGGAGCTCAAGCATTCCTCCCATCTCAGCCTCTCAAGTAGCTGGGACTACAGGTGCATGCCACCATGCCTGGCTAATGTTTTTGTATTTTTTGTAGAGATGGGGTCGCACCATGTTGGCCAGGTTGGTCTCGAACTCCTGACCTCAATTGATCCACCTGTCTTGATCTCTCAAACTGCTGGGATTACAGGCATGAGTCACCACGTCCATCTAGAAATACCAAACTCTTACTGGACATAATTGTAAAGTAAAAAAGGCTGTTTTAAAACAAGTGGTAGAGTCTGCTAGATCACAAAGAGATCTTCACAGTGGATCTGACAACTTCATGGGTCATGGAGGAACCCCTGGAGGTGGTGGAGGGAACTCTGCTTGCAGTGGAAAATTCAGTGAAAGAAGAGGCCATGGTAGTGGAGGTGGTGGCAGCACAGGTAATTATGAAGGACATGATGGTAGATATAATAGATTTGAAGATGGTGGTAACAACGGTGGCAGATATGGTCCTGGTTATAGAATTAGAGGATATGGTGAACCGGGATATAGAAACCAAGGCAGAGGCCAGGCACAGTGGCTTATGCCTGTAATCCCAGCACTTTGGGAGGCCGAGGCGGGCGGATCATCTGAGGTCAGGAGTTCAAGACCAGCCTGGCCAACATGGTGAAACCCCGTCTCTACTAAAAATACAAAAATTAGCTGGGTATGGTGGTGGGCACCTGTAATCCCAGCTACTGGGTAGGCTGAGGCAGAATTGCTAGATCCCTGGAGGCGGAGGTAGCGGTGAGCCAAAATCACACCATTGTACTCCAGCCTGGAGACTGAGCGATGGAGAGAGCCTCCATCAAAAAGAAGAAAAAAAAAAAAAAGAAACCAAGGCAGAGGATATGGTTGTAGTGTTGGAAGATATGATAGTTACAACAAGGCCAATTTTGGCACAACATTTATTTAAAATGTTCAAAAATTAAATATAATTAAATACAGTTAACAAAATCTTGTTAACAGTAGTGGCAGTGGGAATTATAATAATTTTGGAAATTGTAGTGGACAACAGCAATCAAATTATAGAACCATGAAGTGGGGACTGTTTTGGTGGGAGAAGCTTGGGTAGTCCCTAGTGTGTGGCTATGAATCTGATGGTATAAGTGATAGACGTGGTAGTGGAAGGTTCTTAGCAGGAGAGAAAAGAGGAATTGTCAGAAAAGCTGCAGATTATTTTGAGATAGTTGTCCTAAATGTAATAGAAGAATTATAAAAATCTGCCGCAAAGGAACAATGATCATCCATAGCTAGAAAAGTTTCTGCAGCTTAAACAGGAAACCCTTCTTGTTCAAGACTGTTAAAGCCACAGTTTGCAAAAAGTACAGTTAATAATACAGCTGGGCGCAGTGGTTCACGCCTGTAATCCCAGCACTTTGGGAGGCCTAGGCAGGGCGATCACTTGAGGTCAGGAGTTCAAGACCAGCCTGGACAACATGGTGAAACCCTGTTGCTACTAAAAACACAAAAATTAGCAGGGTGTGGTGGCGCATGCCTGTAGTCTCAGCTACTCAGGAGGCTGAGGCAGGAGAATCGCTTGAACCTGGGAGGCAGAGGTTGCGGTGAGCTGAGATCTTGCCACTGCACTTCAGCCCGGGTGACAGAACGAGACTCTGTTTAAAAAAAAAAAAAATTAATGCAATCTAGTGTCAATTAGATGTACATTGCTGAGGTATTTTATCTATTGCAGATTTTTTCCCCTTTTTTATTGCATCAGGTATATTGCCCTGTAAATTGTGGTAGTGATACCAGGAATAAAATATTAAATAATTTTATTGGGAGCAGAGGACCGCCAAGTTGACTGAGGAGGGGTAAACTGGCCCAGGTTGGAAACAGAGCAGGTCAAACTTCTCATGCTGATTAGTAGTGGAGTCACACCTGTGAGTAGCCACTGCACTTTGTCCTGCGCAGCAAGACCCTGTCTCTAAAAAGAGCAAGGAATTTAAAGCTTAAAAAAAAAAAAAAAATTGATGGCATCATTTTAAAAGGTCAACATTTATAATACTCTGGAAACTACAGCCTTTGTAATTACTTACAATAATGATTTTAATTCAAGATACCAACATAAAAAGGTGCAAGGAGGTGTATGTTATACAACATTATTTTAGGGGTATGTGAATAAAAACACATGAAGACCACAGTCATAGAGGAAAGAACACAGGCTTTGGAGTTTGGAGGCTTAGAAGCTGTTTCCTAGCTGTGTGTGCTAGGGGAAGTTACTCTGCCTCTTCAGTTTCAGCCTCTGTGCTATTATTAAAATGGATTTGGCCGGGCGCGGTGGCTCACGCCTGTAATCCCAGCACTTTGGGAGGCCAAGGCGGGCTGATCACAAGGTCAGGAGATCGAGACCACAGTGAAACCCCGTCTCTACTAAAAATACAAAAAATTAGCCAGGCGCGGTGGCGGGCGCCTGTAGTCCCAGCTACTCAGGAGGCTGAGGCAGGAGAATGGCCTGAACCCGGGAGGCGGAGCTTGCAGTGAGCTGAGATCCGGCCACTGCACTCCAGCCTGGGCGACAGAGCGAGACTCTGTCTCAAAAAAAAAAAAAAAAAAAAAAAAATGGATTTAATAGTGGGGAGGATTAAGCCAAATAATACACATAAAAGAGGCTGAAATATGGTAGATAATAAATATTTTTCCTCCCTCCTTACAATACAGTAAGAAGGTATTGATTCATCCACCCAACAGTAATTTTTAGCACCCATGTGTCAGTCACTATTCTAGGAGCTAGGGATCCAAGGTGAATGAAGCAAGCAGGGTCCCTGGAAGATGGATAAGAGTGGGCACATGGGGCTGGGCAAGGTGGCTCATGTCTGTAATCCCAGCACTTTGGGAGGCCGAGGCGGGTGGATCACGAGGTCAGGAGTACAAGACCAGCCTGGCCAAGATGGTGAAACCCCATCTCTACTAAAAATACAAAAATTAGCCGGGCATGGTGGTGGTCGCCTGTAATCCCAGCTGCTTGGGAGGCTGAGGCAGAGAATTGCTTGAACCCGGGAGGCAGAGGTTGCAGTGAGCCAAGATAGTGCTACTGCACTCCAGCCTGGACAACAGAGCAAGACTCCATCTCAAAAAAAAAAAGAGTGAGCACAAGGAACCAGACTGCCTGGCTGGAATCCTCTCTTTGCTAGCTGGATAGTCATTGACAACTCACTTAACGTGTCTCAATTTTGTGGTCTGTATGACAGGGATAATAATAGCACCTTGAAGAGTTTGTGTGTTGAATTGTTAAGGAGTCAGCACCGTGCCTGGCACATGGTATGCACCCGGTACATGTGAGCTAGTCATGTTATTCTTCATGAAGCTTCCATCTGACATGGGGAGAAGGGGGTGAGAATATTTGTCTGCATCTTACCTGTAAAGAAACTGAGGTTCAGAGAGGTTAAGTAAACTGCTTCCTAAGTCAAATAAATAGGAAGGGTGGAGGTGACACTTTGTCCTCTGTCCCATCAGACTTCATGGCCTGCACTATTTCTGCCATGCTGAGCCAGCTATTTCATGACAGTTCTTCTCTCTCTTTTTTTTCAAATTGAGATGGAGGAGTCTCGCTCTATTGCCCAGGCTAGTGTGCAGTGGCATGATCTTGGCTCATTGCAACCTCTGCCGCTTGGGTTCAGACAATTCTTGTGACTCGGCCTCCTGAGTAACTGGGATTACAGGCGCCCGCCACCACACCTGGCTAATTTTTTTGTACTTTTAGTAGAGATGGGGTTTCACCACACTGGCCAGGCTGTTCTTGAACTCCTGATCTCAGGTGATCCACCTGCCTCGGCCTCCCAAAGTGCTGGGATTACATGTGTGAGCCACCGCACCTGGCTGACAGTTATTCTCGAGGACATTTCCCATTGCAACATTCTATTGGTGGGAGAAGGAGTGTTTTTTTAAAAAAAGTTTTCAATGGAGGACTTAGAAAAATCCAAAAACACAATTTATAAGCCCCCAGAGCTCTTCATGACCTCAGATCTGTACACTGAAAAGTCTAGTTTCTTTCCTTTTGGGTAAAACAGCATCTGTCAGATTGTCACAAGTCATCTGGAAGAATTCAGAATTAGACCCAGGAAACATGTAATGCATGGAGGTGGTGATTGCCTTACATTCAATATAATATAAACTGGTCTTTGCTTTAAGTTTTGAGGCTATGTCATGCTCCAGACACTTTCCTAAGTGATGAGGTTATCAGGTCAAATACAACAGTCTCTGCCTCTTTACAGTTAGTGTGGAGTTCCACACAGGAGACAAGAAACCTCAGTGTAATCCTAGATAGTGACAAAATGAGAAACCAGCAGGAGGAATCCTGAGAAGGAAGTGATTAATTTAGCTGTAAGCCAGGTGGGACCTCAGAGGAGTGACCTGTAAGCTGGACCATGAGGGATCAGCAGGCCCTCTTTAGCTTGATGTATTAGTCCGTTCTTATGCTGCTAATAAACACATACCAGAGACCGGATAATTTATAAAGGAAAGAGGTTTAATTGACTCACAGTTCAGCATGGCAAGGGAGGCCTCAGGAAACTTACAATCATGGCAGAAGGAGAAGCAAACACCTCCTTCTTCATATGGCGGCAGCAAGTAGAAGTGCAGAGCGAAGTCAGAGGAAAGCCCCTTCTAAAACCATCAGATCTTGTGAGAATACATTCACTATCACAACAACAGCAACATGGGGGTAACTACCCCCATGATTCAATTACCTCCCACTGGGTCCCTTCTGTGACACTTGGGGATTATGGGAACTCAAATCAAGATGAGATCTGGGGCTGGGCGTGGTGACTCACACCAGTAATCCTAGCACTTTGGGAGGCCAAGGCGGGTGGATCACCTGAGGTCAGGAGTTCAAGACCAGCCTGGCCAACACTGTGAAATCCCATCTCTACTAAAAATACAAAAATTATCCGGGTATGATGGCAGGTGCCTGTAATCCCAGTTACTCAGGAGGCTGAGGCAGAATTGCTTGAACCCGGCGGGTGGAGGTTGCAGAGAGCCGAGAGTACGCCACTTCAGTCCATCCTGGGCCAAAGAGCAAAACTCCGTCTCAAAAAAAAAAAAAAAAGAAGGATGAGATTTGGGTAGGAACACAACCAAACCATATCACCAGAGAAGAGGAAGAAGAGGCTCCTGGGCCTGAACAAATATCTGGAGGTCTGAAAAGGAAAGAGCTAGGCAGGAGGGGCTGAGACACTCTGGGTGGGAGGGAACACTGTGGTGAGGCAAGAGGGTGAAGCTCCATGAAGGCAGGGATCCTTACCCGGATACCTAAAATGGTGCCCGGCTAACACTTCGTAATTACTTGTTGGCTAATTGAGTGGTAAAATCCTACCTCTTCCCCCAGAGATTCTGTCTCAGTTGGTCTGGGATAGGGCTGTGGCACTGGTATATTTTAAAAGCTCTCCGGGTTATTCTGATGTACTTCCAGGTGTGGTACCACTGAACTAAATGAACGACGTGAACCCGTGGAGATGAGAAAAAAAAAATTTTTTTGAGACGGGTTTTGCTCTGTCACCCAGGCTGAGTGCAGTGGTACGATCTCAGCTCACTGCAACCTTGGCCTCAGGTCTCAAGTGATTCTCCTGTCTTAGCCTCCTGTATAGCTGAGATAACAGGTGTGTGCTACCACACTTGGCTAATTTTTGTATTTTTTTTTGTAGAGATGGGGTTTCACCATGTTGCCCAGGATGGTCTTAAACGCCTGGGCTCAAGCGATCTGCCTGACTTGGCCTCCCAAAGTGCTGTGGTTACAGGTGAGAGCCACCGTGCCTAGCCAAGAAATGTTCTTTATAGTTTTCTATGGGTCAGAAGCCCTACTCCTTGAAAAGACCTTAGATGATGGTATGTGGTATTTTCCTATTTTATGGAGCTTAGGGTTGGGAATGTAAACTGCCAAGGATTTGTTTGCTCTTGTCTTTAATCCCAGCATTTTGGGAGGACAAGGCAGGAGACTTGCCTGAGACAAGCAGTTTGAGACCAGCCTGGGCAACATGAAGACACCCCCATCTCTACCAAAAAATATTAGCCAGGTATAATGGTGCATGCCTGTGGTCCCAGCTACTTGGGAGGCTGAGGTGGGAGGATCTGCTTGAACCTGGGAGGATGAGGCTGCAGTAAACAATGATCATGCTACTGCCCTCCAGTCTGGGCAACAGAGAAAGATCCCGTCTCAAAAAAAAAAAATCTGGTAAGTATAGTAAAATATTAATGGTAGAATCTAGCTAATGAGTATACAGTTGAGTATATAAATATTTTTCAACTGAGATATATTTTTAAATTTTTTCTTTTTCTTTTCATTTTTGAAACAGGGTCTCGCTCTGTAGCCCAGGCTGGAGTGCAATGGTACCGTTGAACTCCTGGGCTCAAGCCCTCCTGCTACTTCAGCCTCCCAAGTAGCTGGGACTACGGGAGCCTGCCACCACTCTTGGCTAATTTTTTAAAATTTTTTGTAGAAATGGGGTCTTGCTGGTCTTGAAATCCTGCCCTCAAGGAATCCTCCCACTTCTGCCTCCCAAAGCATTGGAATTGTAGGTATCAACTATCATGCCTGGCAGAAATTTTTCTTAATAAAATGGGAAAAAAAATTAGCTTGAGCCAAGGATAAAACACACTAACTGAGTCTAAATGAGAAATTGTAGAAACCTGAGTGTCATTTAGACCAGCATTCTGCAAGGAGGCAGAGAGAAGGAGCTAAGTTAATCACTTCCTTCTCAGGATTCCTCCTGCTGGTTTCTCATCTTGTCACTGTCTAGGATTACGCTGAGGTTTCTTGTCTCCTGTGTGGAACTCCGCACTAGCTGTAAAGAGGCAGAGACTATTGTATTTGACCTGATAACCTCATCACTTAGGAAAGTGTCTGGAGCATGGCCTAGCCTCAAAACTTAAAGCAAAGACCAGGTAGAAAGGCCAGTGGTGCTGGGAACTCTATGTTGGTCTGCTTAGCTAGAGCAGAAATGGAGGACTCTGCTGACAGAGGCCAAAATACTGATTCAGCTGGGTTCGAGTGACCTTGGATAATTGGACTGATGTCTCTGCACCTTAGTTTCTTCATCTCTTAAATAGGAGTCACATTAACGTCACTGTAAGTACCAAACTCAAAGAGCTGTTGTGAGGATCAAATGATATATCAAATAGTTTTCAAAGACAGAGGGACTTTCCAAGAGATATGATGGCACAGATGATTTGAAGGGAGTCAGTGTCTGGATTTCCATTTCCATATGTAATTCTGCTAGAAAGAATTAATCTGAGAAAATGCTGAGTGTTGAAGTGTTATGCCAGTTGTCCTTTTCTGCCCACCTTTTCTAATCACTCATACGCCGTTTGGTGAAATAAAAAGGCATGCTTGTCCCTATCTTGTTATGATACCTTGCATTAGGTGTAAAAACTTCCAGGCTGGGCGCAGTGCCTCACACCTGTAATCCCAGCACTTTGGGAGGCTGAGGAGGGCGGATCACCTGAGGTTGGGAGTTTGAGACCAGCCTTTCCAACATGAAGAAACCCCGTCTCTACTAAAAATACAAAATTAGCCAGGCATGGTGGCACATGCCTGTAATCCCAGCTACTCAGGAGGCTGAGGCAGGAGAACCGCTTGAACCTGGGAGGCAGAGGTCGCGGTGAGCTGAGATCACACCGTTGCACTCCAGCCTGGGCAGCAAGAGTGAAACTCCATCTCAAACAAACAAACAAACAAACACTTCCAGGGCTCCAAAGAGATTATTGAAGATACTAGAAGAGGTGAAAGCTCTTTGAATGCGGGCAACATGCACTCAAAGCAGGGCTGGCATTTTTTTTTTTCTGATTTAACACATGCCCTGTGAAGGAAGAAGTATGGCCTCTGGAATGGACTATTTTGGCCCCTGTTGGAATGTTCTAAATTCAGTTACACTGTAGAGTGGGCTAGGGATAGGATGACAATTTTTGCTTAACAAACTCAGCCTTTCTATCCCCTGACAATTGTCAAAGAATCTATCACTTCTTCTGATAGGGGGCTTTTCGATAGCCAAAAACAAAGCAAAACAAAACAAAAAGGGTGTGGGGAGTGGGAAAGATAGGTAAAAAATATTGAAGAGAATAACAATTTTTTTTAGGAGCAAATTCTTAGCGGGGCTCTCTCTCCTCTCTCTCTCTCTCTCTCTCTCTCTGAATTCAGAAGTGAAATGGTTGTCATGGGGATGTGTCTTTTTTTTTTTGACACAGAGTCTCGCTCTGTCACTCAGGCTGGAGTGCTGTGGTGCAATTTCAGCTTACTGCAACCTCCACCTCCTGGGTTCAAGCGATTTCCAGCTAATTTTTGTATTTTTCGTAGCGACAAGACTTCACCATGTTGGCCAGGTTGGTCTCGAACTCCTGATCTCACATGATCTGCCTGCCTCAGCCTCCCAAAGTACTAGGATTACAGGTGTGAGTCACTGTGCTCCGTGGAGATGTGTCTTAATCTGCTTATTTGAATAGAAAAATGTAGTCAGATCTTTACTGATCGAAAAAAGGTTTTACTTGGCCCCTTGGTTTGACAGTGAAGGCTGACTTTGCTAGTTAGTTAATAGGTAGACATTTTTCATAAATCAAATGAGCTAAAAATATAGCACTGAGATTTTGAATAAAATATATTTAAATCACATGATGAGAGAGAAATGCTTTGCCAAAATTTTTATTACCCAAGGTATTTTGAAATTAATATTTTTGGCTGGGCGCTGTGGCTCATGCCTGTAATCCCAGCACTTTGGGAGGCCGAGGCAGGCGGATCATCTGAGGTCGGGAGTTCAAGACCAGCCTGACCAACATGGAGAAACCCTGTCTCTACTAAAAATACAAAACATTATTGGTGGTGGTGCATGCCTGTAATCCCAGCTACTCAGGAGGGCTGAGGCAGAAGAATCGCTTATATCTGGGAGGTAGAGGTTGCAGTGAGCCAAGATTGTGCCACTGCACTCCAGCCTGGGCAACAGGAGTGAAACTTGGTCTCCAAAAAAAAAAAAAAAAAAAAAAAAAAAGAGAAATTAATGGCCGGGCGCGGTGGCTCAAGCCTGTAATCCCAGCACTTTGGGAGGCCGAGATGGGCGGATCACGAGGTCAGGAGATCGAGACCATCCTGGCTAACACGGTGAAACCCCGTCTCTACTAAAAAATACAAAAAACTAGCCGGGCGAGGTGGCGGGCGCCTGTAGTCCCAGCTACTCGGGAGGCTGAGGCAGGAGAATGGCGTAAACCCGGGAGGCAGAGGTTGCAGTGAGCTGAGACAGCCTGGGCGACAGAGCGAGACTCCATCTCAAAAAAAAAAACAAAAAAAAAAAACAAAAAAGAAATTAATATTTTCATTTCCTAAACCTTTCTGAATGTATCAGGTTAATCAAAATGTTTCTAGGTAGAAAAAAACAGGTGTAATTTAATAATCATTTGATAAATTCTGGAGTGAGTCTTTTTGGCAAATGTTTCAGAAACTGAGAAAGTGAATGACTCTTATGACTGGACAGTGAACCCTTTTCTAAGTCAGGTGCTTTCTAATTCTTTGCTTGCCACAGCATTTTGGGAAGAATCAAGTTTTAGCCAATAGATCACTAAACAATGCATTTATTTATTTATTTATTTAGAGATGGAGTTTGACTCTTGTTGCCCGGGCTGGAGTGCAATGGCACGATCTCAGCTGCCCGCAACCTCTGCCTCCCTGGTTCAAGCAATTCTCCTGCCTCGGTCTCCCAAATAGCTGGGATTACAGGCATGCTCCACCACGCCTGGCTAATTTTGTATTTTTAGTGAAGAGGGGTTTCTCTATGTTGGTCAGGCTGATCTCGAACTCCCAGCCTCAGGGGATACGCCCACCTCGGCCTCCCAAAGTGCTGGGATTACAGGTGTGAACCACTGCAGCCGGCCTAAAGAATACATTTTAATGATAGATCACTCTGCGATTTTTGGAATACAATTTGGAAGGACTTCAAATAGTTTAATGACATTACTGTAAGAAATCTTCCATTCACATCCGCTGCCTTACATGAATGAGATTTCTCAATACTTTTATCTATGAAAATGGAACATAGAGTGGAATTAATGTTGAATATTATATCAGTTGAGCAATTATATTCACATGTAATATGCATATGAACTAATTTCTTAAAATTATAATTTATCTTAGAGGCATTTATTATAAAGTATTAATTTTTATTTAATGGTTTTGATCAAAATTAGTAATGCATTGGTCATTTTGCTCATTAGTGTACTACTAATAATTATAATGATAACTTAATTCTGAAGACTTGGGTTCTAAAAAAGAAGAGCTTATGATCACAGGAGATTAGCAAAATTAATTTCCATCTATATGCATATTTTTCTTGCTGAGTATATTAGGGTGATCAAGAAAAGTCTTCTAAGAATAAATATATGCTATATCACAGTAAAATGGAGGGAAAGTGGAGTGGAAATTTTGGTTCAAGGTGAAAAAGAATTCGTGTAAAAATTTGGCTGTCATAAAAGAGCTTGTTCATGTAATTTCCTGTTTTTCTTTTTAGAGACAGTCTCACTCTGTCTACCAGGCTGAAGAGCAGTGGCAGTGGTACAATCATAGGTCACTGCAGCATTGAACTCCTGGGATCAAGCCATCCTCCCACCTTGGCCTCCCAGGTAGCTGGAACTACAGGCACATGCCACTATGCTTGGCTAATTTTTTTCATTGATTTTTGTAGAGATAGAGCCTTGTTATGTTGCCCTGGCTGGTCTCAAACTCCTGGCCTCAAGCAATCCTCCTGCCTTGGTCTACCAAAGTGCTGGGATTCCAGGCATAAGCCACCATGCCTGGCTTTGTAATTTTCAAGAGGAGGCTAATGGCTATCAATTTGATATGGTATTTAGATTTCATTACACACATTAAAGGAGTGATGTGGCCGGGCGCAGGGGTTTAGACCTGTAATCCCAATACTTTGGGAGGCCAAGGCAGGAGAATTGCTTGAGCTCAGGAGTTAAGACTAGCCTGGACAACAGAGTGAGACCTTGTTTCT
Source organism: Rhinopithecus roxellana (assembly GCF_007565055.1). Classification (NCBI taxonomy): domain Eukaryota; kingdom Metazoa; phylum Chordata; class Mammalia; order Primates; family Cercopithecidae; genus Rhinopithecus; species Rhinopithecus roxellana. The sequence continues at coordinate 43,714,280 of NC_044560.1, read as the reverse complement.
ACAAAAAGTAAAGAAAATTAGCCAGGTGTGGTGGTGTGTGCCTGTAGTCTCAGTGATTCAGGAGGCCTAGGTGGGAGAATGGCTTGAACCTGGGAGGTTGAGTCTTCAGTGAGCTGAAACTGTGTCACTGAACTCCAGCCTGGGTGACAGAGTGAGACCTTGTCTGTCAAATAAAAACAAATAAATAAACATTTTTAAAAGGAGTGATATAAGTTTTATTTTAAAATGTGGGTATTTATAGGATGACTGGAAATTTCACCCCTTAAAACATTTCACATTGGCCGGGCGCGGTGGCTCAAGCCTGTAATCCCAGCACTTTGGGAGGCCGAGACGGGCGGATCACGAGGTCAGGAGATCGAGACCATCCTGGCTAACACAGTGAAACCCCGTCTCTACTAAAAATACAAAAAACTAGCCGGGCGAGGTGGCGGGCGCCTGTAGTCCCAGCTACTCGGGAGGCTGAGGCAGGAGAATGGCGTAAACCCGGGAGGCGGAGCTTGCAGTGAGCTGAGATCCGGCCACTGCACTCCAGCCTGGGGGACACAGCAAGACTCCGTCTCAAAAAAAAAAAAAAAAAAAAAAAAAACATTTCACATTTATGACGTACAATTTTAACAGTCAACATCAAAATGTGTCTGGGTTACATGTTTCAAAATAATTTTGGGAAGTACTAGGATACAAAAGTTCAAAGGCTCCTGATACAGTATATGTGAAAAAATCATCCCCTCACCTGTTTCTCTCCTTCCTGCGTATTCCAGCTCAGTGTGAGGGGCCGTTTTCCCTTAAAAGCCAGAATCCTGAGCACCGTCCATGCTTCTCTCTATTCCTCTACATCTAACCAGTTTATGCTATATCTAGGCAAAGCGTGTGTTCATCTCTTCTTTTCCATTTCCCCTGCCATTGTCTTATTTGAAGATCCTAAGATCTTTCTCCTAGAATATTTTTGTTTGTTTGTTTGTTTTTTGAGACGGAGTCTCGTCCTGTCGCCCCGGCTGGAGTGCAGTGGCGGGATCTCAGCTCACTGCAAGCTCCGCCTCCCGGGTTTACGCCATTCTCCTGCCTCAGCCTCCCGCTCCTAGAATATTGTTAACATCTTCTTAATTAGTTTGTCTGACATCAGATTCAACTCCTTCTACTGAGTTATCTGTAAGGAAAAGAAATTTATCTTTCTTTTTCTGTTTTTGCTTTTTTTTTTTGGAGATGGCATCTTGCTACATTGTCATGGGTGGTCTCAAATTCATGGCCTCAAGCTATCCTCACGCCCCAGCCTCCCAAGTAGCTGGGAATATGGGAGTGCCCCAGTGGGCCAGCTCTAGATTTATCTTTCTAAAATATCAAGTCAGTCACATCACTCTTGTACTTGTATAACTCGATGATTCTCCATTCCTTTAAAATAAAATCTAAATGGTTAGGATGGGCTGGTCATGGTGACGCATGCCTGTACTCCCAGCACTTTGAGAGGCCACGGCAGTTTGGACCACTTGAGGTCAGGAGTTTGAGACCATCCAGGCCAACATGGTGAAACCCCGTTTCTATCAAAAAATACAAAAATTAGCCAGGTGTGGTGGTGCACACCTGTAATCCCAGCTACTCAGGAGGCCACGGCATGAGAATCACTTGAACCCCAGAGTGAGTCAAGACTGTACCACTGCACTCCAGCCTGGGCTACAGAACAAGACTCCATCTAAAAAAAAAAAAAAAAGTTGGGCATGGTGGTGTGTGCCTGCAGTTCCAACTACTCCAGAGGGTGAGGGTGGCAGGGGGGTGGTCGCTTGATCCCAGGAGTTTGAGGGTGCAGTGAGCCCTGATCACATCACTGCACGCCAGCCTGGGCAACAGAATGAGACCTCCATCTCTTACAAATAAAACAAAACAACACAATTCAATAATTACCAGTTTTGCTAGAAAGGCTTCTTATGTCCTCAGACAGACTTGAGTGCTTTCCCCCTTTCTTTTTCTTTTGTTTGTATTTGTTTATTTATTTGAGACAAAGTCTCACTCTGTCGTCCAGGCTGCAGTACAATGGCATGATCTCGGCTCACTGCAACTTCCGCCTCCCAGTTTCAAGCGATTCTCCTACCTCAGTTTTCCCAGTAGCTCAGTAGCTGGGATTACAGGTCCCCCCCTAACCATGCCCAGCTAATTTTTGTATTTTTAGTAAAAACGGGGTTTCACCATGTTGGCCAGGCTGGTCTCGAACTCCTGACCTCATGATCTGCCCACTTAACCTCCCAAAGTGCTGGGATTACAGGTGTGAGCCACCATGCCCGGCCTTGTTCTTTATTTTACGTATTTATTCAGAGCCTATCACATGCCTGGCACTCAGCGAGCACAGCAGAGCTGTTGGTTCCTTACCCATATCCCCTCAGCTCTCTCATCAGATCTTCTGCAGAAAATTCTTGTGCATAGCAATGGCTTTCTGGGTCTTTCTGCTTGAGGGATGCCTCAGGAACAACCTTCTACCAATGAAAAACAAGTTGGTGGACAGATATCTCAGGACAATTCTGAAGTGTGTTCTACACAGCCATTCAGAGGGTCTCTGTGAGGTTGAGTTCCACTTGCTCATAGAGGTAACTCACTAATTCAGTATATTGTGTTGGCCTTTCTCCCTTTCCTGTTTGACTTTTTCTGTCCTTTACTGTGCTATCTAGGACCACATCTCAAAGAAGTGACTTGACCCAATTCATTTTCTCAGGAACTGGGGCAATCCCAAGCCCAGACAACTAGACTCTGGGGATGAAATTGTTACTGGTGGAGGGTGCCCAGGTTCTTGGCATCTTTTTTTTTTTTTTTTTTTTTTTTTTGAGACGGAGTCTTGCTCTGCCGCCCAGGCTGGATTGCAGTGGCCGGCTCTCAGCTCACTGCAAGCTCCGCCTCCCGGGTTCAAGCCATTCTCCTGTCTCAGCCTCCCGAGTAGCTGGGACTACAGGCGCCCGCCTCGTCGCCCGGCTAGTTTTTTGTATTTTTTTTTTTTTAGTAGAGACGGGGTTTCACCATATTAGCCAGGATGGTCTCGATCTCCTGACCTCGTGATCCGCCCGTCTCAGCCTCCCAAAGTGCTGGGATTACAGGCTTGAGCCACCGCGCCCGGCCGGTTCTTGGCATCTTGAACAAAGAATTGGACAACACTCACAAGAAAAGTAAGGAAAGAATGCAGCAACAAAAGCAGAGATTTATTGAAAATGAAAGTATGCTCCACAGGGTAGAAGCGGGCCGGAGCATAGGGGCTCAAGAGCCCCATTACAGAATTTTTTGGTTTAAATACCCTCTAGAGGTTTCCACTGGTTACTTGGTGTAGGACAATGTAAAATTACAAAGTCATTTACTTAGTGTACGCCTTATGTAAGTGGAGGGGATGTTACCTGTCATAGCTGGAGTGTTTCCATTTGAATTACTTCTAGGAAGTCCTTAGGTTCCCTGCCTCCAGGCCCTATTCTCCTGCCTCAAAATGATGAGCGTTCATACTTCACCATATTGCATGGAAATATCAATAGTAATGTAAGCTGCATAAGGACAGAGATATTTGTGTTTTATGCATTGAGGTGTTGCCAACATCTAGAACAGTGTTTGAAATATAGTGTTGAATGAATAGTAGCAATAGCTAATATTTATTGAGGGCTTACGATCTGTTTGATGTCATTTTTCAGAGATAATTTAATCCTCAAAAACCTTATGAAAATAGAGATTAGTGTTATTAGTGGTAATTATTCCCCTTTGGATATAGGAGAATTAAAGTTAAACAATAGGTCTAAATCACCCAGCTTGTAAGTGATCGCTGGAGCTCAGAAATTAATACCCCAAAATATGGGGCTTTGACTTGTTGAATTGAAGAAGCCTCAAGATCTCGCTGACCTCCCACCTCCACCGTCTCTCCCAAAGCACAGGATGAAGTTGAAGTTCCTTCATCTGCCTAAGATCCAGACCTACCAAGAACAATTGTTTTAAATTCTCCTCCTTTTAAGACCAAAAATGTAACCACAGCTGAATAGACCCTTTCACGAAGCAACGAAGCAACGTTTCTGCCTCTCTCATTCAAATTCCAAAGAGAATTATTTACAAGTTAATCTCTGCTCCCATTCGCTGATCTATTCATTTTTCCTCTTCTCCCCTCCAAAAATCTATTTTTCCACCATAATCTGTTTTGCTAAGATGATATATAACTTTCTGAACCCTACTGGGAGAGTAGGTAATCACTGTGTGATTACACGTTAATAAAATGTGTATGCTTTTTCTCCGATTAATTTGTCTTTTGTGAATTGATATTTCAGGGAACCTTAGGAGAGCAAAGAAGTATTTCCCTTGGCTCCTAGAGTAACATTTAAAAGTAATCTCTAAATATTTTCATAATTAAGCGGGGTGCAGTGGCTCACGCCTGTAATCCCAACACTCTGGGAGGTCAAGGTTGGTGGATCACCTGAGGTCAGGAATTCGAGACCACCCTGACAAATATGGTGAAACCCCATCTCTACCAAAAATACAAAAATTAGGCCTGGCACGATGACTTACGCCTGTAATCCCTGCACTTTGGAATGCAGAGGGAGGTGGATCATTTGAGGTCAGGAATTCGAGACCAGTATGGCCAACATAGTGCAACCCCATCTCTAAAACAGATACAAAAAATTAGCCAGGCGTGATGGCAGGAGCCTGTAAAACCCAGTAGGTGGAGGTTGCAGTGAGCCGAGATCGTGCCACTGCACTCCAGACAGGGCAACAGAGCAAGGCTCTGTCTCAAATATAAGTAAATAAATAAAAGAAAAATACAAAAATTCACCAGGTGTGGTGGCAGGTGCCTGTATTCCCTGCTACTTGGGAGGCTGAGACAGGAGAATTGCTTGAACCTGGGAAGTGGAGGTTGCAGTAAGCCGAGATCGCGCCACTGCACTTCAGCCTGGGTAACAGAGGGAGACTCCATCTCAAAAAAAAATTTTTTTTTTTAAATTATTATATCTCTATTTATCTACCTATATCTTAGAATTTCCCTGGCACATAGTAATTACTCAATACATACTAATTATCATCTTCTGTTCTTAACAGAAGCCCAAACTTAGAAGTCTCTCCTAAGTGGGATCCCCTTTCCTTACCCAGCCTTGAGGAGCTAGGCTAGCAAGAATAAACTCAGTATTCAGTTTCAGCCCCTTCATCCAGCTGGAGCAGGAAGAAAGCTGTACTTCCTCTGGCAGTTAACTTTGCACAGAGGAAAGACACGCCCAAACACATCTGATCTCCAGGCATGCCTACAAATCCCAAGGCAGCTTCTAGAAGGAATTCTGCTATTGATTGTGGTTGGGAAGATGGAGTGAAGAATATGAATGACACAGTTCTGTCCATCCCCATTACCAGATGTACAAATCAGAGCAAAGTTTTGAGTAAGACATCATCATTGTATCATTATGTTTGGGGGAAGAGAATAAGAGATTGTTAAACTGCTTTCTAGTGTTTCAAGGTGAAGAGACCAAGGGTGGGAGTTCCACATCTCCCTGAGAGCCTGCCTCTATCATATACTGTTACTCTAGGAATGATTTGTAAAGTCGGTTGCTCATGGAGAATAGTGGGCCATCCCAGGTAAGAATGTTGATTTCTTTCCTTCTAGTTTTCTTTTTGTAACAGCTTGGGAACTTTTTTCTTTTCTTTTTATCTGAGAGGGCAGGGTTGTAAAATAAGTGCTGCTGCCTTTTCAAACCCTGTTAAGATGTTACAGGTTAATTGAAGGGGTGGCCTGCCTCTCCACACCTGTAGGCGTTTCTCGTTAGGTGGAACGAGAGACTTGAGAAAAGAAATGAGACACAGAGACAAAGTATAGAGAAAGAAAAAGTGGGCCCAGGGGACCGGCGCTCGGCATACAGAGGACCCACGCTGGCACCAGTTTCTGAGTTCCCTCAGTATTTATTGATCATTATCTTTACCATCTTAGAAAAAGGGAAGTGGCAGGATCATAGGATCATTGTAGGGAGGTCAGCAGTAAGACATATGAATAAAGACCTCTGTGTCATGAATAAGTTTAAGGAAAAGTGCTGTGCCTTGATATGCATATGCAAACAGCTCCATAAACCTTTTTAGTGCATAAAGAGCAGTATTGCCACTAGCATGTCCCACCTTTAGCCCTAAGGCGGTTTTCTCCTTTCTCAGTAAACAGAACATACAATCGGGTTTTACACCGAGATATTCCATTGCCCAGGGACAGGCAGGAGACAGATGCTTTTCTCTATCTCAACTGCCAAGAGGCCTTCTTTCCTCTTATACTAGTCCTCCTCAGCACAGACCCTTCACGGGTGTCAGGCTGGGGGACGATCAGGTCTTTCCCTTCCCATGAGGCCATATTTCAGACCATCACATGGGGAGAAACCTTGGACAATACCTAGCTTTCCTAGGCAGAGGTCCCTGCGACCTTTGGCAGTGTATGTGTCCCTGGGTACTTGAGATGAAGAGAATGGTGATGACTTTTCACAAGCATACTGCCTTCAGGCACTTGTTTAACAAAGCACACCCTGCACAGCCCAAAATCCTTTAAACCTTGAGTCACCACAGCATATGTCTCTTGCAAGGACAAGGTTAGGGGTAGGGTCACAGATTAACAACATCTCAAATACAGAACAAAATGGAGTCTCTTGTGTCTACTTCTTTCTATACAGACACAGTAGCAGTCTGATCTTTCTTTTCTCCACATTAATAACCATGTGGGCTGGTAAAATTGGGGCTAAAATGGTTCTTTCACTTGTAAGAATGTATTAGGTCGGCCGGGCACGGTGGCTCATGCCTGTAATCCCAGCACTTTGGGAGGCCGAGGCAGGTGGATCATGAGGTCAGGAGTTCAAGACCAACCTGGCCAAGATGGTGAAACCCCCATCTCTACTAAAAAATACAAAACTTAGCTGGACACGGTGGCAGGCACCTGTAATCCCAGTTACTCGGGAGGCTGAGGCAGGAGAATTGCTTGAACCCAGGAGGCGGAGTTTGCAGTGAGCGGAGATCGCGCCACTGCACTCTAGCCTGGGCGACAGAGCAAGACTCTGCCTCAAAAAAAAAAAAAAAGAATGTATTAGGTCACAAATAATACCATGTTAGTCCCTTATACACCATGTATTCTTCTTTTAACACAATCTTTTGGCTTTTTGAGTATTTATTGAGTGCCTACAGAGAGAAAGGAACAACACATGCGGGGACAGATCTCTTACTGCTCCTTCCCATTATTTTCCATTATTTTCTTTTCTGAATCTCTGCATGTATAAGCCATTAGCCTTTCTGTTGTCTTTCCAGAGAATCTTCACAGAAGGCAAAGAGAGACATAACTCTATCCACTCATTCATGCAGCAGTCTGTCTTTTAACAGTGTTTGCTTAATATTCTCCATGTGCTGCATTTTTACTAAGCTGTGTGGAAACCATGGTAAAAAAGATAAAGCCACTATGTTAAACGAGCATACAGTCTTCATCAAATGCAACAGAAATAAACATGAAATTATGATACATGACAATGATGGAGAGATGTGGTAGCTGGAACAATGGGGGTTTGAATTTAGAGGTGAGGTCAGTATTGTGCCTGTGAACTGTTGTTTGGGTGATATTCTTTTTTTTTTTTTTTTTTTTTTTTGAGGCGGAGTCTCGCTCTGTCGCCCGGGCTGGAGTACTGTGGCCGGATCTCAGCTCACTGCAAGCTCCGCCTCCCAGGTTCACGCCATTCTCCTGCCTCAGCCTCCCGAGTAGCTGGGAGTACAGGCGCCCACCACCTCGCCCGGCTAGTTTTTTTTTGTATTTTTTAGTAGAGACGGGGTTTCACCACGTTAGGCAGGATGGTCTCGATCTCCTGACCTCGTGATCCGCCCGTCTTGGCCTCCCAAAGTGCTGGGATTACAGGCTTGAGCCACCGCGCCTGGCCTTGCGTGATATTCTTAATCATAGCATTACAAAAATCTGGTGAGTCATGTGAAGTTTCTTTTTTTTTTTGAGACGGAGTCTCGCTCGGTTGCCCAGGCTGTAGTGCAGTGGCTCCATCTCGGCTCACTGCAAGCTCCACCTCCGGGGTTCACGCCATTCTCCTGCCTCAGCCTCCCTGAGTAGCTGGACTACAGGCTCCTGACACCACACTTGACTAATTTTTTTTGTATTTTTAGTAGAGACGGGGTTTCACCTGTGTTAGCCAGGATGGTCTCCATCTCCTGACCTCGTGATCCGCCTACCTCGGCCTCGGAAAGTGCTGGGATTACAGGCGTGAGCCACCGCGCCCGGCCCACATTAAGTTTCAAAGATATACTTTGAGGCACATTAGATTATGTGCAATGTATTACCGATACTGGAGGAGATAATTTGATGTGGTACTATAAATGATTCAACGTGGTACGTGGTCTGAGGCCCAGCATGGTGGCTCATACCTCTAATCCCAGCACTTTGGGAGTCCGAGGTGGGTGGAGTAGGTTGCACTCAGGAGTTCCAGGCCAGCCTGGGCAACATGGCAAGACCCCCGTCTCTCCTAAAAATACAAAAAAAAAAAAAAAATTGCTGGGTGTGGTGGTGCATGCCTGTAGTCCCAGGTACTCGGGAGGCTGAGGTGGGAGGACTGCTTGAGCCTGGGGGGCAGACACTGCAGTGAGCCAAAATCAACCCACTGCACTCCAGCTTGAGTGACAGAGCAAGACTCCGTATAAACAACAACAACAAAAAAATTAAACTGAATATTAGAAAGTACTCCCTGTCTTATTTTGAACCATGTGATTTCAGTTAAGCAGAGAGTCTCATTTAGATGCTGTATATCTTAAACAGCTTTTAACACTTGGTAAACAAACTCTCCAACCTTCATCCCACCCTGCTTGACTCTGTTATTTTTTTTTGTTTTTTGTTTTTGTTGTTTTTTTTAAGACAAAGATTAAGCTCAGAAAATCAACAGGTGGTAGATTCCGGCTGGTATTTGGTACCTTATTTGGTTTTTCTTGTATTTATTTCAGTGTATCCTTTTACCTATGGTTAGTGAGTTATTATTATATACAATTTCTTTTTCAAATAAATTTATTTATTTATTTATTTATTTATTTTTGAGACAGAGTCTTTGTTCCAGGCTAGAGTGCAGTGGCGAGATCTTGGCTCACTGCAACCTCCACCTCTTGGGTTCAAGGGATTCTCCTGCCTCAGCCTCCTGAGTAGCTGGGATTACAGGCATGCACCACCACACCCAGCTAATTTTTGTATTTTTAGTAGAGACGGGGTTTCACTATGTTGGCCAGGCTGGTTTTAAACTCCGGACATCCGTCCACCTTGGCCTCTCAAAGTGCCGGGGTGAGCCACTGCACTCAGCCTCAAATCAATTATTTAAACATACTGAGTCAATTAAAAAACCAAAAAACAAAAAACAGAAAAAAAACATGATAAGCAAATAACAGCCAAGGTGGTACAAGGTTATGGCAAAACTGTAAAAGTAGGTGGAAATGACTGAAATTTAGAAGAACAAGAGCACTGTGCTCAGAATGAGGAAATCTGATTTGAGGCCCGGCTGCCTCACCAGCTAGCTCTGTTACCTTAGGCAGATTGCCTAAGCTCTCAGAACCTTCATTTTCTCATCTGTAAAAACAGGAATAAGAATCTCTGTGCCACCTCTTTGCAGCTTGTAAGAATCTGATGAAGGAATATTTAAAAGTGTCATCAAATGTAAACTTTGTACTATTGTCCCAGGCAGGCAATGCGGCATGATATTGAGTGTGCTATGAGGGATAGAGACTTGCCAACATGAACGGATTATTACAAAGTGTATATGTTTGAGTATAGAAGCCTCAGACTTTAAAGTGTGAGAGGGGAGACAAAAACATAAATAGTTGTGTAATAATTCAAAGACTGTGGTAAGTATTACAAATGGGTTAAAAACCCTAGACAAAGGAAATAGGAAGAAGTTAATTACCTGAGTGTATGTATATGATAAGAATGGCTCTTACTTACTATCTTTCAAGCACCAGGGAACTGACTAGGTGCTTTGTTGTATTATCTCGTTTATTTCTCACAATTCAGTAACTGGGTTTAGAAAGGCTAAATAATTGACCCATGATTAATACTGGTGATGATGATGTTTACGACTGAATACTTAACGTATGCCCAGCCCTGTGCTGAGTCCTTTATATACATGATCTCATTTAAGTTTCATCACAAGACTTTGAGGTATTATTTTCCTTTTACAGATAAACGAAGGCTCACAGAGATCATGAAATTTGCAGTTAGTGAATGGTGCTATTGCAATTTGATCTCAGGTGTGTTGGACTCCAAAGTCTGTTTCTTCATCTTCTGCTTCACTTCCAAGTCAGCAGCAGCTGAGCTGAGGGACCTTGAGATGGCTGTGCACTGGGATGGTCCGTTGAGGGCTCTTTTGTGAAATGCGAGGTTCCAATCTTGACTTGGTTTCTCTAATGTGTGTCACAACTCTTTGTTTCATAATTTATATTCCTAAAAGCATAAAGTCCTAGAATCATGTGGGTGGCTAGCACTGTTCCATGACACTATAAGGTGATGTTGGTAAAGACATTTCAAAAGTAGACAAAAGATCTAGGTGGTAGGATAAGGTAAGGCTATAGTATAGCTAGTCTGTGTGTGCTAAAAGTCATTATTTCCTGTGGAAAGTTACAGTCAATTCTGGATAGATAGGAAGGGATCTTCAGGATGTACTAAATCCAACCTCCTCATTTTACAAAGTAAAGAGGTTAAGGGCCAAAGGTCATACATTGGCAGAGGAATCAGGACACCACACATCTTGTGTCTCAATGCTCTGTTCACTATGGCAGTGGTTTTCAAGGTGTGGTCTCCAGATCAGGAACCTCAGCATCACCTGGGAACTTGATGGAAATGCCCACCTTCAGTCCACTGAATCAGATTCTGTGTCAGGCCTCTAGCCCAAGCTAAGCCATCATATCCCCTGTGACCTGCACATATACATTCAGATGGCCTGAAGCAACTGAAGATCCACAAAAGAAGTGAAAATAGCCTTAACTGATGACATTCCACCATTGTGATTGTTTCTGCCCCACCCTAACTGATCAATGTACTTTGTAATTCTCCCCACCCTTGAGAATGTACTTTGTGAGATCCACCCCCTGCCCGCAAAACATTGCTCCTAACTCCCCTGCTTATCCCAAAACCTGTAAGAACTAACGATAATCCACCATCCTTTGCTGACTCTCTTTTCGGAGTCAGCCCGTCTGCACCCAGGTGAAATAAACAGCCTTGTTGCTCACACAAAGCCCGTTTGGTGGTCTCTTCACACGGATGTGCATGGCACTGTGCAGGTGGAGGTCAGCAACATGTTTCAACATGCCTTCCAGGTGATTCTGATGCATGCTTACTTCTGAGAGCCACTCCAAAGAAGTATCTGCTACATATTATACATCATATGCCCCTACCCCCAAACCCCCAAGTTCTTCTCCCACTTTGTTCCCAGATGAAAGTTTGAAGGGGCTCAGTATCAGGTCTACAGCATACTGAGATTTATTTATTGATCATTTATATGAGACAGACTCTCGCCCTGTCGCCCAGGCTGGAGTGCAGTGGCACGATCTCAACTCACTGCAACCTCCACCTCCCAGGTTCAAGCGATTCTCTTGCCTCAGCCTCCGGAGTAGCTGGGATTACAGGCATGCACCACTACACCTGGCTAATCATTGTGTTTTTAGTATATATGGGGTTTCACCATATTAGGCTGGTCTCATACTCCTGGCCTCAAGTGATTGTCTGCCTCGGCCTCCCAAAGTGCCGGGATTACAGGTGTGAGCCACCGCGCCCGGCCACACTGAGACATTTTAGAGGGAGATCAGTCTATGGAACAAACGCTGGTCTGGGGTTGGTGGCCTGGGTGTGCTGTCTGGCCAATTTTGTGCGTGGAGTAAGAAGTGGGGAGAGGCGCTGGGTGTCAGGAAACTATGCCAGGCCCTGCCCTCCACCAACCCCAAACAAAGAGCAGTCAGAAACTGAGAGGTGGTTCTTCATCCTACTACTTGTGTCCCTCACCTTCTCTGAGCCCTGGGTATTGGCGCTGGGAACTCTGCAATGGATTTCCTGAAAGGCAGAGGAGGGGGCCTGCAGAAGGCAAAGGTGTATGGAAGGTATCTCTGCGCCCCTGCTGAAGATTTTTCACTTTATCCTGAAGGGAAGACAATATCTGAGGTCAGGAAATAATAAAAATTGATTTTCACTTTAGCAACATTCCTGGCAACTGCACGGAAAATAGAATGGCACAGAAACTGGAGTCTTACGGGCAGTTATCCCACTAGTTGGGGTGGAAATTAAAGGCTGTGTGTAAGGTGGGCACAGATCTAACAGAACAGGAATTGGGATATGCAGGGGAGGGTGGGGTGGAGGAAGAGAGACTCTATTTGGACTTGGTGAGTTATAGGTGCAGCACCAACATAATGCGCATGGAAGTCCTGGAATCATTTACCAAGAAGGTCCTGAGCACAGGTGAGTGACATCCCCTTCTTCCCTGTTCCCCAAGGCGCCTAGACTTTGGAGTGGGTCAGTCTTGGGTTCCAGCCTCCCGCTAGGACGCAATTTCTTGACTGCAGGATTCCTGTTGTTCACGGCTAGATCCCAAGCGCCTAGAATAGTTTCTGGCACACAGTAGGCACTCAATAAACATTTGCGGAATGAATCAATGAATGGATGGTCACACTCCATTCCTCGGCTGTAAACACAATGAAATCACCTAGCCGCAAACTTGGCGCACAGTAGGCGCTCATCAAGTTGTATTTTTCCCTTCCCTTGCAGTAGACCGCGGTACCCAGGCGACCGCGAAAGAAGAAAAGGGGTTTCTCTACCGCGCGTGGTCTGCACTTCGCTTCGCCCCCGCAGCCCTCGGTGGGTCTCGGGGAGCACGTGGGCCAGGCAGGCTGGGTGGGAGTGGAGGGGAGGGGAGGGGGCGGTGGCTAGCGGCTCGCGCGGAGCCGGTCTCCCGGGCTTACGTAAGGCGCGAGTCCCGCGCGGCCGGCCCGGGCTCCGCGACTGGGCGGGCGGAGACGGCGCCGCCCTGCAGGAACGGGGCTGGAAGACTCTCGGAGTGCTGCCTCCAGCCAAGGTGTGTGTTTATTTGATTGCTTTTGGTGGCAAGGCGCGGGGCTCGGGCTCGTCGCGCGCCCCACGGCCGGGGAGCGCATCCGCCAACCCCGGGCGGAGGTGGGCCCCTCCGAGCGCGCTCGGGCGGTGGGCAGCGGCGGCAGCTGAGATGCCGGGGGATGTGACAGCCGCCGAGGAGGGGGCGAGACGCCGACCACACGTTTCCCACGTGCGAGGCCCCGGCAGGGGCTCAGCCCCTAGGCCGCTCGGTGCGTGGGGCGGCGGGGGCTGGCTTTGAGTCACCCCCTTGTGCCAGCTTCCCCGGCTTGGCGGAGACTGGCTTGGGGATGCCCGGCCGCCCGGCCCCTTCTCGGACGCGGCGTGGGGAGCGAGCTGGAGGAAAGGATGAAAGTGGGACTGGTCGGGCCGACCTCTGACCCCTGGAGGCCGAGTCGGCAGGGCGGGGCACGGCGCGCTCCAGCAGCTCTGCGTGGGGGCGAGGAGGTGGAGGAGGGCGAGGTGGTGGAGGAGGGCGGGGAGGTGTAGCGTGGCGCTCACTCCGCCTGCGAGTTGGTCCCGGCGCTGGGCTGAGGGGAGGGGTTGTCTTAAAAAGTCTCTCCTTCCCCCTGTAGGGGCGGTCGGCGAGTCCCAGTGCGAGCTGAGGGTGCCAGAGGTAGGGGGCCGAGAAACAAAGTTCCCGGGGCTCCCTCCGGGGCCGCGGTCGGGGCTGCGCGTTTGGCCGCCCCCCTCCTCGCGAAGGCAATGGCTTCCAAACTCCTGCGCGCGGTCATCCTCGGGCCGCCCGGCTCGGGCAAGGGCACCGTGTGCCAGAGGATCGCCCAGAACTTTGGCCTCCAGCATCTCTCCAGCGGCCACTTCTTGCGGGAGAACATCAAGGCCAACACCGGTGAGGGGCTGCGGGGACGAGGGCTGGGGGCGAACCGCGTTGGGCTGGGGTGAGGCCCTGGAGGGACTGGGGCTCCCGGATCGCGGCGCCCTTCCCCCGCCCGCGTGTGGTCGTGCAGGCTCGTACGTGCCGGGGCGCATGCAGCTGGCTGCCGCGCGGCTTAACCGCGCCCGGGAGGAGGCCGAGGCTCCAGGGGTGGCCGGTGGGAGGTGCCCGCGGCTGCTCTCGCCAACGCTCCTCCTGCCGCGAGGAAAAGCCCGAGCGACCCGGGCGAGGGAACGAAAACTAGGCAGGGAAAACCCGGAGCTTCCCTCTCACGCTGCCCTCCTTAAGGCAGAGCCGCCCCCGTACCCCTTAGCCCTGGCCCCCTCCCGCGAGTCCCTAGAGAGCCGCGCGCCCCCTCCGGCTGCAACCCAGAGGCTGAGCGCCGCCCACCTGTGGCAGTCGGGCGGGGCTGCGCGCCGGGGAACCTGTGGCGCCGGCGGGCTAGCAACCTTGCGCCTCTCCAGCCCCTCCACGCAGCCTCGGGGCTCGGGGCAGAGCCCTGGGTGGCTTTGAAAGGCCCTGTGTGTTCGCTGTCGCCTTCTAAGGTAAACTCTCCCCAGCAACTCCCCCTCCTCCCGAAGCCGCCGGGCCTGGCCGTCAGGAGACTCGGAGGAGACTCGTTCTGATAAATTACATTTTGAATGCAGCTTTCCTGGAAATGGCTTCTTGAGCTGCCTCCCTTGGCTTGAGATGCCTCCTTTGGCTGGCGTGGTGAACTTGGGGATATAGATCGCCTGATTTCTTAGTCTGATGGTGTTGAGTGCGTCCCTTTCCCCCTCTCCTCCCACTCCACGTTCACACCAGTTCCAAAAGAATTGGCGTTAAAGGGCGAGAGGTAGCGGTTGTGCTGCTGCGAGGCTCTTAACCCTTTTGGGATGGAGATGTTGGTAATTAGCAACTCCTTTATGAAAAGTTGTTCTTCCCAGCGGGGGTCCCTTACTGTCGCTGCAGTTCTCAAGGGTGTCCAGGGTGGTTATTGCCCATCATGGACTAATTATCCGGGGATCTACATTTCAGAAGCACAGAGTGGTTTGAAAAGGAAGGTGGAGGACAGTACCGGAAAACAAAATGAAAGCTTAAAAGCAAGGAATTAAGTATCTCCAGAGTTTTATTCCTTACCTCTTAAGCAGGTTGAAAAAGCGGGCTTTTACAGGAAAACTCTTCCCCCACCCCCATGTCTCAAAAGGAAGAATTATGTGCACCAGATTGCACTTGAGTTTTCTTTTGTGGGTATTGTTACCTCAAGTGCGCCTATTTTGATTTTAATACATTCAAATGCGTTTTATTCTTGGAATGCTGCATTTGGAACGCGGTTTGAGGGGAGAGCGGCCTGAGAGGGAAGGCAGGAGCCATTCCATAATTCTCTGTATCTGACTAGGTGACTTGTTTCCTTCTATGAGCCCATTCTATAGTTCTCTGTACCTTACTTGGTGACTTGTTTCCTTCTGGAATGAAGGGCTTCACACTGTCCATCCTGGGACTGGACTCAAAGCGCTTTCCATTTTTAAAGAGTGTGATGGGAAGTGGCTTATTTCTGCACTTTCTTAGGGGCTTTGAAAATTTTCCATTTGCTCTTTTCCCTTGTTCTCTCTCTCTCTCTCTCATTTCAACTTTCCTCTGTTCTAAATTTTAGTTTCCATTCTCTTTCAAATGCCTTCATTTCCTCCCCAGTGTTCCTCCCTGGAGTGAGAAGTGACTATGAAATGTTTAGATTTTCTTTTTTCTGTTGGGAATCAAGCAGTTTTCTGCATGAGCCAATTAAAAAAAAACTTTATCAGAGAAAGAAGAAAAATAAAGGACAGCAATTTGTTTTGAAAGTGGCTTGTTTCTAGTGGACTTTCGGGTTATCGGATTATTTTTCTCTCTCAGAAGGTCTGCGAATCTTATAGGCTTACTGCCTGGTAAATAAAACATTCCATTCCACGGTATTTATTTTTCTGTCTGTTACCTGCTGTTTGGTTTTAGCTAATTTCCTGGTGGGAAGCACAACCACCCTTCTGTATGTACCCTTTATAATGGAAGGTTTGAAGGAGACGATGAAGCACAACAAAAACCCAGGAAATAAAACCGTGTAGGAATTTGAATTGGAAAGTAGCTCCAGCCATCTGCTCCAGCCTGGATTTGGGCACACTCTTGTCTACATGGCTTTCCTCCTCCTGCAGCTTGGTAAAAAGCTGCTCTTTCAGGAAAGGGCCATTCTGATGTCATTGCTTCTTGGAAGTCTTCCCTCACCTCCTCTGGCAGAATTCATCTCTTTCCTCTGCACATATCTTTTTTTTTTTTTTTTTTTGAGACGAGTCTCGTTCTCTCACCCAGACCGGAGTGCAGTGGCGCTATCTCGGCTCACTGCAACCTCCGCCTCCCAGGTTGAAGTGATTCTCTTGCTTCAGCCTCCCAAGTAGCTGGGATTACAGGTGTCTGCCGCCACGCCCAGCTAATTTTTGTATTTTTCGTAGAGATAGGGTTTCACCATCTCTACGAAGGTTTGAGGGCAGGCTGGTCGCGAACTCGGGACCTTAGATGATCCACCCGTCTTGACCTCCCAAAGTGCTGGGATTACAGATGTGAGCCACCACACCTGGCCTTCTCTGCACATATCTTATTGATTCTAATGTTGCAGTCACATATCATGCAGTGTAAAAATGCCTCTCACCCAGTAAGATATCTGCTGAGTGACTCTCGTGCGTCAGTGTTCTAGGTGCTGGGGACAATAGCATTGTTTAAGACAATTTTGTGCCTCTTTTATTTTATTATTACTATTTATAGATATGGGGTTTTGCTTTGGTGCCCAGGCTGGTCTCAAACTCTCGGCTCAGTCTCCCAAAATGTTGGGATTACAGGTATGAGCCACTGCACCTGGCCCATTCTTGGGCCTTTTGTTCTTTCTGTCTCTACCATTGTACTTTCCACTCTGAAACTTGGAGGACAGGAATCAGGCAAAGTACCTAATGCATAAAAGGAGCTTACCAAGTTTGTATTAAAGGCCTGGGTCACAAATTCTAGACAGTACATCTTAATTCAGAAGTCAAGCAACCTATAGCATAGAGTCCATTTTGTTTAATTAGCTCTGATTTATGGTAAAAGTTTGTACTTAATATGGATCTGAGATTAGCTTCATGATAGCTGTCACCTATTGGCCCTTCCTGCACTGCCTAAAGTGGTACAGGCTGAGGCTTATCAGATACCTCATTTGAAGAGTCACCCCCATATCTTTGGCTCAGATTTTCTTTAGCACACTGCAAGAGTAAATAGAAGGGAGAGTTCTCTTAGATTGCCAGGAGTTGGGTCTTACACTCTGTCATAAGGAATATTAGCTTTTCTCTGTGTGTGTATGTGTATGCACATGTATGTATGAGTACACACACACAGACTGGCACTTTATTGAGTGAGTCCCATTATAAATTCTGATCAAATTCTGATATTTAATGATCGATTCTTTTATTGGGTCATATCTAAAGGATATGCAAATCCTCTTTTAAAGGTTGGAGAAATAGGGATATTTTTTAAAACCACGTTATACTGGATCTACTATCTCAAGTGCAGGAAAACTGGCACATCTCCATTTGGAAGCATCTTGGACTTCATTGAGATAAAAGATGTTAAGGAACAAACCTGTTTCTGCATGCACGCTCTCTCTCTCTCTCTATATATATATTTTTGAGACGGAGTCTCGCTCAGTCACCCAGGCTGGAGTGTAGTGGCACAATCTCGGCTCAGTGCAACCTCCGCCTCCCAGGTTCAAGCAATTCTTCTGCCTCAGCCTCCCGAGTAGCTGGAACTACAGGCACGCACCACCACACGTGGCTATTTTTGTATTTTTAGTGGAGGTGGGGTTTCACCATATTGGCCAGGCTGGGCTTGAACTCCTGACCTCGTGAACTGCCTGCGCCAGCCTCCCAAAGTGCTGGGATTACAGGCGTGAGCCACCGCATCTGGCCTCTGCTCTCAATATTAACTGCAGCTCTTGCTGGAGTTTTGCTGATGGGACTAGCATTTCAAGTTAGTCTATGGGCTGAGAGCCTCTTTTTGAAAAAGATGGCCTAGTTCAGAGGGCTCAGGGTTTTTTTGGTGCTCATTAAGTATAAATGTGTGTCTTATGTAAGAGGGAAAACTTCTGAGAACTGGAAGATAGAAACATTTTATTAGAGAGACTTGAGAGCCAGAGTCTAACAATGTATCTAAAACAGGTTTCAATAGTTATCCTTTTTATAGATCATACAGAGTCTTGGCTTATTACAGGGTTTCTAGAGTATATTCTATTCCATTTCCCCCCGTAGCTTGGTGAGACTCAGGAAGTAGCACACAGGTCAAGCAAGGATCTGACTGGTTTTGAGACCTCTCCAGTCCAAAGGTCCACTCCACATACACTTATTATTGCTTTTTTGGTTTCTTTGTTTGAGGATTTTCACACATATTTGAAGAACACTATTTGTGACTTGAGTAAGGCATTCCGTCACAGTAAGTCTGCCTTAGCCACATGCACATGTGAATCTTTGCACATCCTTACAGTGGGATTTTTTTTTCTTTTGTTTTTGTTTTTGTTTTTTTTTTTTTTTTGAGACGGAGTCTCGCTCTGTCGCCCGGGCTGGAGTGCAGTGGCCGGATCTCAGCTCACTGCAAGCTCCGCCTCCCGGGTTTACGCCATTCTCCTGCCTCAGCCTCCCGAGTAGCTGGGACAACAGTCGCCCGCCACCTCGCCCGACTAATTTTTTGTATTTTTTTTTAGTAGAGACGGGGTTTCACCATGTTAGGCAGGATGGTCTTGATCTCCTGACTTTGTGATCTGCCCGTCTCGGCCTCCCAAAGTGCTGGGATTACAGGCTTGAGCCACCGCGCCTGGCCTTTTGTTTTGAGGCATAGTTTCACTCTGTGACCTAGGCTAGAGTGCAGTGGCATGAACACGGCTCACTGCGGCCTTGACTTCCCGGGCTCAAGCGATTGTCTTACCTCAGCCCCTTAAATAGCTGGGGCTACAGGCATGCATCACCATGCCCAGCTAATTTTGTGTTTTTTTTTTTGTAGAGATAGGGTTTCTACTTGTTGCCCAGGCTGGTCTTGAACCCCTTAGTTCAGGCAGTCTGCCCGCCTCGGCCTCCCAAAATGCTGAGATTCCAGGTTGTGAGCCGCCATGCTTGGCCAGGATCATTTGTTAGAAGTAGTTTTCTTCTGATCAAAGTCATGCCTTGTACAAAATTTAGAAAATGTAAAACAGGCCGGGCGCGGTGGCTCAAAGCCTGTAATCCCAGCACTTTGGGAGGCCGAGGCGGGCGGATCACGAGGTCAGGAGATCGAGACCCTCCTGGCTAACACGGTGAAACCCCATCTCTACTAAAAATACAAAAAACTAGCCGGGCGCGGTGGCGGGCGCCTGTAGTCCCAGCTACTCGGAGGCTGAGGCGGGAGAATGGCGGGAACCCGGGAGGCGGAGCTTGCAGTGAGCTGAGATCCGGCCACTGCACTCCAGCCTGGGCGGCACAGCCAGACTCCGTCTCAAAAAAAAAAAAAAAAAAAAAAAAAAAAAAAAAAAAAAAAAGAAAATGTAAAACAGTAGAAGAAATGGAAGCAGCAAGTAAAAATTACCCTTAATTCCTGGGTGAATGTGCTATAGGGTTGAATGAACTAGAATGAAGCTAATAAATTAAAGGCACCTGTCTTAGGTTGTGTGTTTAGGGAAGGCCTCTCTAGGAGGTGAATATCCTTATTCATACCATAAAGAATGAGCTTGTGATGATTAGGAACAGAGTGTTCCAGAAAGAAGGAACAGCAAGTGCAAAGGCCCTAAGGTGGGCATTAGCATAGCGTGTTTGAGGAACAGAAAGAAGTGGCAGTATGTTTGGAGCATAGCAAGCAGAAGGGATGTGGAAGTAGGTCAGGTCAGGTCAGAGAGACGAGCAGGTGCCAGATCAGGTAGAGCCTGGAGGATCCTGGTAAGGATTGGATTTTATTCCAAGGGCACTGGAAAGACAAGGAAGGGTTTTACATAGGACAATGACATGAAAAGATTTACTTTCTGAAAGTTGATCTTTTGCCTGCTGTGTGGAGAGGTGAGCAAGAGGGAGACCAGTATGGATGAGGAGAGTGGCCTGTGTTTAGAACTTGTTGGTGGCAAAGGAGGAGAGAAATAAAGGGGTTTGAGATATGTATGAAGGCAGAGCTGACTGGAATAATGAATTGGTTGTGAGAGGTGATGGAGAGAAAGAAGTCTACAATGAATCCTAGGATTTTGCCCTGAGCGCCTGCCTGGGTGAATGTGCTATAGGGTTGAATGAACTAGAATGTGGCTAACCAATCTTTTTGGAACAGCACATGCGTGGGCTAGCGCCTTCCTTTTACCTTGTTGCACTCCTGAGAGCAAGATGGGTCACCAGCAGCTGTACTGGAGCCACCCCTGAAAATTCAGCCAGGGTTCTCACTCTTGTCACGTCTGTTCAAACCGGCACAGTCTGATCCAGAAATATGGCCTCAATACGTGCTCCCAGTGTTTCTGTCAGTACGCGAAGGATATCAGTTTTATTAAGTTGGACTAAATGGTCTTCCTTCAAAGGATTATCCAAGGCATCTACCCAATAAAAAACCATGATAGTTCTTTGTACATAAACATTTAAACAAATAATGCTCTTATAAATGTCATTGTGTACAAATCACTGGACAAATGCACTTTCTTTGGGATAGGTTTCTGGGAATAAAACTACTGGCCAAAATAGAACTTAAATCATAGTGATAATTTTTTTTTTTTTTTAAAGACATAGTCTTGCTCTTGTTGCCCAGGCTGGAGTGCAATGACACGATTTTTGGCTCACTACAACCTCTGCCTCTGGGTTCAAGCAATTCTCCTGACTCAGCCTCCGAAATAGCTGGGATTACAGGCGTCCACCACCATGTCTGGCTAATTTTTGTATTTTTAGTAGAGACGGGGTTTCACCATGTTGGCCAGGCTGGTCTCAAACTCCTGACCTAGGTGATCCGCCTGTCTTGGCCTCCCACAGTGCTGGGATTACAGGCGTGAGCCACCACACCTGGCTGACATAGAGAGAGTTTTAAACGTAGCTTACAAATATTCACTCAAGTTCTTGGTAGTTCATAGGTGCTACTTTATTTGTGTACTCTTTGGCTTAGTAAGTGTTTCCTTTAGGCCAGGAGTTTGAGACCAGCCTGGCCAACATGGCGAAACTCTGTCTCTACTAAAATACAAAAATTAGCTGGGCTTGGTGGCGCGTGCCTATAGTCCCAGCTACTTGGGAGACTGAGACAGGAGAATCGCTTGTATCCAGGAGGCAGAGGTTGCAGTGAGCTGAGATTGCACCACTGTACTCCAGCCTAGGCAGCAGAGCAAGACTCTGTCTCAAAAAGTAGATAAAAAAATAAAATGAAAAATATTTTATTTAGGTATAGATATACTTCATACATATATAAACTGATTTTCTGATTGTAGAAATAATATGTACAAGTTAGCAAAAGTTTAGAAAGATGAAAACAAATCACTTGTAATTTACCAACTGGAAGGAAAAGTTATTGCTAATACTTTTTTTTTTTTTTTAGATGGAGTCTCGCTCTGTTGCCCAGGCTAGAGTACAGTGGCACGATCTTGGCTCTTGGCTCAGTGCAACCTCCACCTCCCGGGTTCAAGTGATTCTCTTGCCTCAGTCTCCCAAGTAGCTAGGATTACAGGCACGTGCCACCACACCTGGCTTAATTTTTTGTATTTTTAGTAGAGACGGAGTTTCACCATATTGGCCAAGCTGGTCTCGAACTCCTGACCTCAAGTGATCTGCCCACTTTGGCTTCCCAAAGTGCTGGCATTATAGGTGGTTGAGCCACCATCCATGGTGCTAATACTTTCATATACAGTATATCCTTCTAGACTTTTTCAGGAATACACACATACACATACATTTTGAGTTACATTATTATTGCATTGTATTATAGTATTACTGTTTTGAAAATTGCTTGCTTTAACAATATATCATCTAATATTTTCCAATTCTGTTAAATACTGTTTTTTAATGTGAGTTACTCATGTACAATTCCAATATTCAAATATAATTTGTTATTCCATTTTTAATTTTGAAAATGTAATACAGGTACATGCAGGTGGTAAAATTTTCAAATAGTATGCTAGGAATAGAATGGAAAGTTTCACACCCGTCCCTGACTCTTGGTTCCCCAGTTTCTCTCCACAGGGGCATCTGCTTTTAACTTTTTTTGGATGTTTATCCAAAGATTTTGTCATATATCTATAGCATTTATGTGTCATATCTATAGCATATTATAGTAGTATCTCTTTTTTTTAATGTACACATTCGTTCTTTGTATTACACTTAAGAAAAACTTAGCAGTATAGCTTAGATATTGGTTTCCATCAGCATGTATCAGTTTACTTTATTCTTTTAAAAAGATATCTGCATTCTTTTATTGTACAGATATATCATAGTTTGAACACACATTTGAATATTGAGAACCAAAGAAGCTTTGTTTACGTGGGTTATACATATAGATGTTAAATGTATTTGAAATTAAAATTGAGAAAATTTGCTGGCTGCGGGGGCTCATGCCTGTAATCCCCGCACTTTGGGAGGCTGAGGCGGGTGGATCACGAAGTCAGGAGTTTGAGACCAGCCTGACCAACATGGTAAAACCCTGTCTCTACTACAAATACAAAAATTAGCCGGATGTGGTGGCACGCACTTATAATCTCAGCTGCTCTGGAGGCTGAGGAGGGAGAATTACCTGAACCCAAGAGGCAGAGGTTGCAGTGAGTCTAGATAGCGCCACTGCATTCCAGCCTGGACCACAGGGCGAGACTGTGTCTCAAAAAAAAAAAAAAAAAAAAGAAAATTGAGAAAATTTAAAAATATTATTTCATCAAAAACAATAATAAATCCACTGTATGTTAACAGATTTCTGTGAAAATTAACTATTTTCCAAAATGAAATCTAATGAAAAAAGTGCTGTTGTTTTTGCACATTTGCAAATTTTTTTTTTTTTTTTTTTGAGACGAGTCTCGCCCTGTCGCCCAGGCTGGAGTGCAGTGGCCAGATCTCAGCTCACTGCAAGCTCCGCCTCCCGGGTTTACGCCATTCTCCTACCTCAGCCTCCCGAGTAGCTGGAACTACAGGCGCCCGCCACCTCTCCCGGACGGGGTTTCACCGTGTTAGCCAGGATGATCTTGATCTCCTGACCTCGTGATCCGCCCGTCTCTGCCTCCCAAAGTGCTGGGATTACAGGCTTGAGCCACCGCGCCCGGCCTACATTTGCAAATCTTTCTGGCCTAATATAATAAAACTTTATTCTCATATCTGGTTCTTCATTCGGTCTTTGGTGCTATGCTGTTTTGGTTAAAGTATTTGAAGAACATCCGGCTTTATACACATGTAATTAAAGGGGAACTCATGGACCCCCTGAAAAGGTCTCATGGACTCACAGGAGTCCTGGAACCACAATTTCATCAGTCCCCTGTTGATTGGAATTTAGGTTATTTATAGTCATTCGATATACAGAGTGTGCTGCACTGAATGTCCTGGTAAATGTGTCTTTCAACAAATGTTTGAGTGCCAGGCAATCTTGGCTTGTGGGATGCAAAGAGGTGAAACAAGGTCTGTTCCCTGAAGGAGCTGCTGTTTTTTGGTGGAGGCAGGCAGTCAGACAGGCAGGCAAACAAGAAGAAAATAACCCAGTTGGGCCGGGTGTGGTGGTTCACGTCTGTAATCCTAGCGCTTTGGGAGGCTGAGGCTGGAGGATTACTAAAGACCAAGCAAGTGTCCAAGACCAGCTTGGATAACATAGCAAGACCTCATCTTTACTAAAAATAGTGTAAGAAAATTAGCTGGGTGTGATTGTGCGCACCCGTAGTCTCAGCTACTCAGGACGTTGAGGCAGGAGGATCACTTGAGCCCAAGAGGCTGAGGTTGAAGTGATCTGTGATCATGCCACTGCACTCCAGCCTGCGCAACAGAGCAAGACCCTGTCTCTGAGAAAAATAAAAATTAATTGAGGCTGCAAGATGTGCATGCTTACAGAAGAGGCAGCTAACCCAGCATTTAGGAGGAGGTGAGATTTGGGAAGGCTTTTTAGGGGAGGCGATTCCCAAGTTGAGTTTTGACAAATGAGTACAGCTACAAAAAGATGGCGTGGTCATTGTCATAGCGTATCTGAAACTCCTCTTGTGGAGGAGTTTATGGTCCACAAGAGGTCCTTGCATATGGCTTGGCCTTACTTTTTCTATTATCATGTTAGTCCGCATCCATCTCTAATGGTGTTGTCAAAGGAAAGGGCTATCGTGCCTGCCCCATATCACCTTTCCAGCCCTCATTACTTGTGTTTGCCTTTAAGATATACATAAACATAGTGGCATCATAGTATATGCATTTAAACTTCAGCTTTTAACTTCTGGAACTGAAGGATGGCAAACAATCCTAAAACTTAGAAATTGGGCTTTAAACTGTTAACTGTAAATTCACCCATTCTGAAGGGCATGTTGAATTACCTGTTCCCTTCAAAATCTACCAAGTAAATTGTCAAATGGTATTAGATTATGCTAGTCTGCTCTTTAACAATCTGTGTTGGTGCATATTGTGAGGTTTAAGGACTTGGAAATTTTGTAAATTTTTTAGATGATGTACTTTCACAATGGACAATGGATCAGACATCTCAACCATGTATTTTCCTTTAGCAAACTAGATTTTTTCTTTTTTCTTTGAGATGGAGCCTCACTCTGTTGCCCAGGCTAAAGTACAGTGGTGTGATCTTGGCTCACTGCAATCTCCGCCTCCTGGGTTCAAGTGATTATCGTGCCTCAGTCTTCTGAGTAGTTGGGACTACAGGGTCCCGTCATCATGACCTGCTAAGTTTTTTTTTTTTTGCATTTTTAGTAGAGACGTGGTTTCACCATGTTCACCAGGCTGCTCTTGAACTCCTGACCTCAGGTGATCCGCCTACCTCGGCCTCCCAGAGTGCTGGGATTACAGGTGTGAGCCAACGTACCCGGCCCAAACCAAATTTTTTTCAAAAAGCATGAGTAGATAATAGAGGCTTTTGGATTACTCTGTGTATTTTA
Source organism: Rhinopithecus roxellana (assembly GCF_007565055.1). Lineage (NCBI taxonomy): Eukaryota > Metazoa > Chordata > Mammalia > Primates > Cercopithecidae > Rhinopithecus > Rhinopithecus roxellana. Next base: position 43,689,266 of record NC_044560.1, on the reverse strand, counting down.
CTCCCTCCACTTGATGTTTAAGCTCTCAGGTTGACCTTTGAGACATAGTACAAAAGGTCTTGTTTGTACAGCTTCATGTAGTTGAATTTAAATGGTTGATGTTATATTTTAACAGTCTCAAGTTCTGAGAGTTTTTGTACTAGTTAAACAACAGATTCAGCAGCAAGCATCCCTTACTTAGCTAGACGGATAATACTGAAATAATGCAGAGTCATTCTTGTTTCTCATCTAGCTTCCAAGAAGCTAGAAATCAACTATTTTCTGATCTTCAGCACCTTTTGTCTGGGCAGCAGTAACCTATGACCCTGGCATTTTATAATTTTTGTGACTTGGTCATAAGCAACATTTGCAGTGGGCAAAGCAACTGCCAGGCCCTGGACTGACTAATGAATGCATATTATCTCTAATTCCCACACAGATCTCCAGAGCAGTTTTTGTGTATCATTTGCTTTACAAATAAGTACATGGCCTCAGAAAGGTTGAGTAACTAACTTGGTCAGGTGCAGCGGCTCATGCCTGTAATCCCAGCACTTTGGGAGGCCGAGGCGGATGGATCACTTGAGCCCAGGAGTTCGAGACCAGCCTGGGCAACATGGCAAAAGCCTGTCTCTACAAAAAATAACCAAAGTTAGCCAGTGTGGTGGTGCATGCCTGTAGTCCCAGCTACTTGGGAGACTGAGGTGGGAGGATTGCCTGAGCTCAGAAGGCTACAGTGAGTCTATAGTGAGGCTACAGTGAGCTGTGTTTGAGCCACTGCACCCCAGTCTGGGCAACAGAGCGAAACCCTGTCTCAAAAAGAAAACAAAAGTTGACCGAACGTGGTGGCTCACGCCTGTAATCCCAGCACTTGGGGAGGCCGAGACGGGCGTATCACGAGGTCAGGAATTCGAGACCAGCCTAGCCAATAGGGTGAAACCCCATCTCTACTAAAAATACAAAAATTAGCTGGGCATGGTGGTGTGCACCTGTAGTCCCTGCTACTCGAGAGGCTGAGGCACAAGAATCGCTTGAACCCAGGAGGCGGAGGTTGCAGTGAGCCAAGATCATGCCATTGCACTCCAGCCTGGGCAACAGAGCGAGACTGTCTCAAAAAAAAAGAGTTGAGTGACTTGCCCTAAGTCAAACAGCTTTCCACACACAAACCTCCAGAGAAGTTGTTATATCATTTACGTACAAACAAGTATGTGGCCTCAGAAAGGTTGAGTAACTTGTCCTAGGCCAAACAGCTAGTTAAAGAGAAACTAGCATTCAAACCTGGGGCTCCATAGTTAGGATTAAACTTCTTCCCATTATGTCGTGCTGACATCTGAGTACTCTAGAAACTAGTGAAATACTTCGTCTTATAAATGCCATGTGGGACAGTGTGTCTTAGTCTGTTTGTGTGGCTATAACAAAATACCTGAGATCAAGTAATTTATAAGCAACAGAAATGTATTTCTCACAGTTCTGGAGGCTGGGATTTCCAAGATGAAGGTGCTGGCAGCCTTGGTGTCTAGTAAGGCCTGTTGACTGCTTCCGAGGTTGCACCTTGAACTTTGTATTCTCACATGGCAGAAAAGATGGAAGGGGAAAAGGACCAAAGGCCACATTAAGCTTCTGTGATTTTATTTTTAATTTTTCTAATTTTTTTTTTTTTTTTTTTTTTGAGACGGAGTCTCGCTCTGTCGCCCAGGCTGGAGTGCAGTGGCCTGATCTCAGCTCACTGCAAGCTCCGTCGCCCAGGTTTACGCCATTCTCCTGCCTCAGCCTCCCAAGTAGCTGGGACTACAGGCACCTGCCACCTCGCCCGGCTAGGTTTTTGTACTTTTTTTTAGTAGAGACGGGGTTTCACCATGTTAGCCAGGATGGTCTCGATCTGCTGACCTCGTGATCCGCCCGTCTCGGCCTCCCAAAGTGCTGGGATTACAGGCTTGAGCCACCGCGCCCGGCCTAATTTTTCTAATTTTTAAAATTTTCAACTAGAGACAGGTTCTCACTTTGTTGGCCAGGCTGCTTTTGAGCTCCTATACTCAAGCAGTTCTCCTGCCTCAGACTCCCAAGGTGATGAAGCCTCTTTATAAGACACAAGGCTTAATTTATTGTTTTTGTGTGGTTTTTTTTGGAGATGAGGTCTTGCTTTGTTGCCCAGGCTAGTGTGGAGTGGTGCAATATTGGCTCACGGCAGCCTGGAACTCCTGGGCTCAAGCAGTACTCCTGTCTCAGCCTCCAGAGTCGCAGGGACTACAGGCGCGTCCCACCATACCTGGCTAATTTTTAAATTTTTGGTAGAGATGAGGTCTCACTATATTGCCCAGGCTGGTCTTGAATTTCTGGCCTCAAGTGATCTGCCTGCATCGGCTTCTCAGAATGCTGGAATCACAGGTGTGAGCCACCACACTACAGGGGAGGAGCCCTCATGACCACTTAAAGGCCTCACGTCTTAATACTATCACATTGGTTATTAAGTTTTAGCATGTGAATCTGGGGGGCACGTTCAGACCATAGCACCATGGATAGCAGGGAACAAGTATGCCGAGGCTCAGAAGGCCCTTTAAGGGTAGGGTAGAGGGATGTACTTCTTGTTATTGTTGTTCTGTCCCTAAAACATTTAAAAAAAAAAAAAAAAACCTGAAAAAGGAAGCACTGACTTCCTCCCGTAATAAAAAGGACCAAAGGAGGTCGAAAATAGAAGCCATTTGTGTTGTGAGGAGGTAGAAATTGCTTTTCATCATAATGGTAAGAGTTCAGGAATAATGCCTGAACTTGGTGTTATTTTCTTATTCATTTGTCCCATTTGTCACATGTCCCAGCATTAGGTATGGGGAGGCTGGCAAAAAAGTAAAACTTGTTCTCTGTCCTTGAGGTACCGACAGTCTAGGGTTTGAGCTCTAAGTTCTACATTATGTTCCCAGGAGGCATGGCGGTGTGCGTGCACGCATGCAGGTAGAGCATGGGCGTCATAGACAAGGCAGCAAGGAGTGCTTTGTTCACGTGTACCTTTTGCCTGTAATGCCTTTCACACTTCTTTAATCTCTCCTCTCATTCCATGAAGCCTTTCCACACCTGTTGTAGCTACAGGTCATTTTCTTCTCTAAAATTCTCTTATACCCATTGGTACCTTTAATTTGTTATTCATTATCTTTTGTAAGAGTTCTATTTCATAATTTCAGTTATTATCTGTTGCCATTTGAATAGAAATTTTTTTTCATGATGGTTCAGTTCAACTAATGTTTTAATAGGCTGTAATGAGAGGAGAGGAGACAGAAAAAATAAGACACCTCATATACCTTATGTCTTGTACCTGATATCTTCTGGAAGTACTCTAAAGAAAATAAGATAAAGAAAATAAAGAGTGGGAAGACTGCTTGTGATTGTGAAGTTAGAGGCCTCTTTGAGGAGGTAATATTTAAGCTGAGCTCTGAATAAAGGTAGGAGTCAGGCATGTGAAGATTTGGTAGCAGGCGGGGCACAGTGGTTCACACCTGTAATCCCAGCACTTTGAGAGGCTGAGGCAGAAGGATCGCTTGAGGCTAGGAGTTTGAGACCAGCCTGGGTAACAGAGTGAGACCCCGTCTCTATGGAAAATAAAAATAAAGTTAGCTGGATGTGGTGGTGCAGACCTGTACTGTAGTCCCAGCTACTGGGAGGCTGAGGTGGATCACTTGTGCCTAGGAGGTGGAGGCTGCAGTGAGCTATGGTCACACCACCGCACTCTAGCCTGGGCGATAGAGTGAGAACTGTCTTAAACAAAAAGATTTGAGGCGGCGGAAACAGTATGTGGAAAGAGCCTGATATAGGAGTGAACACAATAAGTGGAGAGGAGCAGGGAGGAGGCTGGTGTTTCGAGCATTGTAGGTGGGGAGGAGATGGTAGAAGTGGAGACTGGAAAGGTAGGTATAGGGCCTTGAGGCATGGCCAGGAGTTTGGGCTTCATTGTAACTGGATGAGAATCCATGGAAGGTTTTTAGGTTGTTACTTTTATTTGTTTTTTTATATGTAACAGCTATACTGAATGTAACATTTGCATACAGTAAAATTTATTCTTTAAAAGTGTACAAATCAGGGCCGGGTATAGTGGCTCACTCCTGTAATCCCAGCACTTTGGGAGGCCGAGGTGGGCGGATCATGAGATCAGGAGGTTGAGACCATCCTGGCCAAAATGGTGAAACCCCAACTCTACTAAAAAAAAAAAAATAGGTGTACAAATCAGAGGTTTTTCTGTATTTTACAGAGTTGTAAAACCATCACCACTATCTAATTTCACAACATTTTCATTTCCCCAGAAAGAAACCATATACCCATTAGCAGTCACTCCCCATTTCCCCCTTGCCTCAGCCCGAGGCAATTACTACTCTAGTTCTGTTTGTATGGATTTGCCTATTCTGGATAGTTGTATGTTAATATATGTGACTTTTTGTGTCTGGCTGCTTAGCATGTTTTCAAGGTGTGTCTGTATTGTAGTATGTATCAGTACTTTATTCACTTTTATTGTCATACTTTATTGAATGGGTATACCACATTTTGTTTATCCGTTCATTCGTTAATGGACACTTGGGTTGTTTCCTGCTATGGGACGTTTGTATGTAAGTTTTTGTGTGGAGGTAAGTGTTCGTTTCTCTTGGGTATATATCTAAGAATAGAATACGGGTTCATCTGGTAACTCTATGTGTAATAGTTTGTGGAAGTGCCAAACTGTTATCCAAAGCAGCTGCATCATTTTACCTTCTCACCGGCAATGAATGAAGGTTCCAGTTTCTTCTCATCATTGTCAACTTTTACCTTCTGATAAAACAAAAACTTCAGCCAAGTTTAATTGAGCAATGAATGAGTCACGAATCGGCCAGCCCTCAGAATCACAGCAGATTCATAGAGACTCCAGCACAGCCACATGGTGGAAGAAGATTTACAGACAAAAAAAGAGAAATGACTACAGAAATCGGAAATGAGGTACAGAATGGCTGGATTGGTTACAGCTTGGTGTTTGCCTTATTTGAACACAGAACACTCAGCAGTGTATGAGTGATTGAAGTGTGGTCACTGGGATTGGCCAAGACTCAGCTATTGTTACAGGTGCATACTCCTAAATTAGGTTTTTAGTCTTATCTACCTAAGCCAGGTTGCAGTTTGTCCGCAAGTGTAACCTCCCAATGGGGTCACCTTGTCTGCTGCCTAGACAGAGCTGATTTATCAAGACAGGAATTGCAGTGGAGAAAGAGTAATTCACGCAGAGCTGACTGTACGGGAGACCGGAGTTTTTTTATTACTCAAATCAGTCTCCGTGAGCATTCAAGGATCAGAGTTTTTAAAGATAATTTGGTGGGTGGGGCTTGGGAAGTGGGAAGTGCTGATGAGTCGGTTGGAGATGGAATCATAGGGAGTCGAAGTGAGGTTTTGTTGCTGTCTTCTGTTCCTGGGTGGGATAGCAGAACTTGTTGAGCCAGATTATGGGTCTGGGTGATGTCAGCTGATCCACTGAGTGCAGGATCTCCAAAATATCTCAAGAACTGATCTTAGATTTTATAGAACGATGTTATCCCCAGGAGCAATTTGGAGAAGTTTGGACTCTTGGAGCCAGAGGCTACATGATCCCTAAACTGTAATTTCTAATCTTGTAGCTAATTTGTTAGTCTTGCAAAGGCAGACTAATTTGTTAGTCCCCAGGCAAGAAGGGGGTCTTTTCGGGAAAGGGCTGTTAATCAATTTTGTTTCAGAGTCAAACCCATGTACTGAATTCCTTCCCAAAGTTAGTTTGGCCTACACCCAGGAATGAACAAGGGCAGCTTAAAGGTTAGAAGCAAGATGGAGTTGGTTAGGTCTGATTTCTTTTACTGTCATGATTTCCTCAGTTATAATTTTGCAAAGGCGTTCTCACAAGGACTCAAATACAGAAGTATGGAGTCCTTCTCAGGTCATACTTTGTTTGCTTTAACCACCCCTCCCTCCTTCCCTCCCTCCCTCACTTTCTCGCTTTCATTTTAACTACCCTATTGAGTGTAAAGTGGTATTTCATTGTAGTTTTGATTTGTATTTCTCTGAGGACTAACAATGCTGAACCTCTTTTCATATGCTTACTGACCATTTGCATATCTTCTTTGGAGAAATTCCATTCAAATCCTTTGCCCATTTTAATTGGCTCATTTGTCTCCTTGTTGAATTCTTTATATATTCTGGATATAAGTCACTTATCAGATATATGATTTACAAATATTTTCTCTTATCCTGTTTCACTTTCTTGATGGCTCCCTTGAAAGCACAAGTTTTTGATTTTGATGAAGTCCAGTTGATCTATTTTTTCTTTTGTTGATTATGCTTTTGGTGTCATAGCTAAGACACCATTGCCTAATCCACAGTGTAGCCATTGCTTTTAAACATGGGACTGACATCTGACTCACATTTTGAATGGATCACTCAGGCTATTTGGAAACTGGGGTTGAAAGTTCTACTGTGAAACTAGGGAGAATAGTTAAGAGGCTGTCAGTATTGGCAGACAAATGGGTAGACTTTAAATGTATTAAGCACTTGTAAAATCAGTCTATTCCAAAAGCATTTTGTTAATCAGAGTAAGAAATGGTCTCTGCCTTCAACAATTTGCAAGATAAAAATACACCTAATTAATTATTTTATAAAGCAAATTATATTGAGTGCTATAAAAATAGGAATGAAAACACTTTCTTAAGAACAGTAGAGGGAAGAGTTACTTGTATGAACTTTTATTAAGTTCATTTAAAAAATCTCTAGTGTCTAACATACAGTGCTTAATAGTTGTTTGCTACACCTCTGGAGAAAAGAGTTAGAGGGCTTTGGGAAAGATGGCATTAGAACTGAGCCTTGAAGGATGGGCAAGGTAGTAGTAGGTGGACACATGTGAAAGCAGGGTATTTTTGATGTAAGGATCATGTCTGTGAGGAGACAGTTAAAATTAAGGCAACTTTGTGAGGTGAGATGACACACACCACACCTGTAGTCCCAGCTACTTGGGAGGCTGAGGCAGGAGGATCACTTGAGCTCAGGAGTTCAAGGCTGTAGTGCATGATCATCCTGCCTGTGAATAGCCACTGCATTCCAGTCTAGGCAACACAGGGAGATCCCATGTCTGGAAAAAAAAAAAAGGAACCTCCATTGAAACCTAGATTTGGAGGAATTATAGACAAGAAGCTGGAAATGCCCCTTGGGGCTTACATGTAATTCCAGATTGAGTTCATAGTAGCTTGTGGGCGATAAATGCCTTCCTCAAACTCCTTTTGGTGGCTGTTTTTTGTAGCAGAGTGTGAAGTGGATTGTAGTGGGGAGAAACTGAAGCACAGCTAAGATGGTGCCACAACAGTTTAGATGGGGTCTAGGGTAACAGTAATGGATAAAAGGGGATGTGAGAGGAGTGGGGGTAGTGATGGCAGTGTCTGATAGGACTGTAGGAGAATGGTGGGTGGGGCAGAGCCAAGTGCTGCCTTTTGAAGGGGTGAACTTGAATGACTGTGCTGGGAAAGTGGTCCCATTTAACACAAGGATGGCAGTCCAGGCGTGAAGAGGATAATGAGCTTAACATACCTGTGAGAAGTTTCAGGTGGAGGTATCTGGTGGCCTTTGGCACAGCAAATGGGAGGAACAGGGAGTTAGCTATATGCTGTAGAGAAAATATAGGTGGACTTTAGAGGCAGGCGTAACTCTGGCTCCACCTTTTACTGGGAGGAAGTTAATTAAACGTGATTCCTGAGGGTCAGATGGGGTCGTCTGTGTGAAATGCCCAGCAAGTAGGGGACTTTTCTCTATTGTTTGTTCCCTTCTTTTCTGGAGTCCTAATGCTTTGATTTCATTTATAATCTTCCTTAGTGAATGTGGAGCTTTGAATGGAAGCACTAGCACAATCCAGTGGGATTTAAGCTGTGTGCGTGTGCGTGTACGTGTGTGTGTGTGTGTGTGTGTGTGTGTACTACCCAGCAGAGGTTACACTTGCTCACTGTTTGTAAACCCCCATTAGTTGTGCTGTCCTTGTTTTCCTTTGTACTTCTCTTGTGTTCAGTCTTGTCCAAACAAAAATATTTGCATTCAAGTTATATGTGTTCCTCATTTGGAAGACTCCTTGAATCCATAATTGCTTTTTAAAATTTTTTTGAAACAGTCTTGCTTTATCTCCCAGGCTGAAGGAGTACAGTGGTGTGATCAAGGCTCACTGCAGCTTCAACCTCCCAGACTCCAGCAATCCTCCCACCTCAGCCTCCTGTGTAGCCAGAACTACAGGTGCTCAACACCACACCACCAATTTTAAAGTTCTTTTGAAGACGGGGTCTCACTGTGTTGCCCAGGCTGGTCTTGAACTCCTGGACTCAAGCAGTTCTCCTACCTTGGCCTCTCACAGTGTTGGGATTACAGGTGTGAGCCACTGGGGCTGGCCATACTTGCTTCTTACAAATTGTGTCATCTTGGCCAGTGTGGTGGCTCACTCCTGTAATCCTAGCACTTTGGGAGGCCCAGGCGGGCAGATCACTTGAGGTCAGGAGTTCGAGACCAGCCTGGCCAACATGGCGAAACCCTGTCTCTACTAAGAATACAAAAATTATTTAGGTGTGGTGGCTTGCGCCTATAGTCTCAGCTACTCAGGGGGCTGAGGCAGGAAAATCACTTGAACCTGAAACCGGAAGTTGTAGTGAGCCAAGATCAGACCACTGCACTCCAGCCTGGGTGACAGAGCAAGACTCTGTCTCAAAAAACAAAAACAGAAACAAATTATGTCATCGTTAAGAGGGGCAGTTTTCTAAGTTTTCCTGTAGGTCTAATCGGATGGATTTTTTTTCAGGGTCTTTTAATGTGCTGGGCTGCTGATATATCTGATTCAACTCCTGGTCTGCTTTGTTTTTTGAACTCAGCTGCTTCTGTATTTTTTCTTCTGCATGACTGTGGTAGAACAGCCAATGTAGTTTACAAGAAAGCTATAAAATATTGATTGCATGTATGAGTACAGTTTCCCAGTTTTCTTAAATGGTAACTATAAATACTGTCTCAGGATATAATTTAGTTTTTCCAAAAGGGAAATAGTTTTTTTTTTTGTTTGTTTGTTTTTTTTACTTGTGTTACTTTAGTGGCTTAGTTTAGAAAACAAAATCAAGGATCTAGCTTGGAGCATGAAAAAAATGCAAGATCTTCTTTCCGTGGAGCTCAGAGTTCTGTTTTGGTTTTCTAGGGTTCTTAGAGACTAAACACTATGCATAACAATGAATGTGTTAATTTTAATGATTTGTTCCATTTCTTAATGTCTTAGAATTGGAAGGGATTTTAAGTCATTCTGTCCAAGTGGCCATTCTGTGCTGGATCCCTTCTATAGCAGCTGACAGCTAACTCGCCTTCTCTGGAAACAGGCTCTTTCATTGCTGGACAGGTCTAATTGTTGGAAGATTTTTTTCCCTTATACTGAGATGAAAGCCAGCTCCTTGAAACTGTCATCCATAAACTGTCATCCATTTGTCCAACTTCAGTCTTTTGTTGTCACATAAATTAAATCCACTAGCTCTTCAGATAATTGAAAATAGTTGCTAGGCAGCACTTCTCTGACTTAAGTTGTCTTTTTTTCCCCAAGGAAAATAGCCCCAGTTCTCTCTACCATTCTTCCCATATCATTTCTAATTCTTTTTCAGCCTTTCACCATGACCCTTTTAAACTGCAGTGGCCACTACTAACAACTGGTTAAGTGTGATAGAACCACTGTAGTAGCTTTAGCAGGTTACTCTGCATTTTTTTTTTTTTTGAGACAGTTTTGCTCTTGTTGCCCAGGCTGGAGTGCAATGGTGCGATCTCAGCTTACTGCAACCTCCACCTCCCAGGTTCAAGCTATTCTCCTGCCTCAGCCTCCCAAGTAGCTGGGCTTACAAGCGTGTGCCACCATGCCCAGCTAATTTTGTGTTTTTAGTAGAGATGAGGTTTTACCATGTTGATCAGTCTGGTCTTGAACTCCTGACTTCAGGTGATTCACCCGCCTCGGCCTCCCAAAGTGCTGGGATTACAAGTGTGAGTCACTGTGCCTGGCCCTGTATATTCTTTTTGTTTGTTTTTGTAAAGATGAGGGTCGGTGTTATGTTATCTAGGTGGGTCTTGAACTCCTGGCCTCAGGTGATCCCTCCTCCTTAGGCTCCCAAAGTGCTGAGATTATAGGCACCAGCCACCACACTCGAGCCACCACACCCAGCCTGCTCTCCATATTCTATTCTCTTTCTAAATAAACACATTATTTGGAAAGTACTTCTGAACACTGTCCTGCAGGCCACACTCTAGCTCAGCCTCAAAAGCCTACCTACTGTATTTGAGGGTGCATACCAGGGCTGTCTCAGAACCTACCAACCTACTCCAGGACTCAAATCTGTAGTCCTGTCTCTTTGAGTCTGGCCAGAGATTTTCTCCCTTGGCTTATGCTGAAGAATAAGATGGCTATCTAAAATCAATGGCAGGACAAAAATGCTGGGAACATGGTGGAAATAACACTTAGCCTAGGCCAGGTGTAGTGGCCCACGGCTGTAATCCCAGCTCTTTGGCAGGCTGAGGTGGGAGGACCACTTGAGGCCAGGACTTCTGAGACCAGCCTGGGCAACGTAGCAAGACCCTGTGTCTACAAAAATAAAAACAATTAGCTGGCTGTGGTGGTGTACCCCTGTAGTCCCAGCTACTAGGGTGGATGAGATGGGAGGATTGCTTGAACCCAGGAGTTCAAGGATACAGTGAGCTATGATTGTACCACTGTACCCCAGCCTGGTTGGCAGAGTGAGACTCTGTCTCAAAAAAAAAAAAAAAGAAAAAAGAAAAACTTAGCCTAAATATTGCAGGATATTGTTCAGCAGTGAACAACTCATGACTGAATTTCCCCAAATTATCTTTAATTATAGTTCGTTTGGATTGTTTCCACATATCTGGATTTTCTAAAATCCAAAACTGTATTGATTTATACCAAATGACGTGGTGATGCAAAGCTCAGAGAGGTAGTGTGGTTGTGTTTAAGAGTGTAGGCTCTGGATTTAGATCCTGATTTGACCACGCTAGCTCTGTGACCTTGGGCAGAGTAGCCAGTGTTTTGGGTTTACTCATTTGTAAATGAGAGTAATGGTGGAGCTAGCGCACAGGGTTTTCTAGTATCACACAGATTCTTTGCATACTGGGCAGGGCGAGGGGAGTGAAGCTGAGGCACTCTCTTCCAGTGAAAAGTTTAAGGGGGCACCAAAAACACTCAGTAATCAAGATAAATAATAGTTTAATGTGATAAAATGGACAACATACCAAAAATTCAAATAAATTCCAGATCTGGCCTGGTCAGGATGAGGGTGAAGTAGGGTCGGATCCTATTTGCATTTAAACTTTCCGTAGTTTTTTTTTATCATGGATTTTTTGGGCATGTTTAAAAGTATTACGTTAAAGTATTATTTTTTCTTGGTCATTGGTTGGCCGGTTTTATGTGTACGTGCAGCCCCTCTTCAATTCTTTGCTCACAGTCCCTCACTCCCTCACCCTAGGTGGTGTGAGGCCAGTGTATTGGTATTTGTTGTTAGTAGCGATTACTCTAGGGTTAGTTTTGTAGAGGACATGAATTTTAGTGCCTCATGGAAAGTCCTGCCACCCCTCTGCCCCCCAGCCCCAGGACATTTTCTGTTAGGTTGTCTCAGAGTCCCAATCCAAATCTCATAATTAAGATCAGTTTTAAGGTATTAGAGGATGTCATTCTTTCTTGTCTTCTGTTAAATGGTGCTTTGAATGTCATGTTTCAAACACTGCTGGAGCTCAGATCCCAGAAAATGAAAAATAGGTGCACTTAGCTTATGCGTAGAGGAGCCTAGCCAAACCAAACAGCACGTTTGAAACATTGCTTTTCCTTTATGGCTGAGATTGTGAAAGACAGCCACAGATGGTGGCTGAGCTCTAGCTGGAACTGCTGTTAGTCGGCGCGAGATGTTCTAAGTGACGGGAGCCAGGAACTCACTGTGGTGTTTCTAGAAGTTAAATTATGATGATAGGATCTTCCTGTAATACTGGTTCTGTTTCTTGCCTTTAGTTATATCTTGGAAATCTGTCACATCGTTAGTGACTAGTGAAAGGCCAAAAAAGTTTGCAGAATCAACTATTTAAAGCTTCGTTCTTGATAGTTCAAGTGTTATGCAAGGCAGAGCAGCCCTCTGTTAAGGGTTTCAGGCTAGGCATCTTCCTTGTTAGGGTGTCATTGCTGTTCTAATTATTGGTCTGTCTTTTCTTCTTCTTCCTTTTTTTTTTGAGTCAAGGTCTTGCTTTCGCATCCAGGCTGGAGTGCAGTGGCACTATCATGGCTTACTGCTGCCTCCACCTTTTGCTCAAGAGATCCTCCAACTTCAGCCTCCTGAGTAGCTGGGACTACAGGCACATGCTACCATGCTTGGTTTATTTTTGTTTTTGTTTTGTACAGATAGGGTCTCACCGTATTGCCCAGGCTAGTCTGGAAGTCCTGGACTTAAGCAGTCTGCTTGCCTCAACCTCCCAAAGTGCTGGGATTACAGGTGTAATTATAGGCCTTTTTTTTTTTTTTTTTTTTTGGTTATAGACTTATTCCGTGTTTTGGAAATAGTTGCTTTTTTATTTTTATTTTATTTATTTTTAAATTATTATTATTGTTTTTTGAGACGGAGTCTCCCTCTGCTGCCTAGGCTGGAGTGCAGTGGCACAATCTCCGCACTGCAGCCTCCACCTCCCTGGTCAAGTGATTCTCCCGCCTCAGCCTCCCTAGTAGCTGGGACTACAGGCGCCCACCATCATGCCAAGCTAATTTTGTTTTTTCAGTAGACAGGGTTTCACTAAATGGCCAGGCTGGTCTCAAACTCTTGACCTCCTGATCTGCCTGCCTCCGCCTCCCAAAGTGATGGGATTACAGGCGTGATCACCACACCCAGCCAGTAGTTGCTCTTAAAAGATCAGGTAAAACGAATGTTGTTGATGCTTTGCATAAAATATATAGGGCTGAACAGACTGATAATCACCATAGCAGCTATCATTGGATTTTATTAGGTTTAAATTTATCTGAAGATTGTCATGTCTTTAAGTTACAAAGAAGTGGAATCTAATTATATACTTAGGGCCGGGCATGGTGGCTTCTGCCTCTAATCCCAGCACTTTGGGAGGCTGAAGTGGGTGGATCACTTGAGGTCAGGAGTTTAAGACCAGCCTGGCCAACGTGGTGAAACCCTATCTCTACTAAAAATAAAAAATTAGCATGGTGGCATATGCCTATAATCCCAGCTACTCGGTAGACTGAGACGTGAGAATTGCTTGAACCCAGGTGCAGAGGTTAAAGTGAGCCAAGATCGTGCCACTGCACTCCAGCCTGAGCAACAGAGAGAGACTCCATCTCAACTATATACATATATATAAAAAATACATTATTATATATTGTATATACTTTATATATATAGTTGAGATGGAGTCTCAACTATATAATATATATAATTATATATATATTTTAAACTCATTCCACTTCCCAAATATATATACATATGTATGTTACATATAATATTATATAATGTGTGTATGTATATATGTATTTGGGAAGTGGAATGTGTTTAAAACGTAAACTTTACGCTTTTTAAAACATAACTTTTGTTTGTTGACTGATGCCAGACATTACTTCCCTGGTGAAGTAGCTCTACTGCACCAATTTGATCATCTTTAAAGACTGCAGGTATCTTCTGGTTTAGTGTTAAATGAAAATAAAAAAGGGAGGGGATATTCTTGTCTCAAATATGTCACCTTCCTTGTACCAGTTTTTAGAGAGCAGCTGTGGCAGCTGCTGAATTATATATGCCTGCTTTGTTTTCCTCCTTTTATTTGGTGGTGGAGAAAGTGTGACAATTTTAAAGTGACTCTAAAATTAGTATATCTGGTGGAGCATTCAATTTCATGCATGTGTTATTTGGAATAGCAATATGGAATCAAATAAGATGCAGAGACTTGGGTATAGAATAAACTTACTGATGGAAATCGAGGGCCTAATGCACTGCAGGCAGTTTGATTTATGATGGAAACACCCTCAGATATCCAGGAACTCATATTGGAATAGAGACAACTGTGGGAATAGATGGTCCTACCCAGAAAGCAAAATCTGGCAGAGTTTGAGGTTTCCTATTGGGTAATTTTATCAGCTCGTTTTTAGATTAATTAGTAGAGTAAAACTTCCAGAGTTGCAAGACGAAATCCAATGCTTTCTTCTCTTCCTCGTTACTATTTCTACTTCTGGGCCATCTTGGCCAGCAAGAGCTTTTTTTTTTTTTTTTTTTTTTTTTTAATATGAGCTCTCACTCTGTTGCCCAGGCTGGGGTGCAATGGTATGATCTGTGCTCACTGCAACCTCCACCTTCTGAGTTCAAGCGATTCTCCTGTCTCAGCCTCTCAGGTAGTTGGGATTGCAGGCATGTGCCACCATGCCTGGCTAAGTTTTTGCATTTTTAGTAGAGACGGGGTTTCACCATGTTGGCCAGGCTGGTCTCGAACGCCTGACCTCAAGTGATCCACCTGTCTTGACCTCCCAAAGTGCTGGGATTACAGGCCTGAGTCACCACGCCCGGCCTAGCAAGAGATTTTAGAACCACAAATCTTGGTTGTCAGTACTGAATCATTATGGTGTGTGGCGTGGTAGTGGCTACACCATATGGGAGTAGATGTGTTCTCATGGTGGAGGATATTAGTGACCCTGGTTAACAGTCTGTGGCACCTGGCTTGCAGCACAGAGTTAACATATAACTTTCTCACTTAACAGGAGATCAGTTGTCCCTGTCCTCCAGCTTTATCTACCAAATTAGAAAGACTCGGGCCCTCATCCTTTACTCAGTGGCTTCACAGCACTCCACACCACATCTCTAGTACTGGGTATTCTCCTTGGTCACCTGTTCCTCAGATTGCATGCTTCTGTAATTTTTCACTTCTGCGTTTCAGTCTTTCCTTGGAAAGGCTGCCTTTTCTGTATGACTTCATCCCATGTTGGACCCGACCCTTCTTTCCTTCTCCCAAAGCACTACTCATACCTGTAATCCCAGTACTGTGGGAGGCCAAGGTGGGCAGATCACTTGTGCTCAGGAGTTCGAGATCAGCCTGGGCAGCATGGTAGAACCTCATCTCTACACAATACAAAAAAAATTAGCCAGGCGTGGTGACACACGCCTACAGTCCCAGCTACTTAGGAGACTGAGGGTGGCAGGATCCCCTGAACCTGGGAAGTCCAGGATGCAGTGAGGCATAATCGCGCCACTACCCTCCAGTCTGGGTAACAAAGTGAGACCCCGTCTCAAAAGAAAAAAAAAACACTACTTAGGTAAGGTGGTTGTATTAAGGTTTGGGGTGATGGAGATTAAAGTCTGGTGCAAGGGACTTGACATGGCCAGTTAGACACCAGTATCCTAAAAACCTATCAGCCATTCCCCACACACCCCTTCAGCCACTGCCTGCCCCTCTCCTGGCTTAGGTTAGCTCATTGATTTCTTGCTCTTTTCCCTTCTGGAGATTCTGTTCTTTTTCTGTCTCTCAGCTTTCAGTCCTCCAATACCAGAAGGATTTGGCTTTCTTTTTTTTTTTTTTATTTTTTTTATTTTTTATTTTTTTTTTTGAGACGGAGTCTCGCTCTGTCACCTAGGCTGGAGTGCAGTGGCCGGATCTCAGCTCACTGCAAGCTCCGCCTCCCGGGTTCCCGCCATTCTCCTGCCTCAGCCTCCAAGTAGCTGGGACTACAGGCGCCCGCAACCTCACCCGGCTAGTTTTTTGTATTTTTTAGTAGAGACGGGGTTTCACCGTGTTAGCCAGGATGGTCTCGATCTCCTGACCTCGTGATCCGCCCGTCTCAGCCTCCCAAAGTGCTGGGATTACAGGCTTGAGCCACCGCGCCCGGCCGGATTTGGCTTTCTAATCCACAATGTTTCCCTCTTCACCCTCAACCCCCCAAATAAACCCTAGCCTTACCTTTATTGATCCAAAAACTCATTAAATTGTTTTTCCTGAATGAAGGGCCCAGAACAAAGCATAGGCAGATGTTTTGACACTCCAGTTGTTTTTTTTTCAACCTGATTAAATTTTTAGGTGAAGTTTATTTTCCCCCAAGTCTCTCTAAGAATGCAAGGAACTTGTTTTCTTAATTCAGAGACTGAGTTTTCTTAATTTTCTTTCTTAAATTCAGAGACTGAATTTCCCTTTGGCAAAGACAGACCCTCGAGTGTCAGGGATTATTATTATTTTTTTCTTGGCTACAATTTGCCTTCTTTTTTCTTTTTCCATTCTTCATTTACTCACTTAATTTAAAATTTTGTACTTATGGGATCCTTTGCTCCCTGATCCTTTGTTTAAGTCACTCAGCACAACAAGACCTGTCCTTGAGATGTTCTCGTTCACAAGGGGACAGGGACAGATGGTTGAACAAAGAATTATGGTGTGAGAGAAATTGCTTGAGGAAGTGAGGGAAGGCTTTGGACACAGGGTCTAGGGAGCCACTTGTTGTAGGACACGTGTTAAGCGTTCAGGCTTTGGAACCACATTGCCTGGGAAGCCAGCCAGGCAAGTTACTCAAACACTTTCTATTTCTTCAACCACAAACCAAGAATAATAATGGTACTACTTCATATGGTTGTTGAAAGAATTAATTGAGATAATACGTACAAGGGATTATAAAAATACTTGGCCCAATATTTGCTTATTTATTTTTTCTTTTAAAAATTTTTATGGATATTTATTTTTAATGTGCTTCACGGTAGGAATTAGCCTAACCCTGCAGTTAAGTGAAACACATTTTAAGAATTTATAATATTTTCTCTTTTTTGTGTGCCAAACACTTTTTATTTTAAACAACCAAAATAGTGGTCATGACCTTAATTTGACAACCCCTGGTCGGGTACTTCCTAAGTGTTTCATTACTGTTGCCACTGGTATCGTTGTGCTTGCTAGCTGTTGAAGGACGATTGCATGTTGGCCTGCTCAGTGGACTGCTTGACTTTGCTGAGAGCTGAGGCAGTCCTGTCAGAAGAGTGTCCGCATCAGCTCCCTCCCTGTTCCCATTTCCCTTCAGGAGGTTGCTGAGCAGCACACATTTTTGGAGCCCTTGCTGTAGTTCTCTAACAGGGCATTGCCAGAGTTACTACAGAGAGAGACAGGGAAGACTCTCATGGGCAGCAGTAGCAATCCATCCTGTGTGAGCAGATGGCACTGGAGAATAGCAGCCTTGCTTCTGCTGAGCTGCAGCCAAGATCCTGCTCAGGGAGGCAGCCAACAAGGTGCATGGCACAGCCGGATAGATTCACACTCTGGGCCTTGTGCAATGGCAAGGGATTACTATTTGTGTTGCTTTAAAAGTGACATTCGTCCTTATCCTCTGAATGCAGCTAGCACTTGGGCTATGCTCAGGTTACAGGGAGGCTGTTTTGTGGTTTTTACAGAGTAAGAAAATCCAGAGGTCCCCTGAGATTTCCAGTGTAATCCTACTCTGTAGGGCTGAAAGTGCCTGCTATAGTGGATACCAAGGCAGATTTGCAGAACATGAGCTTGAGGAGACGGTTAAACATTCTGGGTTTAAAACTCTTCTGTGATTTTGGCAAATCTTTCAGATTACTTGCCGTTTTCCTATTTGCTCCCTTGCCCAACTTCTGTTGCATTCATCCCAATCTGCTTTTCTCCTCTGCTGCTTATATAAAGCCGCATGTGGTATTACACCAGATGTTCATGGTGTGTTTATGAATGCATGGGTTCCTATCTTGGGCCAAGAAAATGCTCTTGACATAGGACGTCCAAAATTTTTTGGCTTATGAAGCTCCAGTATCTTTTACTTTCATGACTTATTTAGTTTTAAAAGAAGGTTACTGTACTGTTTTATTCTTTGAATAAATATGAAGGATCAAATAATAATTGATCTGCTGGCGGAATGAGAAAACCTAAGGAGAAAGAATTGGCTGGATATCCTTTGTGCTTAGAGATTGGATCACCTTCTTTTTCAGTAATGCCAGCCCCTCCCCTACCCAAAGTCATGGCTGTTGTCCATGCATCTTTTTATCTTGGCTATTATAGAAACATATCCACTGCCAACACATTTCTGGACCCTGGATACAAAATTAGACTAAGTGAATATAAATATCCAGTCTGGCTAGAGAGAAAAGAGTGAAGAGGCCTCACAAAGCATTGGCCCTTATTCTCAGGAAGTGTTCTAGGGAAGGAATGGTAAAAAGAACACTAACCGATGATTCAGGCCTGAGTTCCCGTCCTGACTCCAACCCTCACGTTTAGAATGGTCATGATGATCAGTTGCTTTCGCTGCCTGTAAATGCCGGGAGACTCTTAGTCTGTAAAGTCCCCTCCTCACTACAGAGATGGAACCTCTGTGGTTTAAGGGAAGCTAGTGTGGGGAGGCTAGTCCTCTACCCTTCACACAAGGCCCCAAATGCAGGGAATTGAAGTGCCACCACAGAGACAGCAGAGGTCCAACAGTCTACCTCTTTCTTGCAGATGAGGAAACTTGAGGCCATGGTAAGTGAAATACATTGCTGTGTCCAGAGTCCTGTGGGCAGTGAGTTGAAAGCAGAACAAAGAGCTGGGACTCCTGATTCCCACCCTGGCAGTAGTAGTTCCTGGTATCATATATGCCATTGCCTCGGTGTGAAGCCATTCCAGTGTTTCAGTGTTTTTAAAAAGGGATTGTCCCTTGATAAAATGCAAATGTCAGGAAATAAATCATATTACAAATTCTTTTATTTTTAATCTCACAATTAGTGATTAAGAGATGCACATTTGTACTTTTGAGCTCAAATCTAGGTTAAATAATTTTTCATTTTACTATTAATCTGCTTTTGACTTAGGTAATAATCGATTGTGCAGATCACAGATTTGAGTAATGTTGGCTTCAACTTCCTTTGGTTGAAGACCAACAATAATTGCCCCTATCGTGAGCTAAATATTGCAGACTAAATGGCAAAGGAAAGGTATTGAAGACAGATGTATTCCATGTGAGGTCTCTTTTCCCTCAGAGACCAGTGATCGGTGACTTGATGCCACGAGCATACTAGTCTAATGTCCAAAGGAACAAAAATGAGTAGGATTATAGTCTTTATAGTTTCAATGTTTTAAAAATTATATTAAATAAGTTATAAACCTGTCTTTGTTACCTTCTTTAGAAATAGCTTACAAATCCCTACTGGCTTGGGGTTTATTAGGACACTTTTAGGGTAAAGTTTATCTGTGTCACACAGACACCCAGAAAAGATGGCTCAAAGAGAAGCAGTTGGGTTTTGTTGGTGAAGCCTTGTACAACCTCCCTTGAGGTGACTTCCGTGTACCTATATGTTAAAAACGGTAAATCATTTCCTTAATGCTAACCTTTCTGCTGCTTCTGTCAGAGAATACTTTGGAATCCTAATCTCAGAAGTCTTTCAGAGTTGACTCATGCGTTTTGTGGGTGTTTAAGAATGTCAGATAGCTTCAGGAGGAGCAAGCATCCACTTGTGGAAACAGATCCTTCCTTGTTAAGAGATTAGGCTTGGGATCCAAACACAACCTGTGGTAATGATCTTTCTGCACCAACTTGTGTAGACTGAAGCAATAGTTGTGAGCACCAAGGGCAGTATGCACCAAATGTCCACTTATGTAGTCTAATCAGGTAAAAGAATGCTTAATTCAGTACTTTTCCTCAGTTATCAAGGCTTGCCAAAGAATCAGACTATATGATAGCATTTAAAGAAAACATTGCTGCACATGATGTTTCATTTGTTGAGAAGGCTTTTCTGAGTCTTAATTGCCTGAAAGTCATGACCGTGACTGTCAGGGGTGAACGATACAATACATAAGATACGGTAAAGGGTGTAGTGAGGAGTTCATCTAATAATTTGTAGGGTCCTATGGATGGGAAGGTGGAAAAGTTTAAAGGTATGATAATTCTTCATCTCAAGTAGAGTGGCTCTCGCTTGACTGTTAAGATAGCCTCTGGCCTCAAGGGGATTATAATCTGCTCTGGAGGATTTGTAAACAATGGCTGTCCCACTGGAGGAGTGAAATGTCAGGTAAAGGTACAAGGCCACTGCATATGATTGTACAAATCGTGACCTGTCGGGGGGAACCTGGCTAAGGGGTGTGCGGGGCCTGCAGTCCAACCATGGTTCTGCCCAGCACACGGCTGAGTCTGCCTGGAGAAATGAACATCTTGAAATGTGTGCATATTCACAGTGTGTTTACTCAGCTGGGGGCCCATAGGGCTGCCTCTGCCCACAGGGAACACCTCTGTACTACAGACACTGAATGGACTAGCTTTAGCCCATGTGCTGGTGGATTACAGAAGTGGGGATTAACTCTCAAGGTAAGATAGGAGAAAAATGATCAGGGAAAGCTACTTAGAGGAACACACAAACTGAAGGGTGTTTCTTCCAGCCAACTTTTGCTAGCCCTTCAGAAGCCCAACTCCAGTGTGGTAAGCTTCTTTCGGACCTGAGGTCAGATTGGAGTGTCCACCTCTGTGTTCTATTCTGTCTTTCCTCCACGAGTCTGTAGATTGTGGGAGGGTAGGAACCACAGTTGCACTTGACTCTGTGCCTGGCACAGACAAGGGGTCAAAGGATGAACGATAAGGAAATGAGAGTGGGAGGTAAGGTTGAGAAGTAGTTTCTGGCTAGATCAGAGAGACTTTGAATGCTATCCTAAGGAGTAATCATCCAGGCCATCCTACAAACCAAGGAACACACTGTGGTGTCAGCAAGGTAGTGACTTGTGCCACCTTGTGTTTTCAGAAGGTCTCTCGGAATTGTGTCTAGGATGCATTAGGGGAGGGAGAAGGTCTGGGAGAGAGGAAAGGAAGCTGACTGGTGAGGAGGTATGGAATTAAAGGATGCTTATAGTTTGGTAGGAAGCAGCCACATAGAAACTAAGTTTTTAGTTAGTTAGAGATACAGTACCTAAAGGAAGTGGTGGTTATACAGAGCAGAACCAGGTATTTCCTTACAGTCATCAGCTCAGTTCTTTAGTAAGAACCTATCCCTTTTTTACAGGTGCTAGCATCATGTTTCAGCAGCGTGTACGCTAACACGCAAAATGTTTCTCTTCAAGGAAATGCTCACAAACATTAAGAAGCAGTGTGTAGTGATTAAGAAAATGAACTGGAGCCAACTTGCTTGAAGTTGAGTCTAGGCTGTATAACATATTAACTCAGTTACTTTGGGTAAGTTACTTAATCTCTCTGTTTCAGTTTCCTCATTTAAGAAATAGGGAATATTATACCCTAGACTTCATAGATATTTGTGAGCATTTGATGAATTCATGTATATAAACTTTCTAGAATCGGCCAGGTGCCGTGGCTCATGCCTGTAATCCCAACACTTTGGGAGGCCCAGGCAGGAGGATCCCTTGAACTCAAGAGTTTGAGACCAACCTGGGCAACATGATGAGATCCCATCTCTACAAAAAAAAAAAATTAGCCAGGCATGGTGGCATGTGCCTGTAGTCTCAGCTACTCTGGAGGCTGAGGCGGGAGAATTGCTTGAGTCTGGGAGGTGAAGGCTGCAGTGAGCTGTGATCACACCACTGCACTTCAGCCTCAGTGACAGAGTGAGACCCTGTCTCCAAAACAAAAACAAAAAAGAAATGGTCTAGAACAACCCTTGGCACATAGAAACAAATACTTAGATCTCCATGTTCTTGAATGAAATTTGCAAAGAAGCATCATTCCAAGTCCTTTATACATATTATGTTAATCACATACAACTTTCAAAATAACCCTAAGTGATATTATTCCCATTTTATTGATGAAGAAACTGAGACACAAACTTGACTGAGGCAAAAATATATGTGACAGAAGTCTTATAGCCTTTAAGTAGTGGTGCCAGGATTTGAACTCAGGCAGTCTGGCCCTGAAGAGTATGTACTTGACCAATTATACTGGATTCAGAATTTTCTTTGGGCCTGGCGCTGGGCCTCATGTTTGTAATCCCACCACTTTGGGAGGCTGAGGCAGGAGGATCACTTGAAGTCAGGGGTTCGAGACCAGCCTGGGCAACAAGGTAAAACCCCATGTCTACTAAAAATACAAAAACTGGGGCTCATGTCTGTAATCCCACCACTTTGGGAGGCTGAGGCAGGAGGATCACTTGAAGTCAGGAGTTCGAGACCAGCCTGGGCAACATGGTGAAACCCCATGTCTACTAAAAATACGAAAATTAGCTGGGCATGATGGCATGCACCTGTGGTCCCAGCTACTCAGGAGGCTGAGGTGTTTTCTTCATAGTTACCCATAGCAAGTGTCAGGTAGTGATTTAAAACTATTTTTGGTGTGAAGGAAAAGAAAGTCAAGCTTTGAACAAAAACCAATTGAAGGGTGGATACTGGATGTCTGAAATGAGCCACTTAAGTGTCAAAATGCCTTAAATTTAAGAGTTTCTGCCGTAATTTCTGCCTCTAAAGGACTTTGACATCTA
The DNA here is from genome assembly GCF_007565055.1 of Rhinopithecus roxellana. Classification (NCBI taxonomy): domain Eukaryota; kingdom Metazoa; phylum Chordata; class Mammalia; order Primates; family Cercopithecidae; genus Rhinopithecus; species Rhinopithecus roxellana. Next base: position 43,666,878 of record NC_044560.1, on the reverse strand, counting down.
TTTTTTTAACCAAGGTTTTTTATTTTTTAAAGTTTGTTTTCTTATTGGAAGAGATTCATCAAAGTGATATTAGGGATAATTTATAGAATGAAGTTTTTCTTCATTGTATTTTTTCTCCCCCAAATAATTACTTTAGTGCCAAAATAGTCTTACAGGTGGGGAGATAAAGAACTTGCAGTTTGAAGAATCACAAAGCTATACAGTTCATCTTTGACCAGGCCCTTTGATGCATGTATGTGTGTGTGCATGTGCGCGCACACATGTGCACTGCCATTATTAGTGATATTTTGGTGAAGAGATGATACCAGGGTGAGCAAGCCTTCTCCTAGTTCTGTCCCATAGACGCAGTCTGATACTTCAGGGTAGAGCAGTCTTACAAGGGACTTGAGCTCGTTTACAGGGGTCTTTCACTCTCAGCATTTTCTGTAGAACAATGAAAAGAACACTGAGTAATTATCTCTTTCTGGTGACTTAGCCAGACATCTTGGGAATTTGCTGTTTTGTGAACATTCCTTCAGCTCTGTCTTGTGTATCTAGTTTGCCTTCACTTTACAGACGGTCAGAACAAAAAGATGATACAGATGTGTGGGTATGTGGGTGCTACAAAGGATAACAATTTTGTATCTCTCACCCAGCCCAAGAAACAGAATGGTATCAGTACCCTTGAAGCCCCCATAGCTCCTTTCTCCATCTCTCTCCTCCAGCACTATCCTGCATCTTGTAATTATTCTCTTGCTTTACCATATACTGTTGTATATGCATGTAGCCCTCGACATTATATTGTATAATTCTGTGTTAGACTTTTACATAAACTGGCAGGCTCCTAAGGCAAAAAGCTATAGAATTAAGCCTTTTTTTTTGAGACAGAGTCTTGCTCTGTTGCCCAGACTGCAGTGCAGTGGCGCGATCTCAGCTCACTGCTACCTCCTCCCAAGTTCAAATGATTCTCCTGCCTCAGCCTCCCAAGTAGCTGGGACTACAGGCATGTGCCACTATGCCGAGCTAAGTTTTGTGTTTTTAGCAGAGACGGGGATTCGCCATTGTTGGCCAGGCTGGTCTCGAATTCCTGACCTCAAGTGATCCGCCTGCCTCGTCCTCCCAAAGCGCTGGGATTACAAGTGTGAGCCACCGTGACCGGCCAGAATTAAGCCTTTATTATTCTTATTTTTGGGTTGTGGCAGTAAATGATAGGAAGCCATTCTTATAACTTGACTTTGTTTTGATAGGCCAAGTTGTCATCTGTTTGATGTCACCTGGCCAAGCAATCTGAAGACAATCACAGATAACTTCTGATGCCTCCTCCCTTTGTGGTTTCTCTGACACTTAGGAAAATGTGCCACAGCCTGGCACAGAGTAGTTGCTCAGTAAATTTTTTATTTTTTAGAGGCAGGAGTGCCTCTCTCTGTTGCCCAGGCTGGAGTGCGGTGGCGCAGCCATAGCTTGCTGCACCCTGGAACTCCTGGGCTCAAGTGATCCTCCCACATGAGTCTCCGGAGTCGCTGGGACTACAGGTGTGTGCTACCATGCCTGGCTAATTTTACATTTTTTATTGAAATGGGGTCTTGCTATTAATATGTTGCCCTGGTTGGTCTCGAATTCCTGGCCTCAATGGATCCTCCCGTCTTGGCCTCTTAAAGTGTTGGGATTACTGATGTGAGCTGCCACACTCAGTTCAAGGGTACGATGTTTGTATCTTTAGTGCCTTGTGTGGTACCTGGTGCATAGATTTGCAGAGAATTTTTGTTGGAGAGGTAGTGTGTTCAGAGAATTTTCAGCTGTGATTCTGAGTAATTGGAGTGGCTTTGGAATGGAGGTAATGATCTGGGGTGAAACAGGAGTAGCTCTCTCATAGGTCATTGCATGGCTGACTTCTGGCATATACTTTTCCTTTCCTGAGTCACAAAACACACTTGTCATTGTCCTTTTTTTGGCCTTGCCTGCGTTACTTATTGAAAAAAGTATATGACAAAGAAAGAAATAAGACATTCAGATGAAAAAAAAAGAAAAAAAACGACCTCACTTGCCTTTGCTTAAAGTATTAGTAGTTGAGATTTGATCCTGAGATGCTTTCATTCCAGTTGATGGATTTTACCTAACTAAAGTCAATTATTTTGAGGTGTTAATCACCACTTTAATTAAAATAAATCTTTTTGTCTCCAGTGTCAAGAAACTAAGGTAACCTGATTGACTTTCTGTAACCCTGGACTAGTATTTTAGAGATAATCTCTTCAGTAGTGAAAGGTGAATTGGCTGGCAGATTCAGTGTTTGACTAAACGCTTTCATTTAGCTTCTGACTTATCGCCTATTCCTATTTCATAGTGTATTTATGTAGAACTTTATTGGCAGTGTAAGAGCCTCTGTACCTTAATTGTGATAACTACTGGCTGTTTAATTTTTCTACCTGACACAGAGTAAAATTCCATAAACTTTTGCTATTGAAAGCTTTTGGTGGATTAGCACCCAATCCCAGTGTTTGGGATTCTAAGCTCTGGAACAGGCCTCATGCTAGATTGTTATAGGGCCTGGCACATAGATGCTTAATAAATATCAGCTGAATGAGTATTTAGTGGATTTAAAGAGTATTCAAACCACAAAACTAACTATACCCTATATCGTCAGAGGGAACAGTGTACCTTTTTTTTTTCTTCCCATTTCAGGACCAAAATCAGCCTTTTCTATTTTGGATCTTTATTTGTTTTTTCTTTCCTTTGTTTTGTTTTGTTTTGTTTTGTTTTGAGTCAGAGTCTTGCTTTGTTGCCCAATCTAGAGTGAAGTGGCGTTATCTTCACGTCCTGGGTTCCAGCGATTCTCATGCCTCATCTTCACGTCCTGGGTTCCAGCGATTCTCATGCCTCAGCCTCCAGAGTAACTGGGACTGCCGGTGCACACCATCACGCCCAGCTAATTTTTTGTATTTTTGGAGGTTTTGCCATGTTGGCCAGTCTGGTCATGAACTCCTGAGCTCAGGCAACCCACCCAACCTTGGCCTTCCAAGGTGCTGGGATTACAGGCATGAGCCACCGTGCCCCGCCAATATTTCTTTCTTTTTGAGAGTCGTTCAGTCCGTGCCGTGTTTGTGCTGACTGTCCTGAGTATTTAGGGTTGCTGTAGAGTGGATTTTGTGCTATATAAATATCCGTGTGTGTGTGTGATTTTGTGCTATATAAATATCCGCGTGTGTGTGTGCGCGCACGTGTGTGTGTGTGTGTGTGTGTTCTCATGGTTTTTCTAAAGAAATGTCATCTGCTTATTGGTTCTTCAACTTAGAGGTATTTTCTTTTTAACCAGCCTTAAGATGATGCAGAATTTAAGTCCAACATCCTACTCCTTCAGCAGTTGACAGTGTTTTGGCATATGTGCTGCCCTGAATACAGTGATTTATTTCAGTCTGTTGATGTAAATGTGGACAGTTTTAATGTGTAGGAATTGAGGCTAACAAAATGTCTTTCCATATCCTGGAAGCATGAATTTTGGAGAGATGACCAACTTAATAGATAGTCTTAAGTTTTGTGTTATCGTATAATTTTAAATGCAGTATTATCTTAAAATGCACAGTTTAATAGATAGTCTTAAATTCTGAAAATTTGCATATTATCTGATCTAGTTAGAAATTGAAAATGTATATTTCTCAAGGTTACCAAGATTATATCTATTTGAATTTAGTAGTGATTGAATGGAATAGGTTTTTAAGATGAATTGCCACAAAATTTATATTGTTGTAAGATGAGTAGAACATTGATTTTCTTCTACTATACTTCACATTGTGGATGATACCATCCATCTATCTTTCTATATGAACACATAAAATTATTATATATAACAAAATTGTTATATATAATGTTTGTAATCTGACACTTCATCTTTCCCTTTCTGAAAAAATTCTTTTATTTGTCACCTTAATCAATGGTGTTTTGTTTAATCTCGTAAACACATGATGGATTTATTGGTTGGTTTTGTTGTGAAACTTAAGAAAAAGGCAAAGATAGTGTTCTATTTGGGACACCCTGTATTTATTACATTTATTTGAAACCTTTCTAGTGCTTTCTGAATTACTTGTGTGTGTGATGTGTGTGTTTGTGAACACACTCAGGATTCAGAAGCTGTGTGGGACCATGTATGTGTGTCTACAGCCCTTCTTTGGAATGCTGCTTCAGAAATTAGAACAGGTATGTCCATGCATGCTATCATCCGCATTTAATGATGCTACTTTCTCTTCCAAGCAAACTGACAAGGGCAGATGAAGGTCCATTTTTCTGAAAAGGGCCTCAGTCTTCTGACAGGATGTCTTATTGCAGTTTGCTGTTGTCATGAGGTCTTCATTCAGATGCAGATATGTTAAGGTCATTTTGCTTTGTCTGGGGATCTTTCTGGGTTTTCATGGTGGAGATTGAGATATGTGGGACAAGTTTGATCTTCTCTCAGGTTAGAGGACATGTTGCTTGCCCTGCTTCAGAGAACAGCCAAAGCTGGCAGGAATGGCTGCAAAAGTATGCTGCACTTAGATCTTTCAATTAGTAAATTGGAGTAAGATGCCTTTGGAAGTCTTCCACAGAGTTATTTTAAACTTGGGATCGTACTGCTTGTGTTGGATTAACTCAAGGTTCTCTCCCAAGGGGCACATAAAAGTCTTCCTCCACTGCTTCTGCTTTATTTATTTCAGGCCTTCATCTTGTGCTTGGATTATTATCGCAGCCCCTTTTCTTCTACCATGCCACTTACATCCAAATGTCACATCGCCATGGGCCTGCGACCTGTGTAGACACGAAAGGCCCTGTGCTTAGTTTAGTGCTCTGCTGTTGTCACCTTGAAATTCTTCATTTTCCAACAAGAGGAACTTGTACTAGGCCCTACAATTTCAGTAGCTGGTCTTGGCTCTAGGAATAGCATTTCTAAAACTACCTACTTAAAATTCCTCAAAGTTCATACTCTGTATCCTGCCCATCCAGCACCATCTCTTAGTGTTGCGCTTTTCTTTGACTGTTAGTGCTTGAAGACATTCTTCCAGGTGTAGCAAATGGCCCCACACCTCTGTAACATCTGCTGTTGCTGTTTCCTTCTTCTCATTTCCCCTACCCAAACTAGTTCACTTCTATTCCTATTCATGTTTTGAAATGCTGAAGAAATGAGACCGGGCTGTGAAACCTAATGTGACCATCTTTTTTTTTTGAGATGGAGTCTTGCTCTGTCACCCAGGCTGGCGTGATCTTGGCTCACTGTAACCTCCGCCTCTTGGACTCAGCCTTTTCTGCCTCAGCCTCCCGAGTAGCTGGGATTACAGACAGGCATACGCCATTGTGGCTGGTGGATTTTTATATTTTTAGTAGAGACAGGGTTTCTCCATGTTGGTCAGGCTGGTCTCAAACTCCTGACCTCAGGTAATCCGCCCACCTCGGCCTCCCAAAGTGCTGGGATTACAGGTATGAGCTACTGTGCCTGGCCTAATATGATCTTCTTAACTAGTCATGATCACACTTTGCTTGTATTATACCTCTTTTCTAAAAGTTGCTATCTGGTGAGGTTGGGCCATATTTGATTTTGGGAAAATGATTCTATAATAACTTTCCAAGATGATCAGATTGATTTTTGCAAGGTAAAAGAAAATTCTCTTATCTTCAGGTGTTCATTCATGCAACCTTTTTTTTTTTTTGAGAGGGAGTCTCGCTCTGCCACCCAGGCTGAAGTGCTGTGGCCAGATCTCAGCTCACTGCAAGCTCCGCCTCCCGGGTTCACGCCATTCTCCTGCCTCAGCCTCCCGAGTAGCTGGGACTACAGGCGCCCGCCACCTCGCCCGGGTAATTTTTTTGTATTTTTTAGTAGAGACGGGGTTTCACCGTGTTAGCCAGGATGGTCTCGATCTCCTGACCTCGTGATCCGCCCATCTCGGCCTCCCAAAGTGCTGGGATTACAGGCTTGAGCCACCGCGCCTGGCCTATTTTTTTAATTTTTAAATTTTAATTTAATTGTTTGAGACAGAGTCTCACTCTGTCGCCCAGGCTGTAGTACAGTGGTGCAGTCTCAGCTCACTGCAACCTCTGCCTCTTGGGTTCAAACTATTCTTGTGCCTTAGCCTCCCAAGTAGCTGAGATTACAGGCATGCATCACCATACCCAGCTAATTTTTTGTATTTTTAGTTGGGCAACTGTGTTGCCCAGGCTGGTCTCAAACTCCTGGCCGCAAGTGATCTGCGCCCCTTTGGCCTCCCAAAGCGTTGGGTTTACAGGCATGAGCCATCAGCCTGGCCCATGCAACACATTTTTATGGGGCATCTAATACATGCCAGACTATATTTTAAGCACTGAGGATGTGGCATTGAACAAACTATTTTAACTTTTCCTTCATTGAGCTGGTAATTTCTAGTAGAGGGGGCAGAAAGTGAATGAACAAATACCTCAATATGTAATTAGATCTGGAGTTCTGGAAAACAATGCAAAATACACATTTTGGTCTTTCACCTTGGAAGATGTATATTTATTGTTTATCTACCTTAAAGTTTGGTGGATGAGACTAAGAATGGGGCTCTGGGCCTGGCGTGACTATTGCAGAGTGGGACAGCACCCAAGTTGCCAGTTACCCCATGCATCTTTTCTGATAGTGACTGTTTAGACATAGAACATAGATACCACCCAGGTATTACCCAAGAGAACTGAAAACATACACGCACACGATGTATATGAACGTTCACTGCAGCGTTATTCATAATAGCCAAAAAGTAGAAACAACCCAAATATCCATTCTGTGTATGAATAAAATGTGGTATAACCATACAATGAAATGTTATTTAGCCATAAAAAGGAGTGAAATATGGATATGTGGTACATGGAAAACATTACGCTAAGTGAAAGAAAACAGTCACAGAAAACTATGATTCCATTTATAAGAAGTGTCCAGGGTAGGCAAATCTACAGAGACCAGAAAGATTAGTAGTTGCCGGGGGCCGGAGGGAGATAAGAAGAAGGAGTGACTGCTAATGGGGCAGGGTTTCTTTCTGAAGTAATGGAAGTGTTCTGAAATTAGGGAGTGGTGATGGGTGAGTCCTAGATATAAAAATGGCAGATGTTATAGTGTGTGAATTATCACAATAAAGCTGTCATAAAAAATGCTGGGATTACCTTCTATTTGAAGGTGAGGATCTTATGAAGATTAAATGAAATGAAATAACATAAAGCACTTAAAGCCCAGTGCCTAGGACATAGTGTGCACTCAAGTAATGGTGGTTGTTGTCGCTCTTCAAGTAATACTGTTTAAATATCTCTAAGCTGGAACTTTTATTTATTCACTGCTACATCTCCAGAATATGACCTGTTATGGAGTGTGCGGTCAATAAATATAATACTTGTCGAATGAATGTGGCTTGCTCACATTCATGTTGAGTCACATTCACCAAAGGGACTGTCTTTCTTGTTCCGCCTCTTGCAGCATGTTAGGGAGTCTGCATCAACTGGGCCTGTGTTTTGAGCTTCTTGTCTAGTGGTAGTACTCAAGAGGTATGGAGCTCTTCACAGCCCATCTTTCAGTGCTTAAGTTGGGGTTGGGGGGGTATAGACTCAGTCTGAGGAGGCAAGGGCTCTACCTAAATTAAAGGTGAAAGTGGGGAGGCCAGGCATGGTGGCTCACGTCTGTAATCCCAGCACTCTGGGAGGCAGAGGTGGGTGGATCACTTGAGGTCAGGAATTGGTGACCAGCCTGGCCAACATGGTGAAACCCTATCTCTACTAAAAATACAGAAATTAGTGGGGTGTGGTGGTGCACACCTGTAATCCCAGCTACTTGGGAGGCTGGGGCAGGAGAATCGCTTGAACCCGGGAGGCACAAATTTAGTTCTTAGAAATGTACAGATTTAAACTGATAGTTTGTTCTGCTGAACCTAACCACAATTTCTACATGTAGGAAATTAATATTTTAAATGAAGATAGAAGCAGTTTTCCCCTGAAAGTATTTATGTCATTTTCTTAAAACTTCACATCCTTTTATGAACTTGGAATTCCACTAATAATACTGAGTTGCTTTTACAACTGTGTCGGCAAGGTGCTATCTGCTTATATTGAGGTTGATGAAAAGAAGTAAAGCTGCTGTTGTTTGTATTATGTGGCATTCTTGCTAGACCACTGGAACTTTTTTCCTTTGGTCTCTGTAAGGAATGGTTGTGCTTCTCATCTTCCTTTAGTCTTATGTACATTGTGTAGTTGATCACGTTCCTTGTTACGATAAACTGTTGAGAGGCTCAGTGCCCAATTTGTGGCCTACCTCTAGGAAGTATCCAGGGCTTCTCTCTATCAGCCTTTTTATGTACCATCCTGTTTCTTGACTTTATTTTCTAGTCTTATTTTTTTCTTGCCCAAATTGTGTATTTTTCTTTCTTTCTTTCTTTTTTGTTTTGCTTTTTTCCTGTTGTCCAGGCTGGCATGCAGTAGTGCAGTCAGTGAGCTTGAGCTCACGGCAAGTGCAAACTCCTGGGCTCAAGTGATCCTCCCACCTCATCCTCCCAAAGTATCGGAATTATAGGCATGAGCCACCACACCTGGTCACTCTTTCTTCCTTTTTTTCTGCGGGGGGGCTATGGTATCTCAAAGAGCTGCTTTTATACTTTTTTGGGAGATAAATGTGTTAAATAAGCAACAGTCCCACCTTATTGACGTGAATGTTTTAAAAACTTAAAACATACCTACAACTACCTAGAAATTACCTCCCATATCAGGAAGGATGGAGAGAAGGCAAAACTGTCAGAAAAGAGTTGGTAAGCTTTGTGTTTGGGAAGTTTTTTTGAAAACCTCTTTTTTTGTTGTCTTTTTAATAGAAGTTGGTGAGATGGCAAAGCAGTATATAGAGAGAAGTCTTTTGGTTCCAGACCATGTGATCACACGCCTAATGATGTCCGAGTTGGAGAACAGGCGTGGCCAGCACTGGCTCCTTGATGGTGAGTTGAAACTGTGGGTAAACCGAATTTCTGGGAATAGTCAGTTAAGGTCTTGCACACTCTCTTAACTTCTTACTGAATGGAAAATGCCTTATTTTCTAAACTTTCTGTCCGTTATTTAATATTGCAGTTTGGCAACATGATAGGAACTCTTTGTGGTGAAGCCTTTTATTTCTTCTCTCTCCAGATCACCATCATGAGAACCACTGACTTGAAGCAAACTTTCACTAAATTTCTGTTATTGCTTCAGCCCTTTTGTTTCCATAAGTCATCCTGAGTATAACTCCTCTTCAAACAGAGGTTCTGTCATTCCCCATAAGACACACAAAATACAATTATGAGTTACTATTTTTCACCTGTCAGATTAACAGAGATAGAATATTGGAAAATCCTTTATTGAGTGTGTAGGAAACAAATATTGTTGAAAGTATCAAATGAGCAACCTTTGTAGAGCACTATAAAAGAATCATTATATATGTGGTATTCTGAGGACACAAAGAAGAAAATTATTCTGTTGGTGGAAGGAGGGGTTGGAACAACTGTATGGAAAGTGATGAATAGATAGATGGTCCTCAGGTAGAAGAGTGGGGATAGGGAAGGTAGTTTTTTTTTCAGCAGAGGGACAATGTGAACAGGGTGAAAGGGGAATGAGTTGTCCTAGTATTTTTTCTGAGCCAGCAAGCAGAGGTTGGCAGAGGAAATCCTGGGGTAGATAGCCTTTGATTTTGCATAAAGATGGTGGAACTGGATTTTGTTGGCTTTAGGGAGCACTGAAGAGTTGTTAAGTAGGACTGTAATATGATCATATTTGTCTCAGAAAGACTATTCTGTTAGCACAGGAGAGATTAGGTGCTGGGGCATGGAGGAGAGTTGTGACTACAAACCAAAGATCATTGGAATAACTGGACTAAGGGATGTCAAAGGCCTGAGTTTAAGCAATAATAGCAGTGGGGTGGAAGGGAGGCACCATTCATAAGAGAGTGGGTTGAGGAGAAAGAATTGATAGGAGCTGTGGCTGATGTTAGGTACTACAGCCCCAGGGTTTTCTTTTATTGCCTTATAGGCTTTTTGAGTTTCTTAGCTTTCATCTAAGAAAGACCCTCTCTACACTTACCTAGGCATGTTAATTTCTCTAGAGTCTACTTTTAACTCACAAAAGTTAGCCCTTTTCTTAGTCTGTTTTCTGCTGCTACAACAAAGTACTTTGGGCTGGGCAATTTGTAAAGAAAAGAAATTTATTTCTCATGGTTCTAGAGGCTGGAAAGTCCAAGAGCATGGTGTCAGCATCTGATGAGGGCCTTCTTGCTGCATCATCCCATGTCAGAAGGCATCAAATGGGGAAGAAGTGCATGCCTCTGAGAGGGAATGGGAGCTGAACTTATCCTTTTATTAGGAGCCCATTGTTTTATCTAGAACCCACTTCTGTGATAAGAGCATTAACTCATTGATGAGGGCAGAGCCATTATGACCTAATTACCTCTTAAAGGCTCCATTTCCCATAACATTACATTGCCAATTAAATTTTTTTTTTTTTTTTTTTTTTTTTTTTTTTTTTTTGGTGAGACGGAGTCTCGCTCTATCCCCCAGCTGGAGTGCAGTGGTGCAATCTCGGCTCCCTGCAAGCTCCACCTCCTGGGTTCATGCCATTCTCCTGCCTTAGCCTCCTGAGTAGCTGGGACTATAGGCACCCACCACCGCGCCTGGCTAATTTTTTTTGTACTTTTATTAGAGACGGGGTTTCACCGTGGTCTCGATCTCCTGACCTTGTGATCCGCCCGCCTTGGCCTCCCAAAGTGCTGGGATTACAGGCATGAGCCACTGCGCCCGGCCTATTACATTGCCAATTACATTTCAACATGAATTTTGGAGGGGACATTTAAACCTTAGCATTCTGCCCCTACCCACCTCCCCACCAAAAACAACTCATGTCCTCCTCATATGCAAAATACATTTATTCTATCCCATTAGTCCCCAAAGTCTTGGTCTAGCATCAACTCAAAAGTGCAAGCTGAATCAGACATAGGTGAGACTTATAAAGTACAATTAATTCTGAGACAAATTCCCTTCAGCTGTGAGCCTGTGCAATCAAAGCAAGTCATTTAATTGCTATGGTAGGAAGGTGTATGATGGACATTCCCATTCCAAAGGAAGAAATAGGCAAGAAGGGGCAGGTGGTCCCTGATAAGTCCAGAATCCAACAGGGGAGACATTAAGTCTTAAAGATGGGGAATAATTTCCGTTGACTCCATATTCTGCCTCCTGGGCACACTGGGATGGGAGTTGGGCTCCCAGAGCCTCAGAAACCCCACCCGCTGTGGCTTTGCTGGGCTCAGTCCACTCAGCAACTCTCATGGGTTGGAGTTGTATACTGGTAGATTTACAGTTCTGGGGTGTTGACAGTGGCCCACTGCCATGGCTTCACTAGACATTGCCCTAGTGAGGACTCTGTGGCAGCCTTGACCTCACAGTTCCACTGGGCATTGTCCTAATGGGGGCTGTCTGCAATGGCTCTGCATTCAAAGAGTGCCTGGCATTCTTTGAAATCTAGGTAGAGGAAGCCATGCCCTGTAGGTCTTGCATTTTGTGAAATGCCACCAAGGCTTATCCCTTTCCGAGCAGTTCGAGCCATGCTGAAGCTGTTTGAATTATGGCTAAGGAGGCCAAGGAATGCTATCCATCTCCTGAAACATTCTACCCTCCTAGAGCTCTGGGTCTGTGATGGGAGGGGCAGTCTGGAAGATCTCTGAAATGCCTCTTAGGTCTTTCTTCCATTGTCCTGATTGATAGCACCTGGCTTTCTTCTAGCCATGCTAATCTCTTTAGCAATAGGTTGACCACACACTTAATATTCCCTCTTGAACATGCTTTTCCACTCTGAACATGGCCATGCCGAGAATTTTCCAAATTCTTCTGTTTTGCTTCTCTTTTAACTATATGGTTATCCCTCAGTATCTGCTGAGGGTAAGGGGTGTGGGAAGAGATTGGTTCCAGGACCACTCCCTCATACCAAAATCCACATATACTTAAGCTCCACGGTCGGCCCTGTGGAACCCATGGGTATGAAAAGTCAGTCCTCCATGTGCAAGGGTTTTGCATACTGCAAATACTGTATTGCATTTGATTGCAAATGTGGAACCCAGTGATATGGAGGCCCGACTGTATTTATTGAAAAAATCCTTGGCCAGATGTTGTGGCTCACACCTGTAATTCCAACACTTTGGGGAAGCTGAGGCAGGCAGATCACTTGAGCCCAGGAGACCAGCCTGGGCAACATTGCAAAACCTCATCTCTACAAAAATTAGCCGTGTGTGGTGGCATGTGCCTATAATCCCAGCTACTTGGGAGCTGAGGTAGGAGAATCACTTTAGCCTGAGAGGTTGAGGTAGCAGTGAGGCATGATCACACCACTGTACTCCAGCCTGGATGACAGAGTGAGACCCTGTTTCAAAAGAAAAGAAAAAATGTTCGTATCAAGTGTGCCCTCAGAGTTCAAACCTGTATGGTTCAGTGGTCAACTGTATTTGATCGTCTCTTTGCTCTCACATCTCGTTTTATGCAATTAAAAGTAACCACACAGCAGCTTGAAAACTTTACTGCTTAGATATTTCTTCCACCACATATCCTCGTTCATTGCTCTTACGTTTTGCACTCCATAAGTCCCTAGGGCATGGACAAAATTTGCCAAGGTCTTTGCAACTGTATAACAAGAATAACCTTTACTCCAGTTTCTAATACCTTCTTTTCTGGTTCTGTCTGAGACCTCATCAGAATGGCCTTTACTGTCCAATTGCTGCCACCAATATTCTGGTCATGACCACTTGAGTAATTTTTTTTTTTTTTTTTTTGAGAGATGAAGTCTGTTGCCCAGGCCGGTGTGCCATGGCATGATCTCAGCTCACTGCAACCTCCACCTCCCAGGTTCAAGCAATTCTCTTGCCTCAGCCTCCCGAGTAGCTGGGACTATAGGCATGCGCCACCACGCCCAACAAAGTTTTGTATTTTTAGTAGAGACAGGGTTTTGCCATGTTGGCCAGGCTGGTCTTGAACTCCTGACCTCAGGTGATCTGCCCGCCTCGGCCTCCCAAAGTGCTGGGATTACAGGTGTGAGCCACCGTGCCTGGCCCATTGAGTAATTTCTAAGAAGATTCAGACCTTCCCTACAGCTCCTCTCTTCTTTTGAGCCCTTGCCAGAATTGCCCTTGATGCATCATTCATGGCAATCTAGGGTGTTACTAGCCGCTTCCTCCAAATTCTTCCAGCCTCTACCCATTACCTAGTTCCAAAGCTATGGCCACATTTTTAGATATTTGTTATGGAAGCAACCCCACTCCTTGGTATCTATTTTTTGTCTTAGTCTGTTTTGTGCTGCTATAACAGAATACCTCAGGTTGGGTACTATGAAGAAAGGAAATTTATTTCTCACAGTTCTAGAGGCAGAGAAGACTAAGACCATGGTGCTCACAACTGTTGAGAGTCTTCTTGCTGTGTTGTTGGAAGGCAACACATGATAAGAAGGCTCACATAGAGAGGGAATAAGGGGTTAAACTTATGCTTTTATCAGGAGCCCACTCCTGTGATAATCAACCCGTTAATTCATTCATGAGGGCAGAGCTCTCATGACCTGATAATCTTTTAAAGGCCCCACCTCCCAGTACCTTTAAATTGGCAATTAAATTTCAACATGAGTTTTGGAGTGAACATTCAAACTGTAGCACCCCCCCCCCCAATGCTTTTTGTGTAGATATTTATCATGACTGATAAACTTTGACTTTGCCACCACCTAACAGTAATTTCCCTAGTTTAAATTTTTAAATTGTAAGTCTTCTCACCTTGCAAAATGAATTTGTGTAGTTTTAGGGAACTTAAAAATCTGTGTTTAAAAAGGATCGTCTGTGTTAAACTCCCCTGGAAAGAGGGTTAGTGTAATAATTGAGAGCATGGACCCTGGTGCTGTCAGACTGCCTGACATGAATCCCCGCTCTGCCACTTTCTGGCAGCCTGTGTGACCTTGGGCCTCTGGTTGCTCATGGAACACAAATTAGCAAAGAGGGGCAAAGTGAGCAAATATATGTAAAGTGCTTAGAAGAGTGCTTGCCCTATATAAGTGCTATATGAGTGTTTGTCATTATTTGTTGTGACTAGTGTACAGGTCCTGAAGTTTTTTGGGTGGGGGTGACTATTTGAAGTATCCACTTCAAAAATAGCTCTAAAAGTATTTAGCCAGGCAGAATAAAAGTCAGTTTCAGTTATGGAATGTTTTCTGTATCTTTTCAGTGCTTGTTTTTGCCATGACTTCCTCTCAGGGTTGAATAACTGAAGTTCTTTGACATCATAGGCCTGTTTTAGTAAAGTACGTCAGCCTCCCAAGTGATTTGGTTAGTATCTCTCTCCTTGAAAACCCATCTGGTCACTTTTTCAGTTGCGACTTTTCTTTAAAGCTCTGGAATAAATCCATTTGGCAAGGTGTGGAGTGCGAGGGATGCCTGGTTCCTATGTTCAGCTTTAGACTCCTTATGTTACACAGGCACATGCTCTGCGGAGGATGTGCCTGTTGAGCGCGCTAAAGGTGATTGAATGTGGAAAGGTCGAGAAAGGCATTCTGATGACAGATGACTCATCATCTTGGTCCATATGGCTGTAGAGAGGCATCCTGCAAATGGTGGGTGGAAATGAGTAGAGTGGATCCAAGCCAAGGGAACCCCAAGTGGGGATGTGGGGAGGGGAGGGAGGGTGAGTGCTCTGTGGTTTGGTCAGCTTTGCTCTTGCTAAAAAAAAAAACATTCAGCACTACCTTCCCTTCACTGTGCTTTACAGTTGGGTAAGAAATATTCTTGTTTTGTTTTGTCTTTTTGGGATGGAGTCTCTTTCTGTCACCCAGGCTGGAGTGCAGTGGCGTATCTTGGTTCACTGCAATCTCTGCCTCCTGGGTTTAAGCAATTCTCCTTCCTCAGCCTCCTCAATAGCTGGGATTACAGGTGCACACCACCATTCCTGGCTAATTTTTTGTATTTTTAGTAGAGATGGGGTTGCACCATGTTGGCCAGGCTTGTCTTGAACTACTGGCCTCAAGTGATCCGCCCGCCTCGGCTTCACAAAGTGCTGGGATTAAGGCGTGAGCCACCGCACACAGCTAATTTTTCACTTTTTAAATAAAGGGTCATCTATTAGTCCGTTTTCACATTGCTGATAAAGACGTACCCCAGACTGGGTAATTTATACAAGAAAAAGGGTTTAATGGACTTACAGTTCCATGTGGCTTGGGAGGCCTCACAATCAATGCAGAAGGCAAGGAGGAGCAAATCACATCATACATGGATGGCAGCAGGCAAAGAGAGCAAGCTTGGCAGGGAAACTCCCGTTTTTAAAACAGATCTCATGAAACTTACTATCATGCAACAGCATGGAAAAGACCTGCCCCCATAATTAAGTTACCTTCTACCAGGTTGATCCCATGACACGTGGGAATTGTGGGAGCTACAGCTCAAGATGAGACTTGGGTGAAGACACAGCCAAACCACATCAGGCCAGCAGTGAGGTATAGCCGTAGAGAGAGATGTATTAGTAACTGTTTTTTTTTTTTTTTTTTTTTTTTTTTTTTACATTTCTAAACTTGCCTGCTTACCTGTGCCTTAAAATAGCAATCTAGAAGTTTCCCCAAATCAGTCCTAATTTATATTTATGTACCAAGATGTAGTAGAATTATCTGCCATATTATTTTAGGGGTAGCTATCAAAATATTTTAAATCGGTATTTCAAAGTTTGGTTTTGTGAAAAACAGCCTTAAATTTTGGAATTGTAAATTAAATGTAATTTAATCCTTTTCATTGGAAATAATGATAACCTTTAGCGCAAGACTCATCATTTGATCCATGGTTGTATTTGAACCCTGGTTTGTTTGTTTCATTCTGAGCAATGTTGAACACTAACAAGTGTTTTCTGAAGGTAATTCTGTTTTTAACATAAGTCAGAGTAGTTTGAATGTGTGCAGTGTTTGTGTGTGTGTCTGTTTTCCCTTAGAGCTAAATGATTTCAGACTTGAGATGTTCCTGGCTATGCACTCACTCAGAGCCCTTGGTGTAGGTGTATGTTCAGAAACTAAACTGTAGATGCTAGAGCCAGAGTATTTCGCCCTGATTTTGCGAATGTGTTTTACCATACAAGGCTAGTACATAACAGCTTTGACCTTATCCTCTCCACATTTTTCCTTCTGATTCAGACCTCTGAGGAGTGTCACATCCCACTGGGCAACATATGTCTGTAGAAAAAAGCCAACAGTATCTTCTGAATCACATCTTTTAGGAAATGGCAAGGGTAGTTTTTTTTCTGTTGCCCTTGTGAATCTAGGATATGTTTCAAGAATAAAATGTATAATAGATTTGTTTAGAAGGTCACTGAAGAATTCTGCTTTAATAATAAAAAAAATCAACTTTTTCTTCCTGCGTGTGTGTGTTCACGTGTAGGAGGGCAGTAGTTTGTCTTAGTCATTTATCTTTAAATATTTAGCCCTGAAAAATCATAGCCACATAACTCTTCTATCTCAGGTTGTTACTAAGGCAGTGATGTGTATTCTGGTATCTTGAATGGAAAGCTTAAAGCAATTCTGGTGGTTTCTAAAGAATGAAGAACAGTTGTAAAATTTGTGGAACTCTACTAGGGTGCCGTGGCCATCTATGCCTGTCAAACGTGGATCGCACAATTGAAATATTTGGTTCCTCACCAGGATTGTCCTTGACATACCCATGACTTGCCCCTCTCATTGTAGTTCTGTTCATTCAGTAAGCATTATTATATCTAATAGGTCCTGGATATTTCTAAAGTGAACAAAGTACAGGTATAACTAACTTTGCACTGGGCTGGTGACAGTGAAGAAGAATGTGTTTTTCCGGAAAAGAGGGAATAGAGGTAGACTAAGCTTGTCAAGGAGCTCCTGACGTAGGAGGGTTCAGAGACATATATTCAGTAACACATGGTACAGGTGAGGTGTTCCAAGAGGTAAGTGGAATGATTTTTGCAAGTAAGGAGTGACATTTTTGGTTAAAATGATTGCGTGAAAAAAGATGGGTGTTTAGATTAGTCTTAGTGCTACGTTTCTGGAAACTCTATCCATGACCCAAGACAATGTAAATATGCCTGACAGTTTTTTTTTTTTTCCATCATCCAAAATTCTGATTTGAGGAGACAGTTGGGTGTGGTGGCTCATGCTTGTAATCCCAGCAGTTTGGGAGACAGAGGCAGGAGGATCACTTGAGCCCAGGAGTTTGAGACCAGCCTGGGCAACACGATGAAAGCCCCTCTCTACAAAAGTATAGAAAAATTACCTGGGCATGGTGGTGCATGCCTATCTATACTCACAGCTAGTCAGAGGCTGAGGTGGGAGGATCACCTGAGCCTGGGGAGGTCAAGGCTGCAGTGAGCTGAGATCACGCCACTGCACTCCAGCCTGGGCCACAGAGCAAGATTCCACCTCAAAAAGAATAAAAATGAAAAGAATTTGGACAGTGACCCTTAGATGAATGTTATTTTCTTTGTTGGCATTTTCCCCCCTGGACTTTGAACATAGAGTTTGATCAAGGCATTTCTTTATTGTGTGTTTGGTTTGCATGAAGGATCAGCAGTTATTTGGAGTTTGGTTTGCATAAACAATTATTTTTGGGCTGGGTGCGGTGACTCACGCCTGTAATCCCAGCACTTTGGGAGGCTGAGGTGGGTGAATCACGAGGTCAGGAGCTCGAGACCAGCCTGGCCAACATGGTGAAACCCCGTCTTTACTAAAAATACAAAAAATTAGCTGTGCGTGGTGGTGGGTGCCTGTAATCCCAGCTACTTGGGAGGCTAAGGCAGGAGAATCGCTTGAACCCAGGAGGCAGAGGTTGCAGTGAGTCGAGATCATGCTACTGTACTTTAGCCCAGGCGACAGTGCAGTAGCCTAGGTGACTCCATCTCAGAAAAAAAAAAAAAAAAGTAACCAGATAACTGTAACAGTGTTCCCTAGAATGCTGTGTCATTAAGTTTGTGTTGTAAAACAGGTTTGACAAATTTTATCATGTTAGAAGAAGGAATTGTAAAACCCAAGACCTATGTTTGATTATAAAGCTTGACTATCTCTTATCCAAAATGCCTGGGACGAGAAGTATTTTGGATTTCAGATTTTTTGGATTTTAGAATATCTGCCTTAAATACTTACTGGTTGGGTATATCTAATCCAAAAAAAATGCAAAATCTGAGATTCTTCAATAGGCATTTTCTTTGAGGATCATGTTGGCACTCAAAATTTTGGATTTTGGAGCATTTCAGAGTTCAGATTTTCCTATTAGGGATACTCGTACTTTCTAACATAAGTATTTGTATATTCTCAAATAATTTGTAGACATATAATTAATTTCAAGTTAAATAGTGCACTAAGACCAAATGACTTTGCTGGAAGAAGATAGGCAATAAGAAGAAAGAGTGTATCTGCTTCACTTAAGACTAGGTAACAGGTTTTTTCTTTTTTTTGATGGAATTTTGCTCTTGCTGCCCAGGCTGGAGTGCAATGGTGCAATCTTGGCTCACTGTAACCTCCGCCTCCCAGGCTCAAGCGATTCTCCTGCCCCAGCCTCCTGAGTAGCTGGGATTACAGGCGCCTGCTACTATGCCTGGCTAATTTTTTGTATTTTTAGTAGAGATGGGGTTTCACTGTGTTGGCCAGGCTGGTCTCAAACTCCTGACGTCAGGTGATCTGCCCACCTCGGCCTCCCAAAGTGCTGTGATTACGGGTGTGAGCCACCGTGCCTGGTCTAGGTAACAGTTTTCTAAACAGAGTAATACTGGTTGAGTTACATAGGAAATACCACTATTCAGTGGGGTTAAGTTATGAAGAGACATTTGGGTGACATGTGACCTGAAATTTTAGCACACTGCCATCTTCTTACACACTTTATCCAAACTACACAGCCTGATCAGACTTTGTATCTAGCTGCTGATTCCACTGAAGCTATTGCTACTCCTTTGTTAATGCTCCCAGGTGATTGCATGAATGAATTTCTTCTGGTGCTGAGCATTCATAATTTTCGATAAGTACTTATTGATCAGCAGCTGTGTGCCAGACACCACAGTAGAGCAACAAAGAGACTAGGTGGGGCCTGGCTCTCCTGATACTCAGAATCCAGTGGTGTTTTCAGCTGTTTTTTTGAGACAGGGTCTTGCTCCGTCGCCAGGCTGAGTGCAGTGGCACAATCTCGGCTCACTGCAACCTGCGCCTCCCAGGTTCAAGCGATTCTTCTGCCTCAGCCTCCCGAGTATCTGGGACTACGGGCAGTGCCACCACACCCAGCAAATTTTTGTATGTTTAGTAGAGACGGGGTTTCGCCATGTTGGCCAGGATAGTCTCCATGTCTTGACCTGGTGATCTGCCCTCCTGGGCCTCCCAAAATGCCGGGATTACAGGTGTGAGCCACCATGCCCAGCCAGTTTTTAGCTTTTCTGCTACTCTAGGCAGTGAGGGTTATCTTTAATTTCTTTAATTTAAATCAAAACCCTGGTAATTCACTTTTTCTCTTAGTGACTTTTCGTACGTTCTGCACCCTTGATGTCAATATGAGCTCAGAGTAGCTGACTGAAAAACATAATAAAGCCTTGGATCTTTTCTCTTTCTCATTTAATATAGATTCTGTCCTGCGTTCCTGTCCTCCATGTCCATTTCCAGTGTTTTTCTTCTGATTGATCTGACTGCTGCTTTGGGGTGAGGAACAATTGTACCATAGTATAGTAGACAATGGTGGCTTATTTTATGTGTGTCTCAGAGATTGACTAGATTTTAACATTAAAGAACATTAAGGGGACAATATGGAAAACATATGTTTACACATATTTGACTAGACGTTAGAAAAGCTTGGTTCATGGATCAATAAACAAATTGAATATACATTTTTTGTGTCTTGATAAGCTAGGCATCCGTCATTCCCAAGAGGGAGTAGCATGCTTCCTGACCTCATAGTCCAGGAGTGCTGCACAAATGGTTGCAGAATAGGTAGGGTCTTAGGAGCACCAGTGAAGAGGGAGTGAAAGGTGACAGGTGGTGCAGAGAGGGAAGACCCTCTTTTGAAGGTGAGGGAGGGAGGTGTTAGGAAGGCTTCCTGGAGAAGCCGACACCCAGAATCATATTTGTAAGGTGGGAATGAAGCACATTTTAGAGGGAGGGAAGATCACGTGGAAAAGCTCTTAGAGGTATGAAACAACATGGTGTGTTCTGGAAACCACAAGTAGTTGGGTAACCCTGGAGCTGAAAATATGAGTAGATGAGGCTGGACGAGTGGACAGGGGCAAAAGTTAAACCTTCATGAAATTTAGAATCAGGGAGTTGAATAAGCGTCAAAGTTAATATTAAAAATAAGTTAGTGGGAGTTAAAAGTAAAATTTAAAACTTTGAGTTTAAAAGTGTAAACAACATATTTTTTAACTTTATTTCCAACATTTAAAAGTTAACTGGATTGACCGGGCGCGGTGGCTCACGCCTGTAATCCCAGCCCTTTGGGAGGGTGAGGCGGGCAGATCACGAGGTCAGGAGATTGAGATCGCCCTGGCTAACACGGTGAAACCCCGTCTCTACTAAAAATACAAGAAATTAGCAGGGCGTGGTTGCAGGCGCCTGTAGTCCCAGCTACTCAGGAGGCTGAGGCAGGAAAATGGTGTAAACCCGGGAGATGGAGCTTGCAGTGAGCCAAGGTCGTGCCACTGCACTCCAGCCTGGGCGATGAGCGAAATTCTGTCTCAAAGAAAACAAAATCACCCCTCTTCCGTTAAACCTTGTGTAGTAATGTAAAACAAAGCAATATAAAACTCTTGATTGTCCTGTCACCAATAAGAGAACCCAGATTTTGGAGAGATGGACAGGTTGATTAGGGATAAAGGGAGAATGAGATGTGGAAAACTGCAGAGAATTTAATTTTATCTTTTTCTGTAATACATGATCACTATAAAACATCCAGGCCATACGGAGAAATGCAACAGAAAGCAACAAATCACCTGAAATTCCACCAGCCACAAACAACCAGGGTGAACAGTTGAAAAGCATCATTCTAGATACCTCCCTGTGCACATATGTAGATAGAAATGTGTAAGAAGGCATCAGACTTTCTGTGCTTTAAAAAAGTATTTAATTTTACTGTATTTTTTTTTTTTTTTTTAAAGATGGAGTCTCGCCCTGTCACTGAGGCTGGAGTGCAGTGACACAAGCTCGGCTAACTGCAGTCTCCGCCTCCTGGGTTCAAGCGATTCTCCTACCTCAACCTCCCAAGTAGTTGGGATTACAGGCACACACCACCATGACTGGCTAATTTTTTATATTTTTGATAGAGACAGGGTTTCACCATGTTGGGCAGGCTGGTCTCAAACTTCTGACCTCAAGTAACCCACCCGCCTTGGCCTCCCAAAGTGCTGGAATTACAGGTGTGAGCCACTGTACTTGTCCTTAATTTTACTGAAATTTAACAATAACAAAACTAAAGTGAACCTGAAGGAATTATTACTGAGCTTCAGATAAATCTTTTTTCATCACCAAGGATATTAATTCCTATGAGAGCTCTTCAACATTATAAAAGCCACTAGACTGACAGTTGTTTTGTTTTGTTTTAAATTCACACTTCAAATTTAGACAGGAGGCATTGTCTCTCTACAGTGAACCGTGAGGGAATTTATACTTCCTTTAACCTCCTCTCACCCTTCGTCTCTCCCAATTTTTTTGGCTTTTGTCATTAAAAATTTATTATAGTTTTCTTCTGCGAATGTAATTCCTCAGTTTTTTTCTTACATTTAAAAAATTTAGATGAATTCTATGCACTGGTTCTTTTACCCACCTCTACCTATTTTATTTTGATTAATCTCTTGGTTATATCTGTGAATATACTAGAAATCATTGAAATGTACACTTTAAATGAATTAATTGTATGGTATGTGAATTATATCTGAGTAAAAGTGTACTGCTGTTTAACACAGCTTTTTCATTCAACACTGGGTTGACTGGATTTTGTTGGATTTTTTTTTTTCGTCCCTCCCTCTTCTCCCCTCCCTGCAGAAAAGCTCATAATATGTTTGGGAATGTCTAATTTCTCTACAGTTAGCTAACTGTGGTATTTTTGAGTTGTTCTTTTGTCTTTCAAAACATTACAACCATTGTTTCATTGTCTTCTAGCCTTGTTCCCCATTTTATTTTATTAAATAGAGACAGGGTCTTACTCTGCTACCTAGGCAAGAGTACAATGGTGCAATCGTATTAATAGCTCGCTGCACTCTCAAACTCCTGGATCCTCCTGCCTCGGCCTCCCAAGTAGCTAGGACTACAGGCATATACTGCCATGCCCAGCTAGTTTTTTATTTTTTGTTTAGACAGGGTCTTGCTGTGTTGCCCAGGCTGGTCTTGAACTCTTAGGCTCAAGCAATCTTCCTGCCTGAGCTCTCCAAAGTACTTGGATTTACAGGTGTGAGCCACTGTGCACAGCCCTTTTCCACCTGTTTCAAGGAGATTTTTTTCACCCCGGTTATTTCTTCATACCTGAAGTCAATAGAATAACTTGATGTTGTTTTTATTTATTTATGTATGTCCTATATAGAGTGTGTCCTCTCTATATAGGACTGAATCTACAATTCAGTTCTTTCAGGGAAGTTTTCCTGTATTATATCCTTTTTGTCATTTGTTCAGATTTTCTATTTCAATAAAACTAGTTATATTGGATATTCTATTGATATTCTATTTTTTGTCTTTATACTTTAAATTTTTCTTGCTTCTGTGTTTTCTTCTACTTTCAGGCACACTCCTATCTTTTATTTTGAGGCAGGAGAGAATGAAACTTTGTTTATATTTCGTAACTGTTTGATTTTTCAACCTGTATATGCCATGCACCTGTGCTGTGGGCCCTTGCACTTACTGTTCCCTCTACCAGCAGTGCCCTGTTTCCAGATATCTGGGTGGATTGCTGGATATGGATCCCTACACAGATAACACTTCCTCAGAAGGTCTGTCTTGTACCATTCTGTCTACCCACGTCACTCTTCTTACATTATTATAATGTGACATTATGAATTTATCAGCATATTTGATTTTCCATTCCTCCCCTATCCGTGCATCCCCAGTGCAGGCCCCAGAAGCACAGATTATGTCCATTTTGTTCATGGCTATATTGCCAGTACCTATAACAGTGCTTGGCATATAGTAAAGACTTACACGTCTAGTTGTAGACAGGTCATGCCTGCAATCTGTAGCTGAGCCTTTAGAAGGTATACTTGGATTCTGTTACCTTTCTGGAGATAGAAATACGGGCCTATGGTGAAATCATTTACAAATTTCTTTAGTCTTTTTTTTTTTTTTTTTTTTGAGACGGAGTCTCGCTCTGTCGCCCAGGCTGGAGTGCAGTGGCGCGATCTCAGCTCACTGCAAGCTCTGCCTCCCGGGTTTACGCCATTCTCCTGCCTCAGCCTCCCGAGTAGCTGGGACTACAGGCGCCCGCCATCTCGCCCGGCTAGTTTTTTTGTATTTTTTTTAAGTAGAGACGGGGTTTCACCGTGTAGACCAGGATGGTCTCGATCTCCTGACCTCGTGATCCACCCGTCTCGGCCTCCCAAAGTGCTGGGATTACAGGCTTGAGCCACCGCGCCCGGCCAAATTTCTTTAGTCTTAATTGAGATACAGTGGGACCAGTTTTCCCCTAATTTGTATATGGAGACTTATATTCAAAGAACAAGCAAGCAGGCCAGACGCAGTGGCTCATGCCTATAATCCTAGCACTTTGGGAGGCCAAAGAGGAGAATCGCTTGAGTCCAGCCTGGTTAACAAAGCCAGACCCCATCTGCATGTACGTGTGTGTACGCCCACATACACACACAAAATCCGGGTGTGGTGATGTTTGCTTGTAGTCCGGCTACTTGGGTGGGGGGTGGCTGAGGCAAGAGGAACCCGGAGCCCAGGAGTTAGAGGTTGCAGTGAGCTATGATCGCATCACTGCCCTCCATTTGAGACCCTGTCTCAAACAAAACAAAACACAACAAATAAACCGAGCAGAATTCTTAAACGGAAAAGCCTTTAAACAAGGGGTTTACAGATGACGGCTCCTTCCTCAGCGGAATATGCATTTGCCCTTATGGGGAAAGGGCTCAGTGATTTTAGTAGAACTTATTTAAGAATGAGGGTTATAAGGTAACAGTTTTATCTGTGTCTTTATTCAGGAAAAATCATTGCGATGATCCCAGAGGATCTCAGTGCAGCCATTTGGGAATTTCCCCAAGAATTCCTACCTGAAAGGAATTCATCTTTTATTTCCCTAAGCATCTTTGAAGATGCACACTTGTGGTTTAAAACCAAATTTTCTGGAGTACTTATCTTCTGTTTATCAGTGGATCACCAAGTAGTGATTGTAGCATATCTAGGTTTTTAAAGTCTTTTTTTCTTTCTTTCTTTTCCTTCCTCCTCCCTTCCTCCTTACCTCCTTTCCTGCCTCTATCTTGCCCTGTCACCCAGGCTGGAGTGCAGTGGCACAATCACAGCTTACTGCATCCTCAGTCCCTTGGGCTCAAGGAATCCTCCCACCTCAGCTTTGGGGGTCTTTTTCTATTAACTTATAAGCTTCTGAGGTGAAACCCTGGGATCTATAACTAGTGTCCCAGGAAGCTTCCATGAGCAGAAAGTGGGTTCTTAGAGCTCCCAGCACGGTGGGGAGTATGGGGCTCACAGAGTGATAGGAGAGAGCATAAACTTCAGTTGCCAACATCTGGAGCACAGCTGCTGCTTTTGTTTTCTTTCTTTCTTTCTTTTTTTTTTTTTTTACTTCTACTTTCATTTTAGGTTTAGGGGATACTTGTGCAGGTTTGTTACATGAACTACAGGCCCCTGCCACCACACCCGGCTAATTTTTTTATGTTGGTGGTAGAGATGGGGTTTCACCATGTTAGCCAGGATGGTCTCGATCTCCTGACCTCGTGATCTGCCCGCCTCAGCCTCCCAAAGTGCTGGGATTATAGGCGTGAGCCACCGCGCCCGGCTACATGGGTAAATTTCGTGTACGGATGATCCTGTCACCAAGGTAGCATAGTACCTGACAGGTAGCTTTCCAACCTCTACACCCCGGTCCTGGTTCAGGCAGTCCCTGTTGTCTGTTGTGCCCATCTTTGTGTCCATGTGTATTCAATTAGCTACCCCTTATAAGTGAGAACACATGGTATTTGGTTTTCTGGTCCTGTGCTAGTTCTCTTAGACTAATGGCCTCCAGCTGCATCCATGTTGCTACAACGGACATGATCTCATTCTTCTTATGGCGGTGTAGTATTCCATGGTATATATATACCACATTTTCTTTATCCAGTCCACCACTGATGGGCATCTCTGTTGATTCCTTGTTTTTGCTATGGTGAATAGTACTGTTATGAACATACAAGTACATGTGTCTTTTTGGTAGGACAATTTATTTTTCTTTGGATATATACCCAATAATGGTTTTGCTGGTAGTTGTAAGTTCTTTGGGAAATCTCCACTGCTTTCCACAGTGACTGAACTAATTTACATTCCCACTAGCAGTGTATAAGTGTTCCTGTTTCTCTGCAAACTTGCTGGCATTTGTTGTTTTTTGACTTTTTAATAGTAGGACAGCTGCTGCTGCTTTTCACCATCTTTTAATAATAACTGGATGACATGGAATCTGGAGGTCTTTGATACAAATATACAAGTAAACATTGTGTAAACAGATGAGGAAAGTGTAAGATAGGAGAGAGAAAAGGCCTTTATGAAGCAGGTTTTGGTGGTGATTAGTTTGCTACTAAGGCTTCCAGTTCGTGGTGTGAATGATTTGAAATCCTGGGCTAGGGAAGGCTGTGGAAGAATAACCAACCACCTGCTTTTGACTTTAAGCTAATCATTCAGTGATTGATTGTCATGAACAATGGCTTGCCTTTGTAACTTGGTTCTTACTTACTCAACAACTGGGAAGAGATCGGTGGTCTGAAGCAACTATGTTAGCTCCAGATCTTAATGGAGGTAGGAAGGGGGCTGATGTCGCACAGCCTTTGCACAAGCTGCCAACCCCAGGCGGATGTTGGAAGTTGCCCTTCCGAACTGCCCTTTCATTTCCATCAGGCAGAGGGCTTGCTTTGCTGCCTGGGAATGTGGTGGTGGACTGTGGCTCTGCACCCTTCCTGCAGAGTGAATGCACTCCAAATTAGAAAAACAGAAGTGTCCTACTTTCCATTCCCCACCACTGCCTCAGCTTGTTGCTGCGGCACCTCCTGCTTCAGCTGCCCTTCCTTGGGCTCTTGGCATGGCTGGGAGGAGCAGGTGCCAAGGCCCAGTGGCCAGCACTGCTGGGAACGCAATACCAGTCAGGAATTTAATGATATCTCACTGCACTTAGTATATATCTTGGGGGGTCTTTAAAAAAACAACCTGTAGATGTCACAATTAGTGATATAACAAGACAGATTCTGGAAGAAATTTAAAAATATAAAATTTCAGCTTTCAGTCTGGATTGGCTGTTTGAATGAAAAGAGTGAGCAGCTTTTCCAGGCTTAGTTAGGGGGTGAGGAATAGGGATAGTCTGGTGTGGAAACATGCGGTGGAACAGTCCCCTCTGAGGAGTTAACAGGAGGAAAGCAAGCAGTCTATGCTTAAACATGATCTTTATTTTACGTTAGCTATTGGCATTTCTACTTCTTCAACAATTAATGGAATATATTCACATTTGGAATAGGCTAATTAAGGAACCTAGAATAACGCTAGTCAGTCATTTAGAAAGCCTTTCTTGGAGTGTTACTTTTAGTAAATGTAAAAGCATACTTCAATTTGTAATTCTCTCTAAATGGAAAAATTATAAATGCTGCCACCTGTTGACAGAATTTGAGTGTGCATTCTACTCTGCTTGATCAGTGATCCCTGCCCACAGGGGATCTTACTGGCTGGATAATGATCCTCAGCTAAAAATGCTTTAAAATGTGCTGGTCTGACTGTACCTTATCTGATATTCTGTTCTTGGCAGCTGATTGGTGTGAGAATTACACCTGAATTGCTTTGATTTGTTCAGGCTTGTGACATGGATGTAGATCAATTTAAAGAATGCTGAAGCTCCCAGGCTACTTTATAGAATCCACCATTTAAGGCACCATTTCGTATTGTACGCCCTGAAGTTAGGATCTGTGGCTGAAAAGTATGTTTTTCTTTTTTCTTTTTTAAGATAGAGTCTTGCTCAGTCACCCAGGCTGGAGTGCAGTGGCGTGAACATGGCTCACTGCAGCCTCGCCCTCATGGACTCAAGTGATCCTCCTGCCTCAGCCTCCTGAGTAGCTGGGACTAAAGACACGCACCACCATGCCTGGCTAATTTTAAATTATTTTTTAGAGACAGGATCTCACTTCATTGCCCAGGCTGGTCCCAAAATGCTGGGACTGTAGGTGTTAGCCATTCTTCTCGGCTGAGTATCCATATTTTAAAAGTCTTGTAGATGAACAAATACTGCTACTCACTTTGTAGAGCCCTTGTCCTTATGTCTAACCAGAGTGAGAGAGAGCCTCTCTTCAGGACCTGTGACACCCACACCTGTGACATAGCACCCCAAACTTTGGAGGCAGCCTTAGCCTATCCGCAGGGTCTTTGTGACCACTGCTGGGTCTAGTTCACCACACTTGCCCTGAAAATGGCACTTTTCGAGGCCAGTCACTTCCAACTCTGCCTTTCATTTCTGAGAGGAGGGTAAGCCATCCTCTTATTCTCCTTTCTTTTATATCTGTTTCGGTTTCTCTGTTATTGATTCCCCTCCTCACCTGACCCTCTGGAATCCTTTTTCCTGAGAGTTTCCCCCACCCTCCTCGCCACATACCCATGCTATTTGCAGAAGTCTCCACTTTCTGTAATAAAGAGAACCTAGATTTCCCCTTAGGATGCTACTTTCTTTCTTGTCTTTTCTGTTACCGAGGACTTTCTCCTATGTGAAAATCTCATGTTGGGTGATGGTGGTGGTGGTGGTATTATTCTGTCTCCTAGTGTGTCTTTCATCCTTTTCTGAAAGCTCAAATCTATCTTTATCCTTCATGTCTTTCTTGTTCTCAAAGCTGCTGTTTGTCTTTTTACCTCCAGTCCCACATTGCCTTCATTTTTTCCAAGTACTGCCCGCCCCCTGCCATGCAGTTTATCCTGAGCCAGCCACTATTCTGGAATTTACATATAGTAATTTACTTATTTCTCATAATGACTTTATGAATTAGGTATTATTATTTTCATAGGCATAGAGAAGTAAAGTAACCAGGGTCACAAGTAAGGGGCTTAGCTGGACCTCAAACATAGGCAGCTTGCCTCTGGATCCATATTCCTAACTGTGAAGCAACTTTTCCTTAGTCAGTGTGTTTCAGGTCATGTGCAAAGATGCTCATTGCAGTTTGACTGGAAACAACTTGGATGTCCATCATTAGGGGATTGGTTAAATTATGCTTTATCCAAACCATGCTGTAGTCTGCAGTTATTAAAGAGAATGATTCCCAGCACTTTGGGAAGCTGAGGCAACAGGATTGCTTGAGGCCAGGAGTTCAAGACCAGCCCAGCGAACAAACCAAGACCCTGTCTCTGCAGAAGAGAATGAGACAGTAATATGTATTATGCAGAAAAAAATCTCCAAAGAGAAAAAGCAAGGTGCAGAACATCTGTTGTGTGTATATGGGAAGAAAATCATCTGTACGTGCAGTGCTGGATCAGGCGGTTCCTGAAGCCATACAAGATTTGGATTCCTCAAGTCGTTTTGTAAGCTGCCCGTCACAGACATCAGGATCAGGCATTTCTCCCTGTCTGAGAATTTGCTTCTCACAGTCTGCCGTTTTCTGTTCAGGAGGAAGACCGCATGGTGTGGTACATGGCATGTGATTGTAGAGACAAATAGCACTTGATTTAAATCTAGGTTCATCACTTCTCATGTGATCTTGAGCATGTCATTTCACTTTTCCCAGCCTTGGTTTTTACAGTTTTCAAATGGGGATAAGGCCTACCTGACAGAATTATTGTGACTTTTGAGATAATATATGCTCATTCAACAAGTATTTTTATTCGGCACCTACTGTGTGCAAAGTACTCTTACAGCACTAAGAATATAGCAGTAAACAATAACTTAAAATGGTCTACTCTAATTTAGCTTACTTCTGGTGGGAATAGAAACACTTATAAAGTAAATCATATATGGCAAATGGTGATACATACTCTGAAGGAAAACAAAAGGAAAATAAAGGGTGAATAGGATTGTTGGCATGTGGTAGAGTGCAGTTAGAGAAGTCTTAACAAGGCACCACTGGAGCCAAGGTTTGGAGGAGCTGAGGATATACGTGGGAGTCTGGAGCAAAAGTGGAGGGGACATGAACTGTGAATGTCCAAGGTGGGCACATGCTTGCCTGCTTGAGAGCTGCAAGGACGCCAGTATGGCTGGCATGGAAACATGCACAGAGAAATGAGGTGAGAGAGGTGGCAGGGCAGGGGCCCGGATGGGTAGGCCTTTGCAAGCCTGTACAATTTTGGCTTTTCTTCTGCATGTAATATATCTGGCACATCAGGGATGCTCTACAAGTGGTAACTGTGATGATAAGGATGCCACCGTGATGCTCTGCTCTTTAGGTAGGTAGAAGAAAGATAGATGGGGTAACATTGTAGGCACAATCTCAGTGTACTGTACCCTCTGCCTCCTGGGCTCAAGTGATGTTCCCACCTTAGCCTCCCAAAGTGCTGGGATGAGCCACTGTGCTCAGCCTAGGATCCTCCCTCCAACTTTTTTTTGAGACAGGATCTTGGCCTGTCACCTAGGCTGTAGTACAGTGGCACAATCACAGCTCACTGTAGCCTCGACTTGCTGGGCTTAAGCGATCCTCCTACCTCAGCCTCCCAAGTAGCTGGGACTACAGATGGGCACCACCATGCCCACCTAATTTTTGTAGTTTTTGTAGAGATGAGGTCTCACTATGTTGCCCAGGCTGGAGGATTCTTTTTAACAATTACTTTTTATATGCCTGATACAGCAGCATCGTTGGATAGAAAGAGAGAGCACTTCAGCAGAAATCTAAGGACCTGATGTCATATGCATTGTGCCGTTGGCTTTCACTGAATCCAAACTTAATTAAACTGAGGGTAATAACTTCTCTGTCCACCTCATAGGGTTAATGAGAAGAATAAGAGATAAGTAAATTTATAGAAATGCTTTGTGAACAGTTTCATATATATGAAGCATAAAGGCTCTCTTTGCTTGAGCTGCAGACTTGGAAGCCATGTAGTCCAGCTCCTTCGAAGGCATAGTTGTCTTGCCTTTGTGAATGCTTCTAGAAAAGAGCACTCACTACAGAAAATACCACAAAGCTGCCACTTTTCATGATTTGGATCCTTATTTACAGTTAACACAGCCTGCACGTGCACTAGTTCCTTAGAAGTTGTGCCATGTTGCTGCCTCAAGGTACATCAACAGCTTAAGAGTGAGTACTAAGTGAGTACTTAAGCTGTTGTACTGTCAACAGCTTAAGAGTCAGTCTTTGTGTTGAATGTATCCATCTGTAACCCAAATGAAACCCCACCATGATAAGGTGTTGAACCGGATCAGGAAAGTAGATTAAGGAGCTTTACTATTAAAGAGTCAGGTAGGTGATGAAAGGGGCAAACTGAGAAACCAAGGCAAGGAGGCTTATGGAAGTAGTGGCTGTGTTGTGCCCAGGTTCTGTGCTGTGCTGGGGTTGAGCTCCCTGTGACTAATGACTACCTGTGCCGAGCTGTAACTGCCACAGAGAGCACCAGGGACTCCCCAAACTCTTAGAAAGAACCCAGAAAAGGAATTAAATGTGGGAAATTAAATGTGGGTGGATGAGGGCCTTTCTTTCCTGCTGCTGCTTTTGTATTGGATTGGGAAATGAGCTGAGCTTCTAGGTGAGCTCTAGCAAAAGCAGCGGCGACTGTTTATTAACCAGCACACTCTCCACGTGCCCAGCACTTTGCATCTTATACATTTTACAGGGATTGTCACCGTTTTTTTTTTCTTCTTCTTCTTTTTTTTTTGAGACGGAGTCTTTCTCTGTCGCCCGGGCTGGAGTGCAGTGGCTGGATCTCAGCTCACTGCAAGCTCCGCCTCCCAGGTTTATGCCATTCTCCTGCCTCAGCCTCCCGAGTAGCTGGGACTACAGGTGCCCGCCACCTCGCCCGGCTAGTTTTTTTTTTGTATTTTTTAGCAGAGACGTGGTTTCACCGTGTTAGCCAGGATGGTCTCGATCTTCTGACCTCGTGATCCGCCTGTCTCGGCCTCCCAAAGTGCTAGGATTACAGGCGTGAGCCACTGCGCCCGGCAGGGATTGTCACTTTTAATCCTCAAACTGCACTGTGCAGTAGGCATTACCCTTTGTCATGGGCTGAGTTGCGGATGTGTCCTCTGACCCCGAATTGCTGTGTTGAAGCCCTAACCGCCCGCCCCCCCCTGCCCAGCCCCCGCAATACCTCAGATTGTGACTATATTTAGAGATAAGATCTGTAAAGAGGTGATTAAGTTAAAACGAGGCCATTAGAGTGGGCCCCAATCCAATCTGACTGGTGTCCTTATAAGAAAAGGACATTTGGACATGGATACATAGAGTGAAGACCATGTGAAGGCAGCAGGAGAGACAGCCATCTATGAATCAATTAGAGGCCTCTGAAGGAACAAACCCTGCTGATACTTTGGTCTTGGACTTAACAGCCTCCAGGATTGTTTAAGCCACCCAGTCTGTGGTAGCCCTAGCAAATTAATGTGCCCTTGGTTTTTTTTTTTTTATTTTTTTATTTTTTTATTTTTTATTTATTTATTTTTTTTTGTGGTGGTGGTGGTTGTTTGTTTGTTTTGAGATGGAGTCCCTTTCTGTCGCCCAGGCTGGAGTGTAGTGGCACGATCTCAGCTCACTACAACCTCTACCTCCAGGTTCAAGCGATTCTCTTGCCTCAGCCTCCTGAGTAGCTGGGATTACAGGCGTGGGCCACCATGCCTGGCTTATTTTTGTATTTTTAGTAGAGATGGGGTTTCGCCATATTGGCCAGGCTGGTCTTGAACTCCTGACCTCAAGAGATCCATCCTTCTTGACGTCCCAGAGTGCTAGGATTACAGGCATGAGCCACTGTGCCCTGCCCCTTTTTTCATATCTGAGGAAACTAAGGATCCGAGAGTATATGAAACTTGCCAAAGTTCTCATAGTTACGGCTAGGTAAAGGCCAGGGATTAAATCCAGGTGTGTCTGATTCCAGGTAGAGTTAAATCTAAGGATTAAATCCAGGTGTGTCTGTTTTCAAAGCGTGTGCTTATACCTAATGTGTTATATTGAGTCCTAAGAGTGTCTGCCTTAAGGCTGCTTCTCCTCACTTTTGAAATAGTGAGTGGCACCCAGATCTTTGACTTATGTCTGGTACATTGTTCTTACTAATATACCATGCTTGCTCCCCTGCCACCACTTTCCTTAGAGGTAAGATACTGGACAAGTACATGAGCACCTCTGGAGAAGAATTGCTCTAACAGGTGACTAAGTTAGGGACTTCGTAAATCTGGAAAGATTTGCATGTGTTTGGGACTTTCCTTCCCAGCTGTCTTCTGATGAAATGAGATAGAGGCAACTTGTTCTTCAAAGTGGTTTGTTACCTGCTTAGAAGTAGAGTTAAGCCTGACAGAAAAATGAGGCGGATGAGTGTTTAGTATTATACTTGCACTGTTGCTGTCACTGAGAAGTTTGGTGGTTTGTCATGAATCAGGGGTAAATATTAGAAATACCCAAGTCCTGCTCTCACTCCTAGATGTTCTACTCTAGGAAGTCTGGGACAGGATCTGAGCATCCATCATCACTGATTTTTTTCTTTTCTTTTCTTTTCTTTTTGAGGCAGAGTCTTGCTCTGTCACCGGGCTGGAGTGGAGTGGCGCGATCTCGGCTCACTGCAACCTCCGCCTCCTGGGTTTCAGTGATTCTCCTGCCTTAGCCTCCTGATTAGCTGGGATTACAGGTGTCTGCCCATGCCCGGCTAAGTTTTGTATTTTTAGTAGAGACAGGGTTTCACCAAGTTGGCCACAATGGTCTTGATCTCTTGACCTCAGGTCATCTGCCTTGGCCTCCCAAAGTGCTGGGATTACAGGCCTGGGCCACTGCACTCGGCCCTGATTTTTTCTTTTGAGTCTTCCTTGATTATTTTGATGTGTCTTATCAAATGGAGAATGCTTGAAGTTGTGGAATGGTTTATTTCTATAGTTGTTCCTTCTAAACCAGCTTCAGGTACCTGTTGCCTGTAGTCTAAACCACTGGAAATTCATTATCATCTGTGGTCATTAGCAGGTCTGAATGTGAGAGTCCAGTAGGTAGCAGGTGCTATCCAACATGTTTTTGAAATTTGTCTGGCTGAGTTCAACCTATCTTGTACACTTTGCATTTTACTCCTCCAGAGGGCTCCAGAGCTCAGCTGAGCAGAGTGGCTTGTACCCTCATTAGACAAGGAAACTAGCCAATAAGATTTGAGTTTTTATTTGTTGGAGGAACTAATGTTACTTTATCTTTCAGAGCTTCCTATTCTTTTCTAGTGGTTACTGCCCGCCAGCCCCCACCCCAACCCCCTACCCCACCCCAAGCTCTCAACCTCTATCTGAAGGATATAAAGACTTTTCTTGTCAAGGTCACAGATGCTAGAACACAAGGCAGGGACTGTCGCTAAGATTTCAGGTCTTTACAAGAGGGATCTCTAAAATTCTTTGTTTACATTTATCAGTGAAAATGTTGAATTTACATCTTCAATATATGGGTAATTATGTATAAATTATTTACCCATGCAATTTCACTAATGTGATACCTTTTTTTTCCCCCCCGACAGTCTTACTCTGTCACCCAGGCTGGAGTGCAGTGGTACGAACTCAGCTCACTGCAACTTCTGCCTCCCAGGTTCAAGCAATTCTCCTGCCCCAGCCTCCCTAGTGGCTGGGATTACAGGCATGTGCCACCACGCCCGGCTGATTTTTGTATTTTTAGTAGACATGCAGTTTTGCCATGTTGACCAGGCTGGTCTCAAACTCCTGGCCTCAAGTGATCCACCAGCTTGGGCTTCCCAAAGTGCTGGGATTACAGGCATGAGCCATCATGCCCGTCCACTAATACGACATTCTTTTAAAAGAACGAGCCTCCCCCTTCCCCAAGGTTCAAATATTTTCTTTCTGTACTCCAATGAAGATAACTTTGTTTTTTGTCTGTTTGTTTGTTTTTTTGTTTTTTTTGTTTTTTTGAGACGGAGGCTCGCTGTGTCGCCCAGGCTGGAGTGCAGTGGCAGGATCTCAGCTCACTGCAAGCTCCGCCTCCCGGGTTCCCGCCATTCTCCCGCCTCAGCCTCCGAGTAGCTGGGACTACAGGCGCCCGCCACCGCGCCCGGCTAGTTTTTTGTATTTTTTAGTAGAGACGGGGTTTCACCGCGTTAGCCAGGAGGGTCTCGATCTCCTGACCTCGTGATCCGCCCGCCTCGGCCTCCCAAAGTGCTGGGATTACAGGCTTAAGCCACTGCGCCCGGCCGAAGATAACTTTGGAAGCCACTGCTTTAGAAAATGCTTTTCATTGATGCCGCAGAGGTTTGGGGGAAAGAGTTTATAGATGATCTTGAGGTTGTTTGGGCTGTAGGTACCTTTCTTTCCTTTTCTCTTTCTTTCTCTTTCTCTGTCTTCTTTTCTTTCTTTTATTCTTTTTTTTTTTTTGAGACAGGAGCTACTATCTCACTCTGTCACCCAGGCTGGAGTGCAGTAGTGTGATTGTAGCTCACTGCAGCCTTGAACTCCATGGGCTCAAGTGATCTTCCCACCTCAGCTTCCCAAGTACCTGGGACTACAGGTGTGCATCACCAGTAACAGCTACTTTTTAAATTTTTATTTTTGGTAGAGATGCGTTCTCTCTACATTGCCCAGGCCGGCCTTGAATTCCTGACCTCAGATGATCCCACTGCCTTGGCCTCCTAAAGTGTTGAGATTACAGGCGTGAGCAACTGTGCCTGGCCTTGCAGGCAACTTTTTATTTCAATTGTCATCGTGACATTTTAGTGAAGAGTGGGTTGTCCAGGGAAAGGCAGAACCTGACAGTCATTGAGGGGGGATTTTATGTGGATGGCTCACAGGCAGTAAGGAAGGCTTTGGAGAGAATATTGGAGAGTTTACAAGCAATAGGTACCTGAAGCAGTAGTGTGGGTGGATTTTGTCGCATTCAATTCAGTGAGCACTCAGAAATCAGCTTGGCATTCACACAGACTTAGGGGTTTCAATGCAGTGCTGCACGTTCATGTTTGAGCCACCAACTTTCTACAGTAAGGAAAGGAGTTCTTTGAATTGTAAGTGCTACAGGGCCGTGAATACCCATTTTTAAGTTGTCATCTTGATACTTCCAATTTGGAAGGGTAGAGATGGGCTGGTATTCTTATCTGAATGGATTTAAAGTTTCTCTTCCGGATATTCCATCTTTTATTATACTTTCAGCTCTTCATCCACCTGGTTCTTTTACCTAATAAGGATATAAAGACATTTTTTAAAAAGTGATATTAGATCCAGCAAGATTTTTGTCAGAGCAGATAAACTGGAGTGATTTATTTAGGAAAAAGTTACCACTATGCAGCCCCACCCGAGCCAAACCTGGAGTTACATTTAAAGAGGTCAGTCTCTGAAGAAAAGTGTAATTTGGGGTCATATGACCTAAATCCTGAGGTCATCCAGAGCTTATACTTAAATCAGAAAAGGAAGAGATGCCCATGAGCCCAAATTTTAATTTTGTTATTTCCACACATTTAGAAAAGTAGGAAGAATAAGTTTTACAGTATCCCAATAGATTTAAAAACTCTAGTTCCCTTTAAAATCTTTTAAATAGACTTAAAACAATTTAAAATTTTTTCTAGCTTTATCACAGTATTCTTGACAAATAAGTGTATATATTTAAGGTGTACAACGTGATGCTTTGATACATACAGTGTGACATGATTACCACAGTCAGGTTTAATAATTAACATATCCATCACCTCATATAGGTATGATTTCTTATGTGTATGGCGAGAATCCTTAAAATCAGCTCTCAGCACATTTCAAGTATACAATACAGTATGTATGATAGTCACCATGTTATTAATTAGATTGCCTACTTTGGTTAAAGTGCAGACTCAGGTGAAGGTCGGGGTGGAGGATCATACTTTCATTGATTTAGACTCTAAAATAAATGTATATGGTTAGTTTTGCTAACCTAAGAACCTACTCACAAACGGCTAGGATATAAGATATGATATTTTCCCTTCGCTTCTTTAACAGAAGTGGAAATGAAGGTGATGTAACTTGCCTGCGGTCACACAGGTACTTAAGAGCAGAGAAAGGACTAGAGCCAGGACTGGTTTAGTGATTTTTAGTTTAGCGCATTTTAAATTTTTATCATGTGATTCCTTAATCTTTGAGTCTTCCAAATGCAGAAGCTAGGTTATAGAATAGCATATTTTATTTTAATATTACATTTATAGAGATAGACGTTCTTGGTTAAAGCTCTTTTTTAAAAAATAATTTCAACTTTTAGATTCAGAAGATACATGTGCAGGTTTGTGACATGGATTTATTATGTGGTGCTAAGGTTTGGGATGCAAATTATCCCATCACCCAGATAGTGTAAAGCTCCTTTTAGAATGGTGTATGCAGATTTAATTCTGTCACTGAAAAGGTTTCAAGAACTAATTGGAATTGGGCAATATCTTGTGCATTTGACTTGTATTATTTTTGGCATTTAGGTTTTCCTAGGACATTAGGACAAGCTGAAGCCCTGGACAAAATCTGTGAAGTGGATCTAGTGATCAGTTTGAACATTCCATTTGAAACACTTAAAGATCGTCTCAGCCGCCGTTGGATTCACCCTCCTAGCGGAAGGGTATATAACCTGGACTTCAATCCACCTCATGTACATGTAAGAATATACAAAGTGCTTTCACAACCCGACAAGAAAAAGATAAACAATTTTCATTGAAAAGTGGAGACAAGGATATGAGTAGACCTTTCAAAAAAGAATAAATCTACATGACTAAAAAACATTTTTTGAATGTTCAAATGTAGTAGTCAGGGAAGGGACATTTAAGTATTTAAATAGGATATCACTTTGGATCCATTAGACTGGCAAAATCAAAATAGAAAAATTTTAATTTTATATTTATTACTGATAAATATATGTAAATAATGTATATAATTATATATTTATTTTATTTAAAAAATATTATTGCTGGTGGGATCTGGGGAAAATAGTACTCTCATTTTTGTTAGCTAAAGTATTTCTAGCCTCTTTTTAAAGCAACATAGCAATGTACATTAAGAATTGTAAGTAAATATTTAATTCAGGCTACTTTTAGGAGAATAGCTGTGGAATGGAAGCATTAGTAGATTAGGTCATGTATACATTGATGTTTGTTTCAGTGTTGCTGTAGTGGCCAAAAAACAAAACCAAAAAAATCTCAAAAAAGCAAATGAATGTTCATCTATAGGGGAATGGTTAAATGAATTGGAGAATATTTACACCATCTTGGAATATAATATAGTCAGTAAAAAGAATGAATTAGCACTACTTAAAACTTAATACACCTTATTTTTAGGTAAGCTTTAGGTTTACATAAAAATTAAATGGAAAATCCCCTCCCTCACCCACGCTTCTCCATTATTAGCATTTTGCATTAGTGTGGTACATTTGTTACAGTTAATAAACTCATAATAGAAAAGTTATTAACTAAAATTCATAGTTTGCATTGGCGTTCTCATTTTCTCTTTTATAGTCCGGATTTTGACAAATGCATAATGACATGACATTTGTCCATCATTACTGCCTTATACAGAATCGCTTCATGGTCTTATAATATCTCCTGTGCCCTACCTATTAATTCCTCGCTGATTTCCCCCAAACTTCTGAAAACTACAGATCTTTTTGCTGTCCTTATAATTTTGCCTTCTATAGTATGTCATATCATTGGAATCATATAGTATGTCTGCTTGTCAGACTTGCTTCTTTCATTTAGTGGTATGCATTACACATTCTGTGTTTTTTGGAGACTTGGTAGCTGATTTATTTTTGTAAGTGAATAATGTTCCATTGTATGGATGTACCACAGTTTATTCATTTTGAAGAACATCTTGGTTCCATGTCTTGGCATTTATGAATAAAGTTGCTCCAAATATTCATGTGCAGAGTTTTGTGCAAATGTAAGTTTTCACCTATTTTTAGTAAAGACCAAGGAGTGTAATTGCTGGATTGTAAGTATATATTTAGCTTTGTGAGAAACTGGCAAATTGTCTTCCAGACTGGTTATTTGATTTTGCATTTCCACCAGGAATAAATGTTTCTATTTCTCCACATTGTCACCAGTATTTAGTGTAGTCAGTGTTTTAGATTTCAGCCATTCTACTAGGTAAGCATTATAGTTTTTTGACATGGAGAAATCTTCTGAAAGTTTTTTTCTTTTCTTTTTTGAGATGGAGTCTTGCTCCATCACCTAGGCTGGAGTGCAGTGGTGTGATCTCGGCTCACTGCAGCCTCTGCCTCCTGGGTTCAAGTGATTCTTCTGCCTCAGCCTCCTGAGTAGCTGGGATTACAGGCGTATGCCACCATGCCTGGCTAGTTTTTGTATTTTTAGTAGAGACGGGGTTTCACCATGCTGACCAGACTGGTCTCGAACCCCTGACCTCAAGTGATCTACCTGCCTTGGCCTCCCAAAGTGCTGGGATAACAGGTGTGAGCCACCGCGCACGGCCCTGAAAGTATTTTTCAATGAGAAGTACAAACAGCAGAATGATCCCATTTTTGTAAAACAGTGACTACACCTCTTTATATGTATATCTGTTGGTGTGTGTTGAGTGTGTGATCTCTAGCTTTATAAGATCAGGGAGAAAGTCACGAGGGCTGTATCCTGGGCTGGAACTGGATGAGGGAAAGGAATCATAGTTGATGTGCAGAGTGGGCAGGTGGTTAAGTGACTAGTGAAGGCTAAAGGAATAAAAAGATTACCCTTAAAAGGCTCAAAGTATAACATTGATACAGTTAGCTCAAATTAGACATGTGTAAAGGTATATGTATACAGATATTTTGACAAATTTACTTAAACAATTATTGTTCTTTTTGATAAAGACTCTTTGGTTTATCTTTATGATAAAGACTATTTATCTGATAAAGACAGATTGAGTTGTCTTTATAATAGTGAACTCCAGTTTTGGGTGGTAGGTAGTATTACTTGTTATCATTCAAATGAGGAATACATGGCATTGTGTCTTATTAGGTTAATCTTTGTGGAAACATTACATTTGAATATAGATGGAGTCAGTAATTACTATAGACAATTACTTCAAGGGGCTAAGAATGGCTTCCCAACTCCTGGGTGCCATTGTGTCAGTAAAGTCCCAATGAGACTTTTCCACTTGAGTTAAGCACTCCTTTTGAAGTCTTTTAAAAATGTAATAGTGGGCCAGGCCTATTGGC
Source organism: Rhinopithecus roxellana (assembly GCF_007565055.1). NCBI lineage: Eukaryota > Metazoa > Chordata > Mammalia > Primates > Cercopithecidae > Rhinopithecus > Rhinopithecus roxellana. Next base: position 43,627,504 of record NC_044560.1, on the reverse strand, counting down.
CTGGGAGGTCAAGGCTGTAGTGAGCTGTGACTGTGCCACTGCACTTCAGCCTGGGCGACAGAGTGTGACCTGGCCTCCCACCTCCAAAAAAGGTAAAAGTTCTGTAATTATTTTATTAGATCCCTTCCTGATATCTGCCTCAAGAAGCTATGATGGGGGAAAAATGGGTGGGAGTAAAAAAGGAGTTCTGACAATACAGATAGGAACACTGAAGTCCAACACAGATGCTTTACATTTTGGCTTTGTCCAGACCTAGTGATGCAGAGATTCTCATAAAATTTGAAAAGCCTTACCACCGAGTTGCTTTTCAAAGCCTGGGTTTCTCTCAAAGAACATCTGCAATTACCATGCTGCTTTTGAAGACCTTAGTGAAAGTGCTAACCTAGATCAACTCTACCAGCTGTGGTGAAGTGGCTATGTTGTCTGGGGTATATACCCTGGGGTTCGTCATCTGGCGCCAGGAAAATTTAGGACAGGGACACAAGGAGTTTAGGAGTGGAGGTTTACAATAGGCAGAAGAGAAGAGAAAGAGAAACGGCTGTCTCTCTGGAGACAGAGTGTGCTCCAAGTGGAAAAGACCAGCTGGTGGTGGATACCCTGGATTTTACAGTCCAGGGTGAGGAGATGGTGTCTGATTTACAAAGGGCTCACAGATTGGTTGGATCAGGCACGACGTTTATATAGTGCTCAGGGAAGGCTGGTGGCCCCACCCTAATCTTATTATGCAAGTGAACTCTCCCTGGCCTGCCGCCTCTTGTCTGCTTCTTACTGTACACGGGCTGACAAAGAGAAGGGAAGATGGAGCCGCCATCTTGAACATGTCTAGTCGGTTGTTGCTGCCAGCATTCTCACGTGCAAGCTCCCAGCTTGCTTGTCTATGTCTGCAGCTCGACTTTACAGGCTGCTCTTTGTTAGAAAATGATTTGGGTTGCTTTTCATTAAAGAGAAAAGCCTTACTGAGGACTTTCATCCCCTTACTAGCTGCCTAAGTGATTTCTTCTTAACTCCTATGTCAATGGTGGCCGGGTTCCCTGGGAAGGAGGGGCGCCATTGCTCTAGCATCATTTTGCTTTCTGGAAACAGGGTTGTATTTGCTGATGCTCTGAAATTCTGGAAATGACTTTCTGAGCCTTGTGACTGTAAGTAAAATAAAGAATGTGGCAGTAGAGGTAATATACAGCCTTCTCCCATCCCCATCTCTCCTGTCATGTTGGGTTAACAACCATGGAATACACATGTGATAATTACATGGCTCACTCATAAATCATAAGAATAAGTCATATACCCGAGGCCCTGAACTGTAATGGAATTTTAGTGCATTTCAAATTTATAGCCAGTTCCTGATTATCCGGTTGAGTTGCCTGTGCCTCTCGGTTCTGTTCTGGCCTATGTTCTGACAGATTTATTTCTTGTGACTATCTCCCCTGGTGAGTAATAGTCATGGACATGGGAGGCAAAATTCCAAACGTGTCCATTCTGCAATTTGTAAGGAGCTATGATTCCTGGGGAGATTAAAACAAATTGAAAATCAAGGTTTTTTTTTTTTTTTTAATTATAATTTTTCCATTCTCAGAATGTTTGTCCCTGATTGTCATGGGTAATTTAATAATTCCTATTTTAATACACCTTTAAATATGTCATTTTAAAAAATATTCTAATTCATGCCTTCTATTTCTCTTTTCCTTAATTTTTGTGGTTAAGAGTTTCACTAAAATAAATGTCATTTTTTTTATGAAAAAAAATTTTTTTGAGACAGAATCTCACTCTGTCACCCAGGCTGGAGTGCAGTGACATGATTTCACTGCAGCCTCCGCCTCCTGGGTTCAAACGATTTTCCTGCCTCAGACTCTTGAGTAGCTGGGATTACAGGCACCCACCACCACGCCCGACTAATTGTATTTTTAGTAGAGACGGGGTTTTGCCTTGTTGGCCAGACTGGTCTTGAACTCCTGACCTTAAGTGATCTGCCCATCTTGGCCTCCCAAAGTGCTGAGATTATAGGCATGAGCCACTGTGCCCCACCCAACTGATAAATGTTGTTACATATAATGAGAGTGGGGAGTTCCTGCCTTTTTTCCCAAATTTATAGTGTGTTCAATATTTAACCCTATGTATGATGTCAGCTATAACTTTATTATAATGTGCTTCATGAGATTTTTTTTGGGAGAATAGAAAGCTAGCAAAATAATTAGACAAACACACTGCAGAAAATCATATACATTTTCAAATCAAATACATAAGACCAGCCAGGTGCAATGGCTCATGCCTGTAATCCCAGCACTTTGGGAGGCCGAGGCGGGTGGATCACCTTAGGTCAGGAGTTCAAGGCCAGCCTGACCAACGTGGTGAAACCCTGTCTCTACTAAAAATACAAAGATTAACTGGGCATGGTGGCAGGCACCTGTAATCCCACCTACTCGGGAGGCTGAGTCAGGAGAATCACTTGAACCCAGGAGGCAGAGGTTGCAGTGAGCCGAGATAGAGCCATTGCACTCCAGACTGGACAACAGAGTGAGACTCCATCTTAAAAACTAACTAACTAACTAACTAACTAAATAAATAAATAAAATAAAACCTGTATTAATCAGAACTAGCAGTTAAGGTATATTTTTTATTTTACATTGAGAAAGCAGCAACACATAAGAAAAGCTAAAATAAAGGGTTTAACAAATCAACACCAGCTTCCCTTTTGAGTAATATAATTTAGGTGAGGACACAGTCACTTCAGTTTTTTTTTTTTTCTTTTGTATGTTCCTACAGTGTATGTCGTTATTTGATCTAGTAAAATAACCTGAATAAGGGAAATTTCATAGAAGCTCCAGGATAGAATTGGAAAGCTGGCAGAGATGGTACTGAACTGTATTCTCCTAGATTAGTATTTTTCCTAAGTAAGCCAAGTTGGTTTTTTGAGATTTTGTTTTCTGCATTGAGAACTCAGTCTTTATTTTAGAAGACAAGGTAGTTTTAGGGATATTTAGAGAACCAAGATGAGATTGTCTAAAGGTTTGTTGTTGGGGGAGGTTGCATGGAATTTTAGGCTGAATTGAAAGTAGCATTTATCAACAGCACTGGAACATGTTTGAAAAGATCTGAACTGTTAATAAAGATTTAATGTCAGCTCCCAGGAAATAAGGTTAACATACTGTTAAATGTGCTATTTCTTTTTCTACTACTCTTACAATTAACACTGTCACCAAGGCCTCATTCTTCATGTGGTAGGAGTCAAAGATGAATACACGGTTTTGCACAGAAAAGTTTTTACCTATGAAATGGCCCAACTGCTGTCTATATTAATTGTTTTCTTTGGTATTTGTAGGGTATTGATGACGTCACTGGTGAGCCATTAGTCCAGCAGGAGGATGATAAACCTGAAGCAGTTGCTGCCAGGCTAAGACAGTACAAAGACGTGGCAAAGCCAGTCATTGAATTATACAAGTGAGTGTGCTTCGATATTTTCATGACAAAGGACAGACTGGAAAGGTGTGGAGCCTGCTGGGAAGAACACTGGGCTGAGGCAGAGTAGTGTTTCTTTAAGACAGATAAACACTAACGACCCAAAACCTTCCCAGAAGTCAGATGAAATGCTGGAGCTGTACATGAAAGATAAGTTTCTGTACTTTTATCCTGAAACTGTTAGAACATAAGGACCCCAAACCTGATCATCTCTATCTGTTCTGGATGTAAAACAACATTGAGATTTATTTTCATTTTCTTAAAGTTTTAAGTGACTGAGATAGTGGACCCACATATGTTGATACTCCCACATACAAATATCTGGTTTGGATAGAAGATTAGAAGAGACTTTTGGTGTGTCCCTTCTTGAAGTGTCTGTAGGGAGTTTAACAAAGAAAGGCAAAACCATAAAGCAGAGATTAAAAATTCAAATGGCTGCAGAGGCTAGGGCAGGTATTGGAAATGAGTCTCAAACATGGTGAGGGATGTGTCAAGCTAGGCAGTTGAATGACAGTTGAACTGGACAGGGTGGCTGCTCCAGCCAGTTAGCATTCTAGGGCACACAGGCAAATGATTCCCGTTTTTCAGGAAGAGCAGAAGACTTTCTGTGTGTGTGTTTTGGGGGGAATCTCAATTTTCATATTGGCAACATATTTACATTTTTTAAATAACATGCAAGTCAAACAAATCTCTATGCTGAGTGCATTCAAAACAGCAGTTTATGCTCTCTGTTACAATCACTTTCTGGCCTTGTAGTCCCCAGAAAATTGAGCAAACCTTTAGATGAGAGTTTTATGATCATATTATTATGATAAAGCAATCATGTGTTCCATGATTCATTAAGTAATAAGGGTTTTAATACACCAAAGCTTTTCAGTAGTTTGCTTTTGCAAATTATATATTGAGGCACATTTGGAATGGCGCCTATAATGCTATTCTTTGATATGTTTTAAAGGGGAGAAAAAAGGTGGCATCATGACAAGCATACCAGAATTGCAAAAGCTGTGACCTTATTTAGGTACACCCAGTGGAGGTGTTGATACCTTTGAAAGGGGCTGTTTTAGCACTTATTGTGATATATGATATAAACCATAAGATCATGCTTGTTTTATATCTATAGGATCTTCTGCATTAGTATGTGGAGAAGAAACCTAAAAAGCCATTGTATGTTGGACTTTGTTTTTCAGGAGTCGAGGAGTGCTCCACCAATTTTCCGGGACAGAGACGAACAAAATCTGGCCCTACGTTTACACGCTTTTCTCGAACAAGATCACACCTATTCAGTCCAAAGAAGCATATTGACCCTGCCCAATGGAAGAACCAGGAAGATGTGGTCATTCATTCAATTGTGTGTGTAGTATTGGTGCTGTGTCCAAATTAGAAGCTAGCTGAGGTAGCTTGCAGCATCTTTTCTAGTTGAAATGGTGAACTGATAGGAAAACAAATGAGTAGAAAGAGTTCACAAGAGGCCCTCCTCTGCCTTTCAAAAGGAAGGTCACCACATGTTTAAGGTGTCTCTGCACATGTCTCAAGCCCTTCACAAGAAAGCAAGTACAGTGTGGATTTCATGTGGTGTGTAACTTCAGCTCCAGCTGGTTTTTGACAGCTGTTGCTGTGGTATTCTTTTTTACACATGATGGTGATAGTTTCTGGTTCTCCCCATCCCCACAAAGGCTGTTGAACCACAGCACGAGGAAGCCTGAGAATGAATCCTAAGGACTCTAGCCCAGACTTTGTCCCAGGCTTTCTGGTGTGTGCACCCCTGGTAACAGTGAAATTGAAGCTACTTACTCACAGTGGTTGTTTCTCTGGTCTTGAGTGACTGTGTCCACAGTTCATTTTTTTCCGGTAGGAATAACTCCTTTTCTGTATCTGCACTCCATGGAGTCTCTCCTTTTCAGACATCCTGGGATGAAAGAATTTGGCTTTTTTTTTTTTTTTTTTTTTTTTTTTTTTTTTGACATCTGTTTTCACTCTTAGGCTGTTAAACAAAACTGATAGTTATTGCTCTTATCCCTCCCAAATTCTTCTAAGAACTGAGAGTGATGGGGCTGTATTGAATTTCTGTATGCACCGGGAACTGAGCTATGAAGAGGATATTAAACTGCTGGTCTGACTCTCATGGATTGACACTGTTCCTTTCTATTATTGTGAAAAAAAATTAACCCCCTAAAAGTCTTGGGAACCCCCTAAAGTCTTTTGGGAATCCTCAAAAAGCATGGGAAGTATAAGTATTTAGCTACATAAATGTTGTAAGATCATATCTTATGTATAGAAGTAATAAGACCGTTTGGAATTACTGGACTAATTGAATAGTTACGGTTTCTATTCAGTACAATAAAATGTATTTTGAAAGTGCTGCTAACTATTGATGCTGACAGTGTTTCACTCCTATGAGTGACCCAAACATATTATAAATAGGTGGTAAAGGGAGTGGAGCCTGTGGGGTTGAGCAGAATGTTGTACTAGCTGTGCTTAGACTGAGTATAACAGCTTTATGATTATGGGAAAACAAAATCTTTATTTTTTTTTTCTGTTCCAAAGATTCATCCTGTGGGGTGGCCATAAAGTCTAGAATTAGATACTAATATGTTGTCATTCATTATAACATAGTATCAATAAACCATTTGTTAAAAGATTTGCCTGGTTTCCAGACTTGGTGGCCACCTTGAATAATTCTTCCTATCCTCTGGGAAGGATGATGAAATTTATTCCTGCTGCCTTAAAAGTATGTATCCCTTCTTCATGCATCATGACTGTCCCCAGCGAGTATCCTTTACTATTCCTGGGAGTGACTCCTGTCTAACTTTTCATACTGGTGAGAAGAAAAGAAGCCTATTGTAACACTTTAGTGGTGTTGAAACACATTACTTACTTTCTGAAGATGTCCCAGTGAATGCTCTGTCAGTTCACTGCCGTATGTCATCTGTGTGATAACGAATGTATCTTCCTTCTAAGTACTGCCCAAACTCTTGCCAGCTCCTCTCCCATTGTCCCTTCATGTGATTATTTTTTTGGCTACTTTAGTGGAAATATAGACCAGTCTTCTCCCCATCCATCCTCTCAAACATAATGAGATTGTTTATTTTTTAGATTTATGCAGTGAAAATGCCCAGTCAGGTCTATGAATCGTCAGTGCATTATATTGACTCTGAGCACTTTAGAATGTAGAGTTGTAATTGAATGCCAGCTGTGGAGATGGGGTGCATATCAGATATGTAGATAAAGCTCAGGTTTGCTAGGGAACCAGGTATAGAGAAAAATAAGTCTGATACGAGGAAAATTGCACAGCTTAGAGTAGTTCTGCTATAGATAAAATTCCCACAAAATAGGAAATGTAGAGAGTTATTCTATAAAATACTAAAAAAAGAAAAGTCTGTGCTTTTTTGGAAACAGGAAAATCTTCAAACTTCTTTCTTCACTTCCCTTTGTGTTTAGCTGACCCTCCAATGTGATCATTGCTTTTGGAGTTTGGGAGAGGTATGGGAAGTGGCCTGATCCCTGCTTCCATACTTCACTCCTCCATCCATCCTTCCCTTCCTCTTCCCCTCCAGCTAAATGGACAATTCTAGCCAACACTGAGTCACTCTTAAGTCTCAACAGTGGGTGTGTTTGCTGAGATTGTCCAGCAATTGAGCAGTTTGGTCTCACCTCCCTCGCTAGCTGAGACCAAAAAGAGACAAATACCTTTTTCATGGTCTTAGAAACATAATGCTTATTTCGTGGTCAGTGGCTTTTAAAAAATCTATTTCTGGTTTTCTTCAACAAACTCACTAGTTTTCCCTTAAATGATTTTGTAAAAATTAAAGTTATCTTGAAAATGTTTTGGCAAAAGTAAAATTAAAGGGACATCTTTTTTGTTTTGTTTTTTTTTCTGTTGCCACACATGGCTGTTCCTTCACCTTTAAGCAAAGAGAGTGGTTCAGATGGTTTCTAAGATGCCAACCTGACCTTGCATTCTGTCATTCTACCCAGCTCTTAGTTCAGTTTGCTTCCATTATCCTAACAGGCTTCTTACTGACTTAGAACTTGGAAAGGCTGCTATATTTAATACTCTCCAACAGTAACGCAGACTTAAGATAGATAATGTTTATTGAAAACCTACTGAGTGAAACGTGCGGTTTTAGGATCTTTGTAAAACATCTCATTTAATCTTTTTAGCATCCTATGAAATAGTTATGATTTCACTTTGATAAAGAAGATGGGTCCCAGGGATATGAAGCATCTTGCCCAGGCTTCTGTTGCTGGTGACCAGTGTAGCTGGAACTCCAGCTCAGGTTTTCCTGACTCAGAAGACTAAGCTTGTTCCTGGATGTTATTAATAGCTACTTGTGTCCAAGCAACCAAGGGTCTTGAGTCTACTTGGTTCTGCTTATGGCCTCACATCAAGAATAATAGAGCTACTCTAGGTATGGTGGAGCTAGTCCATGCCTGTAGTCCCAATGCTTTGGGAATCCCTGATGGGAAGATTGTCAGAGGCCAAAAGTTCAAGACAAGGCTGGGCAATATCACAAGACTCCATCTCTACAGAAAAATAAAAAATTAGCCAGGCATGGTGGTGTACACTTGTGGTCCTAGTTACTCAGGAGACTGAGGCAGGAGGATTGCTTGATCCTAGGAGTGCGAGGCTGCAGTGAGCTATGATTGCACCTCTGCACCCAAGTCTGGGCGACACAGCGAGACCCTGTCTCTTAAAAAAAATAAAAAATTGCAGAGCTCACCAAAGTGATGTTCACCTTTTTATGATGTTCCTTTTTTTTTTTTTTTTTCTTTTTCCTTTGCTTAAGCAAAGAAAGCTGCTAGAAGAGAGTCTTAGTTTTCCTGCATAAGACCTCCTTTATGAATAGAATAAATGACTGTCAGAGTAGGCTGGGCTTGGGCCCAGGCTAAACTATGAAGGAAGAAGCTCATATCCCATAACTACCCTTTCGGTGTCCATTGGGTTGTGCCCCAGAAGTGACCTTTGCCCTTGAGCCATCCCCAGCCATGGTGCCCACACATAGGCTTTTGAGCTCCTTGGAGCTCTCCAGACCCTGTTCACTTTTCCTTCCTGAGATTAGAACAAATCACCCCCTTACTCCCACTCCAAATAAGGTCTTGATGATAAAGTAATCCTTACAATGCTGGTAGATAAACAAGCGATGATGAAGCATCGAACACTGGTTAGCTCCTGACTTCTGTACCAATGTCTCTGTATTCCATTACACATTAACATGACTCTGAGTGCCACATCCAAACCTTTGCCCACCATCTGCTTGTTGTGCAACAGTTGAGGCAGTAACCAGGGGAGATTCACTTCCTGTCTTGTCCTTCCCCAGGGATCACTCCCCTGCTGCCCTGCAGCAGCCAAGCTCACATGAGCTCCATTGTTACCCTAGGTGTGCCCATCTCTTTGGTAGGGAAGGAGAAAGGTAAGAATAGCCATGAATGAGGAAGGATTCTTGGAGGGAGGGGCTGCTGTGGTTTTTCCTGCTATTTAAGATGTTGAGACCGGATAACTTTAGAAAAATGCCTGCACAAACCCATAAATAGTGCTTTTATAAAGTTTAGTTCACTGGAACCTGAGTTCAGTATTTGACATTAGCTTTTTGTCCAAAGAATTGAAGCCTGCTGGAGGTCTTTGCTCAAATAATAAATACTGCATATTTCCAAATGTGTTCAGGTATAGGCACTAGGTACTGTCTGTTTACTCCATGTTAGGTACATTACATGCATTGGCTAATCAAATCCTCATCAATTACCTATGTAATAATCTCAACTTGCCTCCTTGTATTATAAATGGAAATAATCCTGTTTATTTCAGTGGGTTTTCATGTACCTATAGGGATTAGTCAGGAAATTCAAAGGGCCTTTTTTATACCTTTCCCCAGTTTGAGCTCCCTGTTCTCTTTAACAGATAAAACAACATATTTGCTTCAGCCTGGATTCTTTGTTTTTGGTGCTTTGGTGCAGAGACAGGAAATGGGCACTCAGAGTCACACTGGTAGTTGCACACTGTATCTACAGAGGGCGTGTCTCATCTGTACTCTGCTGGGTTACAGGATTTCAGGAGGTATTTGTGTCCACCTGAAAATTCCATTTATTGCCTTTCATTTAACAGTGTCTTTCCTTTCTGCAGTTGGTTTTGCTAGAGAGGCAATTCATAAGGTGAGGTCCTGTTCATAGTAGACTTGCTTTCTCACTATCCCCTTCAATTTTTAGTAACTCCCTGGTCTATTTGGTGTCTTAAAAAAAAAAAATAACCTGGTAATGGAGACTTCTTTTACTATGGAAATGTGGTCTAGTGGTAAGTTATTCCTTTCCACATGTAACTGACCCAGTCTGGTTTCTGAATGAGAAGTGTGCAAGCCCCAGATGTTGAGACGCCGTATTTCAACTGTGAAAAAAATCTGCTTCCTGCATCTGTTGAAATATAATTGTTCATACTTGCCATCCCTTATCTTTCTTGTAACAATATGCACAGTTTTTGCCAGAATAAATGCCATTATCTGTATGCTTCAGGGAATTCCCCAATTTGATCTGTGTGTGTGTGTGTGTGTGTGTGTGTGTGTGTGTGTGTGAGTGAGAGAGAGAGAGCTGCAGTAAAACACTTCTAAAGGGTGAAAGCTCTTGTATGGTATAGATACCTTCCTCTGGTAATAATTACGTTATTCCCGGAAGCACAGTGTCATTCTTTAAATAAAAGCTTTCCTGTTTAAAGCTTTTCAAAGAAGCAGACCATCTTGAAGATTTCCCCTAGGGTTGATATGTGTCTAATTCATTTTATAAAATCCTTCTTGTCTTCATTTTAAAGCTTTGGCTATATAGTCAGAAATGTCCTAAATAACAAACTATTTTGTATTTAATTTAGAGAAAAGGGAAGAAAAATGAAAACTCAGTCTTTATGTAAGCTCCAAGGATATTAGGGCTTAGAGGGCTTTTCTAGTTTTATGAGAATTTGTACTACTGATTTTTATAGATTCTTGTTTTTGAGATGAACAGATCTCTGGGGAAATTGTTGAGTTACAATGGCATTTCACTGTGATCCCTCTCAAGCTCACATCAGTTCTGTAACCCAATGACAACCTGCCTCTTTGGTTTACTGTCCTGTGAAATGTCAGCTCAGGTTTCCCAGAAGTTGTGTGTTTATGATGAGTCAGAGTGCTTTTCCTCAGTGGGACAGTTGCTGGCCCTCTTAATTTTGGTGTATGTGCTTCAAAGTATCTAAACCTCCAGTCTGATCTGTATATGCTATCCTGTTAATTGTATTATTGATTATTTTGATTATCTTGCTTGAAGGTTCATACTTTTGAATTTGATAGAAATAAAGTTTTTTCTGCTTATAACTAGTGAATTCATTTAATGTTTGTATAGCTTTTTATACTTGATAATATAAAATTTCATAAATACTTTCATTGATGCCACTCTGCAGCTACTACATTACCAACAATGTTGTCTCCAATTTGCAGAAAAGCAAGATCCTGAACCAAGAATTATTATCCCCAGTCCTGTTTTATTTTCTGCTACACCATATTGCCTTATTCGTATACCCTTAAATTCCTATTTGTCTAGCACTTTATTGTTTACAATTTTAATGTACATCCTTTGTTGTTTTTTTTCCCCTAACCACTAGACAACCAGGGATCTTTTTTTTTTTTTTCTTGAAACAATTAGATAATGTAAGCAGATTCTCTCCCTGTTTTACACATTAGGAAACTAGATCAGATTATATGACTCTAAGATTGTAGCATCTGGGATTACTCAGCAGAAGCAGAAACTATAGCAGGTCTATCACATGGGAGCTAGAACCATGAAGAAAATAGAGCTGCTGTAGGCGAAACTCCCTGAGATAGTGAGGGATGGGGAAAAATACTCTGGCATTTTCCAGCCTCACACTCTTCTGTCTCTGGGGCAGCTTCCCTTAGCTGAACCCAGCCAGAAGCCAGCTGACATAGGAGGCTGAGAAACATGTTCTAAAGGCTTGTCCATGCTGCTGAAAAGGCAGAGGAAAGGGGAACTGAAAAGGATGGCAATGTGGTAGATTGTGTTAAATTTAATGACATCCAGTCCCCTCCTTTTTTTTTTTTTTGAGACAGGGTCTTGCTTTGTCACCCAGGTTGGATGCAATCATGGCTCGCTGTCCCAGGTTGGATGCAATCATGGCTCGCTGTGCAGCTTCAACATCCTGGGTTCATGTGCTCCTCCTGCCTCAGCCTCATTAGTAGCTGAGACTACAGGTGCATGCCACAATGGGCTAATTTTTTTTTCTGATTTTTTTGTAGAGACAGGGTCTCACTATGTTGCCTAGGCTGGTCTGAAACTCCTGGGCTCAAGTAGTCCTTCCACCTTGGCCTCCCAAAGTGCTGGGATTACAGGAGTGAGCCACTGTGCCTGGCCACTTTCCCTTCTTTTGGGAGGATTTTACACCTTGAACCCATTGGCTTCAGGCTTGGACATATGGTTTGCTTTGACCAGTGAAATGTGGGCAGAAATGATGTGTGCCACTTCTGAGCAGAAGTTTTAGGAGCTAGGGCATGGTCACCATTCTCTTTTCCTTTGCAGTGAGACTGGCGACCTCACAGAGCTCTTTCAACTTGAATCCTAAAGGGAAGACATGGACCAGAGATGCAGCCAATCCATCGTAGATGAGTAGTGTACATTAAAAATAAACCTTTGCTTTACAAGCCACTGAGATTTGGATAGAGTTTATTTTCACAGCATAACTTAGCCCAAGCTGACTGATAAAACCGGGCCTAAGACTTAACATATCTTGTCATCCAGTTATAACTTTGATTCTTTTATTATACATTTTTACGCTCTCGGGTTACAAAGATGAATCAGACCGAGTTTTTGCCTGGGACTTCTTCACAATGTACTGGAGGAGATGGACATATTATTAGATTACTCTATACATGACTGTTGGAGTTGATCACTGCGCCATAAAGGAAAAAGCAGAGGTAGTAACTCTCTCGGCTGGCCAAGTAGAGCCCATGGAAGAACTAATATTTGAGCTGAGTGATGTATGCAAAAGAGAACCCAAGCAGAGGAAATGCTAGGCACAAGAAAGTCTGAGCATGCATGGCAGGCGGAGGCCACAGCAGTGTGAGGCAGGACTGGGGAGATAATGGTAAGATTGAATTCTATTGGGAAGCACCTGGCCTTCATTTGGTTCGTGGTAGGCAGTATAGACTATATTGCCAGAAAATGACACCTTCAGATTTGCATGATAACGTTGTAACTGTACCATGGTCTGAACTAAGATGTGGTAGCAGAGTTCAACAAAAAAGGATGGTTGGATAATAACAGAAGAGAAAAACTTAAATGACTCTAGGGAATAAAAATGAGTGAAATAGTGGTGAACGTGAGGCAGTAAGGAGTAGGGCTGTGAGGACTGGAGGACACTGCCCTATCAGAGGGGAGCCATTGCTCAATTCTGGACAGTTGTTACCGTCTTAAGGGTGGTGGCTCAATGCTGCCACAATTACTCAATTTGTCAAAAGAAGCCAAAAATTTGTGTTTCATGTGAAATTTTATTTTTAAGTATTTGAAGCTTTAAAAAATTAGGGGAGGGCTTTTCAGTCTTAACAACAAAAAGAATGCAGAGTTATCAAGAATTCTGTTTTTATTTTTATTTTTATTTTATTTATTTATTTATTTTTGAGACAGAGTCTCGCTCTGTCGCCCAGGCCAGAGTGCAGTGGCAGGATCTCTGCTCACTGCAACTCCGCCTCCCGGGTTCACGTCATTCTCCTGCCTCAGCCTCCCAAGTAGCTGGGACTACAGGCGCCCACCACCATGCCCGGGTAATTTTTGGTATTTTTAGTATAGAGACAGGGTTTCATCTTGTTAGCCAGGATGGTCTTGATCTCCTGACCTTGTTATCCACCTGCCTCGGCCTCCCAAAGTGCTGGGATTACAGGCATGAGCCACTGCGCCCGGCCGAGAATTCTGTTTTTATAAGAGAGCACTACTCATTTAAATCACTTGAGTTTCTCCCCTGCTCCATAATTCAACTGATGTGATGTTTTCCCATATTGATTTCAACCAGTGAATATGTGCATATCCAGTGATGATTCTCTCTCTTTCTCTCTCTCTCTCTCTCTCTACCAGAGGGACTACAATCAAGGCACCTTTTGTCTTGCTCAGGACCATAAGGAGTTGGAGACAGGGAGCCCTACTATTTGAAAGTGACTAGGAGCTGAGCAGTGCTCAGTCTCTCCTGTGGCCAGTTTTTCTCCTGCCAGGATCCTGGCATCAGTCCCTTTAACAAACCTAGAAGGCCTCCCATGAAGAAATTATATCTCATGTCCCATTAGTAGTTAACACTTTGCATCCTGCCAGGCGCGGTGGCTCAAGCCTGTAATCCCAGCACTTTGGGAGGCCGAGACGGGCGGATCACGAGGTCAGGAGATCGAGACCATCCTGGCTAACACGGTGAAACCCCGTCTCTACTAAAAACTACAAAAAACTAGCCGGGCGAGGTGGCGGCGCCTGTAGTCCCAGCTACCCGGGAGGCTGAGGCAGGAGAATGGCGTGAACCCGGGAGGCGGAGCTTGCAGTGAGCTGAGATCCCGCCACAGCACTCCAGCCTGGGTGACAGAGCGAGACTCCGTCTCAAAAAAAAAAAAAAACAAAAAAAAAAAACAAAACAAAAAAAAAACACTTTGCATCCCTGCCAGTCTAGTGCCATATAACCTGAGAGAGGGATGCCATTTCCTGACAAGAAGGAATCAGAAATACAAAAATGAATAGTCCATAACTAGACCAGTCAGGACAGACCAGCCATTCTCCTCAAAGTAGTGGCTCAGATAAACTGACCCCTCCAGATCCACTGACTATGTCAACCATCCTGGGGGCACTGACCATCTCAGACAGGCCACTCTGGACATATTGGACACCATGACATCCTGACTATTCTGAATACATTGATCATATACACCCACCACAATATGAAAGCCTTCTATTAGTCCAACAGGGTCAAGGAGAAGAGAGCAGACTAAAATTGCTTAGAGACCTGGATGAACCATCTTTTATATTTCATCTTTGTTAAAAAAAAACAACTTTGATATGTTTCTTCAGTATAAAGATAATTTAAAAGAAGTGACTTGTTTAGGATACACATGAAAGTCTTACCTAAAAATTTATAGATACTGCATTTATAAGTTGAGGCTAGATGGTAAGGACTCTTTGATGATAATGACAGATGCCTAGATCTGAATCTTTCTACACATCTTCAAAAAACCATGCAGGCTTGGCATGGTGGCTCACGCCTGTAATCCCAGCACTTTGGGAGGTTGAGACAGGAGGATTGCTTGTGCCCAGTAGTTCGAGGCTGCAGTGAGCCAATATCATGCCACTGTACTCCAGCCTGGGCAGCAGAGCAAGACCCTGTCAATAAATAAATACATACGTATGTATATATACACACACACACACACACACACATACATACATACAGCTCAATAAGGATAGCAAATAAAATTATAACTGATATCTACTACATACTAGGAAATTTAATACGAACTCTCATTTTATTTAAGAGGGGAAATCAAATAATAGTCCCAGCTATTAAGCTCAGGTAGAAGGAAGAGAAAAACAGGAATTATCTGAGAAAAGGAGAGTGCACTTGGGTCCCAGAGAGTCTCACACTAAGTGGAGAAATACTAAGAATACCCATACTGCATCACAGCACTTGCTACTGGGGAATTGAAGGGGCTTGAGAGTGCATGGGCCCAAACATTTAAGTCTTCAGAGAGTACAGCTTCTGGGAGAGAACAAAGGAACTAAGAAAGAAAAGGTATCTCTTGGAAATTTGGTGATGAAGATGTCAGAAAAAGTTGGAAATTAAGAATCCTACAGAAAGAAGAGTTTCATAAAAATGATGACATATTAAACTCTCCCTATCACTCCTCACTCCATGCAGAGAAAATAAAAAAAAAAAAAAGAGAAAGAGAAAAGAAAAAAGATGCTGTTCATTAAGGAAATTGCATTTTACTGTACCAACTGAAGAGGGCACTCTGAGCTAAGAAACCTAGTAAACTACTCAAATCCTTCAACCCCATTTGTAGAAATACCTGGCCCAAGAAAATCCAACAGTCTTGAAAATGAACAGAAAATCCAGCAGTCTTGAAAATGAACATCCAAAATTATTTTTTAAAGAAAAGAAAATGAGAATCAAAATTCTACAGCTGAGGAAAATATTCAAGACCCAACTTCAAGGCAGAGAAAACTGCAGCACAACACTTCAACATAAATCGAATAGCATCAATAACAAGCAATGACATGTAAGAAACACACAAAACAGAAACTCACAAATGCAAAATAGAAGTGGGTACAAAACAAAAATTTGTGAAACAAGAGTTGACTGAACACATCAAAGAAAATGAAGGAATACACTAATCCTAAAAATTAGGGCTAAATTATAAGGTATGCAAGAGTGTACAAATTCAAAAAAGTATACAAAGGACACATGAAAAAGTGGAATGAAAATTTCCAAGAGAATTGAAACAAAATGAAAAAAATGAAAAGCCCCAAAAGAGAAGAATAGCTATAGAAGACAAAGAAGATCTAACACACCTATAATTGAATTTTCTAAAGAAGAAAAACAAAACAGTGAATCGAGACTAAGATTCAAAGCTATAATACAATAAAACGTACCAAAAGATTAAGTTGAAAAATCCTGAATCTATTTACTGAAAGGATGCTTTGTGTGAAAATTAACCCCGAGTCGTCAAGTGTAAGATATTTTCTTGTGTGCCCAGGGAAATACCTCTAAACCTCCAGGCAAAAAGACCACATGATTCAATACACAAATCAAACAGCAATGGAGCAGTGCTTTTGAGGACAGAAAGAGTGAACCATGGATTTTTATATCCAGTTAAGCTGATCTTCAGTTATCAAGGTTGATAAATAGTTTTAAAATGCAAATTCAAGTTATATTTTCTTCTCTCTTTCCTTTCTTCCTTTCCTTTCTTTTCTTCCTTTCCTTCCTTCCTTTCTTTTCTTTGTCTCATATCGTCCTCCAGACTGGAGTGCAGTGGCATGATCATAGCTCACTACAGCCTCAAATTCCTGGGCCCAAGTGCCTCAGCCTCCAGAATAGCTGGGACTGTAGGTGTGTGGCACCACACCTGGCTAATTTTTAATTTTAATTTTAATTTTTAATTTTTTTGAGAGATGAGGTCTCACTATGTTGCCCAGGCTGGTCTTGAACTCCTGGCCTCAAGCAATCCTTCCACCTTGACATCTCAAAGTCTTGGGATTACAGGAGTGAGCCACCATGCCTGTATATTTTAATATTCCTTATTAGGAATCTTTTTTTTCTTTTTTTTTTTTGAGATGGAGTCTCACTCTGTTGCCCAGGCTGGAGTGCAATGGCATGATCTCGGTTCACTGCAACCTCCGCCTCCTGGGTTCAAGAGATTCTCCTCCCTCAGCCTCCTGAGTGGCTGGGACTACAGGCGCACGGCACCACACCCAGCTAATTTTGTACTTTTTTTTTTTAGTAGAGACGGGTTTTTACCACGTTAGCCAGACTGGTCTTGAACTCCTGACCTCGAGTGATCCACCCACCTCAGCTTCCCAAAGTGCTGGGATTACAGGCGTGAGCCACCACGACCGACCCTTATTAGGAATCTGTTAACACTTGATAACAAGCCTCATTAAACCAGAGATAACTGGAGAAAATACAGCAGGTAACTGTGGTGAACATGTCCTTTATTTAATTGAAGAGACTAAAATGAAGGCAGAGACAAAAGGTGTGAGGATAATATGTAAATGTTATATGTCCAAAAGTAGAAATAACAGGACTAATGACATAAAAATATAGAAGAACAGAGGGAGACAGAGGAGAGCAGAATAAGCTACTTGCTTGCCATATATGTAATAGGTAGAAACTGGAGGGTATTTGTATTAGTCCATTGTCATGCTGTTAATAAAGACATACCTGGGACTGGATAATTTACAAAGGGAAGAGGTTTAATTGACTCGCAGTTCAGTATGGCTAGGGAGGCCTTAGAACACTTACAATAATGGCAGAAGGGGACACAAACATATCCTTCTTCACGTGGTGGTAGTAAGAAGAAGTGCCCAGCAAAAATGGGGAAAAGCCCCTTATAAAACCATCAGATCACATGAGAAGTCACCATCATGAGAACAGCAGGAGGGTAACCACCCCCATGATTAAATTACCTTCCACAGGGTCGCTCCCACGACATGTGGGGATTATGGGAACTATAATATGAGATTTGTGTGGGAACAGAGCCAAACCATATCAGTGTCGTTTAAAGTTGACAAACCAACTAGTAGAAGACTAAGTAAAGCAAAAGTTGTGGCAGCATTATATAGCATATTAACAGAAAATAAAAACTTTTCTAAATACCAAATAAATTGAAAAAGGACAAAGAGAAAAGAATACATAAATGTGGTAAATTTAATACTTATAATAAATATAAAATAATATGATGAGCTAAGACCAAACACATCAGCCCTATCCATAAATGTAAATGGGTTTAGTTAATCTACTTTAAAAAAAGGTTTTTCAGAGAAGCTCACAAAACAAAATCCAAGTCTATGGTATACAACGGGCATATCTAAAATAAAATTATTCTGAAAGAGCACGTACA
Organism: Rhinopithecus roxellana; assembly: GCF_007565055.1. NCBI lineage: Eukaryota > Metazoa > Chordata > Mammalia > Primates > Cercopithecidae > Rhinopithecus > Rhinopithecus roxellana. The sequence continues at coordinate 43,609,448 of NC_044560.1, read as the reverse complement.
AGGAAAATGCAAACAGTAAGAAAACAGGAGTTGTGATTGTGATATAAGAGAAACTAGAATTCAGACCCAAAAATGCTAAATGAGATCAAGAAGCACACTTCACACAGTTCACACAATCACACTGAGGATATAATAGATATGAAATGCACCAAGTAATACAAAAATCTGTCCAGAAAAATCTGGGCAAACCCAGAAGTACGTAAGGTTTTTTGTTTTGTTTTGTTTTGTTTTTTACAAATTAATGCACTATATTTATCTAGATACAGAAATTATAAATAAGTTTCTAGGAGGACAGGAAAGATTCAAAATAAACAATCAATACTTATTAAACATTTTCCCCAACTTCTTATTTAGAATTTTCCCATCTACAGCAAAGTTAAAGGAATTCTGAACCTGGGGCTCTTTAACCAGCATCAGCAACTAAAACTTTTTACATTTACTTTCTCTCTCCACTGCCCTGCCACTTTCTTTTTTTTCTTTTTTGACAAAACTTTCTAAAGAAAGTTATAGACAACATGACACTTCATCTAGGGTGACCCATCATCTTGGTATTGCCCAAGACTGCCCAGTTTTAGCAATGAAAGCCCTGAGTTTAAGGAAATCCCCCAGTCCCAGGCAAACCAAGACTGTTGGCCAACCTACCTCTAAATGTGTTAGTATGCATTTCTTAAAAAATTTCCTACACAATCACAATGCCATTTTCATAAGAAAATGAACATTAAAATGATTAAATATTCTCATCTAATCAAGTCTTTTATATTTGCCTAATTATCCCAAAATATGTTCTTTGGTTACCCTTATACATGCCCATGACTGCCCTAAAAGCAAGTTTCCCTTGGTAATTAGTAAGTGATCTGTGGGGTCATCTGAGAAGTTATACCTACCCTATTCCTCCAATAACCTTCATTTAATGGTTTTCATATCCACTGATAATACTTTCCTGAATGAATTGTTACTCTGAGAGTTACAAAATGGTCATTTTCTATTGTTCTTTTCTTTTCTTTTTTTTGAGACGGAGCTTCACTTTTTATGCCCAGACTGGAGTGCAATGGCACGATCTTGGCTCACTGGAACCTCTGCCTCCCGGGTTCAAGTGATTCTCCTACCTCAGCCTCCAGAGTAGCTGGGATTATACGTGTGTGCCACCACGCCCGGCTAATTTTGTATTTTTAGTAGAGATGGGGTTTCACCATGTTGGTCAGGCTGATCTTGACCTCCTGACCTCAGGTGATCCGCCCGCCTTGGTGTGCCAAAGTGCTGAGATTACAGGTGAGAGCCACCGCGCCCGGCCTAAAATGGTCATTTTCGAATTATATCGTTTCTTCTATATTCATTAGATTATATTCTTCTGTTAAAAAAAGGAGCTTTCCCCTTTTGCCTTTGTCTGTCTTTCTCTGTGTCTTTTTGGCAGGGTGGAGGATTGGTATCCAATTTGATATCACTATTCAATTCTTTTTTCAACTTTTATTTTAGAATCAGGGGGTACATACGCAAGTTTGTTACCTGGGCATATTGTGTGATGCTGAGGATTGATTGGGGTACGAATGATTTTGTCACCCAGGCACACAGCGAACTACTCAACAGTTTTTCAACCCCTGTCCTTCTTTCTTCCTTGCCTTCTAGTAGTCCCCAGTTTCTGTTGTTGCCATCTTATGTCGCTGAGTACTCAATGTTTAGTTGCCACTTATAAGTGAGAACATGCAGTATTTGTTTTCTGTTCCTGAGTTATTTGCTTAGGATAATGGCCCCCAACTCCATCCATCTTGCTGCAGAGGACATGACTTTGTTCCCTTTTACAGCTGCATGGCATTCCATGGTGTATATGTGCCACATTTTCTTTATCCAATCCACTATTGATGGGCACCTAGATTGATTCCATGTCTTTGTTATGTGAATAGTGCTGCAATGAACATGTGAATGCATGTGTCTTTTTTGGTAGAACAATATAGACCCAGTAATGGGATTGTTGGGTCAAATGGTAGTTCTGTTTTAAGTTGTTTGAGAAATCTTCACACTGCTTTCCATGGTGTCTGAACTAATTTAGATTCCCTGTTCTGTGGGTTGTCTTTTTACTTTTAGATAGTGCCCTTTGACACACAAAAGTTTAAATTTGTCATCTAATTTATCTATTTTTCTCTTTTAAGTACCAATTACGTAATACATGGTCACAAAGATTTATCCCTATATTTTCTTCTAAGGTTTTATAGTTCTTACATTTAGGTTGCTGACCTTTTTTTTTTTTTTTTTTTTTTTTTGACACAGAGTCTCTCTTTGTAGCCCAGACTGGAGTGCAGTGGTGCAATCTCAGCTAACTGCAACCCCCGCCTCCTGGGTTCAAGTGATTCTCGTGCCTCAGCATCCCAAGTAGCTGGGATTACAAGTGTGCGCCACCACGCCCAGCTAATTTTTGTATTTTTAGTAGAGATGCGGTTTCACCATGTTGGCCACGCTGGTCTCGAACACCTGACCTCAAGTGATCCACCTGCCTCGGCCTCCCAAAGTGCTAGGATTACAGGCATGAGCCACTGCACCTGGCCCACTTTACATTAATTTTTGCTTATGGTATGAGGTAGAGATTCAACAGTTCTTTTACATGTGAATGTGCAGTTGTCCCAGCACTATTTGCTAGAATGGTCTTTCTTTCCTTATTGAATTGTCTTGGCACCCTTATTGAAAAAATTGACCATAAGTGTATGATTTTATTTCTGGACTCTCAATTCTATTCCACTGATCTATGTCTATCTTTATGCTAGTACCACACAGTCTTTATGGTTGTAGCTTTGTAGTTCGTTTTAAGATAGAAAGTGTAAGCTCTCTAACTTTGTTCTTTTCTTTTAAGAATGTTTTTACTCTTCCAGATCTCTTGCATTTCTATACGAATTTTAGGATCAGATTGTTGATTTCAGAAAAACAGCTGGGATTTTGGTAGGGATTTTGTTAAATCTGTAGATCCATCTGGGGACTACTGCCATTTTAACAATATTAAGTCTTCCAATATATGAATTTGTGATGTCTTTCCATTTATTTAGCTCTTTGATTTATTTCAATGATGTTTTACAATTTTCAGTGTACAAGTCTTAAAATTTATTTTGAAAAAGTTTATTCCTAAGTATTTTTTTGATGCAGTTGTAAGTGGAATTTTCATAAACTCATTTTGAGATTATTTATTGCTAGCATGTAGAAATACAATTGGTTTTTGTATATTGATCTCATATCAAACTCCTTTATTAGCTCTAATGATTATTCTTTCTCATACTCAGATTGTCCCGAGTTTGGTGAGACCCTCTTCAAGTTGTTCTTGTTTCTTTTTAATGTGGTACCATCAGTGTTTGAGTGCTTCTGTGAGTTTTGGCATAAGATCTCACAGTCATCCAATACTTTCCCTTTCAAGACCTGGAATTAACTATTTTTCAAAAGAGCCTTGGTTTCTTTTAGTGGGGAAGGGTATTTTCCACTTCTTAATTTTAATTGTTTTATCTTGTCCAATTACATCAGTTAATATTTCCAACACACTGTTAAATAGTGATGGAGATAATGTCGTCTTTGACTTGTTCCTGACCTTAGAAGAAACATCTCTTCATGTTTCTCCATTAAATAAGAATTCTTAAATTTCCTGTTTTAAAAGTTTGCCACATCCCTTTTATTGATTTTTTTTCTGAAGTTCAAATATGGATATATGTTACAATCCATTTAATTTATGCTTTTATCTTTTAAAATCCCCTTCCTGGTGTTTTCAGTTCAGTTTGTTGTTTTTCTAGCCCTTGAGAATTTAATTCATTTATATTTGTTATTTTTTATATGTGTTTAAGGTTGTGGATTTTTTTCTGATATTTGTCATAATAGCTCACAAATTCAGAAATGTAACATTTTTCATTATAACATTTTCCCAGAAATTCTCCAATGTTGTTTTGTATATTCTCTTTCACACAATGGTTGCTCAATAGTTTTTCTTTTAGATTTCTAGATAGAAGGACTTTTTACTTTTGATATTTCTAGCTTTATTGCATTGTGACCAAATAATTTTTTTGGTATTATGCCTACTTCATGGAACTTTTGAAGATTTTTTTTTTTTTTTTTTTTTTTTTTTTTTTTTTTTGAGACGGAGTCTCGCTCTGTCACCCGGCTGGACTGCAGTGGCCGGATCTCAGCTCACTGCAAGCTCCGCCTCCCGGGTTTACGCCATTCTCCTGCCTCAGCCTCCCGAGTAGCTGGGACTACAGGCGCCCGCCACCTCACCCGGCTAGCTTTTTGTATTTTTTTAGTAGAGATGGGGTTTCACCGTGTTAGCCAGGATAGTCTCGAACTCCTGACCTCGTGATCCGCCCATCTCGGCCTCCCAAAGTGCTGGGATTACAGGCTTGAGCCACCGCGCCCGGCCTTGAAGATTTTTTTGGTCAAATTTTGTGACTCTCCATGAGTGCTTAAAAAGAAGGTATGTTCCTCTGTCACTGCATATCTGCATTTAAGTCATGGACTGTGAAAGTTCAATTATTAGATTCATTAAGTGTTGCACTGGGACCCAACCAATCAGTACTCCCGACTCAAAGGTCCCCCCACCCACCAAATTATTCTTAAGAACCCTGATCCCTGAATGCTCTGAGAGACTTATTTGAGTAATAATAAAACTCTGGTCTTCTGCACAGCTGGCTCTGCATGAATTACTTTCTCTATTTCAATTCCCCTCTCTTGATACATTGGTTCTGTCTAGGCAGTGAGTGAGCAAGGTGAACCCATTGGGCAGTTCCAAATTTGGGGGCTTGTCTGGCATTGCCCTTGTGGGCAATGGTTCTGTAGCTCCCCTCTGGTGACAGATCCTGAGGCCAGCCCAAGTGGTGGTCTAGTTCTCTTAAACTGGGGGTTGACTCTGGCACCATTTCTAGCAACGAGGCACTGCCAACCCAATGAGCTGATATTTGTGAACCCATTGATACCACTCAACAGATTCCAAACTAGAGATTCAGCAGCAAAAGAAAAGGTGACGTGTACAAGAGATATACCCCTGTTTCTCTTTCTTGCTTGCTGATTCTTTACAAACAGACTGGTTGTGTTTCATTTCCTCCTGACTGGGGATATACTCATGAATCATGGATTCCTCAAATGAGTTTCTGATTTTATTTAACTTCCAACTGGGCTCTTGAGTAGAACCCCAAATCCTATTTTATCTCTATTGTTTCAGACTCCTCTTATGTTGAGTTTTGATTTTGTCACTAAAGGTGTTAGGGAGTAGGAAAAGTAGACTATACATTCCCTCCTTCACCACACTTGACTACCTTTATCTCATGTCTCATCTAGGAGACCTAAAATGGGGGAGGAGGAAAATCAGAGGGACAGGATCCAGTGTCCTAGAGCAAGACTCCTGCAAAGATCAGTGGGAGGGGAAGTAGATCCATGTATTTAAAGTAAGGTCACACCTGTTTTATCATGTACAAGCCTTTCTTCTTAGCCTTGGATGGTTCAGTGACTCAGATGCAAGTAAAATTATGCTGATGAGATTTACAGCAGGGAGGGATCACTATCTGGATAAAAAAATAAAGATTTCAAAAGACCTTGAGTCTAGGTCAAAACAACAAAATGCAATTAAATGCTAAGTTCTACATTTATGTTTCAAAATTCAGTTATGAAAGTATATAGGATAGGAGAAACATGGCTTGATAACAATTTATATGAAAAAATTCTAAGATTTTAGATGACTCTAAATTAGCTCAACCTAATGTTAGAAAATCTTTCACACTCTCAAAAACATCTGATAAAATCTTGGTTCCTGCAATAGAAATGTAGTATTGTATTCAGATTAATGAAAGTGATCATATCATTGAACTCAGCAGTGGAAATATTTCCAGATATATTTATTATAAATAAAAAATATGAACAATGTGTAGATTATGATACCATTTGTGTAAATAATATCATGTATATGTGTATATGTGCTAGTCTGTGTGGAACAGATATGAACAATGTTCTACATTGAGGTTTCAACATTCAGTTGCAGAAGTATAACCTTCATAAAATTTTTAAAATGCTTTCAATCCTTTCTCATGGCCATGCATCTTGGTAGACATTGAACATAGAAGTTGGGCAATATATGAAGAACTTAGGAGGGCTCTAGGTTCTATTTTTTAGAAAGATATTGTGAAAAGAGAAAATATTCAAGGGAGAACGAAAGGATATAAAAGGAGCAGAAGGAGGGTGTGACAGGGGAGGGAACAAGTGTTCAAATTCTTCAGCTGTAATTGAGCAGCCCAAGGCAGAACAAAGACCAGCAACAAAACGCCATAAGAAGACAGTTCTATGTTCAATTCAAGGAAGGCCTACAATGCTCAAATTATCCTGTTATGGATAAGACTGAGTTTCCTTTCCTTTGTGTCCCCTGACAACTGGGATGATGATGATGTTATGAACAATAATGCATACCATTTATTGAGCGTTTACTAAGTGTTTTTCATTATCTTGTTTAATCCTCCCTACAATGCTATGAAGGGCAGAGAGATTAAATAACTTACCCAAGGATTGAATGTCCACCCACAACCCCACAAAAGAGGGTATGTTGGTCTGTTTGGGCTACCCTAACAAAATATTATAAATTGAGTTGGGTAGTTATAAACAACAGAAATCTCTCTCTTTCTTTTTCTTTTCTTTCTTTACACCTTTGACTTTTTAGGCTCAAGTGAGCCTCCCACCTCAGCCTCCCAAAGTGTTGTGATTATAGGCATGAGCCAACGTGTTGAGCCCAGAAATTCCTTTCTCATAGTTGTAGAGGCTGGGAAATTAAAGATCAAGATGTTCAGTGTACATTAGTTGAAGGACAAAGAATAATCTATAGCCAGGTGTGGTGGCTCACGCCTGTAATCCCAGCACTTTGGGAGGCCAAGGTGGGTGGATTGCTTGAGGTCAGGAGTTCGAGACCAGCCTGGCCAACATGGTAAAACCCCGTCTCTACTAAAAATACAAAAATTAGCCGGGTATGGTGGTGGGTGTTTGTAATCCCAGCTACTTGGGAGGCGGAGGCAAGAGAATCTCTTGAACCTGGGAGGTGGAGGTTGCAGTGAGCCGAGATCTCACCACTGCACTCCAGCCTGGGCAACAGAGTGAGACACCATCTCCTGCTCCAAAAAAAAAAAAATAAATAAATAAAATAAAATAAATAAATAAATAAATAAAGAATAATTTCTAAAAAGGAGTAAGCCATAGTGAAATAAAAAGGGCTTTGGAGTAAAATGCTCTGCTTGTGGCTATAGATCTTGAAATAAGCCCAAGGCATGTGAAACACGTTTCTAGAGCAGCCAGCCCTTGTCCGATAGAACATTCTGGAATGATAGAAATGTGCCATGACTGTGACATACAATAGATAGCCACTAGCCACATGTAGGTATCACTCTTTAATCTTGTGAACTTTTTAGCAAAATGAGAGTGCAGCCTATTTGACAATCCACTGTAAGGTTTGATATATGTGGATGTGATGCTCAGTGTATATTAGTCAAAGGAGAAAGAATAATTTCTCTGAATAGGAGTAAACCATAGTGAAACAAGAAGGACTTTGGAATAAAATGCCTTGCTTGTGGATATAGATCTTGAAACAAGCCCAAAGTACATGAAGCATGTTTCTAGAGCAGTGATTGTCTGGTAGAATATTCTGGAATGATAGAAATGTTTCATGACTATGACATACAATAGATAGCTGCTAGCCACATGTAGGTATCACTCTTTAATCTTGTAAACTTTAGATTAAAAATAAATTTAAAGTGGAGACTACCCTTAATTGTTTTCTGCACTAATGACAGTCCTATTGTCATTGCCATTGGGGAAACAGAAACATGAAACAACACTATTGGGTCCAGTGGCTCCAGAGGCATTTGGGTTAGGTTATGTAGTTTAGCTTATATTCTGGAACTTTCAGTAAAAGAGGACGGGCAACAAGGTTCTTCAAGCATAATAAAAGAAAGATATTTAAATAATGAAGTTTCAAGGATATGATCTTCTCCAAAAACCAAGACCTTTTCATTTCTCTCTCTTTAGCCACACAAATGCATATACCATCCATTTATTGATTCATTGTGAAAAAAAAAATTGCCATTCTATCAGGTATGGTGGCTCATGCCTGTAATCCCAACACTTTGGGAGGCTGAGGTGGGAAGATCGCTTGAGCCCAGGAATTCAAACCAGACTGGGCAATAGAGTGAGACCCCATCTCTACAGAAAATAAAACAATTAGCTGGGTGTGATGGTGTGTGCCTATAGTCCCGACTACTCTGGAGGCTGAGGTGGGAGGAATGTTTGAGCCTGGGAGGTTGAGGCTACAGTGAGCTGAGATCATGTCACTGTATTCCAGCTTGGGTGACAGAGTGAAACCCTGTCTCAAAAAAAAAAAAAAAAAAAGTCATCCTTTTTGTCTGTCCTGTCTCTCTCAATGGACAAAGTACTATAGTAAGCTACCATTTACTGAGCCTATTTGATCGTTTACATGTAACAGCAACACTCATCACATCTGTGAAGTAGGTGCTAGGTATTATTTCCATTTTACAGATTGGGAAACAGAAACTTAGAGAAGTTAGGCAAGTTGGCCAAGGCCGTAAAGTTAGTCAGTGGCAGAGCCAGGATTCATACAGTTGTGCTTAGCTGGAAAGTCCAGGCCCTTTCTACTAGCTCTCCTACACTCACACCGCACCCACATGTGCATATACATGCACGCACACACACACAAATCTTGTATCCTGTTGACTTTGAGTACTGTCATATTCGCATTTCTGGACCTAGCTTTGTAAACACAATGACATGCATGGAATTCAGGATTTTTTTCCCCCATTTTGTTTTTCTCCATGCCCAGTGAGCCAGATGTACAAATAAGTGGGCTTACTTGGTTTGCATTTTTGACATTTGAAAAGAAATTCCATGTTGCTCATGCTTATGAATGTGCCTCAGGCACTTGGGTGTTTCCACTTGTTGGAAGATCTTCTCTCAGACCACGTTCTTTTCCCATGGACTCCAGGGACTGTAGCAAAAGCTCGCCACTGGATCTGCCTGGAGCAAGCAGTGACTGTGGGAGTCAGAGGCTTCTGGTCTTTTTTCAGCTCCAGTTGGAAGAGTTCCACAAAATCATGTGATGTTTGGACTAAAAGGGCAAGCTAAAGAATGTCCCTTGCATCTTTCTCTGACCAGTGAAGTCTAAGCAGTGAGCAAGGGAGCCTCTCCAAGCAGCTGTTTCAATCGACTGGATGTGCCAGGACAGTGAAATAAAAGGTGAGTCTCTAAGCCAGGCCCAGTGGGGCTATTAACACTTAGCACTATTTCAGAGCAGCCAGTGAGAGTCAGGATGCACAGGGAAGGATATTGGAAGGCCCTGGAAGGGAACTTTTAGGTCATCTGGTTAAGTTCCCTCCACTAATGGGAGGGAGTAGCCGTGTTGGTGGTCAATAAGTGAGCTAGGAGAAAAAGGGACATAGCTAGTCTTTCAGAGATGGTTTGGTTAACCAGGACTAGATTTCTAGGTGTCTTAACCCTAAGGCCAGGTAAAAGGTCCCAGGATAGAGGGCAACCCTAATTGGTGGCACGTGGTTACCATTCCTGAGTAGCTTTGCTAACTAGATCACTTTTTTTTCTTTTTGAGACAGGGTCTCCCTCTATTGCCCAGGCTGGAGTGCAGTGGCGTGATCTTGGCTCACTGCAACCTCTGCCTTCAAGTGATTCTCCTGCCTCAGCCTCCTGAGTAACCGGGATTACAGGTGCGTACCACCATGCCTGGCTTATTTTTCTATTTTTAGTAGAGAAGAGGTTTCACTATTTTGGCCAGGCTGGTCTTGAACTCCTGACCTCAAGTGATCCACCTGCCTTAGCCACCTAAAGTGTTGGGATTACAGGTATGAGTCACTGTGCCCAGGCAACATCACTTCTTCTAAAGGCCTATTTCTTCAGTCCGGATGCCAAGAAGAGTGAGAGCTGCTGTAGAAGAAAGCAGCTTATTGCTGATAGAGAGAGAACATCTCTCAGTTTCCACCTTCTTCCCAGTTTCCTTCTTCATTTCACATTTAGAGCTTCCTATTTGTCTTCTTTTTTTTTGAGACAGAATCTTGCTCTGTCACCCAGGCTGGAGTGCAGTGGCGCAATCTGGGCTCACTGCAACCTTCCCCTCCCAGGATCAAGTGATTCTCCTCTCTCAGCTATCCAAGTAGCCAGGACTACAGATGCGTGCCACCATGGCCAGCTAATTTTTTTTTTTTTTTTTAGTAGAGACGGGGTTTCACCATGCTGACCAGGCTGGTCTCAAACTCCTTACCACAGGCAATCTGCCGACCTTGGCCTCTCAAAGTGCTGGGATTACAGGTGTGAGCCACCACATTGGGCCAACTTCCTATTCTTCTGTTCTTCTGAATTAAAGAAAGAATGAAATGGGGTTTTCCCAATATTTTTTCTCTCTCTCTCTGTTTCTCTCTCTTATGTTTTTTTTTTTTTTTTTTTTTTTTTTTGAGATAGGGTCTTGCTCTGTCTCAAAAACTCCCAGGCTGGAGTACAGTGGCATGATCATGGCTTCCTGCAGCCTCAACCTCCCAGGCTCAAGCAATCCTCCCAAGTAGCCAGGATTATAGATGCATGCCACTGGGGTTTCACAATGTTGGCCAGGATATCCTCTATCTCCTGACCTTGTGATCCGCCCACCTGAGCCTCCCAAAGTGCTAGAATTACAGGTGTGAGCCACCACGCCCGGCCGACTCAGCTGAATTTTAAGTATTGAATTGAACTATACGAAATTGTTGATATGCAGTCTATAAAAACTAAAATGTTTTGTTTTGAGATAATTGTAGATTGATAGTAGTTGTAAGGAATAATACCGAAAGACCCATGTACTCTTTTACCCGTTTTCTCCTAATAGTAACATTGTGTAAAACTATAATCTAATATAGTAACCAATAAGTTGATACTGATACATTAAAGATACATACAAAACAGTTTCATCACCACAGAATCCCTTCCATAGCTACATGCATCCTGCTACTCTCTGGCAGCTACTATTTTGTCCTCCATTTGTATAATTTTACCATTTAAAAATATTATATAAATGAAAATGTATAGTATTGGGATTAGCTTTTTTCACTTATCATAATTCCTTGGAGATTCACTGAGATTGTTATATGTGTCAATAGTTTGTTACTTTTTGTTGCTCACTAGTGTTCCATGGTATGCATGTACCACAGCTTGTTTTACCATTGACCCATTAAAAGATGCCTGGGTTGTTCCCAGTTTTGGGCTGTTACAAAGTAAAGCTACTGAACGTTCCTTTTATAGGTTTTTGTGTGTTTTCATTTTTTCTGGGATAAGTACCCAAGAGCGCAATTGCTGGATTGTATGGTAGTTGTGTGTTTAGTTTTCTAAGAAACTGCTAAACTCTTCCAGGGTGTCTGTACCAGTTTACATTCCTGCCAGTGATGTAGGAGTGATTCAGTTTCTCTGCTACATCCTCATTCTGTTAGGTGTATAGTGATATCTTATTGTGGTTTTAATTTGTATTTCCCTAATGGCTAATAATGTTGAATTTCTTTTCATATGCTTATTTGTTATCTATATTTCTGCTTCAGGGAAATACGTGTTCATGTCTTTTGCACATTTTAAATTTTTTTTTTTTTTTTTTTTGAGACAGAGTCTCACTATATTACCTAGGTTGGAGTGCAATGGCGTGATCTTGGCTCACTGCAACCTCCACTCCTGGGTTCAAACAGTTCTCCTGCCTCAGCCTCCCAAGTACCTGGGATTACAGGCATGCGCCCCCATTCCTGGCTAATGTTGTATTTTTAGTAGAGGCAGGGTTTCACCATGTTGGTCAGCCTAGTCTTGAACTCCTGACCTCAGGTGATCCACCTGCCTCGGCCTCCCAAAGTACTGAGATTACCGGTGTGAGCCATTGCACCCTCCAGTTTGTTTGTTTTTTAATGCTGAGTTTTGAGAATTCTTTACATATTCTAAATACTCCTTTGTTGGCTATGTGGTTTAAAGTATTTTCCCCAGTTGGTAGTATGTCTTTTCATCTTCTTAACAGGGTCTTTCACAGAGCAAAAAAAATCTTGCTAAGGTCCAACTTAACAATTTTTCCACTTATTGTACTTTTGGTAACAAGCCAAATAACTCTCTGCATAGCTCTGGGTACTAGAAAATTTTCTCCTATTTCTTTCTAAGTATTATAGTTTTACATTTAAGTCTAGAATCCATTTTGACTTGATTTTTGTATAAGGTATGAAGTTTGGGTCCTGGATCTTCTCTCTCTTTTTTTTTTCCCTACGGACGTCCAATTGCTCCAGCATCATTTGTTGAAAAAGCACATTTCTTCCACTGAATTGCTTTTGATCCTTTGTCAAAAATTAGTTGGACAGATTTATGTGGGTCTATTCTGTTTCTGGGTCTTTATTCTGTTCCGTTGATGTATGTGTCTATTTTTCTGCCAACACCGCACTGTTTTTGAAACTGTACCTTTATAGTAGGCTTCAAATTTGGGTGGAGTGATTCCTCCCATTTTATGTACATAAATACTTTTTCTCCCCCCTGCCACCCAATCACTTGAAGGCATGTTAAATGCATCATGGCTCTTTATTCCTAAATGCTTTCATGTGCATTTTCTTTTAATTTTTTTTTCATATTTTTCAGTTTTTAATAAGAGAGACAAAAGGTTTCACCACATTGTCCAGGCTGGTCTTGAACTCCTGAGCTCAAGCCATCTGTCCACCTCAGCCTCCCAAAGTGCTGGGATTAGAGGCGAAGCCACTGTGTGGGGCTTCAGTGTGTATTTTCTTAAAATAGGGGTATTTTCTTATATAATCACAGTGTAGTTATCAATGTCAGTAAGTTTTTTATTGATAAGCATTTTTTCTCTAATCTGCTACCTACATTTAATTTTTTTTGGTAAAATTAACTCAGTAATATGCTTTAGAGCCTTAAAAAACAAAAACAAAAAAATTACAAAACAGGGTCCAGTCTAGAGTCAGGTATTGCATTTAGCTGCAATGTCTCTTCGGTCACCTTTTTTTTTTTTTTTTGTGATGGAGTTTTGCTCTGTCTCCCAGGCTGGAGTGCAATGGCGCAATCTTGGCTCACTGCAACCTCCGCCTCCCAGGTTCAAGTGATTCTGTTGCCTCAGCCTCCCGAGTAGCTGGGATTACAGGTGCACGCCACTGCGCTCAGTTAATTTTTGTAATTTTAGTAGAGACGGGGTTTCGCCATGTTGGCCAGGCTGGTCTCGAACCCCTGACTTCAGGTGATTCATCTGCCTTGGCCTCCCCAAGTACTGGGATTACAGGCGTGAACCACTGCTCCCAGCCCAGTCACCTCGAATCTAGAACATCTCCATAGCTTTTCTTCTTATTTTATGACATTGATACTTTTGAGGAATACAGCACTTCTCTGTCCCTTTTAATAGTGGATTCCTCGTTTTGGGTTTATCTGATGTTTCCCCATGAGTAGCTTCACTCTGTGCATATTTGGCCAGAATACTCCATAGGTGATGTGTCTTTCTCAGCATATCACATCAGCAGGCATTCGATTTTCACCTGTCTCCACTGGTGATTTTTTTTTTTTTTTTTTTTTTTTTTTTACAGAATGTGACTGTCAGCCAGGCTGGAGTATCGTGGCACCATCTCGGCTCACTGCAGCCTCTACCTCGCTGGGCACAGGTGATCCTCCCACCTCAGCCTCCTGAGTAGCTGGGACTGCAGGTGTGTGCCACCATGCCTGGCTAATTTGTGTGTGTGTGTGTGTGTGTGTGTGTGTGTGTGTGTATGCATTTTTGGTAGAGACAGGTTTTTGCTTTGCTGTGAAGGCTGCTCTTGAACTCCTGGACTCAAGTGATCTGACTGCCTTGGCTGCCCGAAGTGCTGGGATTACAGGTGTGAGCCACCGTGCCCGATCTCCACTGGTGATTTTAATTTTGGTCACCTATAGAAGCTCTTGTCTGATATTGTTTGGGCCTACAAAAATGGCAATTTCTTTTTTTTTTTTTTTTTTTTTTTTTTTTTTTTTTTTTTTTTTTTTTTTTTTTTGAGACGGAGTCTCGCTCTGTCGCCCGGGCTGGAGTGCAGTGGCCGGATCTCAGCTCACTGCAAGCTCCGCCTCCCGGGTTTACGCCATTCTCCTGCCTCAGCCTCCCAAGTAGCTGGGACTACAGGCGCCCGCCACCTCGCCCGGCTAGTTTTTTGTATTTTTTTAGTAGAGACGGGGTTTCACCATGTTAGCCAGGATGGTCTCGATCTCCTGACCTCGTGATCCGCCCGTCTCGGCCTCCCAAAGTGCTGGGATTACAGGCTTGAGCCACCGCGCCCGGCCAAAAATGGCAATTTCATAATTTGACCTAACATAAAACCTTGATTGAAGTTTTAGATATCTAACCTGTACTCTCTGATGCTCAGCTTCCCCATCTGTTGAGTTTGGAGATTGTTTCCGCCCCCCGAGTATTATTCGGGAGGCTGAGGCAGGAGAATCATTTGAACCCAGGAGGCAGAGGTTGTGGTGAGCTGAGATGACGCCATTGCACTCCAGCCCGGGCAGTATGTAAAATCTGCCACATAAAAAACGTTCTATAAATATTAGCTGTTATTATTGCAGCCAGGTCGTGTTCAAGGGCGTTGGTTTTGATCTTCCTCTCAGTATCTCGCAATTCCAAGCAAAATCTCAACAGAGACCAGTGGTGGCATGGGGATGGGGTGAAGGAGCTTCAGTTCTGCCATTTCAGTTTCCTCATCTGGAAAATGGGAAACGCCTTCCACACCATGGGGTTGCAATGAGGTTTCATGAAATGTGTGTAAAAGTAGCTGGACATGGAACAGGTTCTCAAAAAATCATGGGTGACTAGTAATCCCTTGTATTAGGAAAACAGGAATATCTGTCAGAATTAAAACCACTTTCTAACGTGATGTTGTTTCATTCTGAGGCGGTAGCACGGTGTGAGTAAACATCGTCAGAGCCTAGGGCTCTGGAATTTCTTTAGCGCTGTGTGATTGTGGGCAGATGCCTTACCCTCTCGGAGCGTGGAGTGTATGGTTTGTAACTGGGAGATAAAATGGGTGAGCGCCCCCCATGACTCCTGTATTAATTAAGGGTGCTAACTGTGCCTCCCAAGTGAGGGGCGCGGGCCCGCGCTCACTCCCACCCCTCGGGCGCCAGGCGCCGCCGTGTGGGCCGGGCCGGGAAGCCTCCCCGTCGGCGCCAGCCACGGCTCCAGGCCCTAAGCTCCGCCCCCGGCGCGCGTCTCCAGGCAGCGGCCCGGCACCTGGCAGACGCGCGGCGGCGGCGGCGAGCGGTGGCGCTCGGCTCGGGCGGTGGCGGCGGGGGAGGGCGCGGCGCACCGATGGGCGCCACTGAGAAGGGAGGCCAGAAGAGCCGGAAGCTGTTTTCCTTGCGGCGGCCGTGGAAGGCGACCCGCCGGCTGTGGAGGCAGCGCTCAGCTCGCCAGGCGGGGCAGGGTGAGTGTGGGCGCGGCCGGTCGGGACCTGTTACCCTGAGGCAGGGGCGCCGCGGCGGCGGGGCGGTCCCCGGCGGTCTCTCGGGCCGCGTTCCCGGCCCCAGGAGCCTGGATGCCTAGGCGACCCCTGAACCCGACCCTTGGCCGCGGGGACGGGGACCGCTGGGGAAGCGCACCGATGGGGAAGCGCAGCGTTTTGTCTCGGTACAGTCTCCTTTCCCCTAGCCCCTACTCGTTGCTTTGGCTCTGGACACAGGGAAGCCACGGTGGCGCGGCGACACAGCCTCACTGAGGTTAGCTTGTCCCCGCCCCACACCTGGCCTGGCGCCTGCAATGCAGTGCCCTTTGGGGGAATGAATCCGAACCCGAGCGTCCCTTTAAGGTCCTCCCGCCCTGTACCCACCGCCTTTCTACCTGCCTGCGGTGATCTCGAAGCTCTCGCCACGATCAACTATTTCCTAGCACACTCAGTCCTGTCCTCGCCAGGGCCTCAACTCACAGCCAATCACTGACTCACTCCATTCATTCCACAATTTTTATCGAGCCCCTCCATCTGCCTTGATCGGAGGAGAACACGATGGGCAAAACCCGGCTTGTGGAACTGCTTCTAGAGAGGAAGACAGACATTACACACGCAAAACAGAGGAAGCCCGGTACACATTAATATGTGTGCTTGGAGGGAATCAGATAGTCTGCTGAGAGAGGAAAAAAGGCAGGGGGCCCGAGCTTCCGTGGCACGCGGACTGGGAAGGCCTCTCCGAGGCATTGCAAGTTAGTGGAGACCCGAGGACTGACGAGGAGTTACTCCAGCTTGGAGCCGAGTAATAGAGAATAGCAAGTGAAAAGGTTCCCAGAGTGCCTGAACTGAGCAAGGGGAAAGTGAGGGATGCAGGGCCGGGATGAGGTCTGGGCGGAACATGAGGAGGAGTTCAGATTTTATTCTACGTGAGCTGGGAAAAAACACTGAAGTGTGCTAAGCAGGGAAGTGACCTGATCTGCTGGTTCCCGGCTTTTCTCTGTTTGCAGTGTCCATGCCCGTACAGCCTGCCGGATTCCTACCCTCCTGCCAAGACTAGCACAAATGCAGTCTCTTCCCTGAAATCTCTGGGGTTCCTGCCACCTGTAACTCCTCCTTTAGCATTTCGTCACCTGTAGAGCGTTTGTCACTGTTCATCTGGTATTAAAGATTCCTCATTCTCATCCATTTCATCTTTGCATCCCCCACCAGGCTAAGTGCAGGGCTTGGTACTGTGTAGATACTGCTTATGAATGTGTCTTGTCTTGTCCTTTTTGTCTGTTTCCATCGTCTGAGGATCTTTCTCTGAGGGGTTGACATGCCTTATTTCTAAAATGGCCGACCAGATGCAGGGCAGAGCCAGATTGCACCAGGACCCTGCCATCGATATAGTTCCCTCACCCACTCCTGGTGTTTTGAGGATTAAATAAATTAATGAATTAAACGAGTTAGTAGTTACAAAGTGTTAGTACCTAGTAAGCATTATAAAAATAAATTTGAAAATGACCAGCAATAATTATCTTTCAAATATTTATTTATTGCATTAAAAACAAGCTTTTCTATTGGTGGTTGTTAGGGAGACTCTGCAGCTTGTCATTGTCATCTTGCCGGCTTCCAAGTATGTGTTCCTACTTTTTTTAAGTCAGTGCACCAATAAAATTCATTCCGTACTGTCAGCAAGAACTATTGCTGAGGCCGGGTGCGGTGGCTCAATCTTGTAATCCCAGTACTTTGGGAGGCGAGGTGGACAGATCACTTAAGGTCAGGAGTTTGAGACCAGCCTGGCCACGGTGGTGAAACCCCGTCTCTACTAAAAATACAAAAATTAGCTGGGTGTGGTGGCATACACCTGTAGTCCCAGCTACCTGGGAGGATGAGGCAGGAAAATCGCTTAAACCCAAGAGGCAGAGGCTGCAGTGAGCTGAGATTGCACCACTGCACTCCAGCCTGGGTCACAGAGTGAGATTCTGTCTCAAACAAACAAACAAAAAGAACTATTGCTGAAACTAAATAGGGCCAAAGGCTGACCACTTCTTATCATGAGCTTAAATGAGATCGATGATTGCAACAGGTATCCCTTGAGTGATAATTACATGCGTAGTGTTATTCCAGATATTGTGTGAATGTTTACAAAAGAGGAATAAATGAATATTGCCACTGTAGTTACTTGGGTTAGAATAAGTGTTCTAGTCTTATAATTTTTATTTTAATTTTTAAAATATTTGTTCTGGGATACACATGCAGGATGTTCAGGTTTGTTACATAGGTAAAGGTGTGCCAAGGTGGTTTGCTGCACCTATCAACCCTTCACTTAGGTATTAAGCCCAGCATGCGTTAGCTATTCTTCCTGATGCTCTCCCTCCCCTGACCCTCTCCACCACGGGCCCCAGTGTGTGTTGGTCCCCTCCCTGTGTCCATGTGTTCTCATTGTTCAGCTCCCACTTATAAGTGAGAACAACTGGTGTTTGGTTTTCTGTTCCTGCATTAGTTTTATAATTTTTAAAACCAGATCTATAGTGCCTAAAAAACCATCTCTGCTTCTGTGTTCCTGACCTAGCGTTTACTCACAGCTTCCCAGGGCTCACTGCCATCCCACACCTCTCTTTTCTTAGATAGGATCTTGGCTGCTCACTGCATTCCTCTACTATCTATCTTCCCCTTTCCCCATAAGCCCTGGGTATAAAGCCATTCTAATGTCTAATGTTATATGATACTTGACATCTTAAAGAATAGTTCAACTACAGGCTTTTGTTTAGATCTTGACAATACCCCTGGAAGGAGAGAGGGCAGATGTTATGTATTTCCCCCATTTTATATATAAGGGAAGGTAAAGCAAGAGGCACTAAGTGATATGCTGGAGGTCATGTGACTGGTGAGTGGCAGATTCAGGCCTGTCTATCTATACAACATCCTTTCTGCCACATCTCCCTCCACACATGAAAAAACATGTTTCAATAGCTATACTCATGGAAGAGGGAAGTAAAATGAATAAATATTACGCAATAAAAGAAATTTATAGCCGGGCGCGGTGGCTGAAGCCTGTAATCCCAGCACTTTGGGAGGCTGAGACGGGCGGATCACGAGGTCAGGAGATCGAGACCATCCTGGCTAACACGGTGAAACCCCGTCTCTACTAAAAATACAAAAAACTAGCCAGGCGAGGTGGCGGGCGCCTGTAGTCCCAGCTACTCCGGAGGCTGAGGCAGGAGAATGGCGTAAACCTGGGAGGCGGAGCTTGCAGTGAGCTGAGATCCGGCCACTGCACTCCAGCCCGGGCGACAGAGCCAGACTCCGTCTCAACCAAAAAAAAAAAAAAAGAAAAAAAAAAAGAAATTTATATCTCAATTTTATTTGATTTTTTAAAGTTAACCTGAATTTCTTATGATGATGTTAACATCATTTTGGGCATCTAGAGTCATACGCTTTGATGTCAGACAGGCTATTATTTGAATCTGCCACTCATAAATGGCACATTAATAAGCTGTGTGATATTAGACAGTGTCCTTAGTCTTTCAAAAATGGAGTTATATATTATCTGAAAAATGAGGATGACAATTCCTATGTCATGTAACTCTGATGATTAAATGCATTTCTGGTACACAGAGGTTCACAAAGGGCTGGTTACTTTTATTAATATTAGGTTTACTATTATATGTATTCATATTAATAAAACAAAACCTAATATTAATATGGTTGAAAATGTAGACTATTCTTAGAAAATAGTCTAGAAAACCTAGAAAAGTCTAGAACTTATTAGAAAACCATAATATTAATATGGCTGAAAATCTAGACTACTATTAGTATACTATTGTTAGTATAGACTAATAATAGTGTAGAGTTTCATAATAGTCCAGACTACTGTTAGTCTAGATTAATGCTTAGTCTAGATTGTCAACCATATGATCACACTCAAAATACGGTTAAAAGTTCAGTGCACTCTGGGAAGCAACCACAGCTGGAGGCTTTTTTGGGGCGGTTAACCCTTCTGGGTCAACCAGAAGGTCTTCTGCAGCAGCATCCTTCTTTGTGCCACCTTCTTCTTTTTCATCAGGAGGCCGCAGGGGAGAAGGAACATAGCTTATAAGGATTCCTGTCATCTTTGCATCCTAACACTGTGTCCTGAACATAGCAGACATTCAATAAATATGTCTGGAATGAAAGATTCCTTCCATTTATATATTTCCAAAGAGAATGACTCTGAAATTTACACTCTGAACATTTGTCACTAAAAGTTTAGCATAACTATCTAAAGGGACAATTACTGCATCAAACTGTATATATATATTTTTGATTTTGAGAGATATTGCCAAGTTGACCTTTGTATATTTGTGCTAATTCAGTTTCTGCCAACCGTGTGTAAGCTCCCTGATTCCTTACTGAATATGGTCAGACTTTTAAATGTTTGCTAATTTGATGGGTATGAAATGGTATTCCATGTTGTTTTATACTGAATTTTCTTGACAAAGAATGAAGCTGAGTATCTTTTCACAAGAATATTGGCCATTCTTGTGTGAACCTTTGTGAAAGGCCTATTGATGCCTTTCTCATTTCTTTAACTTGGTGGTTTTTTTTTTCTTATCCATTTTAGGAATTCTTTAAATATTCTGGATATGAATTATTTGTTGGTTTACAGGTCTAAACAACTTTTAAAAATATACTTAATCATGCCAGTAGTTCTAAATGAACAAGCTGTGCTGAGTTGAAATTAACCCTCCAAATGCTTCCATCCATTGTGGAAAACCATATTTTACTCAAACATCAAAGTTTGTAGGTTACAGAAAAGGGAGCAAATGAGGAAAGCACTTTATGAGCAGTAGACTTCTCTAGCCCTCGAAATTATGGTAGATAACCGGCCTTGAGTTCCTCCCACCAGAAATTCCTTCCTCTGAACCCTGTGCCGGGTGAGGAGCCCTTTCCTGAGCTGTGGTATTATCTGGGAAGACAGGTTGGAACTAGAGTCATTGTCCATCAGTAGATAGTATTTTCCAGAACAATTTATTTGGAGAAAAGGACAGAATTTCTGTCACGTTGATCAGTGGTTTATTCTCTCACTGCCATTGTCTAGCCATATGTCCCTAAAAACAAGCCACATTGAATGGAGGTCGTGATTCCTACCTAGCCTATTCCTAAGGATATTAGAGAGATCAAACGAGACCATAAAAATGAAAGGGCTGTGTAAATACAAGGTTTATTAGCCAGGCTATGGGAAGTAACCAACACTTTATCAGAGTGGGGAAACCTTACTGACCCACAATCTTTGGGTCTGTGGCTCTGGCTCTCCTCCTACCACCTGTTCTGCAAACAGGTGCACGATTGTAGAGATCCGTGGTTCTCCAAGCTTGGTCTCCAGACCAGCAGCATGAGACCAGCAGCATCAACATCACTCAGGATCTTGTTAGAAATGCAAATTCTAGGCCCCCTCTCAGAGCTACCAAATCACAAACTGAGGGGTGGGAGGATGAGAGGATGGGGAGGGATAGGAGGCTGGGACCTGGAAATGTGTTTAAATAAACTCTGCAGTAATTCTGACACATGCTAAAGGTTGAGAACCACTGACATAGTAGGATGAACAAGGGTTTTACAGTCAGCAAATGTGGGTTTAAATCTCAACTCTCCTACTTGCCAACTTGTGACGTGTAAATTACTAGGCCGTCTTGGATTTCCAAACTCTTACCAATAAAAGGAAGACCGAGTGTGGTGTTGCAGGTGAAGCCACTCTCCTTTCCTTCCCATTTCCCTCACAGGACTGTGTGAGAAATAAATGACATGACGATTCTGGACTCTGCTGTGTTTAGCTATGTGTCTCCTTTGGCAAGTCTCCTTGCCTCTCTGCCTCGTTTGTCTCATCTAATAAAACGAATGGCAAGAGTTAACATGTGCATTGCTTTTGTCACACTATGTGCCAGCCACTATCTTAAAGAGTGTATGATTTCAGCCGGGCGCGGTGGCTCAAGCCTGTAATCCCAGCACTTTGGGAGGCCGAGACGGGCGGATCACGAGGTCAGGAGATCGAGACCATCCTGGCTAACACCGTGAAACCCCGTCTCTACTAAAAAATACAAAAAACTAGCCGGGCGAGGTGGCGGGCGCCTGTAGTCCCAGCTACTCGGGAGGCTGAGGCAGGAGAATGGCATAAACCCGGGAGGCGGAGCTTGCAGTGAGCTGAGATCCGGCCACTGCACTCCAGCCTGGGTGACAGAGCGAAGACTCCGTCTCAAAAAAAAAAAAAAAAAAAAGAGTGTATGATTTTAGTTTATTCTTATAATAACCCTGTTTTATAGCTTTCGTTTTACACATAAGAAAAACTGAAGCAGAGAGAAGTTCAGTAACATTTCCAAAGTTATACAACTAGTAAGCTGGGATTCAAACCCTGGAGGTCTGCTCTGAGTCCTTGCATTAAAGACAATGCTTGCCAAATAATAAGTTCTCAACAAATGTATGATGATGATGATAAGAAAACAGCTTGGCATGTAGTAGGTACTCCATATAACCCATGCTGCCCCTTCTCTGTGACTAGCCCTAATCCTAAACATCTACCCCCTCCCCACAGTAAGCACATTTTCTTTTTCCTTCTCACCTCTTTTCTGGCCATTTGGGTGCTCTGAGCAGGCCAGACAGAGGCTTGGCTGGGTGCAGGAAGACTGAGTGTGGGGTTGCAGGTAAAGCTAAAGCCACTCTTTGGGAATGAATGACTAAGCAAGCAGAAGCTCTAGACAAGTCACTGAAAGATCATTTCATCTGCCTAATTTGGGACATATGTTCTGGGTCTCTGCTTACCTATCAACTAATCAAGAATAAAAATGCCTCAAAAATTCCAAGGGCATGTAAAAGCTTTTTTTTTTTTTTTTTTAAATTTACTTATTTTTTTTGGTGCCCAGTGTTTCCTCAGAGTAAAATTTGCAGCTGGGAAAGTTTAATCCACAGTATGATAGCAGTGTTGTTTTTCCTTTCATTTTTGTTTTGCTCGGACAATAAAAAGCCTTATTCCCTTTCAATTCAGAGTTTCACTCGTTGTTCTTGAAAATTCCCTTCAGTTTAGCTCTCAAGATGGCCTCGGTTGCTAAGCATGAGTCACTGGTTTAGTGACTCAGAGTGGCATCTAACAAGACAAGGATGTGCAGGGTTGTCAAGGGACCTAGTGGCCAGTGGAGCCTGCCTGATGCTTTTCCTAAACCCAGTTTTTGAGATAGAGCATCTTGTCCATTAGCGGCTGTTTCTAATCATCCTCAGTACCAGTTTATCTGAAGCTTGGGGTCTGATAGAGACATTGCCTTGTTGTGGAAAGCTCTAGACTCCATCCTTGTCCTTAACTGGGTGTGGCCTTCAGATTTACTGTGTGACATGACAAGACTTCTGAGAGTTCACCCAGCTCTGCTTGGAATAGCCACAGAATCAGGAGGCCTGTGCTTCTGGAAATACTGCATCAGGAGGGAAAATAAAGGCTCTTTATATTTGATGAGGCCTTCAAACCTCTTTCAACTTAAGGAGAAAAAAGATTAATTAAAGTTGGATAGAGAAACAGACACGTGATGAAGCAAATATACCCAAATGTACTTGGATATGGGGCCCACTGAACTTTCTTTCAACTTTTTGGTGTGTTTGAAACTTTTCAAAATACAATGTTGGGTACAATGCAAATACCCCTAGAAATGATTACACTTTTGAAAACATTATTACTTCCTTTTGTAATATAAATGGGTGTCTTCCTTCCCTTCTTCCACTTCCTTTCTACTCCTAGCATTGGTCTTTTAAAAATTTTGGTTTGGGGAGCCTTCTTTATTAAAAAGGGCCTGGAATAGTTAGAAAGAACGAATAAGACCTAGTATTTGATAGCACAACAAGGTGACTAGAGTCAATAATGATTTAATTGTACTTGTTAAAATAACTGAAAGAGTATAATTGGATTGTTTGTAACACAAAGGATAAATGCTTGAGGGGATGGATACTCCATATTCCATGATGTGATTATTACACATGGCATGCCTGTATCAAAATTTCTCATGTACCTCATAAATACATACACCTACTATGTACCCACAAAAATTAAAAATAAAAAAATTTTTTAAAAGGGCCTGGAGTGAGGGTGGTTGGTGATTGGTTATTCCTTTATGCCAAGGACTTCATATTCTTCTTCATATGTAATTCTCACAATAATCCTACAAACTAGTTATTATTTTCCATATTTTATGAGGAAACTGAAGCTTAGGGGAGTAAACTTGACCCAGTTACAAGTTACTACTCATCTTACAGGATTTATGGAGCCCTTATGTGTCAGGCTTTGTGCTATGAACCTTAAACGTATTAACTTGTTTGAGCCTCACCCAGCTGTGGAAGATGGGTACCATTATCACCTCCATCCTGCAGATCAGGAAATGGAAACTTAAGAGAGGTGCAGCAACTTGTCTCAGCTTATATTCCAGGGATTGGTACATGGCAGGGCCCATGTTTGAATCCATTCTCTTACACTATTTTATTTAGTTTTTGAGACACAGTCTGGTCTGTCACCCAGGGTCTTTCTTGCTCTGTTGCCCATGGCTCACTGCAGCCTTGACCTCCCAGACTCAAGCATCCTCCCAACTCAGCCTCCCAAGTAGCTGGACCACAGGCTTATGCCATCATGCCCAGCAAACTAAAAAATTTTTTTCATAGAGACAGGGTCTCACTATGCTGACCAGGCTGGTTTTGAACTCCTGACCTCAAGCCATCCTACCACCTTGGCCTCCTAAAGTGCTGGGATTACAGGCATCAGCCACCTCTCCCAGTCCTCTTTTGCTTTGGAGCTCTTGCCCTACTATTCAAACCCACGCCTTGGCGTTTTTTTTTTTTTTGCCTACTTTGGTAAATTGGCATATCTAGTGGAAGCCTCTTGACCTGAGACCACAGGCTCCTGAGGACAGAGAATGTTTTGTTCAGCACTGTGTCATTCCTAGTGTTCACAGCAGTGCCTGGTACCATGAATATTATTGAATAAAAGAGTGCATGAATGATGGCTTCTCACCACCTACTCCCTCACCTTCTCAGTCCCCCAAAGTGCTCCTCTTGGGCACATTTTGGCTATCCTGGACTTGGTCCTTGGAGATAAAGATGCCCGTTTCTCTGATGTGGTTTAGCCAATGTCTCATTTGGTGGCCGGTAAGGAGTTGTAATGAAGGCAGCTTTTCCTTATTGGTCTTAAGTTGTCAAAGACAGCAGAAAGATATTATCCATTGCCACGGAAAGATGGGAACCAAAAACAAATACTTAAAGTTCCCAAAGCTTTCAGGGAGTCTTCCAGTTGTGGCAACGAGAAGTCAATGCAAGGCCCCCTAATAGCCATGAAAGCTCTCACATTATAGCTATATTTGACTCTTGGGTTGCAGTAATGAGCAGGTGAACACTGGCAATTAGTCCTCTTAAATGTGCCCAAGCAGTTGGTAATTATACCCTACATTTATTTAGTGTTTTGTTTACAAAATTCTGTTCTCCCTTTTAATGATATGAACAACCCAGTACATATATAGGACAGCTATGATTATTCCCACTTTGCAGATGAGAAAACTCATGCCAGAGAGGTTCTGTCACTTGCCCTACACTACTCAGTTAATAAAAGGTAGAGATGGTAGAAGATAGGTCTTTAACCCTTTTAATGCCTAGTCCAGCAAAGTTTTAATGTCAATATTGCATTTAACTCAGTAATTTCTGAGGATGAGAGTAACAGGAAGATGTATTCCTTTCTGTTGCTCTTCTTCCAATTGGGTTAGGTTATGTATTTGAGTCAGTTAGTCTTTCTGGATACCAGTTTACTAATCTGTATCATGGGGAATAAACACCATCCATCAGTGAGTATGCATGAAGCAGAGGAGATTGGGAGGGTTCAGAACTTAAAAAACAGTTTCTGAGTGAAGCCGTTTGGAAGAGACTGTGATGACTCTTACCCATTGTCCATAAAACAAGTAAAATGGCACCTCCCTTGGCCCCCCTGCCTAAAATGGCACCCCTGTTACCTCATTACCATGTTTCATTTTTCTTCACAACATTTATTGCCATTTATTATATGTCTACATTACCTGTCTGAATCCTTCCACCAGGGTGCAATAGCCAAGAAAGCAGGGACCTGAAACCCTAACAGTTGGAATAGTGCCTGGCACAAATAACCACGTGTTGAATAAATGATTGAAGGAATGAATGAATGAATCTGAGCTGTGGAATGATTTAGAGTAAGTGAACTGAATGACTGATTTACTTGAATCCTCCTTACTCTCCAACGGAGGGGTCTTATGGTTTGGCATCCTCTTACCTATTCCTAGTCTGCCACTCAATGGCTTACAACCAGTCACTAAAGCCTCCTTGAGTATCAACTTAGGCCTGAGTGAAATGGGTTCAATAACCTGTGTCCATGCAGCAGACACAGGCCATTATATTGCACTGTATGCCTCTGTACTGTAACGCCTGTGAGCAGCTTGAGGACCGAGGGCTGGTCCTGTGCATTGTTGTATCCCCAGTACTTAGCATACAGCCTGGTCCACAGAGAGGTAAAATAAATGTTGAATGAATGAATGAAAGTACAGGGCTCTTAATCCTCCTCCAAAGCTGACTTACCATCTGAAAATAAACCTGGTGCATGACACAGACATCCCCTTCAGAGATGAGGAGGCGCTAAACAGTTAGTTCCCTATCCTGAGGGAAGGAAAGGCAAGCCTCCGCTCCAGATCCGGTTCCATGCCATGTTTTGGAATTTGTGTTTACGTCTGCCTTCATCCCCATCCTTTCCGCTCCAGTATAAGCAAAATTATAACCCCGCACACCGACTTGCATGCAATTATCATAGCCCGAGTGCTCCTCCGTTGAGAGACTTCGCCCCCGAGACCGCTGACTGTGAATGACAAATCAAAAGTCAGGGTTGCAGAATCAGACGGACTTTCCTGCTCATTTGCAGCAGAGGGAGGAAGCAGAGAATGAAAGATTCTGAAAATAAAGGTAAGGGGCGGACTGCAGAAGGATGGCTAAGAGAGGGCTAAAGGCTAAAAGATCCTAGGGATGCGATGTCACTCCACAGACATATTTAGTTTGTATTAATGACTAGTTTAAAATTACCGTGCCTATATTAACATTCTAGTTATATAATAAATATGACTTTAAAAAAATGACTAGCTTCTAGTTTCCAAATATTGTGTCATTCAGCTTTCCATTTTTGTAGTACTAAATATAACTCTATTTTTGCATTCTTCATTTAATCTTGGCTGAGTAACACAGCTTTCACAGATTTCCTTAGACTAGCTCCCAGATTTTTGATAATTTTATTTTGGGGGTGTTCACAATAGTCAATAATGAATATACAGGTTTTCAATGCATTATTAGAATAGGAATATCTGAAATACTTGGGACTTAAAACAGTTTGGGTTCTCAAGGTAAACGCTGACGGAGAATCCTTTAATGAACATTAATCTTTTTAGGAGCGCTCCATGGGGAGCCGTCGCTGACCTTCAGAACTGTTTATCTTGCAGAGAAATGTTGGGATGTAAACTACCCCCCCTCCATCAGCCTTCACTCCTTACCTCCCCCTCACCTCCCAACACTCTAATTCTCTTGGTGGGGGATGGGGGAAGAGAGAAACCGATTTAAATAAAAACTCAAAAAAGGAAAGGGCTCACTGAAAAATGAGCCAACCAAATTTTAAGTTCAACAACAAGCATTCTGGAGGATTCTGGGGTTTTAAATTCGGAGGCTCCTTAAATGTTCTGCCGCATTTGGGGGAGGAGCGATGGACCCTTAGGTCTCCGGAGGCTACACGTGTTCCCCGATCCCGTTTCCGGGGGGAGCCCTTCCTTCCTATTGCGCTGGTCGTGCTCCTGGCCCGCGTGCCCAGGAAGGGCGCAGAGGGGCCGCGCGCCCGGGGGAGAGCGCTCGCGCGGTCGCCGGGGCGGAGGACGCTGTCTCCGCGCGGCGGTGCCGGGCCGCTGCTTCCGGAACGCTAATTTTAGGGTTCGCCGGCCCCCCTTTATCTTCACCCGGTTTCCGTGCGAGCTGCTGCGCAGCAGACTGCGCTTCGAGTGCGCTGGGTTTTAAGGAGGCCCCGGCGCTTTCCCCTTGGGCTTGGGGGCTTGGGTGCGCAGGTGGGGGCTGGCACGCAGCCACGCGGGCAGGTTTCGCGCAGCGACCCTCCCGGCACCCGAGCTAAGTTCTTTGGGTGAGCGGTGCAACAACGGAGGCCCCAAAGCTCTCTGCGCGCAGCGCCGCCGGTCTTGGCCTTCTCCAGTCCTCGGGAGTCTGCCACCCTCTCTGGCTTGTTGTAGGAATCCCCTCCTGGTGGTGGGCAATGATGTATACATATTCAGCGTTAGAAAAAGAAGGAAAAAAAAAGCGCACTCACAACCTAATGCAAATGGAGAGAATGGTATTTTAATCTATGAAACTGTAATGAAGGCTCTTAAACAATCCCACTTTCCATAATTGAGGCTTTCAAAAGGGCCAGGTAGTGGTGTTTGTTTAACATCTCATAGGCTCTGGATCATTCACATCCACGTATTGATCTATGTGGTTTTGACATTTACATTTTAATGAAGCAGCCTTAGTGGGGAAGAAAACAGCTATGCATGGGCCTAGTAAGCGGGAAGAGGACCTGTTCACTCCTGTTTCTAAGCCAGCATTTACGAGTAGGTATTACCTGTGTGTGAAATCAAAGTATTTTAAAATTAACTCTAGGAAGAATGTTGGTTTTTCCTGTGTTGTTTTCAGTGGTTGGAGAAAGGGTTTCTGGAGAGAAAAAAAAAATTGCTTATTTGCCAAGTCATGCTAGGCCATGGACATAATTTAGAAAAAAAATTAAAGCTGCCTGAATTGGAGGCTCAGGTTAAGGTTAATATTCAACATTGTTTGAAATGGAAACACTCCTGGTTTCTCAGTGTATCAGTGTGTTTTAAGCTCAGATCCCCGGACTTTTTTTTTAAAGGAGAATTGGTATTTAGAATTTTTTTTGAGACTGAGTCATGCCCTGTTGCCCAGGTGGGAGTGCAATGGTGCGATATCCGCTCACTGCAATCTCTGCCTCCCAGGTACAAGCGATTCTCCTGCCTCAGCCTCCCAAGTAGCTGGGATTACAGGCGCATGCCACCATGCCCGGTTAATTTTTGTATTTTTAGCAGTGACGGGGTTTCACCATGTTGGCCAGTCTGGTCTCGAACTCCAGACCTCAGGCGATCCATCTGCCTCGGCTTCCCAAAGTGCTGGAATTACAGGCGTGAGCCACCGTGTCTGACCAGTATTTAAAATTTTTATTTTACTTTGTACTGGGAAGAGCCTCGGGTTTGGAGTCAAGATTGGTAGGCTCTGGCTTGTTCAGTTATAATTCATTTGTGACCTAGGACAGGACTCTTTATTTCTTTGGGTCTCAGTTTCTTTATCTCTAAAATGGAGAGCTACCATCACATGAGTGGTTCAGGAAATGTTGACTTGTGGCTTAAGAACTGCCTGCCTGCCCTTTCTATCTTTTTAGTTCATCTTAGGACAATTCAATGAGGTTTTTAATACAAAAGACATTGTGTAACATTGATCCAGCATATCTCAAAATGTTTTGCAAGCCAGGAAAAAGAAATTAAGTATAAGGCAACTGAAAAGAAAATAGTTGAGTGAGTTAATAAGTAGATATTGGCAAACATGACAGCTAATTATAATAATAACAACTATAGCTCCTATTTAATGAACAACTGTTATGTGAAAAGCTCTCTGGGAGGTGCTTTACATATTGTCACAACACTGCAAGGTAGGTGGTATTTTATTTTGAAGAAATGGATTAAGAATTTTGTACAAGGATACATACCTAGTTAATGGCAGAGCCATGATTCAAAACCAGGTCTTTTTTAAATCTCCAAAACCATTCACATGGTAGGCAAGTACTTGAAAATAAGTAGCCCTGTACTCTGTAAAATTACAGTTTTTAATAAAATTCTCAACATTTTTAGAATTAACTTACCTATATAAAAAGGGAGATGTGAACTCTAGAATAAATGATGGCTTTTGACTAATGTTTTAGGTTGTTTTTATTTGGAAAACAGATATTTTAACTCTTCAAATTCAGCTCCAAATTTTCTTTTTACTAAGTTCTTAGAGTATGTTATGCAGCAAGGTCTTAGAGGCGGAGGTACAAAATAAGAATGAAGACTGAAAATTTGGGTGAAATTTTTTTTTTTGGTCTATAAGAGGTCAAAGAAAATAGTTCTCATTCCAATTTTTCTGTTATTTTTCTAGATTTTATTTAAAAATGGCAAACATAGCATTTGTTTAGCAAACAAAGTTACACATAACATTTTAATAGTAGGATTTAAAAGTTGTCATGGCTGGGCGCGCAGTGGCTCACGCCTGTAATCCCAGCACTTTGGGAGGCTGAGGTGGCGGATCACTTGAGGTCAGGAGTTCAAGACCAGCCTGACCAACATGGTGAAACCCCGTCTCTACTAAAAATACAAAAATGAGCCACGTCTGGTGGCAGGTGCCTGTAATACCAGCTATTCAGCAGGCTGAGGCAAGAGACTTGCTTGAACCTGGGAGGCAGAGGTTGCAGTGAGCTGAGATAGCAAGACTGCACTCTAGCCTGGGCAACAGAGTGAGACCCTGTATCAAAAAAAAAAAAAAAAAAAAAAAAAAAAAAAAAGTTGTCTATGCCAATGGTTCCTGAGAGCTTTTCACTGGAAGTTATTACAAAATCTAATTGGGTTTGAGCAGAGTCAGATTCAGATTTTTAGGATCTAAATATTAAAAAATAGTGTGGTGTTCATCCTCCAATCTGTAATTCAAAATATGTATAAATAAATTTTTAAGAAGTGATTTTTCTTAAACATCATGACTACTTTGATACTTTTAGAGAAAACTCAAATTCAAGGATTTTTGTCACTGTTGCTTGTAACTGGGTGAGTTGGTGAAATGATACTTTAGCTGGGGTGATCTGTAAATGACCAAGTGACTTCTCAGAGCTTCAGGGGTAGCATGTGGTTAAGGTGGGATTAGAGACTGGTCTATGCCAGTGGTAATGAATGGGTGTGGTATTGCTTTTTGGGGAACACACTGGAAATCTGCAGGTGTGTTATTTGATGGTCATATGATTGAGGGGCACTAGTAGCATTCATTGGCAGAAACTAGAAATGATAGTGCCTTCCAGTGTTCTGGATTGTTCCATTCAATGATGAATTAGCTCATGTCCTGTGCAACTTTCAAACGTTTTGCCGAAGATGTGGGTGAAAACCTTCTATACTTTTTTGGGCTTAGATCATAAATTGGTTTCACTATACACTGAAACTTCCAGGATTAAAAATGCTGTGTAAATCTAAGGAAGATTATACTGAATTTTGTTCAGGAAATCACTTACCCACAGCAATGCCACTTGTGTTTTAGACACCAATATAACACACCTGAATCATAAAATCTATATACAGATGCAAGTAGCTACCTACTTAATTATGTTTTCCAATATAGTCTTGTCTGAGCATTTGCATATTGAAATACATGTTGCTTTATTGTAAATAACTTATTTCGCTTGTCTTTTACATTACTGTTGAAACATAGATGTATATATACATATGTATAGTTTAATTTTGTGTTAGGTTGGTTATTTCACCTTTAAATTTCATTTTGAGATACTAAACAAGAAAATACAAAATATTTTTATATTTATATGTATTTGTGTTACTCAGAGTTTACAAAATGATTTGATTTTTACCCCTGAACATTTTAAAATAATTTGAACCAACATTAAAACTTTTGGAGACTATAGGTTCAATAAGGTATTTATGGCTTCTTTAATAAAGATTAGAGCAGTCTGCAACAATGAGATTGAGCTGAGCGTAAACTACCCTCTTTAAAGGGCAGATATACTGGGCTAAAAGGGTTATAAATCTTCTAAAAGTGATGTCACTGGTCATTGATTATTTTTATGCTATTGTTACTTCCACTAACATTTTTATTTTTTATTTTATTATTATTATTATTGAGACGGAGTCTTGCTCTGTCACTCAGGCAGGAGTGCAGTGGTGATCTTGGCTCACTGCAACGTCCACCTTCCAGGTTTAAGCAATTCTCCTGCCTCAGCCTCCCTAGTAGCTGGGATTACAGGTGCACACCACCACACCCAGCTAATGTTTGTATTTTTAGTAGAAACAGGGTTTCACCATGTTGGCCAGGCTGGTCACCAACTCCTGACCTCAAGTGATCTGCCACCTTTGGCATCCCGAAGTGCTGGGATTACAGGTGTGAGCCACCTCACCTGGCAAATTTTTTAAAAACGTTTTATTTATATTCTCTCAGCAGGACAATCTTCCTAGCATAACTGTTGAGGGCACCACCGGTCTCAAGTTTTGACCTTGTTTTTTTTTTTTTTTATCAACTTAAAAAAATTATTATTGGGCCGGGCGCGGTGGCTCAAGCCTGTAATCCCAGCACTTTGGGAGGCCGAGACGGGCGGATCACGAGGTCAGGAGATCGAGACTATCCTGGCTAACACGGTGAAACCCCGTCTCTACTAAAAATACAAAAAACTAGCCGGGCGAGGTGGCGGGCGCCTGTAGTCGCAGCTACTCCGGAGGCTGAGGCAGGAGAATGGCGTAAACCCGGGAAGCGGAGCTTGCAGTGAGCTGAGATCAGGCCACCGCACTCCAGCCTGGGCGACAGAGCAAGACTCCGTCTCAAAAAAAAAAAAAAAAAAAAATTATTTTTTCATTTTTATTTTTGACTTGACAGTAACTATATATTTATGGGGTACAATGTGATGGTTTGATACAGAGATCTATATTTTGGAATGATCAAATCAGGCTGATTAGCATATTTATCACCTCAAATATTTATCATTTCTTTGTGATAAGAACATTTAAAATCCTCTTTTAGTAATTTTGAAATATACAACACATTATTATTAACTCTAGTCACAGTGCTGTGCAATAGGACACCAAAACTTATTCTTCTGTCTGCCTACTGATCAGCATTGCCCCTTTCTCTGCCCATGCCCCCACCTCCCAGCATCTGGTAACCACCTTTTGATTCTCTAATTCTGTTAAGTTTAGCTTTTTTAGATTCCACATACAAGTGAGATCATATGGTATTTGACTCTCTGTGGCACTTTAGAATTTCATTTTCTAATTGTTTATTCCTGGGATGTAGAAATAGAGTTGATTAGGCCAGGTGTGGTGGCTCATGCCTGTAATTCCTAGAACTTTCGGAGGTGGAGGCAGGCGGAACACTTGAGGTCAGGAGTTGGAGACCAGCCTGGGCAACATGGTGAAACCCTGTCTCTACTAAAAGTACAAAAAAACTTAGCTGGGTGTGGTGGTGTGTGGCTGTATTCCTAGCTACTTAGGAGGCTGGGTGGGAGGATGGCTTGAACCAGGAGGTGGAGATTGCAGTGAGCCAAGATCACACCACTGCATACTCCAGCCTGGGCAACAGCAAGACTCCATCTCAAAAAAAAAAAAAAAAAAAAAAAGAAATATCGTTGATTTTATATATTGACCTTATTTCAGTGACCTTGCTAAATTCACTTATTAATTTCAATAGTTTTTAGATTTTAGGGGGCTTACTGTGTATACTGTTTATTTTTCTGTAATGACAGTTTTATTTCTTCTTTCCAATCCTTATACTTTTTCCCCTTTGTCTCATTGTACTAGCTAGGATCTCTCTTATAATGTTGAATAGAAGCAGTGATGGTGAGTATTCTTATCTTGTTATTGATCTTAGGGGAAAAGCTATCACATTTTCACCATTAAGTACAACATTTGATGTGGGATTTATATGGACACTTAAAAAATTAGATTAAGGAAGTTACCTTCTATTCCTACTGTGCCAAGTTTTTATCTTGAATCAGTTCTGAGTTTTAACAAATATTTTTCTGTATTATGTGGATCATATGATTATTTTATTCTGTCAGTATGGTGAATTTCAGTGATTCTTGAATGTTAAACCAACTTTGCATTTTTGGAACAAACAACTTGGTTGTGATACCTTTTTATATATTGCTGGATTTGACTTGCTAATATTTTGTTGAGGATTATCTTTGTCCATGAGAGAGATTAACCTGTGATTTCCTTTTGTTGTGGTGCCCTTGCCACGTTTTGGCATCAAAGATATGTTGGCCTTGTAAAATGAATTAGGAAGTATTTCTTATTTCTCTATTCCCTGGAAGATTTTTGTGAGATCAGAGTTATTCTTTAAATGTCTGGAAAAATTCACTGGTGAAGCCATTTGGGCCTGGAAATTTTGTTCTTGGAAGGTTTTAAAATATGTTTGTTTGTTTGTTTTTTTTACTTTTGTAAAGATGAGGTCTCACTATGTTGCCCAGGCTGATCTTGAACTCCTGTCCGCCTTGGCCTCCCAAAGTGTTGGGCTTACAGGCATGAGCCACTCTGCCTGGCTTCAGTTGTTTTAATAGTGTATGCTGTTCAGATTTCCTATTTTTGTGTGTGTTTTAATAAATTGTGTTTTTTTAGGAATTTGTCCATTTCATCTGAATTTTCACATAAGGTTTTCTTTATATTCTTTTATGATCTTTAAAAAGTTTTTAGGTGGTGTGCTCTTGTCTCTGTTTTTTATTTCTGATAGGGGCATTTCTATTTATTGTCCTGATAATTCTCACTTATTTTGATGCAATATTGTCAAGGTCTTATAAATTTGAGTAGTCTCTGTAATCTTTTACTTGGTTAATTTTTTGTATTATACATTTATTTTTCATCTCATGAGTTCCTGCTTTTGTCTTTATTATTTCCTCTTACACTCTTTGGCTATAACTTTTGACTTCTTTTTTAGTTTTTTGAGATGGAAGTTTGTATCTTTGATTTTCAGCTTTTCTTTTTAAAACTGTTTTCATTTAAGGCTACACGTTAATATCCTTTAAGCTGGCCAGGCATGGTGGCTCATGCCTGTAATCCCAGCACTTTGAGAGTCCAAAGCAGGCGGATCACAAGGTCAGGAGTTCGAGACCAGCTTGGCCAGTGTGGTGAAACCCTGTCTGTACTGAAAAATTACAAGAATTAGTTGGGCATGGTGGCGTGTGCCTGTAATCCCAGCTACTTGGGAGGCTGAGACAGGAGAATTACTTGAACCTGGGAGGCGGAGGTTGCAGTGAGCTGAGATCATGCCACTGTACTCCAGCCTGGGTGACACAGCAAGACTCTGTCTCAATGAAAAACCCTTTAAGCTATATGTTTAACAGCCTTTAAGCATAGCTTTTGTGTCCACCTGCAAGTATTGTTATGTCATATGCATTATTTAGTTTAAAATATTTTATACTTTTCTTTTTGATTTTTTTGACCCGTAAGGTAATGTAACAACATGCTTGTTAATTTTTAAACAGTTGGGGAGTTTCTAGTTCTCTTTTTGCCATTGATTTCTAGCTTGCTCTGACTGTAGTCAGAGAATATATTTTGGATGACTTGGAAATGTTTTAGACTTGCTTTGTGACCCTTCGTATGATCAATTTTTATATTTATATGTTGTACTTAAAAGAATGTGCATACTAAGATAGTTTGGTTCTGTGTTCTACATATGTTAATTATTTCAGTTTGTTAATCTTGAGGTGCGAATCTTCTATGTCCTCACTGATTTTTTTCTCATTCTGTTGGTTCCCAAGAGAGGGCAAACTCTTCCATTATAATTTTAGATTTGCCTATTTTTCCTTTTATATTTGCCAATTTTTGCTTTACTTAATTCTGTGGCTCTGTTATTAGGTGCATACCATATACAGTTATAGTTGTTATGTCTTCATTATGAAATGTCTTTCCTTATCTTGAGCAATACTCCCTTATAATCTACCTTTTTGATATTAATGTAGCTATACCAACTGGGTTAATAGGCACATGGTAGATCTTTTCCAATTTGTATACTTTTTCTTTTTTTTATTATTATATATTTTTTTGAGAAGGAGTCTCACTCTGTCACCCAGGCTGGAGTGCAGTGGTATGATCTTGGCTCACTGCATCCTCCGCCTCCTGGGTTCAAGCGATTCTCCTGCCTCAGCCTCCCAAGTAGCTGGGACTACAGGTGTGTGCCACCACAACCAGCTAATTTTTGTATTTTTAGTAGAGACGGGGTTTTGCCATGTTGGCCAGGCTGGTCTCGAACTGCTGACCTCAGGTAATCCGCTCACCTTGGCCTCCCAAAGTGCTGGGATTACAGGTGTGAGCTACCATGCCCAGCCTATACTTTACTTTTTTCTATGCCCAGATATGTAATCTATATCTTTTATAAGCAGCCATAAGTGAATTTTTAAAAATCTAGTCTGACAATATGGTCTTTAGTTTGAATATTGAAACCATTTAATATAATTACTGATATGTTAAGTGCTATAGCTACTGTGTTACTCCTTGTTTCTTATTCGTGTCCCATCTGTTTTATATACCACTGTCTTTTGGATTAATCAAGCATTATTTTTAACTTTCTCACATATTCGTTTCACATTTGTTTTCATTTTACTTTTTTTGTGTGTATGTGTGTGTGTGTGCCTGCGCACGTGTGCAAGTGATTACTCCAGTGCTACTTATACTTAATCATGTTTCAGACAATGTTATGCTCTTAGAAGACTTTAACTCCATTTACCCTATCGCCTCCCTCACCTCACTTTCTGCCTTTTGTGTTATTATTGTATTTTGTTTTAATTATACATTTATTAAAGCCCCATAGGACACTAAAATGATTGTTTTATGGAATATTCATTTAAATTTACCCACATGTTTACCCTATTCATTGCTTTTCATTTCTTTCTGATTTTTTGTGTATTCCCTCTGGGATCTTTTCCTTTTGCATGAAAAAAACTCCTTGTAGGATTTCTTATAGTGCATATATGCTAGAAACAAATATTCTCAGTTTTTATGATCTGGAAATGAGTTGATTTTGTCTTTACTTTTGAAAGTTAATTTTACTAGGTGTATAGAATTCTGGGGAAGCAGATGTTCCCCCAGCACTTTAAAACATGTTATCCCGTTGTCTTCTGGTTTTCATCCTTTCTTGGATAAGTAAGCTGTCAGTCAGTCTTCTGTTGTTATTTGGTGTTGCATCTTTTTTCTTTGGCTGCTGTTAAGACTTTCCTCAATTGATTTGGTTTTCTTTTTTTTTTTTCTTTTTTTTTTTTTTTTGAGACGGAGTCTCGCTCTCTCGCCCAGGCTGGAGTGCAGTGGCCGGATCTCAGCTCACTGCAAGCTCCGCCTCCCGGGTTTACGCCATTCTCCTGCCTCAGCCTCCCGAGTAGCTGGGACTACAGGCGCCCGCCATCTCGCCCGGCTAGTTTTTTGTATTTTTTTTTTAGTAGAGACGGGGTTTCACCGTGTTAGCCAGGATGGTCTCGATCGCTTGACCTCGTGATCCGCCCGTCTCGGCCTCCCAAAGTGCTGGGATTACAGGCTTGAGCCACCGCGCCCGGCCTTGATTTGGTTTTCAACACTTGTCCCAGGTGTGGTTTTCCTTGTGTTTATCCTGCTTGGGGTTTTCAGTCCTTGAATCTGTGCGGCTTGAGGTTTTTTGTAATTATCATAATTCTCTGCAATTATCTCTCCAAACAGTGTTTTGTTCCTCTCTTTCTGGGACTCCAGGTACCTTTATGTTAGAACTTTTTACCCTGTCCCATATATTCCTTCATTTTCTGTATACTTAGCCCTTTTCTTTTTCAGAAAGTTTTGTTATTTTTTTGTTGGCCAATCTTAGAGCTTACTGGCTCTCTCTGCTGTGTCTAACTTGTTGTTACAGAATCATTAATTTCTTAATTTTGTTTTATATTTTTCAGTTCTAGAGTTACTATTAGAATTTTTTTTTTTTTTTTTTTTTTGAGACAGAGTCTCCCTCTGTTGCCCAGGCTGGAATGCGATCCCGGCTCACTGCAACTTTCACTTCCTGGGTTCAAGCAATCCTCAGCCTTCTGAGTAGCTGGGATTACAGGCATGTACCACCATGCCTGGCTAATTTTTGTGTTTTTAGTAGAGACAGGGTTTCGCCATGTTGGCCAGGCTGGTCTTGAACTCCTGACCTGAAGTGATCCGCTCACCTTGGCCTACCAAAGTGCTGGGATTATAGGCGTGAGCCACCACGCCCAGCCTCTATTAGATTCTTTTCCAAAATAGATTATTCACCTTGTCATCTGTTTTCTCAAATACATACATCACAGTCATCTTCAAAATCTTTGCTCAGTAACTTCAATGTGTGGGCCACTTGTGAGTCTTTTTATCCCTTCTTTTTTTCTTCTTGGTTGTCTTTCTTCGTATGCCTGGCAGTTTTTTATTGTATGTCCAGTTTTGTGTATGAAGATGCTCTGGATGATGTCATCTACCTGTTGAGAGTATTTGTCCTATTCTTTGTCAGAAGTAGAACAGAGATCACTTCAATCCAATCAGGCACTCAGTCCAATTAAGTCTGTTTTGCAGACTTTTAAGGTTTAGTCTACTTCTGGTTCTCCTAATCCCAGGCCCCTAGGGGAACTGATTGAGAGTCTTGAGATGTTTCTCACCACCCTTTCCCCTTGACAGACCCTAAACTCTAATTTTTGTCTCCCTAATACTGTGAACTTGCTGAAAACTCTACTCAGCAAAATGTTCATTGTGCTTTTCATTTGCTTTCTCTTTGGCTTCTCAGCCTCTGCTCTGGGCAGCTGAGTCAGGAATATCTGAAGGAGAAAACTCCTGGCAGGCTGTGAGTTACTCTAGGATGTGCCTTTTCAGTCCTAAACTCCACTTTTTCTCTCTGCAGCCCTGGAAACTGTCTAAAATTCTGCAGGCTTCTCTGTGCCTTAACAGCTGCCCCTCGCCTGGCTGTTCAGCTTCTTACCGCACGCTAAGAATTGGCAAATACCCTAAATGGGAAAATGGGCTTGCAGAAAGTCAGGCTCACCTCAGTGAGCCTCCCCTCTGTCCAAGATCTGGCTCCTCAAATCCTGGCTGATTAGTAGCTTTCCTATTGCTTCACATAGATGTTTAAAAATTTTGTCTGGCTTTTCTAATTTCCCACATCAGAACCAGTCTGCTACAACCTACTCTATTAAAGCTGGAAGTTAAACATGTCTGTGTGTGTGTGTGTGTTTTTGAAATGGACTATGTTAAAAAATAAAAATCGCAGGCCAAAAACCAAGGTAACAATGTCATTTTAAACATATAAATTTAATAAAGGATATATGTTCATTTTTAGTTACTCGGTCTTGCTTATTAAAAGCTTGTCAGTACCTTTTTTCATATGTACTCTGAAATTCTTACAAATATATGTTGCTTTGTTCCAGAGAACATGTGTACTAAAAGACTATAACTTTTCTGAGTCTGGTTCTCCATTCAAATGTTTAATACTTTTGTGATTTTATGATTTTTAATTGTCAACTCTTACCTCCCAATTCAACATGATCCTAAAATGTACAAAATAATTTGAATGATTGAGCTTCAAAAAGTTTAGAAAACTTGATCTTGTAACTTTTATTCCAAAGCTTAGTTGAGTGGGGGAGAAGTACAGGCTTCTGCCTTTAAGGGTATTGCTTTACTTTTGGGGCAAAAAAGCAAGGGTTTTTGAAGGGGGACTTGATATGAACGGCATGCAGGGGAGGGAGTGAGCCACTGGGGATCTCAGTGACTTGCTTTGGTGCTTTATCTACCAGGTGGTTGAGCTGGTGCCTTCGCAGGCAGAACTAGGTTGTAAGGTGGCCAGAGTCTTGAGATGCTCTCGAAGTGGGAGTGAATTTCGTCATGGGCATACTTTAGGTTATGATTTGTTATCTCTTGAGGCAGTCTCCTGGTCGAAGAGACGTCTGGCTCTGGAGCTTCTAAGTGAGCACACAGATAAGCTTGCCCTATAGGGAGGTGTCTGGTGAAGGGAAGGTAAAGGTTATCATTGCATTTCTAAAGAGCTAAGTAGGAAGTGGGGAAAAAGGGAAAAGGAGGAAACAGAAAAGAAGTAAAAAGTTTTTTTTTATGAGTAATTCTTTCTCTTAGAAAAAGGCGGCTACTTGGTAACAGTCTAAACCCTTTACCGTGGCTGAGTAGGTATTTTTTTCAGCCTCTTTCCCAGGTGGCGTGCTGCATTTAGTGCTGTCATTCTCATGTGCTTCATGTCACTGCCAGTATGTTCAGCCTCTCAAATTCAAGCTCCGTTCATTTATTCATTCATCTCATATGTTTTTGATCACTTATGTGCTCAGGTCTCCTTCTTTTTCAAATCAATATTATGGCAATTCTAGGAAATGATCAGGGAAATTAAATAGGTCAATTCGTGTGACATAGCTCTGAAAGGCAACAAAGTGATTGGTGGAATTTTGGAAATGTTTTTTACATTTCTCCAAATTTTCTTTTAAAATCAGACAAACACACTCACTTATTTTTCAGTCTTTTCAGATATGTTCCCCCACTCCAACTCTAGTGCTTGAAAATGTACTAAGTAAGAGGGCTTTGGGATGCCCGAAATAGTCTGTTACTTAATCTGGCTGCTGGTTTTTAAACCAGTGTGTGAAAATGCCTGGAGCTCAGCACATGGTTTGTTCACGTTTCAGTATGTCTGTTCTACTTTAATAAACAAAATGAGCTTTTTACTGATAGATTAACAAGAAAGTGCCAAAGAGAGAGCTTGAGAACCTCTGATCATGTTCAGCCTCTTCATGTTATGGACAAGGGAATTGAAGCTTGGGAAGGAAAAATTACCTGGGGATTGGGGGAACGTCTCATAACCAGGACTGGTACTCAGGCCTTCTGACTCCTAGTTCATCTGACTTTTCCTAACTTGTTGATCAGGAAAGGGGTGAGGAAGAATCTAGCATGCGCTAACATTGGAGCTGGGCGACATTCTCAGAATCCCAGGTGCATCCTGCAAATCAGCACTTCACTCCCTACTCTTTCTGCCCTCCTCCATCCCCTTCCCCATGGCAGTTTAAAAACAGACACTTTTATCTCCTGCAAACCTAGAGATGCTTGTTTCATCACCTAAGAATCATTTGACTACATATGCTGAGAAAAAAGGGAAATTGGTGCCTGTGAAATCTAACAAGAGCCCAGCACAAGGTATGTTTGATCCTCTTTTAAAGCCATTTTTAGTTTGGTGCTGTGTGTTTAAATTTAGAATAACATTTTTACAACTTTGGGGGAGGGGCGGTGATGGTGGAGTGCGGAGATTGAACCCAGCTGTGACTCCTGCTGCTGTGAGATAAAT
Organism: Rhinopithecus roxellana; assembly: GCF_007565055.1. Classification (NCBI taxonomy): domain Eukaryota; kingdom Metazoa; phylum Chordata; class Mammalia; order Primates; family Cercopithecidae; genus Rhinopithecus; species Rhinopithecus roxellana. The sequence goes on along the minus strand of NC_044560.1, from coordinate 43,568,889 downwards.
GGGAAAATCTGGGAACCAGTGTTAAAAGGAGAGGGCTCTTTAGAGAGGTAGCTGCAGGGAAGGGGACTTGCCTTAATTGGGATGGGGGTGGGGATAGGGCCAAGAAACAGTGGGAGCTGTCTCTTCCCCCTCCTGCCCTGTGGGATCTGACCTACTGAAAACAGAGTGAAGACTATTTTTGATTTGGTTTGGAAATCCAGAATTTAATATTAAAATACACATTAAATATTTCAATAAATAAATATTAATATGTTAATAATAATGTCAGAATGTTAAACTATACATCTGATATATACACACATACATGCATATGCGTGCACACACACAGCTTGGAATTGGTAGTGTCATCCTGGCTTCATTTTACATCCTCAAAGGCTAGATGTTGGGTTTCCAGTGTGCTGTTTCTTCTGCCTGGAATACATTTTCTCTCCTATTTGCCTGGCTCAGTTCTACTCTTTCTAGTAGTAGCTTCCTCTGACTCTCGGTCTCCTTCCCACTCCCTGCCTGTGACAGGTTTCCAGAGCATCCTGTGTTTTCCCTTTTGTGTCACTTCCCGTATTTTTAATTATTAGATGAAGTTTGGGCACGGCATATGTCCTTAATACATAGAGGAAAGATGAGAAGGCAAGGAGACAGGGAAGATAAAAGAAAGCTACCCTTGGATCGCTCCTCTTAAACTTAGCAAGGTAGACAGGGTCCTTAACTTTTCCGAGCCTCAGTTTCCTCACTTTCAAAGTGAAAATAGTAATACCTAACTCATAAGGTTGTTGCGAGATTAGAAATAATATATTAAAGGCACCTAGCATGTCTAACACATAGTAGGTACTCAGTGTAACATAATTTAAAATGTATGTATACTCTCAAAAGGAAATTATGAAAATTCAGAAAAGCACAGAGAAAGCCTGTAAAAACATTCATTATCCTGTCTCTTAGAGATACTTGCTGTTAAATTGAGTGGATTCTTTTTCTATGCATATCTTTATATATCTATATAATGTACTTTACTTAGTTCAGATTATTCATATTTTCTTTTTTTCACTTAATATGGCGGCCCAAACACTCTCCACATTTTTAGAGTCTGTAAAATACTACCGTATTATATTTTGTAATAATAGCTGGGCCTTCAGTTATTAAAAGAAGATTTAGAAACTGACACTTCATCCATTCAAACTCTACTTTTGCCAGGACAATATGTTTATGTGTTTAGGAGGATAATTCATATTCCTGGGTAAACAAACGATGTAGTGGAAAGATACAAATGGACTCCTCCCTCCATTCCTTCCTCTCTCTCTCTCTCAACCTTTCTTGCTTACTTCCATGGACAGGAGGGTTGTTTTGATTTTTAAAGTAATGAGGCAATTAGGTGAAATGAAGAAATCCATTGGCCTGGAAGTTTGGAGGCCAGAAATTTTCCTCCTTACAGTCCAGTCACTGACTCACTTTGAGGCAGTCATTTCATTTTTTGGTCTAATTTTTTTCATTTGTAAACATGGGAGAAGTGGGTTTTATTAGAGAGATTTTCAGATTGGGCTTTTCTGAGTGAGTGTTAGAGTTCTGTGGAGATGTTTTTTCATATTAGGTAGATTTCCTCCCAAGGGAAAATTACATGGCTAAAAAAAAATTAAGTTTCAAGTTTCAAATTGTATTTTATTTTTTAGACAGGGTCATGCTCTGTCACCCAGGCTGGAGTGCAGTGGTGTAATCTTGGTTCACTGCAACCTCTGCCTCCTGGGTTCAAGCAATTCTTGTGTCTCAGCCTCCTGGGTAGGTGGTAATACCGGTGCTCACCACTACACTGGCTAATTTTTGTATTTTTAGTGGAGATGGAGTTTCACTATGTTGGCCAGGCTGGTCTCGAACTCCTGACCTCAAGTGATCTGTCCACCTTGGCCTCCCAAAGTGATGGGATTACAAGCCTTAGCCACTGTACCTGGCTCAAGTTTCAAATTTTAAATGAAATCTCAGTGTACTTTTTCCTTTTTAAAACTGAGATATAATTCACATACCATAAAATTCACCTTTTAGAAGGGTACAACTCAGTGGTTTTTAGTATATTCATAAGGTTGTACAGTCATCACTACTATCTAATTCCTTAACGCTTTCATGGAACCCATTAATAATCGCTCCCCTTTTCCTCCTCCGCCTAGCCCCTGGCAACCACTAATCTATTTGTCCCTGTGGATTTGCCTATTCTGGACATTTCATGTAAATGGAGTTATAGTATGTGGTCTGGCTGCCTTCACTTAGCGTAATGGTTATAAAGTTGATGCACCTAAGTAGTTGTACCCTAATTACTTCGTTTCTCTTTTTCCATTTCGTTTAATTTTTCTTTTTTTTTTTTTGAGGTGGAGTCGCACTCTGTCGCCCAGGCTGGAGTGCAGTGGCGCAGTCTCTGCTCACTGCAAGCTCCGCCTCCTGGGTTCACACCATTCTCCTACCTCAGCCTCCCGAATAGCTGGTACTACAGGTGCCTGCCACCACGCCTGGCTTTTTATATTTTTAGTAGAAACAGGGTTTCACTATGTTAGCCAGGATGGTCTCGATCTCCTGACCTCATGATCCACCCACCTTGGCCTCCCAAAGTGCTGGGACCTCAGGCGTGAGCCACTGCGCCCAGCCCCTTTTAAATTTTTTATTTTACTTATTTATTTATTTTGAGACAGAGTCTGGCCCAATTGCCAAGGCTGGAGTGCAATAGCATGAATGTGGCTCACTGCAACCTTGACCTTCTGGGCTCAAGCTGTCCTTCTGCTTCAGCCACCTGTGAAGCTGGGACCACAGGTGCATGCCACCGTGCCTGGCTAATTTCTTCATTTTTTTTTAGAGACAAAGTCTCACTTTTGCCCAGGCTCAAGTGAACTCTTGGGCTCAAGTGATTCTCCTGTGTTGGCCCCGCAAAGTGCTGGGATTACAAGCATGAGCCATCACACCTGGCACCATTCCCTTTTTTCAGCATCTTAGAAAAAATTTTTTCAAGTTTGGGGGAAAAAAAAAAGCTTTGTCCGACTGTTAGAATTCCCGTAGTAGTATAATGCTTTATCTACAGAGTTTGTTGAGATGCAAAAACAATTTCAGTATTTCAGACTTTTAAATAAAAGGCTCTATTTAGTACATGTGAAAACTTTTAAAGCTCTCCCCTTCCCCCTTAAAGCTAAGAGACTAATACACTGATTGCCAGTCTTATTTTCCTCCTCTGGGTTAGGGGAGGGGATTAGGACCAGCCTTTCATTGGATGAAGGTAGTTGAGGCTGGGATTAGGCCCTTTTCAGAGGAAAAATCAAGATATTAACATGTCACTAGAAGGAGGAGGGATGGATGGTGGGTGGGTTAAAACAACAGATGCCAGGTGTACGTAACTGGGATGGACTTTATCTGCTGCGCTATTGGTGCAAAATCCTTTCCTCTTATGTGTCTCCTGGTGTTCCTAAGAAAATATAAGGAAGTCACCTGCAGTTTGTAGGGAATGAGCTATTTACTCATGCATGAGCTGTGTTCTCTAGTTAATAAGAGATTGAAAGGAAGAATAATGTCAGAGTCCCTATCCAAATTATGAACTCCTTGAAGTCAGAGACTGTGTCTTGTCACAATTATACCTCCAGTGTTTGATATGGAACCTGGCATACATGAGTCATTCAATGAATATTTGTGAGATTACTTGGTTTGTTGCCTTGTTGACTTAAGAAAACTTTTTATTTTGAAATAATCATAGATTTGTCAGAGATTCCAAAGAAATGTTCAATGATATCCTGTGCATCCTTCATCCTCTAGCCTCCCTGAATGTTCACATCTTATACTACTGTAGTTCAATATCAAAGCAAGACATTGACGTTTGCACAATCCATAGAACTTAAGGTTTCACCAGTCACACATGCACTAGTTTATGTGTTTGTGTTTATGTTTGTAGTTCTATGCTATGTACTATGTGAATATATGTAACCTTAACTAACGACCATGGTGATCAAGATGCTCAAATATTACCACACACTCTTCTTGCGTTACCCCTTTATGGCCACCTCCATTTCCCAGTCCTTAACCCTTGGAAATTTAGTCTGTTCTCCATCTTTATAATTACGTTATTTCATGATTTTTTCCAGAAATGAAACCATGAAGGTATCCCCAAGATTGCCTTTTTTCACTCAGCATAATTTCCCTGAGTTGCATCCAAGTTGTTGGATGTACAACATGTACCAACAGTGCATTCCTTTTTACTGCTGAGTAGTATTCCCTAAAATGGATATAGCATAATTTCTTAAAATATTTATCCATTGAAAGACATTTGGGTGGTTTCCAATTCTTAGCTACTAGGAATAGAGCTGCTGTGAACATCTGTGTACAAGTTCCTGTGTGAAAGTGAGTCTTCATTTCTTAGGGATAAATGCCCAAGAGTGCGATTGCTGGATTGTATGGTAAGTTCATTTTTAAATTCCAGCCATTATTGTATGAGTGATCCAGTTTCCCCATATCCTTGCCAGCAATTGGTATAGTCACAGTTTTTCTTTTTAGCATTTATGATGAGTGTGTAGTGATACATTGACTTTTTGCCCCTCCTCCTACTAACAGACATGTTAAGTTTTGAACTCAGCTTCCCAACTCTCAGTGGCCTGGTCTGTGATTTCCACAGGCCTCCATACTTCTGACCTCCTCCTACCTCCATGACCTTGACCTGACTTCTCTTTCCTGTCTCCCCAGCCTGGGTCACAGGGTCCCCTTTTTACCACAGAATCCCTTTATCTCAATCCTGCTATCTTCCCAGTGCCTGGAGAAAGTCACAAAAGTGCTCTCTACTGCTGCCAGGCCTCTGATGTTATAGCTCCTGGGCAGTCCTTTCCTTTACCTCAGTGATGTCACCCTCCCATTTCTGACAGCACTGCTCTATACAGTGAGGTCTTCTCCCAGAGAGGACCTTACCACCTCTCAACAAGAATGAGACTGTCCCAGCCTGAAGCTCCTCAGCATCTCCTTTCTCCATCTCTGCCTTTATGTTTCTTGCGAAAGCCAACTCCTCATGTGTGCTTGTGTTCCCAGAGAACCTCCAGCTCCCCAGGGTAGGGATTTATCAGAGGAATCTATTTTCAGACTTCCCTTCATGTGTTCTCCTTTTCCTCAGAGTGTCCTTAATGGAATACCCACACCTCTCCTCTAGTACTGCATCTGTTGAATCAGGGTCTCTGAAGGTTTGCAGGGCGGGGGGTCTCTGTGTTTTTTCAGTCTTCTCAAGGCCTCCAATGGGGAGTCAGATTCAGAGATGGCTGCCTCAGGGGCTCTCTGGGCCCCTCTTCTTCACACTACCCCTCAGTAGTGTTTTCCCCTAACTTTGGAGAACCAAATTATTTTGTTCTGGACTCACTGTTTTTTTTTGAGACGGAGTTTCACTTTTTTTGCCCAGGCTGGAGTGCCATGGTGCGATCTTGGCTCACTGCACCCTCTGTCTCCCAGGTTCAAGCGATTCTCCTGCCTCAGCCTCCCAAGTAGCTGGGATTACAGGCACCCACCACCATGGCTGGCTAATTTTGTATTTTCAGTAGAGATAGAGTTTCACCATGTTGGTCAGGCTGGTCTCGAACTCCTGACCTCAGGTGATCCTCCCACCTTGGCCTCCCAAAGTGCTGGGATTACAGGTGTGAGCCACTGTGCCTGGCCGACTCACTGGGTATAATTCTGCTGTTTTCCATCTGGTTTCTGCATTTCTGCCCAGCTCCTTTAAATTTATAATAATAATTGTAATTATCAGGTTGCTTTGGTTTTGTAGTCTTATTGGCGCCTGCTTTGCAGTGTCATCAGTTTCATCTTTACAACCTCTGATGCTCTAACTTTCTTGCGTAAACCACAGCAATTGCTCTTCTTTCCTTGCACAGAGGTAGGAGTGTTCTCAATATGACCACCATCTGGTTTCCCAGCCTAGGTTTTCACAAATCTCCTATATGTGATTTATGTGGCCCCTAAAATGCCTGGTGTACAATTGCTTAGACCATGTTCTTTTTGGATTTTGTTATTTGGCCTTATCTTATTGCCCCTCCCTTAGAAGTACACCTCCCAATTCAGTCTTTGGTCAACTGAAATTTATTCTTTGTCAAAGACCCTTTTCCAACAGTTTATTCTCTGCAACTTTTTATGAATTGTTGCCTGAACTAGATGTTCGGTTCTAACAATATATATCGCACATGATGCCAAGCACTGTTCTGAGTCATGGTCATATAAGGTGACTGGGAAATGATCCTTGCCCCCCGGCCCCAACAGGTGTTCCCAACCATTTTTCCCTTCTCTAATCTCCCACAGCTTTCTCTCCCCACACTATGATTCTTTTTTTTCATTTTCAGCAGTATTTTAGGTTTTTTGTTTTGTTTTGTTTTTTGAGAGTCTCATTCCATCACCCAGGCTGGAGTGCAGTGGTGTGGTCTCTGTTCACTGTAGCCTCTGCCTCCTGGATTCAAGTGATTCTCATGCCTCAGCCTCCCGTGTAGCTGCAATTACAGGCATGTACCACCACACCAGCTAATTTTTGTATTTTTAGTAGAGGTGGGGTTTCACCATGTTGGTCAGGCTGATCTTCAACTTCTGGCCTCGAGTGATTTGCCCACCTCGGCCTCTCAAAGTGCTGGGATTAAAGGCATAAGCCACCATGCCCCACTTTATTTTAGGTTTTTGAGAGGAAATAATTTGTCAAACCCAGGGCCCAGCACTCTGCCTACCACAAAAGTTGATGTACAGGATATGTTCATGGCATAATTTAACATATCCCTCTACCTCCCTGCCCCAGCAACTTGAAAGACCAATGAACATGTGCTGAATTAACTCCACTCTTACTGTGTGTATATTCTTCTCTCATATAACCAAAACCTAACTTTTGTTAATTAGGATTCTGCATTAGCCATTTTAATAGCAGAATTCTAAGTTATATAGAACAGTAGTTATCCTTTTTTTTTTCTTTTTGAGATAGGGTTTTGCTCTGTCACCCAGGCTGAAGTAAAGTGGTGTGATCATGACTCACTGCACCCTCCACCACTGTGGCTCAATCAATCCTCCCACCTTAGCCTCCTGAGTAGCTGGGACTACAGGCATGCGCTACCACACCTGGCTAATTTTTAAATTTTTTGTAGAGACAGGGTCTCACTTTGTTGCCCAGGTTGGTCTTGAACTCCTGGGCTCAAGAAGTCCTCCTGCCTCGGCCTCCCGAAGTGTTGGAACTACAGGTATGAGCCACCGCACCTGGCCAGTTATCCTTTTTTATTTGTTTGTTTTCTGTTCACCTACAGATCACTTTTTAGGGTTGAAAAGCCCATGCACAGAAAACTACAACAGAAAAGATGGGAGGAGTGTGTTGGTTTTGATGTAACTCTAGTGAGGTGATGAATGTAAATTTAAAATCTTAAGTATACAAAATAGGTTATTAATACACTAGAGAAACAATAAAGGCGCTGCTTATTTATCTTTTACCATGTACAGGAATTGTGCTAAGTGCTTAGCATATATTAGCTCATTTAAACCTAGCACTAATCCTGAGAAGCATGTTCATTTTATTGATGAAGACCTTGAGGATGAGAATTGTGAAATAACCTGCTAAAATCAGACAGCTAATAGATAGTGTATCCAGGATTCCCATATAGGTTTCTTTGATCCCACAACCCATGTTTTCTATGCTGTTTTGCCTCTCTAGATAAAAGCAGAAACTCTCACATGGTAAGAGTTAATGCCTACCTAAAGTGTATATTTTGAAAGTTATTAAACTTTTACTGGCCCATATGAAAATGCCTAAGTCAGTGATTGAGTGAAGGAATGAATGATTGAAAGGAAGAGTGGATGAAAGAATAGGGTAGATTGGAAGTAGCATATGTACTAGTCTGCCAGATATTCTAATACCCTGAAAATCAGATATTTATGGTGGTATATTTGTGGGAAAATTATCTTAAAAAGATTGGAAGTCCATTAAAAATGCAAACAAATGAAGTAGTGGCCATGTAAAAACATTGAGGGGATAACGAGCTTATATACAAGATTTTAAAAAACAGATACTTAAAAGTTCATCAGTCAGTGGAGTAATAAGATGCTTTTGTAGTTCATTTTGGCCTCATTTCATTACCTCCTTTAAAAGTCCTTTCTCAGTGCCTTTTGAATAGTGGTTATTTATTCCTATTGCAATATATTTCCTTTCATTTATTTTATCCTTTTAGACTTTGGAGACTAGGTCCATTTTATTAAGCTTCAAGAGATTGAATGAAGAACAATCACTCCGCCATTTACCTGCCTCCATTTACTTTGCCATTTAATCTCTTTTATTTATTTATTTTTTTGAGGCAGAGTCTTAGCCTGTTGCCCAGGATGGAGTACAATGGCTCACTGCAGCTGTGACCTCCTGGGCTCCAGTGATCCTCCTGCCTCTTCCCAAGTAGCTGGGACCACAGGTGCATGCTACCATACCTGGCTGATTTTTGTATATTTTTGTAGAGACAGGGTTTCACCATGTTTCCCAGGTTGGTCTTGAACTCCTGGGCTCCAACAGTCTGCTTGCCTCGGCCTCCCAAAGTGTTGGGATTGCAGGCATGAGCCACTATGCCTGGCCTAATTTCTTTTAAAAGGGTACCATTACATGAAGTGCTGGGAAGAACACTGGGGGTCTTAGCATTGGGAATGTAAATGCTTATTTGAATTCTGTTTTCAGTGCAATACTCAACCTTATACTCTGCCTGATGTTCCCTTGTCCATTGAACCTCTTGTTACCCTCTCCAGAGAATAAATCTCTAGTTTTCTGTTGGGGTTGGGAAATGGCAACTGCCCATCTGCATGCTCCAAGGAAGGGGATCTGGGGGTCTTAGTATTGCCTTCACCTGCCTACATTGCCATTAAATCCTGAGTCCTTAGGGGATTCCACGATGTAACTCAGCTTGCCAGGTTAGGATTTAGCTTAATTCATTCTGTTTTTATGTTCTGAAATTTATTGCTGTTTTCTCTGAATTCATAAGAAAGTTTTAAAAGGTTTGAAAGAAAAGCAATACAGAGAAGCTTAACTCTAACATGAAAAATTTGTAACTAATGGCAACATTGGGAAAAAGCAAGATTGGCAGCATATGAAAGTAAGAACATTGCACAAATGGGCATATTTAGTCAGAATTCTTAGGAGATGAACTGCTAAACATCAGCTTCAGAATCCTACATAATGATTTGTCAGTATGTGTATGCCCAAAGAACATTGAATTTGTAGGCAAAATTTTAAGTTAAGCACACAGCATTTATAAAGTGAATACACTGTGTAACTAGCATCCAAATCAAGTAGCAGGAGGATACTAGCAACCCAGAAGCCCCTTTCTAGTTCCTGCCAACTCTCCAACCTCTACTAAGAATAACTAATGACCCAATGTTTTACACGTAGATTCGTTTTGTTCGTTTTTGAATTTTGTATAAATGGAATCATTTAGTATAAGATCTTTTGCTCTCACTTATTTTGCCCAAATTTATGTTTGTGAGACCCATTGTGTGGTAGTTGTAGTTCATTCTTTCTCATTCCTATATAGTATTCCACTGAGTGAATATACTAATTTAGTTTTTTCATTTTGGCAGACATTTCCAGTTTGGGTCTGCTATGAAAAGTACTACTATGAATATTCTCATATGTCTTTTGGTACCCATGCGAACATATTTCTGTTGGTTATATACATATTTCTGTTGATTATATATGTTGAAAATTACTGGGTCACATGGTATGTGCATATTGAGCTTTAACAGATACTGCCAAACAGTTTTACAAAGTGGTTGTGTACCAAGTTTTACTCATCTCAGCAGGATGTGAGATTTCTAGTTATTCCACATCTTTACCAACATTTGATACTGTCAGTCATTTAATTTTTTTTTTTTTTTCCCTGAGATGGATTCTTGCTTTGTCACCCAGGCTGGAGTGCAGTGGCATGATCTTGGCTCACTGCACCCTCCACCTCCCAGGTGCAAGCAATTCTCCTATCTCAGCCTCCCAAGTAGCTGGGACTACAGGTGCATGCCACCATGCCCGGTTAATTTTTTGTATTTTTAGTAGAGACGGGGTTTCACCATGTTGGCCAGGCTGGTCTTGATCTCCTGACCTCTGATCTGCCCACCTCTACCTCCCAAAGTGCTGAGATTACAGGCATGAGCCACTGCATCAGGCCAGTCATTTGAATTTCAGCCATTCTAATTAGTATATCTGTCACTGTGGTTTGCATTTGAATTTTCATGATGACTATGAGGTTTTAAGCACCTAGTCATAAGTTTATTGGGTATTTGTATATAGTCTTTTGTGAAATGCCTGATTATGACCAGCACCTTTATCTTGACTTTCCCAGACACCAGAACCATAAGATACAAATATATATTGTTTAAGCTATCCAGTCTATGCTATTTTGTTACAGCAGCCTGAGCTGACTACGGCAGAGGGGAAGTGCTGTTGTACTAGTACCAAACATAGGCACAAGAACATTGTGTCGTCCTTGTTTTTTTTTTTTTTTGAGACAGAGTTTCACTCTGTTGCCCAGGCTGAGGTGCAGTGGCATGATCTGGGCTCACTCTAACCTCACCTTTTGGGCTCAGGCAAATCTCCTGCCTCAGGCTCCTGAGTAGCTGGGATTATAGGCGCCCACTGCCACACCCACCTAATTTTTGTAGTTTTACTAGAGATGGGGGTTTCGCCATGTTGACTAGGCTGGTCTCGAACTCCTGACCTCAAGTGATCCACTCGTCTCGGCCTCCCAAAGTGCTGGGATTACTGGTGTGAGCCACTGCGTCTATCTGAGCATTGTGTGTTGAAACAACACACTTCTATATCTTACAGTTCTGTTGGCTGGGAAAGTCAAGATGAAGGTGCTGGCAGATTGCCAAATTTTCTGCTGGGTTGTCTGCCTTTTTTGTACTGATCTGTAGATTTTCTTATAGATTTATATTGAGTCCTTTGAATGTACATATTGCAAAAATCTTCTGTGAATGCGGTTTATATTTTCAGTTTCTTAGTGATGTCTTTGGATGAACCGAAATTCTTTAATGCAATCTACTTTATTGATTTGCTTCACGGTTCCTACTTTTTGGGTACTGTTTAAGAATTCTGTTTGCGTCAGTATCATGATGATATTACTTTATGTATGTTTTCTTCTGAAAGCTTTATTGTTTTAGAGTGTATTGATTTTTTAAAAATTTAAATGCATTTGTTCACATGTCAGCCTGATCTATTGAAAAACACTTAAACACTTAAATAAACGTAAATAATAACTTTTCCACAAACTCTCTATCTATGTGATCTTTGGCAATGCAGTTAGCATTTTTTATTGTTGTTGTTTATTTTTAAATTATTACCTTTCCTATGTTGCTGAAGGGCAGTTAGCATTTGAATTTAATTTCTTTAACTATAGGATGATAATAATATCCACCACAGAGTATCGTTGTAAGCATCGTGACTATCTAAATGTTAGCTATTATTAAAAAGTCAGCTATTAGCAAAGACATTTTTTTTTTTTTTTTTTTTTTTTTTTTTTTGAGACGGAGTCTCGCTCTGTCGCCCAGGCTGGAGTGCAGTGGCCGGATCTCAGCTCACTGCAAGCTCCGCCTCCGGGGTTTACGCCATTCTCCCGCCTCAGCCTCCCGAGTAGCTGGGACTACAGGCGCCCGCCATCTCGCCTGGCTAGTTTTTTTTGTATTTTTTAGTGGAGACGGGGTTTCACCATGTTAGCCAGGATGGTCTCGATCTCCTGACCTCGTGATCTGCCCGTCTCGGCCTCCCAAAGTGCTGGGATTACAGGCTTGAGCCACCGCGCCCGGCCTAGCAAAGACATTTTCAGAGACAATTGGAGATACTTAGATATAGATTAGATATTAGATGACAGTAAGGAATTATTCATTTTGTGTTGTGTAGGAAAATGTCCCTATTAGGAAATGCATCATGAAAAATTAGAGGTGAAGTAACATGTCTCAATTCATTCTTTAAAAGTTCAGCAAAAAGAATAAAATCCCAAATATCTAGATAAAGCAAACTTGCAAAATGTTTCAAATTATTGAATTTTTTTTTCTTTTTTTGAGCTGGAGTCTTACTTCGTCACCCAGGCTGGAGTGCAGGGCACTATCTTGGCTCACTGCAACCTCCGCCTCCTGGGTTCGAGCAATTCTCTTGCCTCATCCTCATGAGTAGCTGGAATTACAGGCATACACCACCACACCTGGCTAATTTTTGTATTTTTATTAGAGATGGGGTTTCACTATGTTGACCAGGCTGGTCTTGAACTCCTGACCTCAAGTGATTCACCCACCTTGGCCTCCCAAAGTGCTGGGATTACAGGTGCGAACCACCGTGTCTAGCCAAATTATTGAATTTATGCATTAGATGTGTAGATATTCATCATGTGAAATTCTTTCAGCTTTTTTGGTATGTTTGAAATTTTCATAATAAAATATTCAAGGAAAAGTTAATAATGAATCTATAGCATTCCTATTATTTAACATTTTCTCCAAAGCTAAAGGTGCCGAAGGACCTAATTAAATGTTTTGAGTCACTTGGCCTGTTCTGCCTGGGAAAGGAGATGAAAATGAATTTAGAATAAAATGTGGACTATATCCCTGCATACTTGAGTGGGATAAAGCTGAGCCATAAAAATCCAGGTTTTGCTGGGTGTAGAAAAAAGGAGAAGGTGAGGAAAGGGTAAGAGATGTACTGAGTGCCTATTAAGTGTCAGATACTCTTTTGGTGCTGTAAATACCACCTTGCATTTGTAAAGCAATTCTACGAGGTAAGCAATATTAGAAAAGTTTGATATGAAAAATTTGATAGAAAAGCTTTGGATAACTTGACTAACACAACTAGTGGATGGTGGAGTGAGGATTTGTACCCAGATCTGTGTTTTTGCACCCAGATATGTGTTTTTGCGTTTCTTCTTTCGTACCTACTTTCCTGTCTCCCTCCCACCATTGTCCCTTTTTTCCCTCCTTCATTCCCTTTCCTTCGTTCTTCCTTTCTTTCTGACTTCTTTACGAAGATTTTTATTTTTTATTTACTTTTTATTTTTTGAGATGGAGTTTCGCTCTTGTTGCCCAGGCTGGAGTACAATGGCACAGTCTCAACTCACTGCAACTTCTGCCTCCCAGGTTCAAGGAATTCTCCTGCCTCAGCCCCCTGAGTAGCTGGGATTACAGGTGCCCGCCACCATGCCTGGATAATTATTTGTATTTTTAGTAGAGACAGGGTGTCACCACGTTGGCCAGCCTGGTCTCGAACTCTTGACCTCAGATGATCCACCCACCTTGGCCTCCCAAAGTGCTGGGATTACCAGCATGAGCCACTGCACCTGGCTGTTTTTTTTTTTTTTTTTTTTTTTTTAATGAATGTTATGCTTTTCATTGTAGAAACTCTGGAAAACACATACGTGTTAATTTAGGTTTTGCTACATAATAAACCACCCAAACTTTTTTTTTTTTCTTTTTTTTTTTCTGAGACAGGGTCTTGGTGTATTGCCTAGGCTGGGGTGCAGTGGCATAAACGTGGCTCATTACAGCTTTGACTTCCTGGGCTCAAGTAATCTTCCTGCCTCAGTTTCCTGAGTGGCTGGGACCACAGGTGCACACCATCATGCCCGGCTATTTTCTTTAATTTTTTTGTAGAGATGGGGTCTCACCATGTTGCTTAGGCTGGTCGCAAACTCCTGGGCTCAAGTGATCCTCCTGCCTTGGCTTCCCAAAGTACTGGGAATATAGGTGTGAGCCATTAGACCCAGACAGTTTTTTTATTTTTATTTTTTATTATCTTACACTGTGTTGAGATAACCACCCCAAAAATTAGTGGCTTAAGACGCATACATTCGGGTCACAATTCTGCTGGCAGTAATTTAAATGGGCTCAGAGGGCAGTTCTTCCAGTCTTGGCCATCCTCAGCTGTTGTCATTGGGGCTCACTCAAATGTATGAGGCATCAACTGGGATGTCAGGATCAGCTCCTCCTTGTGGTCTCCCATCCTACAGCAGACTAGCTTGGGCTTGTTCTCCTGGAGAAGGAGAAGAGGAGCCAAGAGAGCAAGCAGAAGTCCACAGTGCTCTTGGGCTTATGTCTGGAACTGGTACAACAGCACTTCCCCTCTGCCTCAGTCAGCTCAGGCTGCTGTAACAGAACATCATAGACTAGATAGCGTAAGCAACACACACTTATATCTCACTGTTCTGGTGGCTGGGAAAGTCAAGATAAAGGTGCTGGCAGATTCAGTTGCTAGCGAGGACCCTTATCCTGGCTTGCAGAAGGCTGCTGGCTGCCTTCTCATTGAGTCCTCACATGGGGGTGGATGGGGTGTGAGAGAGAGAGAGCAAGAGAGACAGTGAGCATATGCTCTGGTGTTTTTTCTTTTCCTTATAAGGACACTAATCCCATGATGGGGGCCCTACCCACATAACCTCATTTAAACATAATCATCTTCCAAAGGCCCCCATCTCCAAATACTACCACATTGGGAGTTAGGCCTTCAACATAGGAATTTTGGAGTGACACAGACACTCAATCCCCAACACCCTCTATTATACAAAGCAAGTCATAAGGCCAGCCCAGATTCAAGGAGTGAAAAAGTATACTCTACCTCTTGGTGAGAAGAAATATAAAATAATACTGCATTGTGGTATGGATGGCAGCAAGTGAGGGTGAGTGGGATGAATGATTGCAGCCATTTTTGCAAACATTTTTTCATAACATACAAAAATAAACATCTCCTTTAAGTCATTTCTAATACGATTATCAAGAGCTAATTATTGTTAATATGTTGATCTATGCACATATGGGGCAGAAATGCACATACAGAGGCAGATTTTTTTAAGAATGTAATTTTCATTTAGAATCAAACTTAAGTTCTATTAGTGTATTTTCCCAGGTATTAAATTTTCCTTGAAAACATGTTTACCCTATGATGCAAAGGAAATCAACATAAATTGCTATGTTCCAGGCATTGTGCTAAGCACTTTCACTCAGTTACCTTAACTAAAAAACAAGTTTCTTGTTAATTGGCAGGGTTAATTTGCATCAAAACAAGGAATTCATTTGTTGCTACAAAGAAAAAGCCATGAAAGGACTTTGTGAAAAGGTCAGAGAAAATGATAATGGTTAAGACATATCAGCAATACCCGTTTTTCTCTTGAAACCTGACTTGTGAACTGGATAGCGTAAACAACATGTAACAGAAAATATAGAAGATAAATCCTTGTACCTATTGCCCACCTATCCAGTCTTTTCATTTTATAGGTGAAGTCATGTCATTATTTATGTATTTGTTTGATTTGGCTGTATTTCAGGATCATGGTGAACATCAGTTCTTATTGTACGGGTAGCATAAATAAACAGAAAATGTAGAGGGCAAAGGCCAAGGTTTGAGCCTGGGCTTGGCACTGATTAGTTGTTGACTATGAAAAAAATCACTTAATTTTTTTGAGTTCAGTTTCATCTGTAATTACAAAAGCTTCAATCTTCTTAAAATTGTTGTGAAGATTGACTACAGCATTTATATCTGCACTGTCTGATGTAGTAGCCACTGGCTATAAGTGGCTATTGAGCATTTGAAATGTGGCTAGTCCAATTGAGATGTGCTGTAAGATACACAGTAGATTTTGCACACTTAGATGGAAAAATATATAAAATATCTTATTTGTTACATGTTGAAATGGCAATATATTGTACCCATTGAGTTAAATAAAGTGTTATTACAATTAATTCACTTGTGTATTTTTTAAATTTACTTGTAAAAATCTATTTTGGCTGCTGGAAATTAAAAAATTACATATATGGCTCACAGTATATTTCTCCTGGACAATGTTTTGCTTAAAAAATGTTCTCTGTACAATATAGAGTACAGCATAAATGTTAGTTATAGCCAGAAAATAGTATAGGAGGTTTAATTGAATATGTAAGGATTCTAAGTGGTAGCATGATGCTTATTATTTTTGCTACATTTATAATGTAAGCTTTTATTTAGGCATCTTAAGTTTTTCTTTTTATGTGTTATAGAGAAGTAGGGATGGAAGTGCTAATCCAATTATGTGAGGAAATCACAATAATTTCAGTATATTGAGCTACAGTGATACAGGCAGTGTGTGAAGTACTGTATTAGGCAGGATTCCTTTGATTACAAGTGACAGAGATGCAATGTGAATTAACTAAATTGAAAAAGGGGGATCTTGTAATTATAGAAAGGGTGGCAGTGCATCTGGGTCTCCTGAATTTCTAGAATATAAACACTGTTTTTCCTATTTCCCTGTCTTCCTCTCTCAAATTTACTTCTCCCTCCTCAGCAACATTGTTCTCTCAGATCACTTATCTCCACATGTCAGAAAAAATGGCTCCTACAACCTCTGTGTGTCATCTTTGCTCTAGGGAAGGATTCTAGAAAAGTCCTGGGAAAAGTCCTGGAAAAGTCCTGGGAAAAAGCCATGGCTGACCTAGGTTGGTTACAGGTACCCATCCCTGGGCTATGGCAGCTCTAAACCAACCACAGAAGATAATTTCCCAGAAAAAGGGACCACTCTTCTTGGTTGACAAAAGAATAAATGTACATTATAGCTACTCTAGCTAATTTAATATGTAAGGCCAATCAGTAGGGTTGTACCTCAATGAACGAATGAGAAACTGAGACTCAGAAAAGTTACATATTTTGCTCAAGTTCAAATATCCAGGCTGGAATTCCAGGTCTGTCCACGTCCAAAGCCCATGTTCTTAACTACCACACTGAGAAAGTTCTAGTAAATGGGGTTTGTGTTGACGTAAGTTTTACTGAATTATTTAATAGGTCTTTGCTATTTTTTTTCCTCCTATCATTGCTTCCCATTGAAACTTAAGATAGACTGGGGACAAGGGAACTGGCCCCATGGTAATACTTGGTAAATCCTTATGGAATTGAAAACCAACACCACTATGCTCTCCAATCTGGTGACCAAAGCTATAAAGGCATTAGAAAAGCACTGCTGTCATTATCTTTGTACCATGAACTTAAGACATACTTACCACTACTTGGACATTTCCTTTTTATAATTTGCAATCTTCTGCCTTCTTTTGAAAACTTCTTATTTTTCACCAACATGGTTCCCTATAGTCTATATCACATGGGCATAGTGATTTCAGAGGCAAAGATGAAAGAGTCGTACTCTGTTATTCATAAATAATATATGGCCCAAAGGGAATTTTAAAAAATGGTGATCTATAAGTCTTTAAGAAAAATGGTCTGGAGTTTGTCAGTCTCCTACTCGGATCAAAAATAAAGTCAAAGTTTTCAACTAAAATAATTTCAATAGGCTACAAATCTGTTTGTCTACTTTAATACAGTAGAAATGGAAAGTAGCAATAAGTGACAACTTTATTGGCCAAATTCATATTAAGCAGTGTAATGGAATGCTGAGAACTCTGACCCGGACTGGTCAGAAAACCAGTCTCCTATATGTAGCTCTGTGACCTTAATCAGTAATAAGTGCAAAGGCTAACCTTCCTTGGGTCCTAAACAGCGCAGAACACCTTTTCATAGGTTGTTGACTGACTCTGCCCAGTAGCAGTAGTTATTTATTCATTTGACACATCTTTTTTTTTTTTTTTTTGAGACGGAGTCTAGCTCTGTCACCCAGGCTGGAGTGCAGTGGTGCGATCTCGGCTCACCACAACCTCCGTCTCCTGGGTTCAAGCAATTCTCTGACTCAGCCTCCCAAGTAGCTGGGACTACAGGCACCCACCACCATGCCCGGCTAATTATTTGTATTTTTATTAGAGACGGGGTTTCACTCTGTTGGCCAGGCTGGTCTTGAACTCCTGACCTTGTGATCCACCCGCCTCAGCCTCCCAAAGTGCTGGGATTACAGGAGTGAGCCACCGCGCCCAGCCTCATTCAGCACATCTTTATCAGGCATCTACCCTGTGTCAGGCATGGAGTTAGGTACCAAATATGGCCCTGCCATCATGGAGCTTACAGTCTGGTGTGGGAAGTCATACATTTAAACAGGCAATTTCAGTGTGGCATGTTGTAAGTGCTATGTTAGGCGATGTAGAATGTTCTACGGGACCTCATAAAATGATATCAAATGTGGTTTTGAGAAATTGGATGATATCCTGGGAAGTGCTATCCACTTAGGGATCTGAAGGGCAGGCTGGGATTGGCCAGGTGGGGGATCACAACAAAGCTCTTTGTCTGGACTTAGAAAGAGGTTGGGAAGGGGAAAGTGGTGAAGGCTGGGGGCTGAGTCTTGAGGGAAATTAGCTGGACCTAGAATGCAGAGTCCATTATGCTGACTACCTTTGACTGAGGGTGATAGGAAACCTTGAATAGTTTTAAGCAACTGAGTCACATAATTAGATCTGCATTTTAGAAAACTAAAATGTGAATCAATTTTTCCATTTTTCTGTCTCAATTTTCTTATCTTTAAATTGAAAGGTAAGAAATTCATAACTCCCTCCAGCTTTAGTAGTCCATACATTTCTTCTATTTTGGCAAAACTTAATGAAACTGCCTTTGTAAAAATTATAACAGTGAGAAAATTATGACAGTGACAGATCTGACTTAATGATTCCATTTTTGCTTCTAACCTTCAAGCTGCTCTCGTTCATTGTTGGGCACAGGCTGAACTAAGTTTGGGAGGAACTTAGTTAAACCTTGAAACAAAGATGATAACAGCCCTTCTTGCCTGGAACCAGACTGCCCATGTAGGACTAACGTATTAGCTGCAAGATTAGAAATGTAGGTTTAGGAGTCCTGTAGTTAGCGGCTTCAAGTTCTGAACCTCCCCGGTTGCTCCTTAGGGTAACATTATTGTAAAACCTAAGATTGGTCTGAGATGTTTTTCAGACCTTGCATTCTGAGGCACCAGCTGGCGCCACCCAGACTGGTAATCTGGTGCAACCAGTTTTGCAATCCCTCCCAGGAACAGAAGACAGCAAGAAGAACCCACTTTGACCCCCTGTGATTCCATCTCTGACCCGATCAATCAGCACTCCCCACTCCCTGGACCTCTACGTGCCAAATCATCCTTTAAAAAACCCTAGTGTCTGAATTTTCCAGGGAGACTGATTCGAGTAATAAAACTGATCTCCCGTTCAGCTGGCTCTGCGTGAATTACACTCTTTCTCTATTGCAATTCCCTGTCTTGATAAATCAGCTCTTATCTGGGCAGCGGGCAAGGTGAACTAGTTGGATGGTTACATTACTTCCATGCTGATTTTGAGATCTGTTGGGCAGCAAGGCCTAAGATTACAACTAGTACTTGAAAATGAGGCATGTTTTGTGGGTCTAGGGTGGGTGAAGGTGGGAGGTGAGGTGAGGACAAGAAGCTGAATGAATGATACGTTGTTTTTACTGGAAAAAAAGGAAATGGGAAGGCATGCATTTTCCTTTGACAGTCTCCTGAAGAGAAACTGGTTAGGGAACAGCTTTGGCTTCTCAGCAAGCAGGTGGAATGGTACTTTGCCACGATTCTAGTACAGATGAAATCTGATCGTTACTCCCCCCAAATTATGAAGTCTGGAATTTGCTTAACAGTAGTAGTTAGGGGTCTATACATGTGAAAAAAGACTGACCACGACTTTTTTTTTTTTTTTTTTACTGTTCGAAGTGTTTGTTAATTATTTATTATGATAAACAATTTCTTAGCCCACTTATTCATGTTTCACAAGTAGTTCAGGAACACAGGTACAGTGACAAACTTCTACGTAATTCAACCCAAAGAAATACTTTATGTTCCAAAATCACTTTGTACTCTGAGAGATATTAGCCTTCCTCATCTCAAATTCTTTACTGGAATTGTAATTTCTGTAGAAATCTGCAATTATCATTTCTGTAGAAATCTGCATATGCCTTCTTTCTTGGTCAGGCCACAGCAAACTTACAGAGAGCTGCAACCCGCAGGGATATAATGAATGCTCCAACAATATGAAATCACAGATGCTTGGCCAGAAGGCCACACATCCCACGTTATATCAAGGCACTGAGAGCCATGATAGTTATTGTCCTTGATAGGGATGTCAGCATCAACACCAGTGTCTTTCCCGGATGATGGAGAAGTGGACCAACTTGGTAAGTGTTGATGCTGAGTGATACATACAGAGTCCATCATATGATTTTCCCTACTTTTGAATATGTTTGAAAATTTCCCTAATAGAAAGTAAAAAGATAGAATAATAAAATAAAAATGCCCCCACTTATTACCTAAGTTTACTTTTAGCACAAATAGAAAATGAGTCAGACTCTCAGTTGGCCATATTGAAGCTAATAGTCTTAGAACCACTGTGTCATAACACTGACATTTTGCTTTAAGCTCTGTATCACCTTTGATGGCTTAAAATATTCTAGACTGTATTGAGATCATGCAGGTAGATCAAAGAAAGAGAATTACACCCAAAGGAAGGGATAGCTGTACTAGGGAATTCACTGATAGCAGAGTCAGGGGTCCACATCTCTGGGCTGGGTCTGTCCTGAAAGGCAGCCCTTGGATAGCAGGATGAGATGGAGTGATCACTGGCTTTGGAGTCAGACACAATAGACTCAGCTATGTTGAAGGACAATGACAACAAATAACACAATAGATAGCATTCATTAAACCCTCACTATATGCCAGGCATTATGCTAAGCTCTTTATGTGCTTTATGTTATGCAATTTTAATAACTACTCTGTTTTTATTAGTATTTTATGGATGAGAAAACAGAGGCTTAGAGAAGTTACCAAATTTGTCCATGACCACATGAACATGTAATTCCTAGTAAATATTGTTGTAAATCAATATCTGAAAGTGTCCGGGCACAGGGGCTCATGCCTGTAATCCCAGCACTTTGGGAGGCCGAGGCAGGTGGATCACCTGAGGTCAAGAGTTCAAGACCAGCCTGGCCAACATGGTGAAAGCCCGTCTCTACTAAAAACACAAAAGAATGAGCTGGGCATGATGGTGTGTGCTTGTAATCCCAGTCACTTGGGAGGCTGAGGCAGTAGAACTGCTTGAACCCGGGAGGCGAGCCGAGATTGTGCCACTGTGCTCCAGCCTGGGCAACAAGAGTGTGAAAACTCTGTCTTAAAAAAAAAAAAAAAAAAAAAAAAAAAAGAAAGCAAAAAGAAAAAAAATCTGAAATCCAGTGGTTAATGGTGGCAGTTTGTACCTCAGTTGGTTTGGATGCACATAACAGAAAAAAGCAAAATAACAGTGGCAAAATTAATAACTAAGTACCTTGTTTTCCTCTCACCTCTAAGTAATCTAGAGATAATCAGTCTAGGGTTGCTAGGGCTCTCTGGAGCTCGGAGTTCTTCTGTTTTACTGCTTCATTGTGAATGTCTTCTACCCTCAAGGTTAACTCATGGTCCAAGTACCTGCTGGAGCTCCATATTCCAACTAGAAGAAAGAGAAAAGGATTGGAAGGACATACCACCTACCCTCCCTTTTAAGGATCCATACCAGAAATTGCACATATTTTTGCTTGTAATTACAATGGCTACAACTTAGTCCTATGTATGCACCTACTGGATTATAGAAAACTTGCATGTGGCAGGTCCAAGACATGAAAGAGACTGAAAAATATTTATACTATGTGGCCACATGCCCAGCTAAAGGGCATGGAATCATAGAAGATGGAGAGCAATATTGAGGATCACTAGCAATCACTGCTTAGCCCACACTCAGCTGCATTCTAGAGTTTTAATCTCTTTGGGTGTGGTAATCCTTCTCATGAAACCTTTCACATTCGAATGGATAAATACATGAAAAACCAATGCACTTAGTTTACTAATGCTAGTAACTAGCATCAGAAAATGCTAGTTCCTTCCCTCTAATTAGATGTGGTCAAGTGAGCAGCAGTGATTTGGTGCTCTGGAGACTCAGCATCCCAAGAATTTGTTCCACCTGTGTCTGGGGTAGTGACTGCCTTCTGCATCACCATCATAGAGGATTTGCCCCAAGTTCTACATGCCCTGTGGCCCAGTATCCTGTTAGGCACAATGGAGTTACAAAAAGAAGCATCCAGATTTTAAGGATCTTGAACATAAAATCACACATGATGGGCTCAGGGCCAAACATGGGACTATCCAGGATTTAGGAAAACTTTTACTTCAGTGTTGGTTTGCAGCTGACTTCGGGGAACTACTTACTACACAAAAATTTTCAGTGTTTTCTTCAAGACTGAGAGGAGTTGATCACAGAACCAGCCCATCATAGTCTTCAGCTCACTTGAGAAGCTGACGTTTTCCTACTTGTAAAATGACATATGAAAAGGACTGATGTTTCCATGAGTTACTCTTGAAACAGTAATGTAGGTGTATCTGTGTGTGGAAAAACACACTCAAAGTGCTTTTTCTTATTTTCTCACAACAACAATCAACACAGATTAAAGGCTTCTGTGACCAAATGGGTACTTTTTCCTCCGCAAACAATCAGTTCTGCAGTGGACACCAGCTGCGTGTCCTCCAATTCTGAAACTATTTACCAGGAGATAGCGTCAGGTACCACTGACACAGTCCCCATAACTGCTCCCCCAACCTACCACCTCCACTTTCAGACACCAGTTGCAAGTCTGGGCCTCTAAAACTTCTGATCAACCAGCTTCAAGTTTGGGTTCCTGTGATCCCCTCTTTGGGTTGATTAATTTGCTGGAGTGGCTCCACTCAAAAACTCAGGGAGACAAGTTTATTGGGTTGTAATACACATTACAAAGATACAGGGAAAGGGATGCCGAGCTGCCATGCCTTCTCTGGGTGCACCATCCTCCAGGAACCTCCACTTAGCTATCTGGAAGGTCCCCAAACCTTGTCCTCTTGGGCCTTGTATGAAGACTTCATTGGGTAGGCATGATTGAAGCTTGAACAACTGTGTTAAAATGTGATTCATGGACAAAAAGTATATGATCTAAACCCGTTAAGGCCTTTTTAGACTCTATTTGCCTTCTCTGTGCAGCATTTCTTCCCTCAGGGATGGGGCAGGACACCCTCTGGGATAAGGGTCTTATGACCCACAATCAGATAAGAGTCCTGCCTTGGACAGGTGAAAGTAGGGAGGGAGAACATCAGAAAGAGAGAGAGAGAGAAAAAGAGAGAGAGAAAGAGAGAGAGAGAGATTTTGTTTACTTTGTCAAGGGTTATGGGAGTTATGAGCCAGGAACTGTGGATTTTATATACATATATATAAAATATATATATCACAGTATAACATTGCTATGGTTTGAATATCCCCTCCACAACGCATATTGAAATTTAATTGCCATTCTGACAGTAATAAGAGGTGGTACCATTAACAGGTGATTAGGCCATGAGGGCTCCACCCTCATGAATGGATTAATGCCATTACTATGGGAGTGCACTCTTGATAAAAGTGAGTTTGCCTCCCCCTCAACCCCTTTGCTCTCTCTTGCTTTCTCATCCTCTCTTGCCCTCCTGCCTTCTATCATGGGATGATGCAGCACGAAGGCCCTCACCAGATGTAGGCTCCTTGATCTTGGACTTCCTGGCCCCAGAAACTGTGAGAAATAAATCTCTGCTCTTTGTAAATTACCCAGTCTCCTGTATTCTATTATAGCAGCACAAAATGAACTAAGGCAAACATTATACTATGAGCATGTCCTTGAAAAGTCAAGGATAAGTTAAATGTTAGCAAATGGAAATGTGTTTTTTAAGTGAGCTCATTAAAGAAACCAGAGCAATTTTTCCTGTAAACTAAAGATGGCTTCCAAAATAAACTTTTTTGGTATTTTCATTCAATTAGCAGATACTTACTGAGCACCTGTTACTTGGCAGGCACTGTGCTAGACCTGGTAAAACATGATGGGTATTGTCTTCACCTGCCAGAGTTGCTCAAAACACATGAATTATAAATTGGCAAATATATTCTCAGACTAATATACAGTCAAATAATAACATTTGTTACATAATTATAAAAGTTTTTTTTAACATATTAACATTTAAGAAATCTTGAGGTATCTTAAGATTGATAGTATGTCATACTTTCTTTAGTAGCATATTTTATGTTGTGACTTAAAATGGATAGTTTCTTAGATTTGATAAAATGCAGTATTTAAATAGGGCTTTAGTGTTTATTATGTGCTTCCATGTGCCTCATTTGATTCTTTTCTTTTTTTTTTGAGACTGAGTCTCCCTCTGTTACCCAGGCTGGAGTGCAGTGGCATGATCTCGGCTCACTGCAACCTCTGCCTCCCGGGTTCAAGTGATTCTCCTGCCTCAGCCCCCCAAATAGCTGGAGCTACAGACTTATGCCACCACGCCTGGCTATTTTTTATTTTATTTTATTTTTATTATTTTTTTAGTAGAGACGGGGTTTCACCATGTTGGCCAGGCTGGTCTCAAACTCCCAACCTCAGGTGATCTGCCTGCCTAAGCCTCCCAAAGTGCTGGGATTACATGCGTGAGCCACTGCGCCCAGCCTCATTTGATTCTTTGTGTGTGGAAGGACAGGTAGTTTCCTCCACTGCATAGAAAGGGAATGTGGCTGAGTGGTTAAGCAGATTATAGGAAACTGCATATAACAGGTCTAGGACTCAAACATTGTTGTAATTTTCCTCCAAAAGCTAGTAGTTTTTCTGCCATGCCTTGATGTCTGTTTAATCTACACACACACATATTTATACACATCCACGTTTACAAGCAAACACAGTTGGAATTTTCCTCCAAAAGCTAGTGGTTTTTCTGCCATACCTTGACGTCTCTTTAATCTACAGACGCACCTATTTATACACATCTACGTGTGCAAACACAATAGAGGTCAAACTTTTTTTTTTTTTTTTTAGTTAGGAACTTGCTTTTAATGAGAATTTTTTCCCCTTCTAGTGATTTTAAATTTCCAAGAATAGCAAAATTCCATTTTTTTAGGAGTACAACATAAAAAGTCTTTAAGCAATGTTTACAAAACAAGATTGCTTATTGGGAGGCTACATTAATTGAAAACTTTCAGGTTTCACTGAGCAGAACCTGCCATGTGGGAGGTAAAGCAAGGGCAATTTTCATAAGTTGCCCAAACCATTTTCCACTGACCACACTTAGTAAGGCAGGTCAGATCTAAGGAATGACCTAAATGTCCTTCAGCTTTCACTTTGATTAGTGGAATTGCCTCTTTAGGCTGCCGCAGTGGCCAAAGCATGATCAGAAAGATGGAAGTTTGAATTCTAACTGATGGTTGTGTAACCCTGGGCCAGTTACTTAACCTCTCCATGTCTGCCTCAAAATAAGAATAGAATCTGTAGATTTAAGGTAGGTAAGGCACTTGGCAAATGATAAATAATCAATGGCAGTTATTTTTATTACTATTAGAGCTTCAAGGAAACACAGGTTTCATGATATTGAATTATCTTTTTTTAAGAAAATGCCCTACTTGGGAAATTTGTCCTGTTTTCTAATAAGACTCAGAACCCCATCAGGCACCAAGAACAGATATCCCCACTCCTAAGAAACATTATAGGAATAGTTCAGATTTTCTTTGGTTAAATGTCATCCATCAGCTCAGCTGATTTTTTCCAGCATACCTCCTCTTCTCTCTTGTGTGTTGCTTTATATGTCGCTCTTGACAGCTGCTACTATTTATGCATGCATTTTTACAGCAAAACCTTGATTAATTGGGACACAGCAAACTGTAGCATTTAAATGCCTATGGTTTTCCCCTGTGGACATCATTTGGAGGAGAGAAGGAAATGACAATTAAAGTTTTGAGAACTCAAGAGAACCATGCATTTCAACATCTTCGATTTTACTGCTGAGAGAAGGAGAATGGATCAAGGCCACCCTGCTGATTAAGAGCAGAGTCAGGAGAGGATTCTCAGTCTGTTCCACTTTCTTCTGGACTGTGGCCTAAAGATGTGTCTTTTGGCATCTTTCTTGGTGGTACTTCTCCTTAAGCTTTTGCCACTGCACTGCAGGTGTCAAACTCAAATGCCTGCAAGGGCTAATTGGTAGTAGGAATGAGTGGAGGAGGCTGAGTATTCTACCTTGGGAAGTAGTAGTGAACTATGACCCTCAGACTGGAGCCTATATACCCTCTGTAAAGGTATCTAAACTAAAATGTTTTTCATTTTAAGAAGTACAGGATGACAAAACATGTCTGGGAGTCAGAAATAGCTTGATGTTACCCAGTTTGAGTGCCTTGCACTGTGTATATCTATAGGCCTTGTTCAATAAGGAGATAATCTGGATTAGGGCCCTCAGGCACATTGCAAAAGTAAGTTTCAATACTGTGTATTGATTTATGTTTGTTAAAACAGAAAATTGAAGAGATGCATTTTAGAAACCTGATCATAATATATTTGTAACAGAGAAAACAGAGTAGAAGCTCTGGCTTCATTTACTGTCTGCTTAGCCAAAACTCTTTGTGGTCCAAGCCAAATGAATTCAGATGTCACAGTGTATAGGACGTTCATAATTGGGAACACTAGAACCTCTTAGTACCAGAGATTGTCCCATAACATAGACATTCAAACATTTATTATCAGGACACAGTGAGAAATACATTTATATCATTCCTGAGCAGAAACATATACACACTCATACATATCACACAAACCCAAAACAATATTTTAAGAAACAATTTCTTACTGTGTTCCAAACTCTGATGTTTTCCAACCTATTTCATTTTTATGAAAATACTTTATAATTTACTCATCGGCTACAGCATATAGTTTAAATCACTGGACTAGGTAATGCCATGACATTTTTGTTTGTTCATTAATTCAGTAGATATTTACTCAATATCTAATGAAAGTGAGGTGCTCTTTGGAGTGTCATGGGGGACAAAAACATGAACAAAATATGGATTTTTGCCCTCAAAGAGTCCAAATCCAATAGGAAATACATACATGTGAATATTTAGTAACTCAAGGCAGAACAATAAGTTCACATTATACAAAGTGCTTTTGTGTTATCATATGTCATAATGATAACAAATCTCTTAGGTAAGTTGGGCAGATTTTAGCTTAATTTTACAGATAGGAAGTTGCATTTTTGAAAAAGTGACATTTTAAAAAGAAGTGGAATGATAGTAATAATAGATAGCATATGTTAAGCACTTATTATATGTTAGGAACTAATTTACTTCTCACTATTACATTATTATGATGGCATTACTGTAATCCTCACTTCACAGAGGAGAAAAGTGAGGCAGAGAGGTTAAGTAACTTGCCCAAAGTCACAGAGCCAAGAGTCATTGGAACTAAGAAACAATCATAGGCAACTTCTTTTTATTTTTTTTGAGACAGAGTCTCGCTTTGTCGGCTCGCTGCAAGCTCCACCTCCTGGGTTCAAGCGATGCTCTTGCCTCAGCCTCCCGAGTAGCTGGGACTACAGGCGCCTGCCACCACGCCCAGCTAATTTTTTGTATTTTTAGTAGATACAGGGTTTCACCGTGTTAGCCAGGATGGTCTCAATCTCCTGACCTTGTGATCTGCCCACCTTGGCCTCCCAAAGTGCCAGGACCACAGGTGTGAGCCACGGTGCCTAGCCAGCAACTTTAATCTTAATCAATGTTTTATATTCCCAGGAAATGAAAATCACAGATCAAAATCCTACATAGGTCATGGCATACATACCTTGATCTCTTAGCCCACCCCAAAAGTGATGTGGCATTCGCTTTGACAGGACAGCATTTGAAATGAGGTGTGTGTATAGGGTGAAATAGAGCCTGGTTCCTCAGTATTCCTCAGTGTGACTAATCTTCATC
This sequence comes from Rhinopithecus roxellana, assembly GCF_007565055.1. Lineage (NCBI taxonomy): Eukaryota > Metazoa > Chordata > Mammalia > Primates > Cercopithecidae > Rhinopithecus > Rhinopithecus roxellana. The sequence goes on along the minus strand of NC_044560.1, from coordinate 43,541,262 downwards.
AAATTAATAAAGCATCTGAAGGCAGCAAGAGAAAAGACAAAGGGAATGATTGCTGTCCCCAAAAGAGGGCATCTTATCCTTTGCCGTTGTCTCATGTATGATGTAGTATTTTTGAGATAAATTATGAAGTAATCTTGAGTTTGGAAAACCAAGAGTTAGGCTCTAAATGTTCACCTTGGGTTTGACCAGTGCCACCTCCCTTAAGCCCAAATTCTCATTCAAAATTACAAAGACAATTTTCCATTAGGATATCCCTGGAAAAAATAATACTTAGCCTTTATTGAGCTCTTCCCATGGGAAAAACTAAGATTGCCAGGCACTGAGCATAGAGCTGCACCCAAGACAGACCAATAATAGTAATAGAGAACAATTGTTAAGTACTACTCTTCTCTCTCTCTATATATACACACATACACACACACACACACACATATATATATATGTTAGGTACTAACATGTATATACCTAACATATAACATACCTAACTATGTTAGGTACACACAAACACATATATATATGTTAGGTACTAATCTAATTCTATATAATTACTCATGCTTGCTTTATGGAGTAGAACAGTGAGATATTCATTGATAAGTATATGAATTTGATCTTTAGCACAGTAAAGAAAATTTTAATGTTGAAATTGGTGCATATCCAAATTTAGGCCCAAGCCCTAGTTTTTAGGCTGTTGTAAATTAACCTAGTTATTCCTAGTTATTGTATTTTCCTGCCTTAATATGCTCCTTGTATCTTCAATTTTGTAGGATTATTAATAGTTATCCTGATTGACTTTATTTATATTAAGTGTAAAGATAAAAATAAAATTCTTATAGCCCATTCATATTTTTCTTTACACTTGCAAACTCCAGAGATAGATATTGAAAAACACAAAGGCATATATGTCTCATCTGTAATTTATTTCAGCAATATGTCTGCAAGTTGAAATTGAGCAAAAATAACTGAGAGTGCTCTTTTTGAAAATAATAATTTTCACTTTTCAAAAATGATCCTCTCTTTATTTATTTATTTTTGAGACAGGGTCTCAATCTGTCACTCAGGCTGGTTCTAAATTCTATTAATCCAATGATTATAGTCCAGCATTTGTCAGGGCATATGATGAACACTAGGTATTTACTCTCCCTGTGTGTCAGTAATGAATTAAAAGAAAAAGTACAGAGGAAGATTATTTAAGATGTTATGGGAAAAGATTTACTAGACTTTACAGAATTATTTAATCAAGTAACTAAAATAGTTCAATCTGACAGATTTGGAAAATTGAAAGTATAAACATTTGTTTTACAATTTTTATTACAGTTTTTCCTGCCACCATTTAGGTTGTTTGATTTTGTTATAAATGAGCATTAACTCTGATTTGCAATTCAGGTCACAACATACCTTCATCAAAGAATGCAGTTGGGAAAGCAGCTGGCCAGGAAGTTTAGGTTTCTCCAGAAGGACCGGAAGGATTTAGAAAACATTTCTTTGGACTTCTTCTGATTCATGCTCTTCCTACAAGAATCTGTGTTTAGGTGATCCTTGTACAGGAGAATGTCTCTTAGTCCAATTTATTTTATGTAGACCTGTGTAGAGCTAGAGCTTCCAGGAAACCTTCTGAGACCCAAATGATCTGGACTGAAGTCTCTTAGATGCTATTGTTTGATTTTGTGTCCTTAGGTGATTGAAATAAGGACAGCAAGAGAAAACCATGTAAGATGAGAAGAAAGCACAGCTGGCTTTGTGTATGGGCTCAAGTAACATTTTACATGCATGTACTTTTTTCTTGTTTTGGTGAGGAAACTCTGTCAAATGACTTTTGACAGGCTCCTCACTTAGTCCCTCCAAGTTTTCGTAGAGAAAATGATAATTTTTAACCAAGATTTTTACTTGATCTTGACCTAAGTTGATGAGAATGAGCAATCCTCAAAATCTTATTATTTTAGGTGAAAATAAACATCTGATAATTACATTTTAAGACTTACCAGAGTTTATCCAGGTTTTGTTAAGGTCCAGAACTTATACAATGTTGGAATCTTCTTTTAAGAATACACAATGACAAATACAAAATTAGGTACACAGCTTAATTAACTTCATGATAAATTCTCTTCTGATTATGAGTGACTGCTTTCTTTGGCCAGAATTATGAAAGAAAAGGGGTGAGGCTAGAGGATGGGAAAAGAAATCCTCGTCTATCTTGCTTCCCAAGCAGGCCTTCAAGCTAGCTAACTGATAATAGTCTTTTCTCCAGGTCCTAAGGTAAATGGTGGCAGATCTGAAATTGCATCGGACTTAACCTTGCCTTCTCCTCAGTTTATTCGCTCAACAAAGAGTTCTAAACAGTCCCATCTGCTCACTAGGCACAATGGACGCTGCCTCCTAGTATTAGAATATCCAACTCTTTGATATCTCCCGTAGGGATCATCCCTATTCTGGAGAATGTGCAAAATATTGCTCTTCCTTTATATCCTAGCATAGATATATTCTGGCACTTAACATCCTTTCTTTTTCTGTTGAATTGAGTTACAAGTCAATTCTCTAGGACGGTTATCGTCCTGGTGGCTTTGGCGGAATCTTCCGGTGAAAACAGGCTAAGTTGCATGAAATGGGTGTATCTGGATTTTACCACAAGACCCCCGGTCCTCAAAGCTTCGCAGGCCGAGATACCTCGCCCCTTTCTTCTCTGCCACACGCGTGCGAACACACCCTCCCAACCCTCGTCGTAGTAGTCCCCTCCCCCGACCACCCCGCCCCGTTTCCCGCCTTCAACCCCCCTCCTCACGAACCTCCCCTCCCCTCCTACCTCCCTTTCCTTCCCTCCCCGCGGGCCAGCGGCTTTGGCGCTGCCCTGCTGCGCGGCGGGGCGACGCGGCGACACCTATAGGATCGCTTCCGGGCACTCCTCAGCCAGGAGGTGCTGGCTTGGGGCCCGGAGCTCGGCGGGGCCGGGCGGCTCCGCGGCGTTGGCCCCGAGGACGCGCGCCCCCGCCCGCCCGCGTCTCCTTCCCTCCCTCCCTTCTGCCGGCGCCCCAAGCCGAGCTCTGCTCAGGGCGGCGGCTTCGCCTCGCCCGGCGAAGCTCCTCTCCGGTGGCCGCTCCTTCTTTTCCCTCCTCTTTGCGTCATGTCGGGCACTTGATTTTTTTTTTTTTAAATTTCTTCTTCAGCCCTTTCCACCTTCCATCTCCCCCTTCGTTTCCCAGGTTGATTATTTTCTCTCTTCTTCGGGCTTGCCCATGAGCCTCCTCGGGAGCTACCGGAAAAAGACCAGCAACGATGGTTATGAATCTTTGCAGCTGGTGGACAGTAACGGGGACTTAAGTGCGGGAAGCGGCGGGGTTGGCGGCAAGCAGAGAGTGAACGCCGGGGCAGCGGCGCGGAGTCCCGCCCGGCAGCCTCCGGACCGCGCCAGCACCATGGACAGCTCAGGTAGCGCTGCCCGCGGGGAGCGCAACGCTGAGCCCGGCGCGGCCTCCAGAGCCTCCCAGTCGCCCGGCCCGAGGCCCCCCGGGGCCCCCAGCCCCGGTTTGCCAGAGAGCCGGGCTGGAGGCGAAGCCTTCTAATCCCACCTGGGTGTCGAGTCTCTAATTTCTCTCATCCAGGGAGCTAGAAAACAGATCAGTCCTGAGGCCCAGAGACTGTAGCGAGCGCCTCCTAATCTCTCTAGACTGCTGAATACGGCAACTGGGGGCGGGGAGGGGGAGGGAAGGAGGAGGGGAGGGGTGGAGAAGAGAACGGAGCGGGTGGGGCGAAGAACAGCTTGGGAGGAGGGCTGGGAGAGGCAGCTGCTTTCACTGCCCAGCTGGATGAGGGGGAGAGGTGAAGGAGCAAGTGCGTTGATTGTTTTTGCAGCATGCAGACGGTATTTATTCCAATTGTTATTCTTGCAATGCCGATGCTATTTGCAATTCTGTAAAGCTCTGCCACATCTTAACAGCCGTCTGCTAGGGTTAATGTTACCTTTTTCCTGCAGTTTTTAACCTGGGATCTAGAGCTCTTTTACTAAAACAGCTTTTGCTGTTTGCACAATTAAATTTATTTCGTGTGTTGGCTTTGATCTTGTTTATCCTTTTGCATTGAGTGTACAGATTTCATAAACCTTTACATGTAGGTACAATGGAAATTCCTCTAAACTTTGTATCTGGGCTTGCAACTGTCTTTTATAAAACGTTTTGGCAAGTTAGAGTCCTCTCTTGAAACTGCTGTTGGCATTTGCGATTTTAATAGCAAAACAGTCATTTAATGTATCCATGTTGGACTAGGAGTATTATTATAGCTATTTGCTTACCTCTGCAGGGAATCAGGTTCGGAGAATTGTTTACAGAGATATTTATAATTGAAGTCCTCAGTGGTTGCTTCTACATTGGTAACTTTAATACTGGACAACTGAGGATTCCAGAGGAAAGATTCATATGGGGTCATTTGAACAGTAATGAAATCAGGCTGAATTTAAATGTGCTGCTTTGCAAACAAATGCTTGTTTATTTTAATTGTGTAATGGCTCTCCTTGGGCTATCATTTTCTATTTTCCTTGTCCCAAAGTGGGATGAAATATTGTCCACAGATGCTCAAATGTCCTGGACTGAAAGCAAATTCTACTCATTCAGGCTCTTATTGAAGTTAACCACGATATTGATGGGACATTCTCTTAGACCACTTTAAATAAAACTGAAATGATCCCCAAGGGATTGATGGTTTCAGGACTTTTTTTTTTTTTTGAGATGGAGTCTTGCTCTGTTGCCCAGGCTGGAGTGCAGGGGTGTGAACTCTGCACACTGCAAACTCTGTTTCCCGGGTTCAAGTGATTCTCCTGCATCAGCTTCCTGAGTAGCTGGGATTACAGGCACCCGCCACCATGCCCAGTTAATTTTTGTACTTTTAGTAGAGATGGGGTTTCGCCATGTAGGCCAGGCTGGTCTTGCACTCCTAACCTCAGGTGATCTGTCCGCCTCAGCCTCCCAAAGTGCTAGGATTACAGGCATGAGCCACTGCACCCAGGCAGGACTTTTTTTTATTGATGTTGTACGTGGTTATTCAATTTATGTTTTTTCATATCTGTGATATATCAAAGTGTAATCCATCTTTTGACTGGGTGTAATCTCCTTTAAATCTTAAAAAGATTCATGTTCTCTGAATGATGCCACCATAATAATGTTTACGTGTAGTGAGCACGTAAACAATTGCAATGAAAACAAACACATTCCAAATGAGTGTGAAAGAGCCTCACTTCAAGAAAATGAAAGAAATATGAAATTCATGTGTTTTCCTTTTTTCATAGAGATTATTTTTTTAAGAGTTGAAATTGGTATTTGAAATATGTTACATTGTAGAATAAATTCAAGATACATTTTCTGAGCACAGCTATTTGCCAAGCACTGTGAGGGACACAGTAGTGAATGAGATCCTTCTGGCCTCTAGGGGACTGTCAGTGGGGGCAAGTAACTGTAACACAGAGCAGCCTGTGGTAAGTCCTGGATTTTTGAGGATTGTCTTTTTCACTAAATCAGAGTTTTTTAATAGGTGGAGAGAAGAATATTGGATTGCTTTAGTAACCTGTTGTGGTGGGAAAGTGTTTCATTAAGAATATTGTTGTCTCTAAAGTGCTATTGCCAGGAATTGATTCTTAAACTTGATCAAGGAGGCATTGTGTGAAGAGGCTGCAGGGATTCCTTTTCTCCTCCCCTTATCCACCGTTCACTCCTATATTTTGTTAGGGGGATGTTGTGGCTTTGTTGTAGAAGTACAGGGTATCTTACGATGATTTCGATGCATATTTTCAACTGAGAGTTATTTGTTTGGTTTGAATGAAGGATTGGACTCTAAGAGTAGGATTCTTTTACTAGAACAACTATATCTGTCTTGCCTAATTATAGTTCTTTCTTCTGAGATCCTCAAAGTGTGGCCTGTGCAGTGTAAATGTATTCAGTTGTTTAGTATATCTAATTAAGCTCATGTATCATTTCGAAAGCGGCAGTAATCTGCCAATTATTCAACTGATTGTACTGTGACATGCTGAATAGGATCAGTGGTTTATGGGACTTTTGCTCTGATAAAAATGTTAATGAGTGGAAAGAAATATGTTGATATCTCTCTAGATAATTTAAAGCTTAATCTTAATAATACCTTAAACTTGTAAGACTGTTTATAATAGAACACTTGGACAATTCTCTTATTTCATTTCCCCAGAATTTTATTAAATAGGTTAGGGAAGCAGCATGTGTCTGTGCTTGGAGACTTGGCATCAAACCTCTGCATTATTGTTACTCATTGAAAAACCTAGTAATCCTTTTCTTTTCTTTTCTAGACAGATAGCTCTGTCACCCAGGCTGGAGTGCAGTGGTGCGATCTCAGCTTACTGCAGCCTCCACCTCCCCGGTTCAGACAATTCTTGTGTTTCAGCCTCTCAAGTAGCTGGGATTACAGGTGTGCACCACCCTACCCAGCTAATTTTTGTATTTTTAGTAGAGACGGGCTCTCACCATGTTGGCCAGGCTGATCTTAAACTCCTGGTCTCAAGTGATCTGCCTCCCTAAGCCTCCCAAAGTGCTGTGATTACAGGGTCTTGCTCCATTGGCCCAGGCTGGAGTGCAGTGGTGTGATCATGGCTCACTGCAGTCTGGACCTCCTGGGCTCAAACGACCCTCCTGCCTCAGCCTCCTGAGTAGCTGGGACTACAGGCATGAACCACTATGCCTGGCTAATTTTTTTTTTTCTTTGTAGAGGTAGGATTTTTGCCATGTTGCCCAGGCTGGTCTCAAACTCCTGGGCTCAAGCAATCCACTCCCCTCGGCCTCCCTCCCAAAGTGCTGGGATTACAGGCATGAACCACCATGCCTGGCCTGTTCCCATTTATAAAAGTGGAATCATAATAACTATTCTTACCACAGATCATTAGTTGAGGCTGAAAACAATATAGAAATACATTTGCAGTTTTTCTTTACTTTGTATCTTGCCCTTTCAATTTATCATATGAAGAAACTTATTCTCAGAGGTGGTAGGAGATCTGTCAAAGGTAGAATAGATAATGACAACCAGATTTAGGTCTTCTTCTGACTCAAAGGTTTGAGGTTTTCACCATTGAACTAAGCTTTTGGGTAGGCACAATATCAACTGATTTTGAAATGGAAACAATTTTATCTACTTTGATTTCCCCCCTGTTTTTAGATAAAAGAGGGTCAGATGTTCAGAGGAATGTAATGGCTTTCTAAGTCAGCAGCCTCTCAAGTGGTAGATACCAGAGCAGTCTCCTAGCCAGTTGTGACTTCCAGAGCTCTCTGCCTTCCCTGGCTCACTTTCTCTTCATTCAAATTATTCTCTAGAAAAGGCCATCATTTAAAGGTCATCCTGTCATATCTCAAAGGCACTGCACTACCCCAATTCATTAGCTGAAAACCCCCTATTTCTCTTCCCACTTTTCAGGGCAAGTAGAAACACAAAAGCAGAACTTTCAATATTGAGCTGCTAATGTGTTCCAATATTGGGCTTAATTTACCAAGTTCATAATGACAAGCTGAAAAAGAGTAGTCCAGTAAAAATCTAGAAACAGATATTAATACTTTTTAAAGAATAAGGATAATGAACAATGCTAAAATACCATGTAGTGTGCATCTGGTTGGAAACAAAAATTGCCTTTAACAAATTTTATTTTAGTTAGTGTTTAAACACAGCATCCACATTTTGAACCAGGTTTCAACATTATGAGATATGTGTTTGGATGACTGTGTGCTTCATGGAAGTATAATAAACTTATAAGTACTAATAATCCTTTCTTAAGAATACCTGCCCATTGAAAGGTCTTGTAGGTTGGAGGCAATATTGATTTATATAACTTATTTATTATTATTTTTTTATTTTTTAAGACAGAGTCTCACTCTGTTGCCCAAGCTAGAGTGCAGTGGCATGATCTCGACTCACTGCAACCTCCGCCTCCTAGTTCAAGCGATTCCCCTGCTTGAGCCTCCTGAATAACTGGAATTACAGGCACCCACCACCAGCCAGGCTAATTTTTGTATTTTTAGTAGAGACGGAGTTTTGCCATGTTGGCCAGGTTGGTCTTGAACTCCTGACCTCAGGTGATCGCCTGCCTCGGCCTCCCAAACTGCTGGGATTACAGGCGTGAACCACCATGCCCAGCCAATTTATGTAACTTATTTAATGTGTGGGTATAGTTTGGATGTTTCTGGATAATCATTTAAAAATGCACCAGTTACTGGATAACAGAACAAGATACGTCAATCTAAGTTTCAAATTTCAAATGCTTGGAGACTGCCAGATTTCACAGATTTGGAAGGGGAATCCCTGGAACCAAATCTCAGAAAGTTGGCCAGGTAGCCAATGGTGGACACTTTCTGTGATGGAGCTTTTGCCACTGGGGCAGTATCTTTGAACTGTTCTCATCAGTGCAGAGTTCTTTCTATTTGGGCAAAATCAGCCTTTCTGTTCTCTAGACACAAATTATATCCAATCCTTCTTTCACATGGTAGCCCTCAGACAACAGATTTTTGAGAACAGATACTAATTCTCCCTTAGTCTTAATTTTCCTCTTTTCTAGACCAAGCAAGCCTAAGTTCTATACCCTTTTTTTTATATAAAATGATTTCCATATAATTATCCTAAGCTTTGAGAATAATGTTTTTTTTTTTTTTTTTTGATTTTGCACAACAGGGGTTTTCACCAAATTTTATTATAAAAGGTTAAAAAAGAATTAGAGATTATAGAAAGGAATAAAATGAGAAAAATAAAGTGCTCTCTCCCCTCCCTGATCCTTTAGGTCCTTGCCTCAGAGATAACTCCTACTAAAAGTTTCTGGAAAGACTTTCAACATACAACATAAGTGTGTGTTAATATATATGCTTTATACATATATGTATATGTATGCCATTAGAATTATAATAAAATACAAATTCAAAGTTTAACCATGTACATATATGTACATTGTTCAATAATGCTTAGTGACAAAAATAGCTACAATTTAATTATTATAATTCAGAGATTATGCTAAACACTATGCATATGGTATCACATTTAACCCTCATAAGAATCCTATAAGGTAGGTGATACTAACTGTCGTCTTATAGTTAACTAAGGCACAGAGAGGTTAAGCAAGTTGCGTGAGGTTACACAGGCTCTACTTAGTCTATATTGAGTAAAATGCCATAGAGAAAGGCCCATATGATTGCAAATGAAGAATTTAGTAGGGAATTTTTTTTTTATTTGCTTCTTTCTCTGAGGCAAGGAAAAATAGGAGTGATTGAGAGAACCAAAACGAGTTCAGTTGTTTTTTAATCCCGTGGAAGTACAAATATGTTTTCTTCACTTAAATATAAATAATTTAAAAACACTGGAAATGAAGACAGAGCAAAAACAGCACTGAATAAAACTGATTAAGACTTGACACAGCACTGACAGAACAATATAATTGATGAAGCATTATGTGTTTTTGGAAAAATAGCTTGCAAATGAAAATGGATCCCCACTGCTCTTAGGATAAAGTCCAGGGTATTCTTAACAGGACATCAGAAGCTGTTTGTGGCACCTCTGAAAGCTGGCCCAACAAAACTTGTTGTCTCTCCACTGGTAGATCCCCTCCCCAGTCTGCACCTCCATCTTTATATTTTTGCATACACTGTTCCCTCAACTGAGGCCAACTTATCCCATAGACCCCTAGATGCCCACTTTTCCAGATTATCTCCTATTCATTCTTCAGGGTTTAGCTTAAGTATTCCTTAATCCCAAGCTGCATGCAATGGTCATTCTCCATGCTCCTCAGCAGCCTTTACTTCCCTATCACAGCTCTCATCACATTGAGTTGTGATATGCTGCCTGGCCTGTCTGTCCCTCTAGTCTGTAAGTAAAGTTCAGAGCAAGGCTGGGTCTTATTTGCCTTTGTAGTCTTGTCATTGCTTGGCATTTATTAGGAGTCTGATAAATACTTGTTGAATGCACAAAAGCATGAACGGATTTTGAATTTTTAAAAGGGCATTTATAATGAAATATGCCCATCCAAATCTAAAAATAAGCGTACAGCTAGGTTTTAACAGAAGTGAGGCCAGGTTTGAGAGAAATGTAACTATTGGTCAAAAGCTAGACCAATTCAGTAATGAGCATTTTTTCATATGTAAAGACACTGGAAGTGAAAGAAAGATGGTTAACGTATAGCCTAGACCCTTAACAGTTTTCTAATATAGACATGTCAAGAAAGAATTAGCTTACCAAAAGATTGTGCTTTTTCGACCAACAAATACAATCTACCGTATGATTCATCATAAAGGTAACTTTTTTAGCCAAAAAAGGGAACTCAAAATGTATACGATTCTTTTAATGAACTGACAATAGATGACTTTTATCTATAGATCTGTCTATTTCTTAATCGATATCATTAAGTTTTAATATTAGGCATTTTCAGGTTTAATATTAAAAGTTCTTTGTATCATCTTTGGCCGTCTGCAGTTGTATATAAGCTTAGTGCTAACTTACTGCTTTTTTAAATCTGTGCTCACCATCTTGAACTCCTTTTGGAAAAAAGCTATGTTTGAGATGGATGAAGAATCCTGGAGTTTAGATTGTGCATTTCCTTGTTGCGAAATATGTAACTCTGAAAAAACTAAATTACAGTTCTTTTATATTAAACAGCTATTCCTGAAAGTTACTTGGAAGCTTTGACAGAGTAGCTCAGTATCTGAGGAGAAGTTCTTCACGGTCTAAGAATTAGGAAGTTCCATAACATGTGCAAAGGGATCTGGCAATTTCTACTACCTTTAGTTACTTTATCTGAGATGTCATGGGCCATAGTCTAGATGCAAAAAATATCTTTTTATTGCAATAATACACCAGAACATAGTTTTAAAAGTGCTAGAGATAGAAACTTTAAATTAAAATTGAAATGTGGTATTAACAGTGCAAATATCACCACCAAGGAAGCAACTGGATGAACCAGTGCCTCCTGTGCAGTGTTTAGTTTGCATGTGCAGAAAATTAACTGTTGGTGTATTGTGGTGTAGTACTCTACCTGGTAGCTGGCACGTGTGTTTGGCATACATTGTAAGCCACTTCCTGATTTTAGAAGTGTTATGCTGTGAAAAAAGTGCAATTAGAATTGGAGATATTTGACAAAAGGCAGGGTGAATAAATAGTATAATAATAGCTATATAAAGTGCAATAGGGGCACAGAAGAAGGAGCCATAATTTTAACCCGGAAGACTAAGGAAGGCCATGGTGGAAGCTGATATTTGAGCCAGAAATCTGTAGGGAAAGAAGGAAAGAAAACTTGTTTTCGGCTTTGGGCTAATGCACAGTGGCATCATAGTGCATGGTATGTTGAGAGAATTGCATTTAGGCTTGAAGCTGGAGCCCAGGTGGGTGGGAGGTGCTATAGCAGATGGTGCTGGGAAGATAAGACCCAGGTTAGGGTGAGTCTGCTTGAGGAGGTTGGACTTCATTCTGCAGGGATTGGGAGGCCACTGAAGATTTGTGGACAGGGGTGAGGTAGGGCTGACTTACCTGGTAGGCACAGTGTCTAGGAACCACAATAATTTTAGGGTCCACAAAAATGTTTACATTTTAATTGCCTTTAAAAATCAGAATAAAATAAATGAGTATAACAATAATGAATTCACCTTTATTCAAATGCGGTCATTAAAATATATATATATTTTCCTGTTAATAGAGGAATAGGTCCATGAAGGTAAAAATGCCTAGGGCCTACAAAAGTCATACTGCAGCCCCAGGGAAGAGAGAGCAAAACGTGAATCCTGGAGATAATTTACAGCTGTGTGAAGGATGAATCCCCCCCCCGGTGATTCTCAACTGTGCTCTGACTGCATCAGATTTACCTGAGTAAACAGATTCCCTACTATGCAGACATAAAAAGGAACGCAATCATGTCCTTTGCAGGGACATGGATGGAGCTGGAAGCTGTTATACTCAGCAAGCTAATGCAGGAACAGAAAACCAAGCACTGCATGTTCTCACTTATAAGCGGGAGCTGAAGATGAGAACACATGGACACGTGGCAGGGAACAACACACACTGGGGCTTGTCGGGGCCTGGGGTGGGGCGGGGGGAAGGAGAGCATCAGGAAGAATAGCTAATGGATACTGGGCTGAATACCTAGGTGATGGGTTGATCTGTGCAGCAAACCATCATGGCAAATGTTTATCTGTGGAACAAACCTGCACATCCTGCACATGTTCCCCAGAACTTAAAATAAAAGTTGAAGGGAAAAAAGGAAAAGAAAACACAGATTCCTGGACCCCAAGCATGTTTGATTTAGGAGGAAGGGGAGGGGTGTGCTGGAAGATACAGCATGCCAATGGGGGACCAGGAGAACAATCAAATGGCAGTTTAGCTGATGACCTGAGAAACAACGAAGGCCCTAGCCAGGGCAGTGTCAGTGACACTGGGAAAAAGGGCAGCCTGGGGAAGCATTGCACAGGTGAATGACAGACTGACAACCAACCAGTGGTGTGATGTGAGGTATAGGAGATGCCTGGATGGTAGCAGGAGAGAAGGTAGTATTTCCAGTCTCAGCCAGATGTGGAAAATGTGACCAACTGTTTTTCTCTGCTGCAAGCTCACCATGAACATACTTGTGGAAGGACTGAGGATACTGTTAGCTTGGCACAAACTTTCACCAGGCTTTCAGCTTTTTGGTAGACTGCCCATTAGGCTGTGCAGATGCCCAGGGGAGTGTTGTGGAGGGGTGAGAGGCAGGAGCAGGCCTTGTGTTTGCCTGGAGGAAGAGTAAGCTAATGGGCAGAAATGCTAGAGCTGAAGCTCTGTGGCTCTGGGCTGAGTCCAGACCTGAGGCCTGAGGCCAGGACGGTGTCGGTGTCGTGTCGGGTGGCCCCTTCTCACTGGGAGAGCCCTAGGCTCTGGTTCCTTGCTTGGTGATGGAGGCACAGCAAGAATAATCAAAAACCAGAGAAACTTGGAAGATGATTATTGAAACCAGAATTTTCTTTTCAGAATTCTCTGAAAAAAACAAAACAAAACAAAACAAAACCCTGACCTCAGAAATTCTCAAGGACTGTCTTGTATTAGCATTTGGCCACTTGGGCATTAGAGCAAAAATCTTAGCAGCTAATAGTCTTCACTTTTCCCTGACCCTTATTCTTATTTTAGTTTCTTCCTCTTGCAGTCTTTCTTCTCTTCTTTTGTCCTTCTCTTTCTCTTTCCCACCCATCTTCAACTTCCTTATCCCTCTCTCTTCTCCTTTACCTCTTCTACTCTTCTGCTCCCCTCTTCTCTTTTCTCCTCCCCTTCTGTCTAGTCAGTGAGTCAGCATGCTTGGGAGACGTGGAGCCCCATGCCATGTGTGGATGACTGTAGTTTTGGGGTATGTGTATGCGTGTGACTTAGCTCTCAGTCTGTGGCATGTGGCTCAAAAGGCATGAAGATTGGTGTCACTTTCCAATTTAGGCAATTGCATCTGGCTTACCTAAAATTTCACTTGCTGCTTCGATCAGCAAAGTGTTCCTTCCATACTGTGACTTGGCGATGAGAGGTTTCATGAGTTGCAGTACCAGAGGTAGCTGCATTTCATTCAGATGAAGGAATGAATTTTACTAATTCACAGCCCGAGAGTATAAGATAATAGCTCACCATTTCTTCCCCTCTGTCTCTCTTACTTTACTTCTGCAGGAAAGCAGATCTTTCTCTTCTCCTTCCCTGTTGCTGAAGCCTAGATATATTGCTCTATTTTCAACCCTTCCATGTCTAAATTAGTGGAGGCTGTTGAGCAGTGGGAGTATTAGGGAATTATGAGTCAGGAACTCTACATGTAAGCTCTGACTTTGTCATTTACAAGCTGTGACCTTGGGCAAGTCATTCAAATGAGAAAAATCATACTGACCCTGCTTTTTACATAGGCACAGTGAAATGTGAGAATGTAAATGAATGCATTTGCAGTTGATACTCTTCATTCATTCATTGCATAAATGTCTCTTGGCTGCCTACTCTGTGCTGCCACTGTTCTAGTCATGGGGGATACAGTAGAGGATAAGATAGATAAGACCTTGGCACTTACGAGTTTAGATTATAGTGCATGACCAGTGAACAAAGATGAATGGTTCTATGGTATGCTAAATGCTATGGAGGGCTAGAGCAAGCAGTGAATAGCTCAGGATGGTAGTAGGATGGGGAGAACTATCTTCCAGGGGGTGGTCAAGAAAGGCCCTTCTGAGGAGATAATGTTTGAGCTGACACCTGAAGATACAGAAACAAGCAGGAAAAAGAAAGAGTGGAGTGTAGAGCATTTCAAGTTCCAGGTACAGCAAATGCAAAAACCTGGAGAAGGGGGATAGCTTTGTAGAAAGGAGTGTGTACCTGATATAATTGGCTTTTAGTGAACTAGGAGGGAATGGCCACAAATGGGGTTTGAGTTTTTAAGAGACCATTTGGCTGCTTGCATAGAGAGAGTTTGAGGTGGCTTCCTAGGCATTCCACATGGTAGGCAGGATTTCTACATCATAGACGAGGTCAGCAATTCTACTGTTCAACACTAAGGGTCAGCCTTTTAAACATTTATTTATTTATTTAAGACAGGGTCTTGCTCTGTTGCCCAAGCTGGTTGGAATGCAGTGGTGCAATCATAGCTCACTGCTTCCTCGAATTCCTGAGCTCAAACAAGTCTCCTGCCTCAGCCTTCCAAGTAGCTAGGACTACAGGCATACACCACCATGCATGGCTAATTTTTAAAGTTTTTTATAGACTCAGGGTCTTGCTATGTTGCCCAGGTTGGTTTTCAACTCTTGGCCTCAAGCAATCCTCCTGCTTTGGCCTCCCCAAATATAGGGATTACAGGTGTGAGCCACTACAGTCAGCCTAAATTTAACTTTTTTAAAGACTGTTTTTTTTTTTTTTTTTAAAGAGCAGTTTTAGGTTCACAGCAAAATTGAGAGGAAGGTACAAAGATTTCCCATATATCCCTGCCCCTACACATGTATCGCCTCTCCCATTATCAACATCCCTACCAGCAACATGCTTTGTTATGCTCTATCATATGCAGATCTTACAGTGATCCAGCAAAGTAGGTGGTATTAACAAAATGTTCTGAGAGAAGGTTCAGTTGGTTCAATGAGCTTATACACAGACAGTGAAACTAGCAGCAAAACTCAGGTCTTCTGCCATATTGGGGCATGAGAGAGAGATTTTCAAAAGAGGAATTGACATCTTGGGCACCCTGTAGCCAAGATATATCAGCTACTTTAGGAAGAGACAAGTTGGAGGAATAGGACAGGAAAAGTTGTGTTTTAATTGCTAGGGAAATTGGTTTAGATTGCCTTGAAAGTATAGCAGGATTTTACTGTATTATTGGTCTTAAAATTCAGCCATTCAAATCTCCTAACAGAGATAGGAGCCTGGCTTTGTCTCTGAATGTGCCAGGAGAGAACTGTCTCCATTATGCCTCTCATTGGCACACAGAGGCTGGGAAACTTTCACACACTGCCTCGTTTTGTGAGCATTTGCAGTTATAACAGAAGACAGCTCTATTTTATGTCTTGCTTTGTTTTCAAGCCATTGCATGAAAGGCAGACCTCTTGGCTTGTAAAAACTAAACCCCCCAAACCTATTTTAGTTTATAGCAGTGATACGTGTTAACAAAAAGAATATTTAAAACAATTCAGAGAGTAGTATAAAAATGAAAATAAAAATCGATTTTTTTCTCTCTAGGTTCTCACACAGACATGGATTCCTACATACTCACATATATATACATCCAATCATATATAGAATGACACACTTGGCTATCCTAGAATCCATCTGTACATGCTATTATATAATGTGATGTATTATTTAACATTGTTATAGATAACTTTCTATACCAGTACCTAAAGATGTGCCTTATTTTCTCTAATGATTGTTTTGAATTCCACTGTCCCAATTCCTCTATTAATAGGGAGTAAATATCTTTGAGCATGTATTTTTGTATATTGTATATGTGGTATACCTGTAGGAAAAATTCCTAGAAGTGGAATTACTGAGAGAAAGAACTTATGCATTTCACATTATGATAGATCCTGCATTGTTTCTAAGAACCTTGCACTAACTTAAGTTTCTTTTTTCTTTTTTTTTTGAGATGGGGTTTCGTTCTTGTTGCCCAGGCTGGAGTGCAATGGCATGGCGTGGTCTGGGCTCACTGCAACCTCCGCCTCCCGGGTTCAAGCGATTCTCCTGCCTCAGTCTCCCAAGTAGCTGGGACTACAGACATGCGCCACCACGCCCAGCTAATTTTTGTATTTTTAGTAGAGATGAGGTTTCACCATGTTGGCCAGGATGATCTCGAACTCCCGACCTCAGGTGATCTGCCCGCCTTGGCCTCCCAAACTACTGGGATTACAGGCATGAACCACCGTGCCCGGCTGTTTAAGTTTCTAACAGTATATGAGACTACCTGTTTTCCCACATTCTTGTCAAAGCTGAGTACTGATAAACTTCTTAATCTTTGGTAGACTCATAATGTGAGAAGTGATAATGGTTTACTTGAAACTGACATTAAAGATTGATATTTCTGTGAATAATTTTTGTTTTCAGAAATTAATTTGAATAACTTTTTATTAGGTAGGCAATACATATTCAAGGCAAAACAATTTGGAAAATGCAGAAAACACACACACAAAATAAAAATAACCGATAAACTTTTTTTCCATGAATAACCATTGTTAACATTTAGGATATACCTGTTTGTCTCATGGATAAAGTGTGAATGAGAAAATTTTATTACCGTTTTGGCTTTTCATTGATTATAGCTACTAGTTTTCTTGTAGAATACTGCAGTACAGGAGTGGAGAAAGCATTGGAATTGGAGCCAGTGGTGGTTCTAGGTTCAAATTTTTAACAAGGCTGTCTAGCTTTGTCACCTTGGGCAAATAATTTAAATTCTCTGATCCTCAGTTTCCACCTTTGTAAAACAGATAATGCCTCTTAATATTGTTTGGCTTTGTGTCCTCACTCAAATCTCATCTCGAATTGTAATCCCCATTTGTCGGAGGAGGGGCCTGGTGGGAAATGATTGGATCATGGGGTCAGCTTTCTCCCTTGCTGTTCTCGTGATAGTGAGTGAGAACTGATGGTTTTAAAATGTGGCACTTTCTTTCTCACTTTCTCCTGCCACCATGTAAGATGTGTCTTGCTTCCCCTTCACCTTTTGCCGTGATTGTAAGTTTCCTGAGGCCTCCTAGTCATGCTTCCTGTTAAGCCTGTGGAACTGTGAGTCAATTAAACTTCTTTTCTTCATAAATTACCCAGGCTCAGATAGTTCTTTATAGCAATGTGAAAACAGACTAATTTCTTTCTTTCCTTCTTTCTTTCCTTCCTTCCTTCTTTCTTTCTTTCTTTCTTTCTTTCTTTCTTTCTTTCTTTCTTTCTTTCTTTCTTTCTTTCTTTCTTTCTTTCTTTCTTTCTTTCTTTCTTTCTTTCTTTCTTTCTTTCTTCTTTCTTTCTCTCTCTCTCTCTCTGTCTCTCTCTTTCTTTCCCTCCCTCCCTCCCTCCCTCCCTCCCTCCCTCCCTCCCTTCCTTCCTTCCTTCCTTCCTTTTTTTCTGACAGGGTCTTACCCTGTCACCCAGGCTGGAGTGCAGTGACGTGATCACAGCTCACTGCAACCTCCACTTTCTGGGCTCAAGCAATCTTCCCACCTCAGCCTCCAAGTAGCTGGGATTTCAAGCCTATGCCACCAATGCCCAGCTAATTATTAAATTGTAGAGATGAGGTTCTACTGAGCATACCCAGGTTGGTCTCGACCTCCTGGGCTCAAATAAGCCTCCTCCCTTGGCCTCCCAAAGTGCTGGGATTACAAACATTGGTTGGGCACAGTGAGCCACCATGCTTGGCTGATAATATCTTTCTTATCAGATTGTTAGGAGGAGCAAATGGAATAAGGTATAGAAAACTGCTCACTGTATCTCCTGCCATATAGTAGATAACTTGATAAGTGTTGGCTGTGCTGAAGTTTAAGTGAAGTAAGGCAGTGTTGAGAATATTTTATTATCCTGAGGTTTCTTCAAGGTGGAGAATTTTCTCTCTTCAGTTTATAAGACACTGAGCCTTGTCTTTGTTATATTCATTCTGGGTTTGTTCATAAGTTTTTTTCTCTTTCTTTATTTTATTTTTATTTTTTTTGAGACAGGGTCTCGCTCTATCACCCAGGCTGGAGTTCAAGTAGCATGATCTCAGCTCACTGCAGCCTCTACATCCCAAGGTCAAGCGATCCTCCTGTCTTAGCCTCCCTCATAGCTGGGACTACAGGTACACACCACCACTGTGCCTAGCTAATTTTTGTGTTTTTTGTAGAGATGAAGTTTTGCCATATTGCCCAGGCTAGTCTCAAACTCCTGAGCTCAAGCAATCTGCCCACCTTAGCCTCCCAAAGTGCTGGGATTACAGGCATGAGCCACTGTGCCCAGCCTCTTTTTCTTTATTGTTTTCCCAGTGTTTGTATAAAAGCTAGTGCAGTGGTTGTCAGTGAGGGGCTGTTTCATGCCCTCCTCCTGGGACATTTGGTAATGTCTGGAGACATTTTTAATTGTCACGATAGTCGGGGGAATTGTTACTTACCTTTAGTGTGTAGAGGCCAGGGTGTTGCCAAACATGCTACAATGTACAAAAGAGCTCCTCAAAACAAAGAACTTTCCTGCCCAAAATGTCAGTAGTGCCAAGGTAGAGAAACCCTGATATAGGGAATATATTGGATGTGAGTTGAAGATAGTGAGACTGGTGAAGTATGCATCTATGGACCCACCAAGTCTTTATCAATTTCTTAGTCGATTAAAAACATATTACTTAAAAACCAAAGGAAGGGAGTTGTCATAAAGTCACAGAGTAATTCCTGGGGCCCAGGGGCAGTGGAGCCAGCCCATATGCACCTGGTACCCCAGAAGTGATTACCTCCTGGAAGCCCCCTCTCCAGTGCCCCAAAGTTCTTGTTTCCCTTCCTGTGCGTTTGCTGTGCCCTTCACTCTCTCTGAAGACCAGCTTTATTGTCTTCTCTGTGTACATGGCTTCCTCAAAGGTCCTGAGTTTCTATGCCACTGCTTGAAGCAACCAGTTCTCAATGATCATCTGTCTCTGAATCCCAATTTCCAGGAGGAAAGAATCCAATTACACATATAGGTATTATTTGTGTGCCTCTCATCCAGAGCTTTAGACAGACTGGGGCATGTGAGGAACCTGTGTCATGTTGAGATGGATGGCAAAGCCCTACTCAAAGATGAAAAAGGAGGAAAACTGGCCCTCAAGTCGCTCTTTTACCAGCTGTAGAAAGAAGGGTCTATATAATTAAAAGTGTGAAATAGACAGTACAGGCGAAAAGTAAGTGAGTTGATGAAGCCTTCTTGAATGGGCACATTAGTGCTGGCTTTGCAGTGCAGGCAAGATTTCTTGGTGGAGAGGGAGATGGGGGAGGACATTCCAAACTAGAAGCTTGGAAGAACTTTGCATGTTTGAGTAACAGTGAGCAATTGAGTACCTGCATATGCCAGTACTTCATTCATTCATTTAGACAGGAAATATTTACTGAGGACCTAGTAAGGAGGAGGATATACTTATGGATAAAGAAACAAAATAGTTAAACTGCTTCCCCAAGGTCATAGAGAATATGAATATGAACCATGTCTATCATGTTTCAAACTCTTAATTGTTTTTTCTAGAGTTTCCTCCATTTATACTTTTTCTGCTTGATTCTACAAGGTCAAAAGTGACTTAGAGCAAGGTTGGCAGGTCATGCTTTTTTTTTTTTCCCCGTTTTAAATATAGAACTTTTGAAATTGTGCATTGTCCTTACATCCTAAAGTGAGAATAGGCCATAATTTCCATAACTATAAGATGATTTATGTGTGGGTGTATGTTTGTTTTAGGGGAATTGTTTGGTCAGGTGATTTCTACCATCCATTCTAACTCAACATTTCGTGTCTGGGTAATGTTGGCAACCAGTTTGATTTAATTTATTACAGAATTATTTATAATAGAAAAAACTTAAAACTGCCTAAAATGTCCCAAAATAGAGGATTGGTTTAGAAAATTATGATATGCCTATATAGTATTACCAAATAGAATATTAAGATATGCCTATGTAGTATTACCAAATAGAAAACTAAGATATACCTATATAGTATCCAACTCAAAAAAGTTTTTTTTTTTTTTTTTTTTTTTTTTTTTTTTTTTATAGTAGAGATGGTATCTCACCATGTTACCCAGTCTGGTTTTGAACTCCTGGGCACAAGCAATTCTCCCACCTCAGCCTCCCAAAGTGTTGGGATTACAGGCGTGAGCCACCATGCCCAGCTCAAGAAATTTTTAATATGATGGGAAGATCTTCAAAATATAAAATGAGTATAAACAAGAAATAGTCTTTATACATTGAATTAAACTACATAAACATGTACACACATATATTTGTATTTACATAGGAAAATTATTGTAAAAATATATATTAGTCTAAAAATGAAGGAACTATCAAAATATTACAAAACAATATTTGGGTAGTAGATATCAGTAATTAACACATTTTAAATGCATTTTGCTAAAATTTCAGTGATGAATTTATATTTCATAACTACAATTTTATGTAACTATGTTCTTTATCTGCATCTACTTTTGTTAGTGAAATGTTTATTGAAATAATTATAGATTCACATTCAGCTGTGAGAAATAGTACAGAGAGATACCTGTAAATTTTGCCCATTTCTCCCAGTGCTATATTTTGCAAAACTTTAGTGTAATATCACAGCCAGAATATTCACATTGATTCATTCCACCTCAGATTCCTCTGGTTTCTTGTATTTGTTTGCATGTGCACTCATGTATGTATGTTAAGTTCTATACTATTTTCTCAACTGTGTGGGTTCCTGAATCACAGTCAAGGTACCAAACAATTCCAACACCATAAGGAACCTCCATGTTGCCATCCACACCTGCCACTATAAAAATACAAAAAAATTAACTGGGCATAGTGGTGGGCACCTGTGGTCCCAGCTACTTGGGAGGCTGAGGCAGGAGAATGGCATGAACCCAGGAGGTGGAGCTTGCAGTGAACTAAGATCGTGCCACTGCACTCCAGCCTGGGCGACAAGGCGAGACTCTGTCTCAAAAAAGAAAAAAAAAAAAGGACTTGACCCCAAAGGGTAAGACATTTATTTTATTTTGCTTTTGCATCTGAGGCCATAATGGTGGAACCTTAGCATTGGGAAGGACTTAGCAGTCTTCTTGGTTCCTCAGAATGTAGGAATTTTAGAGGAGGAGTGGGAGACATTTTATGATTCTCTACCCTCCTCCACCACATCATCAGCTTGAGCTGTCTCCCCATCCTTTGCCCCCAAACACCTTGGTAGTGCAGGTCTCAAGTTAGGTATCATGTCCACTGAAAACCCTTGCCTGACCTTCTAAGTCTGGGTCGGGTACTTCTTCTTTGTGTCCTGATTATGTTCTGTATTTTCCTCTTTGTGGCACTTTTCTCATTTTATAATTGCTCATAGATAATAAATAAATAGTGAATGGGTAGGTGGAGGTCTGAATGCGAGTCCTTTCCCAATGTCTGATGATCCTGCAATGGCCGCTTCTCCTTCCTTTCCCACCTTGTGAGTGGCTTTTGGTCCTGCCTGTACTTCAACCACAGCATTTATGTGGCAAGCCCTTGTTTATGTTGATTGTGCCCAATTCCAGCCTTCTACCTTCTAATGCTTCCACCAGGATGACTAACTTCATTTTCTGATCTCATCACATTTTTCTTTTCTTTTTTTTTTAAAACAAGCAAATTTTATTAAAGGAAAATTTTGCATGGTTTACTTTTCACCAGTCTGTTCTGGCATGCTTCTAATGATGTCAGAGTCACCTGGATCAATGATAGCCAGTGTGCACACTCTGTAGTATTTTCCGCATGCTGTGCCCAGTTCAATATTATTTCCACTGTAGTGATGGACACCAGTTTTAGCCAACATTGCATAGTACTCTATTTCAGATTTCCTCAAAGCTGGGCAGTTGTTAGCAAGAATGACCAATTTCGCTTTGCCTTGTCTGATCATCTTCAGAGTCTGCTTGTACCCCAGGACGTACTTCCCACTTTTCATAACGAGTTGGAGCCTAGAGTTGATCGACTCCAGCGACTTTTTCGTCTTCTTTGCGGCCACCATCTTCCTGCCTCAGGTGCGGGACGGCCCCCAAGCAAGACCAGCCGCTAAGATGGCCGGGGAGGGAGAAAAGCACATTTTTCTTTTCCTCCATTTATACAGGCAATAAGATGATTAAGATGACTACTTTAAGTAGCTACGAGCCTATATTGTGCTATGTGCTTGATATATATTATAATAGCTTCAGCTCTGTTCAAAAGAGGAAATGGCTACAGCTGACCCGGAGACCATCTGGGGATAAAATGGGGATAGTAAAACATAACTTGAAGTATATTTTATTGAAATATTTATATTTATTTGGGAGGCTGAGGTAGGAGAATTGCTTGAACCCTAGAGGCAGAGGTTGTGGTCAGCCAAGACTGCACCTCTGCACTCCAGCTTGGGCAACAGAGCAAGACTCTGTCTAAAAAATAAAAAATTCTATATTTATTATATTTAATAAAATATTAAAAATATTTCTATACATATTTTAATAGAATATACTTCAAGTTATGTTTTGCTATCCTCATTTAAAAACTGAGGAAACCAAGGCTCAAAAAAGGTTAATAAGTTGTTCAGGATTATATAGCCAGATTAGTGGCAGAAATAGATTCAAATCCAAAACTGTCTGTTACAAAGTTCACCTTTTTTGCTCTGTCTGCAGGAAGGAACTGCATCTCTAGGGAGCTGTTCTGATTCTTCCAAGACTTAGAACGTCCACTAGGGACCTGTATCCAAGTCTAGTTCCTGATTGAACCCTTCTAGTTAGGTAGCTCTGGACTTTGGAAGGCAGCCATTCTATTCCTGGACAAGAAACATTGCTTGTCCAGCCATTCTATTGCTGGACAAGAAACATTGCTTGTCCAGCCATTCTATTGCTGGACAAGAAACATTGCTTGGATGTTTATTGATGTTCAGTGGAAATCTGCCCTTCACTCTTTCAGTTCTGTATCTAGGTGGTTTGTAGTTCTGTCCCTTGGTGCCACATAAATTCTTTTGAATTTATAGGTCCCTCATGCTGTACCTAAAGGGGATTTTTCTGGGTTTACCTATTTATTTTACAGATGAAGAAACTTGAGTCCAAAGAGAGAAGCCCTGTTTAACTTACTGCCCTTGAGTTACCTGAAACCTAATCTTGCCTTTCTGGCTTACCTTTCTCTTTCTAGCTCTTCCAGTCTTTCCTCATGAGATGGGTTTTCTTTATTTTTCATTACCCTAGTCATTCTCCTTATGGACACTCTCCAGCTGGCCTGTGTGCCTCCTGTTTTTGAAGCTGACCTCAATAGTCCAAAATTTGGGTTGATTGCATGGAGTTCAACAGAGGATGTTTAATTCTGCAAACAATGATGACATGTCACTATGTACCAGGGATGTGTTGCAATCCTCTACCATATTCTGCCTTCCTTTTTCCTTGTGCACATTGTCTATAATATTTATGAGGCTAGAAGTTTGGTTGTATATGTCACAAAGGCCATCATAACAGTGGCTTAAGCAGATGAAAGCCTATTTCTTGCTCACATAAAAATCTGATCTGGAATGGATGCTGTATAAAGTAGCTAGGGTGCCAAGCTGCTTCTATCATGCTGCTTTTTGATCCTTAGGATATTACTCTCTTCCTCGTCATCTAAGATGGCCAACCAACTATTCATTTTCTAGCCAATGTGAAGGCCAGGGAAGGACTTACCTTTTCTCTCTAAGAAACAGCCTGTAAGTTGCAGTCTCACTTCCACTCTCATCCCATTGGTCAGAACTTAATCACGTGGTCGTACCTGGCTGAAGGGAAGCCTGGGAAATGTAGTCTTTTATTCTGGTAGTCCAAGTAACCAGCTAAAAGTATTCTTAAGAACAACAAGGAGGGGAGAATGGATTTTGGTTGGCAAATAGCAGTCTCTACCATACCCCTTCTTCTGTTTCAGCTCCAGGAAAACAAGTCCTGGTTGGTTCTCTATAGCCATTGGCTTCCCAGGTTTATGAAGTTCCATTTCTAGGGAAGGTGGCAAAGCAGGATCTCCCAGAAATTCTCAGGATTCTGTGAAAGACTGAAAATCAGAATCTTTGGTGTGGAGGTCACAATGATAAAAATACCTGTCATTTATTTGGGGCTTACTATTTGTTTGCTAGGCATATGTTAACATGCATTCTCTTATTTAATTTTCAGATGAATCCTAGGGGGCAGTTATGATTATTAATTCCCAATTTACAAACCAAGTTTTCCAAAGAGATGAAATAACTTCCCGAGGTTGTACAGCGATTATAGGGTGAAGCTGCCACCTATTTATCTTAGTGCACTGGAGCCTGAGGTCATTGCCCACTCACTTTGATGCCAGACAGACCAGAGTTGCTCATTAACACCTCATAAAGCCCTCTCATGTTCCTCATAATAACCAGACATTTCTAATTATAACTTGAGCAGCAAGTGTTGTTTAAGATAGGTTGTGAGCCCCAAGTTGAAGGGATGGCTTTTATACTGTGTTTGCTGAGTATGAGCTCAGGTCTGACAAAATATTGGGTGACCAAATTGGCAAAGACTGTTGTCCCTGTATTTCATTTTGCTGTCAGCAGTGCTCTTGGTTTATTTTCTTTTCCATGAGGAAGCTGAGGCACAGAGATATCACAGGATTTATTACACATAGTAATGTTGGGATTTGCTCCACATTGGTCTGATGCCAATATTAATTCTGCTGCTGCCCCATGTTCATTAATCTGGGGCGGGGGGAGCCTGGACTTCTATTTCCTCATGTCCTGGAGTCTCTCAACATGTCCTGGGACCTGGTTCCAGGCCTGAGTTTGCCAGCTTTGCTGTGTCTGGTTAGAGATGACAGGTTAGAGATCACAGGCTTTTCTGGACTCTGTTTTGCTTGTAGCTTTGCTTTTTAAATTTTGTTTTGTTTTTATTTTCTCCTATAAATATGGCAGATGGATTATGAATACAAATGTTAACATTGGGGCACTCAATGAGGAAAGGATGTCTCTGTGGTTAACTCTCTTTTCCAACTCCGAATCAGGATATGTAGACCACAGGAAGGGGCAATGGAAACCTTGATATTTAAGAATAACAAATGTTCAGTGAATTGGGTGGTGGGGCACCTTTCTGGAAGATGAGAAAGAATAAATTATGCAAAGAACCAGGTAGGGGTTCTTAGCAGGAAGATAGCAAAAGCAAATGCCTTAAGTGCAGAAATGAAAAAGAGGCAAGAAATAAACAAATATCGTGTTTGAGCCTTACATATTTTGGAATTTATTGGTTACGGAAGGAGAGACAGAAGCTCACTATCAGCAATGACTCCCCTCCCCTGAATCAACGGCAATTTTTGGACAGACCTTAATAATGCTAGGAGTAAGTGCCTCATGCTTGTCAAATCTACTTTGCTTAGGTATGTTTGGAAAAATTATCAATGTCCTTGGTGAAGTGTTACTCTCTTTTGCTTCGTTAAACTCACCTTAGGAAGTGGTTAAATTGACAGCGTTTTGTTCGTTTGTTTGTTTGTTTTTCAGAATTCTCTTCATGTCTCCCAGAGGCTTTGAACATAAGATACAGTGCTGCTTTTGATATTAGCAGTGGTTTATAAAAATATTTAAGTCACTCTTTCCTCTTAACATCCATACAAATACTTAGAGGGCTAGAAATTAGAAGATTATATCAGAATTTCAAACCTGGGATTTATAGAAAATTGGAGGGTGCTCAAAGGATGTTCTATTGGCAGAAGAGTTGAGTTGCTCTGAGAACAATGGCAGATTCTTTTATTTACAGTGGTTACAGACTCACAGATGTGCTCACACTGGCCACAATCCATCCATCACTAGCAGATTTGAACATTGTTCCAGTTTGGGCATTTGGGTTCTCAATCTAATGTTAATTCACCTGCTCATATTAAGAATTTTAACATACCAAGAAGTGTTTTTTTAAAAAAACAAACAAAAACAACACTCTCCCCCAAATTAATAGTGGGAATTGAATAGTACATTTTGGCCTTATCACTCATCTGAGCTCAGTAGAGATCTTTGGATATGCTTCCAACAACAGTAAAAATAACAGCTTGGTGAAATAAATGGACTCATAGGTGGAGAACCAAAGTTCTGAGAGGAGTTTTATCTTCTGATTGCATTGCTCTTTGGCGTTGACCATGAATAAAAACCATCACTGCTTTATTTTTACTTTATAAAGTACTTCTATGGATATCATTTTACTTCAGCTTTACAACTGCCTTATAAACTGGGTATAATTGTCTTCATTTTACAGCTGAGGAGTCTGAGGCTCAGAGTGGTTAAGTGACTTGCCCAAGGTCACAGCATAGCACGCAGGTGACAGAATCA
This sequence comes from Rhinopithecus roxellana, assembly GCF_007565055.1. Lineage (NCBI taxonomy): Eukaryota > Metazoa > Chordata > Mammalia > Primates > Cercopithecidae > Rhinopithecus > Rhinopithecus roxellana. The sequence continues at coordinate 43,514,859 of NC_044560.1, read as the reverse complement.
GGATTCCAACCCATATGTTATTATATAAATTGTCGTAACTCCTGAAAACATAGTAGCTTTAAAACTTTGAAAAGCATCAGTGCCATCTTTAGAACAATGACTTAGGATTTTTTTTCCTCCATGGATACTGCTTTAAATGTTTGAGGAAATAACTGCAAATTTCGTTTCTTCCTAACCCCAATAATGCTCTCTACAATGTCCCTCCGCCCAGAATTTCTTGTGACTATTTGATTTTTTTTTCCTGAAGCTTCAGTCTTTAATATTGCCTTCTGTTCAATTATATCACGTCAAAGGCAGAGCCTGGAGAATCATTATTAAGGATTTGTATGTTGTTTGCATGACTTTTTAAAGTAAAAAGGATAGATATGAATAGAAATAAATAAAATTATTTTGCAAAGTAACCATAAGGCATCAGCCATGTCTGTATATAATTTATTCACTATAAAAAGTTCTATTGAAGATATATTTTGACTTAGATAACATAATTGAGAAAAAGATGGGCAAATTTATTGTTAGGTTAATATAACTATCCCTTCTTTGGAGAGGGTGATAACAAAACTGTCAAAAGAAAAAGATGCCCAGATGAGATTATACTTGGAAAATTTTGTAGGCAGATACACAAACTGCAAGTATAACATGTAAGCATGTTTGACAGGAGAAGTAGGAGAACATGGGTTACAAAATCCTTAAGCTTGACAGCCTCTGGCAAGGTGGTAAATAATGTGAGGTCTTTTAAAATGGCTTTCTTGAGATAAAGCACAGAATGTAATGCATGCAACTTTCAGAATTGTTGCTGGAGACAGCAAAAATACTCTTGAGACAGTGCAGGCTACCGAGGAAAATACGTGCAGTGATCCAGAGGAAAGTGAGAGCATGGGCTATTGGGAGAACTGCAAAGAGTTTCCCTGGGACTGGGGCAAAGATCGGTGAAGGAGGAATGCAGGAGGTGAGAATGGGAAGGAAAGCAGTTTCCAGGTCATTCAAGGCTTTGTAAACCATGTAACCCTGTGGCCCTAAAAGTTTCTATGAACGGGAGTGATAAGATAAAATTTGTATTTTAACAACATGCCTCATCCCTCTGGAGAGGATTGGAGGGATCCAAAGCTGTTAGGAGGCTAGAGATGGAAATGGCCTGAACCGAGTAAGATACTAAGTAAAGAGTAGTTGGTGTGTAGAAAGGTGGATTGGATTTGGGTTTTGCCTATAGGAACAGTGGGAGGAAACAAGGTAATTCTCAGATTTCTTTGTATCTACCCATTCTTACTCCATAACCTCCCATGCTGTAAAATGATGGTAGTGGTAACAATGACTATGAAATTTGAAGGCCTATTATATTATAGGCGTGAAACTTCTCATCACCTACAAGATAAAATTCAAGTCTTAAAGAGGCATACAAGCATTCCATAATACGCTTCTTGCCTATCCTACCACCCTTTGTTAAACGCCCTGTGCAGTATTGCTGACCAATTTATAGTTCAGAATCTGAGGTCAGAATTAACAATATGTATTGAGCCAGATAAATCAACTATGTCTGTCCTTTTTTTTTCTTTAGACAGAGTCTCATTCTGTCACCAAGCTGGAGTGCAATGGCACGTACATTATAGGGCTGTAAAGCATTTAGGATAATGCCTGGTACATAGTAGGGACTCAAATCTTAGATGATTTTAGGTACGATTTGTTATTTTTAGTAGCGGAATATTAGAATACAACTACTACCACTACGTACAAAGCCCTGTGCTTGGCACTGTGTATGGAGTCTTCTTTGACTCACCCCATCTTGTCTTCTAGGAGTTTGTAGGCAATGTGCATATGCTTAAACATTTCAAGAAGGGAAACTGGGGAGTGGTTAGTCAAGAGGCAGTCACTTGAGATTAGTGCCAAATGCAGGGAAAGAGGAAAGAAGGCACTTGCAGGTGGCCAGCTTGTTAGATAATAGTCCCTCACCCCTGGGCTTCTGGGGCAAAAATGAAAAACGGAAGCCATGGTGGAGATTTGAATGCTTCTGTTCTACCAATGCTGCCATTAGTGGCAGCCAAACACTTAAACTCCATGTCCAGTTTGGTGGGACTCCTAACAGACCTTGCCTTGTAGTATTAATAAATCACACAAATCACAATTTAACACTCACATTGTATAGACTCTGTGAGTCATGGAGTCACCCAGAGTTCATGGGACCTTGGAGAGCAGCAAATTCCACCTCCACATTTTATAGAAAGAGACTTTGTCCAGAGAAGGAAAGCCATATACTTAAGGGCACACTGGTATTTGGAACTTGAACTTTGTTCAGGTTAACATTATGGGTCAGATCATGCAGATTCCCAAATGCCTGGACCCTTGCCTGGGAGGGAGTAGACTCTCAATATGCAAGGGTGCTGAGAGGAAGGATGATGGCTCCACTGTTGTGCTGTCCTCATTGTATTTGGTGAGTCCAGGCTCCTGCTCTTCTCAGAAGAACAGCAGTGGTAGCTGCTGGAGGAAGAGTTGGCCTCCCTCAGGATGTAGCCATTTCTGCTTCCTGATTTATATTGGGCAAGATCTTCTTTGGGCCCTTCCGTAGCTACAGCCATCTACGTGCTATTGGTGATTGCCCTGAGACCTCTACTCTCTGTCAAAAAGAGGTAAGGAAGAATGTGATAGTGAAAGGGCATGAGATTTAGAGCCACACAGATCTGGTTTGTGTTCTGACCCCAGTGTTTCTTAGAGATGTGACCTTTATCCAGTCATTTAACTTCACTAAGCCTCAGTTTTCTCCTCCATAAAATGGGCATAATAATATCCACCTCAGCAGGTTGTTGTAATGATTAAGTGTGATGATCTATATCAAGCATTTGGCAGATAAAAAGTGTCCAGTGAATGGTAGCTCCTCTGCCTCTCTCCCCGACCCTACCTGACCTTCATTTAGGGCTGTCTCTCCTCTGTCACACAGTGTGGCATAGGGCTGTGGCTGTGTTATTACACTTTCTATGTATCAGAAGCTACTGAGAGATGTTGAAAGATGTAGACTTTAGGCTCTACTCTCAGAGATTCTGATTTGAAAGAAATCTGAAAATCTGCATTTTTTAAAACAGGCACCCCAGGCTATTTTGATGCGTAGCCTGGTACCTAGGCTGATACTTAACCTTGGGAACCTTTTGCACCACTTTGCCAGAACTCTTAGCTTGGGCAGGTTATGCAACCTCTCTAAGCCTCATTTCTGCACCCATTAACTGGGACTGATAGCCTTTTTATTAAGGTCCTTTTCAGGGTGAAATGAAACAGTGTGTGTGAAGCATCTTGCATGAACCTAGCACACAGTGGGAGCCTGGTGAAGACTGGATTCCCCCAGAACAACGGTGTTTGCTCGTATAGTTACGCTATACAGAAATGGGCTTGTTCCAGGGTTTGAGTGAAGACTGATACCAGACACCAGAGGGCTGCATTGCCCTCTTCCAATCTATAAGCTAGCCGTGGTCCTAGTTCCTTCTTTGGAAACCAAACCCTTTCAATGTATCATTCTTACCATTCTATGGATTTTACAGAGGGCATATTGTTCATGATGGAAAGCCACCTGCTTGCCTGTCACCTGCATTTTTTGGAGACCCTTTTTATGGTCCTCCTGTGAGCTCTGATTGTGTTACCTGGGATCTAAAAGGCAGCAGAGGAGACCAGATGCTGCTAATGACTTATCAGCTCTTTTGGCCATAGTCTTCTCAAAGAAAAAAGGATGTGACCCTGGGTTTGTCAGCACTGATGTACTTTCACACCGCAAAGGGACTTGACAATGGGCAGGTTTCCAAGTCTGTAGAGTGGTCCTTTGGGGAAAATGGAAAGCATATTTACAGTTTGGTTCTCCGGGCTCATGCTCTTTCCCCACCTTCTGTGCTCTACTGCCACTGCCCCTGGAATGCTGGTGCATGTGGCTGTTGAACATGAGAGTCAAAGACAGCAGCTATTGACCCTAAAGGCTGTGTGTGCCTGTGGGGTGGGTGGGATTGGGCAGCAAGGAGAGGCTGAATTAGGAAAGAGCATCTTGAGACACTGTCATCATCCCTTTGTGAGGGACCACGATCATAACTGGACTGCAGTTTTCCACTCCTGCCTGTTCAAGCCTTAGAAACTAGTTTTCATTAATTTCTTTGCTACGCAGTGAATGCGTAGCAGTTTTCCACTCCCGGCTGTCTGTTCTTGAAAATAACCTTAGATTAATGCAGAGCAGACATCAGGCCAAGGTCTGGCTTTTTTGTTCTCCAGCAGTGCTTTTGGGTTTGACTGTTTCCTTTTATTTTTTAAGCTTTTAACAAATATAATAGGAGGCAGCAAAATGTTGTCAGTGGAACACAGGCTTTGGAGTAAGACAGATGTAGGGAAGAGCCTGGCTGTATGACCTAAATTTTTGTGTTTGGTCCTGCTGTGGGCTGAATATTTGTGTCCCCCTCTTTCCCAGATTCATATGCTGAAACCTAATCCTTAATCGGTAATATTTGGAGGTAGGGCCTTTGGGAGGTGATTAGGTTATGATGGCAGAGTCATCATGAATGGGATTAGTGCCTCTATAAAAGAGGGCCCCAGAGAACTTGCTTGTCTCTTTCACCATGGGAAGATACAGGGAGAAGACAGCCTTCTATGAATAAAGAAGTGGGACCTCACTAGGTACCAAATCTGCAGGCACCTTGATCTTGGACATTCCGGCCTCCAGAACTGTGAGGAATATATTTCTGTTGTTAATAAGCCACTCAATTTATAGCATCTTGTTATAGCAGCCCAAATGGTCTAAGACAAGTTCTCAGTTTGCTGCTCTGTAAAAGGGGAATAATCAAACTTACCTGGCAATATAATTGTGAAGATTAAGTAAGATAATGGACATAAAGCTTGTAGTCTAGTTCCCAGGGATCAGAGGGTGTTTAATAAGTGATGGCTACTGCTGTTACCATCTTGCTGCATTTCAGTGCAATTGAAATTGGTTTAAAAGTGAATAGAAACTGTTGGTTTCTTGACAGATTCAATTCAGTTCAATTAAGTGTCCTTTTTTAGATGGCTTACCCTGGTAAGTGTTATGCTGAGTACTTGCTACAGGTAGAAATTAAGCACCGTCTTCTCGCTAAGCTCTTCTTGTGTATTCTCAATTAATTTTGTGTTGCAGCTTTCAAAAAAAAATCTCCTCACCCTTTCCAGTGATTCTAAATTTCTTTATCTACTCCTTTGAAGGTTAGTTTGACTTTCAAGGCTTTTGAGATCTGAGCATCATTCACCGTTGCGGTCTCACCTCTCACCCCTCTCTAATATACCCTCTGTGTCCACCCAGTTCTGTGAGGAAACACCATAATACCTTGGCTCTAGTATGTACCATCACCACTGCCTGATACACATTCCTCTCAATTTCAGAGTCTTCCTCCTTCCTCCTGTGTAGTGGAGACTGCAATACTCATCTGTCAGTGTTGGATGAGGATTTATGCATGTAATTTTTTTGTCCGGAGAGCAGATGGAACCACACAGACCAGACTGCAGGAAAGAGAAGAGACAAACAGTAGACTACCTTACCTGTGGTTTCACTTTCCAAGGTTTCAGTTATCCGCTGCCAGCTGCGGTCTGAAAGTATTATGAAAATTCCAGAAATAATCCATTAAGTTTTAAATTGTGTGCCATTCTGAGTAGTGTGATGAAATCTTGCACCATCTTGCTTGGTCCTGCCTGGGATATGCATCATCTCTTTGTCCAACGTCTATGTTACTGCCTATTAGTCACTTAGTAGCTGTGTAAGTGATAAGATTGACTGTCTCAGTTATTGCAGTGCTTGTGTTCAAGTGACCCTTATTTTACTTCATAATGGCCCCAAATCACAAGAGTAGTGATGCCAGCAACTTGGATATGCCAAAGAAAAGCTGTAGAGTGCTTCCTTTAAGTGAAAAGGTGAAAGTTCCTGACTTAATAAAAAAAGGAAAAAAAATGGTATTCCGAGATTGTACAGATCTATGGTAAGAATGAATCTTTTATCTGTGAAATTGTGAAGAAGGAAAAAAGGAATTCATGCTAGTTTTGCCGTTACATCTCAGATGGCAAATGTTATGGCCACAGTGTGTAAGTGCTTTATTAAGATGGAAAAGGCTTCAATTTGTGAGTGGAAGACATGAACAGAAACGTGTTCCAATTGATGGCAGTTGGGTTCAGTATTATCTGTGGTTTCAGACATCCACTGCAGCTCTTGGAGTGTATCCTCTATGGATAAGAGGGGACTACAGTACTAGCATCTGCACTGGCCAGATGCTAAGTAGAAACAGAAGCTGCCTTGAACTTAGGGAGGCCCTGGGTGTACAGTGATTTTTCTATGCCATTTGTGGTGCCATTTCTGTAGCTCACCAGGGTGCAGCCTGCAGAAGGAAAGCCACACAGCTCTTTCCTCCCTCCAGGGGTCCTTATAATAATGAATGATGGCAAAGAGTCGAAGATAGGATGATGGTAATGGCTATTTTTTATTGAGCACTTCTTGTAGATATATGCGCATGTGTGTATTTCATTCTTAACAAGTGTTATTGCAAAACTGAGGTTCAGAGAGGTTGCATCACACCCTTAAGCATGAAGAAGATAGGGAGGGTGGCTGTAATAATAGTGACAGTCCTCCAAAGCGTGACATCAGACTCTTCTGATGGTTGGGCAACTACTGTGCCAGGGAAATAATTATCTGTCTCCTTAGCAACCCCCAATATTTGGCTTAGTTGTCATTGGTGCATTTCAGTTATCTTCATGTTGGTAAAGAAATAGGTCTCAGGAAATTTAATCCAGCTAGCAGTGCTATGCCTAGAATTCAATTAACTCCATGATTTGCAATTAATGAGCCCTCATGCCAAGATTGAGGTCATAGCATTAATCTTACTTTTATTTTAGGATTTCCACTGTCATGATTTACAGCGAAATCCAGCCAATATTGTCAGGATTATTGGAGCATAATTAAGCCAGAAAGACAGGCAGAACAGTTAGTTAACATGGGAGCCAGGGAGGGACCTCATACCTTTGCTTGGTAAGCCTGCCTCAGGCAGGATGGGTCTACATATGAGGATTTCCATCTAAGGACTGTTTCCCAGATGCCTGATCTCTATACATTTCAAATCCCCATCCAATCTCCAAAGAAAATATTTCTGAGTCCCAGTTGGTGAGCCCTTGTGAGTTATGTTATTAATTCAATGCTACCACATCCACCTCTATCTCAAGTTGCCATTTACTAAGTTGTAAATGTAACAGACAGTGAGTGGGCTTTTACAGACGATGGATTAAATAGTTGTGATGATTCTATGAGGAAGGTATTGTAGGCCTTCTCTCCGTATAAGGTTATACAGCAAGTAAGTGGCCTTTCCACTGAACTGATGGAAGGATGTGACAGTTCCTAGCTGCAGACCATTTTTGTGCTTCTCTCCCTTTTGTGTGTGTGTGTGTGTGTATTTTGTCCATTAGGATCTCCTCCACTTTGCCATATAGAAATAAGAAAGCAGGCGTGCATAGGCAAATATTGTTTATGATTGCCTTCTAGGTGACAAATGCTTATCCATCATTATCTCATTTAATCATCACATACATGGGAGGAGGAGATTATCTGCCTCCATTTTACAGTTGAGAAAACTGAGGCTTAGAGAGATTTACTAGTTTGCCTGCTGTTACACAGATAGCAAGGAAGGAGAGTCAGTGTTGTGAATGCGGGTATGCTTGTTTGCAAATCCTAGGTTCTTTTAATCACAACAAGCTAGTACTAAATAAATGCTTTTTTTCTTTTCCTGGTTCTCCAGGAGTGGTTATTATTGAGTCGAGAATTTTTGGGAAAAGTAACACGTGGAGAGTCATTTTTTGAGTGGAAGGAGTCTGAAGAGAGGGTAGGAACCAACCTCCTACTACCCACCAGGTAAGGGTGTGCTTTTGGCCTTTGGGATTTAGCCCATGTCTTCTGTATGTAGAGTGTAGAGAGATCCAGGTAGGCCACCCTGTCTCGCCAACCAAGCACAGAAATCAACCCCTCCCATTGACTTTACTTTTGCTCAGCGTTTGGTTTTTCCACAAGAGAGTGTAGTGGCCAGACGTTTATGAGAAGGTCTCCAAAGCCAAGTTCACACCAGAAACTGAGCCCACAGCTAGCAGTAGCTTTCTTTGCCCTTGAGACCAGTGAAACAGAGGAGTAGTGGGTTCTCTTTGCACTTAGGTAGCAGATTTTCCTCCAAATGCTTGCTGTGGATTTTTTGGTTTTCTCCTAGAATTCACCTTCAGACTGTGTCTGCCTTCCCTGTGTAGTTAGCATTTAGAAGTGTCCTCACTGAGTTTGCTTAGCCTCATTGAATATTTTTATGTCTGGCATGGCTTACTAGAGACTACTTATTGGAGGTTCCTACTAATACAATTATCTGATAATTAGATACTGAAGGACTGCCTTGGAATTTTCTACGGCTGGCTTGGGATGGAATACTTGCTGTTGAAATATGCCCTAAAGAGTGTGCTATCCCTGGGGAAATCCACTTGTCTCAGGAAATATTAATCTGCTTTGTGAACAGCTTCTTGGAAATTTGCTGATAATCCTTTTTTTTTTTTTTGTCATTCAATATGTCAGTGTGAGAGAGTAACAGAATTTGGTAAAAGTTCTTACTGTTTAGCTTGACCTTTTGAGGTCTGAGGAGCACTCACCTTCCCAGTCTCATCTTCCACCCCTCTCTAATAATACACCCTCAAGTTCCCTGAGAAAACAGCGTGATATCCTGGTTCCAGTATTTATTATAGTTGGTGCCTTAGGCAAATTACGTTCTGTTTCAGAGACCCCACCCCACCCTTCCTCATCTGCTTAGGGGAGACTGTAATACTCATCTTTCAGTGTTGGGTGAGCCTAGCATGTTCCCTAGTACGCTTATAATCAGAGCTCAGTTATGATCCTTTCACTTTTATGTCTGTCCTTGACGTGATGGTCTCAACCTTTGCTTGCTCTCCCACATTATTTTGTACTAAATAATGGGCTAAAATGCCCTTCAGCCCATTTCCATCCAAACTACAATTCAGACATCACCTGTGCCGTAAGCCATCCTCTTTCCTATTTCCGACAACCTTCAACACTGCCCCCACTCCACCACCCCTGCCTGCCACACACACACAGACACACACAGGCTGGAAATAAGCTCCTCAGAATGCTTATCTACTTTATATGCACCTTTATAATAATACTTGGTGTGTCTAAACAGTAGAAAATCAACTAATAATTATAATGCAGCACTATGAGAGATATGAGAGAAAAAATATTAATGACTCAGAAGACTACATTTCATTGCTAAGTGGAAATATGGCAGGTCCAAATCTATACACAGTATCATCTTTATTTCTATGTATGTGGACACACAACACAAAATGTGTATGTGTGCATATACACAAAAACAGAACTAAGAATGTAAGGATATATAGTCTCCAAAATGTTAACAGTGGTACCTTTGTTTATTTTATTCTCTGTCTTAATTCCATCTTCTTTGGTTTCAGTAGACCTCGGGGCAGAGAAGTGAGTTAATCATACTGCTTTGCAGTCTTTATACAGCACAAGGCCCCATCTGGTTTTATTCTAGATTTTCTTTTTTTCACTTCGTCAGCCTCAATTCTATCCTCCTCACCCAGTCATTTGGTTTCTTTCTAGTGCTCTTTATATATGTCCTTAAGTGTGCCTAAATTTTCCACATTGATTATGAATGTCTTCTATATTATAGATATATATGATATTATTGTGTAATGCAACCTATTTTAATGTATAAAAATATCAAAATATAGGTAATGTTTATATTTATATCTGAATGAAGCCTTTTTTCATAAAGTAGAAACTGGAATTCATGTCTCTGCTTTTTACCTCTTTTCCCCCTTTTCTCCCCTCCTCTCAACCCTGCAATCACACACGCATACATGTGCGCACACACGCACAAACACACACACACACACACAATGAAGATTTTCTTGACCAGTTGTACTTCCAGTTCCAAAATCTCAGGATTCCTTGTTGCTGTATTAGTTGATTCCGTCCCTTGAGCTCTCTGATATGTGGTTTTGTATGAAGTTTTTAACATGACTTTTCTCAAGTAATTGAGCTCCTCCTAGCTTTTAGCATAGTACAGCAGAGTCTGAACAGAGAATGACCAATGGCAATGCAGACAGCCTTATTGGACTAAGGATGGCATTTTCTGGTGATTCATATGTTTGCCTTATCTTTCCCAGTCTAGGCCCTATTCAAGCATATGGCAAAAGGGACATACCATTTGCAGTGAGAGCAATATTTGTTTCCTTGCCCTGCCAGCTACTAGCAAGCTAAGTGACTTGAGCCTTAATTTCATCATTATGCTTTCAGGCATTTCAATGAATCTTAATTGACACCCAAAAATATGCATTTTTTAACCTTTTGAAATTTGTTGATACTTATTTTATGCCCCAGCATATGTAAACACTTGATAAGAAGGTATGTTCTTCAGTTGTTGGTTGCAGTATTCTATAAATGTCAGTTAGGGCAATGTAGTATTGTTGTTCAAATGTTTTCTTCCCATACCAATATTTTGTCTACTTGTTCTTAAAAAGTCTGCTTTTGTCATTGTGGGTTTGTCCCTTTATTTCTACTTTTCTGTTCATTTTTACTTCATATGCTTAGAAGCTGTGTTATTAGGTGCATATATTTAGAATGATATCTTAGGGAATAATTGACCCTTTATTATTATGAAACATTACTTCTTAACTCTGTAATATTCTGTCTTGAAATTAATTTGTATCATGTTAATATAGGCCTACCTGCTTTCTTTGGCTTACTGTATGATTAATATTTTCTCATCCTTTACTATTAACCTATCTGTAACTTTGTAATTAAAGTACATCTCTTGTAGACAGCATATAATTTGTGTTTTTTTAATTTAGTCTGATAATCTCTGTCTTTTAATGATAGTATCTGGTCTATTTAGATTTATTATAATTATTAATATAATTGGGATTAAGTCTACTCTCGTTATTTGTTTCTAACTATTGCTTCTGTTTTTAGTTTCTCTATTCTTTTCAGCTTTGTTAGGATTAATCATATATTTTTAATATGAAATTTTAATTCTTCTGACTTTTTGGGTGTATATATATGTGGTACATATATTTGTGTGTATGTGTGTGTATATATATATATAAATATACATATATTTATATATATATTTGGTATGTGGTTTCTCCAGAGATTGCAATATTTATTCTTCACTTATCACTGTGTACTTAAAATAAAATAAGAGAATGTTATAGCAGTGCAATTTCACTTACCTTCCACCCATCTTTTGTGCTATTTTGTCATATATTTTTCATCTGTGTAATAACACCACAATACAATGTTGTTATTTTTGCTTGTAACAGTTATCTTTCAGGTGCATTATATTCACCCAGACATTTGCCATTTCTGGTATACTTCATCCTTTCCTACAGATCTGAGTTTTCATCTGGTAACATTGCCCTTAAGACTGAAGAACTCCCTTTAGCATTTCTTGTAATGCAGGTCAATTAGCCACACATTTTCCTGTGTTTTTAATATAAAATTTTGTTTTGAAAGGATTTTTTGCTGTCTATAAAGTTCTTGGTTGATAGTTTTTTTCTATCAGCATTCTAAAAAAAATTCGTTTCATTGTTTTCTGACCTCCATTGTTTCTGATGAATGTTAGCCATTATTGACATTGTTGTTCCTCTGTATGTAATGTATCTTTTTCTCTATCAGCTACTAAGATTTTCTCTTTCTTTTTGTCATTGGCAGTCTTATTCTGATGCGTCTAAGGTGATTTTTTGTATATTTATCCTGTTTTGGGTTTGCTGAGTTACTTGGATCTGCAGCTATAGTTCTTAACCAGGGACAATGTTGGTTCTCTAGGAAACATTTGGCAATGTTTGGAGGTATTTTTGGTTGTCTTTGCTTAGAGTTCAGGTAGGAGAGGATATTACTTGAAATTAGTTAATAGAGGATAGGGATGCTGCTAAACGTTCTACAATGTCCACGACAGCCCCCCACAACAAAGAATTATCCAGTTTACAATGTCAGTAGTGCCAAGTGCCAAGGTTGAGACATTCTGATTTTGAGTTGAATTTTTTTCACCAAATGTTGTAAATAAAATAGTTTTTTTCCGCTCTATTTTCTTCCTCCATCCCTTCTTAGACTCTGCTTACATGATGGCAAACTGCTTGCATGATGTTTTCTCACAGGTCACTGAGACTCTGTTTTTAATTTCTGTCGAACTGCCTTCAAGTTCATAACATTTTGTTTTGCAGTTTCCCATCTTCTATTAAGCTCATTTAGCAAAATTTTCATTTCAGATATTATACTTTTCAATTCTGCAGTTTTCTTCTTCTTTTTAAAAATATTATTTGCTGTTAGCTCATTAAGACTACCTCTTTGTTTAAGCCTTTGAACATATATTAATAAGCTTAAAGTTCTTTTCTACTAATTCCAACATCTGGAGCATTTCAGGTTCTATTTCTATTTACTGCTCTTTTATTGTTCAATTTTTACTGCTCCTTTACATGTGTAGTTTTATTTTTATTGTATGATAAACATTGTGATGATACTTTTTTGGAAGTCTGGATTACCATTTTCCTTGAAAACATGTTAAATTTTATTCTGGAAGATAGTTTAATTACTGACATATCCTTCTGGTCATTAGGCTTGATTTTATTCTTTGTTAAAATGGGTCTACTGTGGTTTTCAACTTAGTCCTAGGAATGCAGCCTTTACTCTAGGATGTAGTCCTTATTCCTAGCGTGGATGTGGCCTTTCTGATACAGAAACACTGAATATTCAACTAAATGCCTGAGGTGCTTAGCAAGAGCTTTCCATTTGGGCTATGCTAGAGCTCCAACATATGTCAGCATTTATAACCTCTGGTATATAGTGCTGGTTTAGTTCTCAAACCTGCATCAGGCAGTCTCTGCTGGGCCTTGTGAAGTCTTACTCTCCGTATTCACAGCCTAGACCTCAGCCAAGGTCTCAGGGTGAATTTCCATGCAGTGTTTTCCCTCCCATCCCTCCAGCACCCCCACCCCCTATGTCCACACTGTGCTTCTCCCTATTTTCTTTTATATTGTCCCACATATTCCAGCTTCTTAGCAGTTTTTGTATTTTGATCCCTGCCTTCACAGTTCAGCAGGACCACTATTCTACTTGGGCTCTAGATCATTTTATGGTAATAGGAAAGTCCTCCAGGCAAAAAGCTGGAGCAACTGTGAGGCTCACCTTGTGTGTTTTCTTTCTTTCAGAGATCTCAGTCCTTTTTAGACTGTTGTTTAATGCCTAAAAACAGATGTTTCATATAACTTACCTACTTATCACAGGAGCTCAAGTCCAATACCATTATCCTGGTGGGAAGTAGAAATCGGGAATATGCATTTTCAGTAAAGACCCCAGTTTCAGTAAATTCTGAAACTGATGGTTGTGGGATCATATTTTAGAACTGCTGATGTAAATTATTTAAAGTAGTTATAAAGTGTTCAAAGTAGCCCCGGCTTTCCGAGGAATTGTCAGAGGATCTCTACTCTCCAGGAGGTCTAGGTATTTTATATTTAGCAAAGGATAGGACTTTTATCTGACATGTTTCTTGGTGTGAGATCCCTTTGAGTGTGGTGTATGTGTATGCGTATATTTGCTAGAGTGCTGAGTTGTACTCTGTGTTTTCACCATCTTGTGTATAGACAATGCACAATAGAATACCACACCACAGCAGAATAATTTGATCAAATATACTGCAAGAATGAATCATCCATACATGTGTGTATACACACACAGTTATATGTTTTTGTTTTTTTTTCTTAAGATGGAGTTCCGCTCTTGTTGCTCAGGCTGGAGTGCAGTGGCATGATCTCGGCTCACTGCAAACTTGGCCTTCCGGGTTCAAGCAGTTCTCCTGCCTCAACCTCCAAGTAGCTGAGATTACAGGTGTCCACCACCACACCCAGCAATTTTTTGTATTTTTAGTAGAGATAGGGTTTCACCATGTTGGCCAGGCTGGTCTCAAACTCCTGACTTCAGGTGATCTACCCGCCTCATCCTCCCAAAGTGCTGGGATTACAGGCATGGGCCACTGCACCCGGCCTCACAGTTACATGTTAAAACTTACAAAATGTTTACATTTTCAATATGTAGTTTTATATGTAAATTTCATGTGTCAATAAGGCTGTTTTTTCAATAAGTTAAGTCATGGCAATGATTTGGGGAAGTCATTTTATTTTCCTGGTGCATCCATTTGAAGCATAGGGATACATTGCTAATATCCCATTGAGTATTAAAGTGTTATGAGTCTGGGTTGTTTCCTCTCATTGTCCAAGGGGGACTTCCAGCTCTCTGACTGTTATGTTCCTGACTGTGCCTGATGAAATGAAAATCTTGTCTTCACACCGACATTTGGATATATCCTAACCAAGTAACCTGGTGAATGAATTAACCCCTTTGACTCTCTTAATTTAGGCTAGAAGTCCAATACACTATCCATTGTGCCACAGAGCCTGCCTGCTTGCCTGAATTGACCTCTTTGAGACAGAGTTTCCTTATCTGAAAAATAAGAGCAAAAATGTATTTCAGTTTTAATGTGTGGGATGCTGTATATTCCTAGCATGGTGCCTAACATGTAGGAAGGCCACTTTAGTATATGTGTAGCACATGTGTGTGTTATATGTAGCACATAGCATATATACACTTACCTTGATCTTGTAAACAACAAACAATATCCATCCACAACCACTGCTGCTACTTTTCTGGAGAACAATAATTTGATCTTTCTCTCAGAAGTTGGCTTGCAGTGGCAGCTCCAGAATTTCTGTCTTGGAGCTAAAAAAAGACAATCTTGCTGGAAGGGGAGGAGTTTGAGAAACACTTCTTTTTTTTTTTTTTTTTTTTTTAATTATACTTTAAGTTCTAGGGTACATGTGCATAACGTGCAGGTTTGTTACATATGTATACTTATGCCATGTTGGTGTGCTGCACCCATCAACTCGTCAGCACCCATCAATTCATCATTTATATCATGTATAACTCCCCAATGCAATCCCTCCCTCCTCCCCCCTCCCCATGATAGGCCCCAGTGTGTGATGTTCCCCTTCCCAAGTCCAAGTGATCTCATTGAGAAACACTTCTTAGAACTGCATATGCATAACAAGCATACTGGTCTTCTAAAATTCTACCTGTATATGGGGGGTTATTTGGGAAGACTGATAGAGTTCTCTCAGTCGCCCTTTGGTGTCTATATTGTCTCCCGTCTCTCTTAAATGGAACTGAAATGTTGAACAGAAAATTTTTGCCTTATTTTTCTCTTTGCAGTTTTTTTAAAGCAGGCCATCAGTCCTCTGCTATCTCTGTTCTCTATCATAGACAAGGTCAGATAATGGCAAGGACATTTTCTCTGTTCCAGGGTGGTAAGTAAGAGGGAAATGTCATAGTCCATTTTAAGCAATTTAAGCCCTGATCCTTTGATTAGAGCAGGGAGGAAAAAAACGATGGCCCCTCACTTTCTGGAGTTGAGGTTCCATGTGGTGCGCAGAACCCTTTCTGTTTCTTCAGATTTCTATTGGGGATTCTGATCTCATTGAACAGATTTGGTTATTATTATTTCATAATGCTGAACCTTTTATTTGGTCCATGTGTTGAAGAGTAAAGATTCCTTATTT
This sequence comes from Rhinopithecus roxellana, assembly GCF_007565055.1. Lineage (NCBI taxonomy): Eukaryota > Metazoa > Chordata > Mammalia > Primates > Cercopithecidae > Rhinopithecus > Rhinopithecus roxellana. The sequence goes on along the minus strand of NC_044560.1, from coordinate 43,499,232 downwards.
AGACCCCTTTTCTCTGGCACATCATAAGTACTTACTTTGTCTGTTGAATCAAATTATTAGCAATATCCATGTAAAGTTTTATATGAGAGTTTATTGACTAGAATTTGGATTGGCATCTGTAGCCTGATTTCCTTGATCCTTGAAGGAACAAAATGTGTTACATCCATTTGGCTAGAATTCCCCTAGCACCAACAGCCTGGTTATGAACACTGTGCCCTATCTTTATTATACGCAGAGTCCATTTTGGTTTTAATGTAGTCATTACTTTGTATTTCTCATTTTTTCTACTCTTATCAATCTTTTTTCATGTTGTTGATCCTTTTGGGAAAGAGGAGCTAGTATTGGTTTCTTAATTAGCTCCTCTTATCTCTTTGAAGATAAACATTTCCCATCAAATATTAGCCTTCTTTACAATAAAGCTCATGTTGTATTTCATGAAATCTCCATCTTTTAGACAGGCTTTCTCAGTGGGTGCAGTGTTGCAATCAGACATTCTGAAAAGCTTGAGGAGACAGTGAAACAGTGAAAGCGTCTGGTCATATTTGCTACCTACAGTTAAGCAAAGACTAGGTCACTGCCAAAGTTGATCTGTTTGGTCTTCCTTGCCATCTCTGCCATCTTCTCTTTGATTATTGCATTCCATAGCAGCTCAGTTTCACATACTTTTATTGAGTGCTTACTGTGTGCCATATATTGTACTTAGGGGGCTGTGAAGAGGCATGAAACATGCTTCTTGCTGTTGAAGACTCAATAACAAGTAATTGAGTTGAGGGGAGGTAGACTCATTCACAAGTAATTATAATGCAAGCTGACTGCTCTGAGTCCTAGGATGGAGGGACAGAATGAGGTGGGAGAATGGAGGCATGAGAGACAACAAGTACCTCTTGAAAGAGGCAGGATGGGGAGGTGAATAAGAGCAGAGGCTCTTGGTCCAGCCAAACCCAGCTTCATCTCATTCTGTTGTGACTGTTACTAAACTTCACCAAAACCTCAGTTTCCTCTGTGGGACTCCCACCTGCCACTGTGCTTAGTGCAAGGGTCCAATTTAGTTGTTTATGGAAACTGCTTAGTTGAGTGTCTAGCCTAGAGTACATGTTTAGTAGATGGCCTTTGTATGAGGATGATAGTGTTAAATAATTTTAGAAGTGGAGGGGACTTAGGAAATCACTTAATTCATTCTCCTATGTTTATATTCTTTGAGACCCTGAGTTTGTGATTCTCCCATAGCTTGGGAAAGAGCTGAACCATCATAGTCTAGTACTTCTCCCATTAAGGTCCTGAAAAGTGAGTGTGGAAATAGTGCACATACAGATTTCATGGTGTCTGTAGTGATGACAAAAACTTTAATAACTGGCACACTAGCATAATATAGAAATCAATATATATCCATGTAAAATATAACCTTTTCTGTAAATAAATACACACATGCACATGTATATTATCACTGTTTATAGCACAAATTACCAGTTTAATTTCCAATTTTTTAATTGATTTTTGGACATTCTGTTCAGTATTATTGTTACTAGCTGAATGATCTCCATTTCTGGGCCGTGGTTTGACATGAGGAATGCCAGCCAAACCTTCCAGCAACTTCCCCATTAAATTGATTATTCTGGTTGGGCGTAGTGGCTGACACATGTAATCCTAGCACTTTGGGTGGCCAAGGCAGGCAGATCACTTGAGCTCAGGAGTTTGAGAACATAGTCAAACCCCGTTGCTGCAGAAAATACAAAAATTAGCCAGACATGGGTGCACCCTTGTAGTCCCAGCTACTCAGGAGGTGGAGTTGGGAGAATCGCTTGAGCCTGGGAGGCAGAGGTTGCAGTGAGCCAAGATTGGGCCACTGCACTCCAGCCTGGGAGGCGGAGGTTGCAGTGAGCCAAGATTGGGCCACTGTACTCCAGCCTGGGTAACAGAGCCGTACCCTGTCTCAAAAAAAAAAAAAAAAAAATATATATATATATATATATATATATATACATATATATATATATCCCAAGGGCCCTGGCACTTTATTGCAGTACAAAGAGTGCTGGGTGTGCTATTGACTTGTAAGAGCTGTGATCTTCTTGGATGCCTGTGCTTCCTATGTGGCCTGAATCCAGAAAGCCTGACTCATTGGCACCACCTGCTCTGTGGCCTCTGCCTGCCAGTGCTTAGCTCCCCTGGAGCCTTCCATGGATGCTACACATGCCCCTGCTTCTTCTGCCCTCTTGGTCTGTTGAGCAGCTGTGTCCAGGGCCACAGCTGTAGCTTGTACCACGTGCCACCTAGTACAGAAGTATTGCAATATTTCAAAAACCAGTACCACTGAATCTGAGTGAACCTGAATATTAGTCCTGCAAATAACTCATAGTAAGTCCTCCCACCAGGCACCAGGTCACGTCAAGATGAGAAGCAGAAGCTTCAGAGTGATAAAGAGGTTCACCTTTCTGTTAAACATTTGTTCTTCTCTACTATCAAAAGTGAAGAGTTTCCATGGACCATAGCGTGGATGCACCAATAGGAGAGTCTTACCCTAGGGAGGCTTGCTAGACACATCTCCAGTCTGGCTTTGTTAACCCTGAAATGGAATAACATGGCCTTTTTTTTTTTTTTTTTTTTTTTTTTTGACCAAGCCTGTGTGACTTTGCTAGAGGCAGCATTTTTTGTGACTTTATCTTCTATATGCCATTCTATTAATATTTCTATTCTACAGATAAGGAAATCAAGACTTCTCTAGATTATACATCCAGCTAATAGCAGAAGTGGGATCCAAATCAGTTCTGGCTGAACTAAAGCTGACATAAAGCCTGTATTTTAACACGGGTTGCCTTGTGTAATGCCTAACCTCTTGTTTGGCATAGGGAGTGTTGATTTATTATTTTGCTAAATGTTATCTTTTTTTCCCTGAATTTTTAATTTCTAGTTGGATTCCCAGCCATTTGTGGGAGGCATTCCTTGGAATCATTTACCATGAGTGCTGAATTTCTAAGAATTAAAATAAAGACTCTGCCAGTCATGGTGGCTCATGACTGTAATCCCAGCACTTTGGGAGGCTAAGGCCAGCCAATCACCTGAGGTTAGGAGTTCGAGACCAGCCTGGGGGACATGGTGAAACCCTGTCTCTACAAAAAATATACAAAAATTAGCTGGGTGTGGTGGCGTGTGCCTGTAATCCCAGCTACTCGGGAGGCTGAGGTGGGAGACTCACTTGAGCCCAGGAGGTGGAGGTTGCAGTGAGCCGAGACTGCATCACTGCACTGCAGCCTAGACAACAGAATGATACTCTGTCTCAAAAATAAATAAATAAAATAAAATAAATTTAAAAAAATAAAAATTTCTGGTCATTTTAGAAGATCTCATTACATAAAAGTCACAATGTCATGCATGGTCTTATTTGATCCTGTTGATGACATGAGGCATGTAGAAAAGTTTTTGTTCTTAATTAGTTCCAGTTTATAGGGTGGGGAGTTGGTGGGGGGAAGGAAGCCTAGAGGAATAAAATGACACGCTCCAGGTCACACAGCTTTTAAGCAGAAAAACCAAGTCTCAAGTCTGAGACCTCTTTTCTCAGAGTCCATTACTTTTCCTCAAAGCTTCCCTGGAGAGATGAATGAGACGTAAGCTGCCTTAGAAGCCAAGGCAGTGACTTTTTCCATGGTATATCTGCTTGTTATGTCCATATGATCCATTTCTCTAACTGCTGGGAGCCAAGAGCTGAAAAATCTGTTATAAAGAAGGATGACGAAGCCCTTTGTGATAATGACACTAGTTCCTTCCTTGCCCTTTGCCAAGCACTGTGAAGGAATGGGCTTTCCCTAGAGCAGGGGCTAATGGGGCATCTCTACAGAGTCACTTTAGTTTCAGGGATTTCTGTCCCACAGTTGTCAATTTTATAGAAGCCAGGACAAAACATTTTTAACATTGTAACTCTTAACCACTGAGAAAAATGCCCACTGGTGAATGGGAATACGAATATGACATTCTAATGCCAAGTTCACTTTATCAGTCATCTCTCCAAAAGGCTGATCCTGAACACTATGGGATGCTAACTCACTTTACTAGAAATGGATGATGAAAACGTTCTGGAAAGAGGAAAAGTAATGTCCTGTGGAAGCATCTTTGTGGAGTCCCAGAGGACTCACTGAAGAAGGCTGATGTCCCAAGAACTGCAGTTGGTGCCAAGCATTGGTTGAGTTCTTGAGAGCAAGAACTGCAGTTGGTGCCAAGTTGCTGCCCATCTCCTCCCTGTCCTCAGCATATTAGATCATCTTGAGTATTGAGGCTGGAGCTGAGACAGTTACCACTGTGAGGAAGCCGGGTCTGAAGTCTTAGGATGAGTCAAGTGTAGAAGGATGTTCCTTCCTAGCAAACCCCTAGCCTGCTTGGAGTGAGGGGGGCACACAGGCTCTTGGAAGGCTGTTGGCAGCCTTTGCCTGCCTCTCTCTCCCAGGCCAAATGAGAAACTTGTGTGACTCTAAACTGTGATGAATCATGCAAGAGGAGGGAGGTCTCTACAGCTGTTGAGGAAGGACATATAAAACTTGAATAGCATAGCACTTGGCTCTTTGTTTTATATAACATGTTTTTAATTGTAAAACTAATGAATGTGGCCGGGCATGGTGGCTCATGCCTGTAATCCTAGCACATTGGGAGGCCGAGGCCGGTGGGTCACTTGAGGTCAGAAGTTTGAGACTAGCCTGGCCAACATGGCGAAGCCCCATCTCTACTAAAAATACAGAAATTAGCTGGGCATGGTGGCAGGCACCTGTAATCCCAGCTTTTCAGGAGGCCGACACAGGAGAATCACTTGAACCTGGGAGGCAGAGGTTGCAATGAGCTGAGATTGTGCCACTACATGCTGGCCTGGGCGATAGAGTGAGACTTGGTCTCAAAAAAAAAAAAAAAAAAAAAAATACTAATGAATGTATCTTGCAGAAAATTTAGAAAATATAATCATACAAACAAAAATCACTCATCATTCTCCCAGATGTAATTAAATATAATTACTATAACTGTTTTGAAAATGTGGTGGATAAAAGCCTGGACTCTAGCCTGTATGGGTACAAATCCTGGCTTACTAACTGTAGGACCTGGGGTGAATCACTGATGTGTCTTTGCTTCAATTTTCTTGTGTATAAGATGAAGATAGTAATGGTATTGACTTCATAGGGTAGTTGTGAAGATTAAATGTGTTACTACATATAAATAATTTAGATCAGTGGCCTAGTACGTGGTAGGCATTCAGTAGGTTTGAGTTGTTATTATTTTATGTTTATTGTATCCTCTGAATTCTTTCCCTAAACTCAGATAGTTTTCTTCTACAGAAGTAAGATTATACTGTGGATTATGTGTTGTAGCCGGCTTATTTTTCATTTAGCCTTTGCCATGCCCATCTGTACTCTTCTACAAAGTGATTTTAGTAGCTAACCATATGGCATTATTAGAGATATTTAACCAATTCCCTTACTATTGAAAAAATACATCACTTATAGCCTCTTGCCATGGTAAACAGTATCTTGATGAACGTCTCTTTTTGGTAAGTGCTTGCATACCATCCTTCTTTTGACAACAGTAATTTATGGGGGAACATTTCTTCCTAGGGGACCAGATGGAATTATCCACAGCCCAGGGTGCCACAGGCATATACTGAATAAGCATATGAGGGGATGATCACTATGCATTATGGACACTCCTCCTTCCATACCACTTCTCACAGTGTTTTGTCCATGGCTAAGAAATCAATAAAACGTCTATGAAAAGCAGCCACACTTACTTTTTTATATTTTTAGTTACATTAAGGCAGTTAAGACTAACCCTAGCATTTATGCTTACCCTCTTTATATAATTTCTAAATAACTATTGAATCATCTCGAATCTCTTTTGGAATGAAGCTCGATACAAATAAATGATAACAGCTAACTAGCAATCTAGTGGGAGACAGAAATTCTCTCCCAGGAAACAAATTTTGTATCACTCTTGAGAGCAAGAATTGGTCAGGTTCCTACAATTTGGAAGGAATAGGATACTGCTTCTAGTTTCCCAAACATTAGGAATCCCAAAGAAAACTTGTTTCTTACACCGGTAAAGTGACTCAGAGGTAAAAGTGCAGTTCTCTGATGTTTGTCTTTGGTGGGCTTAGATTTTCACACCACAAGACATCATGAAGCAAGAATCTACCTGGAGCCTTAGAGGCAGACCTGGACCTTTCTCTTTGGATGACACTCACGTGCTCTCTCAGCTCTAATGTCCTAACCTCCACTCCCTTACACCCTGTAAGGGAACCTTAGTGAGCACAGAGTGTTCTTTCCACTGGGTGCCATTTTAGCCAAAGCATTTAGAAAGGTGTTGGAGGTAGCAAGCTCTGCATTCCTAAGAACACAAGTGTTGTTAACCATCTGATGCAAGGGTTGGAAAACTTTTTCTCTAAAGGGCCAGAGAGTATATGCTTTGGACTTTGTGGGCCATAAGATCTGTGTCACAACTATTTCACTGCATTGTAGCATGAAAGCAGCCATAGGCAAGATGTAAACACAAGTACTTTACTTCTGGACATTGAAATTTGACCCTCTTATCAGTTTCACGTTATGAAGCATCATTCCTCTTTTGACTTTTTTTCAATCATTTAAAAGTGTAAAAGCCATTGTTATTTCACAGACTGTACAAAAACAGGCCATGGACTGGATCTGGCCCATGGGATCCAGTTTGTTACCCCTTGATCTACCGTGGTCATTGTTTTTCTTCTGCATTTCTTTCTCATTGCACCATTTTATTCTTCGTCGTGCCATGTTTTGAAACCTCTCTGCCCTTTCTTTCAACTAGCTTAGGCTAAAATATTTGCAGAATCTGCACTTTTGGCACTTATGTGGCTCATCAGGGAAAGCCAGAATATCTACCTAAAAGAACCAGTAGAGCAACGTCAAATAATGCCCCTCTTCTTTTTTGTGTGTCCTGGCCAGTTCAACATACAGTTTGAATATATGAAGGTTACAGATGGACTCTGGCAAGTTGTTCTGATTTCTGCAGCATTCCAAAGCTGTAATGAGCAGAGCATGCAGCCTGAGGGATGGTGAGAGTCTGATTTTTAGATAATCAAGGATATTTATTATGGCTTGTAGTTCTGTTCCAGCATAAAATTGAGAGCTGAAGAGACATCCAATCTATTTGGTGTCATCTCTTAAATAGTTACATATCAAAGGGGTGTTCAGACTGAGCACATGAAAATGTTACAGGGATGGAAATGGGAGAATTATAAACATTTTATGCTGCTCTGTCCTCACTATATTTAAAACAAAAACACGATACAGATTTTTACATGGGGGGGGTGTGTTTACAGGGAAATAATGTGCTCTATTTCGTATGAAACAGGACACAAGAGAGCGTTCTCAGATTTGTAACACTAGCCCTAGTCTGTGGAGCTGCCCATTAGACCTGTTCCCGGCCTTTTATTCAGGGCTGTGAAGCAGTAGGGGAGACAGAGGCTCGGCTGCCTGCGTAAATGAGGTTGACTTGGTTTGCCTGGCATGCAGTGATTTATGAGGGTGCTTATTGTGGGGACATCTGCCGCTGAAAGCAGCCAGATGAAAGGTGTGTGGGTGGGAGGTGGAGGAGAGCAGGGAATAGGAGAGAGGCAGTTGTGTATAGGCAGGTAAGGCTCATCTTGATTATAGTTGTTGGAATCCTGAGATTAGTGGAGCTGTAGAATAGTGGGAAATGGTAGATTAGCAAGGCTTTGGAATTGCACAGATCTGGGTTTGAATTGCTGACTCTTCCACTTGTTAACTGGACTCGTTGGTGAGTTACTTTCCTTCTTTGAGTTTCTATTGCTTCATCTTTAAACTGGGGATAATAACCACTTCCACTCTCCTGCTATATGAAACTGTACTATCATAAAGGTCTGAGCACAGTTCCTGTTGCACTGGAGAGCTCAGTTAGTGGTAGAAATGATTAATGTTTGTTCATATGTCCGTTCATTTTTTTGTTTACCAGTACTCAATGTTCTTTGCAATTTCTAACAGAGCCTTATTTTCTAATAGATGTCTAATAGTGACTTAGACATCTGTTAGGTATCAATAGCTCTTAAGATCAGGATGCAAGAACATGACAGTCAACATGTATTTATATATATATGTATGAATGTAATATATTTATATTTATATATATGTATGAATATAATATATAATTAAATGGCATGTAGGAGTGTAGTAGGTACCTGAAATACGATTGAAAGAACAGTCACCTGGCTAGTAGACACAATAAAAGATACTTCACCTCACTAGTAATCAGGGAAATTACCAAAATAGGACCAAAGTAAGATACTTATTTATACTTGACAAAGTGGTAAAAATGTAGAAGTCGGACAATACTGAGTGTTAAGGAGAATATAGAGTGAAGGAACACATATGTACTAGTTGTAGGAATTTAAACTGCTGTGACTGCTTTGGAGAATGATTTGTCAATATCTAGATATATGAATATGCACATACCTTATTTGCTGGCAAATTCTGCTTGTAGGTATAATCTAGAGAGAGTCTTGTATATGTTATCAAAGTGATGTGTTCTTCACTGTGTTGCTTATTCTAACAAATAGCCTACATGTCCATCACTGGGGTAATTGATACACACATTAATTGAGCTAAAGCTGCATTTGGTACCAGCATAGATGAATTTTAAACAAAAGTAAGTGAAAAAAATAAAGTTGTAAAATTATTCAAATAGAAAACCATTTATGTACAGCTTGAAATCTTGGAAAATAATATTAATATATTTTTTGTGGATACAAACATATGTAATACAAGTTTGAAGAAATTAATTGGAATGATAAATATAAAATTCAGGCTGATATTAGGAGAAGAAAGAGAGATGTGATTGGAAGGGTTGCCTGGAGCTCAATCTCAACTCTGCTAGTAAATATTCACTAGCTTACAAGCCCTTAGACAAGTTTCCTAACCTCTGTGCCTCAGTTTTCTGATCTATAACATAGGAATAATAATATTATCTGTTTCATAGGGATGCTATGAGGATTAAATGAGTGAATATAGATAAAATGCTTAGAAAAATACCTACCAGATAGTAAGTTTTATATATGTTAGCAATTATAGTGCCTATTACATGAGTATTTTTATTGATATTTATTTTGAAAATCTTATATATTGCAATTTTAAAAAAAGAATAGATGCCATTTTTGTCTTTTGTCATCATATAGTTGGAAAGTGAACAAAGATGAAAAATACCACCAATACAGGAATTTCAGGATGTGGCATAATAGAGTTTAGTTACGTTCTCTTGACCCCTAGATTTATTAGGTACCATGCCAACAGCTTTATATGCACTTATTTAATCTTTCCCTATGGAGTAGGCACAATTTTTATCCCTATTTTACAGATGGAAAGAAAGAGACTTATAAAGACTGACTTCCAGGGTCACACAGCTAGGCGTAGCAAAGCTGGGCAGGAACCCAGGTGAGAATGACTCATGCTCTTGACTGCTAGGCCTTAAAGCCCTACCTGGCCACTGTTCACATTAGCCACCTCCTCGACACAGATTCCTGCTTCCTTCCTGTATCAGCCTGCATAGGTTAGGTTGTGCTTTGGTTATGAACATTCCCAAAAGGTCGGTGGCCTCTATTAACAAACAGGTGTTTCTTACTGTATTCATCTGTTTTCATGCTGCTTTAAAGAACTACCTGAGACTCAGTAATTTATAAAGAAAAGAAGTTTAATTGACTCACAATTCCGCATGACTGGAGAGGCCTCAGGTAACTTACAACCATGACAGAGGGTAAAGAGGAAGCAAGTCACATCTTACATGATGGCAGGAGAGAGAGAGTAAGCAAAGGGGGAAGTGCCACATTTTAAAACCATCAGATCTCTCACTGTCACGAGAACAGCATGGGGAAAATCCGCCTCCATGATCCAATCACTTCCCACCAGGTCCCTCCCCTGACACGTGGAGATTACAACTTGAGATGAGATTTGAGTGGGGACACAGAACCAAACCATATTACTTACTCATGCCAAATATTCATCAAAGGTCACCTGGGTCATCAAAGGTCATCTGCCACATAGCTCCTGTCTCTGGGACCCAGAAGTCCAGCAGCCACAGTCTCCAACCTTGCCAGTTGCTATGGCAAAGGGAGAGAGATACAGAGATACAGAGATAGAGAGAGAGAGAGAGAGAGAGAGAGAGAGGAGAGAGAGAAATAGAGAGAGAGAGAAACTACGGAGAATATCACATTAACAGTTAAATGTACCCTGGAAGTGATGCACAACATACACTGTGATACACAGCACTTCCTCTCACACATCATAGGCTGGAGCAGTGGTTTTCAACCAGGGATAATTTTGCCCCCACTAGGGGATATTTGCCAGTCTCTGGAGACATTTTTTATTGTCACAACTCAGAGGTGGAGTGGGGGTTGGGGCAGGTGCTACTGGTATCTAATGAATAGAGGCCAAGAATGCTACTCAACACCCTCCAGTGCACAGGGACAGCCCCCTCAACACACACACACAACAAAGAAGTATTTGGCCTAAAATGTCATTAGTGCTGAGATTGAGAAACCCTGGACTGGAGCTAAGCACAAGGGGCCAAAAAGCACAATTTTAAGAAGCTATAAGGGAAGAGAACCTGAAATATTTGACAGATAGCACTAATGGCCACCATGCATCCTAAGGCCTAAAAGCTGTACTAAAGCCCCTTCAGAAGGCATTTTTCATGATAGAAGTGAACCAGTGCTTTAAGGGACAGTCATGGAATGGGGTTTCTAATATCGTCAGCTTCATCAAAGGGCAGAGGAGTGCCCTCAACTCACTGAAGTTGACTACTGCTTTCCTCAGCAGTCTCTCTGGAGCAGCACTGTCCAAATGTTGTACAATAAAGGCCACTTATGTAGTTTAAAAATTTCCAGTATCCACACTAAACAGGTAAAAAGGAGCAGGTGACATTGATTTTAAAGGTATAATTTATTTAATTCAATATATCTAAATTATTATTTCAACATGTAATCAGTATAAAAATATTGAGATACTTTATAATCTTTTTTTTTTTTGGCACCAAGTCTTTGAAATATGTTGTGTGTTTTATATTTACTGCACATTTCAGTTGAGACTAGCCATATTTCAGGTGCTCAATCGTCACACATGGCCAGTGGCAGCAATATTGGAGGTTTCTGTTCCTGGGACTCGGTGAAGGACTGACCTAGGTCTCCCCTGAGAACCAGTAGCAATGCTATAACTCAGAGTCTATAAATTCTGAGAGCGGGACACAATTTCCAGGAATATCTGTCCCAGACTCTTAAAGACAGTCTGTGTATGTTTTAAGAATGAAGAGGAATTGGTTTTCCATGGATTCTCTGCCATCACCATTTTTTGTTTTGTTTTGTTTTGTGTTTGGCAGGTGCTTCATCTCCAGACATGGAGCCCAGCCATGGGGGAGGTCTCTTTGACATGGTAAAAGGAGGTGCAGGGAGGCTCTTTAGTAACCTAAAGGACAACTTGAAAGACACCCTCAAAGACACATCTTCTAGAGTGATACAATCTGTGACCAGGTACGCACATTCTTCCCGGTTAATTTAGTGGATCCCCATGCTCTCAAAGGATCTGGTTACCTGCTGTCTGCTTGTCTGGCTCAAAGAGTGTCAATTTTGGGATGTAATTTTATGGGATCTGATCAACTGAGAAATGTCATTGAAGACATAAAGTTAAGTCCTTTAGAAGCTATAATCACAGGCTGGGAGGACTCAGTTCATTGCCACATTAGAGCATAACAGTTGCCCTCCCTGTCTTTAGAATCAAACATCTTGGGTTCTAATGCAATATCTGCCCTTGTTAACTAAGAGCCCTCAGGCAAATTAATTAACCTCTCTGAGCTTTTTTTGAGCTTTTTAAAAATACCCTGACAGGATTTGTGTCTTTGGGTTGTTTAGGGATTAAATGAGATTAAAATATACATACAATCTGAATAAGTGTTATCTATGGATTGTAATCAAATCAGAACTTTGTTTTTGTATCCTACTAGCCCTTTAACATTTGTTCAGTGAGAGAAGTTTTCTATGCTTCCAGTGTATGAAAATTCTTATAAGCAGGTCATAGGAGTTATTTTTTATTATTAAGTATTAGAAAATTCTAGGGTCACTTCGAGTTATAATATGCAGTTCTAAATCAGAAATTCAAATGTCAAGTCCAATGTATTAATCACAGTTTTAATCTTTGTTAAAAAACTACTCTTACTTCTAATTCTCAACCAGGGTCTGGTAGGCAGAAAAATTGTGTCATTTATTTTTTCTCAACCACTTCTTCCCCTACCCCTTAGCCACTTACAATTATGGAAGACATTTCCATGTAGGCAAAGAGGCTAGAACAATTGGTGTTGATAAATAAGCAGAGTTTTCTATTCTGAGATTGATTCAGATCATGAAGTGGCATCTACAAGGGCATTAGAATGCACCAGTTGGAGGGGCTTATTTATACCCCTGAGGTCATAGGCTGTCTTTTCTCAGTGATTCTTCCTTGTTAGAGAGAAGGGCTGGAGGGGAGTCAAAGCATGCCCCCTAGACAGCAGTGTCCCAGTTCATATGCACAAGTGATTGAGAGAGAGAAATCTTGGCATATTTGGATCATTTTAATGAGTGCCCATTTTTGTCTTGCTTTTAGCTACACAAAGGGAGATTTAGACTTCACTTATGTTACCTCCAGAATTATTGGTAAGTTTCTCATGTTTATTAACAGTGCTTTGGCTCAGCTTCCAGTTGCTGCCCATCATTACAGCAGACCTAAACATGTAACCTGTTTTCTTTCTGTGTGATCTCTCTCCTAGTGATGTCCTTTCCTCTGGACAATGTTGACATAGGATTCAGGAATCAGGTTGATGACATTCGAAGCTTTTTGGATTCCAGACATCTTGACCACTACACAGTATACAATCTGTCACCTAAGTCTTATCGAACTGCCAAGTTTCACAGCCGGGTAAGGATTTTTAGCCCTGAGATCATACTGTTGAAGACGTGATAGTGTTTTTCGTCCTCAGAGATACCCTTAAAGCATATGCCCTTGGGCATCTGAAGCTGAAAAACCATACACTCTGGACACTTTTGTCCACAAAATATTTATTAGACTGCTATGAGATAGCCTAAAAATTTTCCTTGGGTGAGGATACTTACAGGAAAGTGTATCTGTCAATGAAATACCATCGAAGCTGGGGTCTCAAGTCTGTTGGTGCCTGGTTGTTCCATGGCACGTTGTTCATGAGGCTTAAGTTGGAGATTGAACTGCCGCTAGTGCAGTTGGCTGCCTTCATGCTGTTACACTACTTATGCCTTTGACTCTTCTTTATTGCTACTTGGTATCAAGATGAGGCAGTGTGGATAGAACAGTACCAACAAGTATTAATGGGAACGTCTTTCTATTAATATATTTTAAGAAGTTTTTTGAACTAGGCAGGTAAACATTCCTAGTTTCAGCCTGGTTAAGGAACTGAGAATTAGCTTAGATTGAATCTGATATTGAACCTGATATTTCTGGCCACTGAATTCTGACTTACTCACTGAAAAAAGGCATTTTCCCCCCCTCTCAAGAATATCTCTAAATATTTTTGACATAGCCTTTACATATGATTGGTTCTGCAACTTCATTTGGGTCTATTAATAAATAGAATGGACTTTCTATGCATGGATCCTTTAAAAGTGAACCTTGATATCAAGTATGAAAAACAATAGCTGGTTGACAATGCTGTGTATCTAGGATCTCAGCTTTGATGCTGGAACACACACTTTGTTCCAAATTCCAGTTACCATTGGTAATCTCTGGGCCTCAGTTTCCAGATCTGGAAAACACACAAGAAAATTGGTATACATGCTTTGTAAGGCTCCTTCTTGCCCTAATATTCAATAAGATATGGGAGAGTTTTAAGGACCTCTTTTTCAGCGTGTTCTGAGAACAGTCTCAAATTTTGGTGTGCATCAGAATCACTTGGAGGGCTTGTTAAACACAGACTTCTGATTCAGAAGGACAAGGGAGGCATAAGAATCTGCATTTCTAACAGCTTCCTGGGGGCTGTTCCTGATGTTGCTGTGGGGACCACTCTTTGATAAAGCACTGATAATGCCATTCTGAAGTGGTTTGATCTAAATTGCCATTCTATAATGAAGATTTTAAATGCATCTCTTTAAAATCTTCTGTAATAAAATAACCTTCCAACTCTTACTCCATCTATTAGCTAATTCAGAACAAGTGAATTAACATCAAACAAAAGTGTGGATAGATATTTTGTTCTTGATGTAAGGCAAATCTTTTGAATTATTTTTCTTGTTTGGAGGTTAAGTCAGTGCCATTATTTTCATAATTTAAGGACTGTGGAACATCCTATGCAATATTTCATAGAAATTTTATTTGACCTTGAAAGATCTGTGATAATCTGGAGCATTTTCCCTCTGAAAGAAATAAAGATATAATATCATCATAGAAGCATTTATATATATAAATATGTCACTTTGTATAATATCTATAAAAGGCACTCTCTATAAAGATGTTTTTAATGAAAGGCATCCATCAGTGTAACTAAAAATTTTGTGACCGGACTTAATGGTTTACCAAAGGAATCAGAGATTACATATTAAACCTCTACCCTGGGCTGCTCTTACTTGCCCTAGAAGAGGAGGGAGCATTTTTTTTTGATACCTAGAATAGTGCCTGACATAGATAATCAATGTTTCTTAAAAGCATGAATGTGCAAAGAATTGTTAAACACTATAGATATAAAATAAATACTTGGTTTGTGTTCGCGAGACACCTAAGCCTAGTTGGCGAGAGAACCCAGGACAGTCTAAAGATAAGTGCAAATAATATTTACAATACCTGCCAAGGGAGATTAGTAAAGGGAGACACCAGTGACAGCTGGACCTTAGAGCAGGAGAAAGGCTTATATAGGTCAGAGGAGTGGGGTATTTCTTGCCTATACAAATGATAAAATATCTTGTGAGGCTTTTGATGATCTAGCCTCTATCTGCTTCTCTAACTTCATCTTTTACCGTTCTTCATTGACCCAAAACCATATGCTCCAACCAGGGATATGCATGTGCTCATGTGCACACAGACACACACAATCTCTTTGCATGAGCTACTCCTTCTCCCTTAAAAGCAACCCATGTTACACATCCTTCATCTCTCCCCTCCCCTCCCCTCCCCTTCGCTCCTTTCTTTCTTTCTTTCTTTCTTTCTTTCTTTCTTTCTTTCTTTCGTCTTTTCTTCCGTTTCGTTATTTCTTTTCTTTTTCTTTCTTGTCTTTTCTTTTCTTCTTTTCTTCTTCTTCGTCTCTCTTTCTTATTCTTTCTTTTTTCTTTTCTTTCTTAATTTCTTTTCTTGCTCTTTTTTCTATTCTTTCGTTTCTTGGTCTTTCCTTTCTTCTTTTCGTATTTCTTTTTATTTTTTTTTTCTTCTTTCTTTTTTTATCTATTTCTTCTACGCTCCTTTCTTTCTTTCTTTCTTTTCTTCTCTTTCTTTCTTTCTCTTTTCTTTCTTCTTTCATCTTCTTCTTTTTTTTAAGGTCGCTCACCCCCCCCCCCTTCTTTGGTTTCTTGGTTCTTTTCCCTTATCTGATCTTGTCTTTCTTGGGGGGGGGGGAAAAAGGGGGGGCGAAAAAAAAAGGAGTGGGGGGAAGGGGGGGTTCTGAGGAATACATGAAAATAAAAAATTACGCGAGTTAAAGGGGTTAAAATAACGGGAAAGGAAGATGGGGGAAAATGAAAAGGGGGGGACAAGATGGGTATGGATAAATAATTTAAAGGTTGGATAAAGAATAGGCGGCGCGGATTATGTGGAAATTGCTTGACGAAGGAGAGAGAGTGCAAAATGTAATGAGAGGTTGAAACTACGGAATATACTTACATTGGGAAATGTTTAGGGGCTAATTGAATAGTCGGAAACGTTTCTTTTGTTTTGGTATGGGAGCAAAATTCTTTCTTTTGCTTTGCATAATTTTTTGTGTGAACATATAAAATTAAGGAACGTGGATATGCCCAATATCTACCACACAAATGTTTCACCATGCAAATGTTCTACGCACAAAGAAAGTGTTAATAAAAAAGATTAAGAAATTAGTATTATAATCCTTAGATAATACGTGGGGAAAAGAAAGAAGGGACAGTAGGAAGGGGTTGAAGTGTCGGTGCGGCATCGCAGGTGGGGATACATCTTTAATAATAGAAGGGAATGGATAGAGCTGACTGGTGCCATGATCATGGATAAAGGGATACCACAGCTCCTGTATGCCAGGAGGAAAACAATAATACTCTAATCTACTGCTGGCTGAACAACTTGGCTATTCTCTTGTCTCCCTTCGTTATGCTTCGGTGGGGTATTTGTCTTTCTAACCGAGTTCCCTGAATGCTGGGGCTGTTGGGTTGGAAATATGTTGCTGGCCGTACATCACACCCTTATTTTATTTAATAATCTGGTTCTTTTATATTAATTTTTTTGTTTTGCGTCCCTCATTAATGTTAAGTTTAAGTAGGCACAGGCTAATCATTATCATTGAGGTTTAGTAATCGCTGGCCTCATGTCTCTGTCTGTTCCTTTCGTCTTTTCATACTGGTGTCCATGTAGCTGTGCTGTAAACACCTACTGGTCTTAATAAATCGCGTCGTCGTCTTCCTATTCTGTCTACGTCCATTTTCTTCCCATCTGTTTCTTTCTCTCTGTGTCGCGCCATCTTCATTGTTTCGCTCTATCATTTCATGGTCTTACTGTTGCTCAATCGCTTCCTTCTTTTCTCCAATCTTTCTCATATTCTGCGTTCTCTTGTCGTTTCTCTTCGTTTCTATTCTGCATCTCAGAATCTTTCGTTCTGGCTTGTCTTTCGCGGGCAGAGGGCTCGCCGCGGGAGTGTCATCTCCTCCCTGCTTCTTTGTGCTTTCAGCTCATCTTCCCTCTCTTCTCTATTCTATTTCTTTCGTTGCTTTTCCCGTTCTGTTCTTGTCTCGTTTTCTTTACCAGACCAAAGCTCTTTACTTTCTTTCGTCTCACTTAATGTCCTCTTCTTCTTACGTTCGTCTTCTTTCCCTCGATTTCCGTGTATCTATCGTGTCTTTCCATCCTTTTCTGATCGTAATCAAGCGCGGGTCTTTTTCCGGGGGTGTGTGTCTTTCATTTCTTTCTTTATTCCTCAAGCCTTCCTATAAAAATCTTAATCGTTGCACGCGTCTGGCGTCGAAGGGCGATACGCGGAGGGGGGGGGAGGGCTGATACTCAATGAAAAAAAGCGAGTGGAGTGAATTCCTTTCTCAAAAGGAATTTCCCTCCTAATGGTCTTTCTTTCTTTCTCGGAATATCATTTCTGAAAACTTTCTTGTTCTCCTCGGGAAAGGGATGAACTCGGGAGAAAATACGTTTACGCTAATTCTTATCTCAAACAGAGTTGTTCTGTCACACGTCGGGGTCTCTCGGGAAGGGTGATATCGGGGTGGGGTGAGCACGAGGCGGCATACTCGCCAGGACCGTAAGGGCACATATCTAGTGGTAAGGTTGGTGGCCGGGGCGAGTGAAAAGGCGTGGGGGGGGGGATAAGATCTATTAAGCTCAGAGGGGTGGGAATTTCTATGATCCGGCATCCTGACGAAGGGACGTCATGAAAGGTAATCTGTAAAAAGCAGCAGCCCACGGAGAACTGAGAGGAAGGGTAACTATGATACCGACAAATAAGAAAAAGGGGGTGGATGGTGTTGCCTGCGGGGAGGGTCAAAGTTGACTAAGAAGGGGGCTAAAATATAGGGGGGGGTGGGCGGGGGGGGGAGGGGCCGGCTGCTGCTTTCCCTGGGTTTCATGGCTCTCAAAGCTTTCTAAGTTCTCGTCTCATCTCTACTCATGGGCCTCGGCATGAAGGGTCTAATTCTTTCTATCGGTGCTAACGAGGGTTCTGTTCTTTACCTTTTGCAAACTGCTCGAAGTATACTTGCGTCCCCTCTCAGAATATCGTGCTGCGGGGATTCATAAGTCTGGCGGAAAAATATGGATTTCCTGGGTGTAGTTCTATATCTGCTGCGAAATGCGTGATTCGCCTCGATCTCATCTTTCTTTCTTTTCGTTTCTCAAATTCTCTCTCCTCTTCTTTCTTTCCTCCTTTTCTTTCCTCTCTTCTCCCTGCTTTCTTTCCTTTGTGCTTTTTCTCTTTCTTTTCTTCTTTCTTGTCTTTCACCTCTCCCCCTGTTTCTTTCTTTTCTTCCTTCCTCG